>NC_092071.1:4520103-5858853 GCF_039877785.1 Chaetodon trifascialis | reverse complement strand
CAGTAGCCTCCGAACTCAGGTAGGATTACCTGAGGGTATGGCTCCCCCCTTTCCAACACCTGCAGCACACACACACACACACACACACACACACACACACACACACACACACACACACACACACACACACACACACACACACACACACACACACACACAGACGTGTTGTAATGGGAGCCTGTGAACATGCATTACAATGTTTATGAGTTCTGATTTTAGAAGAAAGAGATGTGGTGTTCTCACCTCCTCGATCCTCGGATAGGGAATGTAGTCGTCCTGGAAGAAGAAGACGGAGTAGTTACACACATGACAAATAATACATGGACACACACACACACACACACACACACACACACACACTGTCATGATGTACATGCACACACATACAGGTGAATAAACTGCATGAGTGATGATGTTGAACGTGACAGATGGCACAGATGCTGTATGAGTTTTTGTTCGACTGACACAATCAATCATCAGTCGGTTATTTTTTCCCCCACAGGAAAGTGATGGTGTTGAATATCAGACAGTATACGCAGCTGTGTGTTCCTACATAAAATGTGATTTCCAGTCCACCTCCTCGCACTGGGGGGGGGGGGGGGGGGGGGGGGGGATTCGTGGGTTTGCAGCTGAATGTGAACTGAATGTGAAGGACTCAAGGTGAGTCAAGCCTGAGACCATGGTTCTCTGCCAGAAAATGATGGAGTCTTCTTCTGGTTGGGGGTGAAAGAGTATCTCAGGGTCCTGTTGCAACGTGCAGCATCAGCATTTGATCAGGATCCTCCTGGACACCTTCCTTCTGAGGTTTTTCCAGGGTAGACCCAGAACACTATAGAGATTATGCGTCATCTGGCTTGGGAACGCATTGGGATCCCCAGGAGGAGCTGGAAAACATAGCTGAAGAAAGGGACATATGGACAGCCCGGGACGAGAGGCAGAAAATGGAGGGACTTACTATTATTATTACAGCTACATTCAAGATGAGCAGAGACAGACCTGCTCTCCAGCACCGTCTCTTTTCAGTCTCTCACAGAGACGCATACGACTGTACATGATATTTCTTAATGTGCAAGATGAATTCTGGCAGGTTTTCCTCTTACAGCACAGAGACACTTTGGTCTCAGCATGAACAAATAAATGAAATGAAGCAATAAACATTGGGAGTGGATGGATATGAGGACAGACAGATGGACAGACGTGCCTTCTGTCTCTGAGGGATTGTCTTCATCTCAGCAGCTTCTGGCACCTGCTGCATCAGTGTCAGGCAGAGAGGACAGTATTAAGATTATCTGCGGCTCTCAGCTGTAAGACCGTTGGATGCTACTGAAGACATAAATCTTTAAACACAACTCACAAATATATAGTTTGAAACGTGACTCAAACAGGAGAGAATAATGCATTTTTTGGGGACTATTTTCAGTGGCAGACTGATCCACTTTTGGTGCTCAAGTGTGAGTTAGGGGGGCAGTAAAGTACAGGGTTTTTTTCAGAGGAGGAGAAACTTTTCACTGATGATAAAAACCTTTAACTTAGCAGGAAAAATGATTAAATTCTTACCTCCATCTTGTCCATCATGTCAAAGAAATGAGCTGACTGGAGACAGACAGAGATGTGTGTTAATGCCGGATATTGTTCTTAGTTTTGATTTTTTTTTCTGTGTGTTACCTTCACGGTGGGGGGTGCGGTGCGGGGGGGAGAGGGGGGGCAGTCTGCGACGGAAACATTGGAGATGGTCAGGAGCTCCTGTTTGCTGAAAAACAAACAAAAATCAATCATCAGTGTTCACCTCTAAGACTAGTCCAAAGGCATTATTCACTGTACTTGTACACATTTTAACTTTTTCTACATGATATTCATTTATTATCGTTGAATGATTTTGTATATGTATATTCGTATTGGCTCACAGTGGTGATGTAAATCATCAATGTTATATTACCTTATGCTACGCTAATCACAACCTAGCTACCTCCATGATATCACCTATATTACTTTACTCGATGCCGCGTGATATTTCCAACATGATGAAACTATTCAGAAAGTCTTTGGTGGTAGGAACAGTAGTTACATAACCTACAAGCCATAAAGGTACTGTGTGTGCGTCACAGGTGTATTCAGGTAGTACAAATAGCTATAGGACACTGCCTGTATGATCCATCCAGTTTTATTGAAGCTCTTCTGTCAGAGTATAAACTGCTCCATGCCAGAGACACTGTGTACACACCGTCAGCAGACAGAAGGACATCATGCTGATACAGCTTTTCAATAAATGTGACTGGCTCATTGTCCCGTTAGCGGCCAAGGGCAAAATGAGCTTGCTAACTGACAGTTGGATAACCACCCAACTCGAATAGGTGTTTTTCATTCTTCAGTAACTTTATATTGAGTGAAATGATGAACAATCCTGAAAATAAAATGACACAGAGGAGTATACAGCAAAGTTCAGAGAAAATAGAAAGAGATATTGAGACTGAATAATACTAGCGTGTTCCGTACTGGCTAACGTGTTAGCTATTAGCTTGCCAGCTACTTCACCAGCTAGCTCTGTGAGTCATAACTATGTCAATAACACTCAAATATTTAACCAAGATTCTTATTTTCAGGTGATTATACATTGAAAACAATGCTTAATATTGTATTTACTTTCTGCCAATAAATGCCCTAAATCCTACAAACCTTTAATATCAACTGTAAATTGAAATTGGAAAAAAAAAAAACCCTGTCTCAAAAACCAATAGAATAACATTCACCTCGTGTCCTGTGTGTATGTGTGTGTGTGTGTGTGTGTGTGTGTGCGCGCGCGTGTGTGTGTGTCCTGATTTATCTGAGCGCTACACATCATCATTATATTTGTCACAGAGGAGTGATGAGTCTGCCTCTAAAGATAGAACTCCAATCTGTCAGGAGCCTCCACACAATTCAGCTGTAGATGACTTCATGTTCAACGCACACACGCACGCATGCACACACACACACACACCCACACCCACACCCACACACACACTGTAATCAAGTGCGCCAACCAGCCAGAAGACCATTCATTTCCTTCGCCCTCAGGCAAGTTGGCTTAGCGCTACTCACCGTGGTTGCCATGGTTTCGCCAGGTGTCGAAAAAGAAGATGTTGACCTGGATTAAACTTTTGGAGGAGCAGTAGTCAGCCAATCAGAACTGTTGTGAGTTTTGACGTCAAACTTGGACTTCAATATTAATGAACCATGATTTCACAGCGCCTGAACAACTGACTCATGCTTGATTACTGATGAGTCGTACTTTGATTTAAATTGGAACGTTAATGACTTGAAATTTCATGCTTTGGACTTGATGACTGATGACTTGTGCAATGACCCAGATCTGAATTTTGTTGACTGCAATTTACAAAATTCTGACTTGTAATGGAATATCAGTGACTTGGACTTGACTAGTCATACTTGAATACTGATGAGTCATACTTGGATTTGACTATTAACGACTCGAGATTTCACACTTTGGACTCAAACAGTGATGACACATCTTGGAAACAGCTGACTCGTCCTGGAATATCAGTGACTTATCTTGGACTTAAATACTGATGACTCGTGATCTGACATGGACCTGCAAATTGATGACTCATGCTTCAATACTGATGAGTCATATTTTGATTTAGACTGGAATATTAACGTGAAACTTCACACGTGGACTTGAACTCTGATGACTTGTTTGATAACTTACTCACTAGAACCTCTGACTTGTACTGGAATATCAGTGACTTGGACATGAATGTTGAAGACTGATGTAAAATATCAATGACTCAGACAGACTTCAGTTTTAAATTATAGTGATGAGTTGGCATGAACAACTCGTAGATGATTTATAGAGACTCGTGTATGACATCGACAACACACACAGTCAGAGGGATCTTGACTCGACCAAACATCCTGGCTTGAAGGAAACATCAACAGTGAGCAGGGAGGACATTTTGGGAGGGCGCTGCTGGATGCCATCTGAATTAAAACACCTTCATAGAGACGAGTCACTGAGTCGATGCTTGTTTCTTGCTGAGCTGAGCGACATTGAGCCTCTGAAAGTTTCATTATCAGAGCTGCTGTGGTTGTGATCAGAGGTGTCAGACCTCCCCCTGAGGTGTCGGGACATCACAGACTAACTATTCTGCAAGTTTGGGCAGCACAGTAAAAATATAAAATCATATCTAAATATTTATTATGGATGTTCATAGAAAGTTTTTGGGCCCATTCTACTGAATACTGAAGATCCTGATTCAAAACTATAAAGTTGATCATCTGTAATTATTGATCTGTAAGGAGGTGCGTTTTGGACAAAAGTTCAGAACCACCACAACACAGATATCGCTAATATCAACCTTAATCTCAGACTTGGCAGGTCCAGATAAGCAGCAACAACAGAGTCTCTATTAATGCCCATTGAATCATACACTAAGCAGTCTCAGGCAAACCAAATTCCAGGAAGCGTAAGGCAAGAACTAGGTTAAGATACAGCGACAAAAGGCTAAGATATTTACTGAGGATCAGGGGGACAGGCGGGTTCGGCAACGAGAGATCAGTCCATTTGAAATTGCTGGAGAGTCTTGCATGGGAACAAGGACAGTCTGGCCAAAAGTGAGTGTGGCTTAAATACTGCACTGATTGCTATGAGCCTCAGGTGTGTGATCATGGCACAGGTGAGCAGATGAGGAGACTTTCACTACGTTTACATGCATGGATGGCACAGCTCCAGCACGTTCTTGCCTTCCATTAATGATGAAAGTGAGACAGAATAGTGTCAAGTACTGGTGGTGGTACAGTACCAGCACCAAAGCTCAAACGAAGGTGACTGCTACCGGCCCCGGGCTGTTCATTATCCGCCGTGCTGCTGTTTTTGAAATGATGCGCATTGCGTCATGACGTTCTCCGTGCGTCGACATGTAGTCCGTGCGTCACTGTTTTGATCGGGATATTCCAATTGATTACCCTGTTTGCTCACGCATGTAAACAGGTTATTCCAAATGTTTCAGAAACCGGAATATTGACCATTACCCGAATATTGACTGCATGTAAATGTAGTGAGTGATGAAAGTTTAACTACATTTAACTGTAAAGTGGCGTTACGGTGTTGAACTCACTTCTGTCCTTCCATCAAATCACTCACAGAATTAATATTAATTAGTGTCAGCTGATATCCGCTGCTGCTCCTGTGTATTTCATACGTTAAAAGTCGACATTGATTTTCCGTTTACAGGGGACAGCCGTCTCCCAGGTGGAAGTCCTGTTTGTTTGACCCATTCATCCATAATCCATAAATGTAAATAAGGGTTGTATTTAGTGATTTAGAGGTCATCCCTCTAAATCACTTACTTTCTTGCTCCTCATCCTCACCCTTCCTCCTCTGTATCCTTTATGAATCCAAATTAATTTAATCAAACTGACATTTCCACTGGAAAGAGATAAAACTGGAACTGCCAGAGGGCTGGCGGCCATGCAGGGAGGAGGATGACCTTGAGTAACTGTGTGTGTGTGCGTGTGTGTAATTGTGTGTATGAGGGCAGATGAGAGGGACACAAAGTGCTAGATGTTGCATAAAAACCTGTGAAAGAAAACAAGGAAAAAGAGAGAACGAGTGGAGCTTAACAGCAGCGACACTTTAGGTGTCAATTTTTAAATTCTTTACATTCGAGTGCTTCGATTAGAAAAACAAAGATGTACTCCAATATTAGATAGTGTTTTCATAATAATTAACCATCTTCTTCATTATCGTTGATGAACACCGATTCCCATAAGCCCCCAGACCTTCACAGGTTAAACGTTCAACAGATGTGAGGCCATGTTGAGCCAACTGTCTGTGGTTAGTTCACAGATGTGCAAAGCAGCTGGACTGAGGTTTATCTGCCTGACCACAACTCCACTGTTCTGGTTCACTCTCACCGCTCTCACTGCATCGTTTTCAGAGATAAAGCTGAAAAAGCCACAAAAGTACACTACCTTCTCATCAGCAAACAGCAGACAGACACAGTTAGAGACCAGCTGGTGAACATAGTGCAGCATTTAGCAGCTAACGAGTCAGATATTTCATGCAGGAGTTGGTGGAGACCAAAAACAGAGCTAAAAGAGAGTGAATGCAGGAATTACATTTGTCAGGTGACACAAAAACGACTCCAAATGAATGAATATGTTAACCTGTAACTGCTGGATGTGGAAATAAACAAGTTCAACATATCAACTTCAAAGGTGACGATATATTAATTTTGAATTCAAGTGGACAGTCGGACAGACAGCTTTGTCCTGACAGTATCAAACTCCAGTGAGGTTGATTATTTTTCACACTGCACTGAAAGAAGAATCAGTTCTGAATTCAATTATGATGCTAAGAATTTGAGTCAAATCATCAGACTCCCAAAGACTCCCATGACACCACTGACTTCTTACTGTTGTGTTGTTGTATCAAGAGTCTGGTGCAGGAATTAAACATGACATCAAAATGTACCTTTGCAACATTTGTTTTGTGCGGACATGTGCACACTTTATAGATAGTTTCATTTAAGTAAAAGCTGAACTTCTTTATTTAAATTTTTAAACCAGGCAAGATGATGAAATAATTAGTCTTGAATTGAGAAAAGGAAACTTTTAACGGGGAGTAATTTGTTTGTTTGTATATTTACATTATTTATGTTTTTCTATGTGTTTCTTTATGTGTTCGTGTGTAGTTCAGTCTAGATTTCTGTTATTTTCTCTGTGAAATTTCTTTTAAGGAAATGCTGTATTGACCTGAGGTAAGCAGCTTTCTGTCCTGAGGCTATTTTTGTTTTTTATTCATAACTACAAATCTACCAGAAACACTGACTTAATTTTGAATCCTGAGGGAGCGTTTAGAGCTCCAGGAATGAACAGAAAGGTCACTGAGACACAACGAGAAGACAAGAGCAGAGAGGAAGGAAACACGAAACCTGCTGAGAGAGAAAAGGTCACTCTGTAAGGGCTGTGTGCGCGCGCGCGCGTGTGTGTGTGTGTGTGTGTGTGTGTGTGTGTGCGTGCGTGCGTGCGTGTGTGTGTGTGTGTGTGTGTGTGTGTGTGTTATGAGTACCTGCATCCATAGTGGTATAACGTGACTCAGAATTTTGCAACTTTTAAGTTTGAGTTTCAAAATGTGTGTGTGTGTGTGTGTGTGTGTGTGTGTGTGTGTGTGTGTGAGAGAGAGAGAGAGAGAGAGAGAGAGAGAGAGAGAGAGAGAGAGAGAGAGAGAGAGAGAGAGAGAGTCTGATATGAACCTCCTGAGCTTCAGTTTAAAATAAAACCAGTTTCACTTTTAACCAGACTCAGCTGGTTCGTTATCACTGATGACAGCTGTGTGTCACAGCCAATCACATCATCTCTTACAAACACACACACACATGACAACATGATACATGATAGACTGATGTCAAATACTCCTCTGGCCCTTTCCCACAATGCAGCATTCCTATGAAGTCTGTCATGGCAAACAACAAGTTCATGACACTTTCAGTTTGAATCCAGAGACAGAAATGACAGTTTCAACTTTCCCAGGAGAGCAAACCTGGAACTAAGCCTGAGTTTCACCATAACGGACTAAATTGGATTCCTGTACCATAGTCCCAGGTCTAGCAAACCCCAACAGTGCTCTGGGGGGATTTGAATGGCTGCTTCAACTTTTGTATCGCTTCATTCACAAAACAAAGAAATAGTCTAGAATCAATATTCGGATGACTGTCGCATGTTTACTGTTACTAATTAATGTCAAAAACAAGTTAGGCTTCGCGCTTGGCTCAAGGAAAAAGAGAAGAGATAAACTTTCTGATTGATTTTATGTCACAAAACAGAAATAAGTGACAATGAGTGTGGGATGGTTAGTTTTTAGTCTCCTTTCAGTAATTCATTAATACAAGCATCAGAGTCTGGTGACAGTAAATATGTACAAAGAACGACAAAATTACTCTGTGCTGTTTTCTCATATGAAAACTAAAAATCTAATTTGCCAATTCTACATGGTTCTTCAGATGCAGTTAAAGGGACTTTTAGTTCATAGTTTTTGTTCCTCTGACCACTATGACTGAAATGGGCTGTAAGTTAATGAGCATGATTCCTGATCTCTGTAAGATCAGGATTCAGTAGGTCAATCGTTACCTGGTGTGCCAGCTGATGTTTGAGTTGCATCAATGGGGCTGAACTGTTTGTATGATTTAAATGTTCCTGGCAGTGATTTTAAGGTAAAACTAAGAGCTTGAAACCACAAATATGCCTCTGTCCATTTCTTCATTCTAAATATTAGTAATATCGTTGGACATCTTGTGTTTAAAAGCTGGTAAAAGTATTCCTCAGCTGTTCGTATGGTAGATATGGAGGCTTGATTGGAGTCAGACCTGTTTATGTAAACACAGTGGATCCTTGCAGCTACATCATAGTATGTTATAGCATTTACTGCTTATAAATTAAAAAAGAGATATAGTAGGGTGTCCTTTCAGTTTCATCTGTGCTCAGCTGGAGCAGTTGCAGGTAATTTTCCAGCAAGTAAAGTCATGAAAAATGTATTTGTGATTTTTTTTCCCAACCAGGAGGCCTGCTGGGCTCTGAGGGAACATCAAAGCTGTTCATTAAAATGTAAATTTAACCCTCAAGTTCCTCCACCATAAAGTGACACCAGCACCAAAACTTCAGCTAGCCTACCTCCAACCCTTAAACAGCAACCCAGAAATCTTTTTTTTACTGAGCAAACTGATGGTGTTTTTTCTTTTAAGGTTGTTTTCCTTCCTTCCAGACAGCTATTCACTTACTTTCCATCAAAATCAGCTTGCACAGACTTGAAACTTCATTTAATCCATCACCGACTACATTTAGTCATCAGAGACTGCTTTGCTGTTGTGACTGAAAACCTGCTGTCTGACTGCTCATATATTGGATAGCAATCCATCAATTATGCTTCTAACACTGGGATTAGACTTTATGGTAACAACAACAACAACAACAACAACAACAACAACAACAACAACAATAATAATAATAGCCTGAATACAATGAACAACAGTAATCTAACCGAGATGATATGGAAGGGTGCATCATCGTCTTGAGATCAGGTCAAATGAGAAAAAACACGATTTCTGAGATCACAAAAGATTCTTCTTTTGTAATTTTCTTTTTAAATTGAACATCACTGTCGATTATTACACTGGTCTGCAGGTTTCACATTTGTATGTTTTGGGGAAATTGGGACAGACTTCAGAGGACCAGAAAGAAAGATTTCTGATTTGGTTTCATCTCGCTCGATAAGGTTTTGGGGCTTCCAATACTTTATTTCAGACAAGATAATAACTGATGGAAGCTGCCATCCTTACAGGTTTTTAATGGAATAAAATTTTGATGATGAGGTGAAATTATACTTTCTGTGTCCATGAAGCCATGAGGGTCAGCATGTAAAGTAAATTTCATCATCTTCCCTCGTTTAACCCAAAATTTATGATTGCATTGATGTCAAGTTCAATCTATTAAGAACAGAACTTGACTTCACCTCACAACACTAATTTTGACTGCTTGCATCTGTGAACTCATTCTCAGCTCATTCATTCATTACCCAAAGCTTGTCATCATAGGTGAGGGTTAGAACGCAGGTCAACCGCTGAATCAAGAGCTTCACCTTTCCGGCTCAGTTCTCTCTTCACCATGACAGTCATATTTACAGCACCAGCCAGTGCATCTTTCAGTCAACAGTTACAAGACCTGGAGATACTTGAAGGTCTTGAAGGCCTGAGTATGCTTGAGGCACGCCAGTTTGCATAAAACACACATCTGGCCAATCGCTGTGTGAAGTGAATGCAGGATTGTCAGATAAGGGAAGTTACAGAAATTGTCAGCTGCAACTCCTCCAATTCCAATATTGGGAAGGCGAGGGTAGGGAAGCAGTTTGATGACATGACATGGCCATCCTGACAGCTTTCAACATGAGAAAGGTATGAGGGGAAGGGGTTCCACATACTGTTAGATAATCCACAAGGCCCTAACGCTCATTGCAATGCTTCACGCTCAACTGCCCCAGGGTGGAGGAGGTCATGGTCTGATGAAGCTACCGGAACCACATCATTGGCAAAAAGCATAGATTCAGTCCTGAGGGTTTTAAAGCAGGGCAGGCCGAGGGACTGTGTTCTTCTATGACCACGCTGCCAGCTGAGCTTCCACATATCCAAAGTGACAAATGCCTCTGGTAGACCTGCAGTGGTGCCATATTCCACTGAAACAACTCTTAAATATGTCACAGCAATTTAAAAAAGCTTAAGCCAAATTCTCATTGAGTTTGACAGTTCATTCTTGGAAATGGCAGTTGACAAGGCAATCTCAACCCTTCAGTCAAAGAGTCAAAGACTCTGGAACAGGAAAGTAAGTGACCCTTGAGCTGAGATTGAACTTGTGGAAGAACCAGACCAAGAATCTATAGTCATGCTAGCAGCTCTGTGAGAGTCTGCTTAGCTGTAGGCTAATGCAAGCATGCTATCATGGTCACAATGATAAAATTAACATGCTTCTGTTAAGCGGGCATAATTTAATTAACCAACCAATAAGCACTAAATAAAAGTACAGCTGACACTGTCATTAGTTTTGCAGGCAAATTACCACCAAAGTTATTGCGATTCTTCCTGATGGGAACTTAAGTATTTGAACCAATTGGTGACAGATTTCAAACACAAATGTCAACCTCATAGTGCTGCTTGAGGAAAAGTCAGGGGATCATCAAAGTTAGCAGGATTCATCCTCTTGGGAACATGAATGTCTGTACAAAACTTCATGGTAATCTATTAATTATTCATTGAGATTTATCAAAGTGGTGGACAGACTAACACCAACATCTCAATCTGCTGAGACAGTTTTGATACTGATTTATATAAGCCACCACCACAGCTGGTTGATGTGAAATGCATGCTGGGATACTACCGTATCTGCAGTTCCCGTAGTTCACACACATACTGTAAGTCAGCTCCAAAGCTGACTCTTGTGGATTGTGTACCAGAATGTACATCAACCAGCGGCGATGGCAGTGAGTTTGAACCAGCACATTAAAGCTGTTGGACCAACCCCAGAAACAGGGCCGTCAGCGCCCATCGTCAGCGCCCTTATATGTACACAACCAGCTTCCAGAAACAGATTTTACACCAACAGCACAGCGTCCTATTCTCATCAGTTTGGTCTAACAAGGACACAAGTACAAACTCTCTGAATTGCACCGAGAAAGGCCTCTACTATCATGAAGTTTGCTGAGCTTGAGAGGATGAACCGGCTAGATCTAAATCACTTCATGACCTTTCATGTAGCGTCCGCTCTGGAAAAAATGTACATTTTTAGCTTCATTGCTGGAGATGCTCAGTGCTTATCTGCCTCATTTTGTGGTTATAACAAACACTGCAGCATCCTCAACTCTGGTGAGACTGTTGGTGTTGTAACTTTCAGGACATGCGACTATTTTATCATCACACACACACTCACACACACGCACACACACACAGAGCTCCAGGCTTATGCAGCTCTACGTGGAAATTAATAAATCTGTGCGGTGACGTTTCAGAAATCAGGGTTTTTCATCCACCTGGAGGAGGGACATCCTCTGCAGCCAACCATTTGTTTTTCTTTCCATTTTTTTTATTTTTTTGAGGAGGCTAATTATATTCGCCAGGTGGCACATGAGCCACTGCTGTCAACAACCGCGTAAA
The DNA here is from genome assembly GCF_039877785.1 of Chaetodon trifascialis. Classification (NCBI taxonomy): domain Eukaryota; kingdom Metazoa; phylum Chordata; class Actinopteri; order Chaetodontiformes; family Chaetodontidae; genus Chaetodon; species Chaetodon trifascialis. The sequence goes on along the minus strand of NC_092071.1, from coordinate 5,847,160 downwards.
AAAGACAAAGTGGCAACAACAACATCATAAACAGCAACAACAACAGCAGCAGCAGCAGGGAGAGAGGAGACGCTGCTGGCTTCTGTTTCTCGACAGACGGACCGTCTGCCCTTTAGCTGCACGCACGCACGCACACACGCACACACACACACACACACACACACACACACACACACACACACACACACACACACACACACACACACACACACACACACACATTCACACAAACACCGGCTTAATGCAGTTTGGGGAAATGTGATCTGGCAATATGTGGAGCTGCAGAACCAAAACAATCCTTTTATGCAGGAAAATGTGTAATTTTTTAAAGGATTTTAATGAGATCTATCTATCTATCTATCTATCTATCTATCTATCTATCTATCTATCTATCTATCTATCTATCTATCTATCTATCTATCTATCTATCTATCTAAGCAGTATTCAGATCAGTGTGAATGTTTTTAACTCAAAAATTGAATTGAAATGTGATTTAATTTCTTTGCATTCTTCATTCAAACAAGATTTTGAATTTTCCTCTTAATGTATCTTCTAGATGTCATGATGTTGCTGTGCAGATGTTTTATTTTATGCCTGATCAGAGTGACATCGCTGCTGTCTTTCTTTACATATTCTGGGTAAAACTATCTCCAGACAAAAAATTAAGAATTCAAACTGACCCATCAGCTGTTTTAGAGGAAGTGTCTGCGCTATTAATAGTAGCATTTACACATGTCTAAACATCACTCACTCACAACACTGAAACACAGAAATGCAACCTGATGATTGCTGTCAAAATATCAGAATAAACACCTGAAGGCATCGCTGTTTGTTTATAATGTCACATAAACGCATCAAAAATAATTTCAGGAAAATTTCAGAAACAACACGCACACACACACACAAACACACGCACACACACACAGATGGAGGATGAGAGGAAATGCCAGACTCACCAGTGGTCGTGCGGCATTGCTGCGTTGCCGTCGGTTACTGAGCATCTCGCTCAAACTGAATACACCAGCACCCCTCTCTCTCCCTCTCTCTCTCTCTCTCCCTCCCTCCCTCTCTCTTTCTCTCTCTCTCTCTCTCTCTCTCTCTCTCTCTCTCTCATTCTCTCTCAGTGTCTCTCTCTCATAATGCTGGGGACCATCAGGATTATAGCGCCTTAGTTGCTTAGAGAGAAAGAGAGGGAGAGAGAGAGAGAGAGAGAGAGAGAGAGAGGGAGAGAGACAGATGGAAGAAAACAGGAATACTGAGAGGAAATGAAAGGGGGTAAAAAAAAGAAAAGACAAACAGGAAAACCAGAGCAGAGAGAAGGACGCTTCGACTGCCAACTGGTAGGATTTTCATTTCTACACTGTGAAGGAATGTAGGAAGAACGAAACAAATGTAAGTTTGAGGAACGTTGGGAGCATCAGCTGTTTCAGCAAATAAAACATCTGTTTACAGATCAGTCAGCTGACAGCGCCCTCTAGCAGCTGTAGTAATCAGGACTCAGGTAGCGTTGTCAGTCTTAGGGTGGAGGGATGAGTCCACCTGCTGTTCACCTTCTGTTTACAATACAACAGTTCAGCACTTGTTTCTTTCAACCGCCGTCGTTTTCTAACCTTAACCAAATCAGTTTATATTTTAAACCACACAAAACACTGATGGACAACAGGATGCAGTGGACAGAGAGTTCAAGAGGAGTTCCTTCAGTCTAAAGGTCTTAGAAAATCTAAGCAATCTGTGCTGTAGACAAGAGTAAAATTCAACTGTAAGTGGCTGTAGGGACAAAGGAAGCCTTATATTTCTTGATGCTGAAGGTAATGGCGGGATCAGACCACACAATGTTTTGTCCTTTTCTGTCAACTACACGGGTATAGATGGCCGCCTGTCATTCATAATCGGCCACAATGCTAGTAATTTGCTCGCCATAACAAAATCGTCCTAAAATCGGTCTAGATTCATGTAGTCTCATCCTGGTGTAACACTTCAAACACTGTCTGAAGTGGGTGATCATGACACCCTGGAAGGGAAGTGACCTCTCTTGTCACTGATTTCTGTTGGCCAAAGTCAAATTCGCACATCAGCAACAACGCAGGACATTCAAACTCTTTCTAAAGCTGCTTATCACGGCTTTAGTTTTCGACCCATTAAATTGCAGGAAGAACTCATCACAGCAGAATACAAAGTCATCGACCGTCGACCTTGTTATCGGTTAGCTAATAAACCAAACACAAGCTCGCAATGTCAGACTGGGGTTTGAGGAGTGAATGCTTCACGGTGTGACTGAGGTCATCATACAGCTGAGGCAATTGAGGAAGACTACAGAGAGAGGGGGGTGGGGGGAGAGAGAGAGAGAGAGAGAGAGAGAGGGTGCACAGCAGGAGAGATTTGATGGACAGATAAAACTGTGAATCAGAAGAAAAACTGCTGGAGGGAAAAGAACAGAACAATCTGACCGATAGACGGGTCACCTTCTTCCAGGCATATGCACGCACACAGATACATACACGCACGCACGCACGCACGCACGCGCGCACGCGCGCACACACACACACACACACACACACACACACACACACACACACACACACACACACACACACACACACACACACACACATGTACATGTTTGTATATCTGTGTGTGTGTGTGTGTGTGTGTGTGTGTGTGTGTGTGTGTATGGACATGTAAAAAGTTTGGGTACCCCTGGTCAAAGGTCTGCACGTAGCTTTATGCAAAGATAATTGATTGATTTAATATGATTACTTTTTTGTTTTAATATTTTACAATTTTAAAATAACAAAAAAAGGAAAAGGGCCCATTGCAAAGGCTTGGAGTTGTGTCAGTTTCTTGGGCCGTCTTGCATGCACTCCTCTTCTGAGGTCTATCCACAGTTTTTGATGATGTCTAAGTCAGGGGACTCTGAGGGCCATGGAAAGCTGCATCCCTTGGCTTCTCCTAAAGATGATTGTGAGCAAGCCATCGTCCCAACAAGCTGATTAAAGTCTGAGATCTTGGTAAAAGCTACGAGCGCTCAAAACTCTTGGGGTGCCTCACACATAGAGATAAGAAAAACCTACATAGCTGTTATCAAACACAGCGACTTCATGTTTGACAGGAGGTCGAGGTGATGAGCTTTACATATTAGTGTCCTGGTTTTGACAATAAGGGAAATATAATAATATTTTAAAAATCTGGCTACATTTCTTAAATTACTGATAGCTTCTATCAGCCATCAAAGTGCGACTGTTTGCTCATTCACACTTTGTTTATTATCTATCATTTTCTACCTTATTGCATTGTGAGTACAGCAAGCTGCTGCCTGGTTGCTTTATTTTGTCTCTTTGGTTATTTTACATGTGTATCTCCCTGTGCCTCCTCGAGGAGTGGCTGCATAATGAAGGAAAATCACACACAAACTTGAAGTTAAACTTTTGAACTCCACTCTGCTGCTGCCTGCCTCTCAGCGATTTCTGTTTGGTGCCTTTCCTTTCAAAGACCTTTCTATTGACAGTCCCATAAGACATCAGTAACTCAGACCAGGCTTTTCTTCCCTGCCAGCAAGGTATCAACCTGCCTTTTGATCAGATTCAGAGTGAAATGGGCAGACTGCTTTAACTGAAGTTCTTAAGTTTCTGCAGAGGTTTAGGTCAGTGGCCTGTGCTTGGAACTGGTAGGAGCAAGTTTGGTCATTAGTAAATATCAGATGGTAACTGATATCAACAAAATTATTTGTAGGAATTAATAATTACGAGGCACAATCTGGGATAAAAGACTAATAACCAAACCGTGGATGCAGTCTGACAAAGCGGTGTTATCACAACATATGCACAAGTCATCACAAACTGCTGCTCCTTAAAAAGGACCATAGAGTTGATGTAACTTTAGCAGCACCGGCATCAACAATCAATAATATCAAATCAATAAACATGCACATCCATTGTTTCTTTGTCAGAGGACTTTTTTCTCTTTGTCTTGTGAAATTGACAAAATCTGCTTTGTCATTTTCAAAAGAGCAAAGTGAAGAGAGAGGGTGCACGCTAACGAGAAGAAGCAAGCCAGCCAATGAATGAGTGACACAAAACTTCAAGTCCAGATTGTTTCAGATTTGCAGGCGATGACAGTCATCTTCAGTCCTCAGTTTCATCATCAAACTGGACTCTTTCCACTCCAAGGACATGAAAAGGCGCAGATAGCGTGTGAAGGAAAAGGGGCTGGTGCATGCAGGTGTTGCAAAAACAACAGGAAGTTAATTTTTGTAGTTTGTACCACTGATTTGGCCGCTCACCAGCACAGTCAGCAGGTGGAGTTGCAGCAGTGATATGGAGGAGTTATAAAACAGAGCCTGATTGGCGTAAATGGCACCAAAAAATGTCACTCATCAGAGTTAAAAATCAAAATCTAAGCACACAGATATAAAAGACATATTTTAAGATTCACTTCTGGAGCATATCGTTGTCTTTGATGTCCACCATGAATCCACTTAAAAAGGCACTTCAGAACTTGCCTGAGAATCATCACATTTTCAAGCTTTCTTCAGTATCAGAGAAATCCAGTGATAGCTGTCCGTGCATCAATCGCTTCACTGCTAACAGGAACTACTCGAAGCTAATTCGGCATAATTTGAATGGAGATAATATGACTAAATGTTAACAAATGGGGATGAAAAGAACAGGGCTCAAGCATTTGTGTGTGTGTGTGTGTGTGTGTGTGTGTGTGTGTGTGTGTGTGTGTGTGTGTGTGTGTGTGTGTGTGTGAGAGAGAGAGAGATACAGTGTCACACTTGGAATAAATGAATTATCTGAACTCTGTTTCATTGGTGTCTCTCCTCCCCAAACACACAAACACACACTTTTCCAACCAGCATCAGCAGAACAAATTTGTGTGTGCAGAAAAAATAACATAAAAAATCTGCCATGAAAACAGCCCTGAGGTGTGTATTCATCTCCTCAGTGAAACCAAGAGGACAGTCTTTGTCAAGGCCGAATCCCATCAGGCATCTGAACAAAAGCAGCTGCTGCTTGCTGTCTGATCCACTTCAGACTGGTTTCATGTAAACTGATATAAAAACCATCATCAGTGAGCGTCTGTCAAATGAAGCACACAGTGTCTCGACAATCAGTGTTTGAATGAAGGGAAGATGATGACCTTCTGACGCGTTTCATGATATTATCTTTATCTTTATATCCATGTAATGATCCATTTTCAGTGTCAGGAAGGTTGCAACCAGAGCTTACTTTTATTATTGATTAATCTGCTATTCATTTTCTGTCAATGCATCAGTTTTTCATTTGGTTCATAAAATGTCAGCGGTTTTTTTTTTTGACCAGCGTAAACCAAAAAGATTCAGTTTACTGTGATATTAAATTTAATGAAATCATAATAGAATTCCATTCAATGTTTTCTCAGGTTGTAAGGAAATATACATCAACTGACTTACAGTGTCTGCTGATAATCTTTCTAAATGAGATTCAGTTGTCAGTGATATAGAGGACAGAAAAACAGTAAATGCTATCATTGGGTAAACTAAGATTTTTGGCATTTATGCTTAAAAACTGCCTAAAGAATTAGTTCATAATTCACTAAATAGTTCTGTACATGTAAGGCTTCTTATTTGTGATTGATGGGTGACACCAGCCAGTCAGACACAACATGAACTGTGGCTTAAGTCCCTCCACACTCAATAGGAAAAGATCCCACATTTTAATTTTGCACAAGTCTTATCAATTCAATATCAAATTTCAGCAATTTTCTCTCCTTGGCTTGGAGCTGAGAGTCACAGACAGTCAGTAAGAAAGTATTCAGAGATTGGTTTGAGTCTGAAAGTGAGATTTGTGACCAGAAGGAAAATCTAGAATCAGACTTCTACCTCAAAATGAAACACATGAAACAACAAAAATGTGATTCAAACTATGATTCAGGGTTTGGTGGCACATTATGTTAGTTTTATTACTCACCGAGCTCTCAGAGCGCTGACTGTGGACTTATCAATCCTGCAGAGAGAGAGAGAGAGAGAGAGAGAGAGAGAGAGAGAGAGAGAGAGAGAGAGAGAGAGAGAGAGAGACATGCTATTAACATGCGGCACTGTGCACTCAACACACTCTGATAACAGGAAGAACATTAAGACATTACTGAGGCTAGGACCAAGAGATTTACATCTGAATACTCTATTAACCTTAGTGACAGAGTGTGTGTGTGTGTGTGTGTGTGTGTGTGTGTGTGTGTGTGTGTGTGTGTGTGTGTGTGTGTGTGTGTGTGTGTGTGCATGTGTGCAACAGAGGGAGGTGTGATCTCAGAGGTTCACAGCAATAAAAACCCTATTTATTAAAGTGCTCCGGCAGTAAATCACACATTTACATTGGACACACACACACACACACACACACACCCGGACACACACATGCACAGACACAGTTTTGCTGGACCGAAGGGTAAAAGCAGCTCTAATACACGACAACTCCACAGAATAAATCACAAAAAACACACAAAATTTGTCACTCTGTCACTTTTATCTCCTGCAGGAGCTGCCTCAGTGAATCACTCCTCTTCTCACTTTTAAATCTGCTGGTCGGCAGAGCAGATCTCAGGTCTGCTGAACTCCCTCTGTGCTGTTAATGGAACTTAAACCTTAAGAGAACAAACAGGACTCTGAGGTTGGATGTTTAACTGAACTGTAACCATTAACACTCCAGTTTGGCCGTAGAGTTCATACAGAGGTATAGAGGAGGAGGGGGGATGATGACAGGAGAAGGGATAAGAGGAGAGGATAGGAGGAGAGAGGCCAGGAGGAGGAGAGAGGAGGGGATGAGAGGAAGAGAGAGAGAGAGAGAGAGAGAGAGAGAGAGAGAGAGAGAGAGGAGGTGAAGAAGTAGAGGAGGAGAGAGGATGAAAGGAGGAAAGGAGGAAGGAGTGAGGAGTGAGGAGAGAGGGGGAAGGGGAGAGAAGAGGAGGAGAGAGAGGAAGAGGAGGGGAGAGAGAAGGTTAAGGGGAGAGGAGAGAATGGAGAGAGGAGAGAAGAGGAGTGGAAAGAAGAATAGGGGAGAGAGGGAAAGAGGAGGAAACAAGAGGGAAAGAGAGGTGAAGAGAGAGGGGATGTGAGAGGAGAGGTGAGGAGAGGAGAGGGGAGGAGAAGAGGGGAGGAGGAGGGGGGAGGGGAGGAGAAGGAAGGAGGAGGAGAAGAAACAAGAGGAAAGGAGAGGAAATACAAGGAAAGCAAAGGAGAGGAGAAGAGTAGGAGGAGGAAGAGGAGGAGGAGTTATCTAGAAATGGAAAGTGAGAGAGTGAGCGATCAACCTTAACGTTAAAAGCCTGTGTGATGACTCTGTGAAAACTCAACTCCCCCAGGTCATAAATAACACATTTATGCTGCTAAATCTGCTCTCTCTCTGTCCCTCTCTCTCTGTCTCTCTCTCTCTCTCTCTCTCTCTCTCTCTCTCTCTCTCTCTCTCTCACACACACACACATACACACACACACACACACACACACACACACACACACACACACACACACACACACACACACACACACACACACACTGGACTGACTGACTGGAGGAGACTGTAGAGAGCTCATGATCACACAAAGATGGCCAACTGCTGAGTGAAACCATGATACCTTGTTTCCATCCTCTGAGATCTTTCACCTGAACGCAGCATGAATGTATTGTCACCTTTTAAGCTGATTTGTTGAAACACTGTTTTTCCACATTCAGCCGTTAAAGCGCGAGTACGTGAAGTATTTTAGAAGCACTTCTTGTTTCATCCGTGAAGATTCTCAGTCAGCCGGGTCGTGGTTATCCGAGGAGGGTTGAATCTAGGGCAAACGCTTCACCTCTCATCCACGAGGCCTCCTCAGGGAAGAAGTTTCTACAAATGAGTCCAGTTGCCCTTCATTCAACTCTCCTCCTACATTTTCTGTGACAAATTCTCTTTACGCTGCAATCAATAAATCTAATGCTTTGGCCAGATTTAAACACAGCAAACACTGTCAGCATGAGCGGATCAGCAGTGTAACAAGTGTCTGTATAAATATGATTAGAGGTAAATAGTCAGCTGCTAACTGAGCAGCTGATGGTGAAGCATGAATCAAGTGTTTGATGGCATTTATCTAGTGTAAGCTAGTGCAACTGTAATCTGTGCTCTCTCTCCACTGCCAGGCCTACCTCTGCTGAAGACTCACAAAGCTAATGCTAAGCTAGCATTTAAGTCACTGTCATTGCTTTGAATTTGAAGATGCTGACAGCGACGTGTTATCGAGCTAATAGGCTAACCTGATAGATGTTTCCTGTAAACCATGTTGGCATTTAAGGTAGCTGAGTCCAGTAAATGCTGAGCTAAGTGTGACAGCGCAGAGCTGAGCCTGGTAAGTCTGAGATGTCCTCAAAAGGCCACCGTACAGGGGATAAAACTTTTGGTTTTAGCATCCTCTCCCGGGACAAGCTTTACATTTTTAACTCTAGTGTATAGATTGAATTCAGGAATGCTGAAGGGTGGAGGTGAGGTGGAGGGGTGGAGGATTTAATATCAACTGCTCCTGCAGCTGCCTGAAGCTGCTCCTGCATTATGCAACAACTCTATTAGTGGACTTGTTGTAAACAGTGTGAGGACAGACAGATGACGAGGTAAAGTCTGATGGTATACCATCCGTTTTTTTTATGGAGGAGAAAAAGAGAGAGGAGAGAAAAGATGGATGGAGAGTGAATGTAAAGGAAGTGAAGGGAGAGGAGGAGGTACAGATGGAAAGAAGTTGCTTTAGGAGGTTGGAAAGAAATTAAAGAAAGAACATGTTATGAAAGGAAACAAGGACCAGAGGGATGGAAAAGAATCTAGGAAATGCAGAAGTAATCAGAGGAAACAAGCTTAATAGAAGGAAAGGAGGAACTAAGGATGTATAAATGTAATGAAGGAGGTATGGATGGAATAATGATATGCAGAAGGAAAGAGGAGATATTGAAGGAAATAAGGAAGTATGAAATAAAAAAGGAAGCATCAGGAAATAAGGATTTGTTGAAGAAAAGAAGGAGGTATGACGGAAATAAGGATCCGTAGAAGGGAAGAAAGAGGAGATGAGGATCTAAGGAGCTATGAGAAGCTATGGAAGGAAGCAAGGGTGTGGAGAGGGAGAGAGAAGGAGGTATGGAAGGAAACAAGGACATATAGAATGAAAGAAGGTGGTATGGAAGTAAATAAGGATGTATAGAAGGAAAGAAGGAGGTATGGAAGAAGTGGTGAAGAAGAGGGACACAGATTAGAAAAAAACAGAGGGAGTGAAAAGAGTGAATGATTGAAAAGGAGGCTTGTGTAAGAGTTTCCCCCTACACACACACACACACACACACACACACACACACACACACACACACACACACACACACACACACACACACACACACACACACACTCTTGTGTACTCTGGTCACAGGGAGCTTGACAGGCCGACTGCAGACTGAGATTTACTGAGGCGAGAACAGAGAGAGCAGCTACTTTACATTCCTCTCTGTATCAGTGGTTCTGTCGACATCCCATCAACATATCCATCCATGAGCCTGATATCACAAAATATTTCAAAGATCGAAAAATCAAAACCAAATGTCTGGTTTGAGGCGTCCCTCAGGATGCATCTTTAAACAGCCGCCATTTTAACATTCAACAATCACACACACGCACACAGAGGAAACACTGTGTATGATTTTGGGGGAAATGTGTGGTGACATGATGCAGCTTCAACAAAAGAAGTAGTAATAGTTTGAGTTTCAGTGTGGTTAAACATCTCAGATTGTGGATTGGCATTGTGTTCACTGACACTTGGATAAACAACCGAGCCAATCAGAGCTTTGGAAGAAAAGGATACGATCCATGTTTAGATCAGAGTGTTTTTTGGGCCTGAACAAACAGCTAAATATGAATAAAATAAGAGGAGCATCCCGCCAATGATCAACAAGAATTAACCTCAAAATTCACACCACTGAGTAGTTACAATACGAGTCAATATATAGGTAAATATGGGTCAAACACACTGTTGTATTATTTAGTAGTGCTGTTGCTATGGTTACCTGTAGTTTGATATACCTTGATTTTGAATACTGGAACCACAATGAGGTGTCAAATGAATGCACATATAATTTGCTCTTTAAACTGTCAAAAAAAAACAACGTGTTTTTATAATTTTCATGTAAATTTTCATAACAGACATGCAGGCAGTTAGAAAGCAGGGCCTTTTGTGTTTTAAAAGTGACAGAACATTGAATTCTTGGGAATACAAAAGTTATTTATTAACCGCAGCAACAAAACGTTTTTTGTTCACAGACACAGACAACAATGAGAAAATGTCAAACTCACTCTGACTGAGCTTCTTTCTATTATGTGAACACAGATCAAGTGCACAAAGAGCAAAAGTTTTCAACCAAACTCCATTCAAAAATGATCAGTTTTAACCAAATTTAGAGATTTCCTCTGATCTGAACAGCTGGTAGAATAAAAACAAATGATGATGATTGATTAATATTTTTAGGCTTACTGACCTTTCATTGCACAAACACTGCAGTTCAATTTCAACCAAACCCCATTAAAAAAAAGTCAAATTTTAACTTCAACTACGTTAATTTTCAATTTCTTCTCATCTTGATAGGCAGCAGATCAGAAAACGTTTTCTGTTCACCATCAGTCGACTGGAAAGAGACAGGGAAGAAAAGTGTCCCATGTAGACAAAGAATAAACTCTGACTGAGCCGCTTTCTCCAGTGTGAACACCACAGGTCATCTCCGACGGAGCAAGAAAACTTTTCAACCAAACCCCATTCAAAAAAGGGCCAATTTTAACTTAATTTTCGGATTTCTGTTAATGTTGAACTGCAGCAGGTCAGAGAACAACAAAAAAGAGCAGACTGAGTCATTTTAATATTTTGGGGGAGCTATGATGTCACCGTGATGTCACTTTGGTGCAGCTCAGACTGGAAATGAACTCAAAGACCCTGAAAGTGTGAGTAAGAGAAGTGATGAGATCATTCATCCGTTTATGAAAGGATGAAACAGACACACACACACACACACACACACACACACACACACACACACACACACACACACACACTCTTACCATCCAAAGCCTCCAAACGACACGCTCCTCTTCCTCCTCAGCATGGTCTCTCGCTCGCCCTCTCCTCCTCTTTGTCTTCCTTTTCTTCTTATTGTGTCTGGATTTTCCACCCTCTCTCTCTCTCTCTCTCTCTCTCTCTCTCTGTATCTCTACCTGCCTCTCTCGTCTCTCTCCTCCCTCTCTCTCTTTGCTGTCGTTCTATCTCCTCATCTCTCCACCTATAAATACTCTCATCTCTGTCAGACGCCCTCCTTTACACGCTCTCACCGCCTCTCTCTCTTCGGCTCGCTCTCTCTTCGTCCTCCCTCCTCCTGCCGTTAATGTTTCTCTCTCTTTCCCACTTCAATTCACTGCACACACAGCCAGGAGAGAGAGAGAGAGTGAGAGACATAAAGGCAGAATAGAAATGGATGGATATGTGTTGTACTCTCTCTCTATCCACCCTGACGAAGCAGAAAAGCCAGCAGAGATGCTGCCAGACTGAAAACTTATCATACATAATAAATGGAGGTAAATGGACGAATACACGCATCAGTTTTGAATTTATCTTATGTTATGTAAAGGGTTTGAAGCTGCAGCCTCAACTCAAAACGCAACGCAAAATGTGTTTTGTGCTTACTGGTGCGATGTTAAATTTATATTTTCTTGTTTTTGTGTGTTCAAAGGGAAGATAAGAGCATGAAATGAAAAAGGAAATGAACTATAACCTAAAGTTAAAAAAATTATTCATGACAGAAAATTAATCATCATTTAAGTCATTTTTCATGCAAAACACCAGTTAGTTTGTGGTTCCAGCTTCTTCATTGTGAGTATTTGCTCTGTTTCATATCATTAAGCATGTTTCCATCTACCTGTTTTCAATCTGCACATAAAATGTGTGGAAACGTTTCCTGTTGTCTGAGGTGTAAAAGTTGCTGTGTGGACAAAGAGTGGAACAGACTTAGTGAATAAACGCTGAAGTGTATGAAACATGAATTAAACATCACTTGTTGCAACAGATCTGAGTGAAGCACCAGAAGACAGTTTTGCTCATTTGCTGAAACAACTGAGTCAGTGTTTGTTGCAGCATGAAGCCAAATCCTTAAAGTAAACTCTAGTCAACAAATCTCATGTTTGGACCCAAACCAGTGACATGTTAGTCCGTCTTTCACTATTGTCTGTGTCTCTCAGCTCCCATTGGTTCAAACTCCAGACGTAAATCCTTAAAAGCACCTCATATATATATATAGTTTGATTTTTAAAAAGGTATCAACTTATCAAAGATAAGATAAGATAAGATAAGATAAGATAAGATAAGATAAGATAAGATAAGATAAGATAGACTTAATTGATCCCACACCAGGGAAATTTAGTTGTTACAGACAGCAAGAATGAAAAGCAGCTGTAGATATATGTATAGATATATGTACACACACACACACACACACACACACACACACACACACACGGACATTATATACACATTATATACAAAAACAGTGTAAGAATTATATTGCCTTGAGTCACTATTTGAGTCAGAAGGGGACTTCCTGTGCTACATGGGTAAATTTGGACTCATGACATCATATATTTCTAAACTCCCAATTACAATTCTGGTAAAATGTAACATTGTAGCTTTAAACTGCAGTTTTGTATCAAATTACTGAATTCTGTAAAGGAGGGTGAGTATTTTGTGAATTTCTACGCTGACAAAATGACTGAAAAGCTAAAGCTTACACAGCAAACGGCTGTGTATCAGTGTGTGTGTGTGTGTGTGTGTGTGTGTGTGTCTGTTTGTATGTGTGTGAGAGAGACACAGACTGTAGAAAAAACAAAGCAGTGCAGCTATCTTCATTTCCTCTAATTCGGGAGTTCTCAGATTTAATTCTCTGTGAAAATCTTCCAACAGCTGAATACATTTACATAATTACCACTGAGGGGATAATAGAAAACAGGATTTACAGAGAATAAAGTGTAAGCTGCAATCATTGTACACGCACACACACACACACACACACACACACACACACACACACACACACACACACACACACACACACACACACACACACACACACACACACACACACACACACAAGGCTGATGTAGATCACCCTCCTCCAATTCAAAAACAAAGAGTCTATCAGTGGAAACCCCGATTAGCGCCCCCCTACATGCAACACTGTTCATTACAGCTAGGACACAAACAAACAACATCCTGAGGAGTCTTCAGCTCTCAGGATTTGTTCAGACTGCAGGCCAATCAGATTTCAAATCAAATCTTTATGACAGACTGTCTGCAAGGTTACTACTGATCGGATGAGATTTGCGTGTTCAGACAGTACCAACCAATCTGTGTGAGATGCTGTGGTAACGATGTAGGCGTTGGTAACTATGGATGAGAAATGGTGATCCATCATCTCATCCTCCAAACACCAGCGCTGTCAAGTTGATAGGAACCGCATTTCAAATCACCTCCCAACACTGCTTGGATCTGATTTGCAAAAATCTGATTTCATGTGATCTTTTTTTTGCTGTCCAGACTTTTTAAAATTGATCTGGATAAAGTCTATGATAAAAACATGGATTTAGGCTGGCAGCCTGAACAAGAGCGTAGAGTCTAAGCAGCTGAACATGTGAAGTTTGCCCCGATGTTTCCATATTTCAGGTTACCTCTCTTGAAACCAGAGCAGGTTTGGCTGCACGATGTACATTTTTCTTTAAATTTCCTCCATTTTTATCAAGTGCGCTGCATGTTAGCCATGTCAGCTTGAATGCAAGTGAGCTGTGTTGACACATCGCTGTTTCCTTTAATTCAGTGGCCCAAATATACCCAAACAGGTTGCATGTTTATGTTGAAGTGAACTGTATTTGAGTCATTTATTCTAACCAGCACTATAAAGCCCAGGATAAAGTTAAAGTAATTACCCATCCAACAGCACTTTCACCAGTGTGGCACTCCAGAGGACCAAACCCACAACCCCCTGTTTGAAGCCTGTGCTGCCATCTTGTGTATAAGTAGTGAAGCTGTTTTGATGTGCATTGGCTCCATTATTATATAATAATTTGCTGCCATGTGTGCTGCACAATGAGTAACACAGCGTCAGACTCCAAATTTCACACCTGCAGCTTGTAACACTCACTGTGTGTTAGACATTTCGAGACATAATTCAAGTGTTGACAAGATGAGAAGGACTAACCATGATAATGAGTAGAGTCGCCCCCTACCCCCCCCCCCCCTTTTTTTTTTTAACAAAGACTGGTTTTGGTTCATTTACGCTTCATGTTTGTTATAAAACTCAGCGTGAGCAGACGTGTTGCAGACAGTTAATCAGCATGTGGTTGCTGTTCTCGACGAGGACTGACGACAAGAACAACACAGAGCAACGACAACGTGATCGCACACCGACCATATGTGTGGAACTGTGTGATAGCTCACCTCTGCCAGGAGAGAGACAGAGAGACAGACCGGCAGACAGAGACGGACAGACAGACAGAGACCTCATGTTGTTGAGGAACAGGGACATTTTGTTCTAATGGTAACGGCCAGACAGAGCAGGTGGCCATAACACAAACACAAACACAAACACAAACACAAATAATCCCTCTGAGGTGAAAGACAGAAGGCAACAATTACTTGCGGCTGTGTGACGCAGGACCTCGAGTAGAGATGCAATACAAATACAACAGCAAATAAAATAATACATGATCACAAATTTAAAATAAAGAGGACAATAACGTCCTTTGATAATTCGTAGCAGAGTGGCGCAGCGGAAGCGTGCTGGGCCCATAACCCAGAGGTCGATGGATCGAAACCATCCTCTGCTATTTTTTTTTTTTTTTTTTTTTTTTTTTTTTTTTTAATATTAAGGTTTTGAACCATTAGTTGGATGGAACAATACTTTGTCCAACATTTTATACGACAAACAACAAGTCAATCCACAAATAATTTTATTAATTAATGAACACGTACAGTATACACATGCATGCATATACAGACAGACAACAGTGGTGTTTATATACATATGTATAGGCAATAGGGCTGCAACTAAAGATAATTTTTACTATTGATTACTCTGGTTATTATTTTCTTCATTATTTGTGTAGTCTATGAAGTGTCCGATGGGAGCTAAAAATGGCTGTCATAATTTTCTAAAGCTCAAGGTGGCGTCTTTACATTTCTTGTTCTGCCCAAATCCACGAACTAATATTCACTACCAAGTCTATCAAAAAAAAAAGAGCTGCAAATCCACCATCCAGTTATATCCGCCTAATAACGTTTACCTAAATCAAAAGTTTACCGATCCGCTGCGAGCAGGGTTCGAACCTGCGCGGGGAGACCCCATTGGATTTCAAGTCCAACGCCTTAACCACTCGGCCATCGCAGCTCACGTCATACTGTTCGCATGTCAGCTTCCTTTCTACAATTACCTGCACATTTTTCGTGGTCTCAGTTTGTTTTTTGTTTTTTTTTTTAGTGCGGTAACATCATCATGACTTAACACAGCGAAATCCCACTGCCCCCGCTCCATGTCCAGCGATTGTTACTGTCAGGGGTCAACTGGGAAAAGTTGTGGAAGGCTCCAAAAACACCTATTTAGACCTTTACAGGTGAACAGATTGATTGGTAACAGGTGATCGTGTCACGATTGGGTATGAAAGGGGCATCCTGAAAAGGCCTAGCCGTTCACAAGTTGGGGTGGGGCTGTTGTCTCTACGACCTATATTTATCTAACAGCTACAGCTACTCTGTTCATAAGGTTATGTTTTCAGTCGGTGTTGATTTCTTATCAAACTTTGCAGAAGGTTGAGGCCAAGGAATAATCTTTCAAAACACACTAAATGAAACTGGAGCAGATCCGAATTACAGGGCGGATACGCGCATTTAGTTTTCACTTTCATTTACTTTGCTAATAGAGCATTTTGCCTTGGTGGAATAAGTACCATGCATCTTTAAATCCAGAAGACAATAAATATCAATAATAAAGATCAATAGTGACAACACACAGCCAGTTTTAGAGATATGATGAGTTCACGTGTAACACTCCAAAGTACGCATGAACTGGTTTAATGGGCGAACTAGTTCAACAGAAACAACGCCTTTTTCTCAAACTAAGGTGCGGTGACCTTGACCTTGGCGGACATAATGCTCTCTCTTGTCTTTCTAGTGACCTTTCACATTCATTTTTACAAAACCCATGATTTATGGCATCCTGCTGGGAACTGTCTGTCAGGCTGTTAATGACGCGTTTCCCAGAAAAGGCTGAGTCATGCATTAACCTGATCTGATCTGCTGGAATGCAGGCAACGGTTCAAATGTTGTTTTTACTTTCACTCCCTCACTGCTGAAGCAGCCGGGGGAGCAGCAGCAGCATGGAGAGGTAGGTTAGCTAAATACTCACAGTTTATTTTTCTATGATAAATTAATGTTGCAGATTGAACCAAAACAGAACTGTAAGTCAGCAGTAGTATTGTATTTTCAGCAAAATGCACTGAAAGTTGCAAAAGTTAATGTAATCTTGGAGTAGCATCGACCTTGTCAGAGTTTGATTCATATTGTTAAATTGTCATTAGTGCAACATGCAGCAGTCTGCAAGTTGCAACTGCAACATCTCAGTGGCATTTTAATGTTATTATGAGCTTATTATGACTCATGCGTTCACGTAAAAGCAGGATTTCACTGTTGCAGTTGGTTGAGGCAGAGCTCATTTTGCATAAGAGTGCAAATAATGACTATTTTCATTGTGGATCGACCTGCTGATTATTTCCTCCATTAATTGATTGATTGGTTTGTAAGTAATACTGACAATAGTGACAATAACAGGAAGAAGACGAATAAAGGGGCTGCTGCGGCTCAGGAGGAGGATCAAAGGGTTGAGGGTTCGAACCCTACCTGCTCCTGTTCACATACTGCAGTGCCCTTGAGCAAGACACTGAATCTAAAATTGCTCCCGATGGTCAGGACAGCACCCTGCATGTAGCTCACTGCCATCGGTGTGTGAGTGTATGTCAATGAGTGGCAAAAATCAAATGTTATAAAACAATGCAGCCATTTATGATGATTTATGATTTGTAATGTCCTTTCTGTATCGTCTTCTTCTTCTTCTTCTTCTTCTTCTTCTTCTTCTTCTTCTTCTGTCTGAAAGGTTACAGCAGGAGAGACCAGGCTCTCCCAAACCTGAACCTGAACCCAACTGGGTCTCCATGAAGAGAAACTGTCCAACAGAAGAAGCTGCTGAGCCCAAAGATGGACAGCACTATATGTGAGTGAGCCGTTAGTCACAAAAATGTTTAAATAATAAATATTATAGAGATGGAAAGTTCTTTACAGGTAAAGAATCAGCTGTAAGAACAATACAAATATGAATATTTAACTCATTTCAAAAAGGCTATAATCAAAGCACTAACAAATACAAATAAACTAATATCAATATAGGAAGCTAAATCTTCTGTAAAACCACCGGAATACCTATATGTGAGTTTTTATGTGTAAAATAGAAGGTTATCTCTCTTCTTGCTACTGAAGTATAATTCTGAGGTACTTGTACTATACTTGAGAATCTCCATCTTATACTACTTCTGCCCCATCACATTACACACAGTTTCTAAGAACATGATGTATCGTTCAAGAGAAACTTCACCAACTACAGCATAAGACTTCTGATTACACATCAGTGCATTACTAATAATGCAAATGAAACCCTGACAGGGACCATTGTGTACTTTAATATTTTTACACTGTACTTTTGCTACTTTTTCTGAAGTAATTGATCAGAATACTTCTTTCACTGCTGCTACAAATACTGGGATTAAAGTGTTTCACACTAAAGGCTGTGAGGGGATCAATGAAAAGCAGAGCTGTGGTGTGTGTAATGTATGTCTAATATGTCTTTTTTTCTATTCTGTGTTTCTATCAGGATCCACCACCAGAGACCAGACCCGCCTGTTCCCGACTGTGTGTCCATGAAGAGTGAAAAGTCGATGGGTCAGCCTCTTGCTTTCAAAGACAGACACAACTCTATTTATAGAAGGTAAGGATTTAAGATGGAATAATGATGATGATGACAATGTAATGAGGATGATTTGGTCTTTTTTGTGCAGGTTGTGTACAAATCCTTCTCTACTTGCTCCGGTAGCTGCTGTACAATATTTACTTTCACTGTTGAACTTCAGTGTCTTCATTCTTAAATTTAAAATGTTTAGGTCTCAAAAATTCTCACAGTGGAGTCAAAATATTTAATTCAAAGCATTTTCACTACTCAGACCAGACTTACCTGTTCCGTGCTGTGTGTCCATGAAGAGTGAAAAGTCGATGGGTCAGCCTCTTGCTTTCAAAGATGGACACGACTCTATTTATAGAAGGTAAGGATTTAAGATGCAATAACGATGATGATGACAATGTAATGAGGATGATTTGGTCTTTTTTGTGCAGGTTGTGTACAAATCCTTCTCTACTTGCTCCGGTAGCTGCTGTACAATATTTACTTTCACTGTTGAACTTCAGTGTCTTCATTCTTAAATTTAAAATGTTTAGGTCTCAAAAATTCTCACAGTGGAGTCAAAATATTTAATTCAAAGCATTTTCACTACTCAGACCAGACTCGCCTGTTCCGTGCTGTGTGTCCATGAAGAGTGAAAAGTCGATGGGTCAGCCTCTGGCTTTCAAAGATGGACACGACTCTATTTATAGAAGGTAAGGAGTGATACAGTTACTTTATATAAGTCTACACTCACCAGTGATGGTAACTGATGTGATGATAACTGATAATGCCTGGAACCTCATATTTAGTACTCCTTACAAAACCAACATAGTGAGTGTTTATGTCCTGAATAGTGTATTTAGTGGTTTTGTCCCAGTGATGTAGATCAGATTCCACTCTGTTGTGTCACTTTTGGTGTTTAGTGATTCTTCATTCACAGCTGTTTCTTTTGCCATGCCATGTTTTCTCCACAGAGTTGATCAGGAGTCATCAGAGGTTCCCTTCGGTCATTCTGCTCAGCACCAAGCAGACGTGGACTCCATATTTATGGTGTGTAAATGTACAAACAAATATAATGTAAGTCTCTGTGATGCGAATTTTAGGCCAGTGAAGGGCAGACCTGGCATCAGTCAATGGAAAGATTTGTCTGCGTGTTTCATAATTTTAGTATTGATGATGATCAATTAGTGTTGTTTTCTGTTCCAGCTACTTGAGGAGAACATAGCCAGTTTTGTGAAGAATGAGCTGAGGAAGTTACAGACGGTACTGAGACGAGATGAACCAGAATGCTTAGGCAGGCAGGAAGAGGGTGAGGAGGTGTTGGATGGTGAGGATGAGGAGCAGAGGAGGGACAGCAGAGAGGCACTTCTGAAGATCACTCTGCACTTCTTGAGGAGGATGAAGCAGGAGGAGCTGGCTGACTGGCTAGAGAGCAGTAAGTGGATTTTAAAAGCTTTAACTGGATGGAAAGACTGAGACATTACATGTATAAAAAGGTTAGAAATAAGAATGTTTCACACATGACAAGCTGAATGACCTGCATCTGCTGTGGTGACAATATACCAGTTCACTGCTGTTCCACTAACATATAACACTTCACTCGACTAGTTGGACTGTAGTCTTTTACATTGACTGTAATTTCCACTTGGTGGTGTTTTTTGTTTTATGTTCTTTCAGAAACTCCTGCCTTTTGCAAATGCAAACTAAAGTCTGATCTACAGAACAAAGTCAAGTATTTGTCTGAGGGGATTGCTAAAGCAGGAAACCCAGCCCATCTGAATCAGATCTACACAGAGCTCTACATCACAGAGGGAGGGACTGGAGAGGTCAATAATGAACATGAGGTCAGACAGATTGAAACAGCATCCAGGAAACCACTGAGGCCAGAAGTAATGATCAGATGTGAAGACATCTTTAAACCCTTGCCTGGAAGATTTGAACCAATCAGAACAGTGATGACGAAGGGAGTGGCTGGCATTGGGAAAACAGTCTTAACACAGAAGTTCACAATGGACTGGGCTGAAGGCAAAGCCAACCAGGATATACAGTTCACATTTCCATTCACGTTCAGAGAGCTGAATGTGCTGAAGGAGAGGAAGTACAGCTTGGTGGAGCTTGTTCATCACTTCTTTAGGGAAACCAAAGAAGCAGGAGTCTGCAGGTTTGAGGACTCCCAGGTTGTGTTCATCTTCGATGGTCTGGATGAGTGTCGACTTCCTCTGGATTTCCACAACAATGAGATCCTGACTGATGTTACAGAGTCCGCCTCCGTGGATGTGCTGCTGACAAACCTCATCAGGGGGAAACTGCTTCCCTCTGCTCGCCTCTGGATAACCACACGACCTGCAGCAGCCAATCAGATCCCTCCTGAATGTGTTGACATGGTGACCGAGATAAGAGGGTTCACCGACCCACAGAAGGAAGAGTACTTCAGGAAGAGATTCAGAGACAAGGACCTGGCCTGCAGAATTATCTCCCACATCAAGACATCACAAAGCCTCCACATCATGTGCCACATCCCGGTCTTCTGCTGGATTACTGCCACAGTTTTGGAGGATGTGTTGAAAACAGGAGAGGGAGGAGAGCTGCCCCAATCCCTGACTGAAATGTACATCCACTTCCTGGTGGTTCAGTCTAAACTGAAGAATATGAAGTATGATGGAGGAAGTGAGATGGATTCACTCTGGAATCCAGAGAGCAGGAAAATGACCATGTCTCTGGGAAAACTGGCTTTTGAGCAGCTGCAGAAAGGTAACCTGATCTTCTATGAATCAGACCTGATGGAGTGTGGCATCGATATCAGAGCAGCCTCAGTGTACTCAGGAGTGTTCACACAGATCTTTAAAGAGGAGAGAGGACTGTACCAGGACAAGATGTTCTGCTTCATCCATCTGAGTGTTCAAGAGTTTCTGGCAGCTCTCCATGTCCATCTGACATTCATCAACTCCGGGGTTGATCTCTTAACAGACAAGCAATCAGCCCAGCTGGGCTCTACACCAATATCACACGAATCTGCAGTAAAATGGTTCCACTACAGTGCAGTTGACAAAGCCTTACAGAGTCCAAATGGGCACTTGGACTTGTTCCTCTGCTTTTTCCTAGGTCTTTCCCTGCAGGCCAATCAAGCTCTCCTACAAGGTCTGTTCACTCAGACAGGATGTTGCTTATCCATCCATCAGGAAACAATCCAATACATCAAGAGTAAAATCAAGGAGAATCCCTGTTCAGAGAGAAGCATCAATCTGTTCCACTGTCTGAATGAGCTGAAGGACCGTTCTCTAACAGAGGAGATCCAGATGTGCTTGAGATCAGGAAGTCTGTCCACAGATACACTGTCTCCTGCTCAGTGGTCAGCTCTTGTCTTTGTATTACTGTCATCAGAAAAAGATCTGGATGTGTTTGACCTGAAGAAATACTCTGCTTCAGAGGAGGCTCTTCTGAGGCTGCTGCCAGTGATCAAAGCCTCCAACAAAGCTCTGTAGGTGCATCATAGTTAGACTGATTCAATATATTCTAAATACATACAGATGTATGTCATTGTTTGCTCATTTTTTCCCAGGTTGAGTGTCTGTAAGCTGTCAGAGAAAAGCTGTGAAGCTCTGGCCTCACTTCTCACCTCCCAGTCCTGTAGTCTCAGGGAGTGAAGACATTGTCTGCTGGACTGGAAAATCCACATTGTTGCCTGAAAACTCTAAGGTGAGATAAAGTCATGCATGAGCTTTTTGAGAAGAGCTAAACGCCTAGTTATGTTGCCCAGCACATGATGTGTTTTAGCCATGTAGGACATGTTCCCAGTTCATGTGGATCGAGGACCATTGTCACTATGGTGATTTGGTAAATAAAATGACCAAATATAGTGTGTTTTGCGATCAAATTGATCAGAGTGATTTCAAAATGTCTGTTTCTGCAAATGCAGGCATTATTTTACTGAAAATATTGCTTGATTTTCATATAATTTCAGTTGTAAAAGATTTTTATATGTAATGTCACATTAAAATCAATTAATTAGTTAAAAATCAAACTATTTCCTAAATTAATGTTGTATTTGGGTTCTCACCCATCCATTTTCTATACCACCTATCCCTTTCAGGGTTGTGGGGGGCTGCTTATCCCAGCTGTCAACAGGCAAGAGGCAGGGTACACCCTGGTCACCAGTCAATCGCAGGGCAACATATACACAACCATTAATGCGCAGGAAGAATATGCAAGCTTCACACAGAAGAGCCCCGCCTGGGGATTGAACCGGCAACCTTCTTGCTGCGAGGCACGCACACTACCTGCTGTGCCACTATACAGCCTATTGTTAATATCAAAAAGGAGATAACATATTTTTTCAGAGCATGAAAAATTTTTAGGACATAATGATTTTTTTTTTGTTAAATGTATCTTAGGTTTAAGTACATCTAAGTGCAGATTATATTTATTCTGACTGGCCGCTGTTACTGGGAAGTGGGGGGGGGTTATGTAGTAGTAGTGACATACAGAGGAACCAAAAGGAGAGGCCAGGGAGTGGACTGCTGGCTTGGAGGCAATGATAAGTCACTGAGTCATGTATTACTCTGATGATAACTACTTTGCCTGGCACGGTGACAGCAGAACAGCAGTATGCTCTGACTCTTCCTCCATCTCCAACAGAATATCAGTATATGTGGACTGTCCTACTGGTACTCTGTCCTTTTACAGAGTCTCCTCCGATGCCCTGATCCACCTCCACACCTTCTACACCACAGTCACTGAACCTCTCAATCCCAGGTTCAGATTTGGGTTTGGATATTTTGGTTCCTCTGTCTCGCTGTTAAAGCTGGAAGAGGAGAAGACAATCACTGCTGATTGCTGACATGGTCACATTAACAATGGTGACATCTTTTGTGTTATTACAGCGCAGGGCCAGGTAACCTAGCCGCACAACGCATTATGTTGCCATTTTGTTGACTGGGTTGCTATATTGCATTACAGACAGAAACGTAAACATGTCACCTTACTTCGAACTGTGAAATGATACACATACAAGGTTACAAGAGTTAAACACATTGCACGACATTGTTCATTAATGTCATCACCTGGAAGAAGGCAATGTAACATGTTTCACTTTTCATTAATTTATGTAACAGTGAAATAAATGGCATGTTTGTCCAATGAGAATATTGTTTGTCTGGCAGTGTGTTGGTTATTGTTTACTGAACCCTCATTTCAAGACCGGATGATCAGTGAGAACAGGCACACAGGCACAGGGCTGCAATAAATACATAGCCATAAAATTAAAAAGTGCTGGTGACAATGTAAAATCAAGCAATATACACGGTTTCCAACAGCATGTCAATTTTTATTATTTTTTGTCAGAGTTTTCTAATTTAAGGATAACTTATGTAAAATTATTGAACGAACCTTTCTACAACTGATTGGATGACCTCAGAGTTCACTGGACTTTTTTTTTTTTTTTTTTTTTCCAATTATTAAAAATGTATTATCAACAAAACACATGAGTTCTCACTCATGGTTAAATTTCACTCGCCCTAGCAGCCTGCTAAACTACTCCTAACCAAATCCTAACAGTTCCTAACCAAATCATACACAAATCCTAACAGTTCCAAACAGTTCCTAACCAAACCTTAACGGTTCCTAACAACTCTGCTTGTCTGTGACTCGAGGGTTTGATTGGTTGACTTGTTCGGATATGTTAGGAACTAGCTAGGCATCCTTTTTGTTAAATGAAATTCTTTTGAGATCAATACATACAATACAATACAGTTCAATACATAAAAAAACAGAAACATCTCCAGCTCCATACCGGCTTGATCATCTATCAATACAGATACCGGCACCAAATAACGCACTGTGTGGGGATGTAGCTCAGTGGTAGAGCGCATGCTTCGCATGTATGAGGCCCCGGGTTCAATCCCCGGCATCTCCACTTTTCATAACTTTTTTTTTTTTTTTTTAGCGGATTTCACGGTGAGGGAAAATATGATAGTATGAGTACTTTGATTATTATTATTAATATCAGCCCTGTAGCAATACCTATTATTTGCATTTCCTACATTTTAAAATATCACTACAAGAGATATTGCTTCCCAACACGCTGAGCACGTTATCATAATTGCATTTCCGATTTGTTTTGTTACCCCACCTGTGGTTTCTCCTGTTTCTGTTAATGAAAATAAACTGCCAACGGATTCAAAACGCTCTGGTTCCACTGGGGCTCGAACCCAGGACCTTCTGCGTGTAAAGCAGACGTGATAACCGCTACACTATGGAACCCGCCGCCATAAGCCCTTGTAAAATAAGCTAATCTAACAATGAGAAGCACAAACTATGGTTCCTGTGCTATGATTTTTTTGTTGTATACGCGCGCGAATTTGCTTGTATCGGAGCGCTTACACTAATCCATATGTGGAGACTTTGAATAATAACATTAACGTCACAAAGCACAAAGTCACCAAACAGTTTAAGTCCTGTATTCAAACTTTTAACATTACTCAGGCCAAAGTGAAAGTAAGCAAGTATTCTCTGTCAACAAATAAATCAATTTGTTTGTTTGATGCATTAACATACAAGAACAACGTGTCGCAAAACATTAACATTCAAGTACAACGTGTTGTGAAATAAAGGCTACATTTAAAAAAAAAAACTGCAGCACTGATGACTGCCCCAGCTAAAATACATACACAATACAAATACCAACAACAGCGCTAAAATGTACTTACACAGGTATCAAAAACTAAATGTAGTCGAAGACTGTCGTCAGGGATTGTGGGAGTGATGTTGAAGCTGTGACGACTATCATGTACTCGTTTCCTGGTTTATTTTGTAGGTACGTACCTTCATGCATTCCACTATGCTTTACTTCCTGCCATTGTTCAGTTTCCCTCCAGTGTTCACTAACTGTTTGCTTGATTGGCTATGTTGTCCCTGTAGAGTAGCTTTTCAGCTGTTATTGTCCCTCTTGTTGTATCGTTATGTTTTATTTCCACCTGGTTTTGAGTTTTGATTCTTGCCTTCTGTTACCGTTTTTGTACTCAGCCTTTTTTCTGGCTACTTGTCTGCTTTTTTTTTTTTCTTTTTTTTTTTTTTGCCTGTCTCACTTTCTGTTTTGTCTATGACTTTGAGTAAAGTAAACTTTATGAGCTTTTTATTTTTGGTCTTCACAGAAGCCAGAGCTGGAAACTACATTTAGTCAAGTTACTGCAATGTCCACACTGGCTTCTTTACTTTTATTTTGTTGTATTAGTGTGTAGACATTTGTTTTTGTGCTGTTCATTGTACGTGGGTGGTTTGTTAGGATGCACTATGGGAAGAAGGCAAGCTGACGGAGACAGTGTGATGCTTTGGGTAATGTTCTGCTGGGAAACCTTGGGTCCTGCCATCCATGTGGATGTTACTTTGACATGTCCCACCTACCTAAGCATCTGTAGGATGTGCTGGACAAACAAGCCTAATCCATGGTCAAGTCAAATTCAAAGTCAGCTTTACTGTCAGTTCTTCACATGTACCAGACATACAAAAGAATCGAGGCCCCACCTTGCAACTTAGAGGACTTAAAGGATCTTCTGCTAACATCTTGGTGCCAGATACCGCAGCATACCTCCAGGGGTCTAGTGGAGCCCATGCCTCGACGGGTCAGGGCTGTTTTGGCAGCAAAAGGGGGACCAACACAAAATCAAGCAGGTGGTCATAATGTTACGCCTGAGGGACTGACCCCAAGGTTTGGAAGCACTGGACTAAAATAGGGCTCCACCTGGAGCAGCTACAACAGTAAAATGCTGCTCTAACACTGATGTATCAGTATTAACATCTAATGTCACATGAGACATTTTACTGCACATCCAGAACTTTGGATACTTTTAGTACATTTTACAGACAGCACTTCTGTACTTAATTGTATGAGAACTTAAGTAAAGAAAACTCATTCCACTTCTAAAATGCAAGATAACAGTACTAACAGTAGTCATTTACATAATATTTTATTTTGAAATGTATTGTAGTGCAGGAAAAGTCTCACAGACTGGAAATAATCAGGTAGAGGAGCAGGGTCAGGTGTTCACGTTCAACCAACAGGAAGTGCAGGTGTTGCAGTGGGCAGGGCAATGAAGAACAGATGAGCAGCGTATCTGCAGCTGCCATTCAACACATTGACAGGCACAAGAAGAGGTGTCGCTCTGGAGGTATGCTTACCTGTCTGTCTGACTGTCTATTTGTCACTCTTGTCTGTTTTGTTTAAAAATCCTGATCCTGACCTTTAACCTGTGTGAGCCACACTCTGGCACAGTTTATACTTAAATGTCTTAATTTTTATCTTCTTACCTGCCTATAATATTACTTTGACCATTTACTTACATCAGTTGTGGGAATATTTCATATCACACATCTCCAAATTTTTCAAAACATTTCCATTATGTTTAAGTTATAATTGTAATTTTCTGCTTCAGTCATTAAAACCACCAAAATCTCGGAATTAACACAGAGCACATATCTTCATTGTCCAAAGCTCCAGATTAATTCAAGTCTTATTGACAAATAACAGAAACATTACAATGAATGGTAAATGGTAAAACTGAGGTCTTAAATTGTGCTTGTGTTCAGTTGAATCAGGTGTTATATATTTCATTTCTTCTTGTAGAAGTCTTAAAATAATTCAGATAACAGTCATTCAGAAGTTAAATATAAATGTTTACGTCTAATTTTTTATCAGCGATGTCACTGGTCTTATTTTTCATTTTAAGGGACAAAAAATATCTTGAAAACACTTCCATTGATTAGTGAGAAGAACATTGGCTCCTGAACAAAAACCTGCTAGGATCAGTTTCTTGTCCTGTTTACAAGAAGGTTAATTCTGGTTCATAGTTGAAAAAAGCAGGTTTTATTGTCATATTGAAGATATTATGATATGAACTCAATGCAGATTTAATGTGAAGAAAACAATTTGTGCAAGAGCACTTTAGCAAAGCTTTATTTTATGGGTCTGTAGAAAGAATTTTAATTGGACAAAAAGCTGCTTCTCATATTTTGTTGAATTATTTACTGCAAGTGATTTCTCTGCTGTCTGTTGAAGGTAAACTAAGAGCAGGAAGCGTTCTGGTTGGTGAAAGAAGGAAGTGGCCTTTAAGAAGAAAGAGTGCAGTGTTTTTACATCTCTGAGTCTTCCTCTGAGTGTGTTTACTGCAGGTGGACAGGTGTGTCATGTGACACAACGCCCACACTGATGGTCGCTTTTGCTCATTTCCAAGTCAAATATCAGCCAGATAAACAAATGAGCTCTTATTAGTCCTGTAGAAGGAGATTTACTAAGCATTAAAATACACATTCGGCTTTACAAAAGAAAACAAAATGAGTTTTCTGACAGCAGTGTGTTTTCCCATCACTGTAGGTGCACGATACCACAAAATTTGGTTTTGATAGAAAATCAACTAGAACCAGGTATTCAACCACTGACATGGAAATGTTCAGTATAATTTTCAGCTGTGACAAAAAGCATACTTTAACCTCACCTATATATCCAACCTCTTGGACATCATTAAACATCCACAAAAAAACAGCATTCTGATGTAATGCAGTCCAATACAACTACACCACTAATCCCAACCTCAATGATAAACATACAAGAGTTGAATCAACACCTCTGACAAAAAAACGTGGGCAGGTAGTGTATGTTAAAGGGCCAAAAGCTTGACAGTTAAAACTGAGTTTGAAGTAATAATAATATGAATAAGAATAATAAATGCCATATTTATATATTCACGTGACCCCATTCAGAGGTGGATTGGGGGATAATCTCTTGAAGGTGCAGGTGGGAAGGTAGTTTAATCCATTTCATCCACTTTTTCTCTTGTTTTTTGCCACAGAGCTTTCACATAATGGTCGTTTCTGTGGCTTTGTGGTCTTTTGATATACTCTCAAGGAGGAACTAATCACACCTGAGCTGACAACAGGAGCTTTACGGACAGCATAATCAGATCAGCTCAAAGCATTAAAGATTCATTCATGAACGCACTGAACCTCTAAAGCAAGTTGTAGTGAAACAGTTGCTGTAGGAAATATAATTAAAGAAGGACACAGTCCAATCTCCTGTTTTGCAGGGCTGCCATTAACAGGTGAAATCTGACCTTGAACTTGATGTTGAATGAAAAATCAAGCTGCGTTCACCCCTTGTGTTCAGTCTGGTGGCAGACTGGCCGGTTGATGAACCTGCAGTCTGTCTCCCTGTCCTCACCAGCTGCGTCACCATCCTGTCCGACATGACGGCTTCCTGTCAGGAGTATGAGGTGATAGTCCACACCTCACCTGGTCCCACCTGTGGAACCTTCAATCGCCTGTGGCTCAGTCTAATTGGCTCAGAAGGAGAGACTCCACCCATAAGCGTGAACGAAGGTGACCATCATCTCCTGCCTGGATCGGTGAGTTTCATCATGTTTCCACAAACAGGCAGTTAGTGACTGAACTAAAAATACTGAACAATCATTCAAATAGATCATTCAGACATATATAAGCCAACATAGACGAGAAGTCCTTACGTGATCAAGAAAAGGGACATTTGTACACCTATCAAATCAATCATCTGAGGAAGATACGTGACATGATTGAAATCTCCCAAACCGCTGATAAACTGACCTCATAGGGAAATTTCTTTTAGAATATATGGTGTGATTTTTTTGGGAGATTAGAGTAGCGCATCTCATATGTTACAGGTTGATAATGCAGGTAGCTCATCCTGCGTCCAATCGAAATAGAAAACACAGACGTTGCTGGGCGACAGATGCACGTTGCTGGGCGACAGATGCACGTTGCTGGGCGACAGATGCAGCAGTAAGCAATAGCTGTCTTAAAGTCAGCTTGTGCTGCAGAATATTTAGAAAAAGAGTTTTTGATGACCTCTTTCTCTATCCTGGCAGACATGTCCGGTTCTGGTCCGGGCTAGTGGGCCTCTGGGTTGTCTGATTCTGATCCGGCTTCATCTGGAGGCTCGGACTGGGTTTCCCAATCTGGACTGGCACTGCAGCCATGTGGAGGTCCGCAGGCTGGCATACAGACAGGAGGGAGGGCGAGGTGGGACTGGACCTGAGGACACAGCAGTCCAGGTGTTCCTGTGTGACAGGTGGCTGCGAATGGCAGACGGAAATGTAGAGCTGCGCAGTGGAAAGTGTAAGAAAAGTGTATTTGAGAAAGTACATGAAAATGAAGCAGAGAACACTTTACAGCAAAATTTGAACCTGGGAGCTTTGATGCAGTACAGAAGAAATAAAAACAGAATAAAAACACTTAGACATCCTGATGCTTGCAAAAACTCTGCAGACAAAAGCAATAACATGGAGTAAATTTCACTTAAAATAAGCAAAATTATTTGCCAACAGAACAGGAAATTTTTACACTCAACAAACTTTTTCTAAAAGTAAAAATATTCAGTCTCAAAGAACCCACAGTTATCTTAAAAGAAGTACAGCCAGACTAAAGATTTTATTTTTTTATCATTACTGTTATTCTTTCTAATATGCCTCCCCAGTGTGTTTGCTGAAGGACGAGACAGAAGAAAAACTGAAGCAGCAGCGACTCAGACTGCTGCAACATCAGCAGAAGCTCATCAGGTAAAACGGCGAGCAGACATATATGATGTCCTCGGAAATGTCAGGATCTCCATTAGAATAAAGTTCTGAGGGTTTGAACAAGGCCAATTCACATCACATTCACATCTGAACAGATGAAATCATTGGTGCAGGAGTCCACATTGTGAAAAAGAGAGTAAAGTTCTGGATCAGGAGCCTTTAATTTAAGAGTCTGAAAAGGCGAGTTTTAACCACATTTTATTGTCTTGATATAAACAGTGATGCCTGGTTTCATCATATTAAATTTTGGTCTGTAAGTGGAGTTTTGAAGTCCATCAAGGAGGAGACTCCGTTATCTTGGATCTCAGTCTGCTCTGGTTCACTTATCTTGGATGCCAGTCTTCCCTGGTTCAGTGAAAATGTTTGCTCACATTTGCATAAAAAGTGTAGAGCTCAATAAGTGCACGCCGTCCCGTACTCCTCCTACATCAACAGAGAAATGCTTTGACATCAGGTTCACAAAGTTCACACAAATGTTGGCGTTTGGGAAGCTGGAGACAATTTTTCTCTAAATTCAGTTAAAAGTGGCACGACACTTCAGTTAAAAGTGGCACGACACAAGCAAATCTACACATTTCGTGATAGAAACACCCAGTGTTCACACTAAGACCTGCATTTTAATATAGTCTGTGGGCCAAATTTCATTTTAATTTTCAAATAACTCACAGGAATTATAGATTAAGGTATCAGGCACCATATGACCTTGGCTATAATTTGGGCATCCTTACACTGGTGAGTAGCAGCGTTTTACAGGTTGAACCCAATCTGTAAGACCAACAAGCAACCAGGTACTAGCATCTGCTAACAGCTGGTCTTTGAGGCCAGGACAGCTCACAGCTTTTCACCAACAAACATTACGACACTCTTTGTCTCAAGATAGTTCCTACCTTGGTAGTAGCTAATGGGGATCCAAAGAAATAAGTCAACGAATATCCTTTGTCTTATTGTGCCATTATTGCAGATGGCGTAAGTTTGTTGATGGCGCTCCACAGTGTGTTGACCTGAACAGTATGTCTGAACTCGGGCCGAACCTCAGCTACACAAACAAGAGGTGAACTCACACATTTAATGTTCTGATTCGAGTCTAGTCAGGGTGGGACACAGGTAGACACCTTCAGGAGTGCCGAGGAGATGAATCTCTGCTGTGCTTGTTTCTTTGTCCTCAGTCCAGCCGCTAACCTGCACTACCTGAAAGGCTTTGCCAGCCGAGTGGATGCCTGGAGGAGTTACGCAGAGCTGGAGCTGGTTTTTGCCCACAGCGGACACCAGAACAACATTGCCAGTAAGACACAAAACCAAACACATTCAAACAAAATCTTTTTGCAGTATCAAGGCTGACGCTCAACGACTTGGAAAAAACCTTGTTGAGACTCTGGTTGTATCCTACAGTTCAGAGTGATGGAGATGTAGGCAGCACTGACTGCATAATGAGTCATCTTTCTCAGGGTTTGTTAAGGCTCACTGGAAGGAGGACTGGTATTTCGGATACCAGTGTCTGAATGGCTGCAACCCTCTGCTGCTGCGTCAGACCCACCTCCTCCCTCCAAACCTGTCCGTCACCTGTGACATGCTCCGCCCCTTCCTGCCTGAAGGCTCCTCCCTTGAGCAGGAGCTAGAGGTGAGCACCCTTTTCTCTGACTTCCAGCTGTTTTTGTGCACTTCAATACATCTGCTCTATCTGGATGTTCTGTATGTAACAGAAAGGGACCATTTACCTGTTGGACTATGAGGTCTTGGACGGCGTCCCAGCCAACGTGATCAATGGGAAGCAGACGTACCTGTCCACTCCACTGTGCCTCCTGCACCTGAACCAGCGGGGACAGCTGCTCCCCATCGCCATCCAGGTGAGCTCCAGGTGTTTGGATACAGGTGATTCAGAAGTTTTTTTTTTTTGTTTTTTTTTTTTTAGTAGCAACACCAATCTTAAAAACTCTCACAAAAAAAAGTCCTGCATTGAAAATATTAAAGTAAAAGTGCAGAAGTATTGTCTGCTTAATTTACTAGTATCAAGTAAGTACTATGAAATGTCAAAGTAATCATAAATCAGACAAATAACCCCTGTGAGTGTTTTGGTATTGTATGTTGATTACTGGATTATCATTACTGATGTATTCATGTATAATTAACATTTACTGCTGTATTTCTTTGAGGTGGAGCTGATTTGAACTATTTTATGTCGTGGTGGGTGATCTCCAAAGTAACTACTAACTAAAGCTGTCAGAAAATGGAACAAAGTCAAAAGTACATTTCCTTTCAAAATGTTGTGGAGTAGAAGTATAAATTTGCATGAAATGGAAATACGGGCAGTACAATACTTTAAATTTGTACTTATGTATATTACACGCGTTTTCAATCAACAATATTCTCCTTCTTCAGTTGCAGCAGACACCCGGTCCTCAGAACCCAGTCTTCCTGCCCTCTGACGACGGCTGTGATTGGCTGCTGGCGAAGATTTGGGTTCACAATGCAGACTTCCAGTGTCACCAGTTGGCCTCCCACTACCTGAGGACTCACATGATGGGCGAGCTGTGCTGTGTGGCCACACTGCGACAGCTCCCAGAGGTGCACCCGCTGCACCAGGTACACAATCTCCTTCATTTTGTAATTGTGGAAATCAGAATGTTCAGAGCAACTTCACTTGTCACCACCCAACAGTTGTTAGGTCTCCAAATGTTCCCACATTAACACCATTCTTACGTGCAGCATGCTGGTGCTTGTTCTGTTCTTCTCTTCCTTGACTGGTGGTTTTTGTGTACAGCTGCTGATGCCACACGTCCGGTCTTCACTACAGATCAACTTACAGGCCAGAGCCTCGCTGCTGGCTGTCAATGGTGTCTTTGATAAGGTACATCACTACCTGGAACAGAGGTATTAAAGAGGAAGGTGTGGAAACTGGTGCGGTGCAGATATCTGTTCTTTTGTTGGGCTCGTCCCTCCAGGCGACCGGCTCTGGTCTGCAGACGTTACCTGTTCTTCTTTCCCGGGCGTCTGAGAGGATTCATTATCGATCCCTGTGTGTCCCTGACGACCTGATGGACCGCGGTGTGGACAAGCTGCCACAGAGCTACTACGCCCAGGATGCACTGAGAGTCTGGGACACACTGCACAGGTAAACAAACACACCTCAATCAGGTGATCAGACCAGGTGAGGGACACAAAAACACTGTTTCTGCATCTGAAATGAACACTTCCTGCATTATGTTGTGATTTTAATACTCAGAAGTTGTGTGTGTGTGTGTGTGTGTGTGTGTGTGTGTGTGTGTGTGTGGCAGGTTTGTGGTCAGCTGGGTGGACGTGTATTACAGTGGAGACGATGATGTGCACCAGGACTCTGAGCTCCATCACTGGATCGCCGACATCAACACACACGGATTCACACACGACTCAGGTGTGTGTGTGCGTGTCTGTCCTCAAATGCTTTCGTAGAGAAGAAGCAGAAACTGTGATGAAGCTGTTTGTTTGTGTCTCCTCTTGTCCTTCAGGTTTCCCTCAGTCTTTCCAGACCAAAGCAGAAGTGTCCAAGTTTGTTACCATGATCATCTTCTCCTGTTCAGCTCTACATGCAGCGGTGAACTTCTCCCAGGTGGGTGACCTACAGCACATTATGACTTCCATCTTGATTTTGTCCTGATTGGTCCTGACTGGAGTTCCCCTCTCATTATTATGTTTAATAGACTTGATCACCGCTGTGGTTTAAGTCTCATTTGTCCCTCTTTGTGTCCTCCAGCTGGATTTCAGCCTCTGGATGCCAAATTGTCCAGCCTCCATGTTGCGTCCCCCTCCGCAGGTCAAAGGTGCGGTGACGAAGGACGACATCATGTCCTTCTTGCCAGATGTGAACTCGACCTGTCGCGTCCTGATGGTGTTGTCTATGCTGTCGCAGCCCGCCGGCAACTTTGTGAGGCACCGCCCACCCACACCTCAGCAGGAAACAAAGACACAAAACATACCTGATGACTTTTTATATATTGTGATAAAATGTTGCTCAGATCGGCATCAGTTTTATTCTAATCATTTAAATTTTTTAATGTAAGTTTTAAGTATGTATTCATAAAAAGTCGGATTTGGAAGTAAACCTCCGTGTGTCTCTCCTGCAGGTTCCTCTGTGTCAGTACAAGGAGGCCATCTTCAGAGATAGCTCCCACCGCAGGCTGGTGGAGGAGGTGCAGGCTGAACTCAAGGCCTTATCTGATGACATCTCAGAGCGCAACAGCCACTTGGAGCTGCCTTATCCTTACCTCTGTCCATGCAGCATCGAGAACAGTGTGGCCATTTAAATCATACCTTCAATATTATCCAACAGCAATGATTATTTAAAAAAAGGAGTGAAACAGTTCAAACAGCTGTATAATTATCCCTGTTTTAAATATAAACCTGATAAATCAGCTTCATTTTGTTGTTTAAAACTTAAAGTTTTGACCAGTTTTTAATTACTGCAAAAATTGATTCATTTTACTTATTTGCTAATTAGATTCTTGATATAAAACCTCTGAGACAAAAACATCTGATGGTTATTTCCACGAAAATCAACTT
Source organism: Chaetodon trifascialis (assembly GCF_039877785.1). Taxonomy (NCBI): domain Eukaryota; kingdom Metazoa; phylum Chordata; class Actinopteri; order Chaetodontiformes; family Chaetodontidae; genus Chaetodon; species Chaetodon trifascialis. Next base: position 5,812,987 of record NC_092071.1, on the reverse strand, counting down.
GTAGAGGGTTGAGATCCACCAATCACGTCTGCTGTATTGTTACTGAAAGAAAATAGAAATAACTGAAACCGAAACTGAAGTGCTTTTATATGCACAAACCCTGGAGACTGGGCAGCTGCGCTTTTCATAAGATAATTTCCTCTTGCTCATGTTTCACTGATGAAAATAAACAGAGAGGCAACATCTGAGCGCTGCAGTAATCTCACATTTATGTGCAGTTTGTAAGGAACAGTCATTTGTGAAACGGTCAAAAGCTGCAGAACGTCACATAATTCAAGCATACAGAGCGGGACTCCAAACTGCATTATATTTATTATTATTTGATTTAAATACGTTTAATTCTTACATGCAGTATGTTTCTTTGTCTGCGTGTTTTTCTTTTTGCATTCTGAAGGCACACCTGTCTACATGAAACACTAATAATACAGCAGTGGTACTGAAAACAGTAAAATATACATACAGTAAAATGGTGAATTAATTACCATGAATGAGGTTTTTGAACCCAGACTCGTGAGTCGTCCTCTGTGAAGCTGACTAGCCTCTGTTAGCTCAAGCAGCTAAGAGCTAGCTGCTGCAGTATGGTTCATTGGGCCAAACATCATTTAACGTTTACCAGCAATTATTACTCAAAGTGGAGAACTCTGTACACGTTATCAATAACTACGCCACTTTTGAATGTCTTGACAGCTTTAAAGTGAACGTCTGAACCACATTTCATCACAAGCCATCCAACAGTTGTTGAGCTATTTTGGTCTTTAGAAAAGTGGTAAACAGGCCGTTAATATGGCTAAAAATACTACAGTTTGTTTTCTGAAGTATTCAGAAAACACGCTTGATGTAAACAGTTGAGATTGTGAAATGAAGGCAACAGAAAGCTGTGATCAGGTGTTATTTGACATCACATGACATTTAACATGTCCATCAAGTGTTGAAACCTGTCGATACTGACTGTGAACAGACTGATAAGAACAATGGAATAAAAGGTGATTTCAGCAACTTCTTCTTCCTGTGCAATTGTTTCTGTCCTAACTTGAAAATTGACGTTCTTCCTCTAACACCTCGAGTGTCCCTTTACATAACACATCACATTAATATTTCATTTAAAGCGTGGACTGTACACTCTGTACAGTGCGCAGTGTCTCGTCTCCTGTTCCTGTTTCAATTAAAAAGCTTTCCCGACAGTAACGTGTCGCAGCAGCTTACATCAAAGCTTCAGCTTCATTTTCAAGGAAATTTAAAGATGAAGAGAAGCTCAAGTCAAGTCTTTCATCCACTCTGCAGATTCATCCAGTGTTTCAGGTGCATCTGCGTTAAAACATTTCAGTTACGCCTCCCGTCCTCTTTACTTCTTACTTTTCAGTTTTTGTCTCCAGCAATTCATTTTCCAAAAAGAAAAGGTGAAACTCTCCTCACTATGTTCCTCTCTCCCCTCCTTGCTTCCTTGCTCCCTAGCTGACGGGATCCACCACCAGGACTTTGCACTCCCTCTTGGCGATCTTGTCCAGCGACAGCAGTGTTTTGTCCTGCGGTGGTAGGTAAAGCGGCCGACCAACCGGAGAACCAACGGGAGGAGTTATGGCACGCCGCTCCATGGCACTGCCCGTCCTGACACACACACACACACACACACACACACACACACACACACACACACACACACACACACACACACACACATATCTGTATATATGTACATTACTCTATAGTTGATTTTATTCTGTGCCTTTTATTCTGAAAGCTTTATCTTACTAAATTGAGTAATTACAGAGACAATATATTTAATGTTTAATCTCATCAGCTTCATTGATTTTTGTAAATATCTGCTTATTCTGAATGTGATGCAGCAAGTTGAGACAGGAGCAGCTAAAGACTGGGAAAGTTGTGGAACGCTCCAAAAACACCTGTTTGGATCAAATGATTGTCAATGTTTGTCTGTGTGGTACCTCATGATGTGGGATCGAGATGGCTGCTGGTGGGAGAAGGACTGAGATCGACCCAGACTGGCCTGGTGCCGGTCCAGCAGGTCTCGAACCGCCGGGCTGGACGGGCTGTTTTTGCCTGGGTGGTGACGGGAGAAGGTAACACGGTCAACACAGGAAAACTCTCACAAATCAAACCCAGAAAAACTAAATTAGAAGCAAAATGGTGTTTTGCTCTTACGCGACAGCGGTCGAGCGTCGGGTGGAGGGTTGGACACCGACGCCGTGAACTGCAGCTTCAACTTCATATGCTGACTCAGCTGCAGAGAGAGAGTTAATCAGAGGAGGAAACAGAAGAGAGCATGATTTTTGTGAGGTGAAGAAACATCTGAACATTATATGTTAAGTTACATATGAAGCACGAGACTGAAGAGGCTGTAAGAGAGGAGTTCCTGCTGTGGAGGCTGTAAATGTTTTGAGATGGTCCTGATTTTAAACCTCAAAGATTGAGCTGCCGCTGCTGGATATGGTGTGGGTCCTCTGAGGCAAATCATTATCATTTATTCTGGTCTAGCCCATTATTAAGTGGCAAGAGCAGGAGGACCATAGACATTTACAAAAAGTGGTGCAGCCAGACTTCACCTTTAAACCCTAACCCTGTATTTGAGCACCCTGCCATCAGGATCACACCTCTTACAAAGGTTTTGAAAATATGGGAAAGTAGCATCTTATACATTACACTTGTTCATCTTGTTTAATGTGAATTTAAGTATCATACAGGTTCAAGGTTTTTTATTCTAACTTGACCGGTTTGTGCTTCAGAGTCAAAGTACCTCGTACAATCCTGGTTTGAGGATCTGAAAGGCCACGCTGAAGGACAGAGTGCTGCCTTTCCGACAGTGACCGAGGTTACTGAGAGGAGTGTGACAGACCACAGCAGCCAGCGCCGTGTCCTCACCCTGTCCACGACCTGAAAAAACACACACACACACACACACACACGCACACACACACACACACGCACACACACACACACACACACACACACACGCACACACACACACACACACTCGGGTCAAAAAAATAAACCAATAAAATAATATCTGATTGGTTGCATCCTTTGAGTTGAATCAATCAAATCTTCTACATTAAATCAATCTTCCTCAACATCTGCTTTAACTCTCAAAAAACCCTTTGAAGAAGTCAAAACCGGACAAAATGTCCAAAATGCTCTAACTCCCAAGGTCCAAAACTGACTGGTCCTCACAAAGCATACAATAATACACACAAACACATGCACGCACACTGACCCTCTGGAGTCCAGACAAGTCGAACAGCCAGGAAGTCCTGCAGGTTGTTGAGCAGAACGTATTTGACTTTGAAGTGTTCCTTCACCCTGACAGTGCTCGGACAGCTGGCCGTCATGACGAACCGCGGTCGGTCCAGACGGATGCTGGGTAACCTGTGGGCGTTGGGGAGATGTAGAAATGTGGAGATTTGACAAGTCAGGGCACATCCCTGCAATTTCAAGCAACTGGTGTTGTTTTTGGCGGCCTGTTTTAATTTTAGTCTTAATCTAGTCTTTGTGTCAAGCTGTCATTTTAGTCACGTTCATACTCTTTTTAGTCTAGTCAAGAATTATCCGTGACTATTTTCGTCTAGTTTTAGTCGACGAAAACTGATGACATTTTAGTCTAGTTTTAGTCAATGAAAATTGTATTTTAGTCTCTTTTTAGTAATGCAATTCTATTTAACCCAGTCAATATAGTATAGACGAAACCAAAATTTATTACCGTTACCTTATAGACTCAAGAATACATCCATTCCAGACACGAAGATGCTCTGATTTGAATTTACAACATATTTATTCAACCAACCAAAGCCGGCTGGCCAGCCATTGTAGAAATACTGCAAAATAATAATAACAACGTGACTAAACGAGACGAAATAACGTTTCGTTTTAGTCAACGAAAATGAAGAGACATTTTAGCAGAGTTTTTATTTTGCAAACCACATTTAGTCTCATTTTTATTCATCAACGATATTGCATTATATATTTAATTGTAGTTATCGTCACATGACCAGCATTTACGTTGCATCTCGTCTCGTGATAAAGGTTCGTTGACGACGATATTTAGTCATAATTTTCGTTGACGAAAGCAACTATACAAGCAACAGTGTATTATCCAAACTTGTATGCTCAAGAGAATTACCCTCCAGCTAAGAGTCTTCTCCTGGTTTTGATCAAATTAAGGATAAGATGTTTGCATGAAGTTTAACTAATCTGTCCATGTGTCTGACGCTTACCTGTAGTGTGTGTAGATACAGTTGGTGAAAGGCATCTTGGGAGTTGACCACTGCAGCACAGCAACCAGGGGAACCTCCAGTCCCTGGAAATAACAGAACACACATGCTTTAAATTGTAATGACATATTATGGCCACAAGAGGGAGCCCATTCCAGTGAGATAAAGGATATCCTGAAGTTCTGCAGTCTAGTCATGAAACTTGACGCTGGAGCCAAATATCCACCAAAGTTTCTGTGTCAATGTTTCTGTAGTGCTCCCTGTAGACTGTGTTTTGATAAATGCAAAAACAGTCCACAAACATTATTACTTGAATCCTCAACATGTAGGACATGACTGAAAGATGATGGACAACACAGACGAACAGCGCCTGGGTTTAAGTTTGTCTCAACGTCGATAGTTCACACAAATCAATGATTTTCCAGTTACTGCAAACTGCAATAGAATATTTATGCTTCTGGACATTAATCAAGTTATTTAAAGAAAGCAATCCATCCATCCATCCATCCATTGTCTTCCACTTATCCGGGGCCGGGTTGCGGGGGGAGCAGTCTGAGCAGGGACGCCCAGACTTCCCTCTCCCCGGACACTTCCTCCAGCTCTTCCGGGGGGATCCCGAGGCGTTCCCAGGCCAGCCGAGTGACATAGTCACCCCAGCGTGTCCTGGGTCTTCCCCGGGGCCTCCTCCCAGTGGGACATGCCTGGAACACCTCCCTAGGGAGGCGTCCAGGGGGCATCCGATAGAGATGCCCGAGCCACCTCAGCTGACTCCTCTCGATGCGGAGGAGCAGCGACTCTACTCTGAGCTCCTCCCGGGTGACAGAGCTCCTCACCCTATCTCTAAGGGAGCGCCCCGCCACCCTGCAGAGGAAACTCATTTCAGCCGCTTGTATCCGGGACCTCGTTCTTTCGGTCATCACCCAAAGTTCATGACCATAGGTGAGGGTAGGAACGTAGATTGACCGGTAAATCGAGAGCTTCGCCTTTCGGCTCAGCTCCTTCTTTACCACGACAGACCGATACAGCGACTGCATTACTGCAGCCGATGCACCGATCCGCCTGTCAATCTCACGTTCCATCCTTCCCTCACTCGTGAACAGGATCCCAAGAAACTTAAACTCCTCCACTTGAGGCAGGAACTCTCCCCCAACCTGAAGGGAGCAAGCCACCTTTTTCCGGTTGAGAACCATGGCCTCGGACTTGGAGGTGCTGACTCTCATCCCAGCTGCTTCACACTTGGCTGCGAACCGCCCCAGCGCATGCTGAAGGTCCTGGCTCGAGGTAGCCAACAAGACAACATCATCCGCGAAAAGCAGAGACGAAATCTGCCGGCCCCCGAACCGAACCCCCTCCGGCCCCTGGCTGCGCCTAGAAATCCTGTCCATAAAAATGATGAACAGAACCGGTGACAAAGGGCAGCCCTGCCGGAGTCCAACATGCACCGGGAACAGGTCCGACTTACTGCCGACAATGCGGACCGAGCTCCTGCTCCGGTTGTACAGGGACTGTACAGCCCTCAACAGAGGGAGAAAGCAATCCAGATTCTCATATTGCCATAACTGTGCAACGTCTTTTTAGTTTTACCACAAAAATCTGTCTGAATAAGAATCTCCTTTACAAGAGTGTCCTGACCAAGACAGGCCCAACAATGAGTTACAGATAACAGCATAAAACAGAAAACACAAAATTTGTGACAAGATCAGAATTAAACAAAATGCTAATGAAAATCAGACATAAACTACATAAAAGCACCTTTACAACAACCACACAAACATGTCCGAACCTCATTGGAGTCATCTTGTGGCATGTCATTGAGGTGCAGTTGGAACAGGAAGTCATGTTCCTCCAAAGCGCTGAGCATGCTGGGAAGGCGGCCGGCCAGACTATCCACTCTGCAGAAAGACGCCATGCCAACTTCACCTGACTGATGGCTGCAGAGCGGGAGAGGAAGCAATTTGAGCACCATCAGTTCAAACCCTCAAACTCTTATTTTAAAGACTGACATGTCATAAATGCATAATTTAACATAACAGAATTCAACAGCAGGAACAGAACATTAAGAATGGAAAGAGAGCTAGTAATGTAACATAACAACATCATTTAATAATAATTAAAGCAACAGAAGGTAATGCAGAAGGTAACAACACATTACGTAAAAAAATGTAACGTAACAGAACAAAATGAAACGTGACGTATCAATTACATGATTAACATGACAGAAGTCAACTTCACATGAACACACACATTTCTGTACGTACCACACGTTGTCCACCAGCAGCACGGAGCCGTCTGGCATCATGGGAAGGTAGGAGGCATTGAGGTTTGGTAAAATCCGGACATCTCGAATACTTACCTCCTCCTGAGAGGACTCGTTCAACACTGACAGAGGGACAAAGAAGGTTTGTATTTTGTTGAATTCCCTCAAACTATTCAAACCTCTGGAGCAAAATATGTGAAAAATAATTAAATAAAATGATATAGGAAGAGTTAGGGTTTGGAATATGTGTTCCTCTCCTCCTCTGTTCATCACACCATGGCCATGCTGATCTGAGCTGCATAATAACAGCATGAGAAGTGATGATCTCCTACCTTTCAGGACGGCGAGGTGCCTCCCGGAGACGGTCATCTGCTTACAGCGGACGGTGGGAGGCGGCAGGACAGTCAGAGTGGTGCTCACTGTGGATGGGAGGAACTGAAGGTTTATTAAAATACACATACAGAGTTTGTCCCATATTCTAGGGCTGCAACTAATGACTATCTTCATAATTCAGCTCGTTTTCCAGGTATTATCATGTGATGCTGAGGTATTTAGGGCAATATACACATACAATGTAAATCGTGTAAACGTCTACTTTTGGACTGGCCCTGAAAGGGATTTAATGACCTGTTTTAAGGCCACTTTTGGTCTTTTTCTGTGTTTAAACATTTTCAGTGATACACTTCCTTGTTTTGAAATAGAGCAGTTTCATGTGATGTCATTTGAATGACTGAGTGATCAACAAACTTGGACTTCATGAAGGGGGTACACTGCTCCCCCTGAGTCCACAGCTGGTACTGCAAGTACCACCAATCACATGATATATTTTTATTAACTTTTATGTATGAACTTGTAGCTCTAACTTGGACTGATTTGAGTTTTAGACCTTAAGAATGAGGAAAGTGTGCGAAAAATCTGGTCCTGACTCCTTTAGAGGGACATCTCAGGGTTTCATGGTGACGGTTAGAGGCTGTGAAATGAATTATGTTATAAGGGTCTTCACAAGTATAAAAGTACAAATGTGTATGTATGTGTGTAATACCCTGAGCCTTGAAGGTGTTCAGGTCATGTCTGAAGGTGTGTGTTGGTTCTCGATGCTGCAGGACGCTCAGGTATCCGAGTTCCTGCACCTCTGCTTTCTCTGCCTCCCTTTTCCACACTGTGACCATCACCTGAACACACACAAACAACTAAATCAGCACCCACTCAGGTCTCTCTACATTGGTCAGACTCTGGAAGCAAAACCCAGAACATCATTTTGAGTTTGCAAACAGCTTCCGCACTTAACAAAAAGCACCAAACTCTGAGGGAAAACAGAAAAACCTCTCAAATTGTTCCAAGTGTGAAAAAGCTGTAAGATCATACATCCAGAACAAGTCGGACAGACAGATGTCCCTCCTGACCTTGACTTTTAGGGTGCTGACGGGGAGTTTGTCCAGAGAGACGGTGAGGGGGAAGATCACTTCATCAGTCAAAACCACCGGCTCGTCCAGAGGAGACTGGACATAGTGAAAACAACACAGGAATACAACATTACGGCAATCCATCTGGTAGATTTCAAGACACTTCACAGGATAAGTTGAACCTTTGACCTGCTGGTGGCACTACAGGAGGACACCAAAGTAAGTAGAATTCACCCTCAGGGGACCATGAATGTCAGCATAAAATTCCATAGCAATCCATCCAACAGTTGTTGAGATATTTTAGTCTGGACCAAAGTGGAGGACCAATCTACTGACTCCTGCCACATTTCTCAACGTAAGTATGAAGCCCCACCTGAACAGGTGCCCTTCGGAACTCCCTCGCCGCTGTCCCAGATGAGTTGTGGATGAGCAGCGGCTTGCAGTCCCTGAAGCTTCGACACCGGGAGTCCACCCTGCTGCCAAGCGCTGCAATGGCTGCCTCCGCCGCAGCAATGTAATCCTCCTCGCCGTCCTCATTGGCCTCGTCCCCACTGTAGTCATGGTGATGCTGGTGGTGGTTGCCTCTATGGCGGCTACTCTCACCTGGACTCACGCTGGCCACGGCGCACAGAGAGCCAGCCAGCTCCCTCCACGCCCGGCTACTGGCCGACTCCGTCCCAAAGCCTGGTGCAGCGCCATCAGCCGCCCCTCCTTGAAAACAGTGACACACACACATAAATCCATTTTTATGAGACACTTCACTGGCTACATTCATTCAATAATCACTGGTCCCTAATGGTTTGGCCCAGTAGTGTCTGTACTTTTAACAGCTCTGCTATGGTGCAATATTCTGTTGCCATTTAGGGCTGTTTGGTCCAGAATTCACCAGAGTTTTAACCTTACTTTGGTCCAGTTGTGTAAGGGGGTTTTGTATTTTGTGGATGATACCTATTTCAAGAATAAAAACAAATCAGTATTTCATTTCAGATCACGTGGTGCAGCTTATTAGAATTATATCTATGATGTCAAGGAAGCCTGTTGGGTTTAGTGTAATCATATTTTCTTCTCGTCTGGTTCTACAAAATGCATATGAATTATAGGCAGAATTTGGTAAATAAAAAGATGAAGTAAGGTTCATGGGCAAACCACAAAATGATTTTGATGCTACTGTAGAATTCCCATCCATGTTAAACAGATCAGTGTCTGGCCTTGAATTGTAAAGAAAATAATATAATAACAACATTATTTTTAGGGGAGGGCACATACTGCGAGTCCCCACATGATTACTGAATGCTATTAGGATTATTAAACAATAGCATCTATACTCGCAACGCTATCAGCGCTGTAATGATTAAAACAAACGCACAGTGGCTGCCAGTGTGAATTTAACAGAAACACACAAAGAATGGCTCATCTTTCTCCTCTCCACCCTTTCATCAGAAGCCGGTCGGGATCGTATATCCTCCGGGCTCTCCCCCCTCCTTACCGGGGCCGTGCTCAGTTGGCGTCGCCCCACCGTCTCTGCAGCGCAACACCAGGAGGAAGCGGACTGTCTCGCCCAGGTAGAGGTGACTGCGACGGGGCAGAGTGCGGTAGCGTGCCGGGTCCGACAGATCCGTGATGGGCACGGCCGGAAAATACATGAAATACTCGCACTGCGACTCCATCATCTGCACCATGGCGACAACCGGAGGAGGCTGCGCGAGCAGGAGCAGGACCAGAGTCAACGCACAGACACAGAAACAATAAAACACACACTTCCTGTTCTCACTTTCAAAGTAAAAGCACGGTCATTGTCTGGGTTACGCAGATGTGGAAAAGTTAGACTATTGCGCCCCGTAGTGGTCATGTTATTGTAGTATGGAGATATTTTCCTCCTCTCGCTTAATAAGACAGGCATCACAGCTTAAAAGGTGGAGGAAACAGAATCATTTTGAAAATACTGGTAGGCTACATATAACATACAAGTAAAACACTGCATAAACATGATAATAGTACAACTATTGAGACGGTTTGGCTTGATCATAGACTTTTTGGCCTTAATCGGCTTGTCAGTCCTTTTTAGGACACACAAAATGTTCAAAAATCAGCAAAATATCAGATGAGGGGTTGTGTTATATAAGAATGGTGTTCCACTTCCCTAGTAGGGTTAAAACGAGATTTAAAATCAATCAGAGCACAACCTGAGGAAAAACCAGCAGAACCACTACACTGACTGAAACATCTACCATTTTCTTTTAACCCTTGGTTTGGTTTGGATGAAGCCTCATGAGGCATTGGGGTTTTCCCTCTATTGGCAAAAAACATTTTCAGTGTTATGGCTTTAAATTCAGCAAGCACAGTGACATCTGGTGGTTTGCAAAACATATTGCAGCTCTTCAAGACGGAGGCCAAAAGCAGGGCAAAACGTTCAGCTGCTGCAGTAAATGCACATATTATTGTGGAGTATGCAACAGAAAATTCAGAAATGACAGCATTGCCATGTGTAACAGAGCTAATGGTGGACAGCAGTTCCCTGAAGCTTTCTATAACACACCAAAATATAAAAAAATGTTGTGTGATTGCAATTACAGAATGATGTCTGTAAAACATTTTTTGTATAACTTTGGTATTCTTTGGATTTCTTCTTGAGTGTACATCACGTGCATCCCACCAATATGTCTCTCATTTGCACAAAAATTAGAGCAGTAAAACTGAATGAAACACTCTCTGAAGCAGCAGAGATGTTTGAAACTTCAGACCCCATCAGTGATCTGACATTTTCATTTGACACAAGATCCACCACAACATATTGAAACAGTTTGCTCCAGGAAAGAGTTTTTGATCATTTTGCTTAAAAATTACCCAGAAAACTAGCCAATTAGAGCTGCTGATCATTTCTTTCTATCTTTTATGGATTAGATATTTGAAATTTCAATTATTTTCTGTGAGAGTCTTGATGAGCAGTACTTGAGGATGGGTCTATGAGGTCAAGGTCAAGATTAAACTTATTAGGGTGCTTTACAAATGAAACAGATTAGAGCCATAGTGCTTTACAAGAAACATAATTAAGCACAATGATTATTCCAAAGATTATCACAGAAGATTATCACAGAAGAAGGGAGACTATTCAAGCATCAATTCTGCCCTCAGATAGCCATGATCAAGGCCCTGCAGTAGTCTAAGTCTGAAGCCAAACTTGACCTCGGGCGGAACCACATTAAATGGTTTCATTTTCGCAAATGTTTCTCAAATGTTGGCATACAAAGATTTATTGTAGTTTATTGTGTATTTGCTGTTCATTTGAGCTGGAAATGAACATGTTTATGTTAAGTGGTAACAGGTGATATAACAGTATATTATATGTCCGTTAAAAAGTGTGGTAGGACACCTATAAAAAAGTTCCGGTCAAATAGCCTGATTGTTCTAAATTATTGCGCTGGCTCAAACGCTACTTGGTAACCGTGGCAACAGAAGCTCAGAACATACGTTAACATACGTTGTTTCACAGTTTATTTATTTATCTATCACAGACAGAAACAATATTTCGCATCATCCTCTGGACACACACAAGCGGTAAGAGCTGCACTTGCCCTCTGAAATGATACTTTGTATCACGTAACATAACGTTAAGCAATCATCTCACTTCCCTCCACTGATTAGGCCTAATGTAACAGCTGCGGCCGACCGAGCTGCAGGTTCTGTGGCAAGAGCCGGTTACCATGGCAACACGTCACAACGACAGATATTAAATAGTCCACTCAGCTGCTTCTTGTGAAAAACACAATTTTAACGGTAAAAAAAAAAAAAAACAACATTAACGTATTAATAATTGATTTAATATTTATTTCTTTCGTAAGTGACCATGGTATAAGCGGGATAATGCCCTTCGAGGTTCACGCCTCCACGTCGTTCATTCATTTCTGATTATGGACTCGTCGGGCATTATCCCTTACATAATCTCGAGTCTGCTCTTGCTCTGTTTGAAAGCATGGCCTCCTCAGTTGCTGACAGATACCAAACACCTTTGATAAATCAACAGGATATCATAGTAACAAGTGAGTAACAGACAATGTTAAGCCAAGTTCGACTGTCACAAATGATAATCATATTACATCATGTTATTATGGCATGTGTGTGTGAAAGAGGAAGGGACAACATAGGTCCCAAACAGGCACATCATGATTGATTGTGCTTCAGCAGAGTTGGCTTTTCAACCTTAAATATAATTTTTTTCACAAGCTTTTATCAATATTCTGTTGAGACATGTACACATTAACAATTTTCAAGTCATTATCTATTCAGAGATTCTAAACATGCCGTCCAGGCTATAACAACGCAGGATAGAATGAGGGAATCAGAATACATTTTGACAGGCTAACAGACAATATAAATAACCTTATGAACTGAAGAAAAACAAAAGATTAGTTTGCAAAAAATCTCAGAGTTAAGTGTTCAAATACATTAAAATGTATACATAGATTGAAAGCCTTTTTGTAAAATGAAAAAAAAAAGTACTCTTGCAAGATGACACCACATTTATTCTACTATATTATAATAACTAATAGAGAAATTTTTTGATTTAGAGCGATTTCAACAAGAAACTGAGCTTTGTTTCAAATCAATATACATTTCTTAAATGACAGTAATGCTTGGTGATTCAGTGGAGCCTAGACTGAGACCTTAGCAGTTAAGACGACTGACAGTTTATATCGACAGCATAGATGGCCAATGAGGATGGGTCTAATGTTCTGGTCTCTAATGCCATAGATGAGAGTGCTCAGACATCTGGGAAGAAGGATTACACACACATAAAGAATACTCTGGATGCGCAAAATGGTTTTTCTGTCAACAAGTTTGGTGAGACTGAAAACGAGAGGACTGTATATAGTTGAAGACAGACTGAGGCCCAGCTGCACCAGATGCAGCAGCAGTGTGTTACGAGCCTTACGGGCTGAAGCTTTGTCTGTGGAGGCTGACCTGGCTGCTACCATCACACCAATATATGAAGAAGTGACGGCCACACCAGCTGATACAAACAGACAAAAAGTGTAGACTTGGTCATAATCTTTATAAACTGGGCCAAGCAGCATGTTTTCTATCGAACACAATTCTTTCATCTGCAGGTTCTCAAGTTCAAGGAACTCTAACAGTAAAAGAACTTGAATGAGGACATTTAATGAACTGACGGCCCAAACCACAACGATAGCCACCTCTGTGTTTCTGATGGTGATGATGGCAGTGTGTCTCAGTGGGTAGCACACAGCCACATATCTCTCCAGAGACATCAGCACCAATGTGAGAGGGGAAACATCTTTTGCGAGGACGCAGAGCATGGTGAGAACAGCACATACAGGATATGTCAGCATTACTCTACAAGCAGACAGTATGTACAGTACCTGACTCAGTGCCATCTGTGCAGTGTCTGCAAAAAGGAGGTTATACAGAAGAATGTAACGAGAGGTCTCACGAAACAACAGTTTACTCCTCAAGGTGAAAAACATGGTGCAATTAATGAAGAGGAACACACAGCATGACAATGTAATTGGAGCAGAAAACAATAAAAGTTCCACCAGCCCCCGGAACTGCTGTCCATCAGTGATGTTTGTCTGAGATGAAGTTACATTTGACATTATTAGAGAGGCCTTTATGGGACCCCCTCGAAATCAACACGGCACATCTGAAAGATTTTATCCAGGTATATAGCAAACTGCAGTTATCTAATCATAACAGAGAAGCACAAATAATCTCGTATAGTCCACCCTTGGAATAATAAAACTCCACTGTCTTTGCAGAGATGTCTATCAAGATCACATGCAAAACAAATGCTCCACATACATTTTCCTTGTGCCAGCAGTTACCAGGTTAGATGCTGTGTTTGAGTCATGTGAGCAGAACTGGTCTGCACGGTTTCATGGTCCTCACAGGCCTTTTAAGGACTCAGTCCTCACACCCACTTCATGTGATATTCTATTCTAAGCACCTGACGACATTGTGGAAAGGGTCCCTCCAGACATAGGCCTTTTTTTTTTTCAAGAGTAATTGTAAAACACACTTCATTCAAATGTGACAAAAACAAAAAACTAAAACTCACCAAAACCTTCTTGGCTCATCTTTTCACTGTTTCAACAATCAACACTAATTCTGGTTTGGTTGAAATAAACTCTTCATTCACAGAATTGGTAGAGGAAGAGAGAGTGCTGACACGAGAGAAGCAGGGTGGGAAACAGCACGTAGAGTCTGAATACTTTCATGTCGAACTTGGGATTTTTTCACTGGACATTATTACCAGAGAGATTTAAACATGTTACATTTTGACAGATTTTCACCTCAAAAAACAAACCAAAAATAACAATTAATGCACAACAGAACTCTGGTTTAGTGACTCCTAGCACAGCCAGGCCTGATCTTGCAATGTGTCTCTCCACCAAAGACTGTCCACTTATCACTTAACTTTCCATTATTACCACTCTTGAGTCCAGACAGGGCCTGTTTTATGAGCTGACGGTCAGGTGAGCAACAAGTTTCACAGAAGTTCATCAGTTCTCTTCTAAAGATGTAAAACTGTTCATCTGCAGGTCATCAGACTATAATCTGAACATGTTGTTTATCAAACTATCCCTCACTCTTACTGCTTCTGTTTCTTTCCAACAGTGTTGGGATTCCTGGAGTAGAATTAATTCCTTAAACGCATTAAAAATGTATACATAGATTAACAGCCCTTCTTGCATATTAGAAAATGACAACAATGAAAACAACACTCAACTCAAATGCATTATTTGCAGAGTATAAATAATTGAGAAAGAATATAAAGTAGTCTTGCAAACTCAAGCATGTTTATTTTACTATACAGTAATAATTGATGTAGACACTTTCAATTTAAACCATCAATATCATCAGCAAGTGTGGCCAGAGAAGCCGAAATTTTTACAAAATTAAATGCTTTAATTCATGTTCTGTGTTTAAATTTTGAACAAGAAACTGAGCTTTGTTTCAAATCAATATACATTTCTTAAATGACAGTAATACTTGATGATTCAGTGGAGCCTAGACTGAGACCTTAGCGGTTAAGACGACTGACAGTTTATATCGACAGCATAGATGGCCAATGAGGATGGGTCTGATGTTCTGGTCTCTAATGCCATAGATGAGAGTGCTCAGACATCTGGGAAGAAGGATTACACACACATAAAGAATACTGTGGATGCGCAAAATTGTTATTGTGTCAAGAAGTTTTGTGATAGCGAAAGCCAGAGGACTGTATATTGTCGAAGACAGACTGAGGCCCAGCTGCACCAGATGCAGCAGCAGTGTGTTATGAGCCTTACGGGCTGAAGCTTTGTCTGTGGAGGCTGACCTGGCTGCTTCCATCACACCAATATATGAAGAAATAACGGCCACACCAGCTGATACAAACAGACAACAAGTGTAGACTTTGTCATAATTGTTGGAAACTGGGCCAAGCAGCATGTTTTCTATGGAACAAAATTCTTTCATCTGCAGGTTCTCAAATAGGAAATCCAACAGTAAAAGAACTTGAATGAGGACATTTAATGAACTGACGGCCCAAACCACAACGATAGCCACCTCTGTGTTTCTGATGGTGATGATGGTAGTGTGTCTCAGTGGGTAGCACACAGCCACATATCTCTCCAGAGACATCAGCACCAGTGTGAGAGGAGAAACATCATTTGTGACAGTACAGAGCAGGGTGAGAACAGCACATACAGGATATGTCAGCATTACTCTACAAGCAGCCAGTATGTACAGTACCTGACTCAGTGCCATCTGTGCAGTGTCTGCAAAAAGGAGGTTATACAGAAGAATGTAACGAGAGGTCTCACGAAACAACAGTTTACTCCTCAAGGTGAAAAACATGGTGGCATTAATAAAGAGGAACACACAGCATGACAATGTAATTGGAGCAGAAAACAATAAAAGTTCCACCAGCCCCCGGTACTGCTGTCCATCAGTGATGTTTGTCTGAGATGAAGTTGCATTTGACATTATTAGAGAGGCATTTATGGGACCCCCTCGAAATCAACACGGCACATCTGAAAGATTTTATCCAGGTATATAGCAAACTGCAGTTATCTAATTATAACAGAGAAGCACAAATAATCTTGTATAGTCCACCCTTGGAATAGTAAAACTCCATTGTCTTTGCAGAGATGTCTATCAAGATCACATGCAAAACAAATGCTCCACATACATTTTCCCTGTGCCAGCAGTTACCAGGTTAGATGCTGCTTTTGAGTCCATGTGAGCAGAACTGGTCTGCAGGGTTTCATGGTCCTCACAGGCCTTTTAAGGACTCAGTCCTCACACCCAGTTCATGTGATATTCTAAGTGTCTGACGACATTATGGAAAGGGTCCCTCCAGACATAGGCCTTTTTTTTTTTTTCTTCAAGAGTAATTGTAAAACACACTTCATTCAAATGTGACAAAAACAAAAAAATAAGACTCACCAAAATCTTCTTGGCTCATCTTTTCACTGTTTCAACAATCAACACTAACTCTGGTTTGGCTGAAATAAACTCTTCATTCACAGAATTGGTAGAGGAAGAGAGAGTGCCGACATGAGAGAAGCAGGGTGGGAAACAGCACGTAGAGCCTGAACAGTTTCATGTCGAACTTTGGATTTTTTTCACTGGACATTATTACCAGAGAGATTTAAACATGTTACATTTTGACAGATTTTCACCTTAAAAAACAAACCAAAAATAACAATTAATGCACAACAGAAAGTCTGGTTTAGTGACTCCTAGCACAGCCAGGCCTGATCTTGCAATGTGTCTCTCCACCAAAGACTGTCCACTTATCACTTAACTTTCCATTATTACCACTCTTGAGTCCAGACAGGGCCTATTTTATGAGCCGACAGTCAGGTGAGCAACAAGTTTCACAGAAGTTCATCAGTTCTCTTCTAAAGATGTAAAACTGTTCATCTGCAGGTCATCAGACTATAATCTGAACATGTTGTTTATCAAACTATCCCTCACTCTTACTGCTTCTGTTTCTTTCCAACAGTGTTGGGATTCCTGGAGTAGAATTAATTCCTTAAATGCATTAAAAATGTATACATAGATTAACAGCCCTTCTTGCATATTAGAAAATGACAACAATGAAAACAACACTCAACTCAAATGCATTATTTGCAGAGTATAAATAATTGAGAAAGAATATAAAGGTGTCTTGCAAACTCAAGCATGTTTATTTTACTATACAGTAATAATTGATGTAGACACTTTCAATTTAAACCATCAATATCATCAGCAAGTGTGGCCAGAGAAGCCGAAATTTTTACAAAATTAAAGGCTTTAATTCATGTTCTGTGTTTAAATTTTGAACAAGAAACTGAGCTTTGTTTCAAATCAATATACATTTCTTAAATGAGAGTAATGCTCAATGATTCAGTGGAGCCTAGACTGAAACCTTAGCGGTTAAGACGACTGACAGTTTATATCGACAGCATAGATGGCCAATGAGGATGGGTCTGATGTTCTGGTCTCTAATGCCATAGATGAGAGTGCTCAGACATCTGGGAAGAAGGATTACACACACATAGAGAATGCTGTGGATGCGCAAAATTGTTTTTCTGTCAACAAGTTTGGTGAGAGTGAAAATGAGAGGACTGTATATTGTTGAAGACAGACTGAGGCCCAGCTGCACCAGATGCAGCAGCAGTGTGTTATGAGCCTTACGGGCTGAAGCTTTGTCTGTGGAGGCTGACCTGGCTGCTACCATCACACCAATATATGAAGAAGTAACGACCACACCAGCTGATACAAACAGACAACAAGTGTAGACTTTGTCATAATTGTTGGAAACTGGGCCAAGCAGCATGTTTTCTATGGAACACAATTCTTTCATCTGCAGGTTCTCAAATAGGAAATCTAACAGTAAAAGAACTTGAATGAGGACATTTAATGAACTGACAGCCCAAACCACAATGATAGCCACGTCTGTGTTTCTGATGGTGATGATGGTAGTGTGTCTCAGTGGGTAGCAAACAGCCACATATCTCTCCAGAGACATCAGCACCAGTGTGAGAGGGGAAACATCATTTGTGACAGTACAGAGCAGGGTGAGAACAGCACATACAGGATATGTCAGCATTACTCTACAAGCAGCCAGTATGTACAGTACCTGACTCAGTGCCATCTGTGCAGTGTCTGCAAAAAGGAGGTTATACAGAAGAATGTAACGAGAGGTCTCACGAAACAACAGTTTACCCCTCAAGGTGAAAAACATGGTGGCATTAATAAAGAGGAACACACAGCATGACAATGTAATTGGAGCAGAAAACAATAAAAGTTCCACCAGCCCATGGAACTGCTGTCCATCAGTGATGTTTGTCTGAGATGAAGTTACATTTGGCATTATAAGAGAGGCCTTTATGGGACCCCCTCGAAATCAACACGGCACATCTGAAAGATTTTATCCAGGTATATAGCAAACTGCAGTTATCTAATCATAACAGAGAAGCACAAATAATCTTGTATAGTCCACCCTTGGAATAGTAAAACTCCATTGTCTTTGCTGAGCTGTCTATCAAGATCACATGCAAAACAAATGCTCTACATACATTTTCCCTGTGCCAGCAGTCCCCAGGTTAGATGCTGCTTTTGAGTGCATGTGAGCAGAACTGGTCTGCAGGGTTTCATGGTCCTCACAGGCCTTTTAGGGACTTAGTCCTCACACCCACTTCACGTGATATTCTATTCTAAGTGTCTGACGACATTGTGGAAAGGATCCCTGCAGAGATAGGCCTTTTTTTTTTCAAGAGTAATTGTAAAACACACTTCATTCAAATGTGACAAAAACAAAAAAATAAGACTCACCAAAACCTTCTTGGCTCATCTTTTCACTGTTTCAACAATCAACACTTACTCTGGTTTGGCTGAAATAAACTCTTAATTCACAGAATCAGTAGTGTTCTGACTCTTGTCAGTGTTTGTGTATTGTCCCGCTGCCCCTAGTGGCATGTCAGGGCATTACGCCAAAGGGAAAAGAAAAAGAAAAAAAGTCTGTGAGGAGATATGAAACGATACATGCAGGCTGTGCTGCACCGCAGTTGCTGTCTAACCCTGGAGTAGATCCGTCAGTGAGTACAGCTGTTTGTAACCAAATTAAGTTATGTTTAAGGTTGTTGAGAGCATGTTTAATTTAAGAACGTTTCATTTTATGTGTTTTATGGTTAGTGAACAATGCTGACGGTACAATGCTAATGCTAACTAGCATCGCTATTAGCATAACAAATTCATCTTATTGTTCAGCCTCATCCGCGTTGTGTGCGGTGTTCGTGTGTAAACTATGATTGTTTAATGTGTTTATTTGTCATCTGCCTGTCAGAACATCCTGTAAAGAAAGAGATGTGTTTAATAAGTTGATATTGTGTGGGCACTTGGCCAATGCATAACCTGGTAAAGGAAAAAAGGAAAGTGTAAGCCTAACCAGTGTTGCTGCATATATTTAATTTGATATAATTGTAACATACTGTATGTTTACTGTGTTGCAGTTTTGCAAAATACAAACAGACAAGCAAGTTTTCAGTGAACCCTTGAACTGGAATCAAGTCTACGGAGTCTTCTGTGTTTGCTATCTGTCTAAAGACACCTGACGTGTTATCCACGACAGAATAAGTAGAGGAAGAGAGAGTGCCGACATGAGAGAAGCAGGGTGGGAAACAGCACGTAGAGCCTGAACAGTTTCATGTCGAACTTGGGATTTTTTCACTGGACATTATTACCGGAGAGATTTAAACATGTTACATTTTGACAGATTTTCACCTTAAAAAACAAACCAAAAATAACAATTAATGCACAACAGAACTCTGGTTTTGTGACTCCTAGCACAGCCAGGCCTGATCTTGCAATGTGTCTCTCCACCAAAGACTGTCCACTTATCACTTAACTTTCCATTATTACCACTCTTGAGTCCAGACAGGGCCTATTTTATGAGCTGACGGTCAGGTGAGCAACAAGTTTCACAGAAGTTCATCAGTTCTCTTCTAAAGATGTAAAACTGTTCATCTGCAGGTCATCAGACTATAATCTGAACATGTTGTATATCAAACTATCCCTCACTCTTACTGCTTCTGTTTCTTTCCAACAGTGTTGGGATTCCTGGAGTAGAATTAATTCCTTAAACGCATTAAAAATGTATACATAGATTAACAGCCCTTCTTGCATATTAGAAAATGACAACAATGAAAACAACACTCAACTCAAATGCATTATTTGCAGAGTATAAATAATTGAGAAAGAATATAAAGTAGTCTTGCAAACTCAAGCATGTTTATTTTACTATACAGTAATAATTGATGTAGACACTTTCAATTTAAACCATCAATATCATCAGCAAGTGTGGCCAGAGAAGCCGAATTTTTTACAAAATTAAATGCTTTAATTCATGTTCTGTGTTTAAATTTTGAACAAGAAACTGAGCTTTGTTTCAAATCAATATACATTTCTTAAATGAGAGTAATGCTCAATGATTCAGTGGAGCCTAGACTGAGACCTTAGCGGTTAAGACGACTGACAGTTTATATCGACAGCATAGATGGCCAATGAGGATGGGTCTGATGTTCTGGTCTCTAATGCCATAGATGAGAGTGCTCAGACATCTGGGAAGAAGGATTACACACACATAGAGAATGCTGTGGATGCGCAAAATTGTTTTTCTGTCAACAAGTTTGGTGAGAGTGAAAATGAGAGGACTGTATATTGTTGAAGACAGACTGAGGCCCAGCTGCACCAGATGCAGCAGCAGTGTGTTATGAGCCTTACGGGCTGAAGCTTTGTCTGTGGAGGCTGACCTGGCTGCTTCCATCACACCAATATATGAAGAAGTAACGACCACACCAGCTGATACAAACAGACAAAAAGTGTAGACTTTGTCATAATTGTTGGAAACTGGGCCAAGCAGCATGTTTTCTATGGAACACAATTCTTTCATCTGCAGATTCTCAAATAGGAACTCTAACAGTAAAAGAACTTGAATGAGGACATTTAATGAACTGACAGCCCAAACCACAACGATAGCCACCTCTGTGTTTCTGATGGTGATGATGGCAGTGTGTCTCAGTGGGTAGCAAACAGCCACATATCTCTCCAGAGACATCAGCACCAGTGTGAGAGGGGAAACATCTTTTGCGAGGACGCAGAGCATGGTGAGAACAGCACATACAGGATATGTCAGCATTACTCTACAAGCAGACAGTATGTACAGTACCTGACTCAGTGCCATCTGTGCAGTGTCTGCAAAAAGGAGGTTATACAGAAGAATGTAACGAGAGGTCTCATGAAACACCAGTTTACTCCTCAAGGTGAAAAACATGGTGGCATTAATGAAAAGGAACACACAGCATGACAATGTAATTGGAGCAGAAAACAATAAAAGTTCCACCAGCCCACGGTACTGCTGTCCATCAGTGATGTTTGTCTGCGATGAAGTTGCATTTGACATTATTAGAGAGGCCTTTATGGGACCCCCTCGAAATCAACACAGCACATCTGAAAATTTTATCCAGGTATATAGCAAACTGCAGTTATCTAATTATCTGATTATAAGAGAGAAGCACAAATAATCTCGTATAGTCCACCCTTGGAATAATAAAACTCCACTGTCTTTGCAGAGATGTCTATCAAGATCACATGCAAAACAAATGCTCCACATACATTTTCCTTGTGCCAGCAGTTACCAGGTTAGATGCTGTGTTTGAGTCCATGTGAGCAGAACTGGTCTGCAGGGTTTCATGGTCCTCACAGGACTTTTAAGGACTCAGTCCTCACACCCACTTCATGTGATATTCTATTCAAGTGTCTGACGACATTATGGAAAGGATCCCTGCAGAGATAGGCCTTTTTGTTCAAGAGCAGTTGTAAAACACACTTCATTCAAAAAATAAAAATAAGACTCACCAAAACCTTCTTGGCTATTCTTTTCACTGTTTCAACAATCAACACTAACTCTGGTTTGGCTGAAATAAACTCTTCATTCACAGAATCAGTAGAGGAAGAAAGAATACTGACACGAAAGAAGCAGGGTGGGGAAACAGCACGTAGAGCCTGAATACTTCCATGTCGAACCTGGGATTTTTTTCACTGGACATTATTACCAGAGAGATTTAAACATGTTGCATTTTGACAGATTTTCACCTTAAAAAAACAAACCAAAAATAACAATTAATGCACAACAGAAACTCTGGTTTAGTGACTCCTAGCACAGCCAGGCCTGATCTTGTAATGTGTCTCTCCACCAAAGATTGTCCACTTTCCATTATTACCACCCTTGAACAGAACCTCCGGTTTTGTGACTCCTCTCTGTCTTCAGTGCAGCCACCTCGCTGGCTGCTGTTTTTTTTATTCCCACAATCACATATTGATTTCCCCAATTGAATTTCTTCATATATCCATCCATTTTCTATGCCGCTTATCCCTTTCGGGGTCACGGGGGGCCGGAGCCTATCTCGCCTGTCAACGGGCGAGAGGCAGGGTACACCCTGGACCGGTACACACAACCATTCACACTCGCATGTAATGCGCATGTTTTTGGTCTGTGGGAGGAAGCCGGAGTGCCCGGAGAGAACCCACGCATGCACGGGAAGAACATGCAAACTTCACACAGAAAGGCCCGACCCGGGAATCGAACCTGCGTCCTTCTTGCTGTGCTATATATATCTATATATTTTTACAATTGGATTAAATATTTGAATTAAGAATTTTTGTTGACAGCCACAGTGCTGGCAGCTTCATTCCGCTTCAGTGTCGGAAAACTAGAGCCCGCTGAACTGCAGAGCCACAGTTTGGGTGGGGCCGCTACTGGCTCAGAAGCTGTTCCAAGCAGCATGGATGCTTCTAAGCTGATTTCTTCTTGTCCCCATTTAGATGTGGACATGAGTGGTGTGAAGATTCCTTGTTTGGTAGATACTGGTCCCATGGTGTCTACAGTGTCTGAGAGCTTTTCTCCGCCAGCATCTTGAGCCCTGGGGCCAGGACCATCTCTGGTCATGTTATTGGTTAGAGCTTAGAGCTGCTAATGGTCTGGCTATTCCTTACGTTGGCTATTTGGAGCTTGACGTGCAACTGTGGCAAACTGATGCCCCACTGTGGTGTTTTGGTTGTAGGGATCCCCCTGGTGGTGTGCCTGCTCAAGTGCCTGGTATTTTATGGATGAATGTGATCTGCAAATGTTACCAAGAGGGCAGCATGGTGCAGCCTGGTTCTCTCAGCCCTGTGTCTCTGAGGCTCCTAGGCAAGTCTTCTTGGCGCTGCAAAAGTGTCATCGGGCTAGCGCTCAAGCCCCTCGGGACAATCCAGGGAGGGTGAAGGTCAGGGGTAAGGAGACCTGGCGGATCCCTGGAGGTGTCTTGAAAGTTGTGGCCACCACGTGTTCTCAGCAGGACTCCGGCTCCGGCACACTGGACCTTGAAAACGTCGTCAGTCTTCCTTCAGGTGTCACTGAGGTGCCCTTGGGTGCGGCCAGCATGTCCTCCCAGACAGCTTCTCCTAGTGTGCAGCAGCAGGTGGAGAATCTGGATCTGTCCTCCTTGTCTGCTGAGGAGCAGTGTCAGGCGAGGTCTTTGCTTAGGCAGCACACCCCCCTATCTTTTCAGCTCACGAGGGAGATCTGGGCTGTACCAACCTCATTTCCCATGACATCCCCCTGGTCAATGTTATTCCAGTTAGGCAACACTATAGACATATTTCAACCTCAGAATATGAGGTTGTGAAGGAGCACATCAGCCAACTGTTTTCATCACCAGTAATTCGGGAAAGTAGCAGCCCTTATGTATCCCCTATTGTGTTGGTGAGAAAAAGAGATGGGAGTATACGCATGTGTGTTGACTACAGGCAGCTTAACAGCAAGATTCGAAGAGATGCCATCCCTCTGCCATGTATAGAGGAGTCTTTGGATGCTTTGCATGGCGCCTGCTGATTCTCCACCCTGGACCTGGCCAGTGGTTACAACCAGGTGCTTGTCACTGTGGCAGATCAGTCACAGACTGCCTTCTGCACCCTGTTTGGCTTGTTTGAGTGGAACACAATGCCTTTTGGGCTCTGTAATGCCCCCAGCACTTTCCAGAGGTTGATGTAGTGTATCTTTGGAGACCGGCAGTGCCAGTTGTTGCTTTTGTATCTGGATGAAATTGTGTTTTTTTCCTCAACTGTGGAACAACACGTCAATAGACTGAAGGTGGTGCTGGGGTGCCTCGAACATGAAGGCTAAGCTCAGCAAATGCTCTTTCTTCCAGAAGCAGGTACACTACTTCTGGCAACAGTGTCGCCACAGATCCAGGTAAAATTGAAGTGATAGCCAATTAGCCAATTCTCATTACTGCCTTGGAGCTGTGTTCCCTTCTTGGTTTTGCCTATTATTACTGCTGTTTTGTGGAGGGCTTCGCCAAGCTGGCAGCCCCTCTGCATAAGGTGGTGGCTGAGTGTGGTGCTGCCAAAACTGGTAGGAAGCCTGGTCATGGGTTATTCGGTGTTAGAATGCCGAGTGCCAACAGAGTTTTGAAGCGTTGAAAGCTAAGCTCACCACTACACCAGTGTTAGCTTATGCCGATTTTGCCCTCCCCTTCATTCTGGAGGTTGATGCAAGCCATGGTGGCTTAGGAGCAGTGCTCTCACAATCACAGGTAGGCAAGGTGAGGCCAATAGCCTATGCAAGCTGACTGACCTGCAGGTTTAGTGCCAGGAAGTTCACAAGCTGATTCACCTTCTGGTGAATAAAATGTTTTCAAATATGTGCAGTGTTTTTTGAACATAGCAGAAACTGAGGTAGACTTGACATGTGTAACATACAAAAAACAAACATGATAGACAGTACAGTAAGATTGATTGAACTATAAAACCAGCCTAGACATATGAATAACTTTAGTCACTCTTCTTACTCTAAACATCGACGAACTATTCAATTATATCTTTATTGCAAGTGTCTTAAAAAAAAAAAACACATGTAGGAGATTTTTATAACCTGGCTTCTCCACAGTGCTCAGCGGAAGCATGTTTTTAGCTGCCAATGCCTTCGTTATGTCTTTGTGCCTGTTAGATGATTTGTCATAAGGCACTGAAACAGATACCTCTGCACGGTGGTCTGCTGCTTGTGCGGTGGTGCTGCAGTTGCAGATATTGTTGGACGTTGGCGAATACGGCTGTGCTCCAAAGAGTGAGCGCAGCTAAGGTGGTTAAACAAGTTTGTGGTATTATCAGTCTTGGTGGGGATGACAGTCTTGCATAATTTACAGACCACATTGGTCTGACTACGGTCCGACTTATAAAATCCAAAAAACTGCCATACTGGCGAGCTGACTTTCCCTGTTTTATCGACAATTTCTTTGCTCGCCGCCACACCAATCACTTTCTATTTCTCATCTCACTCCTCGCAAAGAATCAAACATGAGACAACGACAACTGTCCCCACCCGGGATCAGTGCACTGCCACTGTCGCCAAGGCTCTGGTGTTGGAATGGTTTTACAAATTTGGTGTCCCTACTCAGTTACATTCTGACCAACGCCAGAATTTTGAAAGCTCTCTCATCCAGCAGTTGTGCAACTTGTATGGTGTTGCCAAATCACGTACTACACTGTACTAGTGCTGGGTGGTATGACCAAAAATGTATATCACGGTGCTTTTCAAAATTATAATGCTTTCACGGTATATGACGGTATTTTTTTCTTTCATCTGGACGACAGATGTTTTAACACAGGTATACCAAGGCGCTCATATGAGGAGAGTACCATTATCTCGTCCAAGTATACAGAAAAACTGTTGAAAACACTTTTTCGCCCAAATTCACCATAGTAACACCAATGACGATCCAGAAGGAAGTAAGCTCAGAGATAGGTTATTGCATGAAGAGCACTCCCTCCGCTCCAGAAACTCCTCTTTATGCAAACAACCAGGACCTTCGTGATTGATCTGAAACTAACACAGAGTCCATCCATCCATCCATTTTCTATGCCGCTTATCCCTTTCGGGGTCGCGGGGGGGCTGGAGCCTATGTCAGCTGTCAACGGGCGGGAGGCGGGGTACACCTTGGACCGGTCGCCAGCCGATCACAGGGCACACAGAGTCATAGGAGGAGACATTAGCAGTGTTTTTTTGGGCTGGAATATAACTTTTGACTACAAAACAGCAAAGGTAAGACTTTATGATTTAGCAGTTTTTTCTGCTACTGTTTGGCTGCTAGCTTGCCGAGTTTCCATGGCACAGTGAGGAGGCAAACATTTTCATGATCATCACTCTCTGCTTTCATATGATACCAGGCACCAGGCTTGTGTAGTTTGTGTGACGTGGTGAAATGAGCAGACGCTCTAGAGTGGACATACGCTATTTTCGACTTTTTGTTACATGCGCATATAATTTATTGCTGTATGAATTATGTTTTGTTTGGGTGGCAATGCTTGGTAGAGGCTTTTAGCTGAGTTTTTTCCCATCATTCTGATTCGGATCGGTGCTTCCTAGCGTGAGCATTGACCATCTGCACTGCACGCATCTCACGCTGCCCCCTGTAGAGATGGCGCTCTTATTGAACAGTACAAGTTGAGGATTGCAACTTGGCTTAAGTATTTTATGCCCGTTATTGTGGGGATCCAATGTCTTGATCATCTGCCTGAAGCCGTCATTTTCTACAGTGTTATGTGGGACCATGTCTTTGGCTGGGTGGATAGTGACAGAGTTCGTAATCTCGATCCACCGTTTTTTGGTTTTTTTTTTCTGTCGTAGGGAGTCCCTCCAGTAACTGCTGATGTGGAGGGCGCTGATCTTAACTTCGTACATTCTTGATATTCCAAGACATGCCTGTGGCTAATTGCTTGTGTTGCCGCCTCAGGCAACAACTTTAGCCTGACCAAAAAAACAACAGACATGGCTCCTCTTTTTGGCAGAAGTTCTTCTGTGTCATCATGTTCTGCTAATTCTGCAGCTTCAATTTTGGAAATTTCAATGTCTGTCCCATCCATCTTCACCGTAACGTAACACCAGAGCACTACAGTTTACCCTCACCATGCCCCGCACCATGCCTGTTTAGAAGCACAACACTGAAAGAGTGTCGCACGGCGCAGAGTTCCAGACGTTGTGCAATCACATACACCAGTGTGGCGGTATATTAAAATTTCATACCATAATAAAAATATACACTGGTATTCGGTGTGAACCAGTGTACCGCCCAGCCCTACGCTGTACCACACAGTAGGGAATGGTCAGTGTGAGTGGTTTAACCGCACACTCCACAACTTGCTGCATAGACTGCCTGTGTCCTGTAAAAGGGATTGAATTGTGTGCCTACCCCAGGTCCTCTACTGCTACAACACCACTCCCCATCAGGTGACGGAGCATGTCCTTTTTTCCTGATTTTTCGTCAAGAGCCTAGACTGCCGGTAGACTTCCTGTTGAGTTGAGTTGAGTTGAGAGTCCTGTTGATGAGCCTGTTCATGAGTGGGTGCAAGAGCACCAGGCTCGGTTCCAGGTAGCATTTGAAAGTGCAAGGGAATGCCTGCAACAGGCTGCAGATCGCTGAAAGAGAGTCCATGACGGGCATGTCAGAGATCTGTCACTGAGTGAAGGGCAGTTGGTATTCCTGTGTGACTTCAGTGCAAGGGGGTCCCACACAACCCGGGATCAGTGGAGTTCCATAAGGTATTTAGTGTTGAGGGCACCTAAGCAAGGTGGCTCTGTGTATACTGTTGTGCTAGTAGACGGCCAGCCCAAGGCCAGACAGGTCCACTGCAGAAGAGCCACTCTCTGAGGATGAGTGCTTACCTGATTATGACTTGCTTGTTCTTGGACAGCAACCCTCTGGCGTCACTCCGGTCATGCCTTTCACCAACTCAGCCACAGTGACCAGAACTATGTCCCAAGTCCTGGTGCTACCACCTGACCCAGACTGTCCTCGGTGTGGCCCTTTGACAGTTCCACTCACTGAAGCATTGACATCTGTGGCTGTTCCTCCAGTCAGTGGCCCTGGCTCAAGCCACATGGTCCCGCGTCAGAGCACATGGTCAACTGCTGGCCATCACCCTAATGTCCATCGTTTCCCACGAACAGCTGGAGACATGCAGGTTGCCAATGCTCCTTTTCCTGTGTCCAATGCGATCATGGCTCTGTTTAGACCCTGGAGCTAGCTTGTAGTGTTAACCCCCCCCCGGGTTCTACCTTTTGCGCGCCACCTGACGTATCACTTCTGGGTCAGGGGCTGTGTGCCCTCGACAGTGACTGCTTGTGCGCCGCTTCGTGCTGCCCGTATGTCCTCTCGTGTGTGGCATTCATGTAGTAAGAACCCTGGTGACTGTCCGCAGCCCTCTTGCGTCCTCCCTCGTGTGTGTGTCTACAATCAGCCCATTGGGAATCAGCTAACTGGGGCCGCTGCTGCTTTGTCTCTAAAAGACAGTTCTCTGCTGTACTGTCTCTACGAGATGTCTTGCCACGGCTGCTTGAGGGCGCTTGCTGCCATCTTCTTTCTTAGTGTATCGCTGTGTATGACCTCTGCTTGACGTTGCACAGTGGACTTGAATGGACTTTTAAACAGGGGTTTAGTCCCTCTCCATTAAGTGTATGCGTTAGTTAAAGTGTGGCTTACACTCCCACTACTCTTGAGTTACTTGTTTAGATCTAATTAAATATTTTCTTTAGTCTATTAAGATTTATTTGGTTATGTTATTTTGTTTATTTAGTTGTGCTCAGTTTACCTTGATTTTGACTGTCTCCTTGGTTTCCTTTGTTGACTGAGTTAATGTGAGGGGTTTTGTTCTTTGTTATAATATAATATAATATAATATAATATAATATAATATAATATAATATAATATAATATAGGGCCGCACAGTGGAGCAGCAGGTAGTGCACGTGCCTCACAAGGCGGGGCCTTGCATGTTCTTCCCTAGCATGCGTGGGTTCTCTCCGGGCAGACCAAAAACATGCTCATTAGGTTAATTGGTGACTGTAAAATTGGTGGTGTGAGTGTGAATGGTTGTGTGTTTGTGCCCTGCGATCGACTGGCGACCGGTCCAGGGTGTACCCCGCCTCTCGCCCGTTGATGGCTGGGATAGACTCCAGCACCCCCGCAACCCCGAAAGGGATACGCGGTATAGAAAATGGATGATGGATAATAGAATAGAATAGAATAGAATAGAATAGAATAGAATAGAATAGAATAGAATAGTTAAGATTAGTAATCTAAGAGAGTTATTATTTTGTAATGGTTGTAACTTTGCAAACCTGCCCATTAGTGAGGCAATATATTTTGTTCAATTTTGAATGATTTAGTTTCTTTCTCTTTTGTTGCTGCAACCCCACTAATTTCTTTCCCCCTTTTCAGCTGCTGTAGGCCGGTGGTGGTGGTGGTGGTGGTGGTGCCTGTGACTGGTGGTGGTTTCCTCCTGTTTTGTGTGCTGTGCTCCCCTGGGACTTGGGTTACTCCACTGTCCGTCGTGTGTGTGTGTGTGTGTGGGTGACTAAGTTGGTTTTGATTTCTCATATTTTGTTTTGCCCACTCCCCCTTCACTAGCACTCATTCACCCAGAAGCCTCAGATCCTGATTAGGTCCCCCTTTCCCCTTCCTGTTTTAATGGCTATAACTTTTGAAATTATTATTTAAATAAAGTGACATTTTAAAACTTGGAACCCCGTCTCTGCCCATGAGTAAAACAAACCTGTGTGTCAATAATTCCCTGGGTGAAATTCCCAGGGTGGCATTGTTGTGCAACTGTTTAGATTATTGAAGTGTGTACAGACATACATAGATTAACAGGCTTTTTTGTATATTAGAAAATTACAACAACACACACACTCAAAAAAAACCCCAACTCAAATGCATTATTTGCAGAGTACAAATAATTTAGAAAGAATATAAAGTAGTCTTGCAAAAGTCACACATGTTTATTTTACTATTACTACCAGTGGCATAACATCATGATGATAGGCCCTGGTGCCAATATTTTTTTTGGCCCACCCGACCCTGCCCAAAATACAGCGCATGCTCGTATTTGGACACACACACACACACACACACACACACACACACACACACACACACACACACACACACACACACACACACACACACACACACAGAATGTTACAGGTGACTGGCCACACACTCATCCTGCAAACCAGAAGCTCCATATCAACACTAACAGCCTGCCCTGACCTGGGCTCAAACTACCACAGCCCGATTATGTCTCCAAACGATCAAACAAATATAGTCGACAATAACAAAACTTCACAAAGATATATCGCACAGTATGCCCATAAGCATAACCATCAAGAAAAACACAGCTCATTATGTTTTACAAAAACACAGCATTAATGAATGGATGTGGCACCTACTGTATATCACACAATCATTGCATGTCATCACAGACAAGGATTACAGACAGTAGGTGCACATTTTTCCCAAAATATGAGGTTATAAGTACATTGCCATAGATTTAAATCCCACTAATTCCACTTCATAACAAAGAGAAGCTGTACTCACTGGTTAGAGGCTCATCTTACGGGTCATTTATGATACCAGTTGTTATTATATAGCTCTTTGTCTTGCCGTCGGGAGGCAGGTTAATGTCGTAGAGTCCTAGATCTGTGGTCAGAATAATCCCTGCAACAAGTCCACTGGTGGGCACAGCCAAGTCCGCCAACTCCAACCTCTGAGGCTGAGGTGGCGGGGAAGTCTCCCTCTGGGACGCCACCTTTTGCCTAGGTGGGCAAAAGGTGGGACGCCACCTTTTGCCTAGGTTTTAGTAAAAATCTTATCTAATTTTATCTTTTTAGCTTTACCTTCATCTTGCTCCTTTTTTCTTTCCTCTTTTGTGCACCGCTTTTCTGTTTTGGCTTGCTAAATATGATGATTGAGCTAACTGTCGACTTTTGTCTACTTTCGTCACTTGTTTTTTTTGTTGAAGAAAGGAGAAACAACTGACTTCACGTCATCGCGACTTATCATGACTGACAGGTGTCAAGGTGATTGGATTGGACAAATTATCATTTCTTCCTCTCATACCAGCCACTCAGGGTTACCGTACCGACCCGGCCCCAGCTGTTTCACAAAAACAAGGGCCCCTGTGGCAATGCTGGACGGCTTTTTTTTTTGTGTCTTCCTTCATGGGCCCCCGACAGTGTCTGGGCCCCGTTGCAGCTGCACCGGTTGTACCATCGATATTTACGCCGCTGATTACTACGACTAGTACTACTACCACTACTTACTGGTAATAACTGATGTAGACACTTTCAATTTAAACCATCAATATCATCAGCAAGTGTGGCCAGAAAAGCTTGAATTTTTACAAAATTAAAGGCTTTAATTCATATTCTGTATTAAAATTTTGAACAAGAAACTGAGCTTTGTTTCAAATCAATATACATTTCTTAAATGACAGTAATGTTTGATGATTCAGTGGAGCCTAGACTGAGACCTTAGCGGTTAAGACGACTGACAGTTTATATCGACAGCATAGATGGCCAATGAGGATGGGTCTGATGTTCTGGTCTCTGATGCCATAGATGAGAGCGCTCAGACATCTGGGAAGAAGGATTACACACACATAGAGAATACTCTGGATACGCAAAATTATTATTCTGTCAACAAGTTTGGTGACAGCGAAAGCCAGAGGACTGTATATTGTCGAAGACAGACTGAGGCCCAGCTGCACCAGATGCAGCAGCAGTGTGTTATGAGCCTTCCGGGCTGAAGCTTTGTCTGTGGAGGCTGACCTGGCTGCTACCATCACACCAATATATGAAGAAGTGACGGCCACACCAGCTGATACAAACAGACAACAAGTGTAGACTTTGTCATAATTGTTGGAAACTGGGTCAAGCAGCATGTTTTCTATGGAACAAAATTCTTTCATCTGCAGATTCTCAAATAGGAAATCCAACAGTAAAAGAACTTGAATGAGGACATTTAATGAACTGACTGCCCAAACCACAATGATAGCCACCTCTGTGTTTCTGATGGTGATGATGGCAGCGTGTCTCAGTGGGTAGCAAACAGCCACATATCTCTCCAGAGACATTAGCACCAATGTGAGAGGGGAAACCTCATTTGTGACTCTGCAGAGCATGGTGAGAACAGCACATACAGGATATGTCAGCATTACTCTACAAGCAGACAGTATGTACAGTACCTGACTCAGTGCCATCTGTGCAGTGTCTGCAAAAAGGAGGTTATACAGAAGAATGTAACGAGAGGTCTCACGAAACAACAGTTTACTCCTCAAGGTGAAAAACATGGTGGCATTAATAAAGAGGAACACACAGCATGACAATGTAATTGGAGCAGAAAACAATAAAAGTTCCACCAGCCCCCGGTACTGCTGTCCATCAGTGATGTTTGTCTGAGATGAAGTTACATTCGACATTATTAGAGAGGCATTTATGATATCCAGGTATATAGCAAACTGCAGTTATCTAATTATAACAGAGAAGCACAAATAATCTTGTATAGTCCACTCTTGGAATAGTAAAACTCCATTGTCTTTGCAGAGATGTATATCAAGTTCACATGCAAAACAAATGCTCCACATACATTTTCCCTGTGCCAGCAGTTACCAGGTTAGATGCCGTGTTTGAGTCCATGTGAGCAGAACTGGTCTGCAGGGTTTCATGGTCCTCACAAGCCTTTTAAGGACTCAGTCCTCACACCCACTTCATGTGATATTCTATTCTAAGCGTCTGAGGACATTATGGAAAGGGTCCCTCCAGACATAGGCCTTTTTTTTAAGAGTAGTCGTAAAACACACTTCATTCAAATGTGACCAAAAAAAAAAAAAAAAAAAAAAGAAAGAAACTCACCAAAATCTTCTTGTCTAATCTTTTCAGTTTCAACAATCAACTCTAGCTCTGGTTTGACTGAAATAAACTCTTCATTCACAGAATCAGGAGAGGAAGAGAGAGTGCTGACATGAGAGAAGCAGGGTGGGAAACAGCACGTAGAGCCTGAATACTTTCATGTCGAACTTGTGATTTTTTTTCAATGGACATTATTACCAGAGAGATTTAAACATGTTGCATTTTGACAGATTTTCAAGTTAAAAAACGAAACAAAAACAGGAATTAATGCACAACAGAAACTCTGGTTTTATGACTCCTGTCTGTCTTCAGTGCAGCTGCCTCACTGCTGCTGTTTTTTTTTCTTCCCACAATCACATGTTGATTGCCCCAATTGAATTTATGGATTTTTTTTGTTTTGTTTTTACAGTTGGATTAAATATTTGGATTAAGAATTTTTGTTGACAGCCATGGAGATCACAGTGTTGTCTGCTGAGCACAGCCAGGCCTGATCTTGCAATGTGTCTCTCCCCAAAAGACTGTCCACTTATCACTCATCACTTTACTTTCCATTATTAACACCCTTGAGTCCAGAAAGGGCCTATTTTATGAGCCGATGGTCAGGTGAGCAACAAGTTTCACAGAAGTTCATCAGTTGTCTTCTAAAGATGTAAAACTGTTCATCTGCAGGTCATCAGACTATAATCTGAACATGTTGTTTATCAAACTATCCCTCACTCTTACTGCTTCTGTTTCTTTCCAACAGGGTTGGCATTCTTGGAGCGGAGTTAATTCTTTCAATGCATTAAAAATGTATACATAGATTAACAGCCCTTCTTGCATATTAGAAAATGACGATGAAAAAAACAAAACAAAAAAAACCACTCAACTCAAAAGCATTATTTGCAGAGTATAAATAACTGAGAAAGAAAATAAAGTAGTCTTGCAAACTCAAGCATGTTTATTTTACTATACAGTAATAATTGATGTAGACACTTAAAATTTAAACCATCAATATCATCAGCAAGTGTGGCCAGAGAAGCCGAATTTTTTACAAAATTAAATGCTTTAATTCATGTTCTGTGTTTAAATTTTGAACAAGAAACTGAGCTTTGTTTCAAATCAATATACATTTTTTAAATGACAGTAATGCTCAATGATTCAGTGGAGCCTAGACTGAGACCTTAGCGGTTAAGACGACCGACAGTTTATATTGACAGCATAGATGGCCAATGAGGATGGGTCTGATGTTCTGGTCCCTGACACCATAGATGAAAGCGCTCAGACATCTGGGAAGAAGGATTACACACACATAAAGAATACTCTGGATACGCAAAATTGTTATTGTGTCAAAGAGTTTTGTAATAGCGAAAGCCAGAGGACTGTATATTGTTGAAGACAGACTGAGGCCCAGCTGCACCAGATGCAGCAGCAGTGTGTTACGAGCCTTACGGGCTGAAGCTTTGTCTGTGGAGGCTGACCTGGCTGCTACCATCACACCAATATATGAAGAAGTAACGGCCACACCAGCTGATACAAACAGACAAAAAGTGTAGACTTTGTCATAATTGTTAGAAACTGGGCCAAGCAGCATGTTTTCTATGGAACAAAATTCTTTCATCTGCAGGTTCTCAAATAGGAAATCTAACAGTAAAAGAACTTGAATGAGGACATTTAATGAACTGACGGTCCAAACCACAACGATAGCCACCTCTGTGTTTCTGATGGTGATGATGGTAGCATGTCTCAGTGGGTAGCACACAGCCACATATCTCTCCAGAGACATCAGCACCAGTGTGAGAGGGGAAACATCATTTGTGACAGTGCAGAGCAGGGTGAGAACAGCACATACAGGATATGTCAGCATTACTCTA
The DNA here is from genome assembly GCF_039877785.1 of Chaetodon trifascialis. Lineage (NCBI taxonomy): Eukaryota > Metazoa > Chordata > Actinopteri > Chaetodontiformes > Chaetodontidae > Chaetodon > Chaetodon trifascialis. The sequence goes on along the minus strand of NC_092071.1, from coordinate 5,778,476 downwards.
CAAGCAGACAGTATGTACAGTACCTGACTCAGTGCCATCTGTGCAGTGTCTGCAAGAAGGAGGTTATATAAAAGTATGTAGCGAGAGGTCTCACGAAACAACAGTTTACCCCTCAAGGTGAAAAACATGGTGGCATTAATGAAGAGGAACACACAGCATGACAATGTAAGTGGAGCAGAAAACAATAAAACTTCCACCAGCCCCCGGAACTGCTGTCCATCAGTGATGTTTGTCTGAGATGAAGTTGGATTTGACATTATTAGAGAGCCATTTATGGGACCCCCTCGAAATCAACACAGCACAACTTTATCCAGGTATATAGCAAACTGCAGTTATCTAATTATCTAATTATAACAGATAAGCACAAATAATCTTGTATAGTCCACCCTTGGAATAGTAAAACTCCATTGTCTTTGCAGAGATGTCTATCAAGATCACATGCAAAACAAATGCTCCACATACATTTTCCCTGTGCCAGCAGTTACCAGGTTAGATGCTGTGTTTGAGTCCATGTGAGCAGAACTGGTCTGCAGGGTTTCATGGTCCTCACAGGCCTTTTAAGGACTCAGTCCTCACACCCACTTCATGTGATATTCTATTCTAAGTGTCTGACGACATTATGGAAAGGATCCCTACGGAGATAGGCCTTTTTGTTCAAGAGTATTTGTAAAACACACTTCATTCAAAAAATAAAACTCACCAAAATCTTCTTGGCTCATCTTTTCAAGATTTGGCTCATCGAATGGTAAAAAAAAAACTTGAATGAGGACATTTAATGAAGTGACGGTCCAAACCACAATGATAGCCACCTCAGTGTTTCTGATGGAGATGATGGTAGTGTGTCTCAGTGGGTATCAAAAAGGAGGTTATACAGAAGAATGTAACGAGAGGTCTCACGAAACACCAGTTTACTCCTCAAGGTGAAAAACACGGTGGCATTAATGAAGAGGAACAAACAGCATGACAATGTAATTGGAGCAGAAAACAATAAAAGTTCTAACAGGCCCCGGTACTGCTGTTCATCAGTGAGGTTTGTCTGAGATGAAGTTGCATTTGACATTATTAGAGAAGCATTTATGGGACCCCGCACTCAAGGGTTTTATCCAGTAATCTAGTCAATTGTAATTATCTTAAAGTGCTTTTAAGAGATACATCCATCAACCTGTTGGTGTAAGTATAACAGAGACACACAAATTACATTCTACAATTCAAAAAGTAAAACTCCATTGTCTTAGCAGAGATGTCTATCAGGTTCACATGTAAAACAGAAAATCATCCACATACATTTTCCCTGTGCCAAAGGTTACCAGGTTCGATGCTGTGTTCGATTCCATGTGAGCAGAACTGGTGTGCAGGGTATCAAGGTCCTCACAGGCATTTTAAGAACCTCACACTGACTTCACGTGATACCATCACATGGTATTCATGGTTCCAAACATGGTTCAGGATCTGTATTCACTAACAAAGACCACGCCACAGAGATACAAATTTACAATCATTTAATATGTCTTGGGATGAGGGAGAGTGGTGATGATGAAAGGAGGGATGAAAGAATGAGGGTTGAGGGATGAAGGGATGAGGGTCGTAGAAAACGAGTTGAGGTGGGGTGGAAGATGAGAGTGTTGGACAAGAGGATGGAAATATCAGAGATGGCTGTGAGCTGGGATGGTTGGTAGTCTAGAATAGTGGCGGTGAATTTGGAATGGTGTGGGAAGTCGAGGAAGCGAGTAAGAACAGGGATTCCAATTTTTGTTTAAACCGCTGATACAAGCCTGTATGGTGGAAGATTTGATCTTGGATCAAGTGAGCAAACATGACGAGGCTAGTGGAGGTTAGAATGTCGAGAGACGGGAAAGCTAAGCTGAATGAGGCATGGCTTTAAAGCAGTTCCAGTGTTAAGGATGGCATCTTGCAAAGCAATCCATAAGCCTTCTAGCTCTGGGCTTGTTGAATGGGCCCGAAAACAGTGGGACTGGAGTTAATTGCCTGAATTTCTGGAAGAGAAGTCAGAGTGAGTCAGCGATTGACTTTTGTGGCCTGGGATGTGAGATGCACGGCTGATGGATTGGTGTTGGGCTGGAACTAAGGAGGATGGATTGTGATTACCTTTCACCATTTGTTCCCCCAAAGGATGGCTGCTACAACGACTGGATACAGTTTGCATGTAGTGGAGGAAGCGGAGAGTTTTGCGAATTTGCTAAGCCACTTGGCTGAGAACTGCTTTCTGCTGTGGTAGCCATTGAATCTGATGGAAGGAGCAGCGTTTTTTTGTTTTGTTTTGTTTTGTTTTGTTTTGTTTTGTTTTGTGTTTTTTCCCTTGGTGGAGTCATTGTTGATGAAGGAGGATGAAGGAGGAGATGTCATTCCAGGGTGATAGGAATTGGTGCCACAGTTTTCGCTTCATCTTACATACTTTGTCGAGCATGACGTAATGGTGGAGGGGTGGGATGGAGGAGGCGATGGAGAGGAGGTGTGACATGTATGGTCGGTCTTGGGGGAAATGCAAGAGGCATGATTCTCTGAAAATACGTGAATTAAGGTGTTACGGACAGCATTGATCATAGCACAAATAAATAAAAGGAGACGTGAGGGAGAATAAATATGAGATATGAAATAAAATATCGGCTACGTGTATGTGTGTTCTGTGCAAAAAAGGGGATATAAATAATTTTGCCAATGGAATTTGTAAGGTGAGGATAATTAAAGCTGCAGTATGTATAATCTCTTCTCGATCTTACCTGCTGTAGCTTTAAGTACAGCGTTTGTACTGTAGCACGATGCTCTAGAATGCGGGGTAGTATGGGGTGAGAGTAAACGTAAACATAACGTTGTGTTTATAGTCAAGAGGAAAATGAATGACAAGAGATGTTTGGATAGCTAGCTCTCAGGATGTTAAGAGATTTGGCTGAAGGCGCCACTGAGTATTGCTGTAGAGGGAGTGACCTGAGTGGCTGTACTGACCGGTATAGGAGAAGGTGGGGTAGCTGAGGAGGAACCAGTATGAAAGGTAGAGGGAAGGGAAGAGGGCAGGGTGCTGGGATGGAGGGATGTAAGTGCTTGGGTTCATCGTGACTTTGGGAGAAAGGGGGAGGGTACTTGGGTGAAGGGATGTATGTGGTCGGGTTGAGCGTGACTTTGGAAGAAAAAGGGGGATGAGATAGTTATGAAATTAGGAGAGCTTGAATAAGATTTGATATGACCTGGCCCAGCGAGGGCTGAAAAGGAAGGCTAGGCTTCTTTGGCTGCGGGATGTGCTGTGATGTCATCAGCATCGACCTTGGCGCTGCGTTGGGAACCTGTCAGTGCTCCAAATGATCATCTTTGCTCCATCAGCAGATTGAAAAGTTGTTTGCTCTTTCGTAATGGTTAAGAGGGTTGAGGGATAAAGGGATGAGGGTCGAGGGGTGAGGGATGAAGGGATGAAGGGGTGAGGGTCGAGAATCGAGGGGTGAGGGATGAAGTGATGAAGGTGTCAGGGTCGAAGGTCAAGGGGTGGTAGAAGAGGGATCAGGGATGAGGGGTGGATCAATGAGGGGGTACATGTGTTGTCGGAGATCGTTCTTCGAGTGAGTTACTGTCCATGGTTACTGTGGATAGGTTTGAAGCTGGATGGCATTCTGGTTGTGTGAGGCGAATGTCCTTTGCGGTGGTTTCCGCTGTTGCTGAGGAGACTGGACCTTGGGCAGTGCCGGAGAATTGTTTAGAGCTGAGGACAGGATGTTACTCTGGAGTTTCTGATAGGCAAGGGTAGATGACGTTGGAGTTGTCAGGGGCTGAAGGCCTAGAGCGTCTGGAAAAATGGTTTGCCGAGCACGACTGAGTGGTCGAGATCGACAATAGGAGATGGAGAGGAGTCTGCTGATCTTTGAACAGATCATTATCTGAAGGGTTGAACATGAGCTCCTAGTCTGTGGTGTAAGGTGAGCAATTTATTGTAATGCTTGTTGTCTCGTGTCGTGCGAAGGCAAAGTTATTTGATTAGTTGGTGCGTGGCAGACTGAAGTCTACTGGGAACTCACTTCATTCCTCTACCTGTTGCACTGTTGTAAAATAGTGGCGTAACTTGGTGGGCGTTATCCTGGTTATTTCTCTGCGTGAGACATACCAGGTGTGGCGTGTGAGCGTGTGAACTTGTTGAAATGCATGTGTCTCACGCCCAATGCTTGAGACTTGAGAGCTTTGTGAGAAAAGAATGCAAATTTGGCTATTGTGAGTTTTTTGGAACTGCTGGAATGAAGGAGTGCGTGTCTCCAGTTGATTGTGAAGTTTGGGTGGAAAGGTGGAGAGAATGAGAGAGCTTGGAAACAAAGTGAGCTTGAGTATTGTTTTATACGACCTGGCCCTTTTGGAAGGGCTGGTGAGGAAGGCTGAGTTTCTTTGGCATATGTGTGACATGTCGTGATGTCATCGGCGTTAGCTTTGGCCTGGCGCTGGGAAACCCGAAAGTGTTCGGGACACTCGAGGAGGCGAAGTGGTTTGTGAGATTCGTTGAGTAGTTTGGAGAGTTTTGCTTTCCTGTCGGAGTTGTGGAGGTGGATGTTTCACTGCCTGAGCATGTTTCAGGCGAGCTACTGTCCGCTCAGGTGTGTTTGACGCTGGGGAGCGGTCGACGCGATGTCTACCTGTGTGTGTATGGCGGAGGCTTCTCCTGTTGCTTGCTTGGACCTTGAACGGGTAGGAGAGAGGTGTCTGGTGGCCCACCAGTCACGTGGGGATGGTGCTTCTCGGTGACAGAGACAAGGTCTTCCTTGGAGCTTGTGGCAGGCGGCATGCCGACCACGGGGGAATTGTCGGGGTTGTGGTAGTTGTTGATATTATCTTTCATGGCGGATGTAAGTTTTTACAAATTTGAATGTTCTGTTAGTAAGTTGTGCCAGTGTTTTATTGATTTTTTTTTTTTGGTCTTTCCAATTAAGTAAAATATTTTTTTGGCTATGGTTATAGAGATGAGGATGAATGTTTGCAGATCTTTTGGGGTTGATAAGGAGGAGAGGTCACCAAGCAGGGCTATGGTCGGGGAGAGTGGGATGCTGAGGCTGAAGATCTTGGATAGCTCTGTCATGACCTCCGACCAAAGCTGTCTGACTGGGGGACAGTTCCAGAGTGCATGGAGGTAGTTATCTGTTATGGTGGGACAGTGTGTACAAGTGTTGGTATCAGTGAGGCCCATCAGGTGCATTTTATGGCTGGTGATATGTGTTCTGTGTAATATTTTGTATTGGATTAGCTGTATGTTAGAATTGGATGACATAGTGAATGTGTTATTGCAGATTATTTGTCAGCTGATTTCTGTTGGAGTCTGAAGATCTGAAGTCCATTTGTCTGTTGGTAGTGAAGTAGTGTTGTCATGATGTGAGAAGAGGTTATAGATTTGGGAGGGTAGTTTCCTGGGTTTGAATCAATTTATTGTCAATGGAAAAGGGGGGTTGGATTATGAAACTTGTGTATATCAATCAATATTATATTTGAAGCATTCATGGGTTCTGATTGATTTATCTATTAAGATAATGTCTTGGGTGTTCAGGTCTTTGCAGATGGTTTGTTCTATGTCCAGCCAGGCAGGGTTTGAATTGGTGGTCCAGTGGCGAATATACTGCAATTGATGAGAGAGGAAGTAATGTTAGAAGTTTGGGGCATCAAGTCCGCCATATTTGGTATATTTGGTTTTTGAAGGATGGTTAATTTGATCCAGGGTTTTTTTTTCCTATCTAATAGAATGAGTTTACTGCTGAGTTCAGAGAGGAAAACCAGCCCAGGGGCGGACTGATGGGTTTCATGGCAAATAGATAACTGACTTTGGGAAGAATGTTCTTTTTAACAGATGCGATACGGCCAATTAGAGATAGTAGGAGCTTATTCCATCGATTGAGATCTTGTTTGATATTTTGTAGTAGTGGTATGAAATTCAGTTTGAAAATGTCCTTTGCGTTTTTTGGATATGGATTCCGAGCTATTTGATGGATTGAATAGTTTGTTTATAGGGTAAGTCCCCAACCTCAGCATCCCAGTCAATATGAGTAAAAGGCAGAATCTCGGATTTGGTCCAGTTTATGGAGTAGCCAGAAACCCTGCCAAAACTGTCGATGAGTTTATGGACTGATGGAATGGAGGTGGAGGGGGCTGTTAAGTATAGTAGAATGTCATCTGCATATAAGCAGTGTAAGTATAAGTATGCCACAGAAGCATTATTGTACTATAGAACATTAATCGCTTGCAATTAATTGCAGTTTACTTTTATAAGAGCCACAGTACACATTCTCTGTTTAAATTCTAAATAAATTCACACAATTTGTTAAAAATAATATTTCTCTATGAAGAGATGCATGTGCTGATTTTTGCCTTGCCTGGAATGACGGAGACAGAGTTTGAGCATCAATGTCCGCATTGTTAACAAATAATTCATGGGTGATGTAATCCTCACCACCATATCCATGATGCAACAGTACCTTCACAACAAACATTTTAAGTTTCATAAAGGAAGAATATGTAGCTGAGATGTTTAGTGCATTAGATAGTATAAGTGTACAGAATAAAGTGGGTAGGTAGTATGATTTCGTCATCACTGAGGAGTATCCCTAATTCTGTAATTGTGCTTTTTTTGCCACTGAAAATAAAAACACTTGTTTCTGAACTTGATCAGTGTTCTTGTATAAAACACATCACTTTCAAATTTCCCCGTGTACATTTTTGGGATTATAAACCACATGGGTCTTGAACGATGATTCATGTGTCACTGTTGTATTCATTGTGGCCTGTGGCTCTGACGTTTTAACACTTTGCTATTGTCGGCTATGTTGATGCAAACAAACAAACATGAAACCTTCACTCACTCACCTTTACACACAACTATAGCACAGAAGCATTATTGTACTGTAGAACATTAATCGCTTGCAATTAATTGCAGTTTACTTTCTCTCTTTAAATTCTGAATAAATTCACACATTTTGTTAAAAATAATATTTCTCTATGAAGTGATGCATGTGCTGATTTTTGCCTTGCCTGGAGTGACGGAGACAGAAATTGAGCGTCTCCGCTGACAGCAGAGATTGTACAAGAGGATGGGTCTGATGGTCCGGTCTCTGAGACCATAGATGAGAGAACTGAGACATCTTGGAAAAATAATAATACACACATACAGTACAATCTGGATACGTACGATTATTATCCTGTCTAGGACCTTGTAGATAGCTATAAGCACTGGGTTATGTACAGTTGAGGACAGACTGAGGCCCAGCTGCACCAGATGCAGCAGCAGTGTGTTACGAGCCTTACGGGCTGAAGCTTTGTCTGTGGAGGCTGACCTGGCTGCTACCATCACACCAATATAAGAGCAAATGATGGCCACACCAGCTGATACAAACAGACAACAAGTGTTGAATTTGTCATAAAGGTCAGACACTGGATTAAGCAACATGCTTTCTTTGCCACAAAAGCGTTTCATCTGCAGACTCTGCAGGTCCTCAAATGGAAAATTTAACAGCAATAATACCCGAGTGAGGATACTGAGTGAACTGGCAGCCCAAATCACAACGATAGCTACCTCTGTCTTTCTGATGGTGATGATGGTAGCGTGTCTCAGTGGGTAGCACACAGCCACATATCTCTCCAGAGACATCAGCACCAGTGTGAGAGGTGAGATCACAGTGGTGAGATTGGCAAGCATGGTGAAAACACCACATACAGGATAAGTCAGTGTTATTCTACAAGCAGCCATTATGTACATTAACTGAGCCTGTACCAGCAGTACAGTGTCTGCAAAAAGGAGGTTATACAGAAGAATGTAACGGGAGGTCTCACGAAACACAGTTTTCCTCCTCAAGGTGAATAACATGGTCCCATTAATGAAGAGAAACACACAGCATGGTAATGTAGACACAGTATAAAGTATCATTTTTTCCAGAAACCCCAATTCAACAATGACGTTGATCTGAGATTGAGATCCATTTGACATCATAGAGAAGCTTTGAGGAGACATAAAATGATCAGACTCTGGATGTAATCAGACAGCAAATGCAAAAGAAATCTTGTCCAGTTTGTATTCCTACAGCAGTGAAGACATTTCATCTTTAAAGTACAGAACGCCACTGAGTTCACGCGCAAAATCCCAAATCATCATTAAAGTTCTTAGCAAGGCAGAAGCCTGGCATGTTTCTATGTGTGCACAGATGGACTGCAGGGTTAGCCTGCCCTCACGTGTCCTTTATGAGTTTTGTCCCCACATTTTCTCACATGATACAATCATACGTCAGCATTGTTAACAAGTTATTCATGAGTGATGTAATCTCTCCACCACTACCTTGCACTCAATATCCTGATCCAGTCCACAAATCACAACAGAAGTTGTCTCAGAGAGAGCGTGCGGATGGAGAGGGACAGAAGGACAGAGGAGCTTGGTGTATCTTTGGATGTCCCCCGACAGTCTAATCCTATAGCAGCATAACTAGGCGCTGGTCCAGGACAAGCCTGAGCCAGCCCTAACTATAAGCTTTATCAAAAGGAAAGTTTTAAGCCTACTCTTAAATGTAGAGACAGTGTCTGCCTCCAGGACAAAGACTGGAAGATGGTTCCACAGGGGAGGAGCTTGATAGCTAAATGCTCTGGCTCCTGTTCTGCTTTTTGAGACTTTAGGAACCATAAGTAGACCTGCATTCTGGGAACGCAGTGTTCGAGTGGGGCAATAAGGTACTATGAACTCTTTAAGATAAGAAGGTGTCTGGCCATTTATGGCTTTGTAAGTAAGGAGGAGAATTTTAAACTCTATTCTAAACTTTACAGGGAGCCAGTGCAGAGTGGCTAGTATTGGAGAAATATGATGTCTCTTCCTGGTTTTTGTCAGAACACATGCTGCAGCGTTCTGGAGCAACTGAAGAATATTCAGCAACGAATTTGGGCAGCCTGATAGTAAAGAACTGCAATAATCCAGCCTGGAAGTTACGAATGCATGCATGGACTAGTTTTTCTGCATCATTTTGAGACAAAATATGCCTGATTTTTGCGATATTACGTAGGTGAAAAAGGCTGTCCTTGAAATTTGTTTTACATGGGAGCGAAAGGACATGTCTTGGTCAAAGATAACTCCCAAATTCTTTACAGTGGTGCTGGAGGCCAGCGCAATGCCATCCATAACTGCTATGTCATCAGAAAGTGACTTTCTAAGATGTTTAGGGCCTACTACTATAACTTCAGTTTTGTCTGAGTTTAGCATCAGAAAATTGCAGGTCATCCAGGTCTTTATGTCATGAAGACATGCTTGTAGTCTAGTTAACTGACTGGTTTCTTCCGGCTTGCACACTTGCAACACTTGCACAAATATGAGCTTCATGGTAGAGTCATCAGGAGAAGACCTTTTCTGTGTCTGTCCCACAGGTTTCTTACAAAGAATGTCTCCCCCGCGAATATTTCAGTCACACATGCAATTGTGTCTTGCATTTCTTTACAAATGAAATGATGTTTAGACAATGCATTACCTCCCGCTGATACTTTTGAAAAAATCAAGTTGTGTGCCATACATCAGATTTGGTATGTCCTCTTTAGTTGCATCCAATGCATTTTTCATGATTGACAAAAGCCGCCTCACAGTCATAAATGTTTCATACAGCATGTCAGCCAATATTCTTTTCTTCTTTTCTTTTTTCTTTATTTCATTCATTTATAAAATAAAACAAAACAATTTCATATACATACAAACGTTCTCCGATCTAGAATGAAAGGGAGCAGAAAGAAGACTAGTCTTATTTTGTTTGCCCCTTTATCCCCAGAAACCAATTTACAAAGAACGTAATTTAAAAAACACAACAACAACATAAAGAAAAAAAAACTTATAATAGATTAAAATAAAATAGCTGCCGGCCACCACAGTCACATACCTTTGTAGTTCCCAAGTTACAATTCGGTTAATGCCATTCAAACAACAAAATGACAATGGCATGACAATCAAATATAGCTAACATATTCCATTATGTTTCCTTAACATGCTAGCTTTAATTATTCTTTTAAATGTAATGTTTGACTTGGATTCTTTGGTTTCTTTGTTCAGATTGTTCCATAAACTGATTCCTTTTACAGAAACACAACGTTCCATCAATTTAGTCCTGAATCTTGTTTTTTTAAAGATCTCCGTTCCTTTTAAGTTATACTTGCTTTCTCTTTTTTCAAATCTTTTCTGAATGTTGATTGGGAAAGATTTTTTTATGAGCTTTCAGCATAATTTGCAGAATACTAAAATCTACTAATTCATTAAATTTCAACAATTTTAACTGAAGGAATAATGGATTTGTTGGATCTCTATATCGTTTTCTAGTGATTATTCTTATGGCTCTTTTTTGCAAAATGAAAATTGACTGAGTATATGTTTTACAGGCATTTCCCCATACTTCAATGCAGTAGGTCAGATATGGAACAATCATGGTGTTATATAAAATGTACAATGCCCTGTTATCCAATGAATCCTTTACTTTGTGTAACGGAGCTATTGTTTTCGATATTTTTGCCTTTGTATAATGTATATGTGATTTCCAATACAAATTCTCATCCAGAATGACACCCAAGAACTTGGTTTCCCTTACTCTGTTAATTTCAATACCATCTATATTAATTGAGGCACCAGTGTCTCTCCCTCTATTACTGAATATCATGAAGTTTGTTTTTCAAGATTCTTGTTTAACCACACTCAACACCTGTGTTATATCTTCGCCACAATAAAATAAAGTAATATCATTCTCTCACAGTCCAGAATATCACATCTGTTAACTGAATGCTTATTTAATTATGGTTGGAACAACTGAGACAGAAAGTGAGCATTTCCGCTGACAGCAGAGATTGTACATGAGGATGGGTCTGATGGTCTGGTCTCTGAGACCATAGATGAGGGCACTCAGACTCAGAAGTACTCTCGGAAGTACAATAATACAAACATAAAAAACACCCTGGATATTGACGTAATCAGACAGCAAAGGCAAAGAAATCTTGTCCAGTTTGTATTCCTACGACAGTGAAGACATTTCATTGTTTGAGCAGAGCACTCCACTGACTTCACATGCAAAACCCCAAATCTTCCACATCCTTTTTAATAGAACAGAGGCCTGGCTTTTCTGTGTGAGTACAGGTGGACTGCAGGGTTTGACTGCCCTCTCGAATGGTTTATTGGCTCTGTTCTCACATCATTTCACATTATACAACAACATGTCCGCATTGTTAACAAATGATTCATGGCTGATGTAATCCGCTCCACCATATCCATAATGCAACAGTACCTTCACAACTTCACAACAAACATTTTAAGCTTCATAAAGGAAGAATATGTAGCAGAGATGTTTAGTACATTAGATAGTATAAGTGTACAGAATAAAGTGGGTAGGTAGTATGATTTCATGTCATCACTGAGGAGTATCCCTGAAATAATCTATTTTTTTTTCTAATTCTGTAATTGTGCTTTTTTTGCCACTGAAAATAAAAACACTTGTTTCTGAACTTGATCAGTGTTCTTGTATAAAACACATCACTTTCAAATTTCCCTGTGTACATTTTGGGGATTATAAACCACATGGGTCTTGAACGATGATTCATGTGTCACTGTTGTATTCATTGTGGCCTGTGGCTCTGACGTTTTAACACTTTGCTATTGTCGGCTATGTTGATGCAAACAAACAAACATGAAACCTTCACTCACTCACCTTTACACACAACTATAGCACAGAAGCATTATTGTACTGTAGAACATTAATCACTTGCAATTAATTGCAGTTTACTTTCTCTCTTTAAATTCTGAATAAATTCACACATTTTGTTAAAAATAATATTTCTCTATGAAGTGATGCATGTGCTGATTTTTGCCTTGCCTGGAATGACGGAGACAGAAATTGAGCGTCTCCGCTGACAGCAGAGATTGTACAAGAGGATGGGTCTGATGGTCTGGTCTCTGAGACCATAGATGAGAGAACTGAGACATCTTGGAAAAATAATAATACACACATACAGTACAATCTGGATACGTACGAGTATTTTCCTGTCTAGGACCTTGTAGATAGCTATAAGCATTGAGTTATGTACAGTTGAGGACAGACTGAGGCCCAGCTGCACCAGATGCAGCAGCAGTGTGTTACGAGCCTTCCGGGCTGAAGCTTTGTCTGTAGAGGCTGACCTGGCTGCTACCATCACACCAATATAAGAGCAAATGACGGCCACACCAGCTGATACAAACAGCAGACAAGTGAAGACTTTGTCATAATTGTTAGAAACTGGGTCAAGCAGCATGTTTTCTATGGAACAAAATTCTTTCATCTGCAGGTTCTCAAATAGGAACTCTAACAGTAAAAGAACTTGAATGAGGACATTTAATGAACTGATGGCCCAAACCACAATGATAGCCACCTCTGTGTTTCTGATGGTGATGATGGCAGTGTGTCTCAGTGGGTAGCACACAGCCACATATCTCTCCAGAGACATCAGCACCAGTGTGAGAGGGGAAACATCATTTGCGAGGACGCAGAGCATGGTGAGAACAGCACATACAGGATATGTCAGCATTACTCTACAAGCAGACAGTATGTACAGTACCTGACTCAGTGCCATCTGTGCAGTGTCTGCAAAAAGGAGGTTATACAGAAGAATGTAACGAGAGGTCTCACGAAACAACAGTTTACTCCTCAAGGTGAAAAACATGGTGGCATTAATGAAGAGGAACACACAGCATGGCAATATAATTGGAGCAGAAAACAACAAAACTTCCACCAGCCCCCGGTACTGCTGTCCATCAGTGATGTTTGTCTGAGATGAAGTTGCATTTGACATTATTAGAGAGCCATTTATGGGACCCCCTCGAAATCAACACGGCACATCTGAAAGATTTTATCCAGATAGCAAACTGCAGTTATCTAATTATAACAGAGAAGCACAAATGATCTTGTATAGTTCACCCTTGGAATAGTAAAACTCCATTGTCTTTGCAGAGATGTCTATCAAGATCACATGCAAAACAAATGCTCCACATACATTTTCCCTGTGCCAGCAGTTACCACACCAGCGGATACAAACAGCAGACAGGTGAAGAATTTGTCATAAAGGTCAGACACTGGATTAAGCAACATGCTTTCTTTGCCACAAAAGCGTTTCATCTGCAGGCTCTGCAGGTCTTCAAATGGAAAATTTAACAGCAATAATACCCAGTGAGGATACTGGGTGAATAGCATGGTCCCATTAATGAAGAGAAACACACAGCATGGTAATGTAGACACAATGGAAAACAACACTACTCTTAGTAACCCCTGATACTGCAGTTCAGTGGTAAAGTTGGCCGAGACTGATTTACATTTAACATTTTAGACAACCATTTAATATATCTGAAACTTTAACTTGTTAATGACAATTGAGCGCAACAGCAAAGTACATGTTCTCCACTTTGTATTGTAACAGTAAGTCTCAACAGTGTTAACATTCATAACAATCACTGGTCTTTTCCCTGTCCACGCAGATAGAAGGGCAGATGCTTATTTCGATGTGGCCAGAGCTCGTCTGCAGGGTTTGCCCCACATGTTGATTATGTTTTTATACCCACTTCACGTGACATCATCACTTGTCAGCACCATCAACAGATGGGTCAACAGATGAGGAAATTTCAAGGAAATCAACAGTCAATAGTTGGTCAGCAGTTAAAAAATTTACACAAAGTGCTATTGTTTAGAAAGTTTATGTTCACAAACTACAAACATGACCCATAAGCAAAGAAACATTCAGACAAGAGTACACAGTGAATCTTTAAATCCCCACTGGGCAACCACACAATGTCAGAGCAACAGGGACTGAGTTAACAAGTTTCTGTGACTACAGTTAGGTGGTCAAGATCAAATACCTGTTTGAAAGTGAAATTCTGTCAACATCCCTGCATGTGAAAACACCAAAGGCCAGATAAATTCAGCACTTTACACGTTATGCTTCAGTTGTGATTTTGAGAGATGTGGCATATTTTACAAAAAGCATGACTTTGACGGACATTGCACTTCATTAAGTATGGGTACACCTCCTTCCATTTGGTGAGATATTTGAACAAACTTTTCACCTTTTTGGCAGGTATTCCATCCCTCTCATGTTCACCCTTCTTCTATTTCTTCTATTGGCAGCTGCCATTTGAGTGAGTGACATCTACTCACTAGATGTTACAGCTAAATACTGCCACCTGCTGTACCAGAGGGGAACGTAGGATTGATGGGCCTGGGCCTCTCTGGAGGATGCAAGGTAAATTAGAATAAACATGCCAGGCAGATGTAGCACAAAGTGTGACTACTCACATGGACGCTTGTGTGGCCTGTAATTAACTTAATTTCCTGTTTTATTTTGTAGTGACTTACCTGCCTGCATTCCACCTGGTCTTATTTCATGTCATTGCTCAGTTTCCCACCAGTTTTACTCATCACCTGGTTTCTATTATTCAGTATGACCTCCCAGTACACTACCTGTTTGCCAGATTGTCTTAGTTCTCCGAACAGATGAGCAGCTCTTTGGTTTTCACTGCATCAGTCAGTTTTACATTCTTCCTGTGGTCCCCATCTACAGTATGATGAGGCTGACAATTGTGTAATGCATTACATTGCTATTTACTGCAGTATCAATAAATGGACCAGTATAAAGAGGATCAGTTGTCCTATTGATACATTTTAAAGGTTTAATGTCAGATAGACAATATGAGAACTATGTAAAATAAAAAGTCAGTCAAATGTCTTCATGCCTCAAATAATGAGCCACAATTTGCTTTTGGTTGCAATAAAAAAAACTTTGGAAAATATATGACTTACTTAATATGATACAGTTTAGCTGATATACTGTGGCAAGACCAGTCCAACTATTATTATGAATGGTGCATTATTGTGAACATGTATAACTTTGTATATAATGTACTTTGAGTGTCTGGTCTGTATGGTGTCAGTTACATGTCTGAATGAAAGGTAAGTGTCTGTGTGTGAAGGAGCTAGCCTATTACTAGCCACTGAGGTGTCTTACCCCGGCGTGAGCTGGTCGACGCGCTTCGCTTTGAGATACCGTGACTGTGTTGCTTCTTCAAGAATCCACAGGCAGCTCTTGTTGCAGCATGACAATACTTTTATTGCTTTCCTTTGCACTGATCATGTAAGATATGGAAGACCAAACACACAGCTTCACAGTAATCCCTCCGCGCCACAGCGGTCAAAAACCATTTGCCCTTCCAGGTTCAACACCTGACGTCAACAGATTTCCTCCTACTTTTGTAGGTGAGAGCATAGGCTGGTATTACAGCGACATCCCGTGTTCACAACAGTGATTAACACACAAATCTTATGACACTTAACACATTTGGCTCCCACAGTGTGTATTATATTATGTATTATATGCACTGTTTTGCTCTAGTATACTGTTTCTTGCTTGTGGGACTGTTGGTTTATAATAATAACTACAAATTAATTTCTACAATTCTCTATATGACATATTCAAAACTAGAGAATATTCAAAGGTATTTGTACATACTTCTTATTAAATTTCATATTCGTGTTTTTCATCCTCATCCAGCATGTCACCCAGTCTGGGGAAGGGTAAAGGGCTGACATGTGGACCATTGGACATAGAATCTTACAACTGGTCCATCATGCATGGCAGCAAACACATGGCACTTCCTGCCATGGTCAGTGTGAATGACTATGGGTGGCCCAAATCTGCTGGTATTCCCTCCGCCCATGTGTCCACTGTGGTCTCCACTCCTGTTTGGGCAGGCCGCATACCCCAGGCCACTCTTTGTAATCCCTGTCCATGACAGTGAAGATCTAGCAGTTACCCCTCTCCCCCAAAGATATCACTTCCAACTCACTGGTGGCGCGGTGGAACAGTGGCAACATTGTTGGAACTGGGCGTGGGATCTGTCTATGGGGCCCTTAGGTGCAGTGCAACTGCAGCAGCTGGACAATCTTCCATATCCCTCTGCTGGTCCCTGTAAAACTCCTGTCAGAAGCAGAGTGTCTTGGTGACCCCACAGTGACTGTACGCTCATATTACTGTGATATGGCAATTGAATGGTGGATCTGACATTTATTAAAGCAATAATTAATGTCACTCTAACTGCACTGTGCTAGATGCACCACGTGGTGTCATTTAACAGCATAGATCATGACTACGACTATCATTTTTATCAAGACAGCAAGACATGTCTGTGTTTAAATGAAAGAGCTCCAGCAGCCACATTGCAGGCCGGGATGTGACTCAGCCGTGTCCAATGGATTCTGCTGGTTAGCAGTGGTTAACACTGACAGCGTTCATGGCGTCATCTGTACTTTTCCCACTGTCCCACTGTCTTCTCTGTATATCATTACCACAGTGACTGCTGATCAACAAAGCACTTGCTAGCTTGTGAGCATTGGCCATGTGTTGCTGTACCTACAATCTTAAAAATGTATACCACTAGATTTTTCATGATGTTTTGTGTATTTGTACTGAAACATCTTTGACCAAAACACAACAGAAAACAGCATTAGATATAAGTCAGTAAAAGTTGGACTTCGGCTAACTTTTCCAAGTAATGAGGCATTTAATGAGACATTATTGTTGTTATGGAAATATTGTTTTCAGTTTGATGAAATACTCAGAGGTATCACAGAGAGAAATCCCCACATCTGACCTAATCCCCTGATAACTCATTTAGAGACATTAAATATTCAATACCTTACTCATCAAGTTTTCAGTAAATAATGACATAATTAATGCCACCTGGGTGTTTATCAGTAATCTTAATGGAGAGGGGATGATGTGTAACTTTGTGGAGACAAAGTATGGCAAAGTTCAGCATGAGTCTTAAATGTCAGAATTCGGAAATAATTATGAAGCTTAAAAACCTTCATGTATTTGTAGATAATGTTTCACATTTCAAGCTGCCCTTCAGAAGACTTTTGTATAAAAAAATTAACACGAAAACTGCCACCCAAGCCTTAAGTGAGACCGATCTCTGTTGCCACTACCTTAGACTGTTCATTGTCCCTGTTTGTACACACAGTAGTTCATAGATCGGTATACTTTACTTTACTTTACTTTAAGTAATGTAAAGCATATTTAGACCTGAATATGGTACAGCATTGATGAATTTAACGATGGCTGCATAGGTTTTTAATTGATAATCCCCTCCCAGCTAGTCGAGATACACAACAAAACAAGGTCACAAAGATAGATGTGTATGGCTCCTCTGAGCTTTCTTATCTTCTTCACTAAACACAGATCCAGTCGAAACAAGTTACCAAAACAAGCATAACTAAGAAATTGAGACAATCTATAATAAATCATAAATAATCTTCATGGCTCAATAGTCTGAACTTCCTCATAAGTCAAAGGTTTGGACAAGAATTTTGCTTGCAAGCTTTATCAGACGCATTTTTCCTGCTTGCACGTCTCACACAACAGATGACCACTACTTGCCTAACCCTAACCTGACCCTAACCCAAGTTTTCACCCTAAAATTGAATGATTTATGTCAAGATGTTGGAATTAAGGTGAGTCCCCACAATGTGACTGTGTAAATTCTGTTAAGTTTGTTCAGTTTGTTGGTTTATTTTCCAAAACTCAAAGGTTTCTTTGTAACATTAGTGTCTGTATAATAGTGGTTGTTATGTGTCTGCTCAGAACTTGGAGCTTTATGTTGGTTATTGTCATTTTTGTGACAACGTTTTCATGTGACAGTTTATTGCTTTATTTTTAATTTGTTTGTCACTGAGATTAAAATTTTTGTATCTTTTCTTTTTATCTTTGATTTTCAAGTTCCAAACAGACATTGACACACACACACACACACACACACACACACACACACACACACACACACACACACTTCTACAAAAAAAAGAGAGAAGAAAATACTGATATATATCAACTATAAAGGGCTGCACAGTGGCGCAGCAGGTAGTGCGTGTGCCTCACAGCAAGAAGGTCGGCGGTTCGATTCCCGGGTCAGGCCCTTCTGTGTGAAGTTTGCATGTTCTTCCCATGCATGCGTGGCACTCCGGCTTCCTCCCACAGACCAAAAACATGCTCATTAAGTTAATTGGTGACTGTAAAATTGCCCCTAGGTGTGAGTGTGAGTGTGAATGTTGCCCTGTGATCGACTGGTGACCGGTCCAGGGTGTACCCCGCCTCCCGTTGACAGCCTCCGGCCGAGATACACTCCGGCCCCCCCCGCGACCCCGAAAGGGATAAGCGGCATAGAAAATGGATGGATTCAACTATAGATGAGTGTTGAAACCACCATTGAACTGTCTTAAGATGCAGATCCTCAAATGACCAGTGGATACTGGCTTAAAAAAACTCTGCACTTCAATCATGAAGATTATTTATGATTTATTATAGATCGTCTCAATTTCTTAGTTATGCTTGTTTTGGTAACTTGTTTCGACTGGATTTGTGTTTAGTGAAGAAGATAAGAAAGCTCAGAGGAGCCATACACATCTATCTTTGTGACCTTGTTTTGTTTTGTATCTCGACTAGCTGGGAGGGGATTATCAATTAAAAACCTATGCAGCCATTGTTAAATTCATCAACATTGTACCATATTCAGGTCTAAATATCTTTTGAATTATATCTTGAAAAATAAAATTAATGTTTTTCCCAACCAAAAAACAAATGTGTCAACAGTAACCATGTATCTTTTTTTTCAAGATTGGAGTCACTGGTCCTTGTGTTCTGGGACATGTTTCCTTAATTGGCAGGAGCCTCTGGCTAAATCTCAGAGTAAATGTTGTTGTGGTAGTGTTGTTTTTCAGATGCTGAAAACACTCTGAGGTGAGAAATCCCTCCCATCCGACCCAATCTCCTGATAACTCATTTAGACACATTAAATATTCAAACCTGTTAATGTTTTCAGTAAATATTGACATTGTTAATAATTCCTGTGGGTGTTTATCATGAATCTTCTTGGAGAAGGGATGACGTGAGCCTCTGAGGATGCCATGATGGCAAAGTTCAACAAGTTGAAGCAAGTCCAAAGTAAACAGAGAAAACTTAACTTCATTCACCAATGTCTGAACCTGAAACTTGTTAGTTCAAAACTGTGCTAACCCATTTCAAGCTGCACTAGACGAGATTTTTAGGTAAAAATCAAGGTGTCTTCTGAATCTAAACTTGGGCTACAACAGAGTAACATCTCATCGCCAATGCCTGTTCATTCTCCCTGTTTGCCAATATGCTTCGCAGGGGGGTATTAGCTAATATTAAATAGCTACTTCATGGTCTTGCTGAACAGAGCATGACCAACTGTACAGCACCTATGGCCTTCATTTAAGTGAAAAGATGAGTGTGTGGGAAGAGTTTGGGACAGCCACAGAGAAACCCATTTGTTTGTTCTCAAACTGGCAAAATGCTGCATGACTAAGGAAGGAGAGGAGAACTATTGACCCTGGCTGCGCATATGAGTGGACGGTTGAGGAAACACATTGTAGAACTCCTGAAGCCAGAGTTGTTGGGTTGAAGACAGAAGAAAAGCTTGTCCATCTCTCAGACAGAGGTCACTGAGGTAGTCATAGAGCTTCTCAGTGACAAGGTGTCAGGACTGCATGATCATCGGCGCTCAATGGAAGGGTTTTCAGTGTATACTTACAATGTAGAAGTTAGGAGGAGAAGTGGCGCCTCCAGGTCTGAGTCCATGATACATCTGTGGTACAATGGTGGATTGCGCCGGGTTTTGTATCAGTATTTTGTTCTGACTCAGGAGTGATGGTAAAACGGAGCATGAGATTGAGCGGCTGTATAATACAAGTGCTGAACTGGACCATCAGGAAACTTTGCTTGAAGGCAAAGCTCTTGATTTAGCTTTAGCTGGGCCACCAGCTCTAACCTGGGCCAGTACTCAACTGCCCACCTCAGAGGCCCCTTCTTCCCTTACCACAATGATTACTCTCTCTATCCTGGAGAGGGACATGAACAGACATGCCATGTGCCAGCCTGCTTCAAGACTAAAAACTCAAGGACCACAGGATTTAATGACTTCAGACTAGTCACCTTGACCGCCGTGGTAATGAGCATCTTGTGTTGTCCCGCCTCAGAGCCATAACAGACCCTCAGACAGACCTCATGCAGTTCACCCCTGTGTGCAGAAAGGAGCCAGTTTAAGAGGTTCTGCATGTGATTTGGGTGCCCCCTGCACAACATTGTACAGCAAGCAGATGGTGCCAAAGCATAGCACAAGCCACTCAAAGGGCTGTTCATGGGACCTCACTAGCACATTACTGATACTTCTGCTGTAGAATCTTAGTAAGTAGACAGGAGTACCTGGTACTTATACTGTACTTTTGTTGATGTGTCCACTGTGGTCTCCACTCCTGTTTGGGCAGGCCGCATACCCCAGGCCACTCTTTGTAATCCCTGTCCATGACAGTGAAGATCTAGCAGTTACCCCTCTCTCCCAAAGATATCACTTCCTACTCTCTCCATGGGGCACCCCACTGGAAATTGTTGGAACTGGGCATGGGATCTGTCTATGGGGCCCTTAGGTGCAGTGCAACTGCGGCAGCTGGACAGTCGTCTTCCATATCCCTCTGCTGGTCCCTGTAAAATCCCTGTCAGAGGCAAAGTGTCTTGGTGACCCCACAGTGACTGTACGCTCATATTACTGTGATATGGCAATTGAATGGTGGATCCGACATTTATTAAAGCAATAATTAATGTCACTCTAACTGCACTGTGCTAGATGCACCACGTGGTGTCATTTAACAGCATAGATAATGACTACGACTATCATTTATATCAAGACAGCAAGACATGTCTGTGTTTACGTGAAAGAGCTTCAGCAGCCACATTGCAGGCCGGGATGTGACTCAGCCGTGTCCAGTGGATTTTGCTGGTTAGCAGTGGTTAACACTGACAGCGTTCATGGCGTCATCTGTACTTTTCCCACTGTCCCACTGTCTTCTCTGTACATCATTACCACAGTGACTGCTGATCAACAAAGCACTTGCTAGCTTGTGAGCATTGGCCATGTGTTGTTGTACCTACAGTCTTAAAAATGTATACCACTAGATTTTTCATGATGTTTTGTATATTTGTACTGAAACATCTTTGACCAAAACACAACAGAAAACAGCATTAGATATAAGTCAGTAAAAGTTGGACTTCGGCTAACTTTTCCAAGTAATGAGGCATTTAATGAGACATTATTGTTGTTATGGAAATATTGTTTTCAGTTTGATGAAATACTCAGAGGTATCACAGAGAGAAATCTCCACATCTGACCTAATCCCCTGATAACTCATTTAGAGACATTAAATATTCAATACCTTACTCATCAAGTTTTCAGTAAATAATGACATAATTAATGCCACCTGGGTGTTTATCAGTAATCTTAATGGAGAGGGGATGATGTGTAACTTTGTGGAGACAAAGTATGGCAAAGTTCAGCATGGACAAAGTTAATGGAGAAAACTTCAATGTCTATCCCAAAAGTTAACTTGAGTCTTAAATGTCAGAATTCGGAAATAATTATGAAGCTTAAAAACCTTCATGTATTTGTAGATAATGTTTCACATTTCAAGCTGCCCTTCAGAAGACTTTTGTATAAAAAAATTAACATGAAAACTGCCATCCAAGCCTTAAGTGAGACCGATCTCTGTTGCCACTACCTTAGACTGTTCATTGTCCCTGTTTGCACACACAGTAGTTCATAGATCGGTATACTTTACTTTACTTTAAGTAATGTAAAGCATATTTAGACCTGAATATGGTACAGCATTGATGAATTTAACAATGGCTGCATAGGTTTTTAATTGATAATCCCCTCCCAGCTAGTCGAGATACAAAACAAAACAAGGTCACAAAGATAGATGTGTATGGCTCTTCTGAGCTTTCTTTTCTTCTTCACTAAACACAAATCCAGTCAAAACAAGTTACCAAAACAAGCATAACTAAGAAATTGAGACGATCTATAATAAATCATAAATAATCTTCATGGCTCAATAGTCTGAACTTCCTCACAAGTCAAAGGTTTGGACACGAATTTTGCTTGCAAGCTTTATCAGACGCATTTTTCCTGCTTGCACGTCTCACACAACAGATGACCACTACTTGCCTAACCCTAACCTGACCCTAACCCTAGTTCTCACCCTAAAATTGAATGATTTATGTCAAGATGTTGGAATTAAAGTGAGTCCCCACAATGTGACTGTGTAAATTCTGTTAAGTTTGTTAAGTTTGTTGGTTTATTTTCCAAAACTCAAAGGTTTCTTTGTAACATTAGTGTCTGTATAATAGTGGTTGTTATGTGTCTGCTCAGAACTTGGAGCTTTATGTTGGTTATTGTCATTTTTGTGACAACGTTTTCATGTGACAGTTTATTGCTTTATTTTTAATTTGTTTGTCATTGAGATTAAAATTTTTGTATCTTTTCTTTTTATCTTTGATTTTCAAGTTCCAAACAGACATTGACACACACACACACACACACACACACACACACACACACACACACACACACACACACACACACACACACACACTTCTACAAAAAAAAAAGAGAGAAGAAAATAATGATATATATCAACTATAAAGGGCTGCACAGTGGCGCAGCAGGTAGTGCGTGTGCCTCACAGCAAGAAGGTCGGCGGTTCGATTCCCGGGTCAGGCCTTTCTGTGTGAAGTTTGCATGTTCTTCCCATGCATGCGTGGGTTCTCTCCGGGCACTCCGGCTTCCTCCCACAGACCAAAAACATGCTCATTAAGTTAATTGGTGACTGTAAAATTGCCCCTAGGTGTGAGTGTGAGTGTGAATGTTGCCCTGTGATCGACTGGTGACCAGTCCAGGGTGTACCCCGCCTCCCGTTGACAGCCTCCGGCCGAGATAGGCCCCGGCCCCCCCCGCGACCCCGAAAGGGATAAGCGGCATATCAACTATAGATGAGTGTTGAAACCACCATTGAACTGTCTTAAGATGCAGATCCTCAAATGACCAGTGGATACTGGCTTAAAAAAACTCTGCACTTCAATCACCCCCAAAAATCTTTTGAATTATATCTTGAAAAATAAAATTAATGTTTTTCCCAACCAAAAAAAACCAAATGTGTCAACAGTAAATTTCACTTCTGACCATGTATCTTTTTTTTCAAGATTGGAGTCACTGGACCTTGTGTTCTGGGACATGTTTCCTTAATTGGCAGGAGCCTCTGGCTAAATCTCAGAGTAAATGTTGTTGTGGTAGTGTTGTTTTTCAGACGCTGAAAACACTCCGAGGTGAGAAATCCCTCCCATCTGACCTAATCTCCTGATAACTCATTTAGACACATTAAATATTCAAACCTGTTAATGTTTTCAGTAAATATTGACATTGTTAATAATTCCTGTGGGTGTTTATCATGAATCTTCTTGGAGAGGGGATGACGTGAGCCTCTGAGGATGCCATGATGGCAAAGTTCAACAAGTTGAAGCAAGTCCAAAGTAAACAGAGAAAACTTAACTTCATTCACCAATGTCTGAACCTGAAACTTGTTAGTTCAAAACTGTGCTAACCCATTTCAAGCTGCACTAGACGAGATTTTTAGGTAAAAATCAAGGTGTCTTCTGAATCTAAACTTGGGCTACAACAGAGTAACATCTCATCGCCAATGCCTGTTCATTCTCCCTGTTTGCCAATATGCTTCGCAGGGGGGTATTAGCTAATATTAAATAGCTACTTCATGGTCTTGCTGAACAGAGCATGACCAACTGTACAGCACCTATGGCCTTCATTTAAGTGAAAAGATGAGTGTGTGGGAAGAGTTTGGGACAGCCACAGAGAAACCCATTTGTTTGTTCTCAAACTGGCAAAATGCTGCATGACTAAGGAAGGAGAGGAGAACTATTGACCCTGGCTGCGCATATGAGTGGACGGTTGAGGAAACACATTGTAGAACTCCTGAAGCCAGAGTTGTTGGGTTGAAGACAGAAGAAAAGCTTGTCCATCTCTCAGACAGAGGTCACTGAGGTAGTCATAGAGCTTCTCAGTGACAAGGTGTCGGGACTGCATGATCATCGGCGCTCAATGGAAGGGTTTTCAGTGTATACTTACAATGTAGAAGTTAGGAGGAGAAGTGGCGCCTCCAGGTCTGAGTCCATGATACATCTATGGTACAATGGTGGATTGCGCCGGGTTTTGTATCAGTATTTTGTTCTGACTCAGGAGTGATGGTAAAACGGAGCATGAGATTGAGCGGCTGTATAATACAAGTGCTGAACTGGACCATCAGGAAACTTTGCTTGAAGGTAAAGCTCTTGATTTAGCTTTAGCTGGGCCACCAGCTCTAACCTGGGCCAGTACTCAACTGCCCACCTCAGAGGCCCCTTCTTCCCTTACCACAATGATTACTCTCTCTATCCTGGAGAGGGACATGAACAGACATGCCATGTGCCAGCCTGCTTCAAGACTAAAAACTCAAGGACCACAGGATTTAATGACTTCAGACTAGTCACCTTGACCGCTGTGGTAATGAGCATCTTGTGTTGTCCCGCCTCAGAGCCATAACAGACCCTCAGACAGACCTCATGCAGTTCACCCCTGTGTGCAGAAAGGAGCCAGTTTAAGAGGTTCTGCATGTGATTTGGGTGCCCCCTGCACAACATTGTACAGCAAGCAGATGGTGCCAAAGCATAGCACAAGCCACTCAAAGGGCTGTTCATGGGACCTCACTAGCACATTACTGATACTTCTGCTGTAGAATCTTAGTAAGTAGACAGGAGTACCTGGTACTTATACTGTACTTTTGTTGATGTGTCCACTGTGGTCTCCACTCCTGTTTGGGCAGGCCGCATACCCCAGGCCACTCTTTGTAATCCCTGTCCATGACAGTGAAGATCTAGCAGTTACCCCTCTCTCCCAAAGATATCACTTCCTAATCTCTCCATGGGGCACCCCACTGGAAATTGTTGGAACTGGGCATGGGATCTGTCTATGGGGCCCTTAGGTGCAGTGCAACTGCGGCAGCTGGACAGTCGTCTTCCATATCCCTCTGCTGGTCCCTGTAAAATCCCTGTCAGAGGCAAAGTGTCTTGGTGACCCCACAGTGACTGTACGCTCATATTACTGTGATATGGCAATTGAATGGTGGATCCGACATTTATTAAAGCAATAATTAATGTCACTCTAACTGCACTGTGCTAGATGCACCACATGGTGTCATTTAACAGCATAGATAATGACTACGACTATCATTTATATCAAGACAGCAAGACATGTCTGTGTTTACGTGAAAGAGCTTCAGCAGCCACATTGCAGGCCGGGATGTGACTCAGCCGTGTCCAGTGGATTCTGCTGGTTAGCAGTGGTTAACACTGACAGCGTTCATGGCGTCATCTGTACTTTTCCCACTGTCCCACTGTCTTCTCTGTACATCATTACCACAGTGACTGCTGATCAACAAAGCACTTGCTAGCTTGTGAGCATTGGCCATGTGTTGTTGTACCTACAGTCTTAAAAATGTATACCACTAGATTTTTCATGATGTTTTGTATATTTGTACTGAAACATCTTTGACCAAAACACAACAGAAAACAGCATTAGATATAAGTCAGTAAAAGTTGGACTTCGGCTAACTTTTCCAAGTAATGAGGCATTTAATGAGACGTTATTGTTGTTATGGAAATATTGTTTTCAGTTTGATGAAATACTCAGAGGTATCACAGAGAGAAATCCCCACATCTGAACTAATCCCCCGATAACTCATTTAGAGACATTAAATATTCAATGCCTTACTCATCAAGTCTTCAGTTAATAATGACATAATTAATGCCACCTGGGTGTTTATCAGTAATCTTAATGGAGAGGGGATGATGTGTAACTTTGTGGAGACAAAGTATGGCAAAGTTCAGCATGGACAAAGTTAATGGAGAAAACTTCAACGTCTATCCCAAAAGTTAACTTGAGTCTTAAATGTCAGAATTCGGAAATAATTATGAAGCTTAAAAACCTTCATGTATTTGTAGATAATGTTTCACATTTCAAGCTGCCCTTCAGAAGACTTTTGTATAAAAAAATTAACACGAAAACTGCCATCCAAGCCTTAAGTGAGACCGATCTCTGTTGCTACTACCTTAGACTGTTCATTGTCCCTGTTTGCACACACAGTAGTTCATAGATCGGTATACTTTACTTTACTTTAAGTAATGTAAAGCATATTTAGACCTGAATATGGTACAGTGTTGATGAATTTAACAATGGCTGCATAGGTTTTTAATTGATAATCCCCTCCCAGCTAGTCGAGATACAAAACAAAACAAGGTCACAAAGATAGATGTGTATGGCTCCTCTGAGCTTTCTTTTCTTCTTCACTAAACACAAATCCAGTCGAAACAAGTTACCAAAACAAGCATAACTAAGAAATTGAGACGATCTATAATAAATCATAAATAATCTTCATGGCTCAATAGTCTGAACTTCCTCATAAGTCAAAGGTTTGGACACGAATTTTGCTTACAAGCTTTATCAGACGCATTTTTCCTGCTTGCACGTCTCACACAACAGATGACCACTACTTGCCTAACCCTAACCTGACCCTAACCCTAGTTCTCACCCTAAAATTGAATGATTTATGTCAAGATGTTGGAATTAAAGTGAGTCCCCACAATGTGACTGTGTAAATTCTGTTAAGTTTGTTAAGTTTGTTGGTTTATTTTCCAAAACTCAAAGGTTTCTTTGTAACATTAGTGTCTGTATAATAGTGGTTGTTATGTGTCTGCTCAGAACTTGGAGCTTTATGTTGGTTATTGTCATTTTTGTGACAACGTTTTCATGTGACAGTTTATTGCTTTATTTTTAATTTGTTTGTCATTGAGATTAGAATTTTTGTATCTTTTCTTTTTATCTTTGATTTTCAAGTTCCAAACAGACATTGACACACACACACACACACACACACACACACACACACACACACACACACACACACACACACACACACTTCTACAAAAAAAAAGAGAGAAGAAAATAATGATATATATCAACTAATGATATATATCAACTATAAAGGGCTGCACAGTGGCGCAGCAGGTAGTGCGTGTGCCTCACAGCAAGAAGGTCGGCGGTTCGATTCCCGGGTCAGGCCTTTCTGTGTGAAGTTTGCATGTTCTTCCCATGCATGCGTGGGTTCTCTCCGGGCACTCCGGCTTCCTCCCACAGACCAAAAACATGCTCATTAAGTTAATTGGTGACTGTAAAATTGCTCACACAACAGATGACCACTACTTGGGGGTGTACCCCGCCTCCCGTTGACAGCCTCCGGCCGAGATAGGCCCCGGCCCCCCCCGCGACCCCGAAAGGGATAAGCGGCATATCAACTATAGATGAGTGTTGAAACCACCATTGAACTGTCTTAAGATGCAGATCCTCAAATGACCAGTGGATACTGGCTTAAAAAAACTCTGCACTTCAATCACCCCCAAAAATCTTTTGAATTATATCTTGAAAAATAAAATTAATGTTTTTCCCAACCAAAAAAAACCAAATGTGTCAACAGTAAATTTCACTTCTGACCATGTATCTTTTTTTTCAAGATTGGAGTCACTGGACCTTGTGTTCTGGGACATGTTTCCTTAATTGGCAGGAGCCTCTGGCTAAATCTCAGAGTAAATGTTGTTGTGGTAGTGTTGTTTTTCAGACGCTGAAAACACTCCGAGGTGAGAAATCCCTCCCATCTGACCCAATCTCCTGATAACTCATTTAGACACATTAAATATTCAAACCTGTTAATGTTTTCAGTAAATATTGACATTGTTAATAATTCCTGTGGGTGTTTATCATGAATCTTCTTGGAGAGGGGATGACGTGAGCCTCTGAGGATGCCATGATGGCAAAGTTCAACAAGTTGAAGCAAGTCCAAAGTAAACAGAGAAAACTTAACTTCATTCACCAATGTCTGAACCTGAAACTTGTTAGTTCAAAACTGTGCTAACCCATTTCAAGCTGCACTAGACAAGATTTTCAGTTAAAAATCAAGGTGTCTTCTGAATCTAAACTTGGGCTACAACAGAGTAACATCTCATCGCCAATGCCTGTTCATTCTCCCTGTTTGCCAATATGCTTCGCAGGGGGGTATTAGCTAATATTAAATAGCTGCTTCATGGTCTTGCTGAACAGAGCATGACCAACTGTACAGCACCTATGGCCTTCATTTAAGTGAAAAGATGAGTGTGTGGGAAGAGTTTGGGACAGCCACAGAGAAACCCATTTGTTTGTTCTCAAACTGGCAAAATGCTGCATGACTAAGGAAGGAGAGGAGAACTATTGACCCTGGCTGCGCATATGAGTGGACGGTTGAGGGAACACATTGTAGAGCTCCTGAAGCCAGAGTTGTTGGGTTGAAGACAGAAGAAAAGCTTGTCCATCTCTCAGACAGAGGTCACTGAGGTAGTCATAAAGCTTCTCAGTGACAAGGTGTCAGGACTGCATGATCATCGGCGCACAATGGAAGGGTTTTCAGTGTATACTTACAATGTAGAAGTTAGGAGGAGAAGTGGCGTCTCCAGGTCTGAGTCCATGATACATCTGTGGTACAATGGTGGATTGCGCCGGGTTTTGTATCAGTATTTTGTTCTGACTGAGGAGTGATGGTAAAACGGAGCATGAGATTGAGTGGCTGTATAATACAAGTGCTGAACTGGACCATCAGGAAACTTTGCTTGAAGGCAAAGCTCTTGATTTAGCTTTAGCTGGGCCACCAGCTCTAACCTGGACCAATACTCCACTGCCCACCTCAGAGGCCCCTTCTTCCCTTACCACAATGATTACTCTCTCTATCCTGGAGAGGGACATGAACAGACATGCCATGTGCCAGCCTGCTTTAAGACCACCATCATAACAACTCAAGGACCACAGTATGGCCTCAGAGCCATAACAGACCCTCAGACAGACCTCATGCAGTTCACCCCTGTGTGCAGAAAGGAGCCAGTTTAGGGGGTTCTGCATGTGATTTGGGTGCCTCTTGCACAACATAGTGTAGCAAGCAGATGGTGCCAAAGCATAGCACAAGCCACTCAAAGGGCTGTTCATGGGACCTCACTAGCACATTACTGATACTTCTGCTGTGGAATATTAGTTGTGCAGAGTTTTGCTCAGACTAGGTCCCAAAAGAGCTGTCTCTCTGTTCTAATTCCATCAAATTGGACATAAATGCTCTTCTGTTTTGTGAACTATGGCTGACATGACATGACCAGGGTACCAGGAAATAATAAACTTGTCTATAATGCAGACATGTGATGGTGTCACGTGAAATGGGTGTGAGGACAGAGCTCATATACAGTATTTGTTGGTAGGCAAACCCTGCAGACCAGATCTGCTCACATTGACACAGGAACAGACTCGAACCTGCTGACTGTCTACAGAAGGAAAGTCTATCTGCATGACTTTTGATTTTGCATGAACTTTGCATGGTTTTTGTTTACTGGAATGCAAACTGGAAGAAATGCATTATGTGTTAGTTATTGTGCATTAGTTTTTCAGTGACGTCAATAGGTCAAATTCTTAATTGCTTCTCTGAAATGTCATACACAAATCAATCTCCAACAAATGTCACTGTTGAACAGCAGTATCAGGGTTTACTGGAAAGAGTGTTATTCTCCACTCTGACTACAGCACCATGCTGCATGTTTCTCTTCATTAATGGAACCATGTTATTTACCTTACGGAGTAAACTGGTGTTTCGTGAGACCTCTCGTTACATTCTTCTGTATAACCTCCTTTTTGCAGACACTGTACAGATGGCACTGAGCCAGTTGATGTACATAATTGCTACTTCTAGAACAATGCTGACATATCCTGTTTGTGGTGTTCTCAACATGCTTGGTGATCTCACAAGTCAGATCTCTCCTCTAACACTGGTAGTGATGTCTCTGGAGAGATATGTGGCTGTTTGTTACCCACTGAGGCACGCTACCATCATCACTATCAGAAACACAGGGGTGGCTATTATTGCGGTTTGGGCCTTCAGTTCACTCAATGTCCTGACTCGAGTTCTTTTACTGTTAGAGTTTCCATTTGAGGAGCTGCACAGCCTGCAGATGAAAGATTTTTGTTCTAATGTAGCTATGTTTCTTGGGCCAAAGTCAGCTCTCTATGACAAAGCCTACACTGGTTTTCTGTTTGTATCAGCTGGTCTAGCAGTCATTTCCTCATATATTGGTGTGATGGTGGCAGCCAGGTCAGCCTCCACAGACAAAGCATCAGCTCATAAGGCTCGTAACACACTGCTGCTCCATCTGGTGCAGCTGGGCCTCAGCCTCTGCTCAACCTTTTACAGCCCAATACTCATAGCTCTGTCGAGAACTGTAACAAGGATAGTACTTGTGCGAGCTCAGAATATTTTGTATGTGTGTGTTTTCATCTTCCCCAGATGTCTGAGTTCTCTCATTTACGGCATCAGAGATCAGACCATCAGACCAGTCCTCATGTACCATCTGTGCTGTCGACTGACAGCAGTCGTCCCAGCCAAGGCTGAGAAGAAAAGCTTATCAACTATTGAAGGAGGTCTTCATTAGTAACCATATCTGTAGTGACTGAGAAAGACAGAAATTGAAAACAGTGTCATCATTTTGAAAACAACAAATGTCAGTATTGCTTGAAATTCACTCTAAGAATCCTGTTAATTGACCAGCGTGTAGGATTTAATCAACTGAACATTGATCACCCTCCCTTATATGAAAGGTGCTCTCTATAGCCAGTGTTTGGTTTGTCCATCCTGGGCCACTGTAGAAACATTTTGATGCAACATGGCACACTCAAAGGAAGAGGACCTGCTCCCTCAGCAGATATATAAAGATCATTTTAAGGTAACAAAGACAGTAATTCTTATTTTCAGGCGATTATACACTAATGAAAGCATAGCTATTAGATTACATTTCTGCCAGTAAATCCCCTTAAATTCTACACACTGGACCTTTAAAATATTATAATTCTGACAACATCAAGTGTTAGATTTAAAAAGAATGTCATTTTTTTTTAAGCTGCTTTTATTTCATCTTCTCCTCCCAAAATGCTTAGTTGTAACGTCTAACATATATTGCTGTGGGTCAAATGCTTTGGTAGGGGGGCATTTTATACATTTATTGGATAGCTAAAACTGGAAAAATATGAAAGGAACTGAAGTGTGAGCATAAACATATGTTCATTTTGATTACATACTGACAGGCTTGTTGTATAATCATTAAATGGTTTAAAATCATATTGTCCATTAGTGTAATGGGTTATTTCAATTGATTAATAGATGATTTGACATACAAAATGCAGCTTGACCCTCCGCTTCACTCATCTGCCCATCTTGTCTGGTGATAAGAGCCCGGCAAGCACAGGCAGGCCCCATCAGAGGTACACCAGCCTTTCACATCATTCACTGCATCTAAAACCAACCTTTATCTAACCACAGACACAAAATAACATGAATTCAGATGACACAAACAGTTTGAGGTCCAGCTGCCTGATGATACTCAACAAAATATCAAACCAGGGCAGGCAAGGAAAATACACTCAATTCTTGCCTCTCACAGAGATTATCCTCTGTTGTCCTGTGAGTCCCTTTAACTAATTCAGCAGCTGTTTATCAAACTAATATTAGCGTGTGGAAGTTGAGAGGGCACATTTGAACTGATCCCGGGTATGTACTGCAAGGCCCAGTTCTTGATATGGGCTCCTCCATGAGTGATTGTAAATTTAAAGTCCACTGAGAAATAACGTCTGTCCTTAATGCAATGCAATATGCCCATATGAATCTTAAATTAGTACTTGAAAATAAAATAAAATTCTTGCTTTTCCCTACATGCAGAAATATAGACAACAGTAACATGCATATCTCTATTGTGGCTGTGTTTGATAATGACAGGCTCAAGAATGCAAATATGTTTGCTTATCCAACAGCTCATCTGGGTATTCTCTGCCCAGTTGGACCTGTCTAGAAAACATGCACAGAGAGCAGTTCGGGAGGCATCCTGATCAGATGCCTGAACCAACGAGCTTTGGCTTAGGTGGTAGAGCGTCTTGTCCCCTGGCTCCTCCTCTCTACACATCAGTGTCCGTGGTCCAGAACATTGAACCAGAAGTTGCTTCATGGACAGCGCCTTGCATGGCAGCTTTGTCGACTGTGAGTCTTGCAGGATGGCCTCCTGCCACATGTAATCATTGCATTAAAAGTAAAGAAACTGGTGAGTCTAATCCAAAATTTAAGTGTGCTGCAGTCATAGTTTGTGCTCATAAAACACACAATTCATTCACAATTTATACAATTTGAATAAAAATAACAAGAAAAGTAAAACCACATTCTTCATAATTCCACATTCATTCCTTTCATTCCTCATAATTATACAACAATGATTGTGTAAAATGCAAATAAAAACAGGATTCAATCACCAAGTAATGAAGGTCGCCACTTCTTTCCAGGATGCCCCTTTCGTACCCGATCATGACACGACCAACTGTTACCAGTGAACATGTTTACCTGTGGAATGTTCCAAACAGGTGTTCTTGGAGCATTCCACATCTTTCCAGGTCTTTAGTTGCTCCTGTCCCAACATGTTTGAAACGTGTTGCTGCATCAAATTCAGAATAAGCAGATATTTACAAAAATCAATGAAGCCGATGAGGTAAAACATTAAACATATTGTCTTTGTGCTATTTTCAATTATGTGTATGTCAAAAAGCAAATTACGACATTCTGTTTAATTTATGTTTTACACCGTGTCCCAACTTTTTTGGAATCTGGATTGTATACTAATGCTGTGCTATTTTCATGTTAACCATGCTGACTTCTGTGATGTCACATGGACATAGTGCAGGGCAAAGCTGATATATAGTAAGAGAGGGCGGGCAGACAATGCAGATCAGCTCAGCTCACGTGGACAACAAGCACATACTCTAAGCTGCTTATTATCTGCACAGGGATAATGTACGTGGAGGATTTGGGGATTTGGATGTGACTCAACAGGCATACTTGCGTAAAAGATATTTTTCATTTCTATTCATTGTCTCAGGATTCAAACGGAAAGAGATTTATTGTGCTTTTGTGCTCCAGTAACATTTATAATTTAATACTCTCTTAAACACTTCTTTGAGATGTCCTATGCAACTCAATCTCAGATCAACATCACTGTTGGACTGAGGTTTTCGGAGAGAGTGATGCTTTCCACTCTGTCTAGCTTACCATGCTGCATCTTCTTCTTCATTAATGGCACCATGTTGTTCATCCTGAGGAGTACACTGGTGTTTCGTGAGACCTCACGTTATGTTCTTCTGTATAACCTAATTTTTGCAGACACTGTGCAGATGGCGCTGAGTCAGCTACTGTATTTACTGTCTGTTTCTAGAATAATGTTGACATATCCTGTCTGTGGATTTCTTGTTATGCTTGCTAATCTAACAAATGAAGTTTCTCCTCTAACACTGGTGGTGATGTCTCTGGAGAGATATGTGGCTGTGTGCTACCCACTGAGACACGCTACCATCATCACCATCAGAAACACAGCAGTAGCTATCATTATGGTTTGGGCATTTTGTTCACTAAATGTGCTCACTCGAGTTCTTTTATTGTTAGATTTTCCATTTGAAGACCTGGAGAGCCTAAAAATGACAGATTTTTGTAATACACTTGTCATGTTTCTTGGGCCAGTGTCTGATCTTTATGACAAAGCCTACACTGGTTTTCTGTTTGCATCAGCTGGTGTAGCAGTCACTTCTTCATATATTGGTGTGATGGTAGCAGCCAGGTCAGCCTCCACAGACAAAGCTTCAGCCCGTAAGGCTCGTAGCACACTGCTGCTGCATCTGGTGCAGCTGTGCCTCAGTCTCTGCTCAACTATACACAACCCAGTCCTTTTATTTCTCTCAAGAATTGTTACGAGGATAGTACTTGTGCGTATCCAGAATGTTTTCTATCTGCTAATTATCATTCTTCCCAGATGTCTGAGTGCTCTCATCTATGGACTCAGAGACCAGACTATCAGACCAATCCTTACATACAATTTATGCTATTTATGCTATTTATGTCATTGATAATAGGCCATAAAATACATGGAATATAGAATAAATCAATGTGTCTATTTATTTGCTGTCCTGTTGTCCCCTGAATGGCCTTCATTAATCAGCATATACAGCACTCATAAGAGAGCAGAAAACAGTGAGAAAGTGAAAACTTGAAAGTTTGTCAGTATTTCTTGAAACTAAATAAAGAAACCTGTCAAAATCATCACTCTGACTACCAAGAAATGCTGTTAATCACAATGATTTGTTCAAATTGCTGTTATTTCACTTTGAATTTTATCCTAAAAATTGTGGTGTGTTTTCAACTCCTCTTATGTATCGTAGTATGGCAAATTCCTCAGACTTTTGAATTTCAGGGAATATGAGAGCATATGCAGTAAACGCATTACTTTCATGATAAAAGTAAATCTAGGTTTGTGTTTTGATAATGAAATAAAAGACACTGGCATGCGATTGAGTGATTGAAGCACAAAAAAGCAGGAGAATATACACAGCGAAGAGGGCACGTCAGATTAATAACACAAAACATAATGAACAAATAAATCATGTTACAGGTTAAGATAAGACCTGATAATTCTTAACCTACTGAGGACTTGACATGGGCCACTGACTTTGACACGCTACGTAAAAGTTAATACTAATACTTTTGTACTTTTAAGGAAGTGAAGTACTCACTCTTGTATTCATGACTTTTACTTTTACCAGAGCTTTCACCACTGCTCATCTGCCTGGAGGAGATAAGAGGCAGCCCCCAACTGTGGCCCTCCATACACAACATCACAGGCTGCATACAAAACGTACCTTTAACCAAACTCGCCCCAACCTCCCCATGCATCAGTACTTTTCGTCTCTTTCATTTAATACATTTTTCATCACTGTATGACCGTCAGTGACATTTACTTGGAAAAAAAAGTGTGTTTCAAAAAGCATGAAGGTTAGGTCCACTGTGGCCACTTATCAATGAGCTTTATCTACTAACCATCACTTAGGCAAAACTGACAAAGGTGAAAGTGATGCTTAAGCTCTTTTAATTATATTTTGGTACACCAGCTAAAATGCATTTGGCCAGGACTCCTATGTCTCCATGTATCAGAACATTTTAAGACTTAGGTGTAAATTATTAAACTCTCCTGTATTATTCATTCTTACAAGTAATGAAGCTATACAATCCACTAATGGATCTTTAATGGACTTATGTTTCGTTTTGCATTTGCAAAAGTTCTCCAAAAAGTAGGTATGTCCTCCTCAAACTGTAAAGTTTAGGAATAACGTTATTACCAGAAGGCTCCGGTGCAGTGCTCGCAACGTTCACGTCATGACGTATGACGTATGAGAGTGCGTAACGACAGTCTCTGGTCGACAGTTTTCCCTCCTCGTTGACAAAGCTATTCGGCTATACTGATGTTAAGCTAAAGACACTTTTATCGTTTAATATTTTGGACTCCGTTACTTTAACATTGTAGGAGGAAGGCCGATAAAGAAGCCGAACATCTATAGCATTGTCATTAAAGGTAAATGTTTGCAGGAGCAAGTGTTTTTTTGTCTGTCTCGTTTATGTTTTGCTAACGTTTACGTAGCAACGCGAAGTAGTTAGCGGGAGAGCTAGCTGGCTAACATTAGCTTGACGCACGTCTCCTCTAACTAGTAATTGTAGATAACACGGTAAATGACTAATATCAGTATGTGTTTATATTGATTTAAAAGCCTACAGTCCCCATTAGTTAAGAAGAGTTGACTTGTCGAGAGCTTTGTTTGTGCGGGCAATTCACAGAGCTAGCTATCATGTTGTTAGCTGACGCGGAAATTATGCTCTGGGCATGTCAGTTTTAATTTTAGCTGTCTCTGTGTGTTGATTTGCGGCTTGTAACTGGTCTTGTCTGGCTTTGGCTAGCTAAGTGACGGGCTTGGTTTTCAAGTAGGTTAAACTCATTCAACTAATAGGGGTTATTGTTAATGTTGTATTTTGCACTAATGTCGCACAGCCTGGTTAGCTGCACGTGGGAGCGTCAAAGAAGACCCGAGTGAGGGTCGGCTAGTGTTGTCATCTGCGAAGTGTTTTCACATTTAAGGCCATGGCATCTTAGCTTCATCTTTAAACTGTATTGTACCAAACTTTCCACCTCATTTAATAACCTGAGCCGTACCTTCCACACTAGCTGTTTGCCCAAAGTTGGCCTACAACTAAAGTGGATCCAGCTAGATTTGTTTGACAGATGAATAACTCTGTTCTAAGAAAATAAAGTCTGTGATTCTTAAATACTTTCCTTTTAATATTTTGTATAGTCTCCAATAATGTGTGACGGTGACGGGAAGACTTACAAAATGCAAACCGGCATTAATAAAATATTAAAACAGCACTTCAGAGGTGTTGTCCATCTGAGAAAACCCACTGAACGATTAAGAACGTGATTAATCCTTCAAATCTAAACAATTTCTTGTATTTGGTAGCAGTTGCTAGTGTTTATCTTTTGTTCAATGGTGGTGAAACCTACATTCTTACATACAGCACTTAGTTAAAAGACTAGATCACCTACCCCTTATAATTACAAACTTTGAATTTTTGTTCCCCAATGTAATCCTCTAACTTTTAGCATCCTTGTCTTTTCTGAACATGCCATGTGTTGCGTCAAAGCACAAACTGTATATTGAATGAGACATAATTTTACTAAGGAACTGTTTTGACTTCATCTGGAGTAATAATAAATTGTGTAAAGGAAACCTTACAATCTCTTGATGGAGATTTAATCTGAAAGATGGGCTTTATTTTTAACGAAAGTATTTGCGATCAAGGAAGATAAGTCCTATGGTGTTTCTAATCTGATTTTATGTAATGTCTAAAGTTTGGCTAAATGTAAATTGTTCTACTATCACATTTTCTCATTGATATTTTCTTACAGTTTTAGAATTCTTCTTAAGATTATGAGCAGATGGCATGTTGTTATTGGAATGCTTCTATTTAATTGTTATTTACATTATTTGCCTTCATACAGAAGACTTATGCAGTCCTGCTAGCAGGGCAAGATGTTCAACAAGTCATTTGGTACTCCCTTCGGGGGAGGGACAGGGGGGTTTGGCACCTCATCGACCTTTGGACAGCAAAGTAAGTTTGTTATGTATTTGTTTAAACTTTAACTTTGTTTTTTTGTCTGTGATTCTCTTATGGACCTAAATGTACTAATTTTTGTACCTTTCACAGAATTTATTATCTGAAAGTCAGATCAGTTACGATTTTCTTCAGGAAATTGTTAAGCATTGTCATTAATCAGTGGAAACATATTTAAAATGAGTCAAACTGAGAAACACAAAGTCATTCCCTTTTTAATAAAAAAAAAAATTATTCTTGCTGTTATGAATTTGACATTTTCCTTTATCATTTCACTTCTATAAAGGTCAGTTATAAGGTTGATAAGATGAAACTAAACTTTTTGGTTATCTTGATGTGGTCTTTTGTTAGTGAGTTCCAATATTCCAGGTTTTTTGTTGTGGTGAATGAATTTGTAGCAGCTGGTTTAGTAGGTTAGTTAGCCTGCCATGTCATTCTATCCTCACTTGAATTCTGTATCTGCAGATGCAGGTTTTGGGACAGCAGGAGGCTTTGGGACATCTGCGTTTGGGACCACCACCAATGCTGGAGGACTGTTTGGCTCCACACAGAATAAACCTGGTTTGTCAGCTCTTGTCTCATTCACTCTTGTTTGTTGGGGATTTAAAAAAAAACAATTAGATCATTCGTACTGTTTAGCTGTTCACTGTCTCAGTCCAGCACATATGTTGGCCTTTCTGTCTGGGGAAAGTTTAACCTGCTGAGGTGACACCTGTTTGCAACTTGTCTCAATCCAGTTCTGGTTTTGGATTTTTAGATTTCTTAGACCTTATTTTCTTTATTTAAGCAATAAGTAGTTACCTAAAAGATATGTCGATTATATTATACACAAAAATGTCTGTCAATATAGAAAAAAAGGCAGCTTTTAAAGATGTATATGTAAATAATTTGCTCTAATCTGTCCCTGTTTCTTTCTTGCAGGTGGTCTGTTTGGGTCCAGCACATTCAGCCAGCCAGCAACTTCCTCCACCAGCACTGGATTTGGTTTTGGTGCAGCGACCGGCACTTCAACTAGCCTATTTGGCAGCACCGGAACAGGCACCACTGGCGGACTCTTCTCCCAGCAGAACAATGCTTTTGGTGCCAACAAACCCACCTCTTTTGGAAGTGAGAACCCTCCTTACTTAATTGTTTTTGCTGTACAGTTTACACCTTTATAGATGTTGTTATTCTGTTAGATTAGTACAGTAATGAAGACATGCTTCTGAATTTTTTCTGTTGGGTTGTCAAAAACAACTTACTGTCGTTAAGTAGAAGATCAGTTTGCTTTTTCTTGTAATTGAACAGAGTTCAGAAAATACAATATGAGCTCAGTTTGGTTCATCATGGTAGCCACAAAGAGAGGTGAAGTTCACAAGTCAAGTACCAAGGATATAAAGCAAAGAATTTAAGAATTGTGAAATGACATAAAATTCAGCATCTTCATTTCTGAAATAAGGCTTCTTCCGAAAGATATGTGAAAAAACTGTTGTATTTCTAAACTGCTCTGTCATTTGTCACTTTGATTTGTTTATCTGATGACATGTCTGAATGGTATGAAGAATTCTGCCCCACATAATGTTCTCCAGGCTTTGGGACAAGCACCAGCAGTGGCGGGCTGTTTGGGTCGACCAACACCACCTCCAACCCTTTCGGTGGAACAACCTCCCTCTTTGGAGGATCAGGCTTTTCCGCTGCCCAGCAGCCAGGAACAACCATAAAATTCAATGTGAGGAAGGAATGAATCAAGAGTGATCAAGATTTTGCTGTAGCCTTTAGCAAAGTTTAAGTTTGTCCCAACTCAAGAACTCTCAAAATTGCACTTTGACCTTGAAATGTACAAAGAATTTCTTAGACAAAACCCATGTGAGCATATTTGTACATTTTACACATTGTGCTTTTTTTCCTATCTGTCTTCAGCCTCCAACAGGAAGTGACACGATGGTGAAAGCAGGTGTGACCACAAGTATCAACACCAAGCACCAATGTATCACAGCCATGAAGGAATACGAGAACAAATCCTTGGAGGTGAGTTTGAAGGCCAACACTCAGACAGCTGCTGCCTTTAGAGATTCAGACAAAAGCTCTGTCAGGGATTGGAAAGGTTTTTTCTTTATTTATTTTAATTTGAGCAGTATCAACCTTTGGAAATGTTAATTGACACTGCATAGGACTAAATCTGGTTCTCAGCTTTGCAGACTGGACTATTTGTGAAGTAGCAACATACTTCTGCTTTGTTGGAAGAGGAATGCGACTGTTCAGCCTTGATAATCATTAAATTGACTAAATAGATTGAGATCTGGAACAAGACGTATTTTAAATGTATAAGAAGGGGGAAAAAAAGAGTTTTATCTAATAGATAAAGTGAATTGTGCTTGTAGAAGTTACTGAGTCTCCAAACACAACTGAGAAACTGCTCTGACACAGACTCAAGAATAAAAGTCAGTCAAGTGAAGTGCTCCAGTTGGCATTTTGTTATGAATCAACAAACTTGTAAGCTCTGCTTTCTTACGTTGCAATCCTAAGAAAAACATCATTTATTAAAAATTTTAAACAGGCTAACTGGCAAAATAAACTGTAAAGGAACATAAAAATGACAAAACTGATGAAACCGGATTAAATATTGTTGAAACTTTTTTTTAAGGTTACAACCTGATTTTTGTTCCATTCTCCTTCATTTTTTTCCATTTCTCTTGTGTGTCGTCCTGCAGGAGTTGAGGTTAGAGGACTATCAAGCGGGCAGGAAAGGCCCAACCAACCCGATGGCTGCGGCGACAGGCAGTTTGTTCGGACCGGCCACTGCCACATCCAGTGCCACCACTGGTCTGTTTGGTTCTACTGCACCCAACACAAGCTTCTCCTTCGGACAGAACAAGAGCACCTTTGGAGCAGCAAGTAAGTGGTGATGACAACAGACTTTTGACTTATTCAGACATTCAAACTGTCAACCACTTAGGTTCTATCTAATTTTCCAATATGCGGTAGTATTTTCTAAATCACATAAAAATGAAAGTGTTATTTAGAGCATGCTGTATGTCCTCTCCGCAGCAGCAGCAACTGGTGGTTTCGGTACGGCCACAGGCAGTCTCTTCGGTTCGCAGGCCACGCCACAAGCTAGCAGCCTCTTCAAGCCGTTTGGTCAGCCCACCACCACACAGAGCACCGGCTTCTCCTTTGGTAACGCCAACACAATAGGACAGACCAACACCAGCAGCATGGTGAGAGTCCTTTTTTTTTCTCTACACAGCTTTGCTCACAAACACTTTGGTGGTCAAAATCTCTACAAATCTCAAGAAAATTTGCAGTAAATAAGTTCAAGGTCATAAATGACTTTGAATATACTTCCATTTTTTACAATCTTACATTCAGTGGTTCAAGGATGTCCTGTTTTTTTAACTGAACAGTTTGAAATTGTCAGGATAATGGATTTTATTTGTACGCGTGAAAACACTGAAGAAAAATTACAGGACTATCAAGTACAAAATGTTTAAACCTCAATGCCAGATCTCTGCCAAAGACATCCAATAAAAAGCTCAGTCCTGTTTTTCTGTTAAATACCATTTCAGGCTGCACACGGAGGAATGAAAAATGCATTCATGAATTAGACTCTGCAGGAGTAGAAAAAAGATTAATATATGTCTTTAGATTAAACATCTGCAGCATGTTGTCAGTTTGTGTTTTAAAAAGTGCTTCTGTCTTTCAGGGTTTATTTGGGAACACGGCAGCGTCTCAGTCAAGTGGGTTGTTCGGCGCTGCTCAGACAAGCACTGCCACAGGCTTTGGGACAGGCACTGGGCTGTTCAGCCAACCCAACACTGGATTTGGAAATGTCGGCACTCAGGTAAAAACAGGGATGATTTGAAATGGGACAAATTTAGAGTTTGCAATCAGCCGGGTTATCAGAAACAATTACTTCATTCAGTAAGAAACAGTAACCTCAGCTTAATATTGCACACAGTGCTGAGAGTAAAATGGAGTAGATGTAAAGATTCTGTCTCTCTCCAAACATCAATAAAAGTGTCCCTCATTCTAATATGAATACCAGTCACATGCTGTACTTCTTGCACAACTTGCTGTGTCTGTATTTGAACAATCATCAATGTCAGCCCTACAAGCTCCACTCCTAAAGCTGTGATAGTACAACCTCCTGGGGCTATTGTCACTGTGTGTTTATATGAGTTTGATGTTGTTATGTGTGTGTTTTTTGTCTTTTACAGCAAAGTTTATTTGGTAATAAGACAGCCGGGTTTGGCACCACCACCAGCGCCCCATCCTTTGGCACTGGCACTGGGCTGTTTGGTAACAAACCTGCTCTCACGCTGGGTACTGGAACCAACACCTCCACCTTTGGTAAGTCTGCTAGTGTTTAGAGTGGAGATGGGTGACATAAAATACCTGTTGAAAACATGTCTGTTCAGTGGTTAAACAGTGCTGATTCTTCAGGCTACTTTACCCTTTAACTTTCATTATTGATGAGTATTTTTGTTTCTTCATTTGGTGCAGGTTTTGGCGCAAATCCTGCTGGAGGGAGTCTGTTTGGCAACAAGCCAGCCACTGGAGGACTGGGCACAGGACTGGGAACCAGTTTCGGAACAGGTACAGGAAGATTCATGGCATCAGGAGGGATTAAATCCTGTGCAGACAGATAATGATACAAGACTAAAACCAGGATAAAAGAAAAATATAATGCACTTAGGATAAGTGCCCCCAACACTGATTGCAATATGCAAGATACCTGTCAATCAAGGAGGTGCAGGTTACAGGCCCAGGAGTGACTGGCAACATACTGAGAGACAGTCCTCTCCAAAATATTGATGCAAGGTTGTGTGTGTGTTTAGCAGTGGGTACAGGACACACATCTCTGTTTGGAAATAACCAGAACAAACTGGGCACCGCACTGGGAACAATGGGAACATTTGGAGCAACCGGATTCAACAGCGGAACCAACAACCTGGGCTTTGGACCTCCACAACAACCCGTCGGTGAGAAACTGGAGAGATTGACTGAGTGTTTAAACTCCTGTAACTCTCCCATTAAATAAAACATAATTTCTCTGTTTCAGTTTTGCCGAAGCCATCAGTGTTTGTGGTCTGTTTGACCTCGCTCACAGGGCAGGTGGAGCAGTGTTAATTTGTTTTGTCATTTTTCTCTGGCAGCCCTCACGGACCCGAGTGCAGCGGCCGCCCAGCAGGCCATGCTTCAGCAGCAGCTCAGTGTTCTGGCGTACTCACCATATGGAGACTCACCGCTGTTCAGAAACCAGCTGTCAGACCCCAAGAAGAAAGAGGAGGTGACACAACTGCAGTGTGTTTCTTCACTATGTCTTTGCCGTAGCTTGTCTACAGTAATTGACGCAGCACCTCTTGTACCTTTCCAGCGTTTGAAACCAACCAATCCGACGGCCCAGAAGGCTCTGACCACTCCCACTCACTACAAGCTGACCCCTCGACCTGCAACTAGAGTTCGCCCCAAAGCCCTGTCGTCATCAGTGGCCTCCAAGTCGCAGCTCTTCGATGGCCTGGATGATGACGAGCCCTCAATCACCAATGGAGCCTTCATACCCAGGTACAGACCTGATCACCATGGCAACAGTGTCTGAAAAGGTGTTTCAAGTATTAGTGTTTTGTGATATCATCTGGTAACAAAGAAGCACAGTAATTTCTCATCACATAAAATCCAACACAACTAATATGTGATAACACTAAACCACCTTCTGTGTTTTGGTAACTGAGTGTGCGTTTTATTCACAGGAAGAGCATCAAGAAACTTGTGCTGAAGAACCTGAACAGCAGTCAGTACAGCAGTCCAACCAGCAAAGAGACAGATGACCTCGCCTCACCATCAGAGTATCCACAAAATGGACACAGGTCTGAATGCACACGCACATACTGATCTCTGCTCTCTGATTGGCTGTCAGATGTCTGTTAAAATCATACTGTGTTCTGAGGCCGAAAGTCTGAAACACCTCTGTGACTTTCAATAATTTTACTCTCATATGTGAGCACTAACAGTCCAGGAAGCCTACATGTTGTTAATAAATCTGTCATACTTTTGTTCATAAGTGCTGCATTAAATTTAGATATTACATGCACCTTGTTACAGTAAAATAATTAATAATGTGTTGTTTGAAGAGTCAAAATATAAAATGTTCCTGCTGACATGAGATGTACCTTATTGGTGTAGTTTAGGCTCAGTGTCACTTTGGGCTTTTAGCCTAGAATTTAGCCTGTGCTATGTGAGGTGGAGATTGTACTGTAATGGATTAATTCAAATCAGAGTTTTTTGCTAATTATTCAGTGTGTTTACTGATTGGCTGTGTGGTTAGTTGGATTCTGTGAATAATGTTTTAATTACACAGTGCTCTCCCCTCTCTCCATGTTTTCCTGTCTGCAGTCATATAGAGGAGGAGGAGGAGATAAGGGAGGTGCCGGGCCCCAGTAGTCGGGCAGACGACGACCCGGAGGTCACCCAGTTCTATGTCAACCCGATTGCCAAGCCGATCCCGCAGGGCCGCATCCAGACCAGCCTGCAAGACACCATCAGTGACCTCAACATGCACAAACCAGCCAGGAACGGACTGGAGGTCAGCAGCCACAGTTCTGATTTCCTCAAATCTGATCTGGACCATCTGTTTATGTGTTACAGTGTTGGTTCACAAAGCATGTAGCGTCTAACAGTTTGATAAGCAGAGGCATTTGAATGGAGGACAGAGCATTGTTAGCAAGTCTCAGTGTGCTCTTTTTGTGAGTTGCTTGAAAGGAGGTTATAACTGTAATGTGGAGGCTCCTCTTTGTATAAATTCTGACTTTTTTTTACACATTTTTCCTCAGCTGAGCAGCGAGGACGTATCGGCGTCTCTGGGGGAGGACTCTCTGCAAGAGGAGAGAGAGGAGGAGCAGCAGGAGTCCCAACAGACTCCTCACCCAGCAGGTCAGAAACATGTGCTGGGTGTAATTATTGAAATTACTACCTTTGGATCTATAATTGAATTTAGTATTGTATTTCGAAACTATATCGACCTGCCCACAGACTGCATGTGGAATTGATCTACTAGCTAGATCTCCTCTCCATGTATGAGATTAATATTTTTAGCACGTTCCCTTTAAATTGACTCACTCTGTGAAAAGGGGTCAAATCTGGCCCCAAGTTCTTGACACAGATCTAGTTTCCTCCAGTCAGAAAGGATATTTATCTTTACAAGGACCTTGATTGGCTGCAGAATAAAAGCATCTAATACTATTTCCTGTTTTCAGGCATTGTTCTAAACCGTGTTGGTTATTACACCATCCCCTCCATGGAGGATCTGGCTGACATGGTGGACGACAACGGAGAGTGTGTTGTGGAAAACTTCTCTGTTGGCAGGAAAGGTAACGCCTTCCACCTGATGTCAGTCTACTTCAGATATTTATGCTCTTTGAAATGTTCAATCCAAACAGATCAGCTCGTTAAAGATGCAGACAAGATCAACTCCAGTTAACCTTTACTGATTGACCCTCACAGGCTACGGCTCCATCTTCTTCCCTGGTGAGGTGAATGTGACGGGATTGAACCTGGATGAGATTGTCCACTTCAGGCGCAAAGAGGTCATTGTCTACCCAGATGACAAAAACAAGCCACCAGAGGGGGAGGGGCTTAACAGGTGAGTGACAGGAGACCAGGTGAAGCCAACGACTCTAGAATCA
Source organism: Chaetodon trifascialis (assembly GCF_039877785.1). Classification (NCBI taxonomy): domain Eukaryota; kingdom Metazoa; phylum Chordata; class Actinopteri; order Chaetodontiformes; family Chaetodontidae; genus Chaetodon; species Chaetodon trifascialis. The sequence goes on along the minus strand of NC_092071.1, from coordinate 5,733,745 downwards.
GTCTGTGTTGAGGAAATGTTTTGTAACTGTTGAGTGGTTGTTTTTTTTTGGGGGGGGGAGAACAGGATTTGCTTCACGCTGCCCAGTTATTGGTTGGTAATCTAGTACTTGTTCTAATCTGATCCTCTCATAGGCGAGCGGAGGTCACGCTGGACGGCGTTTGGCCAAATGACAAGACGACCTGCACTCAGATCAGGAGCCCTGAGCGTCTGACTGAGATGAACTACGAGGGTCGGCTGGAGAAAGCCTCGCGCAAACAGGGAGCGCGTTTCCTGGAGTACAGACCTGAGACTGGATCCTGGGTGTTTGAGGTCTGTTCCTGCAGGCTTTAAAATGTCCTGTTCAATTTGTGTCTTTATAAAAAAAAACTAACCAGAAGAGTTCTGTTTATGTAATATGCTATTTACTGATACGTTGTTAACAGATTTGTTAAACGTGTTCGACATTGTAGCCTCCAACATGGGGCTCAAAGCATCCCATCTGTGAGCCTAACTAATGGAAAGTCAAATCTGGAACCAGGTGGATGCTCTGAAAATGATTGTTTGAATGCAGACATTGTTTAAATGAAGCTGGTTTCTGTTCAGCAGCTCTAGTTTCAGATGGTTACCACAAGCTCTGTGCTGCTCAGGTCTAACTGACTCCCTCTTCTTTCTCAGGTGGCCCATTTCTCCAAATATGGCCTCCAGGATTCTGACGAGGAGGAAGATGTCCCGCCCAAAACTGACCCCAAGAAGCTGAAGACAATGATGTCACTTCCTCCCTCCAGGCTGCAGCAACAACTTCCCCCCTCCCAGCAGCAGGTGGTGCCACAGGCTCAGGTAGAGCAGCCTGCCACCGTCAACACTCATCATCATCATACTCACTGACACACCTGAGATGATTAACAAGAGTGTTTCACTCAGACTTCTGCATGTTTGGTTGTTATGGGTCATTTTTAGTTTTGAGTAAGTCAGAGATTCACTGCAGCTGCAAAAACATGATGCTTCCTAATGCACCTTATTGTCCTTTTTAACAACATTAGTTGAGTTTTCTACAAAAGTTTTCTACTTTTTGGAATGCTATGAAATCTCTTCATGTTAGGGGCTTTTTACATGCACTTGATCAGTTATGTATCAATTAGTCAACAAGCCTGAAATGACAAGAAATGTTTAATGTTCCCACAGAAAACTGAGATTGCAAGAAGTGGAAACTTTTTCTGATTCACTTCAGTTTTTTAGGCTACGTTCAGACTGCAGGCAGGCAGAAGTTGTCCAACTTTGAGGTCAGCTGAGGTCAGATTGTCAGATTCATTCATGAAGGAGGGTCGTGGCTGTATGTGAGAGGATTTTACAGATTCTAGTTCTAGTTCCATCAGGTGTATGGGAGATTATCTTGAAGTGTTGATGTCTTTCAGCCAAATGAAATGGCCTGAAAGTAAAATGTCAATTGTTAAACAGAGATAGTAGAGTGACGGAGGGGCACAGAAAACTGAAAAAACCATCGTAGACAGATTTATTTTCAATTCAATTCAATAGTCCTTTATTAGTCCCGCAAGGGACTGCTCTTGTTGTTTCTCTTTTTATTGTTGTGTTGTTTGCTTTAGAAAAAGGAGCAAATTGACATGTTGACACAAATACAAGCTTCAACAAACAACATCAGATCATTCTGATCATTTCATGAACGGATAGTTACGTAGCTGGATTATTTATAGAGAGAAGGCCAAATTAGCGAGTAAAGTATGGGTTGAATGATTTCTCAGGCTTTTTATGTTCCAGTTTTTTTTCTTCATGAATTTGTACAAATAATAATGATAATATTTCTTTAGTGCATTGCAATGAGTTTCTTGTATTTCCAATAAACAGCAACTTAAAGTTGGTATCATGTTACACATTAAGTTTACATTATGCAATTAATGAAAGAAAAGCTAATAAAGTTGATAAAGATGACAATTTAATCTTTGGTCTGAGTAACTTCTCTTTGTTGATAAATGATATCAAAAGCTGTGCTGGTTAGAGGATATCAGTGATTAAATCAAACTTTGGAACATTTCTTGTGTGTCTGCAGTGAAGTCAGACTGAGTTGTTTTCTGTTGTTTACATTTTTTCACTACATGTTCCTACATGAATTTTTGTGATGATGTCATAGTGATGCCTTTTTCAGCGTCTTACTGAGCAGAAGCAGTTTTCTGCAAAACATTTAGATTTTTGAGAGGGAGTGGATGTTGTTATCCACTGTCCTCCATCAACAAGCAGGCAACATTATCACAAACAGTAAACTCCTATAGCCCAAAAAACAGACAAAGGAGCTGTGAGGCACATGCAAGTCAGGCAGAAATTCAGACAGAGCCAGAAAGAGAAATACAGAAAATAAAGAAGTGATCAGCCATTGATGTTCAGTCTAATTGAGTCTGTCTGACTGACATGACTCATCGTTAAGCCCCTTTGTCATCACTCACTCTTATTGTTCGTGTGTTTGCTTTCAGTCCACTGTTGTCATGGATCTTCCGGGGGGCGTGGCGGAGCTTGATAGCGACATGGCTGACATCACCCAGAGCTTCCCGACAGAGAGCATGCTGGGAGGAGAGGAGGATGGTGACCTGCTGACAGGAGAGATGGACACGTCGGGCGGGAAGCTCGGAGGTTTGATGTCTGCAGAGCACGACGGCGTCTCTGCATCCATCCACATAGCGTCCTCGCTGGGGATCAACCCGCACACCCTCCAGGTAGAGCTAGTCTTTTTACCCAGACAGGACATGTTCATTAGACTGCTGCTACAATAAAACTGTTGAATTTTCTCCTGCTGTGTTGGCAGATCATGAAGGCGTCTCTATTTGCTGAGGATGAGGAGGAGAGCGACATGTTCCAGGATCATGGAGCAATGAAGGTCTCCACTGACATCTCTTCCCCTCGCCTCGTCCTGCCAGGAGTTCAGAGCCGACCCTCTGGTAGGAAACGAAAACCTCTGTTTTTTATTTGTCACCTTTATTTATTCAGGGAAGTTTCACTTGTTTAGGGGCAGTTGGGGGTAAAGTGCCTTGCTTGAGGGCACCTCTGTGGTGGTACGAAGCCTGCAACAGTCACTGCTCTTTCACTTTCCACACCCAGATTAATCCTTCAGGTCCAGGGATGGAAGCAGTGACCTTCCAGTCACATGTCCACCTCATGCTCTGATGCTTTAATGATCGTTTCATCTGTAATGTATCAGAAAATAGTGGGAGGCACATCACAGTTTCCAGGACTTCAGATTGACATCTTCTGATATTTTGTTTTGTCCAGCCAGCAACCCAAAACCTCAAGAGATTCAGTTTACTGTGATACAAAATGGAGAAAAGCAGCAAATCCTCACATTAAGCTGTCACTTAAATGAGAATTTTCTCTCTGTCTCTGTCTCTCTCTGTCTCTCTCTCTGCAGGGGGTCTCCTTCAGGCGTGTTTTACCTCCGGCCCCCTCTCTCAGCTGTCACATTCTCCTCGCCCCTTTCTTTCTCCTCTGTCTCGGGCGTCTCCGGCAGTGGCTGAATCCCCCCGGCAGTTACACTGGGCGGGGCCGGGCCCCTCATCATTCCCTCTGGCCTCTCGAACTCCAGAGCCTTCGGTCAGGACGGTTGGTGTCCGGCGGCTGGGTGGCCCCATCCCCCTCAAAGAGTCAGTCACTCAGGGGAAGGTTGGTAGTCTCTTTTCATATTCAACTCCCAAAATCGTTGCTCTGTGCTTTCTGTTTTCTGTCTTCGCTCCGAGATCTTCCTCTCTTTGTTTGGCATTCATGAAGCTTTCCATCATCTTTAGAGGAGCTCCTCCGTCTGAACTCAAACAGAAATGTTTCTCCACAGTGACGATCCATGTTGTGTGTTGTTGTCTTGCAGGGGAGTCTGTTGATGGACGCGGGGCTGTTTGTGGGCCGCTCCTTTCGGGTAGGGTGGGGTCCAGGCTGGACGCTGGCACACTGCGGCCACCGGCTGAGCTCACCATCAGGCAAACAGCTCGAGCACCAAGAGCTGACGACCAAAACTGACTTCAGCTTCCTTCCAAAACCTGCCAGGAGCAAACCGTAAGACATGTGCACACACCAATAGACTGTATAAGCATAAACTGGAGGGCACATGACAAAAAAGTAGTCATGCTGTGATTATTCACTACTGCGGGATGACATTTGTATCAGCATTTAATCCCTCACAGACTGAAATCTGTCGCACATATAGTGATCAGACGGGTGTAACCACAGATCAGACGTCTATGAGATGTAGAATCACACATTAAGGTCGCTCAAATCTCACTTGAAAAGTCCTTTAAAAGCAGAAAACTGTAGTTATTATATAACTACAGTTATATACTTACTGTAGTTGGTGAGCACCTGCTGTGTACAATATGAAGCATAAACACCTTATGCACAAAACATACGTAAGAGCTACAAAGTGTTGTATCACACAAAGTGAAGAAGAAATCATACATTTACAGGAGAACATTTTTTTTTATAGGGTCATAATGTTCTGAACATAACTTAAAGGAAACAAACAGGACTCTGGTGCGGTTTTCTTTCATGCTGATTCTGAGCCCAGTTGTCTCTCCTGCAGACTGATAGAAAGCCCCTATAAGGTAGTGTTGGAGCAGCTGATTGGTCTGGAGCCTCCATCAGTGAAGACCATTGAGGAGGAGGAGGAGGAAGAGGAGAGCCTGGCAGTGCTGCAGCGCCCGCTGGAGATCTGCCTGAAGAACAGCACTGTTGACACCACAGACGCCTCCGCCTGTCCTCTGGTCCGACCGCAGCCCGGCGTGGCAGCTCTGCATGAATATGCTGAGTGGATCACCGATCTGAACGACAAGCACGGAGACGCAGACTGTAAGAAAACAAACAAGTTAGAAACTAGTTAAAGTATCAACAGAGGGTTCAAATGACATTATATAGCATGACACAGTAAGAGAGCTGGGTTAGACTTTAAAATTAAATCCCAGGATGTCTTGCATAAATCATTTGAGTCAGTATTGTCGCGTAGAAGTGGTCATATTTTTATAGACCGAGATAGAGACCAATAGATTTTGAATTAGTGTGATCCTGGCATTCAACCTTCTCTCTCTCCAGCCCTCCTGGGTTATTGGTCTGAGGTCTGGACCCTGTGTGAGGCCTTGTGGGGCCGGTTGGGCCCCGCAGATCAGGAGCCAGATGTTGAGACTCCCAGCGAGTATGAGCAGCAGCTGGAGAGGAGGCGGACCTTCTCGGCCTGGCTGGCCCATGGAGCCACCTGCAGGGTGGAGGAGGAGGTGGCGCTGGCAGGGAAGGGTCGCCACACAGAGGCCATCTTCAGCTACCTGACAGGAAACCGCATCAGCGAGGCGTGTCGACTTGCACAGAAGGAAGGTGAGATTTAATAGGGGAAACAGGGAAGACAGACAGACAGACAGACAGACGAGTGAGGATTTGCTTTATTGTGCAGAGAAGCCAAACAGGTTTCACTTCTTCAAAGCTCTTGTCTGGGTCACATAACCACAAATTAAAGAACTGAAAATTTTTTTTAATCAAGAACAAAGAATATATCAAACTAGACTAAAAATAGCACATCACACTGAATCAGATTCGGTTCAGCTTAAGACGTGAGGCAAATGGATTGAAAAATGTTGCATTAATTGTCCTCATACTAAAACTACCAGCTCTGCTAACATGCAGCTGTTTGTCCCCAGGAGACCACCGTCTGTCCCTGCTGCTGTCTCAGGCCATGGGCTCCCAGTACTGCCGGGACCTGCTGGCCCTTCAGCTCGCCGACTGGAACCGCATGCAGACCGACAGCTACCTGGCCGAGGAACGGCTGCGCATCTTCACACTGCTTGCTGGGAAACCTGTATGTACACATTTGATTCATTTCCTGTGATCAGGCTCAGAGATTTACTTGAGAAATTAAGGCTGATAAGTGTTTTCCTGTGTTCCTACGTGCTCCTGATCTTCATACCTCATCACTGGACCTCTGGAGCCTTAGCGTACATTTGTTGTCCAGTGAACGGTCTTTTGAGTCTGTGCTTTGACATTGATGTTTGATGTTTCCTCTCCATCCCTGCAGGTGTGGCAGTTGTCCGACTCTGTGGTGAATGTGTGCTCTGAGTTGGACTGGAAGCGCTGCTTGGCCGTCCACCTCTGGTTCATGTTGCCTCCCACTGCCTCGGTGGCTGACTCCCTCGCTAAATATGAAGCAGCCTTCCAGGTGAGCTGTTGCCTCCCGCTCTCGCTCAACACAGACAGAACCGAGTGGCCTTGCGGTCCACTGATCATCTTTGTGGTTGCTTCTGTGCTGCAGGGCTCATGTGAGGGGGGGAAGTACGCCTGTGCCCCCCTGCCTCCATACTTAGAGGCGGAGCAGCCGGACATGGAGGATGAGGAGGAGGAAGAGGAGTCTAAAAGGCCGCTACACGACCTCTGCTTCCACCTGCTCAAACTTTACAGTGACAGGTAAACCAACCACATCACTCACCTGTCTGCAGCAACAAGAGCCTGCTTTCCATATGTAGTGTGTTGATCCTACATGTACACATTAACCTTTAACTTTAGCATCAATGTGACATCATCAGGGCTGTTTCCTCCTCCAGAAGACATTTTACATCTGTGTTCACAGGCTGAGCAGAACTAACTGTGATGAGTAAGCACGTTTTTAATGCTTCTCTGTGTCCTCTTGCAGACACTACAGCCTGCAGCAGCTGTTGGATCCTCTGACCGTCACCTGGGAGCGTCTGGATTACCGTCTGAGCTGGCACCTGTGGGGCGTCCTGCAGGCGCTGCACTACAGCCACCTGAGCGCCTCGCGGCAGGGACTCCTCCACACCAGCTACGCTGCACAGCTGGAAAGCGCCGGCCTCTGGCACATGGCCATCTTCATCCTGCTACACATCCCCGACCACATGTACGTTCAGCTCGTCTTTTTTATCTACAGAGTCAAACCGGATTCAACGTTTGTGTGAGCTGTGTTTTCTTCCACCTTTCCATCTTTCTCTGATTCTCCGTCTTTTGTTACTTGTTCCATCACAGTCTTTAACTTTCATCTCCCGCATTCACCCTCCCTCAAGAGAAAAGCAGCGTTAACTGTGATATTTTTCTGTCTGTGTCTTCAGCCAGCGGGAGCGAGCGGTGAGGGAGATGCTGACCCTCCACTGCCCCCTGCAGGAGACAGAGGAGTCCGTCCGGAGGGAGCGCTTCCTGACCGAGAGGCTGCTGATTCCAGAGCAGTGGATCCATGAGGCCAAGGCCACCCGAGCCCGCCGTGACACTGACAGACATCAGGAGGCGCTGCACCTGTACCGGGCCGGATACTGGAACCAGTGTCACCGGCTGCTGATCCAACACCTGGCCTCAGGTTGGGAGCCTTCTGAGGGACTCGTGTGGATCTTGTTTTTAATGATTTTCACAGGAAAATGTGCTCAGACAGATCTGTTGAAACTGGTTTTCTTTCATGTCCTCATTGATCAGTGTCAGGTTTCATAGCATCAGAAGACACATTTGGATGTAACTGAATCTCTCTTGTGATGAGGACGCCGTGAATTTTGTACTTTTTTAAGCTTCTAATTTTTGTAAACTTATTTTTGTCTCTCCCTTCCTCCTGTAGACTGCATTATCAACGACAACCATGACTACTTGCTGGAGTTCCTGGAGGGGCTGGCAGTCTCTGAACATAGTGCCACCATCCAAGACTGGGACACTGCAGGGAGGGTTTACCTGGACTACATCAGAGTCATAAAGACTCTGCAGGACATCCAGCAGGTACTGACGCGCTCTCTGTTTCTAAAAAACAGACAACTTATAATGAGCTAAAATCAGTGTGAACACTCTTTAAATAACATGGGGAATCCATAATTATAACTAGATGTTCCTCTTTGGTATCCCAGGAGGCAAGTAAAACTACTTAGTTTGAGACTCAGTACAACATTTGGCAAAGCCCAAGTGACACTCATCTTCATCACAAGCTTAGTGGTTCTCCAACAGCTCTGGAGCTTCCTCCCGCATCAGGCCAGTGTGCTGCTGTCAGCTTCAGGTTTGCTTCAGGTTTGATGAGTGATGACTGCAGCTACAGCTACAAAATAAATACAGTGGAGTAAAAAGTGCTCCTGTCTGAATTGTGGTGGAGTAGATTTTTAAAGTAGCATGAAATAAAACTACTCAGGTCAAGTAGAAGTACCTGAGTTAATGTACTTATATTCCACCGCGTCAGCATGAAGAAGTGGGGCGTGGACCTCTGAGGTTTGATGTTTGTGTCCTTCCTGCCAGATGGAAAACGCCGGTTATGAGCTAGAGCGTCTCTACACCGACGTGACGTCTCTCTGCAGCAGGATTGAGCTTCTGCCCTGCAGCACCGCCAGAGACCGCCTCGCCCAATCAGGTAAGAGCATGACTGCTCCATGGTTGTCAAGTCGAACTGTGGCTACAAGTGGCTGACGTCCAGAAGAGTCTGCAGATTCTCGCTCCAACTGACACATCTGCCTTCTGATTGGCTGACGATTTAAGATTAAAGTTAGACTTAGAGAGAAACATTTCTAGTGTGACATAATGTCAGTTTTAAACTCTGTAGTCACTTTATCTGATAGGCCACAAAATGCCTGTTACCATCTATAAAAACAACCACAGCAACCTTTACATGAAATGTTTCCAAACAAACATTTTCTTTATTTGCCCATAATAGTAAATCACAGGGACTTAAGACTTCTTACTATACAAACATCCATGTTACACTTTGCGTGAGCCGTACCAATCTCAGTAAATTTATGTCCTACAGACAAAAGCATTCATATTAAATTCATATGGATCATACAGTATAAATCTTTTTGTTCCTTTAAGTGATTTATGCAAACATGGGAAGCGGTGTAACAACTAAAAACTAGAATCCAAAGATGCAAATCATTGACCATGGTTTTAGTTTTGGTTTTGGTTGAAACTTGAAAATCCTGCTTCATTTTCTTGGGTCGTGTAGCTCAACTCGTTCAGAGATATAAGGTAGACGACGCTTCCAGATAGTATAAAATGCCAGAGTTTTGTGCTGCTTTTGGATGATCTGACGAAAGAAATACCAAAACCAAGCAGGAGGGGATAACATTTCACAAACAGGCACAAGTTATTTAACAATATTTTACAAGCATGTTGAATTTGGTCTATGACAATAAGTTTCTGTGTTTTAAGCAAGCATTACTTTCCTGATACTAAGTAAAGCTAACTTGGCCTATGTGAGGTAAAGAAAAGAAAGCTAATTTTAATTAATTTTTCAATAAGATGCTGAAATGTATTTTTTCAATAAGATGCTGCAACTGGAACTGCTGATGATTAAGTCAGCTTACTTTTGAATGTGCTTAAATGCAAACATATGTTGGATAAAAACGACACAGAGCTCAAGTATCATATCGCTAACTCGCTGAATCCATGGCAGCATTATACTTTAGATCCTCTAAAAATAAGTCCCACATAACGAGTGGCGACGCTGCAGGTGTGCGAAGTGTTAGATCATCAGTTTACTTATGAGAAACAGAGATTATGATGGGTGAGCAGTGGCACTCAGGAGGCACTGTAGGTTTGGAAGTGGTTTTTGAAGACGGTCAGTCCACTGAGGTGAGAAACTCGAGGGAACACACAGGAGGAGAGTTTGGATTGAGACTTCCTGTCCTGCCTCACAGTGATGGCAGGACGAGTCGCCGCTTGTTTGCGCGTTGTAGTGAATGAGAAGGCTCATAAACCTGAACATGGAGTTCAGGCAGGTGGCTGAGGTCAGCTGTCATTGGTGAGAATGAAAACCTGCAGACATTTCCATGACACAAAAGCTCCGTTCTGACCTAACCAAGCCCCGCCCCCGGCCCCTCCTCCCTCTTTTCAGAAATGGCGAAGCGTGTGGCCAACATCCTGCGCGTGGTGCTGAGTCTGCAGCAGGGCGACGCCGCGTCCGACTCCCTCAGCATACCGCTCACCCAGCTCGCGCCGCACATCACCCGCCTGCCAATGCCGGAGGACTACACGTTGGAGGAGCTGCGAGGCCTCACGCAGTCATACCTGCGACAGCTCATCGTCAGCCAATGAGAGCACAGGACATAGTGGGAGGGCAGACATGTTGACTGGTGTTTTTGTGTTGAGAGTTCAGCTGCTCGAACATCATGAAAGTCTGATGCAAAAAGTTTTCCAAATACAAAAGGAGCAAAAACAAACTTTGGCATCTTGAAGTTTAAAAAAAAAAAAAAAAAAGTTGGCATGGTTCTGTCCCGGAGTCAACACATGCGTGTGTGTGGTGTGTGTGCGTCGCTGCAGGGCAGCATTTTAAAAAAAACCAACAGTAAGCGACCTGAAATGACCTGAAATTTAAACCAGCAGACCAGTGAAGTTCACGCGCAAACAACCAGCGGTTCCCAGTCAGGGTTTGAACCTCCCAACTGACGAGTGTGTGGGGTCACAAGATGATCGACAGGACATTTGTGTTCTTTCACCAAATCATCTTTATTTCAAACTTTTCAGGCTTTACTCTTGTGAATTATTGAATTAGAAGAAAAATGCACTGTTTGGTAGATCTGGTCACAACTTTGATTGATTCATGCAACCAGTGATGAGGGGTCGCACAGAGACACGGTTTCATCTTTAGGGGTCACGAGCCAGACTTTGGAAACCACTGCTTTGGACATTTGAATGGATTTTTTTCTTTTGCTCCCAGATATTCAGTGGTTTCTATTCATTTCTGTTTAGTATGAAAATCACTTGCTTCAGTTGTCTGATCAATCACTGACATCATAAATCTGTGATAGTTTATGTTTACAGGCAGATAAACTGCTTGAATCCACTCAGTGTCAGCGCTTCTTTTCAGGGAACGAATATGTGGGACCAAACAAGAAGACAATTAAAACAGGAACTCTGCAGATCATCTGCAGTTAGAGGAGATTTGAATATGGGTAATAAAACTCAAGTTTCCAAAGTCCACTAATAAATTTTCATACCGTGCAGAAATTAATAGAAACCAGCGAATACCAGGACAAAGGGGAAAAAACAAAAGTAGGAAGATTCAGAATTTGTAGTCATAGCTAAACCTTGTGAGCACGCTGGTCTGATCCATCATTAAAATGATCAATTCATCACTTTATTTGAGTTGAACCTGAACAGGTCAGATTAAAATTACACTACGAGTCATTTCCAGGTTCTGTTACTGTGGTTTATCATTTTGAAATGCTCCCTACAAACAGGCTTATTTCCCTCATTAGCAGAGTTTCTGTCTCCATATGTTCAAATAGTGTCGTATGTGCACTACACTGTGCACGTGTGTAAACGTGACCCTCAACTAGTTCGTTTGATCTCTGACCCCAAAGAAAGCGCTGCATTATTGGTTAGATCTGACAAAATGTGTGTTGGGGGAAAAAGAAAATCCCATCGCTGACTACTCGTTACGTTTTCATTCAAAGATTTGGTTTTAAATGAGTTAACAGTCGTTATCTTAGCATAGTGTGACAGTAGCATCTGTTCATCTGTCAATATGTGAATAAAGACAATTATCTTAATATTAAAGACGAGCGGTGAAGTCGTACAAACGGGTTCAGTGTGCACAAAGTTGCTTTTTTTGGAGACGACTCAGAGGAAAGCTCAACATGCAAAGTGTAAAATGCCTAATGGTCTATTTTTGTAGATTTCTTGTTTTTCTTTTTGGTTTGAATGTATCAGAAGTGTGTGTGTGCGCATGTAAAGCAGAGATAAACAAGTCGTCAGATTTTCCAAAGTGAAGAGTTTCCTTCCAAAACGAGCTGCCACCCAGAGATTTCACTGCATGTAATTATATAAATATTGTATATTTTTGGAAAATCAAACAGGGAATATCAGGTCATTTTTATCCTCCACCTTTAATTACTAATAAATTGGATGCAAAGAGTTTTGCAAAGAAACTCTTCACTTATCAATCGCTCATTTTTCTTTCTCCTGTAGATTGTCAGCTTGCCAAGAATGTTTTTTTTATTTCGAAGTAAAATAAGTTTTGTTGTTTCTCAACAAACAGGAAGCTCTATATGATGTCTGCTCCTTCTCCTGTTCAACAGAAACTGTGTATGTGTGTAGTTTACATGGATGGATGCTGCTCTGTGTTCGAGTGTGTGTTTGTGTGCATGTTTCCTGATGATTTTGTTGATAATATTTTTTAATAAACCCAAGTAGAAATAAAAAGTTGTTTTTTCATGTCATTTCTGGACCTCAGGGTTTAATAAAAGAAGAAACTGAATAAGAGGTTTGTATTTAAAAACACTTAGTGTTTATACGCATTAAAAACAAAGTAAGGCTCATTTAGGAGAGAATGCAGTACGAGAACAAACTTTATTTTCTGATTGTTCAGTGACAGATTGTAAAATAAATAACCACTAAACTCTCAGCGGATCATATGCTGCGGAGACTGCAGCAAAATTTGCATCCAAATGTACAAATTTACAGAAAACTGGAAAAGTGATCTTTGTCTGGCACCTCACAGTTGTTCAGCTGGAGGGATGTGGTGATTATTCAGGTCTTTCTTTTCTCTCCAAGATGAAGATTACAGAACAATGAGATTCTCAAATTGCAATAAACAATTTGTTTCTCGAATTCCTGAATTCAATGTGCCTCCATAATTTACATATAAAAACACTGAACATAATGCTGACATGTGACATGACATGATTTAAATGAGCCTTCTTTTTACACTTGTACATCAAACACAACAAAAACAGACCAAACAAACATTTAAAAAAGAAAACGAGTAAATGTGTTACAATATTCTGTCCCGACTTCGAACCAAAACAACCACAAACACAGTGTCATTATCATGAATCTAAAAAAAAGCTGTTATTGATTTAGAAATGATGGTACACGGTCTCCGCCACAAGCTGAAATAAGTATTGAAAAAGAAAATGTAGGAATCTCAGAGGGAATTAAAAAGAGAAGAACAGGTTTTCAAGTGAGAGAATAAGTCAGTGTTTAGCTGATCAGTCTGTGGTAACTTGGTGACAGCTCACCTGTGACTGAAGTATCACTGTCTGTTTTAAAAGCCAATGTGTTACCATCAATTATTTCATCATTTGTAAAGAGGAAGCCTGCAGAACGACACGCTGTCACATCTTTTAAGCAGCTTTAATTTTTTTAATTCTATTTCCCTTTATGACTGCATCTGCTGAGAACGGCAGCTCACCAAGGAACATCTCTTTATAATCGCCCTCCAGTTTCAAGCCAAATGCTTCTGCAAGGAGTCGAGAAGCCACCACGAACGTGTGCACTTGTTGGTTGAAGCATGCCTCCAGGTGAGTCTCCTTCTTCGTGGCTTTTATGATTCCTACAATCTCAAAGCTCACGTTCTGGATGCCAATACTCTGAACCTGTGATCAGACAGATTGCCATGAACAGTCAGCAGTCAGGCTAAGTTAACCCCCTTTAACTTGTTTAATAGTTAACAGCTCATAAACTAAGCAGTGAGGAATGTATAATGTATTATCAATAGACTATCAGTGACATTCTGTCTGATATGTGACGTTAGAGAGCAGCAGATCACTGCAGCTACCTCTTGAATTTGGGTGAATCCAGTTGAGTTGAGTGATACGGTTTCATGGAACTTGTTGATCTTCACGTCGGTGACCTTAATGACATCTCCAACTGATAATCCTTTGCATTGCTTGGTTTCTTCACCCCACATGTAGATCTTGATGGAATCAGTGTCGTCTTTTAGTTTAAAACTTTGCCTCTTTTTCATCTCTTTGCTCCGCAGCTTAACTTGTTCAATGGGATCAATCTGAACAAACCAAAAGCACAAGATTAAAACCACACTAGAAAAAATGCCCATAGCTGAATCATTTTCCTTACTTCTAGAAACAGAATTTATTCAGTAAAGGTGTGGCTGATGTTCCCACCAGTCTGACTTCTGATCGGGCATCTTGTATCAACAACTTTGTTGTCTTAGTTTTCATTTAAAAAACTAACTTTTTTTAGTGTTGGTCCACCTATCATGTGTTCATTCAATTCTTTTATTCAATCTTGAAAATGGAAAACTAAAGTGTTTATGGACATGGACAAGATTTTGCTATCAGAAGCATTCTAGTCTTCCTTTGAAGTCGGAATTGTATTGACCAATCACGTTTGAGATGGTTTTGGTTGCATACAGGTAAATATCTGTGATCTGTGTTATCCACTGGTTGCACTGGAAGCCCTGGAGCCCCTACAGGCTAAATTGTTGTTAGACGATTGGCGAAGGTTTCCAAGACTGCGGCTCTCATTTTCAGAGATAAAGAAGCCACTGCACACGACCTCTTCAGCAGGTAACAGCGGACAGAGTTTGAGACTAGCTGGTGAACACAGTGGAGCATTTAGCAGCTAAAGAGCCAGATATTTCCTTCAGAAGTTGGTAGAGACCAAAAACAATGAATATGAATATTGGAGTTCTCACCTCTGTAACGGTTCCTTCAACACTCACTCCTGTCTTGTCATCAGATGATTTGGCCTCAGAAATGGAGCAAACTGGTCTCTCAGAATAAATGAGTGTCCGAGCCTCCATCTCAAGCTTCTCTGGGATTTCAACAGAGTTTGTATCGGACACTTTGCTCTGAGTGGTCACCTTAACACGGTTGTCATCTCTTATTAGCCTTCTGAAGAGGTAGAATTTGCCCTCCTTGATCTCTGGATAGCGCTTCTTTCCATATACCATCACTTTAATGCTGGCTGTCTCATCAACGACTGCCAGATAAAAGAAAAACTTTTTCTCTTGCTCTTTGGTTTGATACTTGCGCAGACCGGATTTCTGAACAACTTTCCCAGCAATGACATCCGTGTCTAGAAGTTCACTGCTGGATTTCAGATCACAGATGGATTTCTTCTGCATACAGAGAGAAAAAAATCTCCATGAAGGCAACATCAACACTAACATGAAAGGTGTGAAGTGAAAGAAAAAGCACCTACCCAAGTGTTTCTCTCCTGGAAAACAAACATTTCATCAGTGATCAGTTTCCAATAATGAAGAAACTAACATAATTACTGGCCTTTATTTTGTAAAACATTGTACTCCTGTAACAGTCTCACTATTTTCAGCTGTACAGAGTCACTCATGATGTACTGGAAGTATTTTGATATATCCACCACATAAGTCAGTGTGTACGAATGCATACAAGGAGAATAACTCAGCATCAAGTTTATTTCAGAGCTCCTACCTTGTCAGTGCGACAGCTCTTCTTTTGATCTTCAGAAGGAGAAACAAACATCAATCAGTCTTTCTACACTGTTTAGTTGCGGATTTCATTTCATTATTCAGAAGAGTTTCACAGCCCTGATTCCAAAAAAGTTGAGTATATTTAATGTTTCACCTCATCAGCTTCATTGATTTTTGTAAATATCTGCTTATTCTGAGACTGTGACTAACTGAGAAAAATGTGGAATGCTCCAAAAACCTGTTTGGATCATTCCACAGGTGAACAGCTTCATTAGTAACAGGTGATAGTATCAAACTGTTGTCAGTAAACAGTCTGTTTGCAAATGATTGCATTCTGTATTTATTTACGTTTTACACACCATCCCAACTTTTTTGGAATCAGGGTTGTAGCTAAAAAACAGCCGTTTAACTGATGATAACAGCTGTGAAATTACACAAATTAGCAGGGATTATAAAGGAGCAGATTTATCAGATGGTAGGCACTGTTGGTCTGTTGACCTACCTGCTGCAGGCCTTCCTTCCTCCTCCAGTGGATCACGTTTCCTCTTCTTCCCTGAAAATGAAATTTGAAACAAACTGAAACACCAACTCAAACTGTTCAGCTCTCCATCACCCTTCTCCAAAAAGACTGATTTCAGCCAGCATCATCGTTCTCTCATCACCACCTCCATCCATCCATCCATTTTCTATGCCGCTTATCCCTTTCGGGGTCGCGGGGGGGCTGGAGCCTATCTCGGCTGTCAACGGGCGAGAGGCGGGGTACACCCTGGACCGGTCGCCAGCCGATCGCAGGGCACATCACCACCTCCAGTTTTTGGTTATCGTGTCGATCATTTCTCAGATTCTGCTGATCTTTTGCCATTTTTTTTTAGAAATGGTGAAGCCTCTTCTGGTTGGACTGTGGCTGTGTTGACATGAATTTTGATTGACACTGATATAACAGAGGTAGTACCAAATGAAACTGGACCATCCAACAGGAAAAGTTGTTGTGATTAGTCCTGTTGTTTAATTCAATAATTTTTATTAATACCCATAGTGAGGAAAAACCACAAATTCAAAACTTATTACATGAACTAACCCTTGCTCCTGTTTTCAAGTCTTTTCCTCAGATTGTCCACAAAGGGGCGCAGCTGGTCCTGGATTTTGGAGTCCTTCCTTGGTATCTCATCCATGGCATCATTGATTACAGAAATAGACCCTTCTACACCGTAGTGCTCAATGATTTTTTGGGGCATCTTTTCTCTGACTCTGCCATTTTTCTGACCTTTTGGGATTTCGTTCAAACATTCCAGCATCTTACTATACTGTGATGTGTCGAGTTCCTCCAGGATGAAGGTCAGAGATGATTTCCACTCCTTCTCTGAAATATTTGACATCTATGACACATAGAGAGATGACAGAAGAGAAATGTTAGAGATATCTATTTATATATATGCTTGAAGATTGGTATGTAGCGCAGTGTTGGAGGTCATCATTAGTGTAAGTGCAGGATTTTACTGTCATAGTTTGTTTCGGCAGAGCTCATTTTAAATGATTCTATATAGGACTGCAAATAATGATTATTTTCGTTAAGGATTAACCTGCTGATTATTTTCCCCATTATTCGATCGATTGTTTAGTTTGTAAACATTCTGAAGATGGTGAGAATCCAGAGACCAAAATGACACTGTGATGATGTTTTATCAAAAAATACATTAAAATTCTGAAAATGATTTAGAGGAAATCATCACATTTTGTAAAGGTGGAACCATGAAATGTTTTTTTATCAAAATAGGTACCAATTACTTTTCTGTGAATCAACTACTTGATTAACTAAACATTAACTAATCATTAGATTAATATGTAAACTCTTCATATGTTTTGTGCGTAAAAGCTGTCAGATAAATGCATTTAAGTAAAAAATATAATATTTACCTCTGAGATGTAGTAGAGTTGAGGTTGAAATTGGCATGAAAAGAAGCGACTTCAGCAAACTACAAGTACCTCAAATAGGTACCCTAAGTACAGTATCTGAGTAAATGTACTTAGTTACATTCCAACACTGGTTAAGCAGTGTTTATTGTGTACAGTGTATTCCTTTTTTTTTTCTTTTGATCCTACTTTTTTAAAAATCTTTTGCTCTGTTGGGAAAGCTTAAAGCCTAAACATGTCGTTACCAGCAGTAACCACTACACATGTAATTTTACATTTGACAAATCAACACCTTAAACAAGCCAAATCCCTCCAGTAAAGACTACATAAACGGTGAACCACATGTAGTTTACAACCTTTAATATTAAATTCTGCTGCAGTAAGTCCAACAAAAGTGATAACACTTAGTCACGTCAGTCACTAATAAAGCACAAACATAGCTTTAGGCTCCTCTTTGACTCACCTTACCTTTGTTCACGACCACGAGCTTAGAGTTTGTTTCAATAGATGTTTTTACTGATTTTTATGTCACAAGAAATTAGCAAAATTAATTTACTTAATACTTACTTTCCCCTTTTCTTCAAACACAACGTTTTCTTCCTTAATGTTTGAGGGCTGTTAGCAGTCAGAGATGCTCTCCGTGTCAAACAGGAAAACTTGAATGTTTTTTTTTTTTTTCTGGGTTGCAGTTAAGAAGGTAACAGGTAATTTTTCACCGATCTGCTTGTCACTCTGCTCGTCAATAATAAATCCTAAAATATATGCCAAGAGAGATTTTTCATCATCAAATATTTTATTTTTTATTTTATTTTTTTTCCTACTTTGACTGTTTAATCTCATAACACCCAGATTCAAAGTCACGGTACACCCCTTCAGTGAACAATGGTTTCGCCTGCTTTCCCGCCTAGATTTGCAGACAGGCGCACTTTCACTTTGAGTCATGTGTGCACAAACAAGTGTGGTTTGTTGTGTTGTGCTGTTAGCATGTAAGCTAATGCAGCTTTCCAACAACGACAGCTAGAAGTTTAGCCACAGTCTGTGGTGGAAAAAGCATTTACATTTTTACCCAAGCGTAGTATTAGCAAAATGTACTTAAAAGTAGGCTTCAGGGCATTCAATCGATCGCAACTGGACTTTGTCAGTTTGTCTTGAAATTCTTTGTTTGTCTGTCTTTAGTTTTGTTTTGTTTTACCCTAAAAATGGTGTGGGAATATGAAAGGATGGGTCGGAAAATGGCGGATTACAAAAACCGTCTCAGGTTTAACCTGAGATGCAGACAAAACAGCCTCACACCAGTAAGCCTACGCCTACGATCCACCATGAAAGGCTACAGGACCGACAAAATCCTGGAAAAGGCTCAAAAACAACTGCTGAATGAGAGAGTAAGGCAGGTCAATTTCACCATTGAAAGCCTAAAAGTGAAATTTGACAACCTACAGCACAAACTTATGTCATCACTACCTGAAGATGTCTGTAAGAAAGTCATAGAATTCACATTGAAAGCCCAACTTGCCCAGCACAACAAAACTAAAGACAGACAAAGAATTCCAAGACAAACTGACAAAGTCCAGTTGCGATCGACTGAATGCCCTGAAGCTCACAATAACCTGGATGAATGAGAATATTCACAGGCACGTACTTAAAAGTAGTTGTTGGTAATAAATAAATAAATAAATAAATAAGCACATTTACTCAAGAACGGTTATTAAGTACAGTTTTGAGGGACTTGTACATGAGTCTAACCACTTTCTACTTTATACTTAAACTCCACTGTAACTCTGAGGGAAATATACTTTTTACTCCATTACATTGATATCTAAAGTTACTTTATGTATAGTGTGTAAATGGTGACGTGGTGTCTAATATTTTAATCTTTGTCAGAGTTTTTGTACAACCATCCTCAACTTAACTTCTACTTTGGACATCATCGACTTCACTGACTGAAGTTTAAACTCAAGTCAAAACTGCTTCCTGATTCAACATTTACTATTGAACTTAAATCAAAATTAAAGGAAGTAATTTGAGTTCCTGGTATATAAGTGGGGAGCACTTCTTCACTTAAATGTAATTTGCAGAAGACTTCAGACTAATCTTAATGCAAATTAAGAACAATTTCAACAAAAAAAGACTGATCTTTTAGTTTTTACACACACACACTTTATTGCAAAGGATTATCCACCATAATTTTGTCACATTAAACACCTTTGTATTGATCCACAGCAGCATTAATGACAAACAGCCTGAACACACCTTTATTTTAACATTTGTATTTCTTCTGAAAGTTGGTTTAATGTCAGCAGCTCTGTGGAATCGACACTTTGAAGTTTTTATTTCTGATCAGTTTGTTTCAACAGGTACAAAACAAACATCAGAAACAGTGATGGAGAATATATAAAATGATAAATGAATGATCAGTTTATGCTGTCAAGGTGTCACCTCCATTATAATAATAATAAAGCATTATTAAGATGTTCAACCAGCTGACAGAAAATTGATGAAAATGAAGATGAATTAATTTCTAATTTTTCCCTTGTTAATTTAATACTAATTCAGTGATGAAATAAATGCAATGTTCAGGAGTTTTGAAGCGAAGTGAATCAACATTTGGTCATTTTCATGAAAAAAACAGTTTAAAGGAATTATGCAACATTTCATACAACAACAACAAACACCACAGCAGACAACAAACACAACAAAATTTTGAACTTTAAAATAAATAATTCAGGTGCCGCCTGACCATCTGCCTTCACTATGTTAACATTTTAGCCAATCACATTGCCCCAAACTGAGATTTAAATGACTCGTTGGTGAGTCAGCTGCTGATTGGTCTGCTCTAAAGGAAGTTGTGTGACACTGTAATGTAAACTTTATGGACAGAAAATGACCTCCAGCTGCTGATGTCAGGTCCTCGGGTTGTCAGGGGTCAGAGGTCAGGTCGCAGCTGCAGCTGCAGCTGTTTATGTGACCATGTACTCCTGCCGTTTGTTGAGTCGGACCTGGCAGAGCGACACAGCACCCACCGCCACATAAATGCCCGCGGCGATGAAGCAGTTGATCCCGACCTGGTTGTACAGAGCGTAGATGTTCTGAGGTGGATTTTTACTGCAGGAGAGAAGAGGAGGCAAGTTACTGCATCTGTCACACCTTTAATCATAATCAGATACTCCATTTCTGAGACTGAAATTTAATACCAAAAATCTGACAATATACTGTCTAATTTCACAATCAGTTTTGATGAAGAAATGCAAAAATTTCACACGGCCCAATCTGGCATCTTCAAATGTCTTATTTTCTCTGACCAACAGTCCAAAACTAAAAAGTTATTCAATTAACCATCAAGTATAACAAAGAAAAGCATCAAATTTTGGCATTTAAAAAGCTGGAACCAGTGAGTGTTTTGCCATTTTTGCTTATTTGATTAGCAAAACTGTTCCAAAATATTTTTCAGTCGTAAAGTGTGCTGACTGACACAGAATTCAGAAGAATAACTGGAGTGAAACCTTTTTCCTGAATCTGTTATGGAGAAACAAGCAGCTTTCTTTATGTTTCCTCTAATGGACTGATGTCTGTGATAGGCTCGAAACAGCCCAGCTTCATACATTGGTTGGGCTCTATTTTAACACACCAGTAATCCAAGATATTTCCTGTTGATTGATGTGTTTGTTTAATTTGCTGCTCTGACACTCACTCGTTACGAATGTCCTCCTCAGTGAACGGCACGTCTTCGATCAGCACGGCCGACTTCGCGCTGAAGAAGATTCCCAACATGGCCTGGAAAAAAACAACAGAGTTTCTCAACATGAGGCCATGGACACAGAAGCAGTAAAGCAGAAGTTAGAGGCAGCTGATGGTGATTTTAATGTGTAACACTATCAGTCAATCACCAGCTTCCTCTCAGAAACTAACCCACGAACTAGTGTGGATGTGTTTAAGATGTAAATGGAGCCGGATAAACACAAATTTTTACATTTTCTCAAATGTCTCATGAAGCATTGCAAATTAGATCTGAAGTAATCTGTCAATCAACAAAAAAACAAAACAAAACTTAACTGACTAACAATTTAGGCAATTTGGCCTTCTGTCTGTATTTGTCTCACTTATTTTTGAGACTTAGCTGCTGAAGTGGCTGCTGCAGAATTGTAACGTCCTTTTGGGATTAACAGGGTTCTATTATGAGATGAGTATGTTTCCTACCTCTAGCATCTGATCTTATTTCATCTGACTAAAGCATCTTATTAGTGGAAAAACTGACTTCCTACTCTGAAACGTCACGAGTGCAAAAATAAGAGTCACATGACTCTTTTCCAACTGTTTTTTTTTTCTTTTTTTTTGACACTTGAGTTAATTACAAAGGCAAAGATGTTCAGTACAGCCTAATTGATCGAAGTAGCTGTGGACGTAATTGATTACTGGTGCAATAATATCAGCTAACGTACAGTGTATTTAGCTTGGCCTACTTGGGCCCCGTCTAATTGCCGACACATATATACGTTCAACGATTACTTTGCGACAGACGATTTGATTTTCATCGTTTTAAGTGTCTCGTGAACTTCAAACACACGAAATTATAAAATTTTGCACGGAAGATATCCGATATGTATTCTGAATTAAAAAATCTACGTCCCTGCGAGCGGTTTGCTAGCTAATCAGTAACGTTACAATTGCAGGAAATAGTCCGCTCCCCTGCCAGAGATCCATTTGTCTTACCAGCATGATGACTCCCCAGATACTGATCACTATTCCGCACGCGGCCATCTTCGGCCCGCAGAAGAGAAGCGACGGCATGTCAATGTCCGGACTTGTCGAACAATCAGAAGCTGGATTTATTTTTGATTCACAAAACTGAGAAACGCTCCATCGAAGGACGTCAGTGCCTCACAGTCAGCTGATCCTCATCACTCGGTTTTACTCGGTGAATGTCGAGATCTATCGTGATCCGCAGCACAGAGACCAATGAAAATGTCAAATGTGACACGCCCCGCCTTTTCCTCTAAGACTGACCAATGGCGTGCAACTTCCAAAGTCGCGCAACATTTCCTTTATCCTTTCTACCTTTGTTGTACGATATCTGTATTTGTTTCTTCCTAATATGTAATATATAAACTACACTGAAGGATTCACGGTGTCTAATCGGATGAAGATTTTCCAATACTTCGATTTTTTTCAAACATTTCCGAGGTCTCAATGGAAGCCTGCTAACGACAACGAGCTAGCTAACGTTACAGAAGCTAACTTTAGCTAGCGGCTAGCTGTGCATATTCGTGTGATTGTTCTGACAAGAACAAGTTTAAAGAAAAGAGCTTCAACACCTTTATTAAAATGACGTCTGCCTCTGCGAAGGTAAGTTCTGACCTGCTTATTGTAGACTCACTTGTAAGAGTACGGACAGTGTGCATCAAAGCGAATCTTGACTTGTAAGAAAGCAGATCACACAGCTGTACACAAAACTCCACACAGAAATCTGTTAATTTAACAACTCTGCTTATAGCACAAATATAAACGTCATGAAAAGTGCTTTAACTTTTTTGATTATATATAGAGGTAGATTCAGCATACAGTTAATGCTCCAAACATGTACTCCTATAATAGAAATCCAAACTTTCCTGAATACTTGCACTATAATAACCATATAATGATGATATTCAGTTATATGAAAACTAAAGCGGCAAAATGTTTTTATTTTGACCTGTGATGTTGCCTTTAATTAACCAAACCATCACGCAATCCTCTTCACTGCAGGTGGGTGAGATTTTCTCAGCAGCAGGAGCTGCCTTCACCAAGCTGGGAGAGCTGACCATGCAGCTGCACCCGGTGTCAGACTCCAGCCCTGCAGGGTGAGACACACACACGACCGTTTCTTAGCTGAATTTACTGAAGAATTACTGCATCTTGATGTATACCGTTACTGTGATATAAAGTTACACATACTGTCATGGAAGATTTTGGACAGATCGCCCACCCTAGCTGAATGAATGTTGAATTTAGGAGTTCAGATTGTGATCACAATGTGGTGTGTTCATGTGTGTGATGAAGCTCAAGAAATGTTATCGTACAGTAATTTATTTTGTAATCAATGTCGTCTTCAGTGATGACATTATTAATCAAGGGACACATTGATCAATGCAAGTTAATTGTTCCGTAATTTATCACGTGAGCAATGATTGTGTGCTGAGCTGTAAATGCTGGCAGAGACAGAAGCAGATGCAGACGTCCTCTCTGTGTGCTGAATATAAAGTGTCTTCGTCCTTAGAGCCAAATGGACGGAGACAGAGATCGAGATGCTGCGTTTGGCGGTGCGTCGATTTGGAGACGACCTGAACAACATCAGCACTGTCATCAAAGAGCGCACTGTGTGAGTCTGCCTGTCATAAAGGAGCCGTTTGTCTATTATTCATGGTGTCTTGGGGCTATTTTTAATGGGTTTTCTAAACATTTAAGGATTCACCTTCAGTTGAGGTGAAAACCATGTAGGTGTACCATTTGGCCACTATGTCAAATGGCTTCAAAGCTCGGTGCACTTCCTGGTGGCTTTGTTGCCAGTCTTTATGCTGAGCTAAGCTAACCAGCTGCTGGTTTCATATTTACTGTACACACGAGGTATCAATCCGAACATCTAACTCTCAGCAAGAAAGCGAATAAATAATCCTGCACAAATCCTCTGAATATGTTCTGGGGTTGTCAGGTTTGATCTTCGCTTGAACTACATCTGCTGACTAACTTGTTGTTTAACAAGTAAACAGATAGAACCTGTAAACCAGGTGTTAGCACTTCGTCGTGTTCTTCCTCTGCAGAGCTCAGATAAAGAGCACGGTGAAGAGGAAGTTGTATGAGGACAGCAGAGTCCCTATTTCCTCTGAATCCCCGAAGAAGACCGTCAAGAAAACCACTGTCACCATGACGCCGACGCCAGCTCCTGCAGCTCCCGCCATGATTGCCGTGCCAACCTCGCAAGTCGTCGTGGCGACGGGCATGCAGAACAGCCCCTCTCTGGCCCCACCTATTAAGAAACAGAAGACTGCAGGTGAGAAATGGAGAAATGGCAGGAAGTGAGTTCTGACAAATGAGATTTAGACATGACGGTGACACTCCTCCTCCTCCTCCTCCTCCTCCTCCTCCTCCTCCTCCTCCTCTTCCTCCTCCCCCTCCCCCTCCCCCTCCCCCTCCTCCCTGCAGATGTGACGCTCAGCGCTCTGAATGACTCGGACGTGAACAGCGACCTGGTGGACATCGAAGGACTCGGCGATGGCTCCTCCAGCAAGAAACTCAACTTTGACCAAGGTCAGTGTCTCACAGCGGTTCACTGAAGGACAGAACACGTCTACAAGCATCATTTCATGTTCACGTCTCAACAGGCTGAGTTTCTATTTGAAGTGTTTACTTTTTCTAGTTGTCTTCTTATGTTTGTGTTTTATTCTTAATTATTCCTCTTGTTTGTTGTCGTTGTTGTTTTTTCACCTTGTTTGTCTGTTGATCCCTCTCTCGTACATCACTCTTTTGCCTGCTGGCATTCAGTAGATACAGTAGCGCTGTAAATTTACATTATCGATTAAGACAAAGAGCTGCAGATCGTCACATTTGAGACTTGATCTGTTTCCTCAGAGAGCCTGAACCTGGACTCCAGCCTCATCATGAACTCCAGTGACCTTCCCCTCCTGTCCCGCTGACCTTTGACCTCTCAGCTGCCTCCCAGGACTACAGAAACATTCAGAAGTGTCATTATTTTCACAAAGGTTCCTCTTCTTCTGTTACTCTCCTGTTACCTGACGTTCATCCGTCAATACTTGGACCCGATTCTGTGCATCGATGTGTTCATTTTAAAGTTCAAAGTGTAAGAAACACAAATACGTTTGGTTGAAAATGTTTCTTTGGATCAAATCCTTTACATTGACAAAAGTGACAGAAATAATTGAAGCCACCAAATTTAAAATAACTGATTTATTTTATTTTTTTTTTAAAAAGACATTTTGACTGATGAACTTCAGGTCACTTTTTTTTTGTTGCTTTTGTAGCAGAATTCTGTTTTCATCAGCGAGTTTTAGTTTTAAGGTCAGTTTCTGCTTCAGTCTGAAAAGAAACGTGTCAGTTTTTAATGTCCTGTGTTATCATGAAGAATAATGTAGAGTTAAAGGTCAGTGTTGACTTCATCTGCTTTAAAGTGTGTAAAGCTGCAGAGGCGCTTTAATATGAAGAAACAATGTGATCAGGAGGGAAATGAGTCGATAAATCATTCACTCAAATTAGTCATTTGTGCTTTCAGTACTTATTTCATCCTCAAACGAACATGTTAACTCGATTTAATTATTGTGCATCGACCTGTAGCCTCAGTCCAGGTAACATCTGAGTCACAGCTTCTGGTTTCTTGGAAATAAATATGGCGATGTTTGGAAAAAAAAAAAGAAGTCCTGCTTTCTGAAAATATTTATCCAGAATACTCAAAGACTCTTTGAACCTTCTGGATGGAAAAGCATTCGATCAGATGCACAACAAAAATGTTTAAACGTAATTCTTAAGTTGCGACTGTAATTCCTGATCTTGGCAGCTGTTATTAGTAAATTTATTTTATTACACTCTATGTAACAGAAACTAAATGTAACAGCTTCTTTTTATACTTAAAATGTTAAATATTGGAGAGAAAATCAGCATATACTAGTATGATTGATAATACTTGTTTTTATTTTGATTCACGTTGTACAAATCAAGCAAGGAGTCATTTCAAGCCGCCATCTTTGTTTCAATCAGGAAAAAGAGGAACCATTAAAGGATTCTGGAAATCAAAGTTGAGCAGGTATGAATGTTTGTGAGGATGGGAAGTGAAGCCCAGTGACACATAAGAGGCATGAAGTTTCCAGGAAGTCCTTTTTAAAGTCAGTCAGTTACCGTGTAAATTATATCAACAGGAGCTTGAAATATATCCACATATCAAACTGTGTTAGTCCACAGTGAGACCGACGGAGAGAAGGTGACAACTTGGCACTAAATTGATTGCAGAATTATTAAATCAGAGAATAAAATAAATTTACTGGACAGACAAATTACTAACTTGAGGGAAAAGTTTCCCTGAGACCAACCTGGACTTTCAAGTACAAATGGCATCATTATATGTATTTATTATTGTCAACAAATCCCATGTAAAGACCCAAACAAACGTTTTTCTGTCTCTCAGTACTTTCTGACTTCTTGTCTGAGGCTCTCAGCTGTAAGCCCATTTGTTTGAAGACGTGACTCTTAAAAAACACCTCAGAAATATAGTTTCATTGTAGTTTCAAATGAACAGGAGGAAAAAAATGCATTTTTTGGGGGACCATTTCCAGTGGCGGATTAATCCATATTGGCACTCTGGTCCTATTTGGGGCAGCAGGACGGTGTGTGTGTGGGACTGAGTCAGAATAGTGTGTGTTCGTGGTAATGAAGGAACGCGTCAGCCAGTGAAATGGTGTGACTCACTGATGTGTTTTAAATAGTTTTTGGCCAGCAGTGGAGCTCTGTGACTCAGAGGAAGAACATAAATCAGGCTTTGCTACACACACAATAGATACATTCACTGGTTTTTCAAACTGAACACGAGATTTGATCACAAGAAGAAATATCTGGACCAGCAGACTTTGTCAGCTTTTCTGATAGTCGCCAGTCATGATGGTAGCTGCTGCGAGTTAGAAAATGAGCTTTTTGACTTGAATATTTGATAAATCAGTGGCTGAGTGATGTAAAACACAATTTTGACTAAGAAAAAAAAACTAAACTCAGAACAAGTCGCTCGTCTCTTTTGTTTTTGTTGGATGATGTTTGAGTCACAGTCAGCGTTGCTGTATAGTTGGTTTGTGGTGATTAAGCTTACGTTTACACTTCGGGAAAACGCTTGTTTTCATGCGGATTGGCCTCTCGTTTACACGCAAATGGATTTTTTTTTCCGGGAAAACGATAATTTTTAATAACTCCGGCCAAAGTGGAGATGCAGGGTGATTCTGAAAACGTCGGCTAATTGTTGGTGTGTAAGCTGGGTTAAACAGCGTTTAACGTCACAACATGACTGAAAATACTTAACGTCATATGAGCGACCTATGTTTATGCTTGTGCCCATAGGTTTGGCATAATTATGATGAGCTTGACGGCGGATTTATCCGTGTTGTGTGCACAATGTTATTTTTGAAAACTGAGGGGCCAAAATATCTGTTTTCCAAAATACCCTGCAACGTGTAAACGTAGGCTAAGAGGTCTTTACAGGACCATTGATTTCTGTTCAAACCAGCTGCTGCCCCCCTATGGTGAAAGGACACAACTGCAAAATAAGATTAATTCAGAGTATTAAAAAACAGCAGCAGCAGATTGGTTTACTGGAATAACTAAAGCTGAAATGATTATTGATGAAATAGTTGATCAACAGAAAGTTTGATGGCACAGAAAATGAACAAAACACGTGATACAATACAGACTTTTATTGATAGTTTTCATATACAATATGTTTATAGTTTGTAGATGAATTGTTTCCACTAAAAACTAAAAAGTCATTCTGCGTTATTTTTACAGCCATGAGATCATCAGGAGGGAATGAACACTTGAATATAGACTTTTATTTTACAGTTGCATAAAAATACATCATCTCATTTGTCTTATGTAGAGAATTTGTCCAAAATAAAAGAAAGAAAAAAAAAAAAAACTATGTACAGTTTGAAAATACTTTTGTGAATGTTATTATAGATGTGCTTTTAGTTCCCTTTAATCATCTCCACTAAAACTCTAGCAGCCCTTTTTAAAGTTGTATCTCATTCTGGCAGATCGTGTCATTTTTCAGCACTTTGACCTGATATGTTAAAACAAACCTGACACCAGCAGCCTTGTTTTCGGGTCAAAAATCATCAAAGTCAAATGACATAATGCAGGTTTTATAACAGTTTTAAACAGCTTTTCTGCTTTCTACATTTAAAGTGCGTAAAAATTTCAAACTTTTGATACCTGAACAACGGAAATGAAGCCAACACAGAAAACTTAAAAACACAAAAAGTTTGATATTTTGGGGAAAAGTGTTTATCACTGGAGGCAAGTTAGATGAGAAGACACCAATCTCAGAGCTGCTTAGCTGCTTTTTTGACTTTAACTACACTTAAAAATGCTCTAAAAAGTCAACTTAAGTCTTTGGAGTTGTGTTCAAAACTACAGACAGCCCGAGGGCACGAATATTTGTAGTATTTTATTGTTTCCTCATGACTCACAGTTTCAAATTTCATGGCAGCAAATTTTTTTCTTTTGATCTGTGAGTCATACATTTGTGATAATGAAAAGCTTTTAAGTTTGGGAATCTGACATCAAAACCTGAAAAAAAAAAAAAAAAAAAAAAAAAAATTTAAAAAAATCTTTTTAATTTTAATCTTGACTGTTTTTTTGTTTTTTGTTTTTGTTTTAAGTCGAACTGAACTAAAATATTTTGGAAAAGCTAATTTTTACACGGAGATTATCAACAACTCAGAAATGTTTCCAAGCATGCAAGTTCATTCTTGACCTTGAAATAAATAGTTAAACAAAATAATAATTCCCCCAGAGCTTTCAACCATATATCACAGCCTTAGCAGATGGAGATCAACTATCATTAAAAGACGTACATTTACCCGAAGGACAACTGAGCGGACTCCATCCAATGATGACTGTAATATGCAGTTAAAAGCTCTGGAAACACCTACAAATGGGACCTTGAGTTAAGATTATTATGTCAAAATCTGTGGCCTTGTCCTCTCTGGGCTTCTGTAAAATAAACCTGTTCAGTCAGGTCAGATCTAAACTGCATGACGCGGGAAACTATGGGTAATGGCTTCAGTGTTACTATTCATGCTGAGAAATCACCGCGTTTTGCCAGAGTGAAATATCGCTTTAATACTGAAAAACATGGACTGGTTTCTCGCTACATGCTCAAGCTTCTGTCTCACTGACGATAAACAGAAAAACAGAAAGAAAGAACGGATGTTCTCCCACGCTCACCTCAGCATCAGGTCAGTAACCCTTTGAAGGACTAATTAAGGTGTAACTGGCATTATGAAAAAAAGGTAACGTTTATAATAAAACAAACTTAATGTCCACAGCAGAAAGCTTCATATCATCTTACATTTGTGAAGCACATGAATCTAAACATAAAGCAGGATGCTGAAAAATTCCTGAAAATCATATTTCGAGGGTAGAGAAAGAGTCACCAGGGCCCAGATCAATTAAGAGACGATTAACAACCATACAATTCCAGCGTGACTGGAGGTTTTTGTAAATCTTTAAAGTAGTTTCGGTAGATAAGCCATGTTGTTACAGGAGCCTGATTTGGTCTTCTTTAGACCTGCAGCTAATCATTGTTTTGATTCATCCTTAAATTGTTTAGTCTATAAAATGACCATCCCAGTTTTCCAAAAGGTTCGGTTTTGCCTTAGTAGAGTTTTGATTTAAATTCACTTGGCTAAAAGTGATAGTTTGATGTAAAACAGAGAAGGGATACAGATGAAGAAAATCTCCAATCGCACTGGAAATGTATATTTAATAAAAAAAATTTACTACAATGATTTGAGCCCTGAGACACATCTGCAAATCAGGGACTGACCGTTGTTCTGAAACCCTAATAGTGTGAAAAATGTTTCATTCCCGGAAAGCCTATTTATCTGACAGGCCAAAAATAAAAGCCCAGTGCTCTGAAAATACTCTCCCTGGTCGTCTTTCCTCTGAATGTCTCAGTGTCGGGTTAGGGTGAGGGTCTGTCGCTGGATGTAAAGTCTGAAGCATTGTCTATTAAGGGCAAAAACCTCGTCCATGCAGCACGATGGATCAGAGCACTGGGCCTTCAGGGCAACTGCCATTCAATTTTGGGACAACAGGCAACTGGAGAAATGGACTTTCTGTCCAATAGGACACTTTTCAGACTATTTGGGTTTCAGAATAATGGGTTGTTGAATGTGGCATCTGCAGACAAAGAGAGGGAAATCCAGCAAGGATATAAAGTGAGGAGGATGAGATAAAAACACAGTAATGAATACTGTTCTTCTTATATTACAGCTATTAAGATTTTTCTTACGAAACTCACTTTCTGATGAAGATTTTTTGGCTTAAAAACATTCTTTGAATCGAGCACCGAAGTGCAGACCGATGATGTTTACCTCCAGAGTCCACATCACATTTTGATCCAGCTACATTAAAAACGTTTCTCTCCTCATACTTAACGAACTGTGTGGGATGCCGAGTGTGCAAAGTTAAACTTAACAAACAGAAGACTGTTTTAAAGCTACACTTTGTGTCTGTGCAGCTATATGAATTTGGCAGCGTGTTGTTACCTCTGAGAAAAGTCTATCCTGCTTCTCGCCACTTCAAACTCTCTAAATTATTGGCAATTAAGAAAAACACTGTTCTTAAATGTTCTAAAGCTTGCCTCAATGTGGGGTTGAACCGCTCTCTCGTAACCTTTAATTGGATTTTTACGGCATGTTATCGTAAGAAATACATGTATAAACAATTTTGGAGTTGCATGTTCATTTGATCCAGAAATCTGCAGCCATTGACTTGTAATCTTCTTATCTTTTTTGTTTATTTGTCAGGTAGTGCCTGATTTATACTGTATTTTAAACGACTCCTTGCATTAAAACATTTTAATTTCTGAAAACTTTGGCTTCTTTACATAATGCAGTAAGCATAACATTCTTCTTGGATGTTTTAAAGCTAGATTTTCACCATGCGTGTATGGAACTGAGCAAGGGGTCTGAACTGACCCCAAATTATCTGGAATTATGCTCAACTTAAAGTGCATTTCTCTGAAACAGGATAGACTCACAGAGGCGGTAACATGTCAAGAAATAAAGCAGGAAAAACAGAAAAAGCAACACAACTTAGCAGTACTGTTCACTGATATGTTACTGATTACGTAACAGAAGAGGAGATTAAAATGGTCTAACGAACTGTGCAAAGTCATGACAACGGAAAATATATCAATGTTTTTTTTGTGGGTTTTTTTTGGAGGGGGGCATAAAGACACTTCTATAAAAAGAGCTTATAGAGACCCTATGTACAAACATATCTCACGGGTGACAGGCCAGGTGATTACAAAAGACCAGGTCCTTCTTAAAAAGAGACTCCTGTCAGCGCAGGAAGTAAAATCTCAGATCTGATGTTGAAATCGACACATGAGGATAAACAACCTGACCGTCGCGCCTCCAAAATATGATGACATGTTTAGGCACAATGATGAATGATAATACAAAACTGTACAATACTGTGCAAGTGCAAAAGTTGGAAGCAGAACCGCAGTTCATTTCTGAAAGCCTCACCCACGAACCACCGGCGCCTCCGACCCCTCGGTGAGACGGCTACGTGCATCCCCGACTCAGGGAAGTCAGTTTTGTGCACTCGTATTGAATCATTACAATTATTTCAGACAAAGACATAATTAAAAAATCCACATTGGTAAATCGTTGCTTATTGAAGTAGAAATAATATTTTTTAAGGATGAGTGTTGTCTGAGCAAACCTGGAGACTAACGTGGGGATGTGTGCGGAGCCAGATGATTGAAATTCAATAAATGCTCATTTTAAATTATTGCCCAGCCTTAGGATTATCTTTGACTATAAGTTAAGGGGATTTCTTTGAAGTCGAAAAATAAACGCCAGAGCTGTTAACACAAAAACCAAGATTGGTCCTGGTCTTATAAAATGAACTGCTGTAACTCAGGTAATAAATACAGGTTGACAAACCTTTTTCAAAATAAATGTAATAGATTCGTGAGAGGAAAACCCAGAGGAAGTAAGAATGATTGCCGACTGCAGGATTCGCCATGGTGTACAGGGATTTCTATGATGATCGAACTGTCTTTAACCAATCTGATGACCCTCATGGACAACATGGCTGATTTCAAGTAGAAGAGACTGAAGTCAGTCAGTCAGTCAGTCAGTCAGTCAGTCAGTCAGTCAGTCAGTCAGTCAGTCAGTCAGGGAGAAAACTAACCAGGAAGTGGAAAAGTAAAAGCATAAATGCACCTTGAGGAGGGAAGAGTGCGGTCGCTTCCTGCAGATTCAATATGTACAATCAAACACTGCAGGCTGAGGAAAACTGAGCACACATCAGTTGCTCTGACTCTCAATATTCACATATAGATACACTATTAACAAACAGACGTGATGCTGCAGACCACAAGTTCTTTACAGCTCTGCTGACTGAGAGCCACTTTGTAAAACCAGTCACCCCGTGAGAAAACCGTCCTCCCACAGTGAAACCATCGGCCAAAGCTGAACAAACTGTTGACAAATAATTGACCTGTGCCATTTTTTTTCTGATAACACGAGGAGGCTTCAGTCAGCGTGACTCAGCCGAGACAGACTACAGCTTTTCGCTAGAACACAAAAATCTTAGGTTTCAGTGACTGAAACTTTGTTCAGAGGCTGAATTTCATGTTTTCATCTTACTCAACAGCCATCAGTTTTGGCCTCACAAAAAGCTATTTCCCCTTCATATGGATTGTTTTTAAAGTATTTCATTGGATATTCAGGTTTTTGTATGTTTTGTAGACTAAAGATGCAAAATTCACCATCTTCAGCAGACGTTCTAATACAAAATGATAGAAACTGTATGATGTACAATAAGTGCATCATAGCGGTTGACTGATTTAAGTTCTAAGACAGATCCAACAGTCACGAACACTTTAAACTTCAACTTCCAGACCAGGTCTGAATAGATGATTTCTACGTCTTCCTGATAGAAAGATCAATACGTTTACATACTTGAAGGTGGAACCAAATGTTCCTGAAGAGCCTGGACTCCTTTAGAGAGACGACTCTAATCAACAGTCTGTAAACATTTTGTCGTCTCCTGCGACTACGTCTTGATTACAACTCAAGACCTTATTAGAACTTCCGAACCTCCAACTAGCTGAACAGAGAAGATCTGGAACTTCATAAACAGCGACAACTGATTGGTCAGACTGGACTTGAGCTGAGTCCACCAATGGGCAGCCCCGTTATTTTATCCATCCAAGAAGCAGCAAAATGAGCCGTTTCCATTTTAGGCTCTGACTTCCACGTTCTCAGAGAGACTTCTGGCTGTACGCGGGTCGTTCTGCGACGTTTGTGTGCTTCTTTCTTTCATCCTTTCACGCTGTATCAGTACAACTTCTGTAACAATTGCATTTTATTCCTCTCCGTAATGAATCTAAGTCAGCCTAATAATAATTAATCTAAGCCGCTTCTTTGATGTCCAGGTCCACAAGACACGTTGGGATTTGGGAGGTATGCCTGTGGCTCATCAGCTGCCCACAGTTACCCATAACACCTTTTTCTGTCAGGCTAGACAGGCATTTATGCGCACAGATGTTTAATTCCAGCTTTGACAACACCACCTGTGTGCCTTCAGTTTCCCAAAAGCGATGATACTGATGATGAGTCCTCTGTAAACCATTTAATTTGAGGGGGAGGATTTGGATTCATCCTACGAACCTTCAGTCACAGGATGAACTCCCACCTCGTAGCGCCCTCTGAAGGAGTCCTGCCCGAGCACAGTCCGACATGGTGGAACCTCTGAGGGATTAACTGAAGAGCGATGGAGCAGTTAATAAACTGAGTTGGTGAAATATCCAACCAACCAATAGGAACAGTTGGAGAGAAGATCAGAAACTTCAAGAAAAATTTCTGTCTGAATCTTCCGGGCTGAAAAAAAAATCCCAGAATCCAAAACAGACACTTTCCATGAAAATAAAGCCACTCAGAGCAGAAAACCAGGCGGAGGAATTTTACATCCAGATCTGTCTCAGCCCTCAGATCTTCATTTCCTTCCTGTAATTCTTCTGTCCATCCAATGTGGTCGCAGGAGGAGGCGGGATTTACAGTGTTACTGGCAGGTGATTGGAACAAAAATAAGGTATGATGATTGATGTTACTCCAGCTTTTTTTTTTTTTTTTGTCTCTGGAGCTGCTGGTCTGCGCCCACAGTGACGGGGTCATGACTCTGAGACAAGAGGGGGCTGAGGTGGGTTTTAGTGTCCAGGGTGCTGGTGGGAAGTGAAGGGGGTGAAGGAGGGGGGAGGAGAGAGGGACAGAGGACTGGACTGAGGACTGACGCCTCCAGCAGGAGGGGAGTCTGCCGCCGACTGAGAGACACTGAGGGGGAGAAACAGGGAGGAGCTTTATTCATGATTATTCATTTAGAATTTGACACTAATATGACTGATGTTTGCTCAAGGTGATCCTCACCTAACCGTGTAGCTACTGCGGTTGGCAGGATCTGTTACCCCGGCAACAAAAAGCTTCTTTGGGGGTCCATCAGACTCCAGCCCTCCTGAGAGACACAGAGGTTCACAAATGTACATGCAGAAACACTGGAAAACACTGTAGGTGGTGCACAAGAAGGCTGCCGTGGAGAATGCAGGCAAGCTGAATGTGAAGTTTGTTTGTTTTGTTTTTTTTTCTTCAAAAACTTTGCCGCACAAATGTTGTTTTCTACTTTGTGCTTTTCCGGTCTGAACAGATAAGCTGGTTGTCTAATAAGCAGTATGTTTTGGAAGGAGGGGCCAGGTCAGTCCAGGCATACCACAGACCAGCCATGCTGCTGCAGACTGCCATGTTTCAAATTTCAAAAGGCGAGAAGCAAAAGGCATCAAAGAGAGTCACAGAGAGTCTGACTGGCAGTCAGCAATGATACGTTTTACAATCACATGTTGCTGTTTACTACAACAGAAGACCAGTGCTCCTTTTAAATGTGTTCACATTTAATGAATAACATTGGTTCTCAGTGGTGGAAAGAAGAAGAAGCCTTTCTACCTTTTATGTTTTCATATTAATAATGGAACAAAAGGCTACTTGTATGTGGAAGGTGTTGCTCACAGTGCATTTGTTAATTCATTGTTTTGCTTTTACTGCCTACAACTTTTTATTTTGGGTTCAGTCTCATTGCTATCAAAGTGTTTTTGAGCAACAAAATATTTCCCTTGGTAGTTGCAGAAGACCAAAAGCTGAGCTAAAAGGAGAGTGAATATTGAGCTTACAGTCATCAGGTGCACAATAACACACCTCCAAATAAATGATAATGTTGCTCAGGCACCACTAGGCGTGTAAACAGACAACTGCTTTCCAGCAAGGTCAACATGTCGACATAATATGTCAGTGTTGTGTTTACAGCTTGTTTCCAACAATCAGCTATTTCAGGTTTAAATCTGGACATGATCTGATGCCCAACACACACATTAGTCAATTACCTTTTCTCTTGAGTGGAGTTAATGCAGGCCACCTCACAGTTGCTGGTCTGTTGGACAGTGAACAGATACGCAGGTAGACTGAGTCAAACAGGAGCTTCCACTAAATGCAGAATAAACCATGAAAAGGTTTTTCTCTCAGGTACCTGAACCTCCTGGTGGGACTTGGGGAGGAATTGGGCGTGACGCCGCTGTCCTGTGACTCGAACCACTGAAGAAAAAAAGGTTGAAAAAACTGAAAAAAAAAAAGTCAATCTGAACCCTCTGTGCTTTAAATACTACAATACCCATGAGCCTTAGCATTCTAGAAATGAACTTGGAGAGTAGAATGCTCAGGAATCACCATCAAAATCAGAGGCAGACGGAGAAGAAGCAGGTATGGAGATGCTTACCGCTGATGCATGGTCGTGCCACTGACTGACTGGAGGAACTGGGTTCAGACTGGAAGCACTGGGAGAGAGAGAGAAGGGGGGGTGTGAGTTAGACTAGGTTTAAACTTCAAACAGCTGAACAGTGTTAGTGTATGTCTTGTACCTTAGTCTCTGCAGACTCCCTCTGAGCGTCATCTCCATATTCTCCTCCTGCATTGAACACAAACAGCTGTTATTAACCTCCATGATGACCTGAGGTTCACACCTCTGCTGACCTTTGACCCCATCTACTCTCTGTCTTCACTGTCAAATTAAACTGCCTCAAATAAAGGCAACATCTCAGTATCACCTAAAAGTCCCTGTCAAGTTCATTTGACCAACTCAGATGGAGTCTCATCTGTCTGAACCTTCTGATCCAGATTCAGTCCAAATCATCTGCTCTGATCCAGTCGGAATAGTCTGATCTGGATTCTATTTGAACCCTTTAATCAGGATTTAGTTTTATGAGTATGATCCAACTAATCTCACTCGACACTTCCAGGTTCATTTTCAACCTGTAATCATGCTGTGATTTGTCATCAGAGTGAAAAGAGATGAACAGAGAAATGTTGTGGAGGAGGAAGAAGTCTGAACTCTGTCTGTCCTCACCTGCCTCTTCTGGTCAAGTCTGTCTCCGGTCAGGGAGAAAGGAGAGAGAGGGAGGAGCTGCAGGAGGAGGAGAAAGAGAAACAACCGATGAGAGTCAGCAGGTTAATGAGAGTCTGAACCGGACAGGAACTTTGTCATCAATGTTAAACACACTGACCTGTGAAGGGCAGCTGGGGTTGATGGACACGCTGCTGCGTCTGTATCGAGCCGAGGACACAGGACTGAAAACCGTCATCCCATCACTGACAGAGAGACATCAACAACAGATTTATAGACATATAGTAAGAGAGACATGTAGAACACATAGATAAGAGTCTTTAAGGACATAAGATTAACTCGACATGTCAACCTTTCAGCTGCTCGCAGTCTCTCTGTCTCTGTAACTGGCTCAGTGTCCGTCCTAAATTAAACATGTGACTTTATGAAAGTTCAGTTTTTGACAGTTCAGTAGGAAACAGTGTAGCTAGAGATGAACCAGAACAGTTTGTAGACTGAGTTTAACCCTTTCAGTCCGAGACCAAAGTTTAAATCTATAAACCTGCGCATTTTCTTTTTTTAGAAGAACCAGATCTGAAAATCAAGAATAATCTGATGTAAATAGTGGTGTTATAGATTTATGGTGGATTACATAAACGTAGAATAAATGTTGCAAAATGCTTTTTTAGCAGAATTGTGCTGATTACACAACAGTTACACAACTCATCAGTGACATCGGTGAAGTTTTTGGTGAAACTGACAGGAACTATGAGCTCACAACAGCCTGATAAATAAAACAGATGGGAATTTGTAAAGTAAAACAACAAAGATTTATTCAAAGTAACTTTTACTCAGGTTTAATAGGGCTGGGCAATAAAACGATAATGATATGTCTCACGACAGACACGTAATCAATATCAATAAAAAATGCGTTCGATAAAACGTTCGGTAATTTTTTTTCTTCGTCAGAAGAAACCTGAAGTTGCGAAGTGAGGTTGGTTGCATGAACAAAGGCACTCGCTCTCAGCTGACCAAGCAACGTAGGGAGTAATCACTGAGCAGTGGGAGCGACACGCTAACACGCCAATCATGTAACAGTATCAAGTTCGATTGCGCCATCTCGTTGTCTCGTGTTTGATTCTTCGCGAGGAGTGAGATAAGAAATATAAAGTCCTGCAGCGAGTGAAGAAATTGTCGATAAAACGGAAAGTCAGCTCGCCGGTATGGCAGTTTTTTGGATTTTACAAGTCAGACCATAGTCAGACCAATGTGGTCTGTAAATTATGCAAGACTGGTTTCGTAGTTTTGCAGGTTTTATAGTTCAATCAATCTTACTGTACTGTCTATCATGTTTGTTTGTATGTTACAGATGTCAAGTCTACCTCAGTTTCTGCTATGTTTACACATATAACACTGCACATATCTGAAAACATTTTATTCACCAGAAAGTGAATCAGCTTGTGAACTTGCTGCACTAAACCTGCAGAAAAAAGTTCTAAGGTTTCTCTCTGTTTATATTTTTACATTTATTATTTGAGTGTTTTCCATGGTTGTGTTGACATTTCCTTTCTTTTCTGCCTTGATAGCTGAGGGGATTATAATCAGAGGAAGGTTCAATTTAAAATAAAAATGTTTAAATTTAATGTACTTTTCTCCTGGTCCTTATTTTAAATAGGTCATAAAAATATCAATAATTATCGATATCGACCGATATAAAACACTTATATTGTGATAAAGTTTTCAGCCATATCGCCCAGCCCTAGGTTGAACTCAAATCAAACCTTCCACTTGACTTGCACTTGGGGTCAATGGTCAACCCCTTGAGGGTGAATTTTTTACAAAAGCATCATAACCAGTAAATAACAGAGGTAACTATCCACTGAGCTCTTCACAGCCTCTAACAAAATGAAGTACAAGGGGACACAGCCAAACTTTGATGCTCGTGTCAAATTGGACCATCATAATAACACATTTTGTTCTCATTTTGCTTTGCATTTGGCTATAGATATAATGATTGACAGTGAGCTAGACCAATTGTTTGTTCTGCTGAGACTGATACAGTGGACACTACACAATATATTTCAGATCTGGTGAAAGCAGATTTCACCTCAATCCAAAGGAAAAAAAAAAAACCTCAACATCTCAGACATGCAATCGCAACATGCGTTTTTACAACTTTTAAACTACTGCTAACTGTTAAGAGGTCTAATACGTAACAAATCATCAGATTTTATGCCAGCATATGTTCTGTATGTAAAATCTGAATCAGAATCTGTAGTTGTCAATGCAGTGGAGTCAAAATTTAATTTCACAAGTACTGCTTGATGCATTTTATGCCGAATTAAAGAGTGGCTCCCTAAGCATTAGACTGTGCTCAAAGTCGTACTTTATCACCTGCCAATGGCTCCCTATACACAAGGCAAATATAAAAGGAATATTCTTTGAAGACAATTCGGTGTTGCACTAGTAGATGTAATACCACTGACCTGACACTGGTGATCATGGGGGCGCTGTTCGATCTACGAAGTGCCCCGCCTCCTGCCCCGCCAGCTGCGCCTGCGCACTGGTCCACTTCCATCCGTTCCATACTTTGGTCCGCAGGCCCAGGCCGGCGGTGGCAGCACCAACTGCCGGCCTCCGACCTTTCGACGGCGGCGTCGGGCTCTACTCAAGCCCGGTGGAAGCCCGACCCGCAGGCCTCACGAGCAGCAAACCCAGAGCCGCCAAGTCAGCGGGCTGAACACCGAAGCTGTCCTCTCTCTACCGCATTTCCCTCAGAAAAACAGCTTATTCGTGTCTGACTGCGGGTCAGACCGTCATTTATTATTCGCAGCTACGCTTCACTTGCTGCTGTCTCCAACGCAAATTTAATGGCTGCGTAAAAGCGAGATAAAATACGAACCCCGCGCAAAAACACCCAAGATAAAGTTTTGTACGTTCATATAGTTCAAACTCACCCGGCTGTCCCGGCTGTGCGGTGAAACTTTTAATTCGAGTCCACGCAGGTGACGTGACTTTTAGGATTAGCTCTTGAGCTAACTTGGTTTGCAGTAAAACCTCCAGTCAGAGATCAGAAAACCGCTATGCAGCTGTCCGAAACAGGCGGACGCGGGCTGGTCACACAGTCCTCAGGGAGAGTCGGTCTCACAGGCCCCAAACACGCCGAACAGAACTCAGGAAGGGTCAAAGAATCACAGATAATTAACAGTTTGAAAGATTTTTTACAACATAGTCCTTGACCAAATAGAGGTAGTTCACCAACTGTGAAAACAGCGCCTCTCTCTGGTCACAAGGAGAACTGCAGTCTAGAGGACAGACAAGAAGTGAGAAAGTGACACTATCTTTCATTTAGAGACAATGAATAAAGTTGAATTTATGATTATTGACGTTTGTAAAGCTATTTTGGATTGTGTCACAGTTCTATCTTTGTTTTACTATAAAACACAAAGTGCTCATACATTTGCACATGGTTTAAATAAGTCAAATCAGTCAGTATGTTTGATCAAAATTATTTATTATTTCAATAACTAAATTCAGAATTTAATCTGTAAAATGTCTGAAAATGGTGAGAAATGAATTAATCAGTTAAATTGAAAGCAATCACCCCGTTATCAAAATTGAACTGGATCAATTTTGTGTTGACTGACTAATTAATTAATTGTTTCAGCTCTCATGTAAATCAATGACTTGGATAACTCTACCCTCGGCATCCATAATATGCTAAAACTATGATTAAAAGTTTTGAACAAAGATATTATAGGAAGTATACTTATAATAAAGTACAATAAGATTAACATAAGTAAAATTGTATGTATTGCAGTAATATGGTGATCCCTGAGCAGAGAGAGTCGCTTACAAGCCACCTAAATAAAGCTATAAACCAGACACAAACAACCCCCAACAGGAATATTATAAGAATATCATAGAAAACAGAATCACAGAGTGAACTTGATGCCATTGTAAACTCATGACAGAGTATATAAAGGAATAATATTGGAATACTTTGATGTTTTCTTTGTTGTTGTGACACTAAACTGTGTGCTGTTCTCGCAGAATCCCAAAAATCCTCCATCTGCTTTGAGTCGTCATCTCCAAAAAATGGTGTAACAGGACACCGGGAGGCTCGGCCTTAACCCCTTCACTGCCGGTTTTGTTTCATTGTTTCCACAATGAAAAACACACACACAGACCAGTGGGGGAATGTACTGTAACTAAGTACATTTGCTCCATAAGTACTGTACTTAAGTACACATTTGAGGCACTTGTACTTTGCTTAAATATTTCCATTTTAATACTACTACAAATACTGGACAACTTTAGTTACTTTGCATATTAAGATTTTTACACACAAAACTATGAAACTACTACAGGTTATCATAAATTAATAATATAGTACAATGATTTCTAATAATAATAATAATAAAAATAATGATAATAATAATAAAGTATAATAATTAAGTTACACTCGTAGAGGCCATTTTTCTGCATTACTTGTAATCGAGTATTTTCAACATGTTATTGCTACTTGTACTTTTTTACAAAGTAAAGGATCTGAGTAATTGTTCCACCACTGACTGTGACTAGCAAGTACAATGCAGTTGTAGTAAATATAGAAATATATAGAACTTTATACATAAATTCAAATCGGTATAACAACCAAAGCAACATGTGCTATGATTGTATTACTTTAGTATAATGGTTAAAGGGCCAGTGTGTAGGATTTAGTGACAGTGGTGTGATACCCCCTGGCCTCACGCCATTTTCTGTTCTTGCAGCCATGCTGAAAATTATTTCTCATTTTAAAGAACCAGTGTTTAGTCTTTATATTTTTATAGGAAGCTCTTCCACCGAGCCCACCATGTTGCACTGCCATACAGTAGCCCCAAAGGAACAAATCAAACAGTGGCTGTAAAGAGTGCCTTTCGTGTTGTTCATGCTTCAAGCAGCCACCACAGAGAAGAGTGAGGCGAGGGGTATTCAGTCAGTTGCAATCTGCAACCTCACCACCAGATGCCGCTAGATCCTACACACTGGTCTTGTAATCACGTCATGACCTGGATTCAGTGTTTTCTGTAGATCCATTAGTAAATTAAGAACACTAGTACAGCTGCTATAATGCACATTGGCCACCGTCACAACAGGTATTACTACTTTATCGGGATTACTACAGTGAATACTGCTGTTACAATTCTCTCCTACTGCAGATAGCCTACTGTGGATGCCTTTGGAGTCCATTTTGATGTAAATCCACTGAGATTTTTTTCACTTTTTTATGTAACACATTTACTGATGCATGATGTCAAATCAATGGAACTTTTCCACTCGAGTCTGATTGTATGATATCTTATTGACAGTGAACCGTAATGCTGGGATGAAAACTACAGGACATATAATGAAATTAAAAAAAAAAAAAAAAAGGTTTATTTTGAGATTGATTCTTGTCAAATGGGCCTGGACTTGGCCTTCAAATAAACTGCTGTTACCAACATAAGTACTTAAAGTACTGATCCAACAGCTGCTAGCAGTACTA
The DNA here is from genome assembly GCF_039877785.1 of Chaetodon trifascialis. Classification (NCBI taxonomy): domain Eukaryota; kingdom Metazoa; phylum Chordata; class Actinopteri; order Chaetodontiformes; family Chaetodontidae; genus Chaetodon; species Chaetodon trifascialis. The sequence continues at coordinate 5,692,014 of NC_092071.1, read as the reverse complement.
GTGACTACGGGCAGCGGGCTGCTGTGGCTCAGTGCTGCCGCTGTTGGACCCGTTCAAGCCTCCGTCGCTCCGCCGAAGCCAAGAGGTTAAAATGGGAAGAGCGGAAGGGGGAGGAAGGGGGAGGAAGGAGGAAAAGGGAAGGTCCTGTCTTCCTTCAGACGGAGTGAAACTAGTTAGAAGCCACTGTTACTTTAACTTTTCTTTAATGCTTCAATAAAACGTCCGTAGCTTCGCGCCGCGGTCAGCCCTCAAAGCGAAGCGGGCGGGCCGAAGGGACCCGCGGTTGTTGGACGGCGGCATGTCGGAGGGATCCGGGGCGCCTGGATGTGACTGGTAGGTGGGTAAAACTCTGCGAGGTCTCCCCGCTGCTGGTAAACAACTTCGGGCAGAGCAGGCGGGCTGCTGCGGGGACACTTCAACTCCACCGACCTGAGAGAGACTTTAAATAACGTCAGTAATCGAGATTAAGATTATTTTTTGTTAAACTTGAAGTAAGTTTTTGATCAGACTCACTGTAATTTGTCTAAACTGTGCAGAAGAGAAGGACCTTGAACCAGGCTACAACTCACTACATTCAATAGATAGATACCAATTCATTTACTGCTATAAAATACACACCAATATCTCATCAAATCAGTATGAATATTCTTTTTTAACCTAATTTAAGAGTTTAACTTAAATCACAAACGAAAACACTGTCACCTTACTGCTTAAATGTCCCAAACATCTTCTTTAAATCCATATGACTCACTTTTTAACAACATACTATGTGAAGTGTTAGTAGCATGGGGTTTTAAGAGTATTTAAGGACAGGTTGCATTTAGTAATAGTCAACCAAACCGACTTGTCTGAGTTTAATAATAGGTTGATTCATGCAGGCTCCAGCCATTAAAGGATTTTTGTGTGTTTTTGTGCAGGTTTACAGGATCACTGATGGGTTACCGTGTCTGCCCAGTTTACCTTTTAATACAGTATCAGTAAATTGCACTGATGAACATACTACATTTTTTAATGCAGGACTTTTATTGTTAAATGACTATTTCTATATTGAGGTTTTGCTAAAAAGTCAAAATATTTCTTCGACCTCTGTACACAGGAAAGCTCGAAGAAGCACAGTTATAAGATTACATTTTAAATATTATGATACAAGATAAACCTTATTATAGTCTAACTTATAACAGTATTAACTAAATTAACCTTTTCTGTAAATTTCAATCCCCACACCTCAAAAATAATTGGTTCAGTTTCAGTTAGATTATTGACTGTTGATTTATTATTCATGTATTCTCAACCAGGAGGAGGTTAAAACACATATTTGAGTCGTTGAAAGGCTTTGGTCATCGTTATACCCTATCCTGTTTATTTTCAGAGAGGAGGATGGATGGAGAGAAAGAGACGGCCGAGGAGAAGGAGGAGGAGGAGGAGGAGGAGAAAGGGCTTCATCACATCGCAGCGGCGAGCTCTGTGGACTATTCAAGCCTTCCCATCATGCACTGGGAGGACTTGAGCCAGCGGATAGCTGAGTTGGAGAAACAGGAGCAGGAGAGGAGGGAAAGGTCAAAGGTCAGCCATGCAGACAAACGTGTTGGTATTTCCTGGATAAGCTGGGGTTCAGTTATCCCAGCAAGGTTAGCAGTTTAGTGGTATTATTCCCCAAAAAGACTACTTTTCCCATAAGGCTTGGTGTCCTCTCTCCCTGATGAGAGTTAACATTGAGCTCTTACTGGAGGGCCGACTCTGTTTACTGAAAAGAAAAGTTTCACACCTTCATGCAGACTTTTCCTGCTCAGTCTTTGCTGGTTTTCATGAGTCTGCGCCTCAGATTCAGCCTGATGGGAAGTTGTGAGGTTGTATTTTTTACACGGGAAGTCGAGCTGGGCATTAAAGGAGTTTATAGTTTGAGTGTAGTACAGTTTAAGTCATGTGAACACTGTTTGCAGCCTCCGTATACTTAACCTCCCTGCTTTGTTTTGATTTGTGTACTTGTTTGGTCAAAACTGGAATTACCAACATGAGGAATTAAAACTGTATTTATTTTTCTGCCATGACAGCTTCTCATACGTTCAGCGAAAGTTAAACTGACACTCTAAAAATAGTTCTGTTAATGTTGTGCTCACTGCTTGTTCCTGCTGAAAACAAGAAGAAAAGCGGAGAATTGGGAAAACACCCCTCGCACTTAGTTTGCCTGTATGACTTCAGCCGGATGCTCTGCAGGTGTATTATGGGAAATGTAGGCTCCGGTGTATTTTCAGTCTTATTTAAACTCTCTCTGTACGTCATGCAAGTCAAATCACTGGAGAACTCTTTTATTTGAGTTCTTAGTTATTTCAGCTGTTTCCTTCATCGTTTGTATTCTTGTCTCGGTCTGATAACATTCCAGAAGGGATGAGAACATGTTTGTTGTGGCTATAAATCCACCGAACACAGTTTGTAATTCACACTGTGGAAGGAGCGAAAATGAGACGAGTGGGAGGGTTCAGCAACCCTCACATTACAGAGATGCTCTGCGGATCATTGCTGCATATTTCTGCATTCTCGGGTGGCATAATGATAACTGTGAAAACGTCCCAACACCAGTTCCCTCTGAGCTTCAGTAGATGGCCTCAGATCAGACCTGCCTGTGCTTCTATTCAGACCGTTTGTCTTTTCTTACTTGATTTCTGATCTGTCTGCTGCCGTTAAAGGGCTTTTCTTTCATCAGTGAATTATTTTGCTAATTTTCCTTTTCCTACAGGAAAGTCCTCAGAAATAATAAAACCAGGTTAACTGATCATTTGTTGTCAGATAATCTGTCTGGGATCTTATTGTGATAATTGTGCCTACTTGTCTTCCTGCAGAGAGGGACAGGGGTGACGATGGAGGAGAGTCAAGGGGGAGTGTGGGGGGACGTCTGGGAGGAAGACGAGGAAGACTTCAGAAGGTGTCGAGTAACACAGAGGTAATGTACACAGTTCAGCTCATAATGTTCAGTTTTTCTTTACAACAGTTTTAGTGGTAACAGGTGATAGTTTCATGATTGGGTATGAGAGGGGCATCCTGGAAAGGCTCAGTCGTTCACAAGCGAGGATGGAGCGAAGTTCACCATTTATCCATGATTGGATAAAGGAGATTAGTACATGAGCTCAGGAACACTTTGTAAAATTATTATTGGTAAACACTGTTTGTTTATAAATGATTGCATTCTGTTCTTAAATATGTTTTCCACAGAGTCCCAACTTTTTTAGATCAGGGTTGTAATTTGTGGTTCTAGTCCGAGGTCTTTTTGGAGGCTGGAAGACAAATGCTGCGGCACATTCATGGTTTTGGTATTAATTTAAATATCCAGGACCATTTATGTCTACTTTTAGAACATTTTGCAGACAACAGTATTCAGTTTGTCACGGCAGCTAAACAGACAAGAAGACTGAACCAATGCATGAGGAGAGAAGGTGCAGATGTTTCAGACAGGAGACCACTGGGTATGATGTGGATCTACAGATTGTCACGTGAAGCAGCGGTCAGTCTGTTGTCAGTGTGAGCACAGACTCTGGTCTGCAGTGTAGTCTGCATCATGAGGAATATAATAATGGATTAATATATAGGAAAATAAATGGATAAAAACAAAGTAAATCTTGGGGTGTGAAAGGGGAAAGCATGTAAGTTTAAACTATTTTATTTACTGATGGTTTTTATAAAACCTGATTTCAGCACCCCCACTTCCTACACCCATAGTTTGAATTTGACCACATTGTGTCTCCAAGTGTCTGTGAACAAAAACAAAAACACAAACTATGATCTCAGAATGACCACGAGGCTGAATCAGCACCTCAGTAACACAAACACAGCTATTTCTTTTGTACCAGGCTTATTTACGGTCTCTGCAGTTTATATATGTGTGTGTGTGTGTGTGTGTGTGTGTGTGTGTGTGTGTGTGTGTGTGTGTGTGTTTTATTAATATTCTTCTCTTGTCTTGTTTTCTTATTTCAGTTAGATTTTACACTTTTCTCTATTTTGCTTTGTTGTTTTGACTGTAAAAGACTTACTAACGTGTTAAGAAAAATACTATACACAGCGTATCATTATATTAATACATTATGATTATATAAAATTAGAAACCGTTTAAGAATCTGGAACCAGCAAGTGTCAGTTCATTGATTATTCTTTTAATCATTTCAGCACAACAGAATGTGTTTGTGAAATCTGTAAAACAATTCAAAACGTCACAAAATGACTGAGAGAAGAATCAGAATTTGTGTTAACTGCAAACTAGAATCATGATAATGGTTAATTTCTAATTTTGTTTAAGCTTAATTTGGAAAATTTGCTTCACTCTGAGGCCGGATGGTGACAAAAGGACATAAGCATGAAGCTCTGATGTGAACGTCTCAGAATGCGCACTGAATGCGAACTGTCCTCTACTTGAAGCATCAGCTCTCCATCTGCTGAAGCTTCAGGATGTTTATTATCTGTTAACAGATTTCACAACCACAGAAACCTGCAGCTGTGCTTCATCAACAACAGCGACAGTGAAGACGAGGAGGAAGGAAGCAACAAAAAGGTCCCTTTCTGACGGGTGTTGTGTATTCTTTACATCACTGCTGACTACAGCTGGGTATCAGTTAAATATTTAAATGTGTCAATGCAATACTTGAGTTTCAGTACAAATACAGGAACAATACTTGTTTCGGTAGAATTATCATGGTGGGGAAATGAACTTCTATTCAGCCAAATCTGAGCACAGAAACTCAAGACTGGTCTCTACAGAATCAGTTCCAAATGTGCAGCTTCATAAGTCCATGAATACTTGTGTAATTTTTGATCTTTGGAAAAGTTCTGATGTTTGTAAATGTTATTTTCATGCTATTTGTTGACAGAATTGGTCAACGTCTTTGTAATCATTTCAAAAATTTAGACTTTGGTCCAGCTTCAACAAAAGCATTTTCTCCAGTGATCTGACCACTGACCTTAGATCTCCATCAGGTCTCCATTGAAACAGGGGGCAATGGTTGCCATGCTGCTGGGCTGAAACAGGAAGTGGCCGTTGCTCTGAGGACGCTGAGAGACAAACTGCTGGCTGAGCAGAAGGAGAAGGAGGTAAGAGGAAGGAAAGAAGGAAGGAGGGAGGGAAGGAAAGAACATTCTTTGTAAGAAGTGCAGAAGCAAGAAGGAAAAGAAACAAACAAAACAAAGAAAAAATTCAATCATCAAAAAAGTGTGTGTGTGTGTGTGTGTGTGTGTGTGTGTGTGTGTGTGTGTGTGTGTGTGTGTGTGTGTGTGTGTGTGTGTGTGTGTGTGTTGCAGCATCTGGCCAGCAGCAGTGGTGTTGCCAAGAGGAAACATCTGGAGCGTTGGGAGCTGCAAAAGTGTTCATTGCAGCAGCTCAGCAGTTTGAGAGCATCACTTCAACAGGACGTACATGGTACACACACACACACACACACACACACACACACACACACACACACACACACACACACACACATACATAGTTCAACTATCAGACACACCCTCTGCAGTCTTGGAAGGTGGCTCTGAGAAGCTGTGTCTTGCTCCTTCATGGACAGCCGCTGTGTTATAATGGATTCTAATGGAAATCCAACCACAAGGAGAAAAAGCATCAAAATGTTCTGAGAAACTTCCAACTGTGACGTGTGACTGACGTGATTTCCTCAATGTTCTTCCACATAGAAACACTTGGAGTTTCCTGGAAATCTGTTTCTGAGAAATCAGGTTTTTTCAGTTTGGGCAGCAGACGTTATAGCAGCTAGAGGACCAAAGGGGATACGATGCCCAATGAAACGCACCATCACCTTGAATAAAAATACAGATTTCTCTATGTTTTGACCATTGTAAACATTTGGGTTAATTTAAGTACACAACTCAACAAACTATATAACATAGGTCTAGTTGTTCTAAAATCTTTTAATGCAGAAATGTTACATATTGTACCTTTCATTCCTACCCTGAAACAGTTGTTAAATATGAGCCCCAAGGTAACTCCTCCCACAACTTAATATGTTCCAAATATTCATGTTTGTGCTGAAAAAGGGCAGAATAACAAATTCCATTTTGTTCTGAGCTGGTTAGCTGTTGGTCACTTGTGTTTAGCGTAAGGAAACGTTGTTGCCTACAACAGAGTACCAATGCATCACTTACTCTTTGATTCTGTCTTTGATTTTCTTCCAGCTCTGAGCTCCGAGCTGGTGGCCCACCTGTTGGTACGAGACCAGCTGAGGACGAAACAGGATGCCATGCTGCTTGATGTGCAGGACCTGACCTAAGACCAGGACCACAGACTGGGACGGTCCACACAACTGAGACAAACATTTGTCCACTCTGGGACCAGGTGGGGCTGCTCGTTGATGTCAGCCCAGGAGCCATTTACTTCAATAAAATGTTAGCTGACCTGCTAATTTATCTGACAAATCACCAGCATTCAGGACAACAAGAGGGAAATACAACTGGATGATCAGGTTAAAAGGAATTGAATCACCTGAAAATGACAGAAAGTTGTGCAGCATTGCCCTGACTTCAAAACTGATGACAAATGACAAACTTGAAACTAACAGAATTACGTCAACGACAGGATGAGATTTCAACACGTGTCCAAAGGAAAAGTCGTTTGCGTCAACTGATGTGAGAAGAAATAACCTTGAACAGACAGAGAGTCAGTTTCAAATCAACAAAGGAACAAAGGTTTCGGGTGGATTGTTTGGAAGCCAAATCCAAACGTCAACATCTGTGTCAGTTTCTGGCTACTGAGGACAGTGATGAACTAGCCAGAGCTACAAGGCCTGTAAAGAATGACAAAAACAAGCTCCTGGATTTTGTCATAATTTCCTCTAAACTGCACTCAACCATTTAGTTTGAGTAGTGTTAGATCTCTGATCTGTTAAGCTCCTCAGGACCACTGTTTTCAAGCTTGTGGCTAGTCTCAGTGGTTCTACCTGAACATTAGAGGCCCAGAAGGGCGGTGAGGGGGTTGTAATTTGACAAAGGGGGTCAGAAATTAAACCATCCTCTCTGATGACACCATTTACACATACTAAATATAAAGGGTTAGTAGATTGGGGGGCCAGCTCCCTCATTTTTCGTGAATGGATTATTAGCAGGTGACAGTTAATGATTGTTAATGATGGGCAAGATGTGGTGTTGAATTTCTGTCAGTGTATTTCACAGTTCCCCTTTCAGACATGCAGCTTAGCTACTTTATTATCAGACTGGCTCAGTATGACTTGGAGTTCAGTGCGTCTGATTGGATTGCTCCATCAGGGTTGGGAGTGAGTTGTTGCCCCAAATCAAGGTGAGGTTGAAGTATCTCAGGGTCCTGTTCACCAGTGAGGGTGAAGGTCTGGGGACAGCAGTAATCTGGGTGATGGACCGTACTGTTGTGGTTCAGAGGGAGCTGAGTGCAGAAGTGGGTGGTGGCTCAACCTTAGAGATAGGGTGAGGAGCTCAGACTTCCAGAGGGACCTCGGAGTAGAGCTGCTGCTCCCTCACATCAAAAGCTGAGGTTCAACATCTGGCTCCTCTCAAATGTCTTCCTTTGGAGGTTTCTGTGGGCACATCCAACTGGTAGGAGACCCCAGGATAGACTAGAGCCTAGAGAGATTATTTATCTCATCAGACCTGGGAAGGCCTTGGGAGAGAGTGACGACAGGACTACCTTGTTTAGCCTGCTACCACCATGAGATGGCCCTGGATACGTAGTAGAAAAGGGATGGATTCTTCCAAAATGCTAAGTGAACCTACATGAAAGTACAATCAGCATTACTATCATTAGAGGACATGTTGGGCTGACATAATGTATGACACTAAAAAAGCAATCGCTGAACAACAATCTGGATTTTAAAGACAGTTATGACATCCAGGGGGAATCTTAAAGGACCTCACAACCTATTTTCCCAATCAGTTTCTTACTATGATCTATCTTGTGCCAAAGTTAAAGTAGTTTTGGTTATTTCACGATAGATTTATGTCAGTATTTGTTTGTCTGTGCACCAATCAGCTAAGTTTGAAACTGAATCTGATGACAGTTGTGTTTTTTTTGTTGCCAGGCTACTGCTACTGCTAATTGGTGCTTATTTAGTCATAAACATTTCACGAGATAGAAGAAAAAGAAAGATTTCAAACCAGCTTTTCAGGGGATTTAAAATATACTCAAAAAACAAACAGAGATGAAATCCTTAGTCCTGCACAAAACAGAAGACGTCAGGCACTTCAGGCATGTAGGAACAAGAGCAATGTGTTAATCATAACAAAAACCCTTCATGAGCTACATGACTTCTTCATCAGACAAGTTTAGAAAACAATGTTGGTCGGTTTTCATGAGCAACTGAAGTTTGCTCTTTTTTTTACACGTTCAAACAATCTTGTTCTGACATTCTTTCTGCATTGAACTTTAATATTGGACACATATATGCTGTGGTGAAGTCTGTAAGAGTTTTTTTTTAGCCTTATCACAAATAGAAAAGTCCATATTGTACAACTCAATCTTTTTTTTTTATGAAAGTGAGACAAAAGAAGTGATCAGAGTTATCTATACATTTATATGCAAATGAGGGATTCTAACTTATTTAAGTTTTATTGTGTTTACTTACTTGTTATTATAACAAGGGAACATTACACTCATACAGCATGTGTAGCGAGACAAGCTCAACTTAACTGATGCATTGATATGTTGGTTGTTATACTTTGTTACTTTTACTTAAAAAACAAAAGGGGAATTTCACCAAAATTTGTTGCAAATAAAAGATACACATATTTATTTTGAATTTTGATATATATTGTCATGACTGAGCAAATGTAACATGGCCGTCCATTTGTTTTAAAAGTTAAAAAAGCAAGCAGTTGTATTGTTGTAATATTACCTAAATACAGAAAAAATAAAACAGTTCTTAATTTTGGTGGCATCCCTCTTTAACTAATGCTAAACACTTCAGGTACAGTCATTGATTACATTATTGTTTACTCATAAGAAATGCAAGGGAATAATGCGCTTAATGTAGTCAAGTATATGTGATGATGCACAGGAAATATTGCTGCCCTGTTTTGATGTTTTCTTCTTTTAAATCGATGTTTATGTTGCCACCTAAACATCAACTTCCAGAACTTTTTTTAAGGATGTGAAGTTGTATTCTGACTGCAGTAATTTACCTTTGGTTTATACTCGAGCCATTGATATTTAGATGATTTAAATGTGGCTTTTAACCACCACTAGCAATGTCCTCTAGTGCCTAACAAAGAAATGATATTTTGAAACTGATCAAATCCACTTTTTTCACATTGATTTGTGATAAGGAGCTCAGTGTTGTATTCATGGAAGACAATCTATTGCAAAGGAAATGTGTCTCTGTTACTTACATATAAAAAAGATTAAAGTCACATTAAAATTGCATTTTTAAACAAGCTTAATGTGTTTCTTCCTGAAACATCATACTGTGAGGGAGATTTCAAAACTGTCCAATAGTAATATTTTGTGCTTATGCTCCTAAAAATGAGGTAACAAACTGACAAGTTATTGTTTTTTATTTCATTTCATCTGTGACTTAAAGAGTATTTGTAGACATATTTTAAAATGTAAATACAATTATTTACAAATGGATTTGTAAATGTAAACATTAATTCTAAGATACACTTTATGGCATCCACTTTATTGCATCAATGTTTTTCATTTCACTGTAATCAGAAAAAGGCTCAACAAATGAAGCCGTACACTTTGAATGTAAAGAATCCACAGCTATGTTGCTTGAAAATACTCCACCAACAGTGGACAAGTCCTGCATTTAAAACTGTACTCAGCAAAACAGTATGTATTAATTTACTTAAAGTATGAGAAGTAAAAGTAGCTGTTTTGCAGTAAAATGTTCCCTGGCAGTGTTTTATTATTATATCTGACGTTTTTGGATTAACATTACTGCTACATTAATGTTTGTGCTGCATTTTACTAAGACGTTTCAGGCTGAGCTAATTTTAACTACTTTATATACTGTTGACTAATTTAATCTACAGCAATGCATCATATTCTATAAGATCATTGTATGTTTGCAGTGCTGCTGTCCTGTGCAAACCTCGTATCTCTAAAATGTTTCATGAACTCAGAAAAAACATTGTTTTTCAGCTTTGTGATGATGCATTTTCCAACTTATCCAAGAGGGTTTTTAAATAGTTTATTTTGAGGTAGAATTGTCTCAACCCATAAAGGAACACTTCATCCTTCAGTTTATCACAAACATTCAGAATCAACACATGTGGAGATACATTGTTTTCACAGGACAAGAAGAATTGGAATTGGAAACATCAGCCAGTTTTGTGACAATATCTGTGACTTTAGCTAGTATACGTTATGTAGCACAAGCTAAGCTATTTTACAGAGTATAAGAGTTGTTGATCCGTGGTTAAAACAGTGATAAAGCTCAGCTGAGTGTGCGGATATTGTTTAATCATGGTATTCATGAACATATATTTCCAAATTCTTCCAAATTATACATTTGTATCAAAGCATTTTATAGTCTGTACAACACATGACCCTCAGCTCAGGTAAGGAAAAACTGCACAAAAAACTGCTGGATATCCTTCCAGTAAAAAAAGTATTCCTTGCAGGAAGTGGCTGTCCAATCAGTTCCTTTTATTGTTTGTATTGTGCAAAAGCCGCAGTCAAACTTTATTACATAAAGTTGTCATTTTAGTGTTAAAACCAGTTTTAAAAAAAGCATTTGTAAGTGCTGAGCTAATGCTAAAGCTAGCGTCTGGGGTTGTCTACATGGAGCATGTGAAGCAGCATTGGTGTTATACTTTTGGCAGGCTAGGATTGAGAACTAGTATTCAAAAGCTAGCTAGCTAAGTTAGCAAGCTAAAAGAAAAGCCTAGAAACACGTTGCCTGTTTGTTGCTAAAATATGCAGTCAAACACTTGGGTTTGAACAGGCACAATCTTAACAACTGCTAACATATTAGCCATGTTGGCTATGTTGGATCAATTGCACTGTAGCAGTCACATACAGAGGAGTTTTTTTTGTTTGTTTGTTTTTTGCTGCAGGTTTTTTTTTTTTTTTTTTAAATGTCAGAGTGATTTGATGTCTTAACCCTCACTGTATTTATTCATATCTGTGCTACCTGTTCACTGTTCACAGTGCCTTATCGGTGGCTCTTTGACTGTGTGTTCACTGTCAGAGAGCCAGTCTCAGTATTTACCATAGGAATTAGAGTTGTTGTTGTTGTTCTTGATGATGATGATGATGGAATGAACGGAGCAGCAGGGTTGGAGGTAGAGGAGGAGGGGCTGATGTGTTCACTGTATTCACTTTGATTTCTAATTAAAGCCTCAGATAACGAGAGAGAGCGAGGAGGAGGAGGAGGAGGACGTGAGACACAAGCTTCAGCAGCTTCTCTGGAAGAGATGGTAAGTGATTTATATTTTATATTTTTATTTTGCAGAAAAGCAGCTTTATTGTCTATTGTTTTTGTCTCAAATAGCAGTTATTGATTAAAGGTCTGTATGTCATGTGCATTAAAAAGAAAGGATTCATTAAAGTATTACTTATATTTGGTCATGCTTAGCTCATATTCATTTTAATCGTTTTTAATGCAATATTGCCTCAGGAGCTCAAGAACATAAACCTTTGCATATTTGTTTTCTCTTTGAAAATGAGTTTCATATTATTAACCTTCTGTGTTTTAAATGTGTAGTCCATGACTATTTTCTCCAAACTGGTGTTAGTGGTTTAGTTTGTCGTTTTAGCAAGGACTGTGTGCAGAGCAGTTCAACACATTTATAGCACAATTATCCTTGAGCTAATTTACTTTTCCTGTTAACGATCCAGATGTACAAACGTAAGACCCAATACAACAGTAAATAAATTGCAATTAAACAAAAGATTAATCTGACAAATGTTTGGCAGCATTGGGATTTAAATACAAAAGACCTCAGAGCAAAGCCCTCAACTCTTTACGAACTATTTTTAATGTTTTTTTAAATCCTCAGTTGCTAAAAAGGGCCGGTGTGTACTATTAAAAGCGAACAGCTCAGAGCTGCACCGTGAGCGCCTCCTCCTCTTCCTCTGCAGTCCTTGTATAGGGTTTCATTCCTGCAGTTCTGACTGAATGAACGCTAATCAATTATTTACAGAGAAGCTGAAGGTCAGAGGAGAAACCCCAAGAGACCCTTCGGCCCTGAAACAGACACTTCTGAGCCACAACTCCACCAACGAGACCCGATGAGACCAAGAGGACAATCAGAACAAGGAGGACAACTGAAGGTAAGGCCAAACTCACTATGGTCCAGAATGATCTTCTGAATGTGAAATACTGGTACTGGATTGGCGGAAAGCAGCAGTTTCGCTTGATTCAAACTGTTTTAATTCAGGTTTAGTTGAGTCTTTACAGTTCAAATGCTTCAAACTGGTCTAACTGGACAGATTTCAAATGTTTCATACAAGGTTAACCAATAAGGTAAATCCAGCTGTGGCATCTTAGTCAATGTACAAAAATAGAAGTGCTGAAATGATTGAATAATTGATTACTCAACCAACAGAAAAATAACTGACAAAAGTTCTCATAACTGAGTAATAGTTTCAGTCATTTTTAAAGCACAAATGCTGATCTTTCTTTATGTCTGTGAAGATTCTCAGTCATTCAGGTCATGCTTATCCAAGGTTGCATCTAGGGCCACTGGACTTGGTTGTAGATACTTGAAAAATAAAGTGGAGAGAAGTAGAGAAGCCATCCCTCAACAGAGGAGGAGGTCTACTACTCTCCTTATCCCCCACCAGCCCTTCCCAGGAGATTTAACAACTGCTCAGTTGGCCTCATGTGACAACCCCAACGACTGCCGTTTACACCAGGCCTCAGGTGACTCCAATATCTAAGGACTGCCTTTACAACAGACAGGAGCACTAACGAACCAGGTGGTATCCATGACCTTGATAACAACTCCACAGAGGTTAAATGTGTAGGACTTCCCCACAACCAGTTAGATCTGAGGATCTGGATGAAAGGAGAAACATTTTCAAGTATCCACATCTCAATCCATTTGCCCTGGATTCAAAATCCCTTGACCAATCATCCTCTAGTTTCTAGAGTCCCCAGTGTGAGGATTTGTTCTGTTTTCTCTATTCTATTTGATAATAAACTGAATATCTTTGCAAATTCTGGTCAGACTAAACAGGCAGCTTTGTGAAACTGTATTTAGGCACAGTGTTGCTTTGACATAAATGCTAATGTTAACATATTAAGAAGAAGAAGAACGCACTTTTTATTATCACAGCTTTACATATACATGCACCACAAACATTACATGCACACGTCATGCTTTTTTGTGAAATTAATTCTCCGCGTTTGACCCATCCTTGGTCTGTCGATCCTGAGCGGAGCGGTGGGCTGCCAGCTGCCCGCCAACAGCGGCGCCCGGGGACTTTCTTTCGTCACCAGTCACCAGTCGGTGGTGATCTTCTTGCATGTTTTTAGTGGGGGTTATTTAAGGAGGAAACCCCGGGTGAACACGGGGAGAACATGCAAACTCCACACAGAAAGGCCCCCTTTTTTCCTTGAGCAGCAGGCACCGAAGGCATGGTGGAGGACACGCCACCAGCGCCCACAACGGGACTATAATGACAATACTTATGTGCTGTTGTTGAGCAGGTACAATGTTTACCATGTTCACCATCTTAGTACAGTGTAGTGTAGTATAGTATGCTCCCAAGGTAATTAGCGGTAAACACGAGGTATAGCTGAGGCTGGTGGGGGTGTCATTAGTTTTGCAGATATTCGCAAGACCATTAATGGGTTAAATCATAAAAATGTTATCTGCACTTAACCAAAATTCATCCCAAAACATATATAATGTACAATGGCCATATCCTACTTTCTGATTACATATTCTTTATGTCTACTGACCATGAACCAAATGCCTCAACAGCTGGAACAAACCACCTACCTGCTGTACAGAAAGGCTTCATAAATGGAGAGAGGTTTCCGGAAAGTTTTGTTAATGATTGAGGGGCTAATTGAGCGAAACACAGTCTTCATCAGCAAAACACCGGTGGTACATTCTGAACGAGCTTTTCCAAACTAATGACAGTGTGTTTTCTTTCCCTTCTTTGTCGCAGAAACTCCCTCCATATCGAAGAGACATGGGTCAGTCGACAGTGAATAGAGACAAAGATTAGATAGATAGATAGATAGATAGATAGATAGATAGATAGATAGATAGATAGATAGATAGATAGATAGATAGATAGATAGATAGATAGATAGATAGATAGATAGATCAGAGGAAGGACAAATGAAGGAAACCTCAGTGAATAAGAAGACTTGACGGAGCTGAGATGACGCCAGAGGAACCTGAACTGAACCAGCTCTGCCAGAAATAGCCTTCATCATGGGATTGAGCCAAGCCTCCCAAATCACTCCAGACACTGATTTGTTGGCGGCAGCAGCAGCAGCAGCAGCAGCGAGTAACCATCCCAACACTTCTGGCACCTTGCCCACGTCGTCCCTCCCTCCGCCATCCTGTAGCATTGATGAATCCTACAAGTATGTCTTCCTGCCTGTTTGCTACTCGCTGACCTTCCTTTTCAGCCTTACTCTCAACTCCGTGGTGCTGCTGCGCTCCTGCCGCCACCAGGGCAGTTGCTGCGGTGGTGGCAGCAGCAGTGGCGGTGGGCGACGCTGGAACACCTCACTGATCTACATGGTGAACCTGGCCACCACTGACCTGATGTATGGTCTGTCACTGCCCTTCCTGGTGGCGAGCTATGTGCTGAGGGACCGCTGGGTGTTTGGGGACTTCATGTGCCGCCTTGTCCGCTTCCTCTTCTACTTCAACCTCTATTGCTCCATCTTCTTCCTTACCTGCATTTCCGTGCACAGGTAGGACCCTCGGGAAACATGCCAGCCCAATAGAAATAACACAGGTGCTCTTAGATGATTCTTCTGATGTAATTATTGCTTTCAGTTTTGAGACTTTTGAACTGGTGATTAAAATAAGATGCTGCTTTGTTTAAACTTTATTTATCCATTTTTGGGGGGTTTACTTTCATTTACTGACTGTAGCTACACCTGTAACCAGACACCACAGAACACGAACAGAGGTCCCATGTTCATGCCCCATAGAATCAGAGCTGTTTTGGTGGCACAAGGGTGACCTACACAATATTCATCAGGTGGTTTTTATGTTGTGGTCGATCAGTGTATCTTCTTGGTATGTTAATTTTTAACGGCCCTTACATGTGCTATTTGAACATTCATTTGCTTACAGGAAAATTGCACTATGACACATATTAGCAAGGCCAATGTAGCAAGCTAGCTGATTCTCCTGACCTTTGAGCCAATCAGAAATGATTGGTGAAATGTTTGGAAAAGGGCCAAGTTAGTTGATGGGTTTCAGAAACAAATGAGCCAGGTTTAGGTTCAAACCCCCTAAGTTGCCAATCTGTCTAGACTGTTTCCTCACTCTATCACACAAACCTGTGGAAGATCAATAGTGACAAAACAATCAATGTGAAAATTAAGATTTAAATGAATGTAATCCCAGGCTGCTTCTTAGTTTGGTACATCAGCTTTTACATTCATCTGACAAACTTAAAAAGGTTATGTATTCCATTCATGACAATGAATCTCTGCTAGAAACCCTCAGCTAAGCACCTGAGACTCAATGTATCCAAGTGTTTTTAAAACTAAAGAGATTTAAAGCAATGGATTCAAACTCACCCCTGGTTGTCTGTACACAGGTACCTGGGGATCTGCCATCCGATGAGGACCATCACTCTGGAGAGCAAACGGGTGGTGAAGGGGACCTGTGCTTTGGTGTGGGTGGTGGTCTTCATTCTCACCTGCCCCATCTTCAGGTTTGCCCAGACAGGATACGTCAGGCGCAGAGGTGGTGGAGTTGTTGAGTCTGGAGGGGCAAGGGAAGGTGGCAACAGTACAGGATCTCAGGTGGAGGACGAGGAGGGATACATGAACTGCTGGGATGATGCCATTGATAAAGAGTTTGCTGACTATGTCCCATACGGCATCGTCCTCCACCTGCTGGGCTTCTTTGTGCCCTTTGTCATCATCGCCTGGTGCTACTCTCAAGTGGTCAGGACGATATTTCAGACCCTGCGTTCCCCTCCCAGTTCCATAGAGGGGGGGGAGGATGGTCCAGTGGGAGACGGGGCTATTGATGGAGTTCGAGAGCGGGAGAGAACCTCGGTCTCCATTTCTGGATCACAGTACTCGCATTATATCCGGCGGCGACGGAAATCCATTAAAACCATTGTAACCATCACACTGTTGTTTGCGCTCTGTTTCCTGCCCTTCCACGTGACCCGGACACTGTTCTTGCTTCTGCGGCGAGGGCAGCTCGGTGGCTGCAACGTCATGAAGACTGTCTCCATCTGCTACAAGGTCACCCGGCCGCTGGCATCCTGCAACGCTTGGCTCAATGCTCTCCTCTACTTTCTGACAGGGGATAAGGGCACCCCCTGCTGCTGGCCGGCAGAACACACTGTCCGCAGAGACCGCCGAAGTGGTTCCCTCTGGTGGCCACTGAAGATCCTGAAAAAAGAGGGAATGGGAGAGGACGACCAGGAGGTGGCTGAGAGGGTTGAAAGGGAGGTGCACATAGAAAACGAGTCCAAGTCTTCAAGGGTCATCTTCTAGAAGGTTTTAATGCTGGTTTCTTAAAAACAGCCCATGATACACCAAGAAAAGATTTAGCAGTTTAACAGAAAACTCTCCAGTAGTGTTGAATATTCAATCCAAATTTCGCTCCAGAGCTCCAGTCAAAGCACAAACAATGGAAAACCATGAGGAAAACATGATGGAAATGACATTTCTGTTAGTTTCATGTATTAATGTGAGGAAGGTTATGGTCTCCTCATTGCTCCACACAGATCTGATTTGTTCCATTTCCTTGCACTGTCGCATTTTGCGAGGTGACAAGGTGACAACTTTTTTGCAATATTTAATATTTAAACTTTTCATGAATTTCTGGCTTTGCTAGTAATTTGAAAATGTACTTTAAGATATTTGATGGCTGATTTCCTCACTCAGTTTTTGATAGTTGGTTAAATGGACACATTTTGGTTGGTACCAAAAAAGTATTTAATATGCAGCACTACTGTTTAGACGTGTTACTGTATCAGATGAATTTCACTGAGTCAAGTCAACGAGAAACACTCAGCTTTTCCATAAAACAAAATGACATGATGTTTAGCACAACCTCATAGCTCCTGCTGTGAATATTAAACAGAAATTCCTGAATCAAAGTCCTGAATCAGAAATGTGTGGATCTGATAGAGGGGATGTTTATTTAAGCCTCTCAAATGACTAATTCACTAAATAACTCAAACTACATTTTTGGTCTTTTAAATTAGCAATTTGTACCATAACTCTCTTAATTTCCTCAGAATACTAAAATTACTAATACTGTTAATTAGTTTACTGAAATTTGTCCTCCTCAGTGTGGACCACTTAAATTTAACATTCTTTTATTTAGATTCTGGATTGAGCTACATGGAAATACTTGTGGCTTTGGCTGCTCCAACCACACTACACTCATTCTAAACAGGTTCTGAATATCGTGTTCAGTTCATACTGGAAAAGTGGCCAAATGAAGCATATTCAAATCAGGCAGTATGCAGACTAAATATGATTACTTTTTTTTGTGTCCTTTCATGGACATTATGCTCCCACAATGCAAAGTGCAACGGAAATAAAAGTGGCTGCTCACAAAATAACATAAATTGTTGCTGGTGGTGAAACAGCTCTTGGAAAACAAGAAAATGTATTAAATCTTGCTCACTTTGTGAATTTAATTGGCACTGATGTTATAAATCCACAGTTTATTAAAGTTTTGATTACATGTCATTTCCTGTTACTACAAAATGGTAAAATATATTGATTTTTTTTTACTAACGATTTATAAAGATTACGTTGTAGTACATAATGCGTAGAATTTATATGTAGAATGGATTTGGGATACTACACTGATTGGGTTTCATTTTAGGGCAGAAATGCACAAATTAATTTTTTTTTGTTAATCTTTTAAATAAAATAAACTGTCAAAAACTAGTGGAGAATGCTCCAACAGTACAAGGTGACGCAGTCAAATGTCGTTTTTTCAACCATCAGTCCGAGAATGTTTAACATGATCTTAGCAGATAAATGACTTAAATGATTGTAACGCACACCCCCCCCGCCAACAGCTGGAAAAAAGAAAGTCGACCTTTGACCCTGTGACATAAACTTGAACTGTTCTGTCGAGTTTTAACAGGTTCCTGACTTCATTGTTATGTTCTCATGTTCGTTAAGACACACCTTCACTTAATCCTGGAACATGTACTAAATAAATGTGATTCTTAAAAAAGGTGACACTCTCCTGTAAATGCCATGTAAAACCCTGAATGGCAGCCATGTTACTGACCTGCACTAGTGTCTGAATGTATTTCCTTCAAAGAGCAACACTCTGCACGTTCCTGCTTCATGTGATGTTGTTGTTTTTGAGCTCAGGTCACTCTCATATTTTTGACTCGTGTAGTTTGACGTTTTGTGGCACAATATCTGGATTAAAGTCTGTTGTTGACATCAGCTCTATGTGTCCTCGGCCTCGTTCATGGTTAACATGTGGATCCGTTCAGTCCCAGAAATGATTAATAAGCTGAAAGATCATGTCACTGCTGGGCATCTGACACTGCTAACCAAACTGTTGAACTAAAACACTTGAGGAAACCACACTTTTTATCTCAAGCTGCTCTGGTCATTCATTCTTCTATCAAGAAATATAATAAACCTACAGTACTTGTAAAAAGTTCTGAAAAAATATATTTTTACAGTTCATTTATTAATATAGGTCTCTATTGTTACTCTCTTTTTCATGACCTAAACATAGAATTACCACCTTGCATTTGTTTACATCCACATCTGTCCAGACTCTTATATAAATATATGAATATATATATGAAGAGAATTGATAAAGGGTAGGATGTGTATTTTTTGGTGAAATGAAAATTATCGCTGTATTGACATGTATGACTGCAGTGAATAATTTCAGTGAGAAAGATGCATTTTATTTCCGGAGGACTGATAGAGAGCTTCATCACATGGTGGAATCACAATCACCTGAAGCTCAATATCAACAAAACCAACAAGCTTGTGATTGGACTACAATGCTTGAAATGGATGCTGCTGCACAGAAGCTACAAATTGTAAAACATGGATGCTTCACACACATCTTCAACCCGGCAGCATAGAAGACCGATACAATCACCACAGTTTCGAGGTTGACACCCAAAATTTGTGACACCAATTCAGTCACAGTCACTGCTTCTGTTCCCGAGTTATGGGAATGTCCAATGGGACTGCTGGGTTTTCAAGGCCACTGGATATTAAGTGGACTGTGGACGGTTTCAGAATAATGGGGTGCTAAAACAATGGGCATGGGAAACAAGCTCACAGTGCCAGTACAAACATGCTGGTGTTTATCAGGTATTATGTTTAGCATCTTACTTTATCATGTTAGCATGCTAACATTTGCTAATAAGCAATAAGCAGTACAGCCACAGTACAGCTGAGGCTGATGGGAATGTCTTTAGTTTTGCAGTACTGGACAAAGTTTTTGTCAAGATTTGTTTTACATGACATAATTGTTCATGCATTCTTTCTCCATCAAAGCATAGTACAAAAATGTAAATAACTTTATTTATGTAATCTAATCACCTTTAGATGATTACATTACATCCACCTACTCTCCCCAACAGTCCTCACAACCCACCTGTGTGCTTGCTAATGAACCTGACGTGTCTGTTGAGTTTGATGTTAGTAAGTACACAATAACTTGAAAATAATTTGTGACAAAGACTTTTTTTAATCAACCATGCAGATTAGAATACACAATGTTAATTTTAGGCTGCTGTGTTGGCCAGAATCCAGATGCAGGACGGTCAAGGTGCGCACTTTATGGCAGAACCCATTTCAACCATTCAGTGATCATGAAGATCTGCAACTGATCATGGAGGAACGCAACTTCTTAACAGTTAAAGAAAAGAGTTTAAAGTACCAAGACTAAAGCTGGATTTTTAATTGACACGAGGTGACAGCACAACTACTGCTGTGCAATCAATAACAGAAGTAATCATGTTGACTTTGCATGATTGTGGACAGCAGATGGTTTATAAGTCTTTGCTGTTGTGCATTAGTGAAAGTTACGTTTTAGTGGAGGAGAATGGCAGCTATATTCATAGGCTCTGTAGCTACGCAGTGAATCCCCCTCAAGACTCGACAGCCATGCTAGTGGCTGTGTTAAACTATAATTATGTACAATGATGCTTTAAGCTACATGCTATCATCAGCATGCTAGCAAAAATGATGAAAATGAATAATGAAAATACAGACATCCTGGTGTTTAAGGCTTCTATGTTAAGCATCTCAGCTTAGCGTGTTAACATGTTAACTGGCATTGAGCACAAAGGACGCCTGAGGCTGAATATCACCCTGACATTCATGCTGCTGGAATGGCTAAAAAAAAACATGACCTCACCCATTGGAGAACAGGTGATTCATTCATGTCAGTAGAGCTCATATAAAATTCAAGACAGTGTATAGTTTCTTCTGGAGAGCTGCTGAGTGCTGCAACCAGCAAACAAAAGACCTCCATCAACACTGAATAGATGACACTTAACTGGAGTTTTAGGAGAATCAACAAGTTGTAGGAGGTTGCTATTCATAAAGTTTATTACACTGTATTGTGTCATGTGGTGTTTTTGTGATTTTCTGCACCTGCTGTTTAACCTTTCACCTCTATCAATTCATCAATTGATCAGCTCCCACTGGGTGTCACTGATCAGCCTGTAGTTGAGTCTCCGATACTTTTGAGGGTGAATTCCTCGCTGATGCCACACCTGCTCATACAGGCTACGTATGACTGGTGGCAGCGGCGGGAAGCCGGCGGTGCGAGCCAGCATCTCGCAGTAATCCCATTGTTCCTTTTGCATCATCAGCAGGTGGTGCTGCTGGACTCCCTGCTTCAGTTTTTCCTGCTGCTCTCGCCAGACTTCATCCTGCATTTGAGTCACAGACGGTAAAGTGACTGAGCCGTCCAACACGGCTAAAGCAAACTGGACCTGCAGAGATAGGACTGGAATTAAGAATAACCAAACCTCAGTTCCACCTTTAGACCTCATTAGTCTGTGATGCCCTCATTTAATTTCATTTTATCATGAAACTACTGCAACAAACATCTTAAGACTCAGTTTCTTAATGCTTGCTTGAATCTTGCTGAAAGTTGATTTTTATTTTCCTAATTTTCCTGTTAATATACAGTTTTATTCTATTTTAATGTTTTGATTTGTTTTTAAAGTTTCTTGTATGTACACATCTTGACGTAAAGCGCTTTGATCTGCACTGTATCAATGAAAAGTTAGAAAGTTTATCATCATCATTATTGTTATTAGTAGTATTATACACAGGCTGGAAGGCATTTTCTGCTCACATTCTGTCGTGTTTTTGGTGGAGCCACTTTCTCTCCACCTGCCATGCCAACATCTACATCAGTGATTTCTCGTGTTTGAAAATAATCGTTGTAGCTTCCTTGTTTGTTTGCTTCTTGATGTGCTTCTTTTGACACCACAGATCACAGTCTCCATTAATGATTATGCTTCGTCTTCAGTCTCTTTCATATGTGGTGTGTCACAAGGCTCAATTCTTCGTCGCATCCTGTTCTGTGTAGATGAAGCTTCTGTTTTTCCAGTGGCTCCTGAGACCTGGAGGAGCATTTCCTACAACCACCTGTTAATACTTCAGCTCACCTGACAGTGGAAGTTGGGGAAGGGGCAGATCATCTTGCACATGCCAATAAAGAAGAGTGAGGGGAAGGCTGGGGGCATCATGAATTGGTAAAGTGGAGACAGCATGTAGTCACTGATCTCCATACCCAGCTGAGCCGCATCCAGGAATGGAAACTTGAAGTTGTACCCGGTGCAGAACATCAGGACATCAGCTGCACTCACAGAGTTGTCCTGGAACAGGTAGTTTTTGGTACAATCAGACAGTCTGTCGATTACACATAACTAAGAGAAAGCAAAAGGTTTTTCTACAGGTGTTAAATTGAACTGAAATTAGGAGCCTAACTGGGTCAGAATTGGTGCAAATTAGTGCTGGGAGACTTGATTAACCTGGAAGCGAATGAGGCCGTCCTTCTCGACCGCCACCACTGGACTGGACTGCTGAATCCCAGACGGGAGAGGAAAGGTCAAACGATCACGACCATGACTCAGAGTCACCTGGAAAGAAAGAAGGATAGAGACAGAGACAGATGTACAGTATATCATGATTAGCCTGCTAAGAAACCAGAAAGCCACAAGAAGAGGAATATGAAGAGCAATGTACAGGTTGAATACAAGCCACAGTAGCAGAAATTCAGAGAAAAAATCCTGTTAGACGACCCCACAGTCTGCGGTGCTAGATTTGGATGAAGTCCAACAGTTTTTCATCATGCTGAATTATTGTGTTTGTGCAGCCTGTCAGCACAATAAATCCAGTTTTTCTTGACAGTGCTAGCCTTCATGCCTGGGTACATTTAGCAGAAGTCAAGAAATTGGGCTTTACAGCTCCATCTGTGACAGAAAACATACTAGTGTACTCATGAGATCCATGTTTATTATTATTAAACTTGACCTAACCCAGACCTAACTAGAGCTGCCGTTACTGAAGCTCCACTAACAGTATATTTTACCAGTAAAGATGTTAATGTGATTGGCATATACATATGAGCACAAAGGAGATGGACATGTGATATTTTAACAAACATGTATTTATTAAGCAGGGGGCCACAGACGCAAGCAGCTCTACTGCGCACTCCCCTTTGTGAAGTCTCGTTCTAATGTTTCTGTTTTACTAAAATGAGTCCAGATGTCCACATGACATGTCCATGGGACTGATGGGAAATACTGTCTCAACACAGATACTGTAAACACTACCACCAGCACCATCCCTGGTGAGCTCACCAGTCATCACATTCATATTCAGCAGCACCTTTAATCTGACAACCTGCTTTGTTGTGTGCATTGTTTAAAAAGCACTAAAACACAGCTGTAAAGAAACGACATTCAAGTCGTTGTAAACAAGGCAGAGCTGTAGTGTGTTATTTGTTACCTGGGCACCAACTTTGGCCAGTTCAATGGAAATGTCCAATCCTGAAGCTTTGGCTCCCAGAACCACCACTGACTGATTTGAGAATGGCTCTGCATACCTGTATGTATGACTGTGGAGCACCTTTCCTAAATACAGAGAGAGAACTGACATCAGTTTCATGTTGAGCACAGAGGTTAGCTCAGAATGTGTTCGTCAAGCTTAGCCAAAAGACCTGAAGCATGGGGAAGCTGCTCGCCTAGCTCCATGACAAGAGAAGAAAAAACACTTTTTTACATTTTGTACCTTTTTAATTAATACATAGAAGTGTAGAAAATAAATGTATGCTACGCTGAGCTGAACCTGATGAAAATCTTCTGGCTGAAATGTTGTAAACAAACAAACAAACACACACACACACACACACACACACACACACACACACACACACACACACACACACACACACACACACACACACACACACACACAGACATTTCCATCTAAAATGATACTAAAATGATGCTGACTGATATTCTAACATTATCCAACTTAATGCAGTTGTTCATCATCATATCATAGTGTGTACACTACACCTTTAAAGTTCTCTATCCCAGGTATGTCTGGGATGTGAGGGTCGGAGTAGTGCCTTTAAAACAAACAAAAAGCAAACATCAGAACATCCAAATAAACATGTTTAAACTCACAAATGCATTATTTTGGTGACCCCAAGTGGCCAGAGTAGGTAATGACTTAACAACATATCAGAATCAGAAATCAGAATCAGAAAAGCCTTTATTGCCAAGTACGGTTTTACATATACAAGGAACTTGCTTTGGTGAAGTTGGTGCATGACACATCTAGTAAAAAATAAGCTGTTAAAGTAGTAAAAAATATAGCATATTGGTTTGAGGCAAAGTGTGAAGATACACATTTGGCAAATGCAAGATGAACAAGAAGAGAAATGAATAATCTGACTGTGACACCTTACCCTGAGCAGACGAAGACCGCATCAAAGGTCTCTGTTTTCTCATCACCTGACGAATCAGATGTTGTCACTTCCCATGTTGTCCTCGTCTCCTTGCCCTCCGTTGCCAGGACTACGGGCTTCACGTTTTCCACCACTGTGTTGAACTGACACACAAAGAGAAAAAGAGGATTCACACTACTTGGGGGTCACATCTGTGAGCCACCACCATCACTGTGGTTGTTCTAGTTCTAGTGAGGACACACAGATCCTCAAACCGCCGTCAACTCTGCCTCTAGATATTTGATACAAGTGACATTAGACAGGGAATTTCCTTCATTCCCGTTCACTGATGAGTTTGACATAATACCAGATTCTTTTCTTTCCAAATGCAAATCAGTCAGGTGATCAGCTGCAGGATGACTCACCCTGATGTGAGGCCAGATGTTGTGGCTCTGGCAGTATGATTCCAGGTACCTCTGAATCTCCTGATGGGGCAGGAAGCTGTTCAGCTTGGGGTCAAATGGAAAATCAGGGAACATCATCACCTCCTTTGGCAGGTTGGTCCTGTCGTGAGGTCAGGGAATCAGAATCACTCAGAGGGAGGCTGACTGTCTGTAGGTTACTTAAGACGAAAACATAAATACTAGTGCTGTCAAAAATATTGCGTTATTAACGTGTTAACACAAATCAATTTGGACGCTCTTTGTGACCTAGTGAACTTGTAGTTTTTTATAAGCTGTGGCCACTGCTAGTAACGTAAGAAAAACTACAGGATCCGGTTGTAAACCAGAAACAAAACAATAGACACGCCCCACGCACGTGTTTGGTCACGCCTGCTCGCTAGCTGTAAAGGAGTAGGTTATTGGTTTGTGTGGATGTCAAGTGCGAAACGGCGAAATGGATGCGAACAAGATTCTGAATGGAAAGTTTCGTTTCAAAAAGTTGCCAGATGGGTCGACTGACAAGACCAAAGTTATCTGTGTGTATTGTTGGTGTGAACTGAGTTATCACCGGAGCACATCCAGGCTGAAATACCACTTGATGGCCAAACACACGGCTCATGCAAATTCTCCGCCGCCTCCTCGTCAAAACCAGGCGACAATGGATGGCTTTCGACAGAGGCACATGGATGCTATTATGTTCAAAGGAAACTTAAGAAAGGAAAGTTTAAGCCATGGTTTAACTGCACTATAGCCTGAGTCCTAGTTTACAATGATGTGCACTTTGTAACTTTATCTTGTATCACCCTGTTTTGATCCCTTAGAAAGGGTTGTGTGAGATTTGATTCATTCAAATGTGAATGACTGCTCAACGTGAGAATGTTAGTGTGAAATATAACACTACACGTTGTTGTTTTCAATGAAAAAACATTTGCACAAAGCAAGCCTATCCACGTTTCCATGTTGATAATAGAATTAAAATGATAATTCAAGGGACATTTAGAATAGATAAAAATGTGCGATTAATTTGCGATTAATTGCGAGTTCACTATGACATTCATGAGATTAATCGCGATTAAATATTTTAATCGATTGACAGCACTAATGAATACTAATAAATAAAGTTCTCTTCAGTTACTTGTATGTGCCACTTAAGAACAGGACTGTTTGTATGAGTGGATCTGACTGAGTTCCAAAGTACTGCAGTGTAAAAATATATTACAGGTAAAAGTACTCAGTGCAGAAAAACATCCTCTGTGACTCTTACACTTATATGATATCCTTAGAATATTATTATCCATGCATTAATGTAAGCAGGATTTTACAGTTGTTTTGTATAGGACTGAAATTAATGACTCTTTTCGTTATGGATTAATCTGCTGAGTATTTTCGTCATTAATCATTTGACTATTTGGTTTATAAAAATTCTGAAAACAGGGAGAAATGTTGTCACAATCAGCCAGAGCTCAAAGAGAAACCTTCACCATGTTTGTTTCCAAACCTCAAAATTATTAAAAAATATATCAATCATTAAAATAATTCATAGGAAAAACAGGAAAACATGAAATGTTTTACAACATGAAAAATGACAACAAAAAAAGATGATCAATATAGTTACCAGTTTATTTTCTGTGAACTGACTAAATGTTTTTACTATACTATAAACTGCTGTGTATATTAATGATAACAAAAACATCACATTTAATAAACTCTTCACATGTTTTGTATTATCTTAATTTGTAAAGTAATGAGTAACCAAAGCTGTCCAATAAATGAGGCAAAAAGTGCCACTAAAAATGTAGTGGAGAAGGAGAAAGTACGATGACAGGAACAGACTCAAGTGAAGTAAAAGTGCCTCAAATTTAGATTCAAGTACAGTACTTGAGTTACGTACCTGAGGTCTCTGTACATACTGCTGTGAATCGGCTGTCCGTTGTCGTATGTCCCTGTACGTTCATCGTAACACCAGGTGCCACCAACCTTGTCGGTGAGCTCGAACACCACCGGAGGAGCGAAGACGTTCAGGCGGGACAGGATGTGTCTGGCTGCACAGAGTCCAGCCGCCCCGGCACCGATCACTGCCACCCGCTGCAGCATCATCTACGACCTGACACAGAGAGAGATGTGCTGAGGTGACGCCTTTGCTCCGCCAGTTACTAAAGGAGCATTTCCACAGTGTTGGGAAAGTTCACTTTCTACATGAACTAGTTCAAAGTTCAGTTCACAAATTTTAAAATTAACTAGTTCAAAATTTTGAACTAGTTCTAAAAATGAACTAGTTCATAGCTGTGAATATTCTCATTCATCCAGGTCAGTTTGTCTTGGAAGACGTTTCGCCTCTCATCCAAGCAGGCTTCATCAGTTCATGCGCACCAGACTAGATGGGAAATGGTTAGGTTATTTATCCTCTGAGTGAGGCCAACCCCCAAAACCATCCATTATCTATACCGCCTATGGAGGCTATTCCAGCTACATGCAAGGACACACTCACACAATTGATGACAAGTGTGAGTATTAATGCTCAATTAATGAGCATGCTTTTGGTCTGTGGGAGGAAGAAACATGCCCCGCCTGACCCGGGGATCGAACCGGCAACCTTCTTGCTGTGAGGCACGCGCACTACCTGCTGCGTCACCGCCACCCGATCGGCTGAATGGGGGATCGTTTGCCTCACAATAGCGAGATACCATCCTTGGTTTTGGGGGTTGGCCTCACTCAGAGGATAAATACTTGAGCCTAACTAACACCATTTCATTAGACTAGAGCTGTCCTATCTAGTCTCGTGCGCATGAACTGATGAAGCCTGCTCGGATGAGAGGCGAAACGTCTTCCAAGACAAACTGACCAAGTCCAGTTGCGAACGATTGAATGCCCTGAAGCGAACTGGTTCATAGTTCTTTTTTTCCACATGTTGCTGCGAGCTATTATTTTAAATTGTTGCCACAGCCCATATAGAACCACAGGCAGCAATTGTTTTATCCGTTTTAACACCGTAACTATTACGTAAAATTTCATCTTCATTCCCAATTTTTAGACCTTATCCAACCAGGGTTTACATTAACATTGAGGGGACAACATTTCCCCATTGCTGCTTTAACGCTTTGTTGCTGTCCATTCAGTCCACACTAGCAGCAGCTGCAGCTTTCACCCCATGTGACTGAAGTGCGGATTATCTGTTTGAAAGCCGTCGGGCAAAGTTTGCACAGAAATGTAAGATTTTTCCCAGCCTCACCGATCTTGTCATAAAACTCATTTAAATGATTATACGACGTCTCCTTGCCGCTTTGTCACCAACATGTTGCTTTTTTTTTGATGACGCATGCGGCGGTGCAACACAGGTGGCTGATGTTGCCAGATTGGGTATTTTTCCCGCTACATATTAAGGCCTGTTGACGGTGTGTTTTCGCCTGGAAGGCTCTTTAGAAATCTGACACCCTATTGAACGAATTTAAACCGAGACAGCGTGCCGTTCACAGACACCACAATGAACGAGTTCACAGTAACGTTCATCAGGCAGTAAAGCAGTACGTTCAGTTTACGTTCGCCCAAAATATGAACGCGTTCATGAACTATCGTTCAATGAACTCGTACAGGCACAACACTGCTTTTCTAACATCATTACATTACATAATCGCCAGCAGCCCAGTCACAGATTCGAATTTCCGGGATCAATATCTCCAAAGCGAAAGATTGTTAGACACAAACAAAGATTGTAACACAAACAACGAGCCACAACCCACAAAATGAGCCGTCTTCTGCAAAGTGTGACTTCCGTTGGTCTCTACGAGCAGCCGACAGCGAGACCAGAGCGCAGGGACCGTCTACAAATGT
Source organism: Chaetodon trifascialis (assembly GCF_039877785.1). Taxonomy (NCBI): domain Eukaryota; kingdom Metazoa; phylum Chordata; class Actinopteri; order Chaetodontiformes; family Chaetodontidae; genus Chaetodon; species Chaetodon trifascialis. The sequence continues at coordinate 5,663,686 of NC_092071.1, read as the reverse complement.
CTATACCGAAAAGAAACAATAAATAATTAATCAATAACTTCACTTCTGTGAAGTGTAGTGCCACCAAACTCACCTCACACACTAATTGCACCCTGCTGGTTATACTTATGCATTTGCTTTGGAAAAACATGCTTTTACATAATTTGGGGGAATTTTTAATGGGAATAATATTCAATAATTTCACTTTAATAGCGTGTTGTGCCACTAAAATCCCCTCACATATCAGTGGCCTCCTGCTGATTATACTGCGACGCTTAGTTTGGGAAAAAGTGTTTTTACATAATTTTTGTTTGGAATAACATTCAATAGCTTCATGTTAATAGTGTGTAGTGCCCCCAAAATCCTGTCACACATCAATGACCTCCGCCTGGTTATACTACAACACTTAGTCTGTACACTTAGTACACCACTTGAGTAAATGTACAATTTCTTCAACCTACCGGTTTCAGTTAGTATGGAGAAAGTCTGGACTTTGACGTACTGAAACTGAACTCCCTGAGAACACTAGCTGTTCATTTAAAACACGTTTTTAACTAAATTAAGGTTATAGCTAAACTTATTGTAGTTGACAGAGTACAATCAAGCAAAGAAAAATAAACAGATTTGCTATGAGCGCATTCAGAAAATAAAAACATATTCAAAGTGTTTATCTTGTTTATCAGCTAATTACAGCTTCATTTAAACCCGCTATCATCACATAAAATTACTGCACGTGCCCTGCGGTCACACTGCGCATGCCCACAGAGAACCCTAATCCTTGATCTAGCTAGCTAAAACTTGCTGCACAATTAGTTAGCAGGGACAAAACAAGGTAGCTTCAAAATACTGTACCGTAGTGTATTGTATTCACTGTTGGTTCTGGTTCCCAGTTCGATCAGTGCGGAAAAGAAATAAACATCTGTTAGCCCGATTCTTTTGTTGAAAGCCCAAGGACAAGACTGGAAAAATCTTCAGTTCACAGATGTAGAATTTGTTCAGGTCACAGGTAAAGTAAGGCAGCGCTGGGCTCGAAGTGATGGCGCTCTTGCAGGATCTCAGTCAGAATGAGCCCAGATTTCCAGGTGTATTCACATTTTGTCTTCTTGGGTTGGGGCCTGCCCTGTATAGAGGTTGGACTTACATGCGATCACTCAATGGCCAGTTATCTTTGATGTGAACAGGCCAACCAAAGTTCACGTGAGCTAACTGAAATATAATACAAAAGATGTGTGTGTGTTGGCTTCAAGGCATGTATCTAACCTTGAGACTTAACCTTAAGAGATAAGAGAGGATTCTGTGGGCACCTTTTGGTCTTATCAAGTAGAAAGTCACAGCGTTCAAACTAAGGAGTGTGATTTGCAGGGTTACATGAGCACATGGTCAGATGATTTATAGATTACATGACTACAGAGAAAGGTAATAATTCACAGTGACTAAAATAGCGTCTAATTATAACATTCCCCCTTTTGACATAACTTTATTATGTCAATTAAACATAGGTTGGAATGTTATCGCTATATTGTGTCACAACTGTGAGTTGCAGCCAACTTAGCAGGCCCCCAGACTGCAAGTGACTACCTACTTCAGATGCAGCACAACCAGATAGGACATTTTTGATATCCCCCTTTTGATAGAATTTTATTATATCAACACAAACAAGAACATCATAACCGTATAGTGTATTTGCAAGCATGTCTTCATTGCGTTGAGCGTCCTATATGTATGTGTAAGCTGTTCTGAGGCAGTGGTCTAGTGACTGTGTAAGGTTCTTTACAGTTACAATTAAGGAGTTGCATTTCTCCTTGGACCCGGTATGTTGGTCCCAAATGAGGGTAATTTTGTTTTTAAGCTCCTTCCAATTGTCTGAGGTAGGGGAGGCTGTATATTCAATTCAATTCAATTCAATTCAATTCAATTCAATTCAATTCAATTCAATTCAATTCAGCTGTATTTGTATAGCGGCAAATCACAACAAAAGTTGTCTCAGGATGCTTTCCATATAGAGCTGGTACAAGCCGAGCTCTTTTATCTACAGAGACCCAACAATTCCCTCATGAGCAAGCACAGCGGCAAGGAAAAACTTCCTTTTAACAGGCAGAAACCTCGGGCAGAACCAGGCTCTGGGTGGGCGGCCATCTGCCTCAACCGGTTGGGTGAGAGAGGAAGAGCGAGAGAGAGTGAGACAGACAGAGAGAGATAGACAGAAATGCAGTCAGAGAGAGAGATAGGCAGAGAGAGATAGACAGAAATGTAATCACAGTAACAATGACAGTGGATGTAATGGCAGGGCCATGGCAGGAGACGCAGCTGTAATCCACATTCCAGATTCAGCCACTATCCACGGGAACCTGCGAGACGACAAAGCACGGAGACTCCGGGGAAGGGGCTAAGTTAGTAACACGCCGTGGTAGGACATGAAAGCGTGCAGATGGAGAGGGACAGAAGGACAGAGGAGCTCGGTGTATCTTTGGAGGTCCCCCGACAGTCTAATCCTATAGCAGCTTAACTAGGGGCTGGTCCAGGACAAGCCTGAGCCAGCCCTAACTATAAGCTTTATCAAAAGGAAAGTTTTAAGCCTACTCTTAAATGTAGAGACAGTGTCTGCCTCCAGGACAAAGACTGGAAGATGGTTCCACAGGAGAGGAGCTTGATAGCTAAATGCTCTGGCTCCTGTTCAATTCAATTCAATTCAATTCAATTCAATTCAATTCAATTCAATTTTATTTGTATAGCGCCAAATCACAACAGAAGTTGTCTCAGGACACTTTCCATATAGAGCTGGTACAGACCAAGCTCTTTTATCTACAAAGAAACCAACAATGTTCTGCTTTTGGAGACTTTAGGAACCATAAGTAGACCTGCATTCTGTGAACGCAGTGTTCGAGTGGGGTAATAAGGTAGTATGAGCTCTTTAAGATAAGAAGGTGCCTGGCCATTTATGGCTTTGTAAGTATGGAGGAAGATTTTAAATTCTATTCTAAACTTCAAAGGGAGCCAGTGCAGAATGAGAAATATGATCTCTCTTCCTCATTTTTGTCAGAACACATGCTGCAGTGTTCTGGAGCAACTGGAGAATATTCAGCAAAGAATTTGGGCAGCCTGATAGTAAGGAATTAAGTATTAAGTATTAAGTATTAAGTATTAAGTATAGCTGCCAGAGTTCCAAAACACATAACTACAATTAGGGCACCATGGGTTGTTGGTGGGCTGTCCCCACATGGAAATGTACATGTATACATCATAACCTCTCCAACTGTGGGGTGGTGATCCACACTTTATGGCATCACACAAATCAAAATTAAAGGACTGAGGAGCCTGATCATGAGTCACATTCTCAAGCTCTCAGCTCAGTTTTGGTTCCATATTTGTCCCTGTGCAACTGTCTTTCAGTTCTATTCTTTGAAGTGAATTGTGTGTGGCTCTGTTTGTCTGTGGGGACAGATGCCGAGTCATAGGTCTTATTTTGGATTGATTGTGCTTCAGATTGTTGGCTGTCCCACCACAGGATTGGTACTACAATTACTAACATTAATGTGGCTAATATAATGACAGTTACTCGAGTACCAAACCCGAGTCTCCAAAGTGGAGACTTTTTAGAGGGTGTGGTCTGTTTGGGGTTGGTCCAGTCTGTGGTGCATCGTCATTTCCAGTGTGTTGGTCATTGCTAGTAGATGAGGTTCCTAAGTCAGTCCTAACCTCAGCCAGTGTTCTTTCAGTTGGGTCCTGAGTAAGTGTACAGTGTGTTTTGTGGATCCAGTTACTCAGCCTGTCTTCTGTCAGCCATACCTTCACACAATATGATGTAGCTTCTGCTACCTTGTATGGTCCCTTCCACCTGGGGGAGGACCAATTGAGTTTGTTGACTTTCCTTAGGACCCAGTCTCCTACTTCAACAGGTGAGGTATCATGGTCCTGCTCCTGGGTGAATATTACTTGTTGAGATGTACTGATCACAGTGTTGTTCAGTTTTTTCACATATTCACATTCACATTTTCATACTGTGTCTGTTAGTGCAGTAGTGACTGGACAGGGCATTTTTCTCCCTGTCAAGATCTCATGTGGACTGACATTCAGGGTGGCATTAGAAGTGGACCTTACCTTATACAACGCAATAGGTAGGGCTTCGATCCAATTTAATTTTGTCTCTGCACAAACTATCGCTAGACCTTCCTTAATTGTTCTGTTTGCCCTTTCCACTAGTCCTCGTGACACTGGATGGTAAACTGCACCAAATTTAGGTCTGATCCCAAACATCTTATCTTAGTTATTTATTAGAGAAGTGAGAACCATTGTCAGATCTTATCACTTCTGGTACTCCAAATCTTGGTATGATTTCTCTTGTGAGCCATTAAATCTCTTCTTTCCCTTTTTTGCTCTTGGTAGGTGTGGCTTCCATCCACCTATTAAATTAATCTACACAAATGAGAAGGTATCTTTTACCTTCTGTTCTGTGCTCTGCTCCCACGTAAAATCAAGTACAGTTAACTTTCCATGGAGCATCTGGTACTGGAAAACTACCCAGTCCTGCTTTTAGTGAGACCTTTGGATTAAATTGATTACATATCTCACATGTACAAAATATTTTACAATGTCTTTGAGGTGTGGGTGCCAACAGTGTTGTAAAATAATAGCCTTTATTTTTGACCTCTGCCCTGTGCTTCTTGATATAGCATGTTTAGAGAGTCCTGTGGAATCTTTTATGGCTCCTTTTTCTTTCCATGCCTGTTTTTCAGATGGAGCAGCTGCTTCTTGAAGCTCTTTAATGTTTTGTACACATAGGTCTCAGTGTGATTTATCCTCAGATGTATTCTGAGACATTTGTTTATATACATTGTACCCTGCTATTGATTTTGCTGCCGTGTCTGCTGCATTATTACCTCTTGCTACTCTGCCATCTCCATTTTGATGTCCTCTGCACTTGACTATAGCAACCTGTTTTGGTTCAAGCAGGGAATGAAGAGATCAAGTAGCTGATTCAGGTGTTTAACAGGGGTGCCAGCTGAGGTCACAAAACCTTTTCTTCTCAAATGACACATATCCACATGTACAGCCTGAACTGCATAGGCTGAGTAAGTATAAATGGTTGTAGTTTTTCCTTTTGCTAATTTGCATGCTTCTGTTATTGCAACTAATTCCGCCATTTGAGCTGATGCTGGCTGTGGAATTGTTCATGCATCTCTTATCTCCAGTCCATCAGATGTTTCTTCTACAATGGCATATGATGTTACTAACGCGCCAGTCGGTGAGTGATGACTATGTCCGTCGTAATATAGTGTCATTTGAGTGTTTTCAATTGGTTCTTTGTGTAGCGTAGAGTGTAGTTGCATTTCTTTGTTAGCTTCTGCTTCACAGTCTTGGTCTTGTTTAGTGTTCAACTGTAAGGCCATGTTAGCTCCTGTGCTGGTGAAATGGATGTGAGGTTTGTTGAGCAGTTGTTGCAGGCCTTGGATTCTACGTGCTGATAGTGTGAATGCGTTGGAGTCAAGAAAGGCTTTCACTCCACATGTAGTATGCACAATGGTCTCATTACTCATGGTGATATGAGAGGTCTTTTGTACTGCTTTTCCTATAGCTTCCACATGTCTGACACATGTAGGGTGTCCTAATTCCACATTATCTAATTTTGAGCTATAGTACATCAACACTTTCTTGTCTGTTGTACTCCTACTCTTCCCCTTTTGAAAAAGAATGCACTTACAAAACCGCTCTTTTCATCAACATCCAAATGAAACGGCCCTGAGTAGTTTGGAGCATGAAGAGAACATGCATTAGACAAAGCGTCTTGACATCCACAAATGCTTTGTCAACTGCTGCCGTCCACTGTAACGGAGAGTTATAGTTTTTGTACCCAGCTTGTGTGATTAGCGCTCTCAACGGTGCTACCAAAGTGGAAAAATCGGGCACAAAGTTTTTGCTGTATGTTAACAGCCCCAGAAACTGCATCATGGATTTTACAGTGGTTGGTTTGGAATGACTCAAAATGTCTGTCTTCTGGGCATTGGTCATATGCAGGCTAGAAGACCAGATGACACAGCTCAAGAAAGTCACCTTAGGTCTCCTGATTTGGAGTTTGGACTTTGAAACTTTAAACTCACAGTCAGCAAGGTGACATAATACAATTTCAGTAGCAGTTATGATAGAATCTGAGTCAGGAGCTGCCAGGAGAATATCATCCACATACTGGAGAAGGGAGACACCTTGTGGCAACGTCAAGGATTGTAGCTGTTGTTTCAGAACATGATTGAAGATGGATGGTGAGTCAATGAAGCCTTGAGGTAAATGAGAATATGTGTATTGTGTACCCTCATATAAAATAACGGACATCTGTTGAGAGTCCTCATGCAGGGGCACACAGAAGAATGCATTAGACAAGTCAATGCAGGAGAAAAACTGTAGGTCAGGCGAAATTGCGTTCAACATGGTATAGGGGTTCGGCGTGTCATAGTTTGAAGGAACAACGACTTTGTTAATTGGTCTGAGATCATGGACCATGCGATATACAGGTTTACCAGGCTTTGGTTGGAACAGGATTAATGGGAGTGTTCCACGAGGAGGTTGTAGGTATAAGAACACCTGCCTGTGACAGTCCCATAATTTTGTTTTTGATACCCGTGACTTGGTCAGACATAACTGGGTACTGGGTCCTATAAATAGGAACAATGTTAGGCTTCAATGGGATAGAGATAGGTGGAATGTTGAGCAGACCAACATCAGGGGATCCTGTCGACCACATGGTTTCAGGCAGACTGTGTAGCAACGCCTGTGTGCATGGGTGATCAGAGTTTTCTCTACCTCTGTTCGAAACAAATAGTGTTTTTCTGGGTGTAATATAGTATGTGAGACATGAGCAATCATGTAGGTCTGTGTGGAAGGTGAGTTGCGAAGATTTTTATTCTGTGTAGGAGCTCAAACACATGTCACCAAGCAACACTTCCCCATGGGACCTAGGTTTTCAGCTTCTCCTCCATTAGCTACCTTCAGAGTAATGTGAGGGGTGGATGTCTTTAGCAAAGCATACAATATCTCCACTATCTTTTAGCTCAGCAGATTTTGTCACTGGAGAGGTCAAGGCCTGAGCTGGCATCTGATGCGTTGGTTGTGCAGAGGACGGTATGTGACTAGAGTGTTTGACTTCTCCTAAGAAACGCTGACAATTTATCAGAAACACTTCTGCTTTCTTAAGTTCCTTCTCTGCCTTTCCTTTCCGAAATCTGCCTGCCTCCTGTAGCTTTGCTGTCGCCTCTTCCAAACTGCCTGTTGCTTGCTTAAAAAACATGGTGAAATCACTCGGTTTTGGTGGAGTGCTTTCAAATCCTCCAGACATTCCCCTTAATTGCATTTCCCTTGTCAAATCTTCAAATCTATCTATTCCTATTTCTCTCCTTCCTCTTTATGAATTTTTTTCTGCCATCTAGCCACTGTTTCAAATAATACCGACGCCAAGGAGCAGGGTTTACAGTCCTTTCAGTTATCAACTTTCTGTGACATCTTTAAATATTTATACATGTGTTAGTCAGCGGGTGAATGGTGCAATGCCGGAGTGAGGACCCGATCAAGAACCTTCGACACAGAGCCTTGTACTCTGCGCTTGATCGCTGGGGGTTCTCCCAGTCTCTTCACTTGTTTTAATTCACCAATCTCCATAATACCCTAACTGAAAATCCCCTAAACTATTCCAATGTCCCCCCTTTACAGAATTCTCAATCACTCTCAAATGCTTGATATACTACTACTGACACAGCAAAAATATCGATCGAGCGGGAAACCACCCCACATATGTATGAAAAATAACAAACGTATCCCTGTGTCCTCATAAAGACTTTATCTTTACAATTTATTGGGATAATAAACACTCCTGATCAAGAAGTCTTCACCTAACATGGCATCGCCTCATGGGCATCAGGTGTCCCTGGCATCACCTAACGTGGCATCGTCTTACACGGCATTGGGACAATCACTATTCTCCCGACATCAGGCTTTCCTGGAATTAAAAATGTCCTCTAATAATTGAAAATACAATGTCTTTTTATTCTAACCAATTTAAGTAACACTAGGACACTTATTCACTTTCCTTTACGTGAGACTATGTGTTTTTACTTTCCATGTCACCATTCAGAAGAAAAAAAAATCTGACAAAACGCTTTTTCCAAATTTACTATAGTTTTAGCGATGGCCAATGAGCAGAAATTTCGAATAGAAAGAGGTTTCTGCATACCTGTTGTTTCAGGCGCGCCTGGAATTGTCTGAAAAAGACTCCTCCGACTAACTCCAGCGGTCATCAATTGGACACGGTCTCAGAGTCAACCAATCTGGGTCACGGCACCAAATTTGTTAGCCCGATTCTTTTGTTGGAAGCCCAAGAACAAGACTGGAGAGATCCAGTTCACAGATGTAGAATTTATTCAGGTCACAGGTAAAGTAAGGCAGCACTGGGCTGGAAGTGACAGGGCTCTCGCAGGATCTCAGTCAGAACAAACCCAGATTTCCGGGTGTATTCATGTTAGCGTACCAACACAGGTAGACCCAGACGACGGAAGTGAATGAGGAGATTAAATCAATTAAATCAGAGCTCAGACTGTTCTGATAACGATAATAACTTCCGACCAGAGTCCTTCAGAATAAAAGTGACATCGCTTCAAAACTTAGCTAGCTTGGTTAGCTTTACTTCCTCGGTGCTGATGGCCTTTTTCTCATTTTGTCTGCCTTGAAACTAACCATTTCTGTCCAATTTGGTGCAAATGTTACATTTGTCAACACATTAACTGAAATCAAAAGCAACATAAAAGCTTATAATGTCAAATATTTTATTAAAAAGGGAAAATAGTAGAATTACGCAAGAGGAAGAAATGTAAATAAAAATGAATGTTCCTGTATGCATAAAATACTCACTGTATATCTAAGCCATTCTCAACCAGGGACCAACTGTCCACTGCAGTCTGTTTTTACCATCTGTTACACTTGCAAATGTTCAGTCTTTAGATAAGATTAGATAAACCCTGATCCGGTACTGTATGCTGCTACACATCACAGCCCTGCACGGCTATCTCCCACATTTTGGTCACAGATCCACTCATCAAATTTGTCGTATTTTTTGTTTCAAATGATGTCAACGATATTTATTCTCATAGAGAAATGTCTCCTCGGGAAGATACTTTGCAGAAAAACTAATGATTTAATCCTCTAATTGGCAGTAGCAGATTTTACTTTGATTTTCATGTTTGTTACAGCCACCTAACACTGCTTTTTCCCTGCTTATAGATCAGTTTACTTTCTTCTTCTGATGTTATTTTGCTTCAGAGAAAACAACAGTTCTGCCTGACAAGTTAAAAGATTTTCAACAACCAACGTCACTTGGCAAGAAGTTACACACTTAGCTGCTGTTCTGTCATTACTAACTCTGCTACACAAGTATCCACACACTGGTGCTGGACTGATAAACTGGGTGGTATCTTATTACAGATTTATAGTATCACTATATGTCAGCTGATCAGTGTTGGTCTATGTCATGGTTTGTTCACTACAGAGCACTGATAAGTTTATTTTCTTTAAATACCACCAGAAGGGATCCTTATCAAAACAGTACGCATTTATGTAAAGAAGCAAACAAACAAAAAATTGACTGACTGTCAGTATCAAAATCAATATTGTCCTCAAACATCCAGAAACAGTCAAGCTATATTCCACATGTTAACTATCCCACACCTTCCCATGTACAGTCCTCCTCCCACCTCCAGTGACATCATCACTTCGCTGTAGCGTTCCCATGTGGCGGCTGCTGCTGCTGCGGCTGCTGCTGCTCGGCCAGCGCCTGCTGCAGCCGGGTGCGTTTCCTGGAGTAGTGCTGCCAGTGCAGCAGCTGCTGCTCGTCGATGAACTTGGCACACTGAGCGTTGACCAGCTCTTTCCTGAAGTGTTCGTACTGCAGCAGCTCCAGCATGTGCAGGCAGTGAGGATACCTGCAGAGGGAGAGGAAACAGGAGGCTGCTGCAGATTCAGACTGTACTGAGGAGCAGCAGAGCAGTTTATGTGGTACTGAGTAAAAATAAATTACTGTTTGCATGTGTTGGCTTACTTGAGGAACTTTGCATATTCAGGCTCCTTCCAGTACAGCAGGTACTTCAGGTAGTTAATGAAGGGCCTCTCTCTCAGGACGCCTCTCTGAGCCAAAACTGGAGGTACAAACACACAAGAAGTCAGTGTTATCAGTCAGGATTTCAGGACTTTGATCCCATTTAGCCAAAAGAGCATCAGTGAGCTTCAACGCCGATGTTGAGTGATCAGGTCTGATTCACAGTCAGTGTTCCACTTCAGTTGTTGGATGGAGTTAAGGTGAGTATTTCTCCACCAGAATTACATTCATGGCAGTGTGGGGAGAGTTTTAAAACAACATTTAAACTCAATTCCCCTGATAGGAAAATAAAATATTGATGTTTAATCTTAAAGGTCAATAATTTTCAAAGAGGCTTTCAGGAAAGAACTATGTAATCTAACTAAAGAAGCAGTTGCTGATTTGGGATTTCTTTAAATGAACTGGTCTTTTACATAAAACTTACAGAGAACATAATCTAATAATAAAACAGAAAAAGATCCCAAAATTTAAAAAAAGACTAATTATAATTAGTGGGTGTTGGAGTTTTCAAAAGTTGAAACAAACTAATGTCTAAAATACTGAATGCTGTAGCTGTAAAAGTATCTGTAATAAAACCTTTTCTGAAAGAGCCTACTCTTGTCCATAGACCTCCATCTAACCTTAACTTTTGAACTGAATTGAATTGTAGCATGAATTTTCCGTCACTGGAACTGTGCTCAGGGGTGTCCACATACCTTTGGACAGACGGCTCTTCTAAGTCATCTTAGTCTGCACCAGGCAGTTGAATTCATCCCACAAACATTTTTCTAAGACTGATACCAGTATGTTCATTCTGAAGCTGCCGACAGTCAATAAGCACAATGGCTTCTGAACCTAATGAAATAAAGTGACTTAAACTCGGAGGGGATGTCAGAAATTGTCGACAGTCAAACCACACAGAAAAGAGAAATATCTGAGCTGTTGTCTGCTGTCACTCACAGTTTAGATAGTTCGGGTTGGCCAAACACTGGACGAACTCCAGCTCCGACTGGAAACGGTTCCTGGCCTGCTCCTCTGGACCAAAAAGCACATAAAACAGTTTAACAGCAAAATACACCTCAGCTACAACATGATGATGAAGATATGTTCTATGTGAAGAGGTGATAGAATTTTAGGCTATGCAGGTTTAGAGAAACAATTCTGACAGCAAATTTTAACATTTCTACAATAATCATTTTCAGTTAATCTGGTTCCATTACAGTTGCACAACATTTGTTTTATCACAGTCTTAAAAGGAGACAACAGACTATGGATGTGTCATATCAAACTGCTTAGAATAAACACAAGAATGTCTTCTTCATCATGTTACATCATATAAACAACTGAAAGGGATTATGTAATAACTGCATTTGAATACTGAGTGAATACCTTTTGAATATGCATAACACTAGTTTAACAATGCGTTTTCTTAATCAGCTGAATGCTAGCAGTCTGTTAAATAAATTATTGAATTTACTGGAGAATGTGTTCATATTTGTACAGTCAGTCTCAGAAAAAGTCTTAGGTCATGCTCAAACACACATTTTTTCGGTACATAACAGTGTCCTTAGTTAAAATAATTTCTGATGTAGTTCGGAATAGCACTGTGCACATTTTTTCTTACTGATGCTGCTGTAATTTGGAATTTCCCCTTGTGGGACTAATAAAGGTATATTGAATTGAATAAAAACAAAAGGGCATATCTGCCAGTTGACAAATATCCAGTCGCTTAAGCAATAAGAATAATATAACTAAGTATCAGTGTAACAATGTCTACATTAATATACTGAGTAGTGTATTTACATAAACAACTAACTAATAAATTCCTTGACTTAATTCCTTGAATAATTTAGCTAAATGCTGTTGTCGGAACCATGCTATCCGAATTCAAAAGTTCAGTCTCAGTTACACAGAAAAGGCCTTCAGTCATTTCAAACAAGCATTTACTCTTCTCAATATGTAAAGACGACTTAAATTACTTCAAATTATATATTGAATTTCTTTCATTCTTAATCTTTATGTCGCCCTCTCCACAGGGATTTATGGTAGCAAGCTAACATTAGCACATGAAGCAGCTACAATATCAGCTACAAACCTGTTTCCATGTCGCCGGCTACGGACAGACGCGGCTCTAAATACAGCAGACAGTCACTCTTTAGATGACGATGATAACCGCCTAAAATATGAGAAAATAAATTTCTGACCGTCGGTCTTTGTTGCTTTTAAGTCACCGCAATCTAGAGTGCTAAAGCATATTTGCCGGAAATCGGTACTCTTTTTCTGACTATTTACGTCAATTTACGTCAGCTACCGTTCATAGCTTGATCGCTAGAGGGAGACATTTGACAACAAGCTCGTGAATGAATGACACAGAGACAGAGTCCCTATAGTGTTCTAAGGACAGTGATCTAGAGTTCGTGTTATATAATTATAACACATTACGTATTATATAATTATAACACGAACTCTGGATGTTACATAACTATATTTATATTACTGTGCAATAACCCAAAGACTCAGTGTTTTTGGCAATATTTTTATTCATTCTGTTAATGCTGTAGCTGCTGGCAGAGCTGTCTGGTTATTTTATACTGTTGGGTAGTTTAATATGCCAGGTCATATTTATCAGCTTATAAGCTTAACAAAAGATTAGAAACAAAGATAAGATCCCATAAGTAGCAGTAAGTAACCTGTAACTCCTGCCAAGAAACTGTGAAGTAAAAAGTACAGTATTTCCATATCTGCATTTATCTTTATATTTCAGACATGCGTCGCACCCAGTTTGTGTTGTTTAATAGTCTAGGCTTCATGTTTTCATGGAAAACTGTTTCAAAATGCAAATGCATTTGAACCAGAGTGTGTAACTCTGTGAGATAACTCTAAGAGGCAATTCTGCTTTAGACACCCTGAAAGCTGCACTAATACTCTTTTAATAACAATGAGTGAAAGAGTAGCATGAAAGTTTCTCTGGCAGTTGTGGAAAAGCAGCACTAAGAGAAAGTGGATATTGGACTACATTCAAGGTATGGTCATGTTGCTTTGTGTCTGCTGGACATAGAAGTAGGCAGCTTTTGGTTACTACTTCTATGTCCAGCAGACATATATATAAATTTTATAAAAAGATGATATGATGAAATGTCCCATGTTGTTTTCCCCAGCTTGTTCTTCATGTCCTTAATCAATGAATGCAGCTTCATAAATAAATTCAATGATATTATAGAAATGCAAAATGCAAAAATGGAGTAACAGCGCCTTAATATTATGTTCAAGATGAGAACTAGGTTTGGTTTGAAATAAGACAAAATATACACACACGTTATATACCTACAAAGCCTTGTATTACTTATAGTATTACTACTTTAATTATGTAGTCAAAGGTTCATTAAAGATAGATTTTTATTAAGAGCAGATACAACTGTTAGTAACAATGTACTAAACATGGTACAAAACTCTGGATGTCACATATGTACAGTACACATTCAGTCACTTACTTACATGTTACTAAATAAAAACTTGTTTAAATAGACAACAATACAAAACATTCAGTATACTTTCTAACTACTTAAAATAAATCCAGTTCACAGGGGTAAGACTTCCTCTATGTTCTTCTTGTGTCTTTTTGAGAGGTTCCCTGATCAGTTAAGTCCATTCACAGATCTGAAGTTAGTTTCCCAAATAACATCTACAAATAAAGTGACCATCAAAGAACAAATAATTCCAGAAAACCCTACAAGACTCTGACAATTATACACATTTTCACAACACATTTCTGTGGTGAAGGTGTATTTTTAAGGAGCAACTAAACATAACTTCTCAGATATTAGACTTCATTTACCTCAGCAGAGGAGCCCCTAGTATTAATATGAGTCAGGCCTATATTTGAGAGAGCTCTTTATTTCTCATTTCCTCTGTTTTATGTATGGATGAACTAAAGGATCTCATACTTGCCCCAACACTGGCTACTGGAAAGCTTTTAATTTGAAACACCTGTGAAAATATAGTCCAAAACTTACAGATATTCTGTTGACAAAGATAAAATAGAGTAAGCAAATGCATCTTTTGTTCACATTCTGTAAGCTGAAACCAGAAAATGTTTGTCAGTTGTTTATAAAATCTACTCTCAGTTTTTCTTTTTAACATCAACACCAACAATGACTAACGATCACTCACACTTTGCTGTTTTTTGAATTGCTGTTACCTCAACACAGATATTTCACATTGAAAGTCAGAGCAGAAATGTAATACCTGTAAAAACCTGCAGTGTTTAAGAACAAATCAAGGAAAGTTTTTAATCATTGTTAAGCTGCCGTAACTGATACACAACACTTCCTGAACTGATTAAAATCCTCCAGCAGCTCATTGCCATTCTACATAAATATAAAAATTAACAGATGAGCAATATTTTCCTCCCCTGAGAGGATGTAACATGGCCAACCATTGTTATTCCCATTTAGATGACTGACTGATTAAATAAACAGCAAAGTGGAGGTGACTGGAATTAATTAGTCAGTAAAAACTATACAGGTGTTGAGTTTTCTCAGCAGAATGCTGAGTATGACATGGCTCTGTGGTTGCACTGATGGAGTTGATGCTGTGCAGATGGACATAATACAGACTTAAGGGGACAGCTAAGAGGACTTTAAAAACCACTGTCTTATATCGACAGGTCCTTCAGTGGAGCTTAAAGCCAGTCAGTGGTGAGAAGGTCCAAACATCAAGGCAATGTTTCTGGTGGCTCAGAAGTAGCAGTCACAACCTCCAGCAGGAATAGAAAAAACAAATTCCCTGCTGGGAAACTTCACCTCAACACCCAGAGTTGAGAGATGAAGCCTGAAAATGTTGATAAAACAAAGAGACAGCAGGTTGTTGCTCCTAGACAGGTACAGTGGCATTGGCCCATGAAGGGAACGAGTCCAGGCTGAACATGACGCGACCCCAACTGTTGATGGCCAGAGTGATGCAGCCGATCCCAATGATGTTCATAACCACGCCTGCTTTAGCCTGCAGGGGGCACAAAGATGGAGGAGGAAGAGATTATTAAGACTTCATGGATCTGAACAGTCCTTTTTTCTGTCCTAATGAAAGCAGGACTCACCATGTCAGATACTTTGAGCAAACCATGTGAGAAGACAATGGCGTTCGGGGGCGTGGCCACCGGTAGCATGAAGGCGAAGGAGGCACTGAGGGTGCAGGGGATCATCACGTACAGCGGGTTCAAGCTCATAGACTGAGACTGGGGCAGGACATATAGAGAAAAACAGCTTTCCGTCAGTGGATGTCATTATACAGACACAAAAGAGCATTTTGTGTCCTGAGACAAACAGCAAAATCACTGAAGAAGAAATTAGAAGTAAAACGGCAGTGTTAGCATTTCTTAAATTTCTAATTAAATAATTTCTCTTCTGTTTCTATTTTTAACACAAATACTGTTCTTATTCTCTCATTGATCCTTCTTCTTTGCTGTTTTTTCTTTTGCTGTCAAGGTGCAGTATCTTAAAAAGACATAAATAATGATTAAAAAAACCCTCCCTCAGTCCTGCAGAAAGAGATATGTTGATGATGACCGACTGTTAGAACGTAAACATGATGTATCGTGTGTGATGTGTCTGTGTTTTTGATACCATGGAGGCCAGGATAGGCAGGAAGAGCGTTGCAGTGGCGACGTTGCTGGCACACTCTGTGAAGGTGGCGATAAGGAGGCAGAGGATGATGGCAATGGCCCAGGGAGGGATGGAGTGCAGCGGTGTCAACTGAGTGCCAAGCCAGTGGGACAGACCAGACTCCTGACAGCACACACACACACACACACACACACACACACACACACACACACACACACACACACACACACACACACACACACACACACAATACATTATGCCGTGTTAGTATGCAGAAAACAAAATAAAGCATATGATTTCTGCTGTAGTGCAGAGTCTTATATATGAAAAGCCTCTTTCTGGCTGGCAGGTGTGGACTTCCCAAAAGGTTCTTTCTTTAAAAAAGATGTTCTTACCAGAAATATTCCCATTTTCCAAAAATTTTGCTACTTCCTAAAATGTCCACAATTTTGAAATTTGTCCTGTCATTTTGTTATTTCCAAAATTATGAATCTTTGCAAAAATACTCTCATTTTCCTAAAGTTCTGTCTTTCAAAAACATTCTCACTTACTAAAATATTTCACAAGGTGTCCTCACTTTAGATAAATATCTGCACTTCATCTCATGAAAGATATTTTTCACACACACACATGCACGCACGCACGCACGCACGCACGCACGCACGCACGCACGCACGCACGCACGCACGCACGCACCTCGCTGCCTTTGGCCAAAGCAAAACCTCCTCCCAGCAGAAGGACGATGTTCCAGGGCATCTTCTTCTGAGTCACCTGCCAGGTGAGCAAAGGAGGGGCAGGGCCTCGTGGCACCTGGGACTCTGATTGGATAAAAAATATTTTCAAACACACACAAAAATGGATGTCCTCTGTCTGCTCGGTGTGTGTGTGTGTGTGTGTGTGTGTGTGTGTGTGTGTGTGTGTGTGTGTTACCCGTGTCGGAGCTCCTCCAGAAGCAGAGGAAGTGTGGCGGTTCAGAGGGAAGAACAAACAATAAAACACCAACAAACAGAGAGACGGTCGCATCAGTGACAAACCTGCAGAGAGAAAGAGAATTTTTGAATTCTAAGGGAATTGTGTAATTTACTAACTCTTTAAAATATTGGCGAATCAAATCCTTCTCATCAAACTTCCCATATTCTGTCAGTATTGAGCCAATATTGACACAGATCTCCACATGGTGAAACCGCTCATGAATGGGGGTTTCACCACAAAGTACTTGTATTTGCATACACCCAGCGACCAAAAGTGCTGTACATTTCCAGATCCACCCCATGTGCTTGTTGTGTGTGGGTTTTTTCAACCTTTGTGGTCTGTCATTGAAAAAAAAGGTTTTCAGGGAAATTTCACCTGCGGTCACTAGGTGAAATACTTAGAATAAACTTTTATGAAAGGCTCAGATTACATTAGATTTCAATTTGCCAAGAATGATATCACGTGTGATAGTTTCACTGTTTCCTGACATTTTGCTGTTTAAACATTTTATTGATTAGTTGAATAATTATCAGTTGCAACTCTAGTCGAGTCCAGTGCCTGTCTGCTGTTTGCTGCTGAGCAGGTTGTGAAGAGTGGCTTTTTACCTCTATTTCTTTGAAAACAACGCTATGGGAGGGTTAAGAGTGAACCAGAACAGTAAATCTGTGTCTGGACAAATAAAAAATAAACTGAAACTCATTACGAAGCTTTGTGAAGTTGAAGGGAGCAGATTTAGGTGATAATTCTCTGGACGTTCATCAGAGACTCCTGACACATTGTCACACTGTTAAGGGCAGTTTTGTACCTTTATTTTATGCCCTCATTTATCTGTGTAGTTCCAGTTGAAGGGTTAGTGGGAGGTTAAAGTTGAACCATTAATTTTCTGTAAGTGAGATTCATCACAATCAGTTACAATCAGTTGTCCAGCTGCATGTCTGAGCTTTCACTATCAACCTGTGCAATCAGGAAACATGTTGAAATCATCCGTTTGCACAAACTGCAGGTCCAAGGTGAAAGATACCCCCCACCCCCTCCTTCAAAACCAGGCGAGAAGATCACGCATCTGAGTCCTGCTGCCTTTTACCCCCTGTTTTTTAGCAGTAGGTGAAGAAGCGTGACACTGCACCTCAAACTAACAGTGCTACAGTCCGATCTTGTCAGAGTGGCATCAGGACTTCGATATAACAGTGCCTTGTGCAGACACAAGACAGAGATGGAGTGCGCATGTAAAAAACTGCACATCTGAAAGGACTTTAACTTAAATTACATCAGATCAGACATGCATTTCTGAAAGAGCAGCAATCCTGATGATGTATTATAACCCCAATTATCAGTTTTCAGTCTGAATGCCTTGAGAATAAAATTACTGTGATGGATTGTAACCACCAGCAGCAGCTCAGACTTGGTCCTGATCAACTAAAATTAGACTAAAAAGGTTTTTTTTTTTTTTTAATTTATTGGTAACTAAAACTAGATTAAAATGTCTGTGGTTTTCTTCGAGTTTTTGTCGGCTGAAAAATTACAAGTGAAAAAGATCACGTTTACTTAGCGTGACTCAGGTGGACGTTTGATCTCAGGACTAAATCTAAGAAAAAAATAAAAAAAAATAAATGCAAGAAATATCTTATATGAATTCCGTTTCCTTGATTAAAAATATTTGAAATTAATAATAGTGTGTATCACAAACCTGTTAGCTAGTTAGCTGGCACTGCTGTGAATTAGCTCTGCCCGGACTGAGCGCTCAGAGTAAAGGGGGAGTGTTGAACTGGCAGCTAATATTAGATGCTTTGCTGGTGCTGTTGCCTTTGCTTGATATGTGGCAGTGTTAGCAAAGTTGTCATTTGATATATATACAGCTGTGTCTGTAAGCTACAGTGATTTACTATCGCCTGATGGTATGAAGTAGTATTACAAGACGATGGGACAGGGCTAGCTGGTTAGCATGCTAACTTCAGTAGATAACTCTGTAACACAATATGTAGACGTCTTTGACCTATGATCAAAACTAATTTATTCACATTCTGTTGACAATTTTAGTAAAGTTTTGAATGTTTTAAACTAAAGTTCTTATATTCAAGAGCATTAGGAAAGAAAAAAATGGAAGAAATTTTTTTTTTCTCTTTTCTGAGAAACAGAGTGATGGGTTTTTTCGTTTACAGATAGCTGTTGAAGGGCTGACCTGATGTGCTCTTGTCTTGTATTTAAAAACAAACATGACAGCCAACAGGACAAAGACATCTATCAGGACAAACAGATCAATGGATGACGTCCTCTGCTGGTCTTGTATGACCCACCTGGCAGCTTATGAATGAGTTTGTATGGGTAAGAAAGCAGGTGATAGGTGAGGGGGCGGAGCCAGGTGAGAAGATGACTTACAGTTCTGCGAGCTAAAACTTTCAGCCAGTTATTTTACAGCTCTGGTGCTGTGCTCACTGACACCTGTTTCTGCCAGATGGAAAATTAATTTGAGCTTTGCAATAGCTCATACAGTAGCTGCATAGCTAGCTTGCAACATCTATCAAAAATAGTGACAGAAAATGTCTAAAAGTGTGGATGCAACGTTTGCAAGCATGGGACAGCTTCCCATTTCGGGCAAATAATGAAAACGACGTTAGATGGGTGGGAATCCTCTAGCTTGCAGGATTTATATGGCCAGTAAAAATGTTTGATCCCGGCCTATGGGCAAGTCCTACATAAAAAAAAGCAAAAAAAAAAAAAAAATTATAAACAATTTTGTTGAGTGGTCCCTGAACACAAAACGCGCATAGCGGCTGACATCACTGCATCATGGTGACTGTCAAGAAAACAAAAGTAGATGCAGAGTGTTGTGCTTTCCAAGACAAATGGACAAAAGATTGTTTTTTAACTACAGTTGCAACTGGAAGGAGGTAACACTGCGTTTCCTACTCTGCAAGAACAAAAGCCCGCTCTGATGCTGGTGAGTGTGAAAACCCCTTCAGGCATTTAGTGAGAGATTTCAGCATGTGAAAGCAACAAAAGGAACTGAACATATTAATTATACCTTTTAATGTAGAACCTGCTGATGTGCTTGACAACCCACAACATGAAATCATTGAGCTGCAAAGCAACAACCTGCTACTGTGAGCAGTTCTTTTCAAAACCAGCTGCGAGTAGCACCATCATTATCATCACTACAATTTGACATCAGATACCTCGTCAAAGAGAAGCAGATCCAGTCAATGCAGAGGCTAGAGTGATATATGTGTTCACTAATTTAGTATGGCCCTCAAAGGATGTTACAAAAATTGAAATGGACATTGAAAGGAAAAAGGTTCCCTGATTTACACCAAACTTGATTTTCAGTCAAAATTCAGAGATAACTTGTGTATAGAGTATAACATTTAAAGGGTCAGAACTTATGGCAGGTTCTTCAAAAATAATCAAAAAAATATCAGCCTGTTTGACCTGCAACCGGATGAAGTTGCAGTTCATGAAGCGATAATGCGCAGCTCAGAACCACATGTCATGCCCTCAGCTGACGTGACACTGCAGTTTACAGTTTGTACTCAGAACACGTTTCCTCTGTTTGTTCTTCACCTCTGATTCCTGTGTGTTCAGGGATTTTGCCCAGAGGCAAGGTCTGCTTTAAACAGCAGTTTGAGGTCATTCATTCCTCTGAACTCCAACTTTTTTCCACTTTACATTAATGCGGGACCAGCGCTGAACACGCATGCACACACACACAGAAATGTGACAGATTTATTCAAGGCAGCGTTTCTGTTAAAGAAGAACTCCAGACAGCAGTTTTAAGGATTATTCACTCTAATGATTGAATCAGGCACCACAGAGACTCTGTGTAGATTTTTATACACAGAGGAAACAAATCCACAGATCTTTGGTCCTGTCAATGGAGATATTAGAAAACCAGACAAGTGGAATGTGAATGAAAAGTCTCTTTTTTCATTTTTCAGCATTGATCCATGAGTGAATGAACTGCAGTCTGATTACCATGACCAGAGTCCATGATTAGTCTTCTCTATATCCACTTCTATCTTTGCAATTACTGACTTATTCCCAGTTGGTACATCTCCTCTTATTTAATTGGTGGCCCTTTGGAGGGGCCCAACCTGTAGGTTGGGAACCAATGAACTAAACTAGCTAACTGAACATAAAGTAGTTCAAACCAGCTCCACCTTGAATAGCCACAGCAGTAAAATGCTGCTTTAACATTGATGCATCAGTATCAATAATCTAATAATGTCACATAGAATCATTTATCAGTCAAAAGAGACACTTTGCTGCACAAACACTGAACTTCTGATACTTTTACTACTTGAGGATGATAATACTTCTGTACTTACTGTATCTACTTACTGTATCTTATCTAATTGCAGGAGGCTGAATGCAGGAATTTTATTTGTAATTGAGTATTTTTACATTTATTTATTGATACTTTTACAAGTGAAGGATCCGTGTACTTCTTCCACCACTGCCTATATGAGACAATTACAGGCCTTTTCTTACAAATATATTATATATGTTAAACATATTATAGTATTTTTTGATATCTTACGGGTCCATGTAGGCTGGGCATTTCTTTGTGACACATTAAATAACGTGACAATAACGACACATACCTGTGCACTATTTTTTTGGTACTTACTCGGCCTTGGCGTTGAAGACGTGGGTGGCCCAGCCATCCATGAAGCGTGGATCTCGTGTGAACCAAAGCAACACCATGAGGATGAAGAGCGCCAAGACGCTGACCTCTCCAAAACTCATTGGTCCCAAACGCTGATGCTCCTCCCTGATCACCTCGTACGCAGCTCGCTCCTTCTCCGACTGGGCCGCCCCACAACCCCACGTCCTCCGCAGGCTGCAATGGAGGAAAATCCAAATGAGTGGATCATCTTCAAGAAACTTAAGTTTCACAAAGTAATCAGTAACAGCTGTGTAACTTTACCTTGACACGTATGTAGGAAGGTGAAAGTGACACTGCCTGTTTGGTTTGTGTGTTTTGATGAAGCGACTCACTTGCAGCCAATGTAGAGGAACTGCAACCAGAACCAGGCCAGGGTCAGCGTCAGCACCATGGTGGGGAAGGCGAACGCAAACCAGGACGCAAAGTTGATCACGTCACCGTTCTGAGGGAAGAGCCTATGACAAACAGCCGGACAGGAAGTGACCAAAAATGATAACTTCACAATAAGAAGTGAGGAAACTCAAGGTCCTATTTGCTCCTGTTGCTAGAAAATAATTCACAAATAATTCCTTGTAAGAATAGGGCTGGGTGTTGATGGTAGTTCCTTCTCCTAATAGATATAAATGTTTTTCTACAGTTAACAAAAGTAAGTGAAATGTTTCCTCAACTCAAGCAGCCGAACAAGAACTCAAATACTCTAAAACCATCCAATGTTTGCTTTGAAGGGAATTTTCTGATCAAAGAATAAGTAAACAAGATTACATTCTGACCAAACATTCAATGAACGACATGTTTTAGTGCTACCGAGAAGTAGGGCAAGGCAGGCAGACATTTTCTATCAGTAAAGCAGTGAAAAAAATAGTTGTTTTGGCTTCTTTTGGTACAATAAACAGGCCTACATGAATGTTTCTATTACCAATGTTTCTTAAACATTTTACAAGCACCAGAAGAAGTTAAGTACATAGCCTAATGTATGACAGTTTATGCACTGATGAGTAACATTAAAATCTAAATAATAACAGGTTTTCAGCAATTTTTTCTCACTGCTTTGTCTGACTGTCATAGCATAGCACTGAGTGTTTGGGCAAAGTACATGTTTGTAATTCTGCGAATATGACTTGGATGTAAACACGACGCAAGCGTTGTTGTAAGTGGGTCATTTTGTTTGTTTGTGGAGCAGTTATTTCCATCTGTGTCTGTGCATTAGCACTCACTGGCTCATCTGTCCAATCAGAACCAGGTTGGGTCCGGTTCCGGTCAGAGTAGCGATGCCTCCGATGCTAGCAGCGTAGCACACACAGAGCAGGAGTCCTTTGCTCATCCTCTTGCTCTCCTCCTCCTCATTGCTCAGCTCTTCCAACTCCATCTGATAGCAGACGTTCTCCACAGACACGACCACTACCATAGAGATTGTAAGGGATTGATTTGCATATCTAAAATTCTGATCATTTTCCAAATTATGTGTCAGTTTTTAGATGGATAGATAGATTTTCTTTAACTCGATAATGAATCTCCTCTGTGGACTCACCGGGCCCACTGCTGGTGCAGTCTGATGGAGGTTTGTCCTGTGGTCTGGGTTTGACAGTCTCCTGTCTGCCCATCTGAGCCTCTGACAACACCTTCTGATCAGGGGACATGTTGTCTTGTAGGTTCTTGATATTCTCTGAGTTGCTTTGTGTTAAGGTTACCCCATTCAGACCTGGGAGGGAACATTCTGAAGTTCAATGTCAGACTACAGAAAAAGAGCAAATGGCACTATAGATGACAATTTCAGTTGGTCTCGGCTCAGATCGGCGGGTCTATTAGACACTTTGACATAAGTCCAAGCTGCTCCAGCTTACCGTTCTCCAGGAGGTTTGGAGGAGCAGTTTGTGGGATGGTGCTGGTTTTCTCCTCATGTTCCATGTGTAGAACAACACTCTTTCTCTGGCTCTTGGAGGAGGATTCAGCATCTACGTTACCGTTGAGCTGGTCCAGGATGGCTTGGACAATGGGTACCATCATGGCAGTGGTGGCCGTGTTGCTGATCCACATGGACAGGAAGGCTGTCACTCCCATGAACCCGAGCATCAACCTGGGAGAGGTTGTCAAAAACGTGATGATGCTACAAGAATCCTCATCAACAAATGACCAGAAAGTCAACCATTGTGGCAAATGTACCTTGACACAAGTCTGGGGAAACAGTTAAGAAATTTAGTACTGCAAAGACTGTAAGTTTGAAGCCTCGTATTAGCTTTGGCTGAGCTTTAGAAATCATTTTTACACAGAGCGAGGACTGTGGATTTTTCCTCCATCACATTCAGTATAATCATATTAGAAGAGGCCCACACAGCCAGAGCAGACACGAGAAATGATTACAGTGACCAACAGCTGTGAACATATGGGTTGTGTTGTATTAAGATAGACTTGAAAGAACAAGTGAATCTACTGGTATGTTCCCGAAAGTAACATTTTATGTACTATTGTATGTATCAATGCTTGTAGTTATAGTAGCAGTGTGGCTCCTGGGATTACAGTCTCTCTGTCGGTCTGCCAGTCTAACTCATGAAAATTGTACTCTTCAGAAGATGAATCCTAATTACTCTGGTGATGTCCTGACTTTTCACCTAGCACCACCAGCAGGTACAAATTTCCACTTGTCCTCCACGTCATTCATGACAGAATTCCCATTAGAACTGATTCCAGTCTGCCTTTCATATAAGTCAGGCTTAGATGAAGAACATTGTATGCTAAACACAACATTAAATGCTAAATGTCAGAATGCTAATGTTAGCATTAATGTCAAACACAGCTGAGGCAAAGAACATAGCTAATTTTATGACTGATGGGAAGTTGATGAGCAGCACGGTTCATGGTTTCAGGGATTCTTCATAAGTAAAAATAATAGCTCCACACTTACATGTGTGTTTCAGTACATTCATTATGTGGTTTTATTATGGGAGCATCTGTTGTAACTCCTGTTTGCAGCTCAGTGATCATAGTACAGTACAGTACAGGAGACCCAGTGACTCACAGGGCAGGTCGGACCCCGAGCAGCAGCAGCACTCTGAGCGCGATGCGTTTGTGGAGGTTCCAGTGCTCCACAGCCACAGCCACCATCAGCCCCCCCACAAACAGCATGTTGGTGTCCTTCAGGTACTGCATACACACCTGAACCACAACACAAACAGTGTACAGGACAAATAATATCAACACTTCAGTTCTGTTTTGGCAGTTATATTTTCACTAATCTATTTCATGTCAAGAACAATAGAATAGAACCTTTATCAGGTTAATTTGTCTTTCTGATGTGATGCATACACACTATATCTACAGTGTTCGCAGTACAAAGTCTGTATCATACTGCGTGGCTGTAGTACCAGCTGTAGTACAGTGACTGTGTGTGTGTGTCCAGTCTTACGTCTCTAGACTCCATGATGCCGAGGACGGGGAACAGGATGGTCGGCAGCAGCGCTGTCACCGGCAGGGGCAACACCTCAGTGCACCAATACACCGCCATGAGGGCTATGACGTAAGCACAGGCCGCCTCCTACACACCCGCGCGTGCGCACACACACACACACACACACACACACACACACACACACACACACACACACTTTATGAACTATAGAAGAGGCTTCTGATTCCGCTACACCTTATCCTTCTAATCCTTATCAAGGACTTGTGTAGGAATGGCGAAGAAGACATGAACTGGTGCTCACTGCAGAAAAATGTCCTCTGTGACTGTTATATTATATATAGAACCTCAAAATTGTTAAAAATGCAAACATACTCTTTCAATCAGCAAATTAATTAATCAACTTGTTACTGTTGTATTTTCACTAAAAATGTTTGGAAAAAACTTACATGCCATTTTCTTAGATTTAAAATAAGCATGAGAATAACAATAATAATAATTCATACCAAACTTCCCAAAAACACATTAAAGGCATTTAGCAGCAAGTTTGCATGTACACATCAGTGATAAAACTGTTTTTAGGTGGTAAATAAATGTAACACAGTCATCAACTTTAAAACTCCTAGAAAATGCCTCAATCATCCCATAAAATCCACACAACACTGCTTAAACTGACCTTAATTTAAGTTATTAAACATTTAATCTTTAGTGTGAGAGCAGACAAAAAGAACATTTGGGAGCTTCTGATCTGATTCAGCTGGTTTAACCCTTAAAGTTGCTGATTTAATGAGAGTTCCACTTAAACCTGAATATGGAAGGAGTGAGAGGAATTTGTTAAAGTTTCAAGGGGCTCTGACGTCAGCATTCTTCTTTCAAATTCTTTCATGGTGTGAGTCAGTCTGCAACTTTGGAAAGATAAAGACTCTCTGTCTCATCTGTAGTCAAGCCACGGTGTTGTTGTGTAATCTATGAAACAAAAGCTGTTTTTGTAGAAAGTGGGAGAGGTGCTGACACAACCTCATGCTGTGAGCTCTGAGCTTAAATCTCACTGACTGTCAACCATGTGCACGAGGATTTACAACCTGCCTGGTCACCTGACAGCTAATGTTCATTCACCTGCTGGACTCCAGAATCCAGCTGAGACGACGAAGAGTGAAAGTTCTCATAACCGACAAGACTACTGAGGAAGATTGTAAAAAAGAGCTGAAGCATCCGTGTGTGCTGGACCTCTACATGTAAACAAGTCTTACCATCAGCAAAAAGATTGACCATTTCTATATTTATTCTTAATCTTTCATATTCACATTGTCACCAAGGTCTGATTCACAGCAACCTTAAGCAAAAGTAATGACACCACAGTATAAAAATACTCTCTTACGAGTAAAAGTCCTGCATTGTACTCCACTCCAATACTCCACTAAGTAAATATTCCACTCTTTACTTTACTTTACTTTGTCTGACAGCTTTAGTTACTAGTTACCTCTCAGATTACATTTTTTTATACCCTTCTTGTCCAGTGAAAACCACATACACGTGTTGATGTTGAATATTTGTGATAAACTGAAGGATGAGGTGTTGCTTTCTTCTTAAATTATTTTAAAAAGCCTCTTGGATTATCTGCAGCATTCAAATGCAGCACACACATTAATGCAGCAGTAATATTAATCGAAAAACATCAGATATATTAATGGAACACTGACAGGGAACATTTTACTGCAGAGTGAGTACCTTTACTTTCCAAAGTACATGTCGCTGATAATACTTACATACTTTGACCTAAGACTTTGAATGCAGGACTTTTACTTGAAGTATTTTCACACTGTGGTATCAGTGCCTTTAACTTAAACAAAGGATCTGAATACTTCTTCCACCACTGGACATCATCCAGGAATGCTACCTCCAAAGTACTTTGTTGTATATAAAGCATGTGTGAAGCTGCATGTGAGAACAGAGGGAGGACAGTACAACGATGAAACGAAACAACCCGCTGAATAGATTTCTCTTTTTTTTCTTCATGAAGGCTGCTTTGAGGCTGCTGAGCAGATGACAAAACGTGAGTCTGTCCAAACACACCATCTCTATTTATCTTAACTTTCATTCACGTCCAAAGACACCTGTAGAGAGTTATTCACACACACACACGCACGCACGCACGCACGCACGCACGCACGCACGCACGCACGCACGCACGCACGCACACACACACACACACACACACACCCTAACCCTAACCTGCTGTGAAGATGAATCTATGAAGTGTGGATTTCTGGGAAAAGTTACAGGAGCCTTTTATGAACAGGAACTGCAGCTCTAATGTTCTTTTACACTTTTTAAATCACCAGTTATCTTACCAGTTATCTGTACTCAAGCACTGAAGTTCAATTTTGAAGTACTCTATTTGAGTATTTGCATTTTTCAAGTTTCTTTCAACCTCTACCACCACTACATAATGAGCACTTTCACATTTGGTACTTTGAGTCTTTTGATGCAAAAACTTTTGTTCTTTTCCAGAAGTAAAGTTTTGAATTCGGGGATTTACTTCTAACAGAGTATTTCTAGAGTGTATAGAGAAATAGAAAAGACGTGAGTCCTTCTACTGTGTGTTAGGAAGTGAAAAATGGAGATTAAAGTCGTTCTGGACTGTGATGTGTTCAATGTTGTGATGTTTTCTTTGCCAAACAACTTCCCAGTAACTTATGACAGTGAACCTTTAAACCATCTGCAGTCTGTTTGTCAATCAGTGACAGAAAGCTCTGAACTCAACCATCCAAACAACGGGAGGGAAATGAGGAAGAATCAGAAGCTCAGATTTGTTATCCTGATCAGTCTGATAAACCAGCAGAGCAGTTTCAATGAGGAGTTAGAAGTAAACTGGTTAATCTGACTGCTCACACATTGTTGAAGTGTCAGTGGCTGAATGTAATAAAGTACATATGTACTGTGCTTAGGTACAACTTTGAGGCACTTGTACTTCACTTGAGTATTTCTATTTTGTTCCACTTTAAATTTGCACTTTTTATTATTGTACTGCTGTTATCAATAAGTTATTTCGGATTCACCTTATAAATGTGAAATATACTCAACTTAGACATTTCAATGAATGTGTATAGATTAAACTACATGTACTAGTATATAAAGTAATTCAAGTTAAAATAATTCCACATTCACATGAATGAATAAAAAAATTGTAATCAATAATATTATATATATTATTCTGAAATGGGCCAGTATATAGTGACCACTTCTACTTTTGGTGTTTAAACTGGAGTCAGATTCCTTGTATGTGCACACGCACTTGGCCAATAAAGCCGATTCTGATTCTGATTTTAAAGGTCTGGTGTGTAGGACGGAAAGCTGCTGGCAGAAAGTATGTTTTCATTTGTGTATAATCACCTGAAAACAAGAGTTGCTGTGTTTTTGTTACCTTAGAATCATTGTATCTACAGAGAGAGGGGGTCCTCTTCCATGGAGTCAGCCATGTTGCACCGCCATGTTTCTACAGTAGCCCAGAATGGACAAACCAAACACTGGCTCGAGAGAGCGCCTTTCATGTTTTTCAGAGTTTTGCGGCCAGTGTGGGATCTCCTACACTAAACTTTTGTACTACTTTTTGTACTTTGTAAACTTGTACCTAAACTAACTAGTTCTTACACTGGTCAGTTAAACTGGTGTGTGCTGGGTAAACAGGTTATCTACATTGGTAAGAGTTTAATTTTAACTTTAATTAGTTATTATTCCATGAACTGACAATTTCAACTAGTCATTGTTTAGTAAACTGGTTATTTAGACTGATCAGTGATCAGTAAACTGTAAACATTAGCTGATTATTGTTCACCAAACTGCTTATCTAAACTGGTAACTGTTCAGTAAACTTGTGGTTGAACTGGTAAGTGGTCTGGTCAATAGACTGTAACTGTTGCAGTAAATGGTTTGCAATCACAACTGATTATTGTTCTGAAAGCTTAATGGTTAGACTGATTAGTACTCTGGTAGCTTGAACTGGTCAGTGTTAAGTAATTTGGTTATTTAAACTGGTTAGAGCTCTTTAAACTGGCAACCTCAACTGGCTGTTGTTTAGTAAACTGGCCATTCAAACTGGACAGTGTTAAGCAAACTGTTCAACTTCAACTGGTGGACACTAAAGTGGCCAATATTCAGTAAGCTGGTTATTTAGAGAGGTTAGTGCTCAGTAAACTGGTAAATTGAAATAGTCAGAGTTTTATAACCTGATAAGTTGAGCTGGTAATTTTTCAGTAAACTGGTCCGTCACCTGGTCAGTGGTCTGGTCAGTAAACTGGTCAGTGGTCTGGTTAGTAAACTGGTCAGTGAACTGGTCTCACCGTGGTGCTGAGAGCGAGCGGCAGCAGGATGAAAGGGCTGCAGATGAGGACGGCGATGCCCTTCAACCTCCAGACCTGTTGCAACATTTTCACTCGCAGAGGAAGAACCGACATGGTTGATGATGGTGAAGAAGAAGATGAAGAAGAAGATGATGAGTAAGTCTAAATGACTGTCAGAGAACAACTGTATCAATGACTGCTCTCTCTCCTAACTGCTCCCACTCTGCCTGCAGCCCTATTTCTCTCTCTCTCTCCCTCTCTCTCTCTCTCTCTCTCTCTCTCTCTCTCTCTCTCTCTCTCTCACATTTGTGATGCATTTCACAGTCGACAAAATAAATATTAACTTAATGCGAGTTACTACACACACACGCTGTGTCCCTGCAGACTTGCCTCAACTCTCTGCAGAATAAACACAGAGGAGGAAATTGGATCTCCTGTATGTGTCAGACTGAACTCGACTTTTATCTGCAGGAAGATAGTTGAAGTACACAGTTTGTACTGAGGCAGAAATGTCGACTGTGAGATGATGACCGTGAATATATAGACTGAAACCTGAAGCACTGAGTTGCTAGTTGCTTTGTAGGAAGACATTCAAGTAATTTTAGGGACCTTTTATGATCAGAAATGATCATTTCAAATCAAACTTGACACCTTCACAAAGTCATGAGTGCATACCAAGTCTTGTGTTTGAAGTCCACATCCAGAAGCCTGATTTTGATTTTGAAGTCCTAAACAAGTCACAGTCTTTTCTTCACCAAATCTAACAATATCTGCTTTAGAACAACAATGATAAT
This sequence comes from Chaetodon trifascialis, assembly GCF_039877785.1. Taxonomy (NCBI): domain Eukaryota; kingdom Metazoa; phylum Chordata; class Actinopteri; order Chaetodontiformes; family Chaetodontidae; genus Chaetodon; species Chaetodon trifascialis. The sequence continues at coordinate 5,633,809 of NC_092071.1, read as the reverse complement.
AATGAATTAATAACAATAATGCACCTGTATGAATAAATGACTTATCCTCTGCCAGGTCTCAAATTAGATCTAATACCAACAAACTAATCACCCATTTTTATATTTCAAATACCAATAGCAATACCCATTTGACCAGACAACTGCATACATTCACTTGGATCTAATAATCAGTGTTTTTGGACATTTTAACAAGACTGTGGCTGCTTTGACAGAAAAAGCTTGAAAAGCATATTTCAGCTTAAGAAAATTTCAGAAACTTGACACCAAATGAAAAAAGATATAACTTTATTCACCTCAAAGGAAATGTTTGTGCCAAAGATGCTTGATATACACAGTGAAATTGAAAAAAAAAAAAAAATCAAAAAATACTATATATTTCTATTCTGTATCACATCCAGTTGATTATTTTCACACCAAAAAGCAGATGATTTCTGATCGAGCTGTTCAGTTGAACCTTTCTCCTCTCTGACTCTGAGAGTAAAGGTAAGTACTTTATTTCTTTAGCTAACATTTGCCTGATAGATCAATGACAGATGTGCTGCTTCCTCACCTCTCCTGACTGTGAGGTGAGACTCCAATTTATCCTCTGCTGCCACCCAGTGGACAAATGAAGCTGTGCATTATTTCATTTAATTTCTTTTCATATTTCTTATTGTAGGGCTGCACGGTGGTGCAGCAGGTAGTGCACATGCCTCACAGCAAGAAGGTCGCCAGTTCGAGTCCCGGGTCGGGCCTTTCTGTGTGAAGTTTGCATGTTTTTCCCGTGCATGCGTGGGTTCTCTCCGGGCACCCCGGCTTCCTCTCACAGACCAAAAACATGCTCATTAGGTTGAATGGTGACTCTAAATTGCCCCTAGGTGTGAGTGTGAGTGTGAATGGTTGTGTGTTTGTGCCCTGCGACCGGTCCAGGGTGTACCCTGTCTCCCGCCCGTTGACAGCCGAGATAGGCTCCGGCCCCCCCGCGACCCCGAAAGGGATAAGCGGCATAGAAAATAAGATGGATTTCTTATTTTATTTAATGTATTTATTTATTTATTTTTTAACACTGTAAGACACATTAATTACCATTTCTGCAGACATATCAGTGGTAGCATGCTTTGCTTACACATTGTGTAACATGTTATCAATCAATAGTATTGATCTTAGTAAGATTTGAATGGAAATAGTTTAAAAGTTGATAAAATGTTCACTGAACATGTACAGTAAGTACCACAGTACAGTCTGTTGGTACATAACATGCATAGGCTTCTATTGTTGATTTTATCTTTTTTATTGTCTACTTTGTACCTCTCATTTTTTATTCTGCTGTTGTAATATGGGAATTTCCCCAGCGTGGGATAAATAGAAGTCTTATCTTAATAAAATACATACAGAGGAGGGACTTTGTTTTTTCCCTCACAATAAATTTTGAGTTTCATCACAATACATTTTGCATTCCCTGTGATTCACAGAGTGAAGATGAGACGTATTATGTTGTAATTGCTCGTTTTGCATTATTTATCAGGCTGGTTGTGACCACAGTGCTCGTCCGTGCATTCATTTAGTCAAAATAGGGACATCTGCTGCCAAATCCATGGTATTGCATTTGTATGGAAAGACTTGAAATGTGAGACCCCATGAGTTAAAACATATGTGAACTTGCTGCTGTCATCCTTGATATTCTGTTTGATTTTGATCTTAATATAGCAACTGACCATGGCGTCTTGGCGACATCTCACCAACTTCATGGTGTTTGGTTCATTGATACTGTTAAGCAGTATGCTAACTAATTTTGTTTGTTGGGTTGTTTTGGTTGTGTTTCCCACAGTGTAATCAGCATCATTGTAAATGATGGTTGCCCTCAATGATTTCTCTGAGAATCGAAATAAAGGTGGAATCTGAACTGTCCAGACATTTTCTGTGGTCAAGATCAAGAGGGTATGTATGCAGCTGGCAAATATATCTGTTATTACTGGAAGTCGGGCAGCAGAACTTGTGGGAGGAGTTGGATGTTTTTTCCTTTATTAACAGACTGTGATAGTCGTCTCCCCTCCATACTTGTATACTTCTTTTAACTTGGACCTAGCACTGAAATACCCCACCAGGCCAAAAGTATGTGGACCACTGAATATTCCTGTTGTATGTGACAGTGTAATATGTGTTTGGGATCATTAATAGCACATTCATGATGATGGTGTTCCAAACCATAACAGCCTCCACTCATCTGGTTTCAGACTTTACACCAGATGTTTGAACCTGAAGAAAAGACCCCCACTTGTTCTCACAAAGTTGGAAGAACACTTTTCCATAAATTATTAATGTATCATCATCTGGCGTGAAAAGCTTCTAGAGCTGTGTTTAGTTCAGTTCAGTCTTTTTTGCCTGGCATGGGGAATTTGTCTTGCAGCACAGCAAAAACAGGGCTGGATGTGTGTCATTGTGTTCATTTGAACTAGGACATCACCACTGTAAATAAACAGATTCCTGAATTACACTGTCGGCAATATTTACCTTATATTATGGAGACTGACGTATTTTGAATCAAACCTCTCTACCTTTTCTGGACCTCGATTGACATGAAGTCGCAGTGACTGCTGTGGTCCTGTGGCAAAACCAGCAGGATCAAGGTGAACAGAGGCAAAGAAAGGTTACAGAGCAACATTGTGGGGGCGTTAAGCTGGAACCAGGCAGTCAGAACAAGATAAATACACGCCCACTCTCTCTGCTGAATGTATGTGTAGAGCGCCATGAAGGCCCAAAGCTGAAGGACAATTCAGTCAATCTGGAACACTGAGACTCATTTTCAGTCCACTGTGAAATTGGTCCTAACAGCAGTTCAGTTTAGATTTGTTGTTTAATTTAGTTTAGACATGTTTTAGATAGCTAGTTGTCAAGTTAAGTTTAGACATGCCCCATTATTAGCTTCTGAAGTGAGTCTTAAATTTCTAATTAATAATTGGAATTAGGTGATTCCTAACAACACAACACAGAGAGTATTTTGGAGACAGTTTCTTCTGTCACAGTAACTAATCTACTACTAGAAATAAAACAGCTGACTTTGAGTACACTTATGAATGAATTTGATTGTATATAAGATCAGATATGCTTTGTTGATCCCACACGAGGGAAATTCACTTGTTACAGCAGCTCAAGGAACCCGTCCTCACTAGGAAAATGACAGCATAGGTTGACTTTGCAAGGTGGTTAATATGTCCTGCATTTCCATTTACTGTTAGGCAGTGACTTCTTGTGGCTGGTGTAATCATTACAGCAGCAAAGTAGGTGACGTAGTATAAAGAGCAAGAAAGTCTGCGTTTGGAGGAAGGAAGGGTAGATGGATGGGTCGAACAAACACAGGACTTTCACACTGCTGTTTGTGGCCCGTGCGAAATCGAAAGTCAGTGTTGTGTTAAATCACGCACATATTGTATTGTAGTTATTTTAATTTATGATCTTTTCCTAAATCTCACCAAGTAGTTTTGATTCCTAATCCTAAGCGAAGTGCGACCGTTTCACAACAGTAACAATTTCAGGACAAAGGTGCAGAATGCTTGTCGCTGGTACTCTCCAGCAGTAATATATGTCGATTTGGGAGTCATTGTCAGTCGACCCATTAGTTTGTTTAGGTATGAGGATGTGTTCTCTCAAGACTCAAAAGCAAATGAAAAAAAGGGATTGAATTATAAATAAATTTGAAACAAGATAAAAATTGGACAAAAATATAATGAATGTAAAATAAAAAAAGCTCTATACGCTCTGCACACCTTTTACTGACACAGATATGACCATGATGAAGAGTCTTACTATCTGAGAGTCTGACTTCTTATTTTTCATTCTGTTGTGACCACGAATAGAGTCATGATCAGTCCAGGGTTGATCATTAACGAGTCAACAGGGGGGCAGCAGTTGTAGAGCTCAGCCACTCCGCTGTCCAGCCTACAGAAGGTTGACCATATCTGTCTTTACTCTTATTTTATTCATTTTATCCTTTTAACCCCTTTGGTTTCCCTTCATCTGCCTCCACATCATACACAGGCCAGGTGAGTTCGGGCCATCATTTTTGGCTCTGTTCTATGTCAATGAATGAAATTTGCTGCCAAACAGTTTCAGTGCTGCTAAAGTAATCTGTACTTCTGTACAAGCATATTATGAGTCACAAAGAGTGTTTTGAATTGCACTCAGATAGAAAAGATGCAGCATCATAGATCTCATAGATACAGATTGTGTATATGAGTGTATATGATCACATACAGGGTTGGTAGATTCACATAGTTCATGTAGTTCAATGTATTCTCTGCTGTGTATTCAGTGTATTGCAGCTCAGCCAAAAAAAGGTTCTGAAACAGTAACCTTTACTCTGCTGGTAAACACAGCAGCCATATCTGAACCCTCAATTATGCTAAACCTAAAAGACAGATAGACAGACACGCTGATAGAAACCATCACTATGAAAAACAATACTGACATTTTAACAGTCTTGGCAGTTTCTTGGCAGACAAAACCCAATATCACTATACCACCAATTTCAGCTTTGAACTTTGAGATTAATGCTAACATACTATGCTAAGACACATGCTAACATTAGCATGCTAACAAGCTAGGATGTTCTCAAGTGCCTGTAAAGCATTGTTTCCTGTTTTTTAAGCAGATAAATGTAGCCTTTGTCAGACTGAATTTGAAAGACTTAATGGCTCTATCCTCAAAACTCTGCATTTACCTCATGATGACATCATGGTTGTCAGAGTATATATTTTCAAGTGGTCATTAGTCCTTGAAAATAGTCATTTTCAAAATGTTTTAATTTGAGGATGAGCCCCTGAGATGCGGTGTCATATTTTCAAGGGTGTCTCCAGAAACAACCAATGAAAAACACAGCAGGATGTGAATACTGGAAACCTAGTTAAACTACAGTTTTTTTCTGCATCCTGTCTGGACATACGTATTTATTACATGGAGTTAAAGGTTAAGATTATTATCTGCTGCTGTAAGTATTCAGTGTGTCTTGTAATATTTGCAATTTGGTTCCCAGTTCACAAACACAAATTTCAATGACAAGCCATCGAATGGACAAAAGAGATTAATCTTATCTTATCTCATCATTAGATAAAAATGTGTGATGTGTCATGGTAATTATTTATAGTAAATTTGATGCTGTCTGTGCTTTTCAGGTTGGTTGTTTGGAAATGAAGCTGTGTCGTCTTCTTTTCATGCTTTGTCTCTGCTGTCTGGGACTGACTGTAAGAACCTCAATATAATAAAATACACGGGAAACAAAGGGAAATTATTTATTATATGACTTTATGTAACCGTACTGTCCTCCTGTCTTCAGGAGGAGCCCAGTCCAGGAACTCCTGATGTCTCTGGTCCTGTTGAAGAGGAGACAGAAGAGGAGGTTCACAGCTGTGGAGGAGCACAGGTTTTCAGCCCTGAGGAGCGCAGGTCGATGGGGGCCGCTATTGAGCGACTGGGTTTAGAGCTACTGGAAAAGCTTCCTATTGGTCCACAGCAGCCAAATGTCATCCTATCACCTCTTAGTCTGGCCTTTGCCCTCGCTCAGCTCACCTTAGGTCAGTCAGAGTTTTATTTAATTCTGTAGTACAGTAGGATTTTCCACTGATTCACAAGATGCTTTTTCATTCATTCATCCAAACAAGGATGGTAAGACAAATCAACAGCTGTTCACGTCCGAAGACAAAACTGTGAAATGAAGGCTAACATTTCATCTATCCCTGCCAGTCGATCAAAATTGCCACTTGTCCACCACCTGTCAACCACAGCTGTACTTTCAGATCAATGCTTTAATGGCATTCTAACATGCTAACACATCCTTTCATACATCTTAGGCAAAAAATTGAGCCTGGGGGTGAAGTCTGAATGTTGTGCTGAACCTGACAAAAAATAATCTAAGATTTCCTAAAATGGCTGTGCAGAAGATAAACCTTTTAATATAAGACCTTTCCACAGCCTTTCCGCTGGTATCACCTCAATTATTTTTGGGGAGTAAAACAGCATTAAAACTGGATGGGGCGACATGGATGGTGACAGATTTATAGTCTGGTGTCATATTACCTGAGTAGAAAGACTTCAGAGCAGCACTGCTTTAAGAAATCAATTCGCATGTTGATACATTACTTTGGTTGTTCCATATACTTCCTTAAAAGTCCCTTTACATACCTTAGAAACAGTTTATTCAGTTTTGGTTCCTTTCCTCAGGTGCTCGCAATGAGACAGAGAAGCTGCTGCTAAAGAGCCTTCATGCCCACAATCTGCCTTGTTACCATCATATACTGGGAGGCCTTCTACCTCATTTCAGAAACACATCATTGGAGGTGGCAACACGCATGTACCTGAGACCAGGTGTGTGTTGAACTGGTGATGGTTTTTAAAGAAGTTTGGTGTAAGATCCATCTTGTTCATGTTTTCCATTTTCTCGCCCTTCTCTCTCAGGATTTGAAGTGAAGTTGCCTTTTGTTGAGGAATCTCTGGCCAGGTATCACCTACAATCAGACCATATACACATACACTGTTTGAATGCTGCTGCTTTTCAGTGAGAACTCTGTTTTGAACATCCTGCATGCATTTGAGCTAAGACTGAATTGGCTGATACACTGACACATGCATGATAAATCGTCTCTCTTTAGTCAGATGACAGGCAAAGATTAGACAATTAGAGATCAGCAAAGGCAAATGCATGCAGGCTGAAACCTTAGAGCAAGAAACTGACAAGAAGGCAGAGAAAATTATGACTGGTAACAATGATAAACTGGCAAGCGAAGGATACTGAATGAGGGCCACATATAATGGGATAATGGGTAACAGCTGTGGGGATGAGGTGGTCAAGTGATGGCTCTCTAGTGACGACTGCTGGTCATGTGGAGAATGGCATTGCCTGAAAAGACAGGACAGGTAGTATGCACAGAAATGGCCCAAATGACTGAAACTGGAGAAGAAGAAAGAAGAAAGTGGACCACCAGCAGCCATGACAATGTGACTAAAATCTACCACAGAGTTTTTAAGCAAGCAAAAGTATCAATAATTTCTGGAAATACTTCTTACATATTTACCAACTAATAGATTCTTTTAATTATGTTGTCTAAAATTTAAGTTTCCCACCTTTGATGTAGAGGTAAGAAAATGTGTTTTTTCCTCCTAAGGTACCAATCAAAGCCTGTCCCTCTGGTCTCTGTGGAGGAGGTCAACCAGTGGGTGGAGAATGCCACCAATGGTTACATCCCCAACTTCCTGGAAAGTATTCCACATGACGTGGTGCTTATGCTTATGAATGCTGTGTACTTCAAAGGTGAACCATTCCACCAAAGACCAGTCATATGGTGATTTACAAAGTCATAGGCAATAAGTGCATAGACAACAAATCAGATGTTTCAGCAGGGCAGGATAGGTCAATTCATTTGAATGAAAATCTCAACCATATACCTCCTAAGTTGATGAACTGGCTTCATCTTTGTATTGATTGCTGATAGTAGTGCCATTTTAATGCCACTTCCTATGCAGATCAGAGTGGGTCAGATGTCTTTCTCACCACAAAAATAATTCTTCTTAGGGGATCCCTAAGTGCTCCCTGGCCAGTTGGGATATGAAATTCGCTTAGCCATTATGCTACTGGGGGACCCCAACACTTGCACTTTGGAGATCACGATCCAAGCCAAAAGGACAACATGATCAGCAAACAGTATGCATGCCACAGTTTTATCATCAGGCCAGACACTCCTCAGACCAGGGCAGCTCCTTGATATCCTGTCCATGAACATTCCAAACAGGAGACCTGATCTCTTCTTACCTTGCATCTTACCTTTAGCAGAGTTAAATGCTCACTGTGAGGTGCTACCTTAATTCTAAAAATGTAAACTCAGATACAGGTGGCTCATAAGTTCAGGTTGCCAAAAATGATTTTTCTTAACGCAATGATTCTTAATGATTCCTTGTTATTCCCCTCTGTGTTTTTCAGGTGAATGGCAGACACGTTTTGACCCCCAAGTGACCACTAAAGGAGTATTCTACCTGGACAACCAGAACTCTGTGTCGGTCGACATGATGAAGTCTGCCCAGTACCCTCTGCGCCTGCTGGATGATCCAGAACTGGAAGCACAGGTAACACCAGCATTGGCATGGGTATGTCAGTGATGGTGGTGATACTATCATTATCAAAAGCAGAACCAAGGATGCGCTCAAGGATTTCACTAGGCTTTTCCCTCCATTTAACACACAATATGGAAGCGATAACACACAACCTGATACTCAAAAATAATGACGCTCTGAATTGGTTATAGGAATCTGCTAAGACTAGCTGTAGAACCTGACCTCCAGAGAAGGATGATGGCCGATCTTGCTTAGCCATCTGCCACTGGTGGTTAACCTTTTGATAAGTGTTTTCAGTGGGTTAAATAAGTTATGTGTCTAATTTATGCCTCAAGGTCTTATTTCATTGTCTACCTTTTACCTTTTCAACACCATGTGTTCCGGTAGTCTATTTATTGAGGGTTGGTCCATATGAAATAAAAGAGGTAAAAGAAGGTCCTTCTCTCTTGTCCAGGTTGCCAGTTTTCCCTTCAAGGGAAATACCAGCTTCTTGATTGTCATGCCCCTGCTGGGCAGGGGAAACATGTCATCGGTGCTTCCAAAATTGAACATCTCCGACCTTTACAGACGTCTACCTCAGGAAAAAACAATGCAGGTCAACCTACCCAAGGTGAAGCTACAGTACCGCCAGGAGCTCCAGGAAGCGCTGACCAGCATGGGTAAGAGCATTAGCTTCACTAAGACAGGAGAGATGTCTGAAAGAAACAACATAGATACTATGGCAGTGGTGGTGATGGCACTTCCAAACAGATAAAGGGCAAACACTGGTCATTTAAAGTGGCATCACATATTTGATGACCTTAAACAGACACATTGTTCAGACATGACAAGTGATCAGTTTACAGTGGCAATCCAGAGAGTCAATGTGATGAAGCTGATCCCACTTTGAGACCACTGGCATCTTTTTCTCTTCCTATCAGGCCTCGGCTCTCTATTTTCGGGTCCTGATCTTTCAGGGATTTCTGACCACCCTCTGAAGGTGACCAGTGTCCGTCACGCCAGCACCGTAGAGCTCAGCGAAGAGGGCGTGGAGGCATCCGCCACCACTGTTGTAACCTCCATGCGCTCGGTCTCCCTCTTCTCCGTCAACTCTCCTTTCCTCTTCGCCCTTGTTGATGATGCCTCTCTGGCCCCCCTCTTCATGGGCATAGTCATGAACCCCGCCCCTGACAACAACCCCATGCTCAATGACGATCCCCACAGCAACAGCACCATGAGCGACCAACCTGTAACAGAGAATAGTGAACACAGCAACAGGCTGAGCAGCGACACAGAGCCAGCAGAGGACAGCAGTGTGCAGTCATGTAGTGCTCCTGCTGGTGAGAGGGAGCAGCTGCTGCATGTAAATAGACTAGAGGGTACTGATGGGAAGAAGAAGTAACCAGAAGACAAAACCTGCTCCAAACCAGACAACTCTGTGCTTGCTTCAGATCTTACTTGTCAAAGGAATAATTTGACATGTTTTGACACACCAGTTGGCTTTGTTGCAGAGAATTAGATGAGAACTTGGATACCATGTCCGTCAGAAAAATATAAAGCAGAAATTTAACTTAGTAGGCCATTGGGGGTTCTTATAATTGTATGGTTGCAATGAATTAGCGAAGACAGCCATAAGAGTGGTATCGATCTTTGTATCTAACTCTGAAACATAGTGAATAAGCATATTTCCCAAATTGCCAAACTTTTCCTTTAAAGTAGATTCAGATGTGCAAAGGACAAACACATTAGCCCTGTGTTGCTCAAAAGGCATTGCAGTTCAACATGAAGAAATACAAATAGCTGACACTGCAATTCTATCGATCAGTACTGAGTTTTTTAAGAGAGCTTGAATATTTGTGCATGGTGATCTCAGTTCAAAACTTTACCAGATTGATTAAATTGTATCAAACTTGTCTTGTTTCTGATAAAAATGTTAGAGTACAGTGATCAGTGACTTTATGATACAGCCATTAGTCCTGACAGTGCATTTCAAGACAGCTACAGCCAATGAAGGCACCCCCCCCCCCCCCCCCCCACACACACACAGAATATTCCCTGAGAGGAAACGTGACATTGTTTCAAGCCAAAAAAGAAAAGCATATTCTTTCCAACAAGAGGTTCATTATGATGTAAAAGTCATTTTTCTTAGCAAATGTTTTATCTATAATGTGATGATTTTAATTTGGTATTCAGTCACAGAAAATAAAAAGTTTAATGTTAATAAAATGTTTGAGAGTTTTCCTTTTTTTCATTTGTTTGGAAGTAGTTTCAAATGGATTAACTTGTCCAAAAAAAAAAAAAAAAAAAAAATCAAACATTTCCACAAAATGTCATCTCTTCTCCCAGACTGACACAAAGCCAGTGAAACAATGCATTAAGTTTTCAGTTCTTCATAGTACTACTGTGAACAGCAACAAAAAACAAAACAAAACAAAACAAAACACTGAAATATACAATCATAAAAACAGTGTGGTTCCTCTGGTGAACTGTCATACTTTTCCCTAAGTGCATCCTCCCAGGCAGATCTAACAACTGCCTTGCATGCCTCACCTTATTTGTTGGAACTACTGTCCTAACTTTATTCTTGCTACCTTTAACCTAAACCGTTTTGGCTGGTGGAGCTTGGTTGAAAACTGGTAGGGAGTGTTGCCTGAGAGGCATAGACCAAAGGGCAGTCTTTCATGGACTCTTATTCTCTGTTAAGACACGCTAAGTTCCCTTAGGGGCCTCTAGAGGTTCTTATGGGGTTCCCAGAGACGTTGAAGTTCCTGAGGTTAGTGTCCTAATTTTGAGGTTTTCAGGCTGTAATGAAGTTCTAGATATCTTTAAGATGAATTTTACTTACTTCAGAAATAATCTGAAGTAATTGGAGGCAAAAGACGAGGTCCATTCTACTGTCATTCCAATGATGTATGAGGTAATTGTTTTCATGTATAGGGGGTTCTGGAGGCAATTTCCAAAGTTCTAATGAGATGCCAGAATCATTTATTAGGCTTAAGGGTCATTTTGGGTCCCTACATGTGGTCCAGAGGTCCTTGATATGTTTCACTGAAGTTTCTTTGTTCCAGGGGTTCCTCATGTGGCTTTAAGTGCTTAAAGTTATGCACAAGGCCTCTGGGTTCTGGAGACCTCGTGGGAATGTCCTGAAGGTTCTCGTAAGGTTTCAAGATTTTTTTTCCCCAGAGTTTCTTGGGACTCTTGATGTGGCTGATAAGATCTCAGTCCATCATTTAATGTTCAGTCTACTTACGTCAGCCTAAATATTGCCACATAGGATTAAAAATGATTAAATGAGTGACATGATTAGTTTGGTTCAGAACGTGTCTGCGAGATTCTCCTCATTGCACAGCACTCTAAATTTAGACCTCAATCCACGTTTGCTTTTTCTGTACGTTAAACTTTCTGTCTGTGTTGCGCGCCCCCGGCCAGACGCTCTGTTGGCAGCAGCGGGGACGCGCGTCGCTCTGGGCGCAGAGCCAGGAGGCGTCAGCGGGGCGAAGACTCGCCTCATCTGCAGCGGGAGAAAGTCTGAGCAACGCAGACCGTCTGGGAGCAGAGGAGAGGTGAGTGTGCTTCTATGCGCTTTGTTGGTCATTTTAACTTTTACGCACAACTCTTGACTTTTGCTTTTTGATGTCGATTATTAACAATTAATTCACCGTTAATTTAGTGCTGCATGATGTCCTGCTGTTCAGCCAAATGAAGCACACATTAATGTCTGATGAACCTGCAGAGAATTCAGAGCTCATTCTTTTGACATGAAGAAAAAACCCTCACAGCTCCCTTACTTTATGATTTGAAGACATTTTTATGATTATTTCAACAGTCAGAAACATGTAGGTGAACTTTCTCTCAGGTTCAGTTCAGCTTTTCCATCGTCGCTTTGCCAAGAAATACAATCACAGCTGGAGCTTTTCCACCAGACCAGTTTATATAATAGTTCTAATTTCATGGCAGGGTCAGTGGAACAGAAGCAGGGTCGGTCGTCTGTGTCAACACAGATTTACTCAACTTAAACAAAGTTCAGTCTTTAAATTAGGCTGCATTGTGTTTGAAACCTATGAAAAACACATTACTGTAATATTTGAAGGCAATATGAAATATATAGCCTAACTTTTGTCATTTATGTTATTCTTCACAAAGACTTTTCACAGAGGTTATTTGGGGTTATAAAAACTTTGGTGCCAGGAACAGTCCAGCAGTTCTGTGGACAAATTTCAGGGTAGCGTCCTCAACTTTTAAAAACTGTCCAGTGTGAAAGTTGAGGAGCAGCCAATGATGCCTGGGAGTATTAGAGACAAGTCCCTGCAACAAACACACATCTGCTGTGTCAGCTGTTCATCTCAATCTGCTGCAGGACTCTGCAGGTCTCCATCAGGCCTGTTCAGACTTAATACACCTCAGGGATGAAGAGAGGAAACAATTCATACTTCAGATGAATCTTTGACGATCCTTGTGGAGTCACTGGTTCATTCATGTGTCGAGAGTTGTGGCAAATAAATGAATAAAACCTTCAAGACATGATCAGACTGAGAGATGTCAGTGGAGATTTAATCAGTTTGAACCGTTGTAGTGCTAACAGATAAACATACAGCTAGACCAGGACCATGAATGCATGCTCATGCTCTGGTGAAAATGTCCACGTCAAAGTGTGTTGCATTTAGGAGATTTATCCTACTTCTGTTACCTGCTTTTGTTTTATCACTCTAGTGTGATTGCGAGTCTGTAAAACAAATACAAGGGTCAAAATCAAAACTGAAATTTGATTTTTATATAATTAGTGTGATGAAAGACCTTGATTTGGCCAGGTGTTCAATTCACAGAAATTATTTTAGTTTCTCAGTTGATCTTAATGTCAGAAAATATACAATTTTGCAACACATGTTAAAACTGGAATATAATATTACTATTATGATCACATAACAGAGGGAGAGAAAAGATCGGAATCACAGTGAAAGAAACTGCAGCCTCTGAGCTTTCTGGACCTCACCGTCTGGATTTCCCATCAGGCACAGTGTGTGTGTGTGTGTGTGTGTGTGTGTGTGTGTGTGTGTGTGTGTGTGTGTGTGTGTGTGTGTGTGTGTGGTCTGAGATTCAGATGACAGACTTTTGTTTTTGTGAAACCACGACAACCAGGTCCAGATGTGTGCAGAAGAACAAAGGAGACATTGTGTGTTTGTGTGTGACCTTTTGCTCAGTTTCTTTTAGTGGTTCAGACATTATGTGTGTTTAAAATAAACTCCAGGGCAGTGTGTGAAGCTGCAGCTGCACCAAAATGATGATGACAAAGTAAACTTTCAACAACAACTGACCTGCAGAGCTTCTGTTTTTTGTTGTACACGCTTTCTTCTCAGAATTGAGAATATAATTTCCGCACATAATTACTGGGAAAACAGTTTTTAAGAGAATTATTGGTTTGGCAATGTACTTTCTGAAGTTCTGGAGGTTTGTGTGCTCAGACTGCAGACATGATCTGTTCTTTCGCGGGGTCCTGACAGTTTATATTTTGTGGTGAAATTTAGACTGGTTGTATAATTTTGTGGCGCTGCCCTGCAATTATACGAACCACTGTTTTGAAATTATTTGGCTCTGAATGTCATTATTGTCTTTGAATCTGAAAAAGTTCCACAAGCAGGTAATTTCCTTCCATTTTGATCAGCTTTTTTCTTTTGTTTTTCTTGCACTGTGGCTCTGTCATGCATTTTAGATTTGGTTTTGTCCATCTTTGCTACTGAAGAACTTCAAACTATATTTAATTTAGATAAATGGCTTCATTTAAAGCAGCTATAATGGATATTTTATTATCACAATGTATGAACTGACAGTGAGAAAGAAACGTTTTGAACATTCAGAGATTTATCAGCTAAATCTTCACCTCCTCATGTCTTTACTGAGCTATGTAGTGAGTTTGAGCTTATCTTTATCAGCCTGGACACAACTTTAGTGCTTTGCTTCTTTCTCACAGCTTTCATGGTGTCGTTTTCAGAGAAAAAGCTCTAAAATCCTACTATACACAACCTGCTCAGCAGCAAGCAGCAGACAGCAGACAGAAACAGTTAGAGCTGGTGAACATAGGGGAACAGTTAGCTGCAGATAGAAATAGCAGATAGCAGATATTTCTCCCACATGTTCGTAGAAACCACAAATAGAGCTGCTCTGTAACTGCCGGATGGATAATTAGAGTTAGCCATTGTTTCCCCATAAAAACTGGTGGTAGCACTGGTAGGAAATATATGAAAGCTCATTTTTTGTGTTTGTCTTCCAGGATGAAGCGCACAACTTTCCTGCTGGTGTTTGGAGTTGTCCTGAGCTTCTGTCAGGCTCAGGTATCTACATCACCTGATTTTTTTTAAATACAGTAGAGCCTGTTTTAATGTTAAATGAGTCTGGTGTTGCTTAATATTTCTCTCACCATACACATACACATACACATACACATAAAAACATACAGTATATTTAAATGCATCAGTCCCTCTGGCACAGTATAAGAAACTGCAGATCTTTTGACTCTTGTCTTTGATGAATTGCTTCAGTCGGAGACAGGAGTCGAGGAGACGGGTGGGGAGGAAGAACATGTGGAGCTATTCACCACACCTCAGACTAAGATGGGTGCAGCTACCTCGGATTTCGGGTACAACTTGTTCCGTGCTCTGGCGAGCCGCGATGCTGCAGCCAACGTCTTCCTGGCCCCCATTAGTGTGTCTGCAGTGCTGACGCAGCTCTCCATGGGTGACGACACAAACACACTACAAACTAAATCCAGACTGGTGCTTTGGTTTTGACTGCCATGGTGTGTACAGGCCTGTCAGCCAAACTGCCTGAAATGTCTTTCAGTTTTGCTTGCTTTTGACCATCAGGTGGTCCGCAATGTCTTTTTCCATATGTGCTTATTTATTCCTCTGTCACAGTGAATTGCTTTAAGCTGGCACAGAAAACAAAAACAAAAAAAAAGGAATAAAGAGAATAAACAGGCACAAAACATTTTTCCAGCCAAAGTTGAAACTTGAAGGCAATATTGGATCATTTTTCTCATAAGCACATTCTTTGAATTTGAATTTTACACTTCTCAGATCTTTGACATGAAGGAAAAAAGTATATGCCTGAATCTGACGAGAATATGTTGAATCACTGAATGAGATCCCTTGTATCCCCCAGGAGGGTCTGAGAATGCTCAAAGGCAGCTGTTCAGGGCTCTGAGGTATCATACCCTGCAGGACCCTCAGCTCCACAGCACCCTGAAAGACCTCCTGGCATCAGTCAAGGCACCTGGCAAAGGCCTGAGCACCGCGGCACGCATCTACCTGGCAAGACGTGAGTTTATGTCAGGGGTTGGGCAACTGGATACGAACATGAGGGATCCACATGCAATTTATCTGTTTTCAACTACAACATGACTTTTTTTTGGCTTGACTTGCAACATTTAAGCTCAGTTCACTGCAACAGAAAACTTCAACCTTATGGGAGAATTAAGACAAGAGAGTAATGGAAAATAAACAATTACTGTTTGAAGTTACGGGAAATTGTATGAATCACACAGTCAACAGGAGCACGAAAGACATTAAAGGCATTTGTTTCAAGTCTGAAAACGTTTGTGCTGGCAAAGTGTAAAAATGTACCATCAAATAGGTCAGCCTGCCGATTAGACATTATAGATGATGCAGAGTAGCAATCAGGTTCATCCATGGGCCAGTCTCACTGCTAATGATGTTTTCAATCTTTTTCTTATTCAACTCTTGTTGAAAATCAGTCAATTGAATCTTTATAGACCCCTTACTTTTCCTCAGCAAACAAGGTCAGAATTCTAAGATTAAACCGTCTGTTCTCAGGACTTCGTCCAAAGCAGGACTTCTTCCCACTTGTGGAGCAGCAGTATGGAATCCGTCCTAAGGCACTGCAGGGAGGAACAAGGGATGTGAAAGACATCAATGACTGGGTGGCTCAGGAGACAGGTGGGAAGGTGCAGCAATTCTTGGCCACATCCTTACCACGAAACCCTGGAGTAAACACTGTGAGTGCTGCCTACTTTAAAGGTATGTCAGAATCCCCAAATCTTGTCAAACACTGTAGACAAACAGCGTAGATTAGGAACCAAAGCTTGCCAGCTGGTCAGAGTGTAGGAGTGCTGCCTCTTGGTTTTGGACAATTTGATGTTGCTTCTTTTAATACTGGAGTTTTTTTTTTTTTTTTTTTCTTTCAGGCTCAATTTTACTAGAAATTCAGCATCCAGCTGAGGATGCAAGAGCATCAGTAATGATCGAGTTTTCTGTCTGTAAACAGGGAAGTGGGTAACTCGGTTTGGTCAGAGTGGAGCAATGCAGAACTTCCAAGTGGAGGGTGGGGCACCTGCACAGATTGCCATGATGCAACAGGATAACTACCCCGTGAAGATGGGGGCCGACTCAGATTTGAGCTGTGTTGTGAGTGTTTTCTACTTTGAAACAGCAAACTACCATAACTGGTTCAAATTTCACCCACAATTGGTCCGCTGGTTATGAACTTCAGCCCACTTTCTGAGATCCCTCCTGAACGTCTGCTCCTCCTCCAGATCGCTCAGATCCAGATGCAGGACGATGTCAGCATGTTCATCTTCTTGCCTGATGAAGTGACCTCCAACATGACACTGCTGGAGGAGAGTCTGACTGCTGAGTTTGTTCAGGACCTCTCCATGACGCTCCTTCCTGCCAAGGTGTCCCTCACTCTGCCCTCTCTGAGGCTCAGCTACTCCACAGACCTGCTGCCGCTGCTCAGCGACCTGGGTGAGTCTGTCTGATGAGCAAAGACCTTCAATCTTCCATGTGCATTTTCAACAAATCCAGATGCAAATAAAGTGCCAGTATTGCACAATTGCAATATGTTTTGTTTGTATCATAAGAATCAGATTCAGAAATGGCTTTTTGAGTCAAGTAAGTGTACGTATACAAGGAGTTTACACTATTCCCTCTTTGTGGTCCTTTCTCCTCCCTACTCTTCCCCTTTCTTCTCGTCTTACTGTTGCTCCTCTTTTTCTGCCTGTTCTTCCATCTTGTCCTTCTCCTTCTTCTCCCTTCTCTTTTTCCTCCTACCCTTCTTCCCTCCCCACAGGACTCTCTGATTGGCTTGCGGACACGGGCCTAGAAAAGATCTCCACTTTAGCTGCTAAGCTCAGCAGCGTCAATCACAAGGTCGTAATGGAGATGGCACCTGAGGGTAACCAGTACCCCAGCACCACGTCGACAGCAAGCCACCTGTCCTACCGAGTGGACCGGCCCTTCCTCTTCCTGATCCGGGATGAAGCTTCGGGGGCGCTGCTCTTCATCGGCAGGGTGGTTAACCCCAAGACCCTGTCGATATAACACACAAACATGCACACACACTCTTAGCAGGTCCTAGGAGGGATTTCAGGTGTTTGCGTTTGTGGTGGCAGATACTTGTGAGAATATTTGATTTTGATTTGATTTTACACCATTCTTTACTTTTCATGTTGAAACATATTAATCTGACAGGACACAGAAACACAGTGATGACACTCTGAGTTTTCCAAAGGATTGTTTTTTAAGAAATCAAATATTGTCATTTGTGTGAAACATAATAAACACGACAATGAAACAAAGTGTGTCTTTTTTTTTGTCTCATCCCATTTCAGCTGGTTCAGAACATCACACTGCAAAATGACGTCCATCCGTCTGTCTGTCCATTAACGTAACAACTTCCATTTTCACCAAAACATACACTTGGTATGATTCATGAAATTCCTTCAAAGTCACTACATGTGTTATATGAGTCTGGACAGACATGGATGTAAACTGTACCTGGACTTGGTAGGCAGAGGCAAACAACTGTGCGCCAGTACTTCTGCATAATATTACACCATGAAGAAACGTAGCAAAAGGTCCTGTGATGTTTTAAATATTATGCCGTATCAATAGCAATCTTATGCACAGTAACTAGGAGACAAGTTCTATTATTACTTTTAACTCTACTCTCTACTCTTACTTTTTACTCTAATAGATTGGAATCTATTAAAGTGTAATGAACTTTGCAACTTGGACCTTTGACCTTGAATAAAAATCAGATGTAGACCTCTGAGTGATAAGTTTGAGACTTCCTGCATTGTGTTCTGTAAACACAATGTGAGATTATTCTTTACTGTGGAACGTCTCAAAGTACGGTTACTCTGCAGACAGATGCAGCTGCTCAGCACAGCTTCTGATTATTCCTCCACATGCGAAATTCTGATCAAATGACTCCTCTCCCACATTCCTCAAGACAGGGGAGAATATTTTGGAAAGACATGTGTTGGCATGTTGACACTGATGGCAGAAAATATTTTCCGTGCTTCTTTTCCCACGATAACCACGTACACACAAAATAAGGCAAACTTCTCAAATGCATCAGTGTTTGTTGAACAGTGACTTTATTAAAACAGAAACAAGAGTTTCAGAATCTGAAGAGTTATGGAGCCAATGTTCATCCATTTGTATGTGTGTGTGTGTGTGTTTATGTGTCTGCTTATATAATACACAGAGTGAGGACTGAAGTCTCTAAGTGAGGACATTCTGGACAGTTTTCACTAATTCAAAGCGCTGTTTGAGAGTTAAGACTTGGTTTTAAGGTCTAGGGTTAGGAATTTAGTTGTGATGATTAAGGTTAGGGTAAGGGGACGGGATTACACTATGTCAAATAGGGTCCTCGCAACGATAGAAGTACAACTGTCGTGTGTGTGTGTGTGTGTGTATGTGTTTGGAGCACACATGTGTTCTTGATTTTCTACAGTCAGAAATTCCTGAGGTTTCTAAAAGACAGCCCAGAAGAAAGTGAGCTGACAGAGGGGAAAAAAGGAGACAAAGAAGAAAAGTTGGACTCCGAGAATGGAAGCAGGATCTGTAAACTCTATAATCTAGAAGAACATCCTCTTTGTGTAGTCCGTATTACTCTAACTCAGTAGTGAAAGGAGCATCAATACCACAATCAGTGAGTCGGGTCCAGACCCCCTGATGCACAAACCTGTTTTTAGTTTTCTCCAGTTTTATGTGAAATAATCATGTGGTTGATCTGTGAGATAAATCTGTACTGACTGCAGGGAAACAATTAGTATGAAGCAAGAACCAACTTTATATAGACAGGTCTGAGCCTGACAGCTCTGATCCTGACAGTGGTGGGATGTAACTGTACTTCAACACACTAGAGAGCCACTAGAGAGTTGTGAATTATTCCGTATGACAGTTTGCATGAATAACAGAAGGCTAGATTTTGATTTAATCTCCAAAGTTAGCCAGGACGTACTAAGTCATTTATGCTGCTCACCCACATTAGCACAGAATAAGCAATGAAGAGCTCTGGCAGCTCCGTTTGTAGTGCAGTGCTTTATAATTCTGCTCCTACATTCCAGAAATAAATACTGAAAGCTACGTTTTACTTCACTACAATGTAATTCAATAATATATAATTTAGAAATTGGCCATTCTGCATAATGAGTACCTTTACTTGAGTGAAATAAGTAAAATTTTGAATGCAGGACTTCATAAGACTGAGCAAAGGCAGTCCAGAGTACCACGAGTGGTGGTACAAAGAAGGTTCCATGTGGTGCAGGAGTGGGTCAGAGGCAGAGGACATTAAACTATCCAACAGTTTACTGGAGCAACTCTGGCTGGTCAAAACATATTTTAGAAACTCTCCATGTCTTATGTGTGCAAAAATGTTAATTTTTAAAGTAACGAGTAAACAAAGCTTTCTGATAAATGCAGAGGAATAAAAAGTCCAATATTTCCCCCTGAAATGTTGTCAAGCAGAAGGAGAAAGTGGCATGAGAAGACTGCAGTCAAGTACGAGCACCTGAAATTTGTACTTAAGTACAGCACTAGAGTAAATGCATTAAAATGTATTTGTAATGGAGGACTTTTATTTCTCAGAATGTGTCTGCATTATTGTACTGCCTCTGTATATCTATTAAATACTGCTCAGCTTTATGTACATCCAGCACACCTCAGCCTTCACAAGAGGGAGACAAACACTCAGTAAAAGTTCAATTTCTTCAGTCATGAAAACTTCACTGTTGAACCTCAGGAGCGCCAGTCTTTTCAGAATAGATAAACATATCATATCCACAGCGTTTTTGTTTCTTTTGTCTTTGAAACACAATTGTGCAAGTTTGAATTTCTGCTCTCCTCAGAATTTTGACATTTTTAGCTCCATTACTGGAAAGAAATAGCCCCCATTTGTAATTCTGATGAATACATGCGATGAGCTCCAGGCTATTGTCTAGTTAACAGTGTGACAGTGACACACAGTCATATTAGAAGCATTCACAGAGGAAACTGCAGCTGTAGTGTCAGTAAACACTGAGAACAGCCTACTTGTGTCTGTCAACCAGTACATTTATTTCTGCCTCTAGAAGTACTTAAAGTCCTTAACCTCACATTTGTCACTTTCCACATGAGTGTGAGGATTTGTTGACCAGTGTGGCTCCAGCAGACATTCAAGAGGAAACAGTGTCTCTGACAGAAGCACTGACCAAAATTAGGCAACTGGAAACCTGCTGGGGTCTTGAGGGTCAGAGGTCTGCTGAAGGAAGGAGGTTAAAACCATTTGAAGGACTCATATTTCTACATTAGAGTGCTCACCCGAACCTCAAAGGAGGAGTGTCACATTTTGGGAAATGTGACCAGCCACGAGAAAACCAGCAACAAGTCTCCTGGTGGGCATTTTGAGTTATTTACAGATTCTGAAAGTGTAGTTTCTAAGCTTCCCAACGATGTCTAACACATGGAAATCTGAAATATCTGAAGAAGATGTGCCCACAATTCTACAAACTAATCCCAAAGTAACCTAACACAAAATCAGCCCAGAACTAAACTATCAACTACACCGTGGCGAGCGGGTAGGAAAAGTAAGGTAGGAACCACTAAGGGAACAATGCAAGAAAACAAAACGACAACCGCTAGAAACAAACAGAAATCTGCACAAGGCAACAAGGACTAGAACAGGATATCTAAGGACGCGAGTAAACATGAGAAAAGGCTGGAAAGTCAGGCAAGAACCGTTGACAATCTGGCAGCGAGGTGAAGCTGCCCCGCTGCTTAAATGCAGGTGCAATCAGCGGGAATAAGTCTCCGGTGTGCTGACTGCCCGCAGCACCGCCAGGCCACACCTCCCCCGCGAACACAGGAGCAGAGGGAAAAAACAACAAACAGGCACAGAACAATAAAAGAAAAACACAACAATAAGCAACCCATAACAAAATCCAGCCTGAAAGATTCTCATCTACCAGGGGAGCCAGGTAGCACAGTGCTGCTCATTGCATCTCATTTACAGAAGTCCAACGCCCTACTGGTCCAGCTATCAGCGACATCTGGTATCTGTTAGCCCGCAGGACAGAAACTATTGTAGTAGTTTGAACAATGGTTATCAAATGGAAATGGAAATTCTTTTGTTACAAAAAGCCCCTGAATAAAAATGAAAAACAAAGAAAGGTAATATACTTAAGAGTCAGAAGGAGCAAATGTAGATACTTATTTCTAATATTAAATAAAATAAATTCTGTCACTCTGTGGTGCAGTGGGATGGATCGGTGTGTGTTTGATTATGTCAGTCAGTGTGTTTTTGCCAATTCTGAAAAAGGAAAACAAAGAATACCCTTCTTTCAGGTCATGGGTCATGCTAACAGGCACATTAGCATCACAGTCAATACTTTATTCATGCTGAATATTATTCACTTTCATCAACGTTGTATCTGTGCACTCAGTACAGAGCTGGAGGCAGGTTGTGGTTAGTCTAGTTTAGCACAAGGCTCTGCCCAAAGATCTAAAATCAAAACGAGATCAGATCATTTAATCCTTTTTTAATCCCATGGCAGGGGAATTTGCAGAAAAGAGGATAGTGTAATCAAAAGAAGCACAATATAAAGATTAAATCAAAGTAAAATAGATGATGGCTGAATTGGCTATTGTACATAGGAAATGTCCAGTTTAACATACACTGATACTGCAGAAGTGAATTTGTCACTTTCAGTGTGTGTGGTCTACTGATTGCAAAGTCTGAGAGCAGCAGGAAGGAAGGAGCTGCATTATCTCTTCCTCACACACAGCGGATGAAGTAAGTGAGTAAAACTGAAGCCACCGCGCACTGCATGGATTCAGCCTAGCTCATTTTAGAAGCTGAATTTCTGCTAGATCAGTTGTTGTTTGACATTCAGTTTGGGGGCATGACATCAATGACCTGACAGTTGGATTCGTGGCAGGTCAGAAATGTCGGTCCTTTGTCTGCAATCCAAGCACCTCCACAGAGAAACATCACCCTGCTGTTGGATGCAGCATTTGGAGCTGTGGAGGTTCTCCTGGTTCTCCTGGTTCTCCATGCATGCATATGTCTAAACCTGGGGCGCATGCTTACGTTTCTCTTGTTATCATTTTTATTTCCTTAATAATTCTTCTTTTTTACACTAATCTTTTAGCACATCACAGAGTCTGTGACAACTAAAAGAATCATTGAAGGACAAACATCTACAGAAGAAAAACACACTTCCTCTTATTTGTTGTTCTGGCAGCAAACTGTTCTCATGTCTTTATGATGAAATAGGCCCGGGGACCAAAACTGTTTCCTGTCTGTGTCCCTCTGTCTGACATCTTGAAACAAAGTTATTTATAAAAATAACGCTAAATGTCTATAGGATGATTAGGCTCAAATGAGACATCACAATATGACCTTGACCTGTTGACCTTAAAATGAGCCAGTGATCGTTTCTTCTGTTATATTCTCTAATTGCACCGATAACACTTGTTATCGTTTCAATATTCAGTTCATGAATCTTAATCCTCGGGTCAGTAAATTTCACATTACTTCATTGTCCTGCATTTAAATCACCTTTTCTAAAATATGATCATTGTCACCTGGTCAGTACTGAATTGCTTTGTTTGTCTATTTCCTTTATTTTATTTTTATTTAGTTTAGTTTTATTTAAAAGAGTCCTGACCACGTGGTCCCTGTCTAGAGTCAGTGTTTGGTTTGTCTGTTCTGGGCTACTGTAGAAACATGGCAGCCTCTGTGGATGTCCACAACGGTAACTCTTCCTGTGGACACCCGTAAGTAAAGGCTGCTGTATAAAGACATAAAGAATGACAGTGTATTAAAACACAGCTGTAGTTACATAAAAGATGTCATAGGAAAAGTTATAGATGTTGACAAACACTGCACACCTACAAATGTCCTTATATGTGCTTACAGCCACAGTCCTGATCATTAGATATCTGCCCGATCCAAGACTTACTCTTGCCTAATGTTGAATAACACACATGGAAATAAAAGCTATAGATGCAAAATCTGACACACTTCGCTTTTCTGGCAATTCTTAATCCAAATTTGAAGGTCCTCATTCACATTGAAATCAGATTACTGCAGAAAGACATCTGTAACCTGGTAACTGAAGTGTAATCACACTGTATGCGCTGTATCTGTGGTCCTCAGTGTTTGGCACAAAAAGATGGTTGTGTAACATTTAGGACAGTCTGTTCACATATTGTGGCACTGAAGGATCGCGGTGTTTGGCATGAAGAGGTGAAACGACTGCTCAGATTCAGACTGAATGAATCTCACATACCTGTCAGACTGACAGACATCACCTCTGGAGCAGAGGCTCACATGTTCGAACCTGCAGCAGAAAACGAGTCAAGGTGTTTGTGCTCCAACTGCCACAGAGTCAACATCGTTTTTCTACCAACAACAACTCTTAGGGCTGCTGCCTGGACCTGTCTGTCTCTGTGGAGGAATGTTTTATAGAAATGCTGTGATGAAGATTGTAGTTATTATTGTATTTGGCTCTTCAGTTTTAAAGTCTTGAACTAACCAATTTAAACCAATAATATCATGACATCCACCAATCAATCAATGCAACTTTCAGTTGCACAGAGATAACATTAACTAGCGACGGCATGGTACATCAGTGTGTCTTTGGGGGTTCATCGTAGTTATGGGTTGGCTGGCTAGAATTTATTCACTTTGAGGATATCTGTCACAGCTCCAGATTCTGCACAAGGCATTTTGCAGTGGACTGTTTCTGCAGCGACATGGATACAACTGCAAATATTTTGACAACTTATATCGTGTGTTAGAGTTCATGTCAGACACAGTTCATCCTCAGAGCAGCTGTCAGCAGCAGTATTTCCACACTGACATGAACTACTTCCTCAAAACACAAACTGTTGCAAAGGAGCAAAAGCATCTGCCTTTGTGTCTATAAAGCAGATTTTTATCTGTACTATAACACTGTGTATGGTGTGGAAGTCATAATAATGAGGTGACCAGAATAATATATGAAAATACTTAACAAGGCGGACGTGAAGTGCACAAAGACACAATTATTGTCCATCATTATTCATCAAATGAGAATGATGAATAATCAAAAGAAACTGTGTTGATATGTAAAGAATACGATGCATGTGTTAGATATATCATATAGGCCACCGTATATTTCATATCATGTGAGAAGAATCCTCGTCTGGCAGCAGCAGAAATCACAGTGAACAAAAGGAATAAACTTAACTCAGTCTGGGTTTACTTTTCTCAGCTCAGTTTTAGATTTAAAAAAAAGATGCACATTTTTCATTTTTCTTATTTATGCATACAGGATATGTCTTTCAACCCTTCAGGCCTGAGCGGTTCCTTTGTACTGCAATTTCATACATACATAAAATTATTTTTTGAAACTAAAAACAGTGAAGAATTTACAAAATAAATGAACAAAAACAACAAGCATTTAAGAAAGTAGCTCTAAGAATGAAAGAATATTTTTACAAAACTGAAAAGGTCCAGACTGGTTAGTGTTGCAGTCAGTCAGTATAAAGAATATCAAATAATTAATCTGATGAGAAGGAATCAATTAAATGTCTTTATTTTATTTATTTATTTATTTTTTTATTTATTTCAAAGTAAAAGTTTAATATGTGTACAAAATGACAAGCAACAAGCAACACGGTCATCTCTGAATGAAGCCACACTCAATAATCAGACAGACATGAAAGCTAAGATTCACGTTTGTGGGTTTTTATATCATCTGACTGTCCACACTATTCACAGAAAAAAAAAAAAAAGCAGCACAAAACATTACACATTTTTGGCATTTAATTTCATCCAAAAAACCAACGTGTCAAGAGTCCGATGTCAACACCTCCAGTTTGCTCTTAAATCACAGAACAACATGGATGCAGCGTCTTACATCTCGCACAGCTTTCTGAAGCTCTGAAGTTTGGGTTACTTGAGGATGTGAGAGAACTGGATGCTTTGGTGTTCGGGGCTACAGCTCTTCAAGACATTTGCACAGCTTATTTTGGGGCATGTTTATGCCTTCATCAGATAGCTTACAGTGGAGAGATGACAGGAAATTAAGTGAGACAGAAATGGAGGATGATGTGCAACAAAGGAAACTGACAGTTGACCAGTTTTCTGTGGCCTTGTTCACATTGGTTTTCACCTGATGATGACACTACCAAAAAACTTCACAGCAATCCATCCAATCGTGGTTGAAATATTTCAGTCTGGACCAAACTAGTGGACTGACCAGCGATGCTGTCTAGAGCCACGCTGCTAGCATACTGCTAACATGCTGCTAGCATGGCTAAAAGAGATTTGAGTGATTGGAGTTACTCTCACTGCGTTGCCCTGACTTTGTTTGTGAAGGGAAAAGGTGGGAAGTACAGCTTATTAAACGTCAGCACCAGGTCCAACATTTTAAAAATGGATGTGGTTGTTCGGGCTGACTGCATCATTTAAACACAGTATGTTTGTTTGTATCCTATATGGCACAATTTACTGGTCTGCTTATAGACAAATACACCAGTAATCCCATTGGAAATGTTCAGTGGTGGAAAGTAACTAAGTGCATTTACTCAAGCACTGCACTTCAGTACAACTTTGAGGTATTTGTACTTTATTTCACTATTTTAACCCACTTCGTACTTCCACTCTACTACATTTCAGAGGAAAATATTTAACTTTTTACATCACTACATTTGTTTGACGGGTTTGGATACTAGTTACTTTATGGATTCAGATTAATGCAAATTAGAACCAACAAGTGATGGATTATGATTATTGTGATGTTTATATTTGGCTAAGCAGCATTTAAAGTACTTAAAATTAGCTTCACATTTACCAGCTGCAACGTTAAAGTAATTATAACCCAATTATATCATATTTATTATTTCAAAATCTGCCATTCAGCACAATGAGCGCTTTTACTTTTGGTAATTGTCAATTTTTCCCGTACATAAGTAAACTTTTGAATACAGTATTTGTACACTGTGGTGTTTCTAAAATTGTGCTTCCTCCACCTCTAGATCATGTACTGAGTGTTGGATGTAAAAAAATACAAAATCAAAAAGTATCTCAGCCTCTTTATGCAGGCTGTCTGGTCCTTTAGGTGACAGGCAGGAGAAACACTCGACACAAACTCATAACTTTGGTAGCATAGCAGCTTCCACCATCTTAGAAACTCTTTCTCTTCTGTCTTCTCCTTGTTCAGCCTCTCTTCATCCCACTGTCCCTGTATCCTCCCGTGGTGTTTCTTCAGGTCTTGATGCCCTTCAGTTCTTGTTCTTTGGGTGAAACATTCTCCAGTGTTTTCTGCCCGTTCACCAGCTGGTATCCTCCTTTGCTTTCTGGCTGTGGTTCCTGATGTCTGGCCCTCCTGCGCAGGACCACAACCGTCAGCAGGAAGCAGAGCAGCCCCCCACACACAAAGACTGCCTGCAGACCCAGAAACCTGCACGCACAAACACACAGAGGTGGTCACGGACTTTATTGTTTTGGTGTTTTGGAGCAGGTCCAGGCTAAAGCTTGAGGAAACTTTCACAGATGTACCACAACATCTCCAAGGCAAAGGTTAAACAGCTGCTGCTAGATAGGACTCCTAATAGGAAAATAACAGGAACAGAAAGTATTTTAAAATGCCAAAGTCTGATATGTTGGATGTGTAAATATATTACAATGTCATCAATATATCCAAACCAAAAAAACAGAAAACGGGACTCTACAAAACAGATTTATTCTCCCTGATCCACACATGTAGAAACTAATGAATGAAGTCATAATCATAAGTTATAATGTGTTTTGTATGATGTTTACTTTGTAATGTTGTTGTTGCTGTCTTGTTGCTGTAATTGTCTGTAATGTTTAGTATGTGTTTTATTGTCTTTTTATCTCCCTGCCCAGGGACCACAGATACGTTAAGCTACTGTAACTCTGGTATAGAACCGGTTCTGTACATGGTCCCTGTCAACTAAACTAATAAACTAAACTAATTTGACCTGCTTGGTCTGTTTAAGTTAACAGGGAGGCAAAGATACTGCATGAGGTGAATCTGAGTCAGAAACTGCAGTCCTTCAAGAAGTCATAACTAACTCAAATCTGAACACACACAGACATGAAATATGTTGATATCATCCAGTGTGACTTTACTTCCTGAGGATAACATTATCTGACCATCTAGAATAAACACTGATAAACCCACACCTTAAGGGCACTCCTTGTAACCGCAGAACTTATCTGAGAATCATCAAGTTTTTCAGTAGCAAAGTAATTCAGTGATAGTTGTACACACCAACAGTGCTTATAGCTAAAAAAAAACAAACGTCTAACACATAAACAAATATAGACCAATAGGGGTAAAAGATTACTCACATATGTATGCACATATGTGCATGGACCACCTCTGCTAGAGGAATAAATCCAGCTTGAATGTTTGCATGTCCACCTGTACATAGTGTTACACATTGTGCAATGTTGAATATGAACCCGTCTCAGAATGACTCACCGATGTCTGAAGCGGTCCAGGTTGTAGTAGAGACAAGAAGTCTGCTTGTTGCACTTTTTGCCCCACAGGATGCAGGTGGTGTCGATGACACTGCCGTACAAAACCGGGCCGGGCATGAACGCTACACACACACACACACACACACACACACACGCACACACATACACACACAGATTTATGGTGGATGAAAGGATGAAGGACATTTCTTATAAGCAGTTGACACAAAACCTTTTTACTCACCAAGCACTCTGAATAGCATGTACTGCACTCCTACTGCAAAAGACTTGTCCTCTGTGGGCACCGTCCTGCAGCAGAGACACAAACATCACATTCACGACAAAGATGGGTTTAATGTTTATTCTCTGTGGGTGCATGTGCGTTCAACCTTGTGGGCTTGGTTTGCTGACATGCTCAAACAGAGTTGAGCAGCAGGAGGAATGCTGGTTATTGAAAACAGCCTTGACAGTTGCCATGATGATATACAGTAAAAGGATTTTTTTGATGTTGCATTGCATTATTTCAAGTCCCTGCTTCTGTTATTGTTTTGCTTGTTCTGGCTCAGAGGTTTTCTGGAGCTGTGGGAGAGCTGAAAGGAGGTGAGGCAAAGGTACCGTGCGTGATAAAAGGGACAGGTGCATGCAGGTGTTCTGAAGACAAGAAGAAGTTAGTTATTAGTAGTTTGGATGCTTATCAACACGGGCAGCAGTTGGAGCTGCATGCAGAACATTGCACCGCTTCAAGCCACTGCACAACACAGATAAATCTGAACACACAGACACATGTTTTCATATTGAGTGTGATTTACACTTTTGGAGGATACCATTATCCCTATCTCTGAAGTCCATTACAAATAAGCATCCGTAAATCTAAATCCATAAATTCTCCTTACAATTGCAGAACTTGCTGTGTTTTGAACTTTTGTACACTGCAAACAGGAAGTGTAAATAGCAAATTCAAGATATTTTCAATGGAACCAACCTGCCAAAGAGTAAACAAATATAGGCCAATGGGGTGAAACGATCATTTTCATTGTTGGTTAATGTGTTTCTCTTTTACTCAATTAATAGATTGTTTTATATGAGAAAATAGTTTGGTGGATAGTTTGAATAAATTCACTCTCGATGGATGTGAACAAGCTCAAATTAAACCTTAAAGCTCATAGCCATTGATTCATTTAAAAAAAAGTATCAACAGGGGAAGTGACAGTTTGGTGGCATAAATGATGTGGCAGCTGGCAGCTTTATACACCAGAGACATCAAATGCAGAACAGGTGAGACAACAGCTGAGGATCAGGTGACTGGCAGGAGGACTGGCATTTCAAATTAAACCTCAGGCTAACCCTCAAACAGCAAAACAAAAGACTCTCCTCTGATTCCCCTAAAAAGTCGGACTACCTTCCCTTAGAGCAAAAGGAAAATTACAAAAACCCTCCTTTTTCTGACCCTCCCCCCTAATTTCCACATAATGCCAAATGGAGCTGGAGCTTTTTCATCACCATCTGGAATTTATTTTAATGTTTTGCAGCTGTGAGCAAGCCCTCCTTTGTACTTTGTGTGTCAACAGCACATTCAAAAACCACATTTCCTCCATGGAGCTGGTTTACAGCTCAACTCTGAGGAGGAAGAGGAGAGGATGTAGAAGCCACTGTGACCGCCAGGGGTCAAAATTCATCAATTTACAAATATTCACTGTAAACTCACTGTGAGTAGTACTACTACTTTGGCCCTGCAAATGCTCAACAACTGAAGAAAAGGAAATAAAGAAACTTCACCAGCTTGACAACACCTGTGCAGCATTTGGTAATGAGGTGATTACGAGGGCCCTCCTTGCGCTGGACTAATGGACTAAATGTAGAAATTACCTCACCTCATCTGTGGTTTGCAAGCTGCATTCACTCAGGATAAGCAAAATCTGTGATTTGCTGGAATTTACTGACATGATCCCTGGATATGAAGTCAAGGCTGTGCATAACATCAACATTTCCGATGTGCAGCATATGCTCTTCAGCAGCCACATTAATAGATATTTTATTCTCTTTCTGCATGTGTTACAAGCATGAATACTCACTTGCAGCTCATTTAGATGAGGTAACAGATGCTTTGTGTCTATACTTGATCTTTCATTGCTCTTAACCTTCTCTGTCCTCACTCATTGTAAACATCAGTACAGCCGATCTCCCAGCACAGCTGTTAACTGCTGTTCTGTGTTGTCTTAAGCTACAGTCCATTGAGCTCTCAGGGCCACAGCATAATGTTGATAAATGGTAGGACACATCCTCACATATGCTGCACACTGATTATGAAAACTGATCTGCTTGTGTTTTGGCTCCATGGAAACGCTCCATTTTCCCCCCACAAAGTCTCCCCTCAGTGTGTGATTACAGCGATCATGTAATCACAATGTGTGAGATGGACCAATAAAGTCTTGGTCTCAGTCAGTATCTATGATATCACAGCTGATGGAGGTCTACAGGTTCCTTGGACTTGGCCTTGTGCAGTTTATAGGTGTGTGCCTCTCTAAATCATACCAAATCAACTGGATTCACCACAGGTGGACACCCTTTTATGCTGTGTGTCATTTCCTGCTGTCAGGACTTTGACTGTTTTTGGTCTTCAAAGCTCTAGACTGTATTTTCTTATTTTCATTCTCATGCTTTCATACCTGAGTATCATCATGTAGGAAGGGGTCTGTGAGAAGGAGGCGATGAAGCCTGTGACACCGATCAGGACCATGAAGGGCAGGAGGAGGTGGGAGCATCCGCTGCCACATGTCCCAGGAGAGGCGAAGCCGAGACCGGAGACACAGCGACACTCAGTGTAGTTCTACACAAACAGATACACCGTCAGGATACAGGTGGAGAGGCTGCAGCGGTCATTACAGAAACGAAGTGAACAAACAACAGTAAATAGTAATCAGCAACTGTTTTTATAATTGATTCATTGTTTCATTAATCCTCATTTTTCAAGCAGTTTTTGGGGATTTGATGATTTAGTCAAATTTGATGTTGGCCGGACAAAACCAGCAATCTGAATAAACCGTGTGAGGTTCAGAGAAATTATGATGGGAAGTTTTCATTTGTTTCTGACAATGATTGATTCTTTAATGGAGAAAACAGTCAGCAGATCAGTTGATAATGACAATAGTTATTGGAGCAGAGAGGACAGGAGCAAAGAAACAGAAAGAACTGAAGCGTCTGCTGAGTTTGGAGAACGCATGCGTTGCTAGCTTATAGCTAACATCTTCACAGGTCGTGTCATTGTCAGCAGTTCAGAGGAACACAGGATGAATGTTGAGTTTGAAGACACCACTTAAAGCTGCAGTGAAACTAAAAAGGTGTTGCGCTTTTGCCCATTTTCTAGCTGAAAATAAATATTCCTTCCCTTCCTGGGAAAAACTGTAGATGTTTTTGAAGCGATAAGGCCATTAACAGAAAGTGTGTGTAAACTGCATCTCATGTGACCGTTTGTGGGTGAGCAATGTGTAATTAGTCACTTCTCGGATCTTGCATATATCTGCCTCCTTTATCACTCCTTTTTTTTTTACTCAAACTTAAGTCTGGGACTTTTTTTATATTTACTTGGAATTGATATGGAGGGACACAGTGTCAT
This sequence comes from Chaetodon trifascialis, assembly GCF_039877785.1. NCBI lineage: Eukaryota > Metazoa > Chordata > Actinopteri > Chaetodontiformes > Chaetodontidae > Chaetodon > Chaetodon trifascialis. The sequence goes on along the minus strand of NC_092071.1, from coordinate 5,602,365 downwards.
TTACTCAGAATATGTAGGAAGAGAGAGTGAAAGTAAACTCAGTGAGATGTCATCCAGCTGAGTAAGCCTCAGTCACTCCTTGTGAAAAATTCTCTTCTGGCTGAACAACGTTCTGGTCTATTTCCAGATAGATCACAAACTGTTCCTCCAGTGAATTTCCGTCAGCATCAACGCAGACAACAAGAGCACCTTCATTTTACCGAAGAGTGTTGAAATGAATCAAACAAATTCTTCTTGAACTGCTGCAAACATCTGGACATTATGTCACTCCCTTCACATCTGGCCAGTGTCCTAAAATCCAGTTTCTACTTTCATTTTCATGTTTAAAAATGTAGAATTACTGCCAACATGAAAATACAAATCAAATGACATATAATTTAAATAACTTTCAGTTTTTCTGCCCCTAAAAATAAAAGTCTGGTTCTCTCTCAACACTGGAGATCTTTTCACTTCACTGGATTGTATTCTACCTATTCTTGCTTTCCAGAGGATGAATTCTTTCCACTAGTGCAGCATCAGAACAAATTTTCCACATGTGCAAAACTTGCAGACTGTCATGAAAGCACATTCACGCTTCTCACTGAACTGAATTTTACAGTGACAGTAAAATCTAAGTATCTAAGCAGTTTAGTGTTTAAAGTTGCTGTTCTGTTCCAGCAGCTATCAATCCCTCGACTAACTGAGGGTCACACAGAGCTTTGTTTGGTCTCTGCATTGGATTCATGGTGCATATTTATGCTGTCTGTTGTCACTTGAGAGCACTTACACAGAAATAGGTGTTGAGAGAATAAAAGGAATACAAACAAAATGAAAAACAGGGTGAGATTGTGGGAGAGACAGTAGAATAGATCATGGTTTACATTTATAAAAGGACGTTTCTTGCCACTGATACCAAGTGCTTGTTCATACGGTCCTGACCTGCTCTACATGGAGAGAGTCCTGACATGACTTCTGCTGTGATTTGCGCAATATAAATAAAATTGAATTGAATATCTTAGAGAGCCAAAGCAGAAGAGAGGATGGGCATAGTTTTTGCTGCCTGCAGCTCTGCATGAAACAAAGCAGTATTCACCAAAAGACAAGATGTGACGTCATCCACTTTAACAAGGAGCATGAGCGCTCAGAGGGTAAGTGGGAGTTGGCAGCACACAAATACAGAGCTGACTGGTTCTCTGATACTGCACGCCACAAGAATTTAAATTCAAGGCATTAGTTTGAAAGTGACTCTGAATTTCCAGATTCCGGTATTAGCCAGAATGTGTGATAACAGAGGTGAAAATGTGTATGATAATTTTAAAGTAAAATGCTAAAACATTCTTACTATGGCTTTGTTGTTGATATCTGTCTCCATGCCAGTGCATCCGGCATGGCAGGGGGACCTGAACTCCACACCATCAGAACCACAGACCGGGTTAAATTCCTCCTGAGGACACAGGCAACTCGTGCTGCATGACAACGCATCAGAGCTGAAAACACACACATTAAAAAACAGCTTTGAGGGCGTGTGATTACAAAACCTTTCAAAGCAGGAAATGACTTCTGGCCGCTGTGAAATGTGATGTGACACCCAGTGCTGTTGACCTCACATGTGTTGAAAATCAAAGTTTATGGGTTTATCAACATGGTGAATTAGCCACCTTATTTTGGTAAAACCAAATGTTTTGTTTGGTTTTTGCTCAGTGTCTTGGTGGCTTCACTGGCCGCTGAAGGAGAACTACATGCTTATTTAAGACGTGTGCCCTGTTAGCGGGGAAAACAGTTCCTTGTTAGTGACAAAATTGGTTCCCTGTTGGTGGTGACATTAGTTTCCCAGCCCTCTGTAGAACTCAGGGTGTAGCTACCTGTGAGGAAAGACCCCAGCAACCCTCTGGGTGGGGCAGCCAATGAGCAACAGCGGTGTGGCTGAGAACACACAGAGTAGGATGGCTGCGGTGCACAACTTGCCGGCACCGCTGACCGAAAGATTCAACCTCCGCATTAGAACTCCACCCAGGACGGTGCCCAGCACTGCCAGAGGGATACAAACTCCTCCTGAAAGAAGGAAACCAAGAAGACAAAAATGTCAATTTAATTTGGTCCAAACTTTCCTGTGTTCAGTTTGTGCCACTTGACTTGTTTTAACACGTGATGAATTCATGCAGATGAACCCCACAGTCCTGTGTGCATTCTTACCTATCATCATGGTGGAAAAGGAGACAGTCTGGCTGAACTGTCTCTCAATGAACTTGGCCATAAATGTAGCAAGGCCGGCCAGCAGTGCCGCCAGATTGACCTGGGCCAGAACCACCAGCAGGTAGATGGGACTCCGCAGCGTTCGCAGAGCGATACGTGGAAAACCTGAGGAACAGTGGAGGACAATGAGGCAGATGAAGTCTGATGGATGCAAACATCGACCCTTAAAGGGGTATTTGGGTCGTGAATTCCCAACAGACAATGAAATGAAATTGAACTCATTTTTTTAAACCACATTTTTTGCAGAAATCTTACAGGACATGTGTCAAAGCCAAAGCTGCTGTGGAGTCTGCTGATGTTCACTGTCGATGCCCTCTAGTTGCCTCGGCTGCAGCCCCCTCAAACAGGAAACAGAAGAGGAAAAGAAGACTTACTTTTGAGGAACTGAAGGAGTGAAAGTTCCTGGAACGGGTCTGCCTGCTGCTGTTTACAGTCTGGTGTGGACTCAACATCGTCTGTGCCGTCCTGGACAAATATGGAAACAGAACATCACATGCTGGACTTGCTTCTTCACTGGAGGTTTCAAAACCACTTCAGTCTGCAGCCGCTGCTACTTTGAGGGAGTCTGCTGGAAAGGTTTACATTCACAGCTCTGTAAGACACTTTAGATAAACGTGTCCTCCATAAGCCTCGTGATATGGGTTGTGAAATGTTGTAACAGCAGATATTGCAACTCTTTCCTGGGAAAAACATGTTACTCATGGAGTAAGGATTTATTTAGTCTAAACCACTGACGTCAGTTTTATTTGCATTTTAAAGTAGAGATAAAAACGATCCCAAGTAGATAATGTGAACTGTTCATCAGATGGTCAGAGGTCTCAACATGGTGGTCCGCATAACAAAAATTCCAAATATTTAGCCTCCGATCGGTCGTCGACATATTTATACAAATCCAGGAGCCAAGCCTGGAGGTAAAGCTCCTCATTTATCACTTCATCTGCATTCCAACTGTGATGAGTGGCTGTGGTGCAGAAAAGTTTTCTTAGCAGCACATTTGGGCCCACCCCTGTGGTAAACGTGCAACAGATCCAGCTTCAGCACGGCTGCCAATAAACAATTCAAAATCTTACATAATCTTGGTGAAGGTTGAGCTAATTTCAGATACTTTATAAACATCTGGGCAGCTTAATCCAAAATAATACATCATCATTTATTAGTTGATTTGTGTTTTTTATTAGTAATCAGCGAAGTAACGAGTAACCAATGTTGCATGTCATTAATGTCATGAAGTAAAAAGTACAATATTTGCCTCTAGTGCAGTAGAAGTAGCATAAAATGGAAATGCTCAAGTAATTAAAGAAAGAGTCAATATTGTACTTGAGTACATCACTTAAGTAAATGTACTTGCCTTCCACCACTGCCGAGGTCTCCAGGACCCCAAAAAAACACTGCTTTTAAAATCTGTGCAGACACAGAGGGAGCATGCTGGGTATTGTCAGTGCTGTCTTAAAACACATAATAAGCTGGTTAATCTTCTTCAATGCCAGTGATACTGCACTAAGCCGATCAACTCCTCCATGCTGTGGGATCTGCTTCAGTTTGTGGAGGAGTGTTGGCTCCATTACAGAAAACTTCAACTGCAGCCGTTACTTCAAAGAAATGAAGCGATCAGTGCCAGCAGATTGCTCAACAGCGTTCTGTCTGATATGAGCTGAAATATGACATACACGCAGCAGCCAAAGCAACGAGCAGAGTCCACTCTTTTATCTAACTGCTGAGTGAAGCCAAACCTTAGAGTTACTTTCACTTTTAAAATCATGTCATGAGAGGGTTTTACTTAACATTTTCAGTAAAATACTGTTACACAATCTAAATAAATCAGTCAATTTAATTAATTTACTCAAGTTAAGTTAACACTTTTTAGCCGTGGTTTAGGTCATTAAATAGAGAGCAGGAAAACCACATTCAACCCTCTAGAGCAAAAACAGAAGGAAGAGACATCTGTGGAATTTGGAGATCATCTCCTTATCTGACAGGAAGACTGGTACCAAAATCTGATAGTGTTGAGTGTGTTATCTGACAATTTGTGTAACATAGTAGAACGCCCATTTAGATGCAGAGACAGAAAACCGTTAACCTGTCGAGAATACAATGACAAAAACCATTTTTAAGTGCGTTATCTCAAAATCTTAACTTATCAGTCTGTAGAGATGTGGTGGAAATTCAGCTGTGAAACTGCTTTTTCTGCAGCTCACAGAACCACAGTTGCACATGGATCTTTTGTTTATGCTCGCTTAGTTTTGTCTAGTGCTGCTCAAAAAGTAAACAAACAAATCTTTTGCCTGACATCTGTAGAGGGCTCAACCCTGGTAAACCGAGGCAACGCAGCACTCAAACTACACTGGTTTTGTCCTTTGAATTGATGATAAAACACACAAAGACAAACCATCAGTTAAAGTGTGAAGTGTTGGTGTGTCTGTGCAGTAAAATCTCTGACATGCTGAAACTTCAACATGTGAAGGGAAAACCTTGGGTCAAATATCTGCTGTTTAAAACTGAAAGTGCTCAAGTTTGGCTTCACTCTGCTGTTTTAATGCTCGGACTTTTGTTGAGCAATCATTAGATAAATAGCTTCATCATTTTGAACCTTCTCTGTCTTTGTTTTGGGATGGAGCCAGAGCACGCTGAAGCAGATTCCTGTTAGAGCTTGTTGAGGTGATGGGGATTCAGTTCATGAGCACTTCTTATATTTTTCATCTTTTCAATCTGAAATAGTCTTTGCCAACTTTATTACGCTGGACTCGTCTTGTTTCTACACATTTTAATGACATTTGGACAATTGATTTGTTTAGTCTGAGGTACTGTGATGTGTAATGCTGTGACCTTTCAAATGGATTTGATGAACTTGTTATTAACACTTATTTATTAGCCTAACCAGCAGGAATTATCATCCCACCAAAGTCGTGTTTGTGTCCACCTGAATGTTGAATCTCAATGAATTTTAAGTACAATATTCACTCTGTTTTTGGTCTCCACCAGCTCCTGAGGGAAATATCTGGCTCTTCTCTTCAGCTGCTAAATGATTTGCGGTACTGTTTGCTGCTGAAACTGAAGCAGACAGGAAATGTGCCACAAAACCAAATTTAGCAAATGAAAGAGGCTTAAAAGCTCTGCAGGGTTGGAGACAATGTTGTGTGGGTTTGTCTCTATGAGCAACACCTTTCAGACACAAGCTATCATCTTCATCATTGCTAATATAAAAATATTGATTTTAGTCACTTCAAGTTGTTAAGATTTCATTTTTTTCTGTTTGTCTCTTGTGCTGCATGACATGAACTTCTCCTTTTGGGATCAGTAAAGTCTCATCATATGTTTTCCATAATTTTCTGTCACTTTGTGCATTTTGATGCAGAATAAATTTGAACGCTAACATTTTCTGTCATAAAAACAAAGAGAATTGTGCTCGTCTGCTCATGCTGGCTGCTTCTATCTTTAAATTTCCATCCCTAAAATGTTGATTCTGTTAATGTCTGCAACAACAGATATTTTGAAATCAGTCTTGCATATCCTCTCAGGTTCATTACCTCCTGTTCACTTCCAGAAAACCCTCCCTCCTTGTCGTGTATGTGTTTGATGAACTGTATGACGGCCATTAAATTAACTGCATGTTGCAGTTTGACCCCAGCTGATCATTATCAGATCGGTAGGTATGATTAACGTGATAAGCAATAAACAAAAGAGGTCAGAGTTCACTGCTTTCACTGACAGATTCCTCTGCTGTGCATTAAGCGATAAAATCTGTTGTCGGATATTGTTCACATTAACACCTAAGTCATGCCAAAAAACTCACCTCTTTGGGCATGTTTTTGGGGAAGAAGAGGTAAGGCAGCGCAGTGAGGAAGAGGAGGCAGGATGCCACCAGGAAGCCGAGCCACCAGGCTCCCACCCAGCGCAGGTCCTTTTGGTCCAAGTTGATCTCGTCTGGAAAAAGGAGAGAGTGCAAGTCATTAAATAAACTGATTTGTGCATCACTTATGCCAAGGATCACAATCAGATGGGAACAGAACAGGAATGAAAAGGCAATGTAAAATATTAAATCTAATGTAGTATTTTTAGGTTATAATAACCCACTCTTCCCTCCAAATCAAATATAGCCGCAGGCTGCATTGAACAGGCCATCCCATCCACGCGACCTCGAGGGGAATGACACGGTCTCATCGCTGGAGACTGGCTGACATGCCATTGAATCTTCACAGCTATTGGGACACTGCATGAAGGACTGAAATATCACTTCCTGTGTCCTCTATGTGGCACTAAAGACCACATGTGTTATGACGTTGCTTTTTACAGCTTTTTCTCTGAAGGCTATAAAAGTGGTGAGAGTGAACCAAACAGTTAAGTTGTGGCCCAACAGATAAACACTGAGCACAAACTCACTAAAGCTGCATAAAGCTGAGGGGGATCCATTTTCTTTGTAGGTTCATGACTACCAGAGACACCATTCACACTGTCCCAGTCCACATTTCCACAAGTAAAATCACAGCATTAAGCACTGTAGGAAAAGACAGCGTAGTAGATGGCATAAGGACGAGATGGACTCATCATGCAGCTTTTCAGGTTTCATTTCATGGCTTTTCACTTCACAAACACCTTCAGGTAATGACAAGTCTTAGATAAGATGTTGCTGCAGATTTAGAGTTTGTCTTAGCTTACATCACTCCTATCTCTGTAGTTGTTGGTTAATTAACTCAACATGGACTTTATTTATTTCAACATCCTTTCAGGGATTTGTTCTCAAGGACAGTTTGTCACTGGCATGCTACCAAAATTTGTTCTGCCAGAATCTTCAGATCAGAAGATTTTCTTACAGTAATTGTTCCCCAATGGCAGGGACAATTGTCTCACGGTCCCTATTAGTCCTTAATGATTTTGTTTTTTTCCATTTCATTTATATTGATTTACGTTGGCACGTACATTCAGCATGGTCATCAAAGTGCTCAAGAAAAAATGGAAATTTTAACATCTACAATTCCATGATAACTGAGCAAACTCTGCTGATGAAGATCATGGGACATGACGGAAAGTTCCAGGACAGCTGCCAAATGAACCTTCTGCTGAGAGCTATTATTATCACATGTGGCAAAGGAAAGCAGCAAATTCTCACAGGTCAGAAACTGGAAATGTGTTTGACTTGAAAGATGTCTTTAACAATAAATCCTTTGTCAAAATAGTCTCTTTCTCAGTTGACTAGACAATCAAGTGGTTCTATCATAAGATTGAAACATGTAACTGGACAACAAAGAACAATTCTAAAAGGGTCAACAGAATATTTCAAAGAAATAAACAAACTGTGTCTGCTTCAGTATGAAGATAGAGCTTTCTTCTCCAGACATATTTTGGTTCTTGCCAAATTGGACATCTGCATGACATGACATCAGCCAATAAAACCACATACTAACTGCTCATTTGTCTCATAACATCAACAATGATAACTGACAGGCTTAGCAGGAAAATACTGGTTTATATCCAGAACAAAGACCAGCTGAATCACACGATCATCTCTCAAGTATGCTCATCCACAATTTTGCTTTTATACTTGTGAGGACCCGTACTGGTAAATGCATTACGAGGACATAATGCTAACTTTTTAAAATTCTTTTCTAAAAAGTGGAGTTACACCAGCCTGAAATTAAAGGTGTAACCTGAGCACTAAAATCAAATCTTAACCTCCATTTGAAAAAGTGAGCGGGCAATACATACACAAATACGTCCTTCTACATATGCATGTTATGCATCTACATACAAACTCTTACTGTGCACACAACATTATGTTAAAACACACATGTTCATGCTGACTTACACAATCACCTCTACCCTCCATTCACACACCCTAGATGGCATAAGGAAATAAGGTTTTGTTTGAACAAGCCTCAAAAGAAAGTCAAGCTCCATTAATCTTTGAGGCAACCAGAACGTTTGAGTTTCAGTGAACATCAACAAACTCTCACACTGCAGAGCTCTGGAATAAATCCAAAAACATGAGCAGAGGAGGCAGAAATGAAAAGATAGATGCTAAAAGTCATCTACAGTGCTTTCCACAAAAATAAAACTCCTGTTTAAATCTGTTGGATAGGATTCAGGATTTCATTCAGCTTTTCTGAAAAGCTGAAATGTTTCACTGAGGTTTTCCACTGTACAACAGATAAGCTATCAACCAACGAAAATTCTCTGCAGTCATTTTACTGAAACACGTCATCATTGGGTGAGTCTGACTCAGAGCGAGTGAATGGAACCGGCTGTGCCTTTAACTGTGGATGTTTTTACTGGGTTTGTGTAGCAAGTCCTGGTCACATCAGACCAAGTCAGTGGGTGTTCAAGAACAGCCCAGAGTTAAAACAACACAAAGGGCTGCACTGGTGCAGGAGTGGTGCTTCAGGTAACAGAGAGACAATGAAAGACAATCCAGGAAGTTCAGTTTGAGTAACTGATTCATGAATTTGGAGACACTGGTCTTTGTTGCAGCAGATAAGCCGGTTTTGGTTTTTTTTTTTTCAAGATCTGCAAATATTCATTTGAAAGGAAATAAAATGTTATTTGTAGTTTCAATAGCTGCACATTGTCTTTCTGTGTCCAATCCATTGTTTCAAATTGGCACCTTGTTGCAGACCTGTCACTCACCCTGAGAGTTGAGTGCTGTTGCTGCATGTCTGTTTCCCACATGAATAAAAGGAGGTCAGGCAGGGTGTGAAGTAACTGTTTGATTTAAGGAAACCTGTTAAACAAACACAGCAGCCTCTGAACCAAAGTGACTCAGTGCTGAGCTTTAAAATCAAACCTCTCTGTAGACTGAAGGAATGAGGTCAGTGTCCGGCCATCATATAGCTCTCTGCTGTTCAATGCTTCCGGTATGTACCTGAACGTTTGTTCCCGTTAAAAGAGACTTCAGTCTGCAGCATGGTTCACACGTTTCACTGTTAAACCACTGAACTGTAGTGTAACATTAGACTTCATGATCTAAGAAAGTCTTTGCATCATGTCGACACTTCTGTCCATATTCCCACGCTTCCTTTCTGTCGCTCGTCCACATGAACTCTCTCTCTTTCTGTCCTGTGAGTCTGGATAAAACATTTTTTTAATTAGTGGTTTTTATAAAGCCTGCTTTTACGGGTGCTGCGGCCTCCCCAGCACCCTTAAATCTGTGGCTATGAGTAAAACATTTTGTTCAAGGTAAAATGTGCATGTCCTTTCACTAAGTGATTTCTCCTTGTGTTTTTCATCAGATTATTATGAGAGCAACATAAACAGGCTATTTTTCTGACTTTTTTGTCTTAAAATTTTCTTCTGAATGGTTTCACTTTCACTATCCACGACTACTTTACCACTTGCCAGCAATTTGTTGATCCCAAACCTCATGCCCCCCCTTGGATATTTGTTCTTGTGCCAACACCGGGTGTGACTCATTGTGGCATTTTGATGTCACGGCAGGAAAATCACAGGTGTCCTGGTCTTGTTTATACTGGTTTACTGTCAACTGGGACACTTGAGGACAATCGATCCATCATTAAGGTTATGACTCACATGTGCTTTTACCATCAAATCAGAATGCCTACTGTGAAAACAGCTGAGATGAGATCACTTGAGTATTTAATACCGTGACAGTCTGGTGACATCCTACAGGTTGATACTCTCCGTGAAACACCTGTTGAACAGGACTTCAGCCACAATCAAAGCAGCGAAAGACAGCAGGTCCAATCATTCAGGGAGACGTTTAATCATTTCTAACCGTTTTTTTTTTTTTTTTTGTCATATCCTTGTGCTACTGTTCACTTGCAGCCTCGAGGTTTTGTGTTTCTAACAGGTTCAGTCATTCAGTCACGCTAGCAGGGCTGGAGTGCTTCAGTCCAGACTCGGTCTTGACACTCTATCTGTTTTCAGGGAGTTCTGACTTGGACCAGCCTTGTCTTGGTCTCATTTGTGTTTTAACTCAGACTTGTTTTGATCATCTGTATATTGTGACTTGGACTTGTTTTGTTTTCATGGTGCTTTGACTTGTGTCTGTCTCTGTGGAGCCAGATGTGCACTGGCTGGCTCAGGCCTCCATGTCGTCCATTAATCTGTGATAATGGACACCTTGTTGGGCATTATCCCTTATGTATATCACAGTTAACTATAAAGAACAAACAGTAAGACATCGGAATGGAGAACATTAAATGGACATTGTCTTGTTTTTCTTGGTTCAGTCCATTTGGAACTTGTTTTGACGTGTTAAGACTCTGAGTCCCAATAAATCAGCTGTCAAATATTCCAGATTCCAGATGTGCAAAAAGGTTAAGAGAGTGGAAACCTTTTGTAGCTTCTGAGGGTCACTTTACATAAGTAAGACAGCACGAATGTTAACTCCTTGAAGCTTTAACTCCACGTCTGTTATTTGTCTTCTTTAGTAGCAGCTCTGTGCTCTGTTTTTATAGTTGGTACTGAGGGAATGCCCAACATTTATCAGATTTTCGCTGTCTTTACGTCACCCTTAAACAAACTGAAATCCCACAAATATGAGTGACCACCACACACAGGAAATCCTCCCCTTCCTTTCAAAGTAAGTGTTAAAAATAAGCTTGACTTGACTCGATGTGTAGAGCATTTCATTCCAGCTGTGTCTCCTCACCTTTGGATAACTTGTCAAAGTCAACATAAAAGCGCAGCATAAGGGAGCCGGTGATGAAGCCAAAGGCCGGGCCAATGGAGGTCACAGCGAGGAGGATGCCTGGAAAACATGACCAAAAAAAAACCTCATGAACACCAACAAAAACTCAGACTAAAACTCAGGTATTTTATTTATCTTCTTTCTGATCAAACCTCCTTAAATTTGACATGAAACAGTTCTTTGACAAATTATTAGTTATTCTGTAAGGTTCTACCTGAAAAGCACCAGTCATGCTTGAAAGATGGCTTTCGAGTTAATTACACTGCTCATGCTAACGTTTGTTAGAAATAATCAATGCTATTATTAGTAAATCACAGTCCAGAGATGACAGCAATAATGGTTGGAGTTTCAATATCTAGGAAACTCAGATTGAATATGTTTTTTGCTGCTACTAGCAAAACATTTCAGCAATCTTATGCTGATGCTACATCACTGCCAAGTGGATTTGAGTCTTGTGCTTGTAACTCATGTGACAAGAGAGCAGAAGACAGAGACTGCAGCAAACCGAAAGCATCAGGAGAAACTGATAGAAAAACATATATTCTAATATTGTATTTGAATTGCATTGTAGTAAAACTGTAGCAACTGTATTGTCAGTTTTAAATCTGATGTCAGCATTGATTTGACTAAGTGTCTAGATTAAAACATGCTGCTTAATGCTTGTCTGCTCCCAAATATCTAACTCATTCAATAATTAATACGATGACTTTTTCAAGAAAATCTTGAAGATTTTTGTCTTGTCTAAGCCATCATAACAGCATAAAAATACAGTTCCAGTAAATGAACAGTTACCTCTCAGGTTCAGCCTAAAACTGGTTCCAGGAAACCAATAAAACAGGTTTGTTAAGCAAGCAAAAATCCTGCAGATTCCACAGGCTGACGTTACCATGCAGAGCTGCTTTCTTTTTAGTGATGCACAGCTAAACATTTGTCATACTTGTGTATTATATGTGGATCTGCATGCAAGCAGGGAAAATATTGCATCACCTAATGAAAATGTGTCATTAAAAGGAAGCTTCAATCTTCATTCACACTGACCTCTAACTTAATTATGACTGGGAAAGAGATAGGTAGATAGCAGAGAGGGGAAGTGTGTGAGGAGCATTAAGTACAAACAGGACCTACTTTCAATTTATTGCACTTTAATATTTTAGTATGTTTCTAACAAAAGCAGCCGGTGACTCAGGTAGCATTAGCTCTCTGACTCGAGAGCTTCAAAGTGTAACTACTGAACAGAACAACACATCCACAGGATCAACTGTGAGCATCAGTGCAAACAGGACATCATGATTATAATCTGTTTCTGTCAGTGCAGTTGTGAAACTGGAGGCCTATGAGTTGTGCTGTTTGAGTTGGGTTTAATGGGTTTAGCTTTTGTATTTAGTGGTTGAACGTTACAACAGCTTGATCAGCTTTCTGTATGATTGTATTAGTTGGAATAATTTCAGTGTAACTTAAGCTGTCTGTGGATGAACTTAGTAAGACGCTCTTCCTCAGAGCACTCACTTAAGTAAAGATTATGAAGGCGTCTTGCAGAGACGGACCTCTATATGAGGTGTCTTGAGCAATTGGATTTTTGTCTCTCTTGAAAGCTTCTTGGTTTACACTTGGCTTTTTTGAGATTGGATAGCTCCTTTTTCATGCAGTGACAAATGCCTAGTTCACATGTACACTGGTTCATGGATGAATGAGTGTTTGGGCTTTAATGACAGAGTACTTTTTTCACAGAGGTTGTTACAGTTGATTCTGGCAAGTGCAACTGCATATTTTCTAAAATTTAATCTAGTTTTGGACTGGAATCCCCATCCTGGTGGAAACCATTTATTCCCTTCTCTAATCAGGACTGGACTGTGTGGATGAAACAAGGTTTAGTGATTCCTCAGTGCCATACCGAGGTAGAGTGGTGAGTTCTTCTTGCTGGCAAAGTCGTCAATGTAGGAGATGCCAAAGGGTTGGATGGGGACGGCTCCGATACCCAGCAGCAGCTGACCCAGCAGCAGCAGAGGGTACACCACCTGCTGGGCGGGGCTCTCTTTCTGGCTGCAGCTCTGATTGGAGGATGAGGTGGTGAAGGTTCTCTCTGATAGGCAGAGGCCAGTGCTGTTATCACTTGATGCTGTTGGAAGAGAGAGGGGAAGATAAGTTTCAGGTCAAATGTCCATGCCCCCATCAATCAGAGCTTGCAACCCCTAGTGGGGCAAATGATATAAAGTTTGTCCTGAGGGTGACACAAGAGGAAATTCATGATGTTTGTCCCCAAAGGTTGTTTAGTAGGGCCTCTAGTATATGAATGGTACATGTTAACGTGTACAGTTAGCATGTTGTTAACAACCACTAAGTTAACATTTACATGTGTATGTGCAGTGTAAGCTGACAGGAATTCAGTCATTAGATCTTGTGTTTCATCTCACAGCTGATGTGGTCGGTGTACTTGTACTGTCCACTCAGGAAGTGGGGCATTGCCATCAGCAGCGACGCCAGGCAGGCCAGCAGAGCTCCACCTCCAATAAACCGCGGCCGATGGACTCGACTCCCCAAGAAACTCACAAAGATGATGAGGACTGTGTTTCCCACCTGGACACACAAACAAAAGTTTCATTTTGACAGTATAATACAGATCCTGAAAGTCAAAAGGCAAAGAAGAGGGGGAAATATGAATGAACGGAGAGGCCAGAAGCAGGCGACAACATACTGACCTCGTTGAAAGATGCCAGAAGCCCCGACTTCTGGCTGGAGAAGCCATAGCGTCTCTCAATGGTGGAGATGGAGCTCTTCATGTAGCCCGACACCAACAGCTGTGCCAGCTGCAGTAAACTGTGGCAAAATACAAAGAACTGCAAAAAGAAGAAGAAGTAAAAGAAGGCAGGTCAGAAAGTTGGGTACAGAGAAAGAAAAGGGAGATGAATAACACGCTGCTTTGGTTTTGCCATCCACACATGGGTTCCTTTTTCACTCTATTTTTACTTTAAAAAAGTAGTTTAATTAAGATTTAATCTGTAACTCTTTACATTAAATGAATTTGAAGCACAACGCAGACATTCAAAGGTGGGAACTGAACAAGAGAAGATAGCAAGCTCATCAGAGTTATGTGACACCTCCTATAGGGAGGAAATGTTTACATGCTGAAACCTCACAGAACAATAGCAGGATGGACTTCAGGAAGTGAAGTTTCTCCTCAGACAACACAGAAACCTGATCAGCTGAATGCCGCAAAAGTCCCAAAGGCTACAGTGCTTTCAAGTAAGTATTTATTTTAGGGTGCATTCACCACCAGATTCAGTTTATTTGGGCTTATGTGAAAACAGCAATCGCTTTCAGATGTAGGTCAAAACGGGCAGGCCAAGATGGCACAGAGAGGGTGGTCTCGGCTACACTCCAGATTGGCTGGTTTGTTTACAGCCTAGCACAGTTGACCCTACTATCGAAAACAACTGGCTCACATTTTGACTTATGGGACGCTTTTTCACAATTGTTGTTCAAGTGCGTGATGGTTTGCAACCATCTTCTCCCATCCTGAACTCCTTGATAAGATGCATCAGGGCATTGTTTTGTCATCAGAGTGTAGATGCTCTATGGAGCAGCATATTTTGTTCATTCACTATTCACTGCTGGTGTTGCATATGGAAGAAGAAAGGTAGCGTTTTGAGTTGAATTTTCCCAGTAATATTTCTGGCCAATGAGAGAGCAGCACGCATGGCATTTGTTTTGGATCACTCTTGAATGTCAGCGTGTGAACACAAATGAACCTGTTTTGTTTTGTGGAACATGTGGATCATAGCTAATCAAACACTGAACGTGAAGCAGAGACAAACCTTGATGTTGTTGAAGGGGCTTTGGCGCCGGGCAGGAGGTCGTGACCCCATGGGGTCAGAGTTTATGTTGAGGTCATAAGCCCCCATTGTTACTGAATGTATCAGTGCCTGTAAAATACAAACACAGCCAGAAAGTCAATGTCAACATCCAGAATCTCATCATGAGACTGCTCAGTTCCTGCTTTTGTAACACAGTAATTTTTAGGCATAAGGATCTAATGCTGAACATAAATACAGCCCACAAACATGCACTGCACTCCAGAGTTTCTGTTTAACTTGTCCACAATCACAGCATTAAGAATGTGCATGCACTGAATGTTTACACAGACAGACTGACAGTGAAAGCTCTTGGCTGTCATGGCATGAGGTCTGGACCAAAGCCAAAATTACTGCAGGAAAAACAAGATGTAGAGGGAGAGACAAGAGGTTTTGTGAGGTTTTAACACACAGATACACAACTACTAAAAAATGCACACAGAGACAACTAATGGATGCGGGACTGGTTTGGACTCAGCCCATCAGGGTTCTCTGTTGACAGTGTTTTTCTTATGAGGTAATTATTTATATCTCCAGTTTGTCTGGAATGAATAGACAGCTTGTGACAATTTGACTCGCTATGAATTTAAGTATTGCATGCTTTTACTTAACTCAGCAGAATAAAAACAGGACAAACATTTGCTAATACAAACTATTCATTTTCAATGTCTACTTGTAAATAACAGAATTATATATTTAAGTAAATACTGGTTATTTTCTTCATATCCTACAGTGTTTTTGTAACAGAAATAAGAGAGACACAGAAAAATAAATAAAACAATTAAGCAGAAAGAGAAAGAGAAAGAAAGAGGTGGGAATCAACTTCAGAGCAGCAGGAAGGAAATCATTTCTTTTCAGCGGGGGAATGTCAACAGAACCAAAGCCAGCCGCTGACTGTGTGTGGTTGTTTTATCTCATCTAAGCCCGAAAAAAACAAGCCGACCCCTGACTCACTGAGCGGCAGAGGATCATGAGCTGAACGCTGACAAACAACTCAGCAGTCTGAATTCATCACCAGCTAATCATTTTTACACAACTGTGACTAACTATACCAGGGCTTTTAAAAGAGTAACTATCGGCTGGTTTAAGCTTAAAGTCTTATCTGTTTTAGTACTGTTGTTCTTACCTTGTTGGGTATTTTTTTTCCCCTTTTTATTCTGCATTATTTTAAGTGCCTGCTTTTACTTTCCTAATCCCTAAAATGTTTTAGTCCATTTTCAGTAATGTAAACTTTGTAACTTTGTTTTGAAAAATGCTGCTTAAAGTTGAATATAATTATCATTGTTGTTGTTGTTAAAAGTGTTCCCCCTTAATGAATAGTGTGTCATATGTAGCAGTTTAATTAGCAGTCAGTGAAGAAAGGAGGAAGTGTCATTCAGATGCAGCCTTTCCCTTGATGAAGATTAAATTAGGTACAGATATTCATGGTCCCCAGATGACGAACCCTTCTGACTTTAGTGATAACCTCATTTCCAGTGGCACCACCAGCAGGTTGATATTGTTTTTATCTGTTTCAGTCATAACATGAAGGGAAAAATAAAATGTTTTACAGACTGTGTTGACTAATCATTCACAGTTTGTTCTTTGTGCAGCATCACAAGTCATTTAATTTATTACCGTGCTCTTAAGAGGAGGGACCATTTCATTCACAGTGGTCAATAAAAAATTGTGGGAGGTGCTGCGGGCATATGGGGTGAGGGTGTCACTTCTCAGGGCCATCCAATCTTTATATGCCCAAAGCAAGAGCTGTGTTTGGGTACTCAGCAGTAAGTCGGACTTGTTTCTGGTGGGGGTTGGCCTCTGTCAGGGCTGTGCCTTGTCACCAATCCTGTTCGTGATATTCAGGGACAGGATATCAAGGCGTAGCTGGGGGGAGGAGGGTCTGCAGTTCAGTGTGCTGAGGGTCTCATCACTGCTTTTTGCAGATGATGTGGTCCTGTGGCATCATCAGTCTGTGACCTCCGGCACTCGCTGGATCGATTCGCAGCTGAGTGTGAAGCGGCTGGGATGAGGATCCGCACCTCTAAATCTGAGGCCATGGTTCTCAGCAGGAAACCGATGGATTGCCTACTCCGGGTAGGGAATGAGTCCTTGCCCCAAGTGAAGGAGTTCAAGTACCTGGGGGTCATGTTCACGAGTGATGGGACAATGGAACGTGAGATTGGTCGGAGAATCGGAGCAGCGGGGGCAGTGTTGCGCTCGCTCTACCATACCGACGAAAAGAGAGCTGAGCCAGAAGGCAAAGCTCTCGATCTACTGGTCAGTCTTCGTTCTGACTCTCACCTATGGTCATGAGGGCTGGATCATGACCGAAAGAACTAGATTGTGGGTACAAGTGGCCGAAATGGGTTTCCTCAGGAGGGTGGCTGGCGTCTCCCTTAGAGATAAGGTGAGAAGCGCAGTCATCCATGAGGGACTCGGGGTAGAGCCGCTGCTCCTTTGCGTTGAAAGGAGCCAGTTGAGGTGGTTCGGGCATCTGGTAAGGATGCCCCCTGGGCGCCTCCCCAGGGAAGTGTTCCAGGCACATCCAGCTGGGAGGAGACCACGGGGAAGACCCAGGACTAGGTGGAGAGATTTTATCTCCACACTGGCCTGGGAATGCCTCGGGATCCCCCAGTCAGAGCTGGCTAATGTGGCCCGGGAAAGGGAAGTTTGGGGTCCCCTGCTGAAGCTGTTGCCCCTGTGACCCGACCCCGGATAAGGGGTTGAAGATGAGGATGAGGATATGAGGTCAATAAACAAAACAAAACAAAACAAAACAAAACAAAACAAAACAAAACACTGAGCTGCGACAATTATCTTTGATTTTGGTCGCTAATATATTTTCAGTGATTTTATTTAGTTTGATAGAGTTTTATAGAGCAGCATCTGGTGGCCATTAGAGGAACTGCAGCCTGGTTTGAGGTCAGTGACTGTGAATCTGGTTGTTTTCTCTCTGTGTACCACTCTGCTGGAAATCTGTATGTATTTTCAACTTCATCTCGCAGCTTGTGTCAGTTGTTCTGTTGGCTGGACAGCCCACAAACATTTCCATTTGACTCTGAGCTCAGTTTGGCGACAGTGGTTTATGAAGCAAAGCCTGTCTGATTAAAATTTAGCTCCATGTGGTCACAGTTCATTACAACTTCCTGACAACCTTACTGACATGTTGCTCTTAAAGGTTTTATTGTTTTGTTTTCCTTCATAAAAACATCTGCCTTCATTCAGTTTTAATTAGAATTACTCTGTTGACATCCAAATCCTGATATGCTGTCAAACTGCAAACTTATTGTTGAATGTTTTGTCTTTTTAAATGAGCATGTGAACAATATTACTCCAAAATGAGTTGAGGTAGAAGTATATAAAGTACCATAAAAAGGAAATGCTCAAGTAAAGGACAAGTGTGTCAAAACTGTAATTTGAGTACTTGAGTGAATGTGCTTGGTTACTTTCCACCATTGACAATTTGTCCATGTAATAGTGCCTGCAAACATCATCACAGCAGCAGCAGCAGCATTCATTCATGTACAGCAGAACTGTCAGGATGCAACCCAGCAGTCTGTAAATCAGCTTATTTCACTCTACCCCTGTTCTGAAACTATGCAATATTCAATTTAATTTGGAAAACTGAAGAACCGGCAAGCCTCCTGCTTTCACACACCGGCTCTAACAAAGCATATGAGTCCCGTTAGTTAAAAAAGGCTGAAAGTTTCCAGAGAGAAGAGACAGACATGATTCATTCAGACTCACTGTGAAAGCAGCTGGTCGCCTCAGTTTCTCAAAGTTTTCCTCGTTTTATTTTAACAAACCATCCACTTCTTCCAGCAGCTGACGGTGCTCTAACTCTACTGCCCCCCGGCCGACAGAAGAGGGAGGAACTGGAATTTGAACCCTGGGTGTGAAGGCAGGACTTGGAGGAGGACGAGGAGGAGGAGGAGGAGGAGGAGGAGGGTGAGCCACAGCAAAGCTTTGAAAGCCTCATGTCTCATTTTACGGCTTGAGAAAGAACAGGTTTTTCCTCACAAAAAACAACATCAATCTTTCAAGAAGGTTGAATAATCTTGGAGCATTAACTTTAATCTCACTCTTTTGCTTGTTTATTTATGTACTGAAGTTAATTTTCATAGGCAAAAGTATTATCCTAAGAATGGTTCAGGGGTTTTTGGGCCCCTCTCTCAGACAAAGATATCGGTTTTTGTTAGCCTGTTTTGTTTTTGTTTTTTTAAGTTATATATATTGCCAATTGGCACCAGTGTAAGTATGCTGAATTAGCTATTAGCACTTCCTGTTTGCAGTGACCACATGGACGTACAGACAAGCAGCACTGGATTACTTCAGTACTGAAGAAAACTTGAACAAGTTGAGTCTCAGGAAAATTCTGAAGCATCTTTTTTCTATGATGTTTAAGTTAATTTGATGTTTGTTTGTGATGGACATCAGAGATAATGATAACTAGTGGAAATAACTTTTAGCCATTGTCAGGAATATATTCCAAGAATAACATTTAAAATGACCTGAACAGCACAATAATGTTTGTCTGTAAAGACAAGAAGTGATAAAGTGTGTGTGTGTGTGTGTGTGTGTGTGTGTGTGTGTGTGTGTGTGTGTGTGTGTGTGTGTGTGTGTGTGTGTGTGTGTGTGTGTGTGTGGACAAAATGCTGTCAGATTTCCTCCAGTAAAACCTAAAAATAAAAAAGTCCATGTGGACTGAGATAAATAACACACAAAGCCCTCAGTTTCCCCTCTGATTTGATGTCTCCGGTCATTCTTTACAATGAAGTGCCATAAAGGCCAAATACCCAAAATAATGATCATAAAAATGACAATAATTCAATTCAATTCAATTCAATTCAATATGCCTTTATTCATCCCGCGAATGATAGTAGGGCAACTAATTATTTTATTATTGATACTGATGAGTAGTAGTAATAGTAGATAATTGCTAGCAGATAAAAAGCCCAAAATGTTTGGGGCTTAAAGGACAAAAGTATTAATAATCAATGACATGAATGCTAAATAAGGAGAGGAGCAGCAGCACCAGGACGGTCTGAGTGGGTGATCGTCTTGTCACATGACAGCAGCCAGTGAAAACACATACTTAATTTTATGGGCTGACTTTTTGGAAATTTGCTCAAAACTGAAAAATGGTTACAGTGTGAAAGTTTGGCTTTCTCAGCAGCTTAGTCAGGCCAACGGAAGAAAATCTGACTCTTGTGCAGTGATGTGACCAGCAGGTGGAGTCAAAGTCAAATACAATGTTCATAACCCCAAATCAGTTTGTGTTTCATATCACATGTTCCCTTATATCTGTACAATAATTAGTGGTGGAAAGAACATTTACTCAAGTACTCTACAGTTCTGAGGTACTTCACCACATCTCAGAGGGAAATATTGTACTTTTTACATCACTAAAATTATTTGAAAGCTCTGGTTACTTTTCCATGGAAGATATGATTTTTCTAATTTGGACAGTTGTGGTGAAAAAATAAAAAGGGCACCAGTTGCATGTGGTGG
Organism: Chaetodon trifascialis; assembly: GCF_039877785.1. Classification (NCBI taxonomy): domain Eukaryota; kingdom Metazoa; phylum Chordata; class Actinopteri; order Chaetodontiformes; family Chaetodontidae; genus Chaetodon; species Chaetodon trifascialis. Next base: position 5,582,151 of record NC_092071.1, on the reverse strand, counting down.
GACACCAGAATACAGGAAGTTGTGATGCAACTATGGAGAAATATTATATTAACCAAACCCTGGTAAAGACTGACTGTTATATAGCCACACCTCTGTAAAACAACTGTTGTAAAAAAAACACAAGGAAACATTCCTTAACTATTTAACCATGTCGGGGTGTGTGGCGACAGCTAATTTTGTAGCATGTAGGGCAGCATGCATGGCAATTCATCGCATTGTCTCCACTGGAAGCACACACCAGAAGGCCCTGCATCCTTTTTCTTGCATGCTGGTCTACCGTGATTGGCCTTGACTCACAAAAGGTGATTCACCAGCAGTGAATCACCTTTTTTTCTGTGATGACACACAGAGAGGATGCAGTAATTATTGGGTTTTTCTGTTTGTGTGACATCCACCAAAACATAACTGATGCTCAACATGAATCCCTGACAAAGAAACCAGAAGATTCAGAGGGTGTTTAGAAAAAAAAAAAGAAAAAAAAAAAGCTCTGGTGGTGTTTCTGCTGTGTGTAACATTTTGCTCAGCTTCTTGGAGATCCCAGACACAAAAAACAAACTGAGTTTTTGCCGCCTGAGCACATTTAATCACATCTGCTGAGTAAAAACCCAGAAGTCCCTCAAATATGGAGCAGGATGTTTTGGGTTTTTAGCTGCTAACTGATTCAGATCTCCACAAACCTGCTGCTTGTTTGTATTAACGCTTTTTAAGATCACCAGCATTTGTTTTTTATTTTAGGTTTTGTCTGATTGCTTCTTGATGATTTCTCTTAGTATTGAAATTACTCTGTGGGATTCAATTCAATCAAAAAAATCAACTTGTTTGTTGTTAATTTGCTCGCCACAAACTTCAGTCAGCTGTGTGGTGGTGCAAGTAAATTGGGCTTGAACTTCTCTCTGCGCTCCTTTTTCCATTCTTTACTCAACTATTTCTGTCTTTTCAAGTGACCAAACAAGTGCAGTATTATCAATGTCTTCCAGTTGAAACTGTCTGAAAATATACACTGTTATCCCTTATTTATATGTTATTGCACCTAAATGATCAGGGCCTACAGCCATGCCAGCAGCTCTGAGACTAAAGGGGACTGACATTGGGACAGGGCTCTTTCCATGAAATTTTAGATATAATTATGGTAAGCTTTAGATTATGGCCCACAAGGAAATTCTTTCCAACAGTGTAATTTTGGTGTGCAAGTACAGTATGTGCCAACGCATGCTGGTAGGTACTGTTGTGGAAATTTCTGCATCAACCTATGCATAAACACACTGATGGTTATAAGTTAAAGAGATTATCAGTGTAGCTACTAAGGAGACACACCTCAGTAAAAGCAGCCTCAAACTGTTTTTCACAAAATGCAGTTTTTATCATCTTCTTCGAGACAAAGAACACTCTTCTGAATTCTTCTCATTCTTCTGATTAACTTTCTGAAGTTACCCAACATCTGACCAACTGGCAAGGGGCCGTAAGGTATGCATGCACTGACCATGACGTCATTGGTTTAGTAACTCCACCTCAAAATGTGGCCAATTACCACAAAGTCACATTCTGAACATACACTGATAACACTATCTCATATTTCTTAACACGTGAACATATACACAAGGGACAAATAGGCCTCCCCATCCTGTGTTCATCCTACATAGAACATCTGTTTTTCATCCTTTTGCCAGGTCACTGTAACACAGAAAATAGATTATGAGAGTATTTGACTTGAGTAAAATGATTCTGCTTCCACAGTACAAAGGAACACGATGTAAGTTAAGAAATGACGGGTGAGAACTTAAAAAGACTTTATACTACAGGTATACTTGTGTCTTAGCTGTGGCACCAGCAAGATATGCTGTGTGCTGTTTACCTTTCAGCATTTTAACATGCAAATATGAACATGAATTAGTTTCTAAATTAACAGGGAGAAATATACATACAAACTGTCAAAATATTGTATGTGAAATGTAGATTGAAAGTTATGTGGCAGACCCCGAAAGAGCTCACTGTGTTTGTTTGTGGTTAGAAACTCAAAGTTTGTTTCAACTGTTGCATGTTGCAAGCTCGGGGGACCACACTGCCCCCTGATGGTCCACCAGTTTCATCACTGTGTGTTCCAGTTGCCACAGCAGCCAGTAATGAGTGTTAATGTTTCAGAAACAAAGATGATCGTTAATGAGGTCTACTGTGAGCTGCTTCCTAACAAAACACTTAACAGTTTCTGATGGTAATTAGTCCCCTGGGAGCAAAGAGAGTGGGCCACTAATAGATGTTCATCAGAACTAAGAAGATAACAGTGATTACAGGAGCTAATGAAAGCTCCTGGGATCTACAGGGACTCAGCTGACAGCAAAACCTCTCTATGCTGATTTTCTATGATCCCCTAACAGTAAAGTTCCATAAAAGATCTCAAATTATTCACCTTGTTGAAACTTTATGGCCTAGTGATGAACTGATTGTGAACACAACTAATGTATGTTAGTGAACATGATCAATAGGTATTAGCTGATGTTAGCAGAAATTCTAGTAGGTTGAGTCACAGTTCGGGTAAGATTGCAAACATTTGACGTCAGCTTTTTATGTAATGGACAATTTTTAGAAAACCAATCAATAATCAAGTCAGGCAGAAGGATGAAATCCGTACTTTATTCACTCACTGCATGGACAATTATGAGAGATAACACTGGAGATATGAGATAGCCTAGCTTAGCATGAATACTGGAAGCAGTAACCGACATGTGTGTTTCTCTTTTGATGGAGCGAGGCGAGCAATTTCCCCCTGCCTGCAGTCTTTGTGCTAAGCTAGGCTAAACACATCCTGGACCCATCTCTGTGCTGGATACAAGAAAACAAGAGTTGCTGAAGATATGCACTTTAGTATAAGACATCTGTGCTCGTCTTGAAATGCCGAAAATAAATCAGAACTAAATGAATATCACCATGATCCGTCACAAATACACACACTCCTGCAGGTTTAGAGAAAGCGGTGATGATGGTGGATTAAGTGTGAGAGTAAAGGCAGAAGTCTGGCCTGCAGGCTGGAGTCTCTCCAGAGAGAGAGAGAGCGGTTCCCTGTCCGACGCCCCCTGAATGCCTCACGGTAGTGTTTATTCTATTAACCTGCAGGTCACTGAAACACCTGAGAGCTCTGAGGCCTTCAGGACACTAATTACAGTCCAGTGATAACACAGGTATACAAGGGCTGCAATACACACAAGGCAGCATGCAGCACTTTAACATTAAACTGTGTAGTTATGTCTGCCCTGTAATCAGTGTCATACCATAGCAGACTGCAGCTGCTTAACTTGACATATAAGATAAAGGATGCAGAATAATCGCTGGGGCTTTTATCCCAGAGTGAAGCAATCATTCAGACAACCTTAAAGGTCAGTTTGTGGAATTAAACTATCCAGTATTTTGAAACAGGATGTTTTTAAAGATGGGGCCACAAGATGAATAATGCAGGGCATCTCCAGTTGATTTTGTACTTAAGTGGTTCAAATTTCTTAATACATTTACATTTTAAAATGATTCAACAGTGATTTGCAAAAGTTGTTTGATCCTTTCAGAACCCTCTGGGACAACCCAAACTGTGATTTCATGTTATTTGTTGGGTTTGAACAAAGAAACTTTCCACTACAAAGAAGCAGGAGCTTGTTGATTCAGTTCAGCTGGTGGGGTGGGAGGTTGGCATTAGTTGAGGCTTCCCTGCAGGTCCCTTTGGCGTATGGTACTAATTAACAAATTGTTGCTGTAACAACATCAAACAAACAGTGATGGTGAAACAATGAGGTCAGTTTGCATTACATCACTCAGCCTGGGAAGCCACATGGCTCAGACCATACTGAAGCTGCTATCGTTTGACATCTTTTACTGCAATCTTTGACCTTTAAACCAATTAGTTACATTTGTGTCTGTTATGTAAACAGTCATTTCATATCCAGTGGCCAGAATCTTGAAGATCAAAATCTTGATCACTAGAAAATGTAAAGTCCAGTACGTCAAGACTTTGATCATTATCTTTGCCAAATGAAACCAGTCCTTAACCTTGATGTAACACTCCTCACATTAAGTCAGTAGACATATGCAAATAAATTAAGCGCAAAGATTGCAACACCCAACAGCCGATGACCAGGGAACTGGGATGTAGGAAAACCAGAAGGAAAAACTGAACTACATGGTTTCTGCACACAGGATATTATTGGCTGTTAGACTGCAGACAGACTCCATTCACACAGCACTTTAATTTAAACCCTTTACAATCTGCTTCTCATTCATACATGCAAACACACACAGATGGCAGCGAGCTACCATGCAAGTAGTATTAGACTTTTTGTGAGTTGCTTTGTAACATTGTTGAGAAAAGTGCTACATTGTAGTTCACTGTCTTGCTCAATGGCTTTTTGGCATGTGGACTGGAGGAGCTGGGGATCAAACTGGCAACCCTGAAGTTAGTGGAAGTTTTTGGGGTGCATATTTGGCTGTACATCAGCTTGATTTTGGGACTTTGGAGAGATAATAGCAAGTGCGGCCATTCTGAATTAGATCCTTGCATGTCACAAGGATGTTCAAACAGCAGCAGGACATCTGTGACTAAACCTGATGGCTTGTAGTTACGTCATCCATGACTCCACCCATGACTTCACCTCTATATGAATTGAATCAGGTTGAGGTAGTCCAGCAGATAGTTAACTAATGAGTATTTGGTGACTGTGAACACTGCAGGACAGCAGAAATAAAAGGTAATATTTTAATGGGTGAAGCTCTTGATCCTCTGCATTATGTAATGTAACATGTAATGGATGACTGATATCTTTTGTGTAGATTGGAAAGGCCTTGTATATGTGACAAATAAGCTTTTTCTGTTTTTGTTTCAGGTTGATGGAAAACTACACAATCAACAGTTTTATCCTCCAGCTGGAGGGGTTAAAGGTCACGGAAGTTTCCACATATCCTCTCTTTTCCTTTTTCTTTTTTTCCTATCTAGTTATTATAGTAGCTAATGTAGGCATTGTGGTCCTGGTTTTCATTGACAAGAGCCTTCACCAGCCCATGTATCTCCTTTTTTGCAACCTGCCAGTCAATGACATTCTTGGAAACTCGATCATGGTGCCTCGTTTGCTTTCAGACATGTTGCTGCCTCCACCCAAGCGCCTCATCAGTTATTATGAATGTGTGGTCCAAGCTTTCACCACACACATGTTCGGCACCACCTCCCACACTGTGCTCATGATTATGGCTTTTGACAGATACGTGGCCATCTGCAATCCCCTGCGCTATGCTACCATAATGACCAACAAGATGGTGATCAAGCTGACAGTGTCTGCCTGGGGAGTGGCCTTTGTTTTGGTTGGGATTCTGCTCGGTTTGACCATATGGCTGAACCGATGCAGGACTGTGATCACAAACCCCTTCTGTGACAATGCCTCCTTGTTTAAACTCTCCTGTGAGAGTGTGTTCATCAATAATGTCTATGGCCTCACTTTCACTGTAGTTCTGTTCACAGCTTCTATAGGCAGCATGGTTCACACCTACACTAAGATTACAGTCGTCTGTCTGACCAGTAAGAACAAGTCTTTGAACAGTAAAGCCTTGAAGACCTGCAGCACTCACCTCTTTGTATATCTAATCATGTTGTTATGTGGCATACTCATCATTGTCCTGCATCGCTTCCCACAGTACTCAGACTACAGGAAACTTTGTGCCATTCTGTTTCATATAATCCCCGGCAGCCTCAACCCCATCATTTATGGAGTTCAGTCTAAAGAGATACGAAAATTTTTGTCAAAACTGTTCGAGTCAGGAAAGATTTTGCCATCATTCTAATGCACATACCAATTTCTTTCTTTCTTTCTTTCTTTCTTTCTTTCTTTCTTTCTTTCTTTCTTTCTTTCTTTCTTTCTTTCTTTCTTTCAAGAAAATGTCATTTAGGAATGAATGTGCTTATCATGGCTTTATTCCTCATCATTTTTTAGCTTTTCCTAACCTAATTTTTAAAGACTGATCTACTAAAATTATGAAATGGGCTCTGATGGTACTTAGAAATTTGTTCTTGACCTTTAAATATCAAGAGATTTTCATTGTGCCTCAATCAATTTAATACAATGATGAATGCTGTCTACTGTCACATCTCTGATGCTATGTCATACATACCATTAAAATTAACCAGAAGTACACACTCTACTATAAAGTTAATTTCAAGGAAACAAAATACATTTGTGTGCATGCTGTGTCTGTAGAAATTAAAAAATTAAATAAATACATACATTGCAAATAATGTGTAGTGTATATTATTATTAATTGCAAAAATGATCTGCTGCATTGGAAGCAGGACAAATTTCTTTGTGGATCATATATGGAAGACCAAAACTGCCAAAAGCCAAAATAAAAAAATAAATGCTACTGGGATCACAGGTTGTCCAAACAGATCATCCATGCTGACGTGGTCAACTGTGAATATTTGTTAACAAAAAAATGGAAAATGAAGTGGGAAAGCAAATAAATTGGAGGAATTAATACAAAAGGTAAGGTAGGTAGGTACAAAAGGCCTTTACACTTGATTTATGCACTCTGATGTCCAAAGAGAGTTGAATGAAAGGTCTCTGATCAAAGGGGCTTCTTCAGTTCTTAGTGACTGGTGGAGAGTATTTAACTTCTATGGGGTCAAGGTCGTTGATAGTGTTCCTGGCAGTAAAACGGCTGACCTGAGGCAAACTGTAAACTACAGTCACATGAGGCCAACTGTGAATAGTTCTTAAATCTTCAGGGAAGATTTAAAAGAACAGCACTGTGGGTCCTTTGTGGGTCTTTTGAGGGATGGTTTCTCTGCTTTAAACAGCCGTCCTCACACCAAACCATCGGTCCCCCCTCGGCTGTCTGCAGAGGTCTGCTGTTTCAGCTCTGGTCCGCACTGGAGGATGGCTCATGATGGACAAAGGAACGCTAACAAACACACATACCCAAATAGCAATCATGTAAATGTAATTTAGCAAAACAGCAGAAATATTTGTTTTGACAGATGTTAGGATGTCTCCTTTCTTTGCTCCAGAAGTTTTGTTTTTTAGATTCATTTTGTCGAACCATGACTAGAAAACTGAAGAAGAAGCCTTTTACATTCGCAGCTTAAGCTATTTCAGAATTGTACTCTCAGTTATTATGAGGACTCTTAAACCCTGGACTTGTAGGCTTTTCCTTAAATGTTTCTTAAACTAGTCTGAAACTAGGGATGCACTGATCAGAACAAACTCTGACTGAAGGTAAATAATTGTGATGTGATCTTTCTATTTAAGGTGATGTGATATGAAGACACGATCATTATCGGCCCTGCTTTAGCGTCTTTTCACTGGTAAGTTTTAGAATTGATTTTCAGCTTTATGTCACTGATTTGCTGCTCCTGCATGAGCCAGAGCCGCAGATCATCAGACACGGCCCGTCCGGCTGTTCCTGTTTTATTAAGTGCATGAATTGATTTGCTTCATTGAAGTGAAATGTTTTGATCCTGATTCAATCACATAAACCATGTTGTAACTTTGTTTTGAAAAGTACTATATATATATAAAGTTTGTAATTTCTTATTTGGACAGAAATTGCCCTAGCACTTAGATTGGAAGATCCGTCATGTCTGATACCCAATCTGCTTAATAAGGTAAGTATACTGATACCAGCGTGGTGGGTCAGATAGATGCATCCCTATCTCTGACCGCATCCTGTGCACCTGTCATACATGCAAGAGTCTTGTTTTATCAGACACTTGCAGCCACATTTTCTGTAATCTTCATGCAGTTCTCACAGATGGAAAACCAGACTTTCAATGAGGATATCATACTCCTAGAGGGCTTAAAGGTCTCCTCCCAATACTCCATTCCTGCCTTCTTCCTCCTTCTCCTCATCTATATTTTTGCTGTGGTGTCAAATGTCAGTTTGGTAGCCCTGGTTTTCATGAAGACGAGCCTTCACCAGCCCATGTATCTGCTCCTCTGCAACATGAGTATTAATGATGTTTTTGGGGCCACGATTGTCACACCACATATACTCAGAGATATTTTCCTGCCACAGTCAGAACGGTACATTACTTATGTTGACTGTGTTATTCAGGCCTTCTGTATTCACCTCTATGCGGGTACCACTCACACAGTACTCATGGTCATGGCATTTGACCGCAATGTGGCCATCTGCAACCCTCTGCGATACACCACCATCATGACCAACAAAATGGTGGTGAAGCTGTCACTGTGGGCCTGGACAACAGTCTTAGTTCTAGTGGCGATCCTCTTGGGCCTCACTATTCGCTTATCACGCTGCAGGCACGTTATACTCAACCCATACTGTGACAACGCCTCCTTGTTCAGCCTCTCTTGTGAAAGTGTCCTCATTAATCACATCTATGGCCTCGGCTACACGGCGTTCCTGCTGGGCTCCTCCATCATCATCATGTCTCTCACCTACCTGAAAATCGCTGCAGTGTGTCTACGCGGTAAGAACAAGGCGCTGAACAGAAAAGCACTGCAGACCTGCACCACCCACCTGGTCGTGTACATCTTCGTGCTGTTGTCAGCCTTAATCATAGTCGTCCTGCACCGTTTCCCGCAGCTGTCGGACCACAGGAAAGCAGCGGCTGTCTTATGTGAAGTGACTCTGCCTGCCTTCCATGCTGTTATCTATGGGCTGCAAATAAAGGAGATCAAGCAGAGGATCAGTGCTTTGTTTTTCAGCTGTAAAATGCCTCAAATTAAATTGAAATGATACAAAAAGTGATCAGATAGTTGAACTGTAAATCTGTAAACACTTGTGTTGCACAGGATAGGTTTAGAAAATCTGATATTTTCTTCAGTGAAAAGAATCAATTAAATAATTTCTGCAGGGATCATGTTGAAGTGATGCTCTTTCTGGTCAGTGGTATTTCACAGAAGAGCTCAGTATGGCAGGCTTTATGAATCTGTTAAAATATAATTATATGCATATTCTTATTTCACTTTCTATAAAATAGAAATAGTTCTTCAGGAAACAAGTTTCCTTTGACAAGGAGTATTAAAATCTAAATAAGCTTCTTATCATCATTAAACCCTGTCAGATAAAAATAAAACATTTCAGAAAAGCTTCTATTATTATGACTAAAGAGCAGGATCAACAAGCAGCAAGCTAACGAGCTGCTGAAGTTTAAAGAGTCTTTCGTGAACGCTTTGTTGTTGGTGATTACAGATCTCAAACTGAAAATGTTTTTTTCAAATTCCTAAACAGGCTAGAACCACTTTCATGGGATATGACAGTAATCACTGTTGTGTTAATCACTTCATGACACAGTGTTGCAGAGTACCAACATGGGAAGGAGACAGTCAAGACTTCAGGATGATTTTAATAATGAAATGCTTACAGGCAGGTACAGGTAGGTAGACTGGAACACAGGTAGCAGGTAGGTACTGTATGTGTGAGCCTGGTTTAGCATGCAGGAAACCATGGCCCAATACAAAAGCACAAAGCAAAAAACACTCATGGCAACTCGGACAAACTATGAGTATTGGTGGAAATGAACAGGTGTAGGTACTTCTGGGTTGATTAAGGGAAATGGGAAGCAGGTGAGTGAGTGGGAAGGTCAGGTGACTGGGGGGGGGGTATTGGAGGGCAGATGAGGGAAGGTGGGAAAGTCTGAGGGCATCTGGTCAATGGGAGGATAACAGCAGTGATGGCAAGTATGTAAGTATGTATGGGAGGGGTGGAGAGGAAGAAGGAGTAAAAACAGACATTGTGAGGATGGCAGATCTGCCACTTCTACACCAGCTGCCACAGCGAAACAAGCAGCTCTCAAGCAAAACATTTGGTTATCCAGCACTACATGATATCAGTGTGTCAAAGCCCTAAAACATTTATTGGTCTATAAATTTACATAAATAATATCAGTTCCTGACATCTTATATGGATATGTTGAATTAACCTACAAGAGATGCACACGATGATGATGCCGGGCCCCGAGTGGTTGCCAGGCAACAGTTGACCTGTCATCATGTGACGCTGCTGCTGATGCACCAAATAAAAGCATCTGCTTTGTCACTTCTGGTGTGGAGCGGAGGACAGTTTGTAATGCCCTCAGCCGCTGCATCGTTGTGTATTTCTGCTGTCAGATGTTGTGTTGATGTAAGTGCAGCTTCGTTGTGTGTTTTCCAATAACAAGTCTTCACAGCATGCTGTGAGGAGAATGCATACCATAATAACATCTCGCTTCAGTTACAGATAGTTTGAGTTTTATTCGCCATGCTTTGTGTCTCTTTCTGCCTTCTCTCTGATGCATTACAGGGTGAATGACATTTTGTGTGTGCTGCTCACAGCATTGGGCTGTTTTGGAAATCTTAAAAAGCCTTTTGAAAAGAAGAACTTTTTTTTGTAATCAGGTAAACCAGTTTAAGGGCAGAAATGACACGTGATTTAATAACATGGATGCCCCTCTGACTAATTCAGAGTTCAGAGCAATAATTGTTATGTGACAGATGAAATATGGAAAACCACACTCTCAGTGAAGACATCCTAATCCTGGAGGGGTTAAAGGTCACCTCCCAGTCCTTCGTTCCTGCCTTTATTCTCCTCCTCTTCGTTTACATCTTCATCATGGTGACCAACATCGGCCTGGTAGCTCTGATCTCTAGGTGCAGGAGCCTCCACCAGCCCATGTATCTGCTCCTCTGCAACGTGAGTATTAATGACATTTTTGGGGCCACGATAATTATTCCTCACGTGCTCAGAGATCTCTTGCTATCAAACTCGGTGCGGTACATTCATTACACCGACTGTGCCATTCAGGCCTTTTGTGTTCATCTCCATGCAAGTGCCTCTCACACTGTGCTCATGATCATGGCTTTTGATCGATACGTGGCCATCTGTAACCCCCTGCGTTACGCCACCATCATGACCAACGGGATGGTGGTAATGCTGTCAGCGTTGGCCTGGATGGTCTCTTTGGTGTTGGTGCTGATCCTCATGGGCCTCACTATTCGCCTGTCGCGCTGCAGGTGGATCATATTCAACCCGTTCTGCGACAACGCTTCCCTGTTCAAGCTGTCCTGTGAAAGCGTCCTAATTAATAACATCTACGGCCTCACATACACTGTGGCCCTGCTGGGCTCCTCCATCGGCAGTGTAACCCTCACCTATCTGAAAATTGCTGTAGTGTGTGTGGTCAGTAAAAACAAGGTGCTGAACAGAAAAGCGCTGCAGACCTGCACCACACACCTGGCTGTGTACATCATCCTCCTGGTGTCCGGCTTCATCATTGTGATCCTCCACCGTTTCCCTCAGCTGTCGGACCACAGGAAAGTGGCCGGAGTCCTGGGACATGTTGCCTTGCCTGCCCTGAATGTTGTTATCTATGGGTTGCAGATTAAAGAGGTCAGGCAAAGGATTATTATTTCGTTCCATAACAATAAATTAGCTGTAATGGAAGTAAAATGATAAACATGTTTATACAGTCAGAGAATTATCTTCTGTATGGATCATGTTGAAATGATGATTTGAAATGAAATAGAGAAATTAGAATTATTTTGTGGTACTGATCTCTTAATCACAAACTTGTGAAACTCGTGTACAGCGTTCAAACTGCTTTCTTCTTTATCATCTGTATTTCTCATAAAGGCTGTAAATCCTGGCTCAAATTCAGTATCCTATATTTTTATTAATCATTCTTAAATTGTATTCAGTAGCTTTAATGTTCAGGTTCCTTTCATTATTTTTGATTGTTTCAAATACTTTTCTCAGAATCGTGACTTTAAAGATATTAAGTGTAAAATTTGCCACATTGTTTTGTGGATGTCCAATCAGTGTTCATAGTAAATGTGGTCAGCTGATGCAATAAAGTCCTCAGTGGGTTCAATATCGACTGAGAAAGCAAAATCTTTTCTTCCACCACCAGCACCATGATTTGATGCGTACAGTGACATATTTGATGTTATGGAAGAACGACAAGTTCTCAGCTCAGATTTTGATCCTGTAGCAGCACGTCACAGTGGAAAGGCGATGCAGAACAGGGCTTGTCCAGTGGGAATCCAAAATGGATGGAAACCAAATCTCCCTCTTAGGTGTGATTTGTAATTCCTGATGGGGTTTTCCAATGTTTCATGGTTCAGGCTTGTTTTTACATGTAGGCCTCTCGCTGGCTTGGAGTACTGACAGAAGTCTTCTCTTCCTTCTGATTTTCTGATGCCTTTAATGGTTTTTTGTGACCATTAGACTACAAATTTGTTGTGAAGAGAAGGGATAAACTTTGGTGATCAGACCCCATCAGGAAGCAGATCACCATGGGAAGCGGTCCTGAATCAGGTGCTTCCAATATGAATGAAACTCCCTCCCAGAGCCTGGGCTTTAGTGGTGGTGATGGCCAGGCATCCACAGCTGAGGTGGCGAAGGTGAGCGTGCCAGGTAAAGCTAACGACTCTGTGGGACACAGTTGCGGAGTGTCTTCTGTAGCTTCAGTAGAGCTTTCAAAACAGAGGAGTGGAATTTGAAAGAAGTGGGCATTTGGATGCAGTGAGTCTTCAGTGTCTAAATCTACATTATACATTTCTGTCAAACAATCTCAGATAACAAGTATCCAGCAGGAGGAAACAGTGTTGTTTGTACAAGATTGACAGCAGCTGCTTGGTGACAGAGTTCACACAACAAAGCCTGGGAGGGCAAATATTGAGCTTATAAAAAGTGTCTCACCTCAGGTCTGAGTGGAGGAGTTCATGTCACCAGAGGTAAGTATAACACACACACTCGTAGCAGTATAGAAATTATATTGTGTGTTTACTGAATAATACCAGTTATGTTTCTGTAATTTTAGAAATGTTGCAAAAAATGTATGTATGTATGTATGTATGTATGTATGTATGTATGTATGTATTTATTTATTTATTTATTCTTATTTATTTCATATTCTAAAGACAGAGACCATTTTATGTAATTGCATTTTCTCCGTCTTAGATTATTGCGATGGCTTTTGCACTTAAATGAAAATCTATTGACGGGCTACAGGTGAGCACCTGTTTAAGCCTCTTTACACTGGCTCCATGTGTGTTCTATTACCCTGCTGTGTTACACTTGATATTAAAGTACAAATATTCAACATTAGTTTCTTATTAGCAGGCATATTAGTACCGAATTGGCTCTTTATTTGTCATTATAAAGCACATATTAACGCCTTATTCTGCATTCTGTAATTACTACTGTATGTCATTTTCCCTCAATAACCTCTGAATTACTGCTTCCCAATGATGAGAAAGAAAGTTGCTGTTCATAAAACTCACTATCTCCCGCAATAAGCCATTAATAAGTGCTTTATAACGACTGATAAAACGCTAATAGGCTATTGATATGCGTGCCAATAAGCAACAGTGAATGTACCTTCATAGAAGACCCTTATAGATTACAGCCTGGTTCCTTGGTTTATGTCTTTATGTGTTTATGACCTTAAAGCTGACTGAGACAAAACATTTATAGTTTGCACTGTGAGCCACGAAACCAGCCTGCCTGAACCTTGCTTTATTGGTTTCTTTTTTTACTTTCATATTGAAGGAATAAACTGTCTGAAACACTTTGTAACTACAAATATAGACTATTGATACGTCATCATTACTCTGCACAGTTCATGCTTTGTTTTCACATCTACGACTTCAAAAACACTTGTTTTTCAGTAATTATATGTTATATTGAAGTGAATTAGTGAACTTGAGTAGAGTACTTGGCCACCACAGTAGGCTTTTACTTTGAAGGATGGCTTCTTATCGTAAATGACATACAGTATGTCCTGTTTGACGTTGACGTTATCAAATCTATGTTGAAAACTTATTGTTGTGTATTGTTGCTATGATCTCATATCAGATCTCATGTTTTAATATACTGAAAATATCTTCCATTTGTATTTCTAAATTTTGAAGAGGTGCTTTTTAGGTGGTGCTGCTCACCCAGTTGTCCCACTGTTGGACAGATAACTATATCTATCCTGTTATTATTATCTTCAAAAACACTATTATTTTTTGATAGGGTTTATATATTTGCTCTCTCTCTCATCCTCGCTAGGCTTCGGCTTATGGAGAACCAGACTTTAAGTACAGATATTCTGCTCCTGGAGGGGTTAAAGGTCAACCCCCAGTCCTCCACTCTTGCCTTCATCCTCCTCCTCCTCATCTACATCTTCGTCATGGTGTCAAATATCAGCCTGTTGGTCCTCATCTTCATGGAAGAGACCCTCCATCAGCCCATGTATCTGCTCTTCTGCAACATGAGCATTAATGATGTTTTTGGGGCCACAATCATCATTCCTCGTTTGCTGAGTCAGGTCTTTGTTCTGAGGACAGAACGCTACATTCATTACATCGACTGTGTCATTCAGGCTTTTTGTGCTCACATTCATGCAAGTACCTCTCACACTGTGCTCATGATCATGGCATTTGATCGATATGTGGCCATCTGTAACCCCCTGCGTTACGGCATCATCATGACCAACAGGATGGTGGTGACGCTGTCGGTGTCTGCCTGGATGGTCTCTTTGGTGTTGGTGCTGATCCTCATGTGCCTCACCATCCGCCTGTCACGCTGCAGGTGGATCATATTCAACCCGTTCTGCGACAATGCCTCCCTGTTCAAGCTGTCCTGTGAAAGCGTCCTCATTAATAACATCTATGGCCTCACATACACTGTGGTCCTGCTGGGCTCCTCCATCGGCAGTGTAACCCTCACCTATCTGAAAATTGCTGTAGTGTGTGTACTCAGTAAAAAAAAGGTGGTGAATAACCGGGCCCTGCAGACCTGCACCACACACCTTGCCATGTACATCATCCTGTTTGTGTCTGGTGCCATCCTCATCATCCTCCATCGTTTCCCTGAATTTTCAGACCACAGGAAGATGGCAGCCATCTTGTTCCACGTGGTCCCTCCTGCCATGAACGCTGTTATATATGGAGTGCAAATCAAAGCAGTCAGACAAAAGATTTTCACCATTTTTACAAAGAATACAGTAAATGTGACAGAGGTGAAAGGACTCAGTACTGATTGAATGTAAATTATTGTTAATAAAATAGTTGCACGTACTGGAATGTTGAGTCAAAAACATAAAAGCCTACTATCTGAACGATCTGCACAATTCACAAAACAGGCAAACAATAAATAAAAACAATAAATAAACCATTCAATAACAGATTTGTTAGGTTTGGTGGTTAACAAATTAGGGTGTTTTATGAACCATATTCAATACTGAGCTGGAGCTCAAACCTACACACAGTCTAAAGACCCCCTCTAACATCTAGACCTTAGTTGTAATCAGCGGCTTTAAAGCTTCAGCTCACAAACCTCTTACATTTCACTTGTCACACGTAGCAAATGATCACTGATTCACAATTCAGTTTTCAAGTCAATATTATAGTTTACTGATATTTGGACATTTAGTCTGTGAGATCACAAGTATACCTCTGCAAAAGCAACAAACCGCTGTTAATAAGTAACATTTATTTCATCATAGGGAGGACAGACAGCAGCAGTGACTGTATTTGCAACCGTTCTCATTTAATATTAAAGCAAAATGTGCATTAACAATGACAGTGACTAGGTTTAAATCTAACATAAGTGTATATATAATAACAGAAGGAATTATCATTTTTTTTGTGTTTAATTTCTCTTTTACAGCAAATCCCTTTTCATAGGCATACAATGTGTAAGACCAGGACTGAAACCTGGTCATGGATCAGGGATTTACAGCTCACTACAGCTGAGCACTCATGTCAAACTTGTTCCCCCCCCCTTATGATCTTCCACTCCCTTTGCTGGCAGTGTTATATCCAGGCCTTGCTGTTTTGACTGCTGCACACAAACCTAACTACCTATCAAAACTCAGCCCTAAAAATGGATTACTTGCTGTATGTTCCATGTAAACATCAACTGCCCTATTCTAAACAATCTACTGTACAATGCATGGCACCAGTGCATTTAGGCACACAGTTAAGTGTCCTGCTCCACTTTTCCAAGTTAAACGGTGTATAATATAGGTGCAAAATACGTTGCAAGATGCAAAAGGGTTGTATTTAGTCTCTTAATTAATCAGGTGTGTCTTGGGCCTAACTTGAATTCAAACACCCAGAGTCTCATCTCCTGTTCCCTTTAAACTTCTGGAGAAGTGAACAGTTGTCTGCTGGGTAAATGGATCTGCTCGCTCACAAAGTGCTGCAATGTCCGCTGCTTTCAGGGCCACAAGTCTGAAATATGATCAAATCAAGGATGACAGCGTAACAACATAAGTTGAGAGAAGTTTTATTAAACAAAAACATCAGTTTTGTCCATGTAGAGGTAAAGGCCCTCAGGGATGTGAGGTCCTATGGCAGAAACAACCCTGACTGGAGAACCAAGAGCCGTTCAGGCAGCTTATAAAAGTGTCTGCCAGTCGACCTTTGGATTACTGGAGGAGCTGCATGTCAACAAAGGTAAACCTGCCTCTCACACACACACACACACACACACACACACACACACACACACACACACACACACACACACACACACACACACACACACAGAAAACTGTTTTCTATAAAACATTCACACTGTTAAAATAAACAATATATGCAATGAAATTTACAATGTTAATGATTTTCTTTAAATTTGTCAAGAGTCACATGCAGAATACGGCAGGATATACTCTGATTTCAGATATGGTGTAAGGCTTCAGAGCGAATGTTTATTTTTTCTTTAAAGGCACATCTTGATGTTGTGCTTCAGCAGCCAGAAAAAGATCCCACTGTGAACAGGGGAAGATTTCAAAGTCCTCATAAATAGTACATGAAATATTTAGGGCCCAAATTTAATATTCAATTTTATATTTGGGGACAAAATTATGGCATGTTTGTTCATTCCTTTTTTTTTTGTAGCCCATCATATGACATCCCTCACTACAGACCTACATGGCTGCATTCAATTTGGACAATTTGTTGCCCATTTTTCCAGCAGGAAAGGGAAACAGCCATGAAAAGCTTCACGGCCATATTAGCATTTTGTTGATAATATCGTGGCTTAATGTTGAAGCCAGTCAGATACTAACTATAGCACAATAATATCACTCTAGTTGTTTGATTTCACTTAAATACACAGATTGACAAATATTATCCAGTGTAGGGTCTCACAGTCAGTGAATCTGGCTTTGGTAACACAGTGTTGATTGAATTCTCTGTCTGTGATCCACTCCAGGATCCTGCCCTTGCAGCATGGAGAACGAAACATTCAATATGAACATTCTACAGTTGGAGGGGCTAAAGGTCAGCCCAGAGTCCTCCAATCCTGCCTTCATCCTCCTCCTCCTCATCTACATCTTCATCATGGTGTCCAACATTGGACTGGTCATCCTGATCTGCATGGAGAAGAGCCTCCATCAGCCCATGTATCTGCTCTTCTGCAACATGAGCATTAATGATGTTTTTGGGGCCACGACCATCATTCCTCATTTGCTGAGTGATGTTTTTATTCCAAGCACTGAGCGCTCCATCCATTACATTAACTGTGCCACTCAGGCCTTTTGTGCTCACTTTCACGGAGGCACCTCACACACTGTGCTCATGATCATGGCTTTTGATCGATGCGTGGCCATCTGCAACCCTCTGCGATACACCACCATCATGACTAAGAGGATGGTGGTGAAGCTGTCGGTGTTGGCCTGGAGCGTGGCCTTTCTCCTGGTTGCAGTCAGTGTAGGCTTAAGCGTGCGCTTGTCACGCTGCAGGCGGGTCATCCTCAACCCGTTCTGTGACAACCCCTCCCTGTTCAAGCTGTCCTGTGAAAACATTATTATCAATCACATCTACGGACTCATCATTGGGATTGGCACCATGGTTGCGTCCCTGTGCAGTGTAATGCTCACCTACATCAGGATCGCCATAGTGTGTTTGAGCAGTAAAAACAAGGCACTGAACAGCAAAGCACTGCAGACCTGTGCCTCTCACCTGGCTGTGTACATCATCCTGTTCTTGTCAGGCTTCATCATAATTGTCTTTCATCGATTCCCTCACTTATCGGACCAAAGGAAGCTCGCATCCATCTTATTCCATGTGGTGCCTCCATCTATGAATGCTATTATCTACGGACTGCAAATCAAAGTGGTCAGAGAAAAAATTATGAGCATGTTCAACAGGAGGGAAATGAGGTGAAATGACAACATCAAATGAAATATGTTAATGAAGCAACTTTAAATGTCCTCAATGTGGCACTCTTTCTCTGAAAGACAGCAATGCATGCTCTGAACCTACGGTCTTTCCTTTTATATATTCTAAAATCTAAGAGTTAAGAGGTCTGCAAACATTGAGGTGGCCCCTGTACAAAACAAGCACAAGATTCAGTTCTGAACAGCTGGACCCAGCTGATTCTTTCAGTCATGAGGGACTGAAGGCTGCTCCTGTTCATGCTAATATGTTAACCTTATTTGAGTTTGACAAACTGTTTTATATCTTTTTAGTTTTTATTGTCATACGTGCCTTCTGATATACCACTTCAACCACTTCTGGTCACAACTGTTTTAAGTCTAATTGCACAACATTACGCCATAAGTATTACATTATAGTGTCGATGTGTTTCCACCATGAATATCCTTTTACCACCTATAAATCAAAGAGAACGATTCAATTGAACTGATTGATTCCAACAAAGGGTTATGTATTAGAAATGAATAAATACATTGAAAGGTAATTCATTATATTCAGTTGACTGATTGCAAAAGGACCTGCTGTTGTCACCTATCACAAATGTTAGAGGTCAATCAGAATCAGGCTGCAGCATCGAGTCACAATCCCTTACCAGTTTGGTTTAGGTTTAGCTTTGAAATGTTTAATTATTAGTGCTACAGCTACAGTATTACACCTGTCACTTTAAAGAATGTGCAGATTATAGAAGGAAATGGGGCTTTGACCTTTAGCCAAGATTTGATGAGGAGATTGGCTGTAACTTAAATGTCTGACTCCCAAAGACATGAAACATCCACCCTACATTAATGCACACAACAATGATAGGCCAACTTGGATGGAGAAGTGGCTGAATGACTGTAAATGAGACGCTAGACGGATGATGAATCAAAAGTTCCGACTGAAGAGTGCAAAAAGAAAACAAACAAACAAACAAAAACAGTCTACATGCACACGCCCAACAATTATTCATCACAAATTCATCACGAATGTCCACTGAGATGTACATCAATATAATTCATGCTCTACAATGTCCTCTTTTCTTTAGGTGTCCTTCGCCTGTTTGTTGTGAAATGTCACCTGTTGTGAAAAATGTATAGTAATTTAGTTGTCTTGCTTTATATGAATTGTAATTTTTAGATGCATTGTAATTTATATGTTTTGTTATCAGGGCAACGTTGCAAAATAGAGCTTGTTCTCAGCGGCTTTCCCTGTTTAAATAAAGGTAATTCAAACATAGACACACACACACACCCACAAGAAATGTTTTTTATGCCAAGCAGCAGCTGCTAACAGTTGTACTTTTAGCTCTGTTTTTGGTCTCTACCAACTCCCAAGGGAATTAACTGGTTCTTTAGCTGGTAAATGCTCCACTTTGTTAACCAGCTTGTCTATCTGCTGTTTACTGCTGTTTTTTTTAACGTTTTTTTTTCTCTGACAATAACGCCATGACAGCGGTGGGACAGCTAAACAATAAGGTGAAAGTCACTGTAAAGCTGAGGAGAGCTGAAGATTCATCTGACAATTCTGTGGAAGCTCATTAGTGGTGACACAGGAGTGGATTTTCCCTCCTGCCCCATCCCCCAAAATACTCCACTATCATCCCACCAATCCCAAGGCAGAGTAAAAATTCCATGAACCACAGGAGTCCCCCCAAAATGTCAGCCATTAAGGCTCATCACTACCAGAGACACCACCAAACCACAGTGAGTTGACGCCAGTATTTACAACATACATGGTATGTTGATGCTGAATTGACAGCAACAGTTGCCTGGTGACTGTGAAGCAACCCAACAAAGCGTGGGGGGCAATGAGTCGGCTTATAAAAGATGTCTGTCAGTCCACCTCCAGTCTGGCTGGAGGAGGTCCACATCAACAGAGGTAAACCTGAGACACACACACACACACACACACACACACACACACACACACACACACACACACACACACACACACACACACACACACACACACACACACACACACACACACGGTCAAGCTGGCAGCAGTGTCTTCCAAAGTTCACTGAATGCTGCATGTGTCTGAAGTGATTTTGTGAAGAAAGATAACAGTGAAATTCGACCACTGATTAACAAAAGGAGCTGAAATCTGACAGTAAATCGTAAAGGGTGCTGAAGCTGCTTTGTACCAAATATTCCAGCATTTTCATTAATTGTTGGAAAACAATGAATGAAGAAGAAATGTGTGACCTGTTTCCTGACTTGTGATGCTGTATGTCACCAGGCGAACTGCTAAAACTAGGCAGTGGGGTGTGGGATGGTTTTCAAGGCACAGCACTCTGAACTAAAATCATGTTCACAGGTCTTACAGGAGACTTGGAAACAGGAAGCAGAGCTGCAAACATTATTTGTGTCTGTTGTCAAGTCATTTCCAGTCACGGTGAATCATCCCCTGAGAGAAACCACGCTGAGGTTAAGATAAAACCAAAGAAAGTCAAACAATTTCTTATGAAAGCATAATATTTTAGATACAGATAATCATATTTAATCAATGATTCAGATTCAACGGTTAAATAAACTTCATCAGGTGTAACGTTGATTCATGTTTTGGCTTTGATTTAAATATAAGTATATTTGAAATGTCCAAAGTGTGAATGGAGGCAGTTTTCTTCAACTGTATTTTCACTTAATGACTTTACATACAACCTTTGTGTGTAGTGTGAAGCTTTTCTTTCACATTTGAAGACCCGCAAGTGTAATACTTTATTTGTTGATCGTTCATTCTTTATGTTCTGACAGATGAGGTTTTGATAACAGTGCTGATTGTGATTCCCTCCAGAATCCTCCCTCTGCAGAATGGAGAATGACACTTTCAATGCAGATATTATATTCATCGAGGGGTTAAAGGTCAACCCTCAGTCCTCCAGTCCTGCTTTTATCCTCCTCCTCCTCACCTACATCTTGATCATGGTGTCTAACATCAGCCTAGTGGTCCTGATCGCCATGGAGAGGAGCCTACAGGAGCCCATGTATCTGCTCCTCTGCAACATGAGTATTAATGATGTTTTTGGGGCTACAGCCATCATTCCTCACCTGCTCAGTGATGTTTTCACTCCGATCATACAGCGGCACATCCATTACATAGGCTGTGTCGTCCAGGCCTTTGCTTCTCATTTTCATGCAGGCACCTCTCACATGGTGCTCATGATCATGGCTTTTGATCGCTATGTGGCCATCTGTAACCCTCTGCAATATACCACCATTATGACCCACCAGATGGTAATGAAGCTCTCAGTCGGGGCCTGGGTGGCGGCCTTCATCTTGGTTGCAATCCTCCTGGTTCTCACCATCCGCCTGACACGCTGCCGGAGGGCTATAATCAACCCATTCTGCGACAACGCCTCCTTGTTCAAGCTCTCCTGTCAGAATCTTCTCATCAACCACATTTATGGTCTCGGCAGCGCCATGGTCGTCCTCGGCTCCTCTCTCTGCACCATCACGCTCACATACCTGAGGGTCGCCATGGTGAGTCTGAGCAGAAAGAACAAGGCACTGAACAGTCGGGCCCTGCAGACCTGCACCACCCACCTGACTGTGTACCTGATATTGTTGGTTTCATCCTTCACTCCCATAATCATGCACCGTCGCCCTGAGTGGGCAGAAAGTGGGAAAGTGGCGTCCGTCCTGTTCCATGTCATCCCTCCAGCCCTGAACCCCATCGTCTATGGGCTGCAGTGTAAAGAGCTCAGACAGAAGATTGTCAGTGTGTTTCACACGGATAAAGTCATGAATGTGAAAATCCATAAATAACTCCTATATATGCACACACTTCCAAAAATAAAGGTCTCATCAATAGAGCACCTTCAGCTCTGTCCGCAATTCTCCCTCACATTAAAAATTTTAGGGGAGTTTAAGGCATCAATGTGCTCTCACTAAAGCTTTTTGTTTGTATTTGTGATGTAAAACACATTTTGCAACAGCTGCTAAAAGTGCTTGAAGATGTCTGCAGGACTATCCTGAACCTGCAGTTTGTAAGTTAAATGATAAATATTTTATATTTGTCCCAAATCACAAGATTGAAAATCGCCTCAATTATTATTTGTTAGATTGTCAATGGTAATCAGTTGTAAGTATTAAACATTTTGCTGGAAACTTAAATAAAAGCCTCTGTTTTAATGTATTTTGCATTATTTGGGTTGCAAAAAAAGGGACAAGGAAGAGCTCACACAAAACATGGTCACTTTCTGTGCAGATGGGAAATTTCTACTAAGGTTATATTGTTTGAATAATGTCCTTAAATGTGTCAATCTTCATTTCTATATTATCAACTCAGAGTTTTATCCTTAATCTTGAATATAAAGGTTGGGTATAGTAAAATTCACCTGACTGCATGTGAACATGTTACTATCAGAAAACACATTTTCTCACTTACCTCTAAAGGTATTTTATTTGTCCAGGTTTCAAATACCGAAGATTTCTATAGAAATTCCAACACGATAGAGGTGAAAGGATTATTTTATGATTCATTTTGTAGTGCTATAAGATATTATTATAAGAAGTATTCTCAGCTTCATATAGTTTAAGTATCAGTAGTTAAAGTACTGGTTGTGCAGTAAAATGTCTCCTGTGACTGATTCATGACTGTGAAACATTATAAGACTGATCCTGATGCATCATTGTCAGAGCAGCATTTCACTGTTTTAGCGGCTCTTGATGGAGCCAGTTTGAGCTACTTTATGTACAGTTTAGTCCTGTTCCCTCCATTTAGTTCCCTGCCTAGGGGTCGATTAATTAATGGGAGACAGGGAAAAAACAAACTTCTGATGCACAGATCTGTTTTCAGTTTTGGAGTTTTTTTGTCAATGAGTTCACCCCTTTGAGCCTCACTTATTGAAATGAAACCATGTGAGAAGTGTCTCTGATGGAACTGATCATTCAGAAAGATCTGAAACATGACAAGGATGCACAACTACACATTTATTTCATATTAGAGGTCACGAGAGAAAAAAGTTGGAAACCACAGTTTTTAAATTTCAACAAGGGACTATATTTTATTGGTTTACCATATTTTGCACAAAACATGAAGGTGAAATGTAACTGGTGACTACATCTGTCAAAGAAAGGGGAACTAAAAAGTGGCATTAAATGGAAAGACTCGAGCACAAATACCTCAAAACTGTACTCACAGTGAACACAGTCTTTGAGTAAACATACATCATTATGTTAAAGTTGAGGGATCTCTTGACTTCATGCAGCCCAGGCTGCAGAGTGGGAAGTCACAGGGAGTCAGACACCTGATTGAGCCCTTAATAGGCTGCACCTGGAGCTCCTAATGTCATTTAGGGTACCACAGAGGGTGAATGTGTGGCATTTTGCATTTTGGCACAAGCAGAAGATGTACATATGTGAGCAGTGGACAAATAAATTGTGAACCATATTCACAGTTTTCAAAAAAACTACTGATTTTAACAAAGGAAGTGTGTGTATAGACAGCCGAACAAACAGGTATGACTGGCAAGATTTATAATTCACAAAGACTAGTTAAAAAAATCATAGAATCTCTAAAGTTCTGTTTGTGCAAGATTTTTCTAAATGTACATGAGGACCGCTGGATGTTGCTTATCTCTGTCCAGTTTGTGGGTCTCTAGTTAGCAGAAGGGCTGGTTTTCTTTCCCAGTTAGGTGTTGACATCCTTCAAGGCAATCACAGCAGCAGGTCTGAACCTGCTCAGAGTCCTTCTGATGGACTCTTGGAGCTCCTTGTTCCTCAGACTATAGATGATCGGGTTTAGGAAAGGAGTCAGAGCGGAGAACAGCACAGACACAATAATACGATCCTGAAACAAAATGAATAAAATGCTTTACTGAACACACAAGGTTCACTGAGGATATTGGCAATCCATCTGATTAGCAGCAAGTGTGGAGGACAAGGTTGATCTGCAGTTGTCTGACACTTCAAAAATGATTGACAGTTTCAAATTTCCACTAATTTTACTATGAATGCATGATGTCCCCAAATGGTCATATAACATCAACACAATTCCAAGTCTTTAGGTGACCTTTTGTCTGGGGCCCCTTCAACATTTTGGTGACAAGGTGTTTTGAAAGGCAAATGGACAGAAGATCACCTAAGTTATTAAACCTGAGGGGAACATGAATGTCTGAAGCAAAATCATTGAAATCCATCCAATAGTTGCTGAAACATTACACTCAAAACTACAAATCTCAAACTCATGGCGGCCCAACTGGAGAAGTCGGGGGATCGTCAAAGTTTAGCCTGGATGTCTGAACCAAATTTCATGGCAGTCCATCTTTCAGTTGCTGACATGTTTCTGTCTGGACTGAGGTGGTAGACTGACCAACAGACCAAAAATTCCATTTATTCAGCCATAGTGCTGGCCTGGCAAATAGATGTTCTCAACTCAAGACTACTTCATCTGTGTTTCTGAAGCTTTAACCCACATCTTGAGGCCTTCCTCAGTGGGTGTCCACTTTATTCTCTTTTGCTGTTTCTTGAAAGATCAAGAATGAATCTTCTTGCTAGTCTTGTTTACATAAATACTGGTGCTGAGATCAATATCAGAGTCAAATGATTAGTTTCGTACCTCCGCTGAAAAGTTTCCCACCCGGTAGGAGATGTATACAAAAGACGCCGAGCCATAAGAGATGGACACCACAGTCAGGTGGGCAGCACATGTCCCAAAGGCCTTCAGCCTCTGAGCGACTCCCATCCTCAACATGGAAACTCCAATCAAGACATAGGAGGTGAGAATGAGGACACCTGTGGTCAGTAATGCCAGTATGGCAAAGGAAACGGACACAATGTTATCCACAGACGTGTCTGCACACACCAGCCGCCTCACGGAGGACAGGTCGCACCAGCCATTCCTCACCACATTTGGGCCACAGTAGGGCCGCTTCCAAGTCATGGAGGTGGCTGGCAGGGTGCAGAAGATGGCGAAGCCCCAGGCTCCCATGATCAGGAGCAGCTTAATGGATCTGGTCATGATAGCAGTGTAGCGCAGAGGGTTGCAGATGGCCACGTAGCGGTCGTATGCCATAACAGTCAGGATGGCATAGCCGGTAACACCTAGCTGAATGAAGAAATGCATCTGGAGGAAACAGCCTGGCATAGAAATGGTATTCACGTCTGTGAGGAAGCCAGACAGCATTTTGGGAATGGTGGTGGTGGTGTAGACCATGTCCACCAAGGAGAGATTGTAGAGGAAGAAATACATGGGAGAGGTGAGTTTTGGATCAGTCGATGCCTGCATGAGAAACACAGCAGCAGTGATTACGATACTAACAATTCCATCTTCAGAATCATCATCATCATCATCATCATCATCATCATCATCATCATCATCATCATCATCATCTTCTGTCAGAATGAGGTAGCACTGATGAAACTGTCAGAACTACAGTGATGGCTTTGTTTTGTACCACGAAGATGATCATGCTGTTCCCTCCCAGGATGATGATGTAACCGAGCAGCAGGATGACAAAAAGGATCATCTTCCTCTCACTGAGGTTAGTGAGGCCCTGGATAATAAAGAAAGTGACGCCATGAGGTTCCAAGGTGCCGTTAACTGAGCTGGATCTGTGATTGGTCGACAAGGGCAGGTATAAATCTGGAAAATAAGTGAGGTGAGATGAGCCATCAGTGTGGATTCACCAACCAAACATATATATGTGTGCATGTGCATATGTGCGCATTGTGTTCATTTCAGCCTCTGACTGAACTCTGAACCAGAGTCAGCAGTTCTCCCAGTTTCCCTCTTCTCTCCTCCCCTCTCTCAGCATTCAATATGGACAAAAAGACTAATTACAAACACCTGGCTGTGGAGGTCGGCACCTGTGTGGTTTGCTGCTGCAGACAGGTTGAGAAGCGAGGGTGAAGACAAAATACAGGCAAAACAGACCACAAACAGAAATAGATCTGCAGCTTTTTGTCAAACAGAAGGAATTTTCCTTCTTCGTTCCTGCATAGCCATCCTGCATTTGCTGTAATAATGATGATGACAATGATAATTTCTATATTTTGTTGATCTCCAGCAAAGGGAAGAATTAGCACTTAAATATTTCGACATACTGGGTTTTGATATGGTTAAAAAAAGAAAAAAGAAATTGGTTATTTTCGATTTTTTTTTCACACATACAGCCCTTTGTGTAAATATGATGAGGAGGTCAGGTTAAGGATCCTTATACGGAGACCTGAGTGAAATCCAGCATGAATTGAACTTATCACAAAATCTGTTGTAAGTTGTAATTATTTCTTTCATTCTCAAGTCACATAGATTTTGAGATGTAACACCTCAAGCATGACTGCATGCTGCCTCCTCTGATTACTGACCTTACCGGTGAAATAATGTGGTGTATGTGTGTACAGAAATAACTCAGAATTATGTATTTACAACTCAGATTCACCTTTTTACCATATTAGATATGCAGACACATGAATGTAGTCACAGCTATGAATTAAATAAGTTAAAATCAATTCAGCACTGAGACAAAAGCAGGTGTTGTCTGATAAAATGATGTGCCATTGCATTGATTCACTGGAAAACAAGTACTTAAAAAACATTAAATACATTTTGTGGTAAATATGTCTGACAAATGTTAAATATATCACACCGTGAAGTTTGATTGCACTAGACTTCGTCATAAAAGTGCACCACAAAATCAACACAAATCTCTGAAACACTCACAGACCTCTGGGGCTTTCAGGTGAAATATCAAACAGCACAAGCTCCATCTCCCCTCAGCAGACAGACTGATGAACAGATGGTGACAAATTTGCTGTCAATAGACAGCAATGCAGAATTATTTGCACAATAAAAATTAAAAGCTTCATATGTGACTTCATCTGTACATGAGCTCAGTTTGACAGCACAAATTACAAAGTCAATAAAATGAAAATCTTTACAAGCCTCCACACAACAAAACACCTCTTCTTCATATGAGCCATTATAAGTGCAAATACCTATTTGAAATGATACCATCCTACCTGAATATATGAATCAGACGTTGCGCTGCTCAGTCTCAGGTTTTGTCAGGTGAAAGCAGAACAGGCTCACATTTTTCCTTTTCAAGAGCAACCAACCTCCTTTCAGATTATAATGAAGATCATAGTCAGATCAAACAACATTAATTAAACAAAGTTACATCAGATTGCTTTCATTAAAAATATAAATTGCACACTGGAAAGCAAAAGAATACCAAAGGGACCTATTTTTTAGTTACCTGTGAGGCTATGAACAAGCACCTAAAAACATAAGAAACATAATTGTCTTTGTTGCCTAGGTAACAACCATCTGTTTCAGATGCTTGACTTCCTCATTAAAGATCTTATTTTACTTTAATTGCATGTGTGCGTGCGTGTGTGTATGTGTGTGTGTGAGATTTGAGGAACAAACTTGTTGTAAAATTCTTAGTACAACTTGTGCGACTTTGTACGAATGTGAAACGACTTTAGTCTAATTTGACTTTGAACGGTAGTTGCACATTTTTGCCAGGTACTTAATGTTTCTCCTATTTGTCCAATTTCTTATTTTTTTGTTTTCTTTTATTGGCAGATGTTGTTTGAGGGAATGATTTCTCATCCCTACCAGCTAAAATTTTACATACTGCCACCTGGTGTACTGGAGGGGAATGTCACAAACACGTCAAATAGGCAATTAGGCCTCCCATCAGTGTTATAACCGACCTGTTTATAGGGGAGATTTATGAGAAAAAAATGGGAGGGTTGACAATTCTGACATATGTGCATTAGATATAAACTGTGTTGGTTCTCGTGAAGGAATCCATTTGAAATTATCCACTGAAACACCTGGGTACTCATTCATCCCATGTATTCCAAATTTAAGGCAATCCTCCTTGCTGTCCTCTGCTTCAGCTGTCTGCATTGTAGGTGATGAAAACTGGCTGAGCCTCAGATTAGCTGTCTCCATCCACTGGTCAACAGCTGGCGTTGAGTCAGATGTGTCTGTTGTTGATCTTTGACAGGTGAATGTGCATCAAGGCTGAGAGACGAGTATGTAGTATAAGTATATTTATATTATGTTGAGATCATGCTACACTGATCAAAGGCGGCATGAGAGACCTTTTTCATAACGGAGAAATGTCTGTGATTGCTTTCAGTAACTATGTGGACCAAGTCATACTCAGAGTACGCTGCCAAGCCTTTTCCTGCTTGCTTTAAGTGCATCCTTTCTCTCACAGTGATCTCTATTAAGTTGCAAGGAGGCCTCATATTTCTGAAGAATGGTGGATGTCATTGTGCAGCTAAAACAGTGGAGGTCTTGCTTCTCCTGAGGCCAAGTTGAATAATCAAAAACCAAGTATCAATTAAATCTCTGGGTAAATTTGTCTCGTCTCTGTCAGCATCAGCATTAGAAACAGTGTGTCTTCTGACCTTCACCATCAAGCAAAAGTGTGAACAGTATGTAAATGTATCAGTAATACTTTATTCACTCCATCTGGGTCAGTTTGATTCAATCTTCGCATGAAAATATTATCAGAAATCACATGAAATCAAATGATACATTTTTCAGTTTAAATTTAAAAAATTAAAACTTACTTTTCTTATACATTACAGGAGAGATCCCAGTTTTTTAATAATATTACTATAAACTGTGGTTTTAACTAATTAGAAGAAAAATACAACCTCAATCGCTTCTTGAAGATACAATTATGGTCATGTTTTCACTTTAATTGCAAAAATTCCTCCTAGAATCCACATTATAACTGTTTTTTTGTACACAACAGATGGAAATAACAGCAAAACCCTCATTTATTTAGGTGTTTTCAAGTGAAATCAGGTTGGGGGAAAGAAGCCTTTTCAGATTTACAAATCAAATTGTGGGCTCAACTTTTCTAAGATGGAATATATTTGCCAAACACTTATTTATTTCTTGGGACTGCAGCCCGTAGATGACAGGGTTGAGGCTGCCGGGAAAAACATGGAAGAGAATGGCTGAAATCTTTCTGTACTCTGTATACTGGGGGAAGCGATGGAGGGCAATGGGGACAAACCCATTGACTAACATAATCAGATACAGGCACAGGTGAGTGCTGCAGGTCTTCAAGGCTTTACTGTTTAAAGACTTGCTCTTACTTGTCAGACAAGCAGCTGTGATTTTAGAATAGGTGAGGACTATACTGCCAATAGAGGATGAGAGCAGGACTACAGTGAAAGTGAGTCCATAGATGTTATTGATGAACACACTCTCACAGGAGAGTTTAAACAGCGAGGGGTTATCACAGTAAGGATTCATGACCATCGTCCTGCATCGGTTCAGCCGTATGGTCAAACCGAGCAGAATCCCAACCAAAACAAAGGCCACTCCCCAGGCAGACACTGTCAGCTTGATCACCATTTTGTCATTCATTATGGTTGAGTAGCGCAGGGGATTGCAGATGGCCACATATCTGTCAAAAGCCATAGTCATGAGCACTGTGTGTGCGTTGGTGCCAAACATGTGTGCAGTAAAGGCTTGCATCACACACTCATAGTAGTGAATGAAGCGCTCAGAGGGAGGCACCAGGATGTCTGCGAGCACCCGTGGAACCACAAGAGAATTTCCCATAACATCATTAATCGACAGGTTACAGAAGAGGAGATACATCGGCTGGTGGAGGCTTCTGTCGGTCCATATCAAGAGCACAATGCCCACGTTAGCAATGAAGATGAACACGTAGGCCAAAAGTAGGAAGGTAAAGATCGGGTACTTGTTAATCTTGGTGATCTTTAACCCCTCCAGTTGAAGAGTGAGACTGTTGTATGTATAGTTTTCCATCTGATCTATAGTATGTGGAAATTAAACGAGAGAGAGAGAATCATGAATGCCATACATACTGCAACAACAAAGACAGTCTTACAATGTAAATACCACACCAACAGAAAACGGTACCGCTGTTTGGACAATAGTCTTAAATAATATGAAAGTGCTTCTTAACCTTTCAATATGAACAGTATTCAAAGCATAAGTGGAAATATTAAGTCCACAGTGGAAAGATACACCATTACATGTACAAACGTACTAAAGTGTGCTTGAAAGTAAAAGTAATGGAACACAAACTCTTAAAAAATGTTAACTTCTTGATGCATTGGCATGAGTAACACTGAAGGGAAAACTCAACACACTATCAACACATGTTCCACAGCTGCTCTGCACTGCCTTTTACTCTGAACTATTAGAGACAGTTTCTCTATCACTGAATAAGGATAGCACACATATACACCCTGTAACAGTATGGACCAGATTTCAGACGTATGCTGTTAAAAGAGAAAGCATCAAGCATCATGGTCATCGACATGTAGATATCGTCTTGCAAACATAAAATATTGAAAGCTGACTCAGTAAGTGAGCACACATTGCCTGAATACAAAGTTTTTTTTCAAAGTCCTGTAACTATTCCTGTTCTGTCACATTAAGAAATCAGCTGAGATAAATGTTAAGTCAGACAGTCAACAACAATCACCTTTCTGCCTCACACAGCAACTTCAGGTCGTCAGGCCTTTTCCAAACAATCTACTGGTGTAGGTCTGTTTTATGAGTTCTAGTTCCTCTGGGTAAACCTTGATCATTACCTTTCATTACCATGAAAAGATTATGTAATTCTTATGGGGTTTGTCTGTGAAAGTTTACTCATAATGTACTCATCATATCATATGATAATTATCAGACAATTATCAGTCATATCTGATAATTGTCTGATAATGTTTCATCTCACTATTGGCAACATGAGGAGCCTCGGAGATACTTAACACCAAGAACAAGTACCAAAAGCAGAGTGTGTAAGGACAGACATATTACAGATTGAGTTGTTGTCCGTATCCCCAAAAACATGGAGATATATGGTCCATAAAACGTAAACTGATTCCTTCAAAGATTCTTGTGCTTTCAACGTGTGTTTTGTCAGTCTCTCCCATCCAGAAGTACAGGAGTAAGCAATTTGTGGAACATCTGCAACTCAAATCATCCGTCTAAACAACACTTAACTTTATGACCATTAAATGAAATCTTCCTTCCTCACTTTCAGGGTTTTTTTTCCCCTCCTCAAAAACTGTTCTACAAAATATATAGAATAATCTGACAAAATGCCATCCATGCTATCAGTTAAATGGGAACTGCCTGCTGCGGGCTGGGGGTTTGAGCCAAGTTTTTCACTCTTCTCATGTGACAGGTTTCGTTTTACCTCTTCTCTTTGTGCCTTTTCTGGCCTTTGTGATTGTTGATAAGTTTCACCTGTTCCTCATAAGCCTTCCCTCCCGAGTGTCTTTAAGCCCTTGTCAGCTTGTCTTAATACCTTGTGTGTCTAGCATTCCAGTCTTGTTCCAGTGTGTGTTTCTAGTGATTTTGGGTTTTAGCTTGGACCTAGCTCCCTGTTGGATTTGTTTGCCTGTGTTGAACTGTGTATTCTGAATTTGACCTTTGCTTGTCCCACAATCCTGTAAGCTTTTTTTTGCTTGTTTGTTTTTCAGATTTTTGATTGAATACATTCACTAAACTGCCTCTACTCTGTCTCAAATGTCTGTATTTGGACCCTCTTGTATTCCTGTTTACTTGCATGTACAAGTGTCACACTTATCCATCTGTCCTGATGTCCACTTCTGGATCCAAAGCATCTACTTCATGACTCAAAATGCCAACCTACAACTCCCAGTCTTTTGTTGCTGCTGTCCCAACTTGATTAAAATGTGTTCCTGCTTCAAATTCACAATGAGCATATATTTACAAAAATCAATGAAGTTGATGAGCTAAAACGTTACATTTATTGTCTTTGTACACTTTTCAATTGAGTTTATGTGAGAAAGGATTAGCAGGTTAGCACATTCCATTTTATTTATGTTTTACACAGCGTCCTAGCTTTTTTGGAATCAGGGTTATGTATACATCCAGGATGATGATTATTAATATTTAGGGGCTTTGCATTTTGTGTCTGGGGACTACATGGTGCTTTACAGAGGTGCCTGCAGCCTCTCTCCTCCCCTCTGCTTCAAAGAGGCCATTATTGGAATGAGCCACTGGTTGATTATTCCTCACTAAAAATGTATTCAGCCTTTCTTCCATGATGAGCTTGTACCAACTTTCAGGAAAATCATATGTGTCAGCCTCGTGATAGACAGCCTGTCCAGTGTGTACCCTGCCTCTCACCTGAAGGGACCTACAGTGGCCCCAAACCCCCCATGAACATGCAAAACAGGTGGAGACAAGAGAAAAAACACGTGAATTTTTATTTTAAATCACTGCTAAAATAAGTTTAAATTTTGTTGAGGAGAGGTCAAACAGAGAACCAAACAAGGTGACAACAAGTGGGATATACAGAAAAATATCAGACAGCAGCAGGAGAAAACCGATCTGATGTATGTAATAAATGTTAGATGGGTCTCATAGAAACTATCAGAAAAATAAAGCATGAAATGTGAAAATTTAATGTGATAGAGAAATTATGATTTCTGACCTGAAATGCTACCAGATGTCACCTTCCACAAATCTCATCAAAAGCAACATAGTGTAAATAAATAATGAATAATGTGAAATAAAATAAAGCAGCTCAGTTTACATTTGATGATTTTTCATTACATTCTGCAAACTTTTTTTTTTTACATTTACACACAAACTTCAAAACTCAGCTCAAAATGATGGCAAGACTGATTTAGATCTGGATAATTTTGACAAGGATTTGCAAATTTCTGCAGACTGAACTCCATAAATGATGGGATTGAGGCTGCCGGGGATGATATGAAACAGAATAGCACAATATTTCCTGTAGTCTGAGTACTGAGGGAAGCGATGAAGAGTAATGACAATAAATCCACTAATCAGCATGATCAGATACACAACCAGGTGAGTGCTGCAGGTCTTCAAGGCTTTACTGTTCAAAGACTTGTTATTACTGGTCAGACAGACGACTGTAATCTTAGTGTAGGTGAGAACCATGCTGCCTATAGACGCTGTCAACAGAACTACAGTGAAAGTGAGGCCATAGACATTATTGATGAACACATTCTCACAGGAGAGTTTAAACAAGGAGGCATTATTACAGTACAGGCTTTCGATCACAGTCCTGCATCGGTTCAGCCGTATGGTCAAACCGAGCAGAATCCCAACCAAAACAAAGGCCACTCCCCAGGCAGACACTGTCAGCCCGATCACCATCTTGTTGGTCATTATGGCAGAATAGCGCAGAGGATTGCAGATGGCCACATATCTGTCAAATGTCATAATCATGAGCACGGTGTGTGACGCGGCACCAAACATGTGTGTGGTAAAAGCTTGGACCACACATTCATAATAACTGATGAGGCGCTGAGAGGGAGGCCGCAACATGTCTAAAAGCAAACGAGGCACCAAGAAGGAGTTTCCAAGGATGTCATTGAAGGTGAGGTTGCAAAAAAGGAGATACATGGGGTGGTGAAGGCTCTTGTCAATGAAAATCAGACATGCAATGCCCACATTAGCAATCATTACAAACAGGTAGGAGAAAAAGAAGACGAGAAAGACGGGATAGATAGACTCCTCTGAGACATTTAACCCCTCCAGCTGGAGTGTGAAGCTGTTGTAAGTGTAGTTTTCCATCAGTCTGAAAAAACAAAACACTGATGTCATTACCAGCATTAAAGTGTCAACAAATCATTAAAGTAAAATAATGGACAATGATGGCTGAAGTGGTTAACGTTCTTTACATATATTTTGACTTTAATCAGGGTGAAACTGTGAAAACAGAAAGTGTCTTGTAGAATAGTAATACCTTCTGTCAGTGTCTCCACTTTCAATCGGCCTTCTCTGTCTTGTGTCTCCGAGCTCACTGCTGATAATGTCCACCAGCTCCTCCCAAAATCTTCTTCATTGCAAACTTTTATAGACATGATTTTATCTTCAGGGGAAACAATTAACATTACCTCAGATAAAGTGTGATGCAACATTAAGACATCATTATGATGTCCACTGCAACTGTCAACACGCTGAAATGTGTTGCTCTGACGACCACAATTCCAAATAGTTGGGACAACGTGTACAACGTAAATAACAACCATTTGCAAACAATGAGCAAAACAAAGTGGTGAACTTCGCTCTATCCTAACAGCTGAGCCTTTCCAGGATGCCCTTTTCACACCCAATCATGATGCTATTACCTGTTACCAATCAACCTGTTTTTGGAGCGTTCCACAACACTGGTTTAGTTACGCAGTTACATTCTGGAATAACTAAGCCTGAAAAGCCTTCATTAGCTTTATGTCACCATAGACATCCATTATTGAGTTCTCAAGTTGCCAGTGTAACAGGCACCAAGAACCTTCTGACCAGACTTTTCAGCAGCCTCCTCCACAATGAAGTTCAAGTTTCTAAAACTCCCAACATTTCCAAAAAGGATCCCTCAAAATATAAAATTTTGATTTGTACATTTAAGTCTAAATCTGTTACGGCCACCCCAAAAACAC
Source organism: Chaetodon trifascialis (assembly GCF_039877785.1). NCBI lineage: Eukaryota > Metazoa > Chordata > Actinopteri > Chaetodontiformes > Chaetodontidae > Chaetodon > Chaetodon trifascialis. Next base: position 5,547,590 of record NC_092071.1, on the reverse strand, counting down.
TGACGTTTTGAATCCTGACCAGAGAATCTCTTGAGTCAATCCACACTTTGTGTCTGGGGACTACATGGTGCTTTACAGAGGTGCCTGCAGCCTCTCTCCTCCCCTCTGCTTCAAAGAGGCCATTATTGGAATGAGCCACTGGTTGATTATTCCTCACACTAAAAATGTATTCAGCCTTTCTTCCATGATGAGCTGCAAACCCAAATGATTGTTGCTTGTACCAGCTTTCAGGAAAATCATATGTGTCAGCCTCGTGATAGACAGTGTGTCCCCTGCCTCTCACCTGAAGGGACCTACAGTGGCCCCAAACCCCCCATGAACATGCAAAACAGGTGGAGACAAGAGAAAAAAGACTGAATTAAATGATCAAATACATTATGATAACGTGAATTTTTATTTTAAATCACTGCTAAAATAAGTTTAAATCTTGTTGAGGAGAGGTCACACAGAGAACCAAACAAGGTGATAACAAGTGGGATATACAGAAAAATGTGAGACAGCAGCAGGAGAAAACCAATCTGAGTAAACCTTTGAAAAAGTATTCCACACTATAATGAATGTAATAAATGTTAGATGGGTCTCATAGAAACTATCAGAAAAACAAAGTATGAAATGTGAAAATTTAATGTTGATTTCTGACCTGAAATGCCACCAGATGTCACCTTCCACAAATCTCATCAAAAGCAGCATAGTGTAAATAAATAATGAATAATGTGAAATAAAATAAAGCAGCTCAGTTTACATTTGATGATTTTTCATTACATTCTGCAAACTTTTTTTTACATTTACACACAAACTTCAAAACTCAGCTCAAAATGATGGCAAGACTGATTTAGATCTGGATAATTTTGACAAGGATTTGCAAATTTCTGCAGACTGAACTCCATAAATGATGGGGTTGAGGCTGCCGGGGATGATATGAAACAGAATAGCACAATATTTCCTGTAGTCTGAGTACTGAGGGAAGCGATGAAGAGTAATGACAATAAATCCACTAATCAGCATGATCAGATACACAACCAGGTGAGTGCTGCAGGTCTTCAAGGCTTTATTGTTCAAAGACTTGTTATTACTGGTCAGACAGACGACTGTAATCTTAGTGTAGGTGAGAACCATGCTGCCTATAGAAGCTGTGAACAGAACTACAGTGAAAGTGAGGCCATAGACGTTATTGATGAACACATTCTCACAGGAGAGTTTAAACAAGGAGGCATTGTCGCAGTAAGGATTCATGATCACAGTCCTGCATCGGTTCAGCCGTATGGTCAAACTGAGCAGAATCCCAACCAAAACAAAGGCCACTCCCCAGGCAGACACTGTCAGCCTGATCATCATCTTGTTGGTCATTATGGCAGCATAGCGCAGGGGATTGCAGATGGCCACATATCTGTCAAATGTCATAATCATGAGCACGGTGTGTGACGCGGCACCAAACATGTGTGTGGTGAATGCTTGGACCACACATTCATAATAACTGATGAGAAGCTCAGAGGGAGGCCGCAACATGTCTGAAAGCAAACGAGGCACCATGATTGAATTTCCAAGAATGTCATTGAGTGACAGGTTGCAAAAAAGGAGATACATGGGCTGGTGAAGGCTCTTGTCAATGCAAACCAGACATGCAATACCTGCATTCATAAACATTATAAAAATGTAGGCTATAAAGAAAAAGAGAAAGACAGGATAGACCGAATCCTTTGAGATATTCAGAGCCTCCAGCTGGAGCATGAAGCTGTTATAAGTGTAGTTCTCCATCAACCTGAGGGAAGATCAGATATCAGTGACATTCATGACAGTAGTAATTTTATGAATAAACAAAAATAACGTGAACAATATGACTGAAGTGAAAGTTAAGATTCAAAATTGTCATTAGAAACTGTTAGAGAACAAATGTTACAGAGTAATACCCACTTTGAGTCCTCTGGTTAATCAACACTTAATCTTTCCTTTCTTGTGTCTTTGTTGGCAATCAACACCCCCCAAAGAAGAGATCTTCTGCGGTTACAGTTTTATGTAGTCATAGTTTTATTGTCAGGGGACTCATTCATTGTTAACACAGAGGACTTGAAATGGAATATTATGAAATCATGATGGCTTAAATCATAATGTTTAATTGTGAGTGTTATAACTTTAAGAAAACTGCAGTACGCAACTTATAGCCTTGAAAAAGACCCTACTTTTCCTAAACCTGAATCTAATATACAAATCTTTTATGTCAGAATGCTGCAAACAGAATATTACTCTTGAAGACTGAACAGCTACTCGACACCGCCCCCACCCGTGCGCAGTGATTTGCATCAGATTGTAAGAACTTGCATCATTCTTCAATGATGAAATTACAGTGGTTTACAAGAGAAAGCGTGCTGCAACAGCCAAAATATTGCCATTCAGAGAAACATTCTGCAGGCTCAGAAAGGATGCCAATTCAAGAACACACATGAATTTATTCCTAAACTCCCAAAGTAAAACAACAGAAAAACGCTGCATATCCAGTCAAAGCAACAGAAGTTGTATGTGGTATTTGTGGTATGTTTCTGTGGTTGTATTTGCTTTGTATTTTTGTGTTTTTGAATTGGCATTGTTTCTGAGGCCACAGCACATTTCTTTGGAAATGTTTATGGCCGTTGCAGCACTTTTGCGTGTAACCATGGGAAAACTCCCTTATGTTACATTACATGAGCTCTGCAAGACTGAAACTGAGAGTAACTCCTCAAAGTGCTTTACAACAAAGACATTACATGCACAAAGTGCTTCACGTAAAAAATACGTAGAATGAGCATAAAAACAGAAATAGAAAATGTATGTTATATATTATGTTATATGAAAGCAAACGCGGCACCATGATCGAGTTTCCAAGGATGTCACTCAGTGGCAGATTACAAACAAAGGAGATATATGGGCTGAGTGAAAAGTGCTCTATACATAAAGATTGATTGACTGACTGCAACTGTCAACATGCTGAAATATACTGCTAGACTTGAAAATCGAAGCTCAACTGACCTACAAAAGCAAAAAGAACCCTGACAAGCTGTCCTTCAGGGTCCAGAGTTTTAGTGGTGTTTTGCCACGAGGTTGCAGAATGCAACTAACTGAATTTTGACTTGGATACCCACTGTTCCTCAGGGATGGTTCAGAATCAAAGACTGTGTAAGACATGGACGTGGTCTAGGTGACGTCACCCACAGGTTTCTGAAGAGCCAATGTAAAGGTCAGTGATATGGCCATCATCATCTTGGTAGTGCCTGAATCTGCCAAACTCCCACCAGTTAACTATCCATCCATCCATCTATGCTGCTTATCCCTTTCAGGGTCACGGGGGGGTCGGAGTCTATCTTGGCTGTCAACAGGCGAGAGGCGGGGTACACCCTGGACCGGTCGCAGGGCACATACACACAACCATTCACGCTCACACCGAGGGGCAATTTCAAGTCACCAATCAGAAAAACCTAAAAAACCTAATGAGTGTGTTTTTTGGTCTGTGGGAGGAAGCCAGAGTGCCTGGAGAGAACCCACGCATGCACGGGAAGAACATGCAAACTTCACACAGAAAGGCCTGACCCGGGAATTGAACCTGTGACCTTCTTGCTGTGAGGCACGCGCACTACCTGCTGCGCCACCGTGCAGCCCCAGTTAACTAGTAAGGTCAAAAAATGATTTAACTAGTTAACTAGTCATCATTTTGGCCTCCACTAGTTTACTAGTATATAGAATTGTAGATCACTAGTTTGCTAGTAAGTGTCACTAGTTCAGTCTAGATGGCCACTAGTGTTTCAAAAAGCTGACTAGTTGACTTTACTGCTACTAGTGCAGTGCCCAGTGTCATTGTATGAGTTTTTGTTCAACTAATAATTGTTCAACAAAATGTCCAATGAGTGTTGACAAAGACCGAACTGATGTGATGTCAAGGATGTGGAATAAATGCTCAAACGGTGCTTTCCACAGTAACTGGCATCATTCACTAATTGAGCGTATGGAGCTTGGTACTTGTTTAAGAAATTAATGGTGATAATTAAAATATTTCTGTTAATGCACAAAACAATTATTAAAGCCATTACATATAAAATGTAGTCTCTCAACCTCGGTGTCACAGCCAGTGGTGGTATTCAGGGCCTAATAAGCACTCTGCCTCACTCTGGTACAGGAAATGTTTTAAACCACTGTTTGAGCTGACAATGCTTTTCACCACAATAAAGAAAGTTAGTACCGTCAATGTCCGATAGACACTGAAAGGTTGTGGAATTTCTTGGAAATAGTGTATGCCAAAACCCAAAAACCACAGTGCAAACATATTTTTTGTTTTGCATTTTTTGCCAGAGTTAACCTTGATAAGAAGGACCGACCTGTTCCAGGTGGAGCTGTTTACAGTATTTGACACAACCATTGGCCAGGATAAGGCACAGCCAGCTTATGGCCACTGGGGTTTAGTTTAAAGTGATCATGAATTTAAGCAGAAGTAGATGCATTTTATAGCCATGGTTGTTGGTTATGACACAAAGCTATTCTTTTTCCAGGGGATGAGTCTGACCTTTGGGGTTGAGTTTAAAGTGTCATTGCCACAGGTGTTTTTGCATTTTCTTGCCACAGTTCGTGGATATTATGTTAAAACTGTCCGTTTTCCAGTAATTATTCAAGGTACTGATGTTTAATTTAGACTAAGATAACCATGAAATTAGACAGAAACATATTTAGTTGTATTACTCTTACATAACTTGAATACAGTGAGCCAGTCAGCTGATTTCTACTACAATACTACCATGTTACCACTGAGATCATCAGTCTGATTGTAACAATATAATAAATGATGGGGTTGAGGCTGCCAGGGATGATAGTACACAAAATAGCAGTGAAGTATGAGTACTGACAGAAGCAATGCAAAATAATAATCGACATTCGACTGACCAACAAAATCAGATACACAGCCAGGTGAGTGCTGCAGGTCTTCAAGGCTTTACTGTTCAAAGACTTGTTATAACTGGTCAGACAGACGACTGTAATCTTAGTGTAGGTGAGAACCATTCTGCCTAATCTTTTATTTTAGATCACTTTCCTGCTAAAATAAGTTTATATCTTGTTGAGGAGAGGTCACACACAGAGAACCAAACAAGGTCTCCATGTGGGATATACTGAAAAATGCAAGACAGCAGCAGGAGAAAACCGATCTGAGTAAACCTTTGAAAAAGTATTCCACACTATAATGTATGTAATAAATGTTAGACAGGTCTCACAGAAACATCAGAAAAACAAACTATGAAATGTGATAGAGAAATTATGATTTCTGACCTGAAATGCCACCAGATGTCACCATCCACAAATCTCATCAAAAGCAAACTTTTTATACATTTACACACAAACTTCAAAACTCTCAGCTCAAAATGATGGCAAGACTGATTTAGATCTGGATAATTTTGACAAGGATTTGCAAATTTCTGCAGACTGAACTCCATAAATGATGGGGTTGAGGCTGCCGGGGATGATATGAAACAGAATAGCACAATATTTCCTGTAGTCTGAGTACTGAGGGAAGCGATGAAGAGTAATGACAATAAATCCACTAATCAGCATGATCAGATACACAACCAGGTGAGTGCTGCAGGTCTTCAAGGCTTTACTGTTCAAAGACTTGTTATTACTGGTCAGACAGATGACTGTAATCTTAGTGTAGGTGAGAACCATGCTGCCTATAGATGCTGTGAACAGAACTACAGTGAAAGTGAGGCCATAGACGTTATTGATGAACACATTCTCACAGGAGAGTTTAAACAGCCCGGCATTATTACAGTACAGGCTTTCGATCAATGTCCTGCATCGGTTCAGCCGTATGGTCAAACCGAGCAGAATCCCAACCAAAACAAAGGCCACTCCCCAGGCAGACACTGTCAGCTTGATCACCATCTTGTTGGTCATTATGGCAGCATAGCGCAGGGGATTGCAGATGGCCACATATCTGTCAAATGTCATAATCATTAGCACGGTGTGCGATGCGGCATTACACATGTGTGAGGTAAAAGCTTGGACCACACATTCATAATAACCGATGAGGCGCTGAGAGGGAGGCCGCAACATGTCTAAAAGCAAACGAGGCACCAAGATGGAGTTTCCAAGGATGTCATTGAAGGTGAGATTGCAAAAAAGGAGATACATGGGCTGGTGAAGGCTCTTGTCAATGAAAACCAGACATGCAATGCCCACATTAGCAACCATTATGAACAGGTAGGAGAAAAAGAAGAAGAGAAAGACGGGATAGATAGACTCCTTTGAGACATTTAACCCCTCCAGCTGGAGTGTGAAGCTGTTGTAGGTGTAGTTTTCCATCAATCTGAAAGAACAAAACATTGATGTCATTACAAGAGGGAATCCATGCATCTCTGCTGTCAGACAGAAAGCAATGATTTCACAAACAAACTCAAATTTCCAGCTTTTCTTGGATTCTAGGGAAATGCATTGCACAGTATGCAGTGTGTATAAGGTAAATTTTATCTTGTGTAATACAGGTAAATATTTGTTCACCAGCATCTTGCCCTTAGTTTTTTTTTTCATCTACTCTAAAAGCACAAAAGTGTCAGGTTCCACAAATCAGTAAAGTAAAACAATGATGGCTGAAGTGGTAAATGTTCTTTACATATGTTTTGACTTTGATCAATGAGAAAACGGAAAAAATAGTTTCTTGTAAATCAGTAATACCTGTCAATGTCTTCAGTTCAATTGGCCTTCTCTGTCTTGTGTCTCCCAGCTCACTGCTGATAATGTCCACCAGCTCCTCCCAATCTTCTTCATTTCAAACTTTTATAGACATGATTTTATCTTCAGGGGGAACAATTAACATTACCTCAGAATAAAGTGTGATGCAACATTAAGACATCATTATGATGGGGGTGGGTGGGTGGGGCGGGTGGACGTGGTCTCGGTGACATCACCCACAGGTTTCTGAAGAGCCAATGTAAAGCTCAGTGATATGACCATCATCATCTTGGTATGTAGGTCACTAGCTTGCTAGTAAGAGTCACTAGTTCGGTCTAGATAGCCACTAGTGCTTCAAAAAGCTGACTAGTTGGGACTTTGGTGCTACTAGTGCAGTGCCCAGCATCGTTGTATGAGTTTTTGTCCAACTAATACTACAAAATGTCCAATGTGTGTTGACAAAGACCAAATTGATGTGATGTCAAGGATGTGGAATAAATGCTCAAATGGTGCTTTCCACAGTAACTGGCAATAACTGGCAGTAACTCTTACTCATCATTCACTAATTGAGTGCATAGAGCTTTGTAATTGTTTAAGAAATGAATGGTGATAATTAAAATATTAAATATTAAAAAAATATTATTAAATATTATCAAAGCACGAAACAACTATTAAAGCCATTACATGTAATATGTAGTCTATCAACCTTGGTGTCACAGCCAGTGGTGGTATTCAGGGCCTAATAAGCACTCTGCCTCAGTCTGGTACAGGAAATGTTTTAAACCGCTGTTTGAGCTGACAATGCTTTTCACCACAATAAAGAAAGTTAGTACCGTCAATGTCCGATAGACACTGAAAGGTTGTGGAATTTCTTGGAAATAGTGTACGCCAAACCCCAAAAACAGTGCAAACATTTTTTTTATTTACATTTTTTTTGTTTTGTATTTTTTGCCAGAGTTAACCTTGATAAGAAGGACCGACCTGTTCCAGGTGGGACTGTCCACAGTATTTGACACAGCCATTGGCCAGGATAAGGCACAGCCAGCTTATGGCCACTGGGGTTTAGTTTAAAGTGATCATGAATTTAAGCAGAATTAGATGAATTTGTATTTTATAGCCATGGTTTTTGGTTATTACACAAAGCTATTCTTTTTCCAGGGGATGAGTCTGACCTTTGGCTTTGAGTTTAAAGTGTCATTGCCACAGAATTAAGAGAAAACAGGTGTTTTTGGCATTTTCTGGCCACAGTTCATGGATATTATGTTAAAACTGTCTGTTTTTCCAGTAATTATTATTAAGGTACTGGTGTTTAATTTAGACTAAGATAACCATCAAATTAGACAGAAACATATGTAGTATTAGTACTCTTACAGTGAGCTAGTCAGCTGATTTCTACTACAATACTACCATGTTACCACTGAGATCATCAGTCTGATTATAACCTTAATTTTATTTTGCTCATTATGCTAATCACACTCTTGCCCTTTTATTACTCAGAAATTTTTAAATTTTTATTGCCAAGACGTTACTTGCATCCGTATTTTCCACATAACATAGTTGTCATAGGCTACCCCTTGTTATTGAGCTCTAACGTGAACGTGATCATAGTGACTGCTAATACAATAATAATAAATTTATTTGTAACACACCTTATATCCAGGCAATCTCTAGGTGCTACAGAGTAAAATGTGGCATGTTTAAAATCAAGGTAGGAAGTAGGTATTAGGTAAAAGTAGGTTTAAAAAATCAACCTGAAGAACAAAACAATGATGGCATTACCAGATGGAATCCACGCATCTCTGCTGTCAGACAGAAAGCATTAAAGCGTCATCCTGGCAGGTTCAACAAACCATTAAAGTAAAACAATGGACAATGATGGCTGAAGTGGTAAATGTTCTTTACATATATTTTGACTTTAATCAGAGTGAAACTGTGAAAACAGAAAGTGTCTTGTAGAATAGTAATACCTACTGTCAGTGTCTCTACTTTCATCGGCCTTCTCTGTCTTGTGTCTCCCAGCTCACTGCTGATAATGTCCACCAGCTCCTCCCAAAATCTTCGTCACTGCAAAGTTTTACAGACATGATTTTATCTTCAGGGGAAACAATTAACATTACCTCAGATAATGTGTAATGCAACATTAAGACATCATTAGAAGTCTTACCTTTAATTGACTCTTCTGTATTAGACATGATCAATCTGTCTTTATCAACAGGCTATGTACCACAGTCCTTTAAAGTAGCTGTAAAAAAAAAAACTCTACTCTAAAAACTCTACTTAAAAAGCCGACTCTTGATTCGAGGGTTTTAGCCAACTATAGACCGATATCCAACCTTCCCTTTCTCTCAAAAACTCTTGAGAAAGCAGTTGCTAATCAGCTGTGCAACTTTCTGCATAAAAATAGTTTATTTGAGGATTTTCAGTCAGGATTTAGAGTCCATCATAGCACAGAGACAGCACTGGTTAAAGTAACAAATGACCTTCTTATTGCATCTGATAAAGGATTTGTCTCTGTACAAGTCTTATTGGATCTTAGCGCTGCATTTGACACCATCGACCATAGTATCCTATTGCAGAGACTGGAACGCTTCATTGGCATTAAGGGAACTGCGTTAAGCTGGTTTAAATCCTACTTGTCAGATCACTGTCAGTTTGTACATATTAATGACGACTCCTCTGTGCTCACTAAAGTCAGCTATGGAGTTCCACAAGGTTCTGTGCTTGGACCAATTCTATTCACCTTATATATGCTTCCTTTAGGCAAGATTATCAGGAAGCACTCAATGCATTTTCATTGCTATGCAGATGATACCCAGCTATACTTATCAATGAAGCCAGAAGAAACCAGTCACTTAACTAGACGACAAGCATGTCTTCAGAACATAAAGACCTAGGTGACCTGCATTTCAGCAGCAGCCTCCTCTACAATGAAGTTCAAGTTTCTAAAACTCCCAACATTTCCAAAAAGGATCCCTCAAAATATAAGCTTTTGATTTGTACATTTAAGCCTAAATCTGTTCCAGCCACCCCAAAACACTGATGTTTTGAATCCTGAGCCGAGAATCCCTTGACTCAATCCACATTTTGTTGGTCAACTCACTGCACTATTTATTTTAGCTGCAGCATTGTGCACAGAGTAAGGCAGGGTCACAGCATGGTAGGTTATAAACTATTGCAAAGTGAGTGTTGCTTGAAATTGACCTAACTTCAAAATAACTGGAAACAGTCTTTTTTTTTTTTCTTTTTTTTTTTACATTGGAGATGATAAACATGGCCAAGCATGAGGCTCAGGCAGCTGTTACAGGTGAGGCTCGGGACTGTGCCTTGATTGGGTGAAAAAGTCATGTATTTGTCATGATTTTAGGTATGCTGTATTGAAGAAATCTGCAGTAACTTTGAGTATTTTGAAAAACAAAAACTATCCATCTCTCATTCTCTAACGGTTTCCCCTGAGGTCAGTGATGTTTATAAGACCGACATACATGATTAAACTGTTGTGAGTGAGGAGAAGCCTCATGACTGATGCGCCAAAGACAGAAAGGTGATCATTCAACAGTTTACTGACCTGAACCTACCAAGGCTTTTCTTGTGAATTGTGAATCGTGACATTATATTTGTTTGTTGTTTGACAGTAAATTTTTAACATGGCCTAAAAAAACTGACTAGCTCTAGTTTCATGTCTTCAATGCTCATGTATTTATATACAAAAAACAATAACTTAGTTTTTTTCTCTGATTGCATCTGATTGTTAAAAAATATACCAGATATTAGTGTAGTGTGTATGTACTTCTCTTTTCTGTTAATACTTGTGTACTTTTATTTTAGTAAGAAGTAAAAAAGAACCATCATATTATTTGAGTGTCATTTAAATTTTTTTTTTGTCTTTCCTTGTATCAGTTTCTGTTCCATGACAGCTTGTATGTTATTCCTGCTTTTCTCTCTTCCTCTCTCCTGGTTTAATTTCAGACAAGCCCAAATGGAAAACGATACATACAACAGTCTCACTCTTCAACTGGAGGGGTTAAGGATCACCAAGATTAACAAGTACCCGATCTTTATCTTCCTACTTTTGGCCTATGTGTTCATCTTTATGGCCAACATGGGCATTGTGCTTTTGATATGGACCGACAGAAGCCTCCACCAGCCGATGTATCTCCTCTTCTGTAACCTGTCGATTAATGATGTTATAGGAAACTCTCTCCTGGTTCCACGTGTGCTTGCAGACATCCTGGTGCCTCCCTCTGAGCGCTTCATTCACTACTATGAGTGCGTGATGCAGGCTTTTACCACACACATGTTTGGCACCAACGCACACACAGTGCTCATGACTATGGCTTTTGACAGATATGTGGCCATCTGCAATCCCCTGCGCTACTCAACCATAATGAATGACAAAATGGTGATCAAGCTGACAGTGTCTGCCTGGGGAGTGGCCTTTGTTTTGGTTGGGATTCTGCTCGGTTTGACCATGCGGCTGAACCGATGCAGGACGATGATCATGAATCCTTACTGTGATAACCCCTCGCTGTTTAAACTCTCCTGTGAGAGTGTGTTCATCAGTAACGTCTATGGACTCACTTTCACTGTAGTCCTGCTCTCATCCTCTATTGGCAGTATAGTCCTCACCTATTCTAAAATCACAGCTGCTTGTCTGACAGGTAAGAGCAAGTCTTTAAACAGTAAAGCCTTGAAGACCTGCAGCACTCACCTGTGCCTATATCTGATTATGTTAGTCAGTGGGATGATCCTCATCTCCCTCCATCGCTTCCCCCAGTATGCAGAGTACAGGAAGATTTCAGCCATTCTCTTTAATGTTGTTCCTGGCAGCCTCAACCCTGTCATCTACGGGCTGCAGTCCCAAGAAATAAATAAGTGTTTGTCAAATATATTCCATCTCAGAAAAGTTAAGCCCACAATTTAATCCTGAGTTCTTGTTTTTTTTTTTTTTTTTTTCAGACATTAAAATTAGTGGTCTGTCCTTTATTTTAATCTGATTGTGACAAAAAAACAGATTGACCCATCTTAACCATTAAACGGCAATAAGTAGGTAGGTATTTTCACTCTGATTAGATGAATACCCAAATTTGCACTAACAGAGCCTGTGACATTTAATACTAAAGCAAACCAGAAAAAAATACACGACGTGCACTTTGCTGTGTCAGATGTTGGTTTTAACTCAATGAACTCTCCTCTTGCTTTGCATAGACAATAACAATGATGATTCTGATTAAATTCACAGATATTTGGCTTGAAAGTCATTAAAAACTATTAAAAAGTGAAATGTGACTTATTTGTGTGACTTATTTTGAGTTGAGGTGTCACTTAGAAGTGCAAAGTACATTCATGCATAAGTGCAACATAACTTCAACCACGTCAGACTTATTATTTACTGCTATTTATGATTTTAATCATTCATTAATTAAACTTTCATTTTAACCTCTTTTTGAACTTACTTAAATATAGCCGTATAAAACATTCAAAAGATCCAGGACAAAGAGAAACATAAATAGGAAGCGAAAAATGTAAATTTACAAAAATAAAAAAAGACAAATCAGCAAAATGATCAAATCTTGGGAATAAATAAAGCATAAAATTTCAAGCAGTCGAATCAACCAAAAGAAGAACAGCTGGACGTAAAATCTGTATTTTATGTCCAACAGTTAATCTTAAAATATCTTAATCTTAAAATAAAACCTGCATTGCCTTAGAGACAAAAAAAAAAAAAAACTGTGGTAAGCTTGAGATCAAGGGTTTTCAATAAACAGTAAAAATAACAAAATAGTAAATAAAAAAAATATACAACAAAACAATATTTAATCAATTAATTTAAGGTCACATCTCTTGTGATTGGGCCAGCACACAAGTGGACAGTTTGTCCAAAGTTTCTTTCTGACTCTAACTTATTCTAACAACCGCATTTACACTAGAAATTCCATTATAGAGAAAAGGAATTCACTGTATCTGAGCATTAACATGTGAACTCGGCAGCAACAACACAAAACACTGTGTGCACAAGTTAACATCACCATGACAATGATGTCATTGACAGGAAAATGAGCCACATTAAAACCATATTCATCTGCAGACAGGATGGCTGTGAATGAATTCAGTGTCACTTATAGAGCAGAAAGTTCATCCCTAAATAAAAATCGTTCCATTTCGTGGTTCCAAATCGTGGCTTGTTGTTGAATTATCCTGATCTTTTCCATGAGTTTCCAGAGCCTGTGTCTAGTGAGTATCTCCAGTTGCTGTCTCAGTATTTATGCATATTTTGGAAGAGACCTTTTGTTCCTCACATCGTTAATAAATTTGCTTTCTTTTTACTCTGGTCTCAGCCCATATAGAACCACAGACAGCAATTACTTTATCAGTTTTAACACCGTAACTATGCGTCAAATTTCATGTTCATATCCAATTTTGAATCCTTATCAAACCAGGGTTTACATTAGCATTGAGGGGACAACATTTCCCCATTGCTGCTTTAACGCTTTGTTACTGTCCATTCAGTCCACACTAGCAGCAGCTGCAGCTTTCACCCTATGTGACTGAAGTGTGGATTTTCTTTTTGAAAGCCGTCGGGCAAAGTTTGCACAGAAATGTAAGATTTTTCCCATCCTCACCAATCTTGTCATAAAACTCGTTTAAATGATCATACGATGTCTCCTTGCCACTTTGTCACCTCCATGCTGCTTTTTGTTTCGATGACTCATGCGGTGGTGCGGCACCGTTGGCTGGTGTTGCCAGATTGGGTGTTTTTTCCACTACATATTAAGGCCTGTTTATGGTGTGTTTTATCCGGGTTTTCACCTGGAAGGCTCTTTAGAAATCTGACACCCTATTGAACGAAGTTAAACTGAGACAGCGTGCCGTTCACAGACACCAGAATGAACGAGTTCACAGTAACTTTCACCAGTTCGGGCAAAATAGTTCACGTTCGGCCAAAATATGAACGAGTTCATGAACTATCGGGACCTACAGACCCTAATTAATCTAACCATCAAGATAGACAACCACCCTAGGGAAAGACGCTTGGAAAGATCCACCCACGCTTCATACCAGTTCTCTTCATACTCCAGTCATCTCTCATCCTCTGAGTGTGGAAAAGCCTATTAAGGCACACGCTCTGAATGGCAAGATTCTCACTGAGGTAACGCACTGCACCACTCCTGTTAGAATGCAAATTTCAGGAAACCATCATGAGGAGATATCATTTTTAATAATCCAGGCTCCCCATTCCCCATTAGTTCTCGGACATCCGTGGTTGCAACTCCACAACCCCATATTGACTGGCTTCAGGGAATAATTTTGGGTTGGAGTTCTCACTGCCATTCTCTCTGTCTCCATTCCCTCAGTGTACCATGACCTTAAGGAGGTATTTAGTAAAGAGTGTGCTCTGTCTCTACCTCTGCATCGGCTTTATGATTGTTCCATTGAACTCCTCCCAGGTGCTCCTCTCCACACCACTCCACTATACAATCTGTCACAGCCCAACAGAGGCAATAGAGCAATGCAACTCTGACTCACTAGAAGTAGATGTTATCCTACCATTCATCCTCACCTCTGGGGGGCTGGATTCTTCTTTGTGGCAAAGAAAGACAAGACACTAGACTTCCAGGGTCTCAGTGACTTTACAATTACAATTTGTCATTTGGCAGATGCTTTTATCCAAAGCGACATACATATGAGATTTTCATACAACAACTCTTTGAAAGTTAGCTGGTCATTGATCAAGACACCCAAATTTCTGGCAGATTTTGCAGGAGTGAGCAGACTCGAGTCAAGCTGGATACTGATCTGTTGTTGTATAGAGGGACCGGCTTGGATGACAAGGAGCTCAGTCTTTGACAGGTTAAGCTGAAGGTGTCATTCCTTCATCCATGCCGAGATATTGGCGAGGCATGCTGATATCCAAGCCAAGACCGTGGGGTCATTTGGTGGGAACGAAAGGAGGAGCTGGGTATCGTCAGCATATGAATGGTATGAGAGGCCATGTGAGCGGATCACTGCACCAAGTGCGGAGGTGTATATTGAGAAGAGAAGGGGTCCAAGCACTGACCCTTGTGGTACCCCTGTGGACAAGCAGTGGGATTTGGACACTTCTCCTCTCCAAGATACTGCAAAGGATCTCCCTGAGAGGTAGGACTCAAACCAGCGGAGAGCAGATGCTGAAAAACCAAGCTCAGCGAGTGTGGAGAGGAGGATTTGGTGATTAACTGTGTCAAAGGCAGTCGATAGGTCGAGCAGAGGACTGTCCAGTAGCCCTAGCTGATCGTAATGTTTCCACTACAGATAAGAGCACAGTCTCCGTAGAGTGTCTGTGTTTGAAACCAGATTGGTTGGGGTCATGCAGGTTGTTCTCAGAAAGGAATTCAGAGACCTGATTAAAGACTGTGCACTCAAGAGTCTTGGAAAGGAAAGAGAGGAGTGAAACTGGCCTGTAGTTTTTAACCTGAGCTGGGTCAAGTGTAGGTTTCTTAAGCAGTGGGATTACTCGGGCTTGTTTAAAAGCAGTGAGAAACACACCTGAGGTGTTGATCATGTGGGTTACAGCAGGGATAAGTGTGGGCGAGATGGCCTACAGGAGGTCAGAGGGTATGGGGTCCAGTGGACAGGTGGTGGGGCGAGAGTCAAGCAGAAGGTTGGAGACTTGCTCCTCTGTGACATGGGAAAATGATGAGAGTGAGGCTTTGTTAGCTGGTTGTATCCTAATGAGTTGGTCAGGTTCAGAGAACTGGTTGCCGATGGACAAAACCTTATCAGTGAAGAAGGAAGCAAAGTGATCTGCTGTGAGCATAGTTGAGGGTGGAGGCGGTGGAGGGTTGAGTAGTGAGTTAAAAGCAGAGAATAGTTTCCGAGCGTCTTTGGCGCTATTGATTTTGGACTTGGCACTTTTCAGGTGGGAGGAGAATGCAGACAGGAGAGTCTGATAGTCACTGAGGTCAGAGGGGTCTCTGGTTTTGCTCCATTTTCTTTCGACTGCTCTGAGCATCGTCCATTACTCTCTGATGACACTGGTGAGCCATGGACTGGTCAGGGTTTTACAAGCAGGTTTGGTTGAGGGTGGGCAAAATAAATATCCTCTGCCTTTAATGAATTCTGCTTTTGAGTCTCTCCAGGAAACTGCCATCGTCACAAAATTGGGCCTAAGAAATGCTTACCACCTGGTTCGAATAAAGGAGGGGGACGAGTGGAAGACAGCATTCAACACTCCCATGGGCCACTTCGAATACCTGGTAATGCCTTTTGGTCTCAACAATGCTCCATCTGTGTTTCAGGCCCTCATAAATGCCATTCTCAGAGACTATATTAATCGATTTGTCTTTGTCCACCTGGATAACATCCTGACTTTTCTCGCGTTCTGCTGAGGAGCATGAGACCCATGTCCGGCAGGTGCGCACTTGCCTATTGGAGAACAAGCCATTTGTTAATGGTGAAAAGTGTCATTTTCATGTCTGTGTCTTTTCTTGGTTTTGTCATACAGGAGGGAAGCCTGACTGAATGCTGACCCAGAGAAGGTGAAAGCAGTGGAGCAGTGGCCCATCCCGAAAACCCAAAATGAGTTGCAGCGATATCTGGGGTTCACGAACTTCTATCGAAGGTTTGTCCGGGACTATAGTAAAATTACTGCCCCATTAACCAGGCTAACTTCTACCAACGTGAAGTTTAGCGTGTCAGACGAGGCAGACAGCTGAACTTCAGCTGAACTGCAGGGAAGCCTGCACCCAGCTGGAACTGGTACTACGGAGCCCGTAAAACAAAAAAAAAAACCTATATAGTGCGCACAAGATACTAAAACGTGCACATGAATTGATAAAACGTGCGCATGTTTAAGCTAAATCATGCGCTTGATTTAACTCGTTCATTTATACAGACAGACGGCAACGCATCCCATGTCTCAGGGCAAGAGCCACAAGAATGTCATCACAGTCAAAGCGTGGGAAATAACTGTATCTCGAGCGCACGTTTTATTAACTCAAGGACACGATTTAGCTTAAACGTGAACACGTATTAGTATCTCGTGTGCACTTTATACTTTTTTTTTTTTTTTTTCTTCATGGCACTTTTGGGGCTCCATATGGTACACCGTCAGTACAAAAGATTACACTGTAACTCTGGAGTAATTAAGATACATGTTGTGGGAAATCAAAGCGAGAGCAGAGCAGCTATGGTGCCATCTTGTTGCATTTATTAAATACTGATGAAGATCACAAATCTGAATAGATCATTTACAACAAACGATATACAGTTTTTACAATAACAAGCATGAGGCTGAGGCAGCTGTTACAGGTGAGGCTCTGGACTGTGCCTTGATTGGGTGAAAAAGTCAACGTATTTGTCGTGATTTTAGGTATGCTGTATTGAAGAAATCTGCAGTAACGTTGAGTATTTTGAAAAACAAAAACTATCCATCTCTCATTCTCTAACGGTTTCCCCTGAGGTCAGTGATGTTTATAAGACCGACATACATGATTAAACTGTTGTGAGTGAGGAGAAGCCTCATGACTGACGCGCCAAAGACAGAAAGGTGATCATTCAACAGTTTACTGACCTGAACCTACCAAGGCTTTTCTTGTGAATTGTGAATCGTGACATTATATTTGTTTGTTGTTTGACAGTAAATTTTTAACATGGCCTAAAAAAACTGACTAGCTCTAGTTTCATGTCTTCAATGCTCATGTATTTATATACAAAAAACAATAACTTAGTTTTTTTCTCTGATTGCATCTGATTGTTAAAAAATATACCAGATATTAGTGTAGTGCATAGGTACTTCTCTTTTCTGTTAATACTTGTGTACTTTTATTTTAGTAAGAAATAAAAAAGAACCATCATATTATTTGAGTGTCATTTAAATTTTTTTTTTCGTCTTTCCTTGTATCAGTTTCTGTTCCATGACAGCTTGTATGTTATTCCTGCTTTTCTCTCTTCCTCTCTCCTGGTTTAATTTCAGACAAGCTCAAATGGAAAACGATACATACAACAGTCTCACTCTTCAACTGGAGGGGTTAAGGATCACCAAGATTAACAAGTACCCGATCTTTATCTTCCTACTTTTGGCCTATGTGTTCATCTTTATGGCCAACATGGGCATTGTGCTTTTGATATGGACCGACAGAAGCCTCCACCAGCCGATGTATCTCCTCTTCTGTAACCTGTCGATTAATGATGTTATAGGAAACTCTCTCCTGGTTCCACGTGTGCTTGCAGACATCCTGGTGCCTCCCTCTGAGCGCTTCATTCACTACTATGAGTGCGTGATGCAGGCTTTTACCACACACATGTTCAGCACAAACGCACACACAGTGCTCATGACTATGGCTTTTGACAGATATGTGGCCATCTGCAATCCCCTGCGCTACTCAACCATAATGAATGACAAAATGGTGATCAAGCTGACAGTGTCTGCCTGGGGAGTGGCCTTTGTTTTGGTTGGGATTCTGCTCGGTTTGACCATACGGCTGAACCGATGCAGGACGATGATCATGAATCCTTACTGTGATAACGCATCGTTGTTTAAACTCTCCTGTGATAGTGTGTTCATCAATAACGTCTATGGACTCACTTTTACTGTAGTCCTGCTCTCGTCCTCTATTGGCAGTATAGTCCTCACCTATTCTAAAATCACAGCTGCTTGTCTGACAGGTAAGAGCAAGTCTTTAAACAGTAAAGCCTTGAGGACCTGCAGCACTCACCTGTGCCTATATCTGATTATGTTAGTCAGTGGGATGATCCTCATCTCCCTCCATCGCTTCCCCCAGTATGCAGAGTACAGGAAGATTTCAGCCATTCTCTTTAATGTTGTTCCTGGCAGCCTCAACCCTGTCATCTACGGGCTGCAGTCCCAAGAAATAAATAAGTGTTTGTCAAATATATTCCATCTCAGAAAAGTTAAGCCCACAATTTAATCCTGAGTTCTTGTTTTTGTTTTTTTTGTTTTTTCAGACATTAAAATTAGTGGTCTGTCCTTTATTTTAATCTGATTGTGACAAAAAAACGGATTGACCCATCTTAACCATTAAACGGCAATAAGTAGGTAGGTATTTTCACTCTGATTAGATGAATACCCAAATTTGCACTAACAGAGCCTGTGACATTTAATACTAAAGCAAACCAGAAAAAAATACACGACGTGCACTTTGCTGTGTCAGATGTTGGTTTTAACTCAATGAACTCTCCTCTTGCTTTGCATAGACAATAACAATGATGATTCTGATTAAATTCACAGATATTTGGCTTGAAAGTCATTAAAAACTATTAAAAAGTGAAATGTGACTTATTTGTGTGACTTATTTTGAGTTGAGGTGTCACTTAGAAGTGCAAAGTACATTCATGCATAAGTGCAACATAACTTCAACCACATGTCAGACTTATTATTTACTGCTATTCATGATTTTAATCATTCATTAATTCAACTTTCATTTTAACCTCATTTTGAACTTACATAAATAAAGCCGCATAAAAAACATTTAAAAGATCCAGGACAAAGAGAAACATAAATAGGAAGCGAAAAATGTAAATTTACAAAAATAAAAAAAGACAAATCAGCAAAATGATAAAATCTTGGGAATAAATAAAACAATTAAAATTTCAAGCAGATGAATCAACCAAAAGAAGAACAGCTGGACGTAAAATCTGTATTTTACGTCCAACTGTTAATCTTAAAATAAAATAAGATTTAAAACCTGCATTGCCTTAAAGAAAAAAAAAAAAAAAAAAAAACTGTGGTAAGCTTGAGATCAAGGGTTCTCAATAGTAAAAATAACAAAATAGTAAATAAAAAAAATATACAACAAAATAATATTTAATCAATTCATTTAAGGTCACATCTCTTGTGATTGGGCCAGCACACAAGTGGACAGTTTGTCCAAAGTTTCTTTCTGACTCAAACTTATTCTTACAACCTCATTTACACTAAAAATTTTATTATAGAGAAAAGGAATTCACTGTATCTGAGCATTAACATGTGAACTCGGCAGCAACAACACAATACACTGTGTGCACAAGTTAACATCACCATGACAATGATGTCATTAACAGGAAAATGAGCCACATTAAAACCATATTCATCTGCAGACAGGATGGCTGTGAATGAATTCAGTGTCACTTATAGAGCAGAAAGTTCATCCCTAAATAAAAAATTTAATAATATCAAAATTAAAATAAATAAAAATAAATATCCTCTGCCTTTAATGAATTCTGCTTTTGAGTCTCTCCAGGAAACTGCCATCGTCACAAAATTGGGCCTAAGAAATGCTTACCACCTGGTTCGAATAAAGGAGGGGGACGAGTGGAAGACAGCATTCAACACTCCCCTGGGCCACTTCGAATACCTGGTAATGCCTTTTGGTCTCAACAATGCTCCATCCATGTTTAAGGCCCTCATAAATGGCATTCTCAGAGACTATATTAATCAATTTGTCTTTGTCCACCTGGACCTACCCCTCCAGCACTGCACCTGGAACGCATGAGCCTGATTTGGGCTCAGTACTTAAGAAAGACTCTCAGCGTGGCTTGTCGCAGGATTATCCTGGTCTCTTCAATGAGTTTCCAGAGCCCGTGCCCTGTGAGTATCTCCAGTCAATTGCCAGTTGCTGTCTCAGTATTTTTGCATATTTTGGAGGAGGCCGTTTTTCTTTTACTGCTCACGTGTGCTTCTTTCTTTTCAGTGCCTACCAGCCACATCTAGCTTTTGCTCCGCCTCAACCTCCCTCGTGGTATTTTGTTTGTTCCAGTCATACGCATGTGCCTTTTCTTAGCTTTTTTCCACTCTTCATGAGTGCATCATTGGTTCCTCACATTGCAAATTAACTTATTTTCTTTTTACTCTTGTCTCCAGTCTGTATCCAACCACTTCAAAATTAAGGCAAAGTCTAACATCAGGTGTCTCTCAGTGAACACTGAGTGTCTGAGCTTCTCCCTCTGGGGCAGCTCCATATATAAAGAATCTACATTCTAGAATTGAACGCTGTCGTCAGTTTTTGCATCATAACAAGAAACCAAACATTCCACTGCAGCCTGTCGGCCGTGAAGCTCAAAGACCGGAATCAGTTTCAAGGATCCTGTACGGGTAGCTGTTTGAAAGTGAAAATAATGAGAGCCTGAATCAAACCTTGAACATTAATCTTCAGTTTTACTCACAGGAAGTGGACAGACATCTGCTCCTGTCCTGGAGCTTGTGACATAAACATATAGTAAAGTTTCCCTCATAATCAGTAATAATAACATCATAATTTGTACCATCACATCCACACTCACACAGAATGAAATGGGTCTGCTGCCTGATCACAACCATGAGGTTCATTCTATATTCATATTTATTACTCTGTGGCCACACTTACTGCTAAGTCAGTCCCATCCATCCATCCATCCATCCATCCATCCATCCATCCATCCATCCATCCATCCATCCATCCATCCATCCATCCATCCATTTTCTATACCGCCTATCCCTTTCGGGGTTGCGCGGGGCTGGAGCCTATCCCAGTTTTAACAGGCGAGAGGCGGGGTACACCCTGAACCGGTTGCCAGCCGATTGCAGGGCAACATACAAAGACAGACAACCATTCTCACTCACACTCACACCTAGGGGCAATTTAGAGCCACCAATTAACCTAATGAGCATGTTTTTGGTCTGTGGGAGGAAGCCGGAGTACCCGGGGAGAACCCACGCATGCATGGGAAGAACATTCAAACTTCACACAGAAAAGCCCTGCCTGGGGATCGAACTGGCAACCTTCTTGCTGATCCCCGAAAGGGATCTTGCTGTGAGGCACGCGCGCTACCTGCATGCACCACTGTGCACCACCGCCTGCTAAGTCAGCCCCTTACAAGTTAAACCTGTAACTGTATTAAGTTTCCCTTTAAACTCCATGAGATGAAATGATCTGCCTGTCTTTTGACACAGCTACTGTACAACATGAGCCTGCTGTCCCTCCTACCAGTGTGTTTGTATACGAACTGACTGTCGTGAAGCAAAGTGAAAATGACATTCATAAGCTGCATAGAAATAAAGAAAATCAGGGTGTGAGCAGAGCAGCTATGGTGTCCTCTTGTTGCATTTATTATATACTGATGAAGATCACAAATCTGAGTAGATCATTTACAACAAACGATATATAGTATTTACAATAACAACCTACGGACCTAAATAAAGCTGTTTACATTGACAGAACCAGCATCCCATGTTTCATTATTTGATTTGTGGTTGTCCTGTTTTCTAATACTCTGTGTTCACTGTCTGTAGAACTTTTTTGCTCTAAACATTTATTTACTCTTTTACATTAAAAACAGAATATTTGATTGCAAAAGAGTTTTGATTCAATAAAATCTCAGATCATGGTTTGATATGATTTATATCATTTCCTTGAATTGTTTGCGAAAGTAAATGTTTATTTGTTACACAATGGAAAACACTTTAAGGTCTGAAATATTTCCAGATAATTTTTCGTATTTCTTTAGACTGCACCCCATAAATGATGGAGTTGAGGCTACCAGGCACTATAGCAAACAGAATAGCAGAAAGTTTTCGGTATTCTTTGTACTGAGGAAAGCGATGTAGAATAATGACAATAAATCCACACATCAGCAGGATCAGATACACAACCAGGTGAGTGCTGCAGGTCTTCAAGGCCTTACTGTTCAATGACTTACTTTTACTGGTCAGGCAGACTAGTGTGATCTTAGTGTAGGTGAGAACCATGCTGCCTATAGACGCCGTCAACAGAACTACAGTGAAAGTGAGGCCATAGACATTATTGATGAACACACTCTCACAGGAGAGTTTAAACAAGGAGGCATTTTCACAGAAGGGGTTGTCGATCACAGTCCTGCATCGGTTCAGCCGTATGGTCAAACTGAGCAGAATCCCAACCAAAACAAAGGCCACTCCCCAGGCAGACACTGTCAGCTTGATCACCATCTTCTTGGTCATTATGGCAGAATAGCGCAGAGGATTGCAGATGGCCACATATCTGTCAAATGTCATAATCATGAGCACGGTGTGGGAAGTCGTACCAAACAACTGTGTAATGAAAGCTTGGACCACACATTCATAATAACTGATGAGGCGCTCAGAGGGAGACCGCAACACATCTACAAGCAAACGGGGCAAAATATTAGTACTTCCCATTATGTCACTGACTGACAGGTTGCAAAAAATGAGATACATGGGCAGGTGGAGGCTCTTATCAATAAAGATTAGAACTGTAATGCCTACATTTACAACCATCAGAAAAATGTAGGAAATGAATAAGAGGAAAAAGACAGGGTACATGGAATCCTTTGTGACCGCAATCCCTTCGACGAGGAGGGTGAAGCTGTTGTAGGTGTAGTTTTCCATCAACCTGAAATAACAAGATAACAGTCTTGTGTTCATGTTATTATGTGATTGATGAAACTATTGTCAATCAAGATATCAGAGATACTGGCTGTGTTAAATGGCATTAGCTGCTGTTCAACAAAACAAATAAAAACTTTTCCATTGAATAAAAAAGTAAACATAGCAACACTGGCTCATACAAAATTAAACATCTCTACATATTTGTAGAAAATATGAAAATGCATTTTTCATGATTGTCATACATAAATACCTGCTTTGTGACTGCATCAGTATTTAGTTGTCACTACAGTTAGCATTCAGCAATGAGAGGATCCCACTGTTTTATGGCTGCAGTTTTCAGATCAGGGGACTCAGTTAGTCTTACATAACATGTGATGCAACATTAAGTCATCAGTTTGGTAACATTAGCATGCTAACATACTCACAATGCAGTCTGGAGTAGCATTATTCCAACCGTGAGACTGCAATGACCCCTGCGTTGTCAGAAGCGGTCAGTGTTCAAACAACACTATTATCAGAAAATTATTTTCACCACTTCCAATAGCAAAAAAGGAGAAGGATGTGAACAAACTCTTCAGGAGACAGAATCCCCAGAAAGCAGCTGGTCTGGATTCTGTCTTTCCATCTACCTTGAAGCACCGCGCTGATCAGCTGTCTCCAGTGTTCACAGATATTTTCAACACCTCATTGGAGACATGTCACGTGCCAGCCTGCTTCAAGTCTTCAAACATCATCACTGTCCCCAAGAAGCCAAGGACCACAGGACCCGTCGCCCTGACCTCTGTGGTCATGAAGTCCTTTGAGCGCCTTGTGCTCTCACACCTCGACATCACCGACCCTCTCCTGGACCCCCTGCAGTTTGTCTACAGAGCCAACAGGTCTGTAGACGATGCAGTCAACTTGGCCCTCCACTTCATCCTCCAGCACCTGGACTCCGCGGGAACCTATGCCAGGATCCTGTTTGTGGATTTCAGTTCTGCTTTTAGCACCATCATCCCAACTCTGCTTCAGGAGAAACTCTCCCAGCTGAGCGTGCCTGACTCCACCTGCAGGTGTATTACAGACTTCCTGTCTGACAGGAAACAGTGCATGGGGAAACACATCTCCGACACGAACAGCTGCACCTCCAGTCACTAGCAGAACAAATCAGTGCCGGGCCGGGGGCGGGGCACATGACCGGACCCTTTAAACCCAATAAAGCTCATGATAACATCGCTTTACAACATACACATGCCCGCAACAGCGGGGCTTACAAGCAGTAGCAGAGAGAATCGCAGGCCAGACTGCAGCCTCTCCAAAAAATAGGTCAACTCCTCCCCTTTTCCAACCCCCTAAATTGGCAGAGCCTATTTAAAACCCCTGTGGCATGTAGGCTGCCTCTCTCCCTTTGTCTGTGCCTGGTGGCCACATGCCACATGTTCATGTCTCTCAGTTCCCTGCCTTTCCTGCACTGATGGCGTGGTCGTCTTGGTGCCCATGAACATTGATTTGAGTGGTGAATTGTGCTGAACTGAGTGAAGGATGTCAGGGTAATTGTTGTACCTGCCCAGACACAATCGGCTGCTGTTTTGTGCTGTTTTGTACTGTTTTAGCTGTTTCGCTTTGGTTTTTTTAATGTCTTTTAATTATGACCTTTTAGTGAAATTGTTATTAAAATTGTCTTTTAGCCTGAACCAACTGGTTTAATATAGTTTTAGTAGTTTCTTTGTTTAACATTTTCTTTCTGGTCCTTGCAGTGCAGTGGTTGCTGCCTAGCGGAGGAGGCTAGGCACTCTGGGTGGTTCCCTGCACCGGTTTGTTGTAGTGATAAAGGCACTGGGACACGATAGTCTGCACCTGTTTGCTGTGAGTTCACGAGTGGTGGGTAAGTGCACTCCTGGGACACTTCCTTTGGTAGTTTGCCTCCCCCTTTGCTAGCTTCCACTCACTCCCCCCTTCCCTTTTTTGATAGTTTTAATCATTTACTAGAGGTGTGTTCAGTAAAGTTATGTATAACCATAATTTGGGCTTGCATTTATTGCCGATTTCTAATCCTTTCTCTTTCCCTCCACAGACACTTCCAGTTTAATAGTATATATATATTTTTTTTGTTTAAACAATTAATAAATAGATCTTGATTTACTTATGAACCACGTCTCTGTCTCGTAGTGTTTGAACCTGTGTTTGCCTTATTGCTTAGAATTGGGTAAAACTCCTTGGGTGAAAGTCCCTAGGTGGTGTTGTCTGGCTTGCAATTGGTGTTATCTTGTTATAACCCTCTGATAATATCTGGGAACCACCCCACTACACTGCCACACATACATACTACATTTTTGACATGTAACCCAGTTAAAAGGTCTATATTTGAAAGCATGTGATGTGTGTTGGTTTGTTTAAAAAGCATAGTGTTTAATTCATGTTATTGCATTATTAGTTCATTAAGAAAAGAGTTTTAGTTTTGTTTCATTTGTTGTGTGAAAGCAATATGTTACTGGAAATAACTGTCAAAACCAGCATTTATGGGATTGGTTCTAACATTTTGCAGAGCGACATAGCAGTGTTTATCTGCACGGACAATTTAGGGGACGGACGGTCGGAAAAAAGACGAGTGAACACAGACGTGATAAAAAGACTATCTGCGTTGTTTCATAAGTTGGCAGCGCACAAGCCATGATGTGGAGGCATCCTGAGATTGTTTACAAGACGGTCAGATTTGGGAGTGAAGTCTGCACATTGGGAAAAACGGCTGAATGTCTATGAGATGTTCAGAGACCGTTTGAGTTGGTGCTGAAGCTAACACTACGTTAAAGCTAGCGCTACGCTGAAACTATCGCTAACGCTAAAGCTGAGGGAGCCTAGAGTCAGCGCATGAACAGTGCACAGACATTTTCTAGACTAAGTTTAACTTCTCCAGTTGAACTGTGCATGTGGAAGTCTGTTGTTTTCCACAAAGAAGACGCGAGAGACGACAAAGTTTCACTATCTGTTTCGGCCACGTGGGAGAGGACAGAGACTGTGCGGAGAGACATTGTTAAGGACCATACCTGCACCCGTGATGGTTGGAGTGACCAGTGACATTGAGGTAACACAAGTTTCAGTTTAACTCACTGAGAAGTGAGGTGGCCAGCCACGACGTACCCTAGCATCGAACCAGGCCTGCAACTTTTTATTTGGTTTGAGTGAGTTTTGCCGGCTTTAGGGGACTGCTGTAGATGTGTGCGTGTGTGTGGGCCCACAGTTTATAATTGACTGTTTAAAGTGAATTTAAGAGAATTAATATTGTGTTTATTTTCCTAGTTCTATTTTTGAAAGAGGCAATTTTGGTATTTAAGCAACAGATATATTGTGCAATTTTGCATGTTCCTGAGAGAGGTGGTAAATTTCAATTTAAGGTTTAAAAGCACAATTTTTCTATTGTTTGTTCTATGCATTGTTTAATGTTGCACCACTTATTTGCACTATTTACTCACTAAATAATTGAGAATTATTTTTCTGAACTTGAGAGTGTGTGAGTTCATTGCTCTATTGTCTATTAGATTGAGGCTACATTTGATTAAATCGTTAAAAAGAACTTAAGATTCATTTCATGATATTTTGGGTTTAAAGACTGTTTAAAAAGGTAAATTTATGGTTTGGAGACTTTAAAATACTGGTGTGTGTTTCTGGTTAAAAAAGAGATCCAAGATAATATTAAAACTGAGTTAATCAGGGTTAAAATAAATCAGATATTAAAAGAACCCAACAGCCCTCCCTCATTGACAAGAGTCACTGCATGAAAAGTCACATTTCCGTCAATTTCCGTCACTGTAAATTGCCGTGGAAGTTCTCCCTCAGCCACTGTGACCATGAGGTGTTAAAATGCAAATGTAAATGCTGCAAAGCTATACAAGTGCAAATTGGGATTTTGTGTGTGTGTGTGTGTGTGTGTGTGTCCTGTGCCTACAGAATACAAAGATTTTTTTTTTTCATGAGGATTTAAAAGTGTGTTTAAATAATTTTATAGGTTACATACAGGATAAGTGTCCTGACTCTCAAAGGTCTTTAATTTTCCACTTAAATTGCTAAATCAAAATTGTGAAAATTAAAGCATCTACAGTTCTTGGACACTGGTCACAATTTTTCGCATTTTGCCACCACAACACCAGATGAACAATGCTTGTGTGATTAGCTTGCAAAATTCCTGCAGAGTAAGTCCACTGATGATTCTTTAAGTAGGAATAAAAAGGGAATACACCAAAGTAACTTTTCTTTTTTTATTTTCGATGATGTCACTTTAAAGAATTTTACATGTTTTATAAAATATTCAGGTACAAAAATAGAAAATCAAAGTACCTAACAAAATCACAGCATGTTTTTCATTTACGCAACAAAAATGGTCTCGCGAGAAATTCCGAGAGCGCGACCTCGCATATGATTGGACGCCTCCTCTGACGCAATGACGTCGGCAGAAAACGACCTCGGCGCGTCTGTGAATGCGAATCGAGCTTGGATTACAACAGTTACGTTTCGCGTCCTGCTAAACTTTAACTCTGTTCATACAATGGCCGGACATCGTCTTCAGTTCATCCCAGAAGGCACTCCTCTGCGACGAGTGGACGGCCTGCTGCGGAGCGACCATATCCAGAAAGTCCAAACAATTTAGAGAAGAAACTGCTGAGCGCCTTCAGTGGATTGTCTCGGCTGCTAACGCAGCTGACCGCGCAGGTGGCGAGGAGAATGACCGTGATAAAAGCCAGACTGCTCGCTCTGGAGGAGCAGCCCCGACCGAACTGCAGCTGCGGAGACGAAGAGACGGGTGCGTAAGTTACGTAAGTAACGTTAGCATTTAGTACCACATTGTGCAGTTTTTAGGGCGCCAAACCTTTATTATTCTTATTGCACTACGTTCCGAACGTTTGGTAATCGTTCACATTACATTTAACATTACAATGTATTTTGTATTTTAAAGGAAAAGGTGCGACGTCTGCACAATAGTGACGGACACAACAGGCAATATGAACCTGAGCAGGGGTAAGTTAATAAAATACACAGGAAATATTCTGCAGAATATAAGTAAACGTAAATGTTGCATGACCTGTACTTTTTGTGTTTTACAGACTAAACTCGCCCCACAACGGAACAGTGACGTCATACTTGGTGCCGACTTTAACTGGGAGTCCAGACATGGATGGTGTGGACAGCAGTCTTTTAAACCCTTTCTGGTATTTCTTGTTGTTGTTTTTACTGAAGCCTGTCTTAATTATTTCAAACCAATATATATTTTCTTCCAGCGGCCTGTAAGACATATTATGAGATGGTGTGGAGGAGCTTCAGGTATGCCCAGCCAGCTCTTTCAGTTCAGGCAGCAGCTGTGAAGATTTCAGCTCGCAGCAGACAGAGAAGGAAGCGGGTAAGAGTCCCATGAATGCCGCTTTATTTTCACAACAATGTAAAAATGGGCTGAATGTTATTTATTATCTGCATTGTTTTTGACAAACATGCTCACATATGTTGTCATGTGTTATTGTTTCTTAGCAGTACTAATATTATATTAATACCTGTATTTACAGCTGCTGGAAGCAAGAAGGAGTGTCCTAGCTCTCCAAACTCTGCCAGACACTGCAAGAGCGGCTGGAGAGCAACCCAAAGTATGTGGCGACCGCAAGAGGCCGCAAGAGGCTTCGCATCGAGTCCCCTTCAAAGCGACAGGCGCCAACTCAGTATGACCCAGAGGCAGCAAAGAAGCATTTCCAAAGGCCTTGACTCAACTGTTCAACTGTTCATAGACTCTTTTTCATGCACCATGGACCAGCGGCATGGCCCAACCCAGAGACTCTTATCAGTGAACCCCTTTGCACATTTCCTTGCTTTTTTTCCCCAGTAGTCACTGAATTTCCTTGGTTGATCCTTGTTAATGTGTGTGTCACGATTTCATTAAAGACTTTTTTTCAAAATGTTTCTGTCAACTGTGTTCTTTGTGTTCTACTGTGTGGTATTGTAGAAGGTGGATCGCCAAATAAATCAATGAATCATCAATCAAATAAAATATATATGTCATTTATATTTTATATAAATATAACAATATAATAACTATTTTTAATATATTAATTTATTATATAATATATGAATTTAATATATATTTATTATTATTATTATTATTATTTGTGGCGCACAGATGACCAATAGCAGCAGAGTTGCTATCCAATCACATGATGGTTTCCTTTTAAAATGCCTGTGGAATCATCCAATGGTTGTTTGTGAAGTCAGGAGGCCAGCCTGAGTAGATCAACGTCGGTAGCATTCATGTGCTAATTAGAGCTATTCGCACCTTCGCGAAGGCGTGATTAACCACGCCCCCCGCCGACAGATGGTTCGTTTCCGACGATTTTCAGAGCCGGCGAAGTTCCCCGTAAACTTGCCGTAAATCGCCGAAAATCATTGAACTTCGCGGGGATTTACGGGTCGAAAATGTGGTTTTTCATGCAGTGAGTACTGAGGGGAGCGTTACAGACACAAGGCTCAAAGCCTTCAGTAAGGCCGGGCCACATAGCACGCCTGCGCAGAGCGTGGCGTTGCGGCATGGTTTTCATTTGGGCGTCCATACAAGCAGGTTACAGTGTCCACACTGCCGACATGAGCAGCGTGAGAGTCGCGCGAGTCCTGCGTGGCTGCTGCGGCGCATCAACTAGAGATTCCAAGGCTCG
Organism: Chaetodon trifascialis; assembly: GCF_039877785.1. Taxonomy (NCBI): domain Eukaryota; kingdom Metazoa; phylum Chordata; class Actinopteri; order Chaetodontiformes; family Chaetodontidae; genus Chaetodon; species Chaetodon trifascialis. The sequence goes on along the minus strand of NC_092071.1, from coordinate 5,517,911 downwards.
CCGCAGTCAAATCAGTATCATGTGAGTATTTCACAGCGATAACAATGTCTGTATCTGCATATGTGACACACATGACGAGAAAATACACAATATGAGAGGGACAGAAGTTCTCCATCATCTCTACTCCTTTCCCTCTCTCCCACTCTCTCCTCCTGTAGCTCAGTCCCTGTTCCAGCACATGTAAAGTAAAATTACGTCATCATTTTTGTTGTCGATAATTATCAAACGCAAACTCCATGTAAACAGATGGAGCCGGCGGTTGCTGCAGACACGAGGATATGTGAACAGGAACACGCGCGAGAGACGCAGCAGCTCAGCAACGCCATGCACAAGCTCTAGGCGTGCTGTGTGGCCCCGACTTCGCTCCACTTTTATGCTTATATGAACTGCCACTCATGTTTAGCTTAGTCCGTAAAAATGCTCCACCTAGCTTGCACTCTGTTGACAAATGACTGATGATGATGTGATGGACGGTTGATGACGATTTTACCCAAAATACACTTGAGACAATATCGGCGATCCACTTGTAAATTTGTACGTAATGAAGTTAAATGTGAGAGTGAAAATAAAGCCAGTCATGCAGCACATCATTTTATTCATATTTTACACCTAACTACATCACTAAAGTCAGTCTTGTAAAGTTTTTACCAACCATGACTCATCCTGACTGGGTCAATATATATAAGCCCACACATATCAAACTTTACAAAATATCGTGGGGAAAGAGCCCGATGCCTCCTGAGTGGAACGTAGATTTTTCTTCTCCGCCCTGCACTGGCCCACCGAGGGCGTGTTGCGTGTTGCCCCTGGAAACCCTGCCCCTGCCTCCAGTCACCAGTCCGTCAAGCTCCTGAAGTATGCAGATGACGCCACCCTCTTTAGACTCATCTCTGATGGTGACAAGATTGCTTACAGGTGAGAGGTTGACCATCTGGTGACCTGGTGCAAGCAGATCAATGCTCTAAAGACAGTGGAGATGGTTGTGTACTATAGAAAGAACTCTGCCTCACCTGCCCCCATCATTCTCTGTAACTCCACTGTTGACACTGTGGAGTCTTTCCGCTTCCTGGGAACTATCATCTCCCAGGACCTCAAGTGAGAGCCGAACATCAGGTCCCTCATCAAGAAAGCACAGCAGAGGATGTACTGCCTACGACAGCTGAAGAAATTCAGTCTGCCAAAGACAGTGATGGTGCACTTCTACATAGCCATCACTGAGTCCATCCTCACCTCCTCCATCACCATCTTGTACACTGCTGCCACTGCCAAGGACAAGGGCAGACTGCAGCGTGTCATTCAGTCTGCAGAGAAGGTGATCGGCTGCAATCTCCCGTCTCTTCAGGACCTGTACACCTCCAGGACCCTGAGGCGTGCAGGAAAGATTGTGGCTGATCCCTCCCACACCCCAGACACAAACTCTTTGAGACACTCCCCTCTGGCAGGAGGCTGTGGTCTCTCAGGGCCAAAACCTCACGCCACAAGAACAGTTTTTTCCAGTCTGTTGTCAGCCTTCTCAACAATGCCCGGAACCCCCCCGATACTCTTCACACTCCACTGCTGCCTCTATTTGTCACATTGATATTACCAAAACTCCATGCGTTACATTAACGCTCAGCTATTTTTCTGTATCGCTGCCAGCTGCACTGCTCTTTTCATCCTGAAAATAAAAGGACTGTGTATATATATTTATATTGTTATATTTTTACTTTTGAAGAGCTTATTCTAAAAGATTTGTTGTGCACAAACTTCACCAAAACAAATTCCTGGTATGTGTAAAATCGTACTTGGCAAGAAAGCTTTTTCTGATTCTGATTCTGATCCCTAAATAAAAATTGTTCCATTTCATAATGCAGTGTGGCGTGCTCATACCACGAGGTGCAGGGTCATCGATGTATATCCTAACGTATATCTGACAGATAACTCAGGTGTTTCCAGTGAACACTGAGTGTCTGAGCTTCTCCCTCTGGGGCAGCTCCATATATAAAGAATCTACATTCTAGAATTGAACGCTGTCGATAGTCTTTGCATCATAACAGGAAACCAAACATTCCACTGCAGTCTGTCAGCCATGAAGCTCAATGACATGAATCAGCTTCAAGGATTCTGTAGGGGTAGTTGTTTGAAAGTGAAAATAATGAGAGCCTGAATCAAACCTGCTGAGAACATTGATCTTCAGCTTTACTCACAGAAAGTGGACAGACGTCTGCTCCTGTCCTGGAGCTTGTGACATAATCATACAGTTAAGTTTCCCTCATAATCATTAATATCATAATTTGTACCAACACATCCACACTTACACAGTATGAAATAGGCCTGCTGCCTGATCACAACCATGAGGTTCATTCTATATTCATATTTATGACTCTGTGGCCACACGTAATGCTATAGCATAATGCTAAATCAGTCCCTGACAAGTTAAACTTGTAACTGTATAAAGTTTCCCTTTAAACTCCATGAGATGATCTGCCTGTCTTTGGACACAGCTATAACCTGAGTCTGCTGTCCCTAGTAGTTCCTACCAAATGTTGAGGTTATTGCTCAGTAGGTCATATATATGCTTGAAAAATAACTACAGTTTAAGTTCTTTGTAAGGTCCTGCATTGTTACCTTCATAACTTCAGGGCTTGTTCCCCAGTACAACATGTGTTTGTATGTACTGAACTGGTACTACGGAGCCCGTAAAGTGCCACAAAGAAAAAAAAACAAAACAAAAAACTATATAGTGCGCACAAGATACTAAAACGTGCCATGAATTGATAAAACGTGCGCATGTTTAAGCTAAATCATGCGCTTGATTTAACTCGTTCATTTATACAGACAGGCGGCAACGCATCCCATGTCTCAGGGCAAGAGCCACAACAATGTCATCATATAAGATTCCGAGGTGAAAATAAAAGTTAGTTAGCTGAGTTCTTCTCTCCATTGTATCACGTGTGTGACTGTGAACATCTGAAGTTGTCACTACGGAGAGCCGTACACGGACAAGTCAAAGCGTGGGAAATAACGGTATCTTGGGCGCAGTCGATTTTGTATTTCGTGCACAGGTTTTAGTATCTTGTGTGCAGTATATACATTTTTTTTTTCTTCATGGCATTTTTGGGGCTCCAGATGGTACACCGTCAGTACAAAAGATTACACTGTAACTCTGGAGTAATTAAGTACATGTTGTGGGAAATCAAAGTGAGAGCAGAGCAGCTATGGTGCCATCTTGTTGCATTTATAATATACTGATGATCACAAATTTGAACAGATCATTTACAACAAACGATACACAGTATTTACAATAACAACCTCTTTAAATAAAGCTGTTCACATTGACATAACCAATATCCCACTTTTCATTGTTTCATTAGTGGTTGTCCTGTTTTCTAATACTCTGTGTTCACTGTCTGTAGAACTCTTTTGCTCTAAACATTTCTTTACTCATTTACATGAAAAACAGAATATTTAATGCAGAAGAGTTTTGATTCAATAAAATCTCCGATCATGGTTTCATATGATTTATATAATTTCCTTGAATTGTTTGCGAAAGTAAATGTTTATTTGTTACACAATGGAAAGCACTTTAAGGTCTGAAATATTTCCAGATAATTTTTCGGATTTCTTTAGACTGCACCCCATAAATGATGGTGTTGAGGCTACCAGGCACTATAGCAAGCAGAATAGCAGAGAGTTTTCGGTATTCTTTGTACTGAGGGAAGCGATGTAGAATAATGACAATAAATCCACACATCAGCAGGATCAGATACACAACCAGGTGAGTGCCGCAGGTCTTCAAGGCCTTACTGTTCAATGACTTACTTTTACTGGTCAGGCAGACTAGTGTGATCTTAGTGTAGGTGAGAACCATGCTGCCTATAGACGCCGTCAACAGAACTACAGTGAAAGTGAGGCCATAGACATTATTGATGAACACACTCTCACAGGAGAGTTTAAACAATGAGGGATTGTCACAGAAGGGGTTTGTGATCACAGTCCTGCATCGGTTCAGCCGTATGGTCAAACTGAGCAGAATCCCAACCAAAACAAAGGCCACTCCCCAGGCAGACACTGTCAGCTTGATCACCATCTTGTTGGTCATTATGGCAGAATAGCGCAGAGGATTGCAGATGGCCACATATCTGTCAAATGTCATAATCATGAGCACGGTGTGGGAAGTTGCACCAAACACCTGTGTGATGAAAGCTTGGACCACACATCCATAATAACTGATGAGGCGCTCAGAGGGAGGCCGCAACACATCTACAAGCAAACGAGGCAAAATATTAGTACTTCCCATTATGTCACTGACTGACAGGTTGCAAAAAATGAGATACATGGGCAGGTGGAGGCTCTTGTCAATAAAGATTAGAACTGTAATGCCTACATTTACAACCATCAGAAAAATGTAGGAAATGAAGAAGAGGAAAAAGACAGGGTACATGGAATCCTTTGTGACCGCAATCCCTTCGACGAGGAGGGTGAAGCTGTTGTAGGTGTAGTTTTCCATCAACCTGAAATAACAAGATAACAGTCTTGTGTTCATGTTAGGAGATTGATAAAAATATTGTCAATCAAGATATCAGAGATATCTTAAAGATGTGCTAAATGACATTAGCTGCTGTTCAACGAAACAAATAGAAACTTTTCCATTGAATAAAAAAGTAAACATAGCAACACTGGATCATGCAAAATTAAACATCTCTGCATATTTGTAGAAAATATGAAAATGCATTTTTCATGATTGTTATACATAAATACCTGCTTTGTGACTGCATTAGTATGTAGCTGTCACTACAGTTAGCGTTCACTGCAGCAATGAGAGGATCCCACTGTTTTATGGCTCCAGTTTTAACATCAGGGGACTCACTTAATCTTCCATAATATGTGATGTAACATCAAGTCATTAGTTTTGTAACATTAGCATGCTAACATACTCACAATGCAGTCTGGAGTGGCATTATTCCAATCCTGAGACTGCAATGACCCCTACACTGTTAGACACAGTCAGTGTTCAGACAACGCTGATCAGTCAGGCAGACTTAAAGTAAAATGTCAACACTCATTTCATGAGTTTCTTAAGATTCCTTTAACTACTTTACTATCGGAATGGAATTTTCACCACTTCCAATAGCAAAAAACAAGAGGGTGTCACTTAGAAGTGCAACCTGCATTCATACATAAGTGTAACATAACTTCAACCACATGTCAGACCTATTATTTACTGCTATTTATGATCTTAATCATTCATTAATTCAACTTTCATTGTAACCTAATTTTGAACTTCAGTAAGAAGAGAAGAAGAGCTGGACGTAAAATACAGATGAAATTAAAATAAAATAAGATTTAAAACCTGCATTGTCTTAAAGATGAAACTGTGGTAAGCTTCAGATCAGGGGTTTTCAATAAACAGTAAAAATAACAGAATAATATTTAATCAATTAATTAAGGTCACATCTCTTGTAATTGGGCCAGCACACAATTGGATAGTTTGTCCAAAGTTTCTTTCTGACTCAAACTTATTCTTACAACCACATTTACAATAGAAATTTCATTATAGAGAAAAGGAATTCACTGTATCTGAGTAATGTTAACATGTGAACTCGACAGCAACAACATGAAGCACTGTGTGCACAAGTTAATGTCACCATGACAACAATGTCAACAACAGGAAAATGAGCCACATTACAACCACATTCATCTGCAGACAGGATGGCTGTGAATGAGCTCCAGCTACAATGTGAATTCAGTGTCACTTATAGATGAACAGAAAGTTCATCCTGAAATAAAAATTGTTCCATTTCATAATGCAGTGTGGCGTGCTCATACCACGAGGTGGCAGGGTCATCGATGTTTATCCTAACGTATATCTGACAGAGAACTCAGGTGTCTCTCAGTGAACAGTGAGGGCTCTATTTTCGATTCTGCCGCCGGCGCGGCGCAAAGTCAGGTCCGCTTTGCCGATGGGGTGTGGCAGCGCAGACTTTGGTATTTTCGTGCACTGCGCTGCCGGCGCAACTACTCCCCCTTCTCATCTCAGTCCCACCCAGTGGCACAACTTGGAAGGAGGGAGGGGAGAAGGCGTGGAGTGGGTTTGACACAGCCGAGTCCAATCTTTACCAATCACACCAGCTCCTCACTTCACCTTTAAAAACGCAGTTGGCGAGGCGCATGGCAAGTTTCGGGGATGACTGAACCCACGCAGGAAAGTGTCCAACACCCAAACTTCTCCCAGGAGGAGACTGACGTTCAGGTCCAGGCTCGCAGTGGCCGTATCTACGGCCTTGTGAAATTTAATTCAATACTGTCTATCCCTGTAGTGTGGAAAGTTATTGAAAAATCAAACATTTCACTGCAGCCTGTCAGCTGTGAAACTCAAAGACCTTCAGCTTCAAAGATCCTGTACGGGTAGTTGTTTGAAAGTGAAAATAATGAGAGCCTGAATCAAACCTGCTGAGAACATTGATCTTCAGCTTTACTCACAGAAAGTGGACAGACGTCTGTTCCTGTCCTGGAGCTTGTGACATAATCATACAGTTAAGTTTCCCTCATAGTCAGTAATATCAGAATTTGTACCATCACATCCACACTTACACAGTATGAAACAGGCCTGCTGCCTGATCACAACCATGAGGTTCATTCTATATTCATATTTATGACTCTGTGGCCACACGTAATGCTATAGCTTAATGCTAAATCAGTCCCTGACAAGTTAAACTTGTAACTGTATAAAGTTTCCCTTTAAACTCCATGAGATGAAATGATCTGCCTGTCTTTTGACACAGCTATAACCTGAGCCTGCTGTCCCTCCTACCAGTGTGTTTGTATATGAACTGACTGTCGTGAAGCTGTCGTCACGTAGCTTTGGATAACATTCACAAGCTGGCTAAAATTACTGCTGCGTTACAGAAGCATGTGGTTGGATTGAACCATGAGTGACATTAAGATTAAGATTAAGACTTTCCTTTATTAATCACCTAACACAACACAACATGCGTATGCTATGCTTCAGTGAACGCAACAACACTACATGCACATGCCATGCTTTTGGTGAAATTGCGGGCTGCCAGCCGACAGCGGTGCCCGGGGACCCAGTTCCTTCTTGTCAGGTGGTGATCTTCTTGCATGTTTTTAGTGGAGGTTTTTTAATGGAGAACATGGGAGAACATGCAAACTCCACACAGAAATGCCCCTTTCCTCGAGCAGCAGGCACCAAAGGCATGGTGGAGGACACACTACCAGCGCCTACAGCTCCCCAGGCGGGAATCAAACCCGGGACGTTCTAGCTGTGAGGCGACAGTGTTGCCCCTGTTCCACCGTGCCACCAATTGTGACATGTGGCCTGAGTGAATTCTACAAGGCCAAACGTCTAGTGAGTTTGCTGGTGAGATGAACGACAGCTGACACGGTCTTCAGAGTATCCATGACAGTCCACTGTCCTCTGGACCTTTGTTCTGACAGATGTTCACCACAAAGTACCCTGAAATATAAATGAACAGTGTAGTTTTCTTCTTTGTTGGTCGCCTAAAAAGGTCAGAAATACAATCACTTCAGAGTTAAATGACACAGACGTCATCACTCCATCTTCCCCAACATGTCCAAATCTCTGCTCACTTTTATGGTCATACTGTACTCTGTAGAACTAAGAGAATAAGTAATCAGTACTTAAAATACTAGTAGTAGCAGTAGTTCCTACCAAATGTTGAGGTTATTGCTGAGTAGATCATACATACACTGAAAAATAACTACAGTTTAAGTTCTTTGTAAGGACCTGACTTGTTACCCTCATAAGTTCAGGTCTTGTTTCCCACTACAACATGTGTTTGCATGTACTGTATTGGTACACTGTCAGTACAAAAGATTACGCTGTAACTCTGGAGTAATTAAAATACATTTTGTGGGAAATCAAAGTGTGAGCAGAGCAGATATGGTGCCATCTCGTTGCATTTATTATATACTGATGAAGATCACAAATCTGAGTAGACAATTTACATCAAACGATATACAGTATTTACAATAACAACCTCTTTAAATAAAGCTGTTCACATAGACATAACCAATATCCCCCATTTCATTATTTGAATTACAGTTGTCCTGTTTTCTAATACTCTGTGTTCACTGCCTGTAGAACTCTTTTGCTCTCAATACACACACACACACACACACACACATATATATATATAAAAATAACAGAATATTTGATGCAAAAGAGTTTTGATTCAATAAAATCTCAGATCATCGTTTGATATGATTTATATCATTTCCTTGAATTGTTTGCGAAAGAAAATGTTTATTTGTTACACAATGGAAAACACTTTAAGGTCTGAAATATTTCCAGATAATTTTTCGTATTTCTTTAGACTGCACCCCATAAATGATGGTGTTGAGGCTACCAGGTACTATAGCAAGCAGAATAGCAGAGAGTTTTCGGTATTCTTTGTACTGAGGGAAGCGATGTAGAATTATGAGAATAAATCCACACATCAGCAGGATCAGATACACAACCAGGTGAGTGCCGCAGGTCTTCAAGGCCTTACTGTTCAATGACTTACTTTTACTGGTCAGGCAGACTAGTGTGATCTTAGTGTAGGTGAGAACCATGCTGCCTATAGAAGCTGTGAACAGAACTACAGTGAAAGTGAGGCCATAGACATTATTGATGAACACACTCTCACAGGAGAGTTTAAACAAGGAGGCATTGTCACAGAAGGGGTTTGTGATCACAGTCCTGCATCGGTTCAGCCGTATGGTCAAACCGAGCAGAATCCCAACCAAAACAAAGGCCACTCCCCAGGCAGACACTGTCAGCTTGATCACCATCTTGTTGGTCATTATGGCAGAATAGCGCAGAGGATTGCAGATGGCCACATATCTGTCAAATGTCATAATCATGAGCACGGTGTGGGAAGTCGCACCAAACAACTGTGTAATGAAAGCTTGGACCACACATTCATAATAACTGATGAGGCGCTCAGAGGGAGGCCGCAACACATCTACAAGCAAACGGGGCAAAATATTAGTACTTCCCATTATGTCACTGACTGACAGGTTGCAAAAAATGAGATACATGGGCAGGTGGAGGCTCTTGTCAATAAAGATTAGAACTGTAATGCCTACATTTACAACCATCAGAAAAATGTAGGAAATGAAGAAGAGGAAAAAGACAGGGTACATGGAATCCTTTGTGACCGCAATCCCTTCGACGAGGAGGGTGAAGCTGTTGTAGGTGTAGTTTTCCATCAACCTGAAATAACAAGATAACAGTCTTGTGTTCATGTTAGGAGATTGATAAAAATATTGTCAATCAAGATATCAGAGATACTGGCTGTGTGAAATGGCATTAGCTGCTGTTCAACAAAACAAATAAAAACTTTTCCATTGAATAAAAAAGTAAACATAACAACACTGGCTCATACAGAATTAAACATCTCTACATATTTTTAGAAAATATGAAAATGCATTTTTCATGATTGTTATACACAAATACCTGCTTTGTTACTGCATCAGTATTTAGTTGTCACTACAGTTAGCATTCAGCAATGAGAGGATCCCACTGTTTTATGGCTGCAGTTTTCGCATCAGGGGACTCACTTCGTCTTCCATAACGTGATGCAACATTAAGTCACCAGTTTGGTAACATTAGCATGCTAACATACTCACAATGCAGTCTGGAGTAGCATTATTCCAACCGTGAGACTGCAATGACCCCTGCGTTGTCAGAAGCGGTCAGTGTTCAAACAACACTATTATCAGAAAATTATTTTCACCACTTCCAATAGGAAAAAAGGACAAGGATGTGAACAAACTCTTCAGGAGACAGAATCCCCAGAAAGTATTCCGGATTCTGTCTTCCCATCTACCTTGAAGCACTGCGCTGATCAGCTGTCTCCAGTGCTCACAGATATTTTCAACACCTCACTGGAGACATTTCACGTGCCAGCCTGCTTCTGTCTGTCTGTAGAGGATGCAGTCAACTTGGCCCTCCACTTCATCCTCCAGCACCTGGACTCCGCGGGAACCTATGCCAGGATCCTGTTTGTGGATTTCAGTTCTGCTTTTAACACCATCATCCCAACTCTGCTTCAGGAGAAGCTCTCCCAGCTGAGCGTGCCTGACTCCACCTGCAGGTGTATTACAGACTTCCTGTCTGACAGGAAACAGTGCATGGGGAAACACATCTCCGACACTAAAACCATCAGCACCGGATCCCCCCAGGGCTGCGTTCTTTCTCCTCTGCTCTTCTCCCTATATACGAACAGCTGCACCTCCAGTCACTAGCGGAACAAATCAGTGCTGGGCCGGGCGCGGGGCACGTGACCGGGCCCTTTAAACCCAATAAAGCTCATGATAACATCGCTTTTCAACATACACATGGCCGCAACAGCGGGGCTTACAAGCATACATACTACATTTTTGACACAAGGCTCAAAGCCTTCAGTAAGGCCGGGGCCACATAGCACGCCTGCGCAGAGCGTGGCGTTGCGGCATGGTTTTCATTTCGGCGTGTGAGAATCGCGCGAGTCCTGCGTGACTGCTGCGGCGCATCAACTAGAGATTCAGTATTATGTGAGTATTTCACAGCGATTACAATGTCTGTATCTGCATATGTGACACACATGACGAGAAAATACACAATATGAGAGGGACAGAAGTTCTCCATCATCTCTACTCCTTTCCCTCTCTCCCACTCTCTCCTCCTGTAGCTCAGTCCCTGTTCCAGCACATGTAAAGTAAAATTACGTCATCATTTTTGTTGTCGATAATTATCAAATGCAAACTCCATGTAAACAGATGGAGCCGGCAGTTGCTGCGCCGCTGCAGACACGCAGGATATGTGAACAGGAACACACGCGAGAGACGCAGCAGCTCAGCAACGCCATGCACAAGCTCGAGGCGTGCTGTGTGGCCCCGACTTCGCTCCACTTTTATGCTTATATGAACTGCCACTCATGTTTAGCTTAGTCCGTAAAAATGCTCCACCTAGCTTGCACTCTGTTGACAAATGACTGATGATGATGTGATGGACGGTTGATGACGATTTTACCCAAAATACACTTGGAGACAATATCGGCGATCCTCTTGTAGATTTGTACGTAATGAAGTTAAATGTGAGAGTGAAAATAAAGCCAGTCATGCAGCACGTCATTTTATTCATATTTTACACCTAACTACATCACTAAAGTCAGTCTTGTAAAGTTTTTACCAACCATGACTCATCCTGACTGGGTCTGTATATAAGCCCACACATATCAAATTTTACAAGATACCATAGGGTAAGAGCCCGATGCCTCCTGGGTGGAACGAAGATTTTCCTTCACCACCTTGCACCAGCCCGCCAAGGGCGTGTTGCCCTCCTAGCCCCCCTGGAAACCCTGCCTCTGCCTCCAGTCACCAGTCCGTCAAGCTCCTGAAGTATGCAGATGACGCCACCCTCTTTAGACTCATCTCTGATGGGGACAAGATTGCTTACAGGTGGGAGGTTGACCATCTGGTGACCTGGTGCAACCAGATCAACGCTCTAAAGACAGTGGAGATGGTTGTGTACTATAGAAAGAACTCTGCTTCACCTGCCCCCATCATCCTCTGTAACTCCACTATTGACACTGTGGAGTCTTTCCGCTTCCTGGGAACTATCATCTCCCAGGACCTCAAGTGGGAGCCGAACATCAGGTCCCTCATCAAGAAAGCACAGCAGAGGATGTACTTCCTACGACAGCTGAAGAAATTCAGTCTGCCAAAGACAATGATGGTGCACTTCTACATAGCCATCACTGAGTCCATCCTCACCTCCTCCATCACCATCTGGTACACTGCTGCCACTGCCAAGGACAAGGGCAGACTGCAGCGTGTCATTCAGTCTGCAGAGAAGGTGATCGGCTGCAATCTCCCGTCTCTTCAGGACCTGTACATCTCCAGGACCCTGAGGCGTGCAGGAAAGATTGTGGCTGATCCCTCCCATCCCGGACACAAACTCTTTGAGACACTCCCCTCTGGCAGGAGGTTGCCGTCCATCAGGGCCAAAACCTCACGCCACAAGAACAGTTTTTTCCAGTCTGTTGTCAGCCTTATCAACAATGCCCGGAACCCCCCTGACACTCTTCACACTCCACTGCTGCCTCTATTTGTCACATTGACATTACCAAAACTCCATGCGTTACATTAACGCTCAACTATTTTACTGTATCGCTGCCAGCTGCACTGCTCTTTTCATTCTGAAAAAAAAAGGACTGTGTATGTATATTTATATTGTTATATTTTTACTTTTGAAGAGCTTATTCTAAAAGATTTGTCATGCACCAACTTCACCAAAACAAATTCCTGGTATGTGTAAAATCGTACTTGGCAATAAAGCTTTTCTGATTCTGATTCTGATCCCTAAATAAAAATCGTTCCATTTCATAATGCAGTGTGGCGTGCTCATACCACGAGGTGCAGGGACATCGATGTATATCCTAACGTATATCTGACAGATAACTCAGGTGTCTTTCAGTGAACACTGAGTGTCTGAGCTTCTCCCTCTGGGGCAGCTCCATATATAAAGAATCTACATTCTAGAATTGAACGCTGTCGTCAGTCTTTGCATCATAACAGGAAACCAAACATTCCACTGCAGCCTGTCAGCCATGAAGCTCAATGACGTGAATCAGCTTCAAGGATCCTGTAGGGGTATTTGTTTGAAAGAGAAAATAATGAGAGCCTGAATCAAACCTGCTGAGAACATTGATGTTCAGCTTTACTCACAGAAAGTGGACAGATGTCTGCTCCTGTCCTGGAGCTTGTGACATAATCATACAGTTAAGTTTTCCTCATAATCAGTAATATCACAATTTGTACCATCACATCCACACTTACACAGTATGAAACAGGCCTGCTGCCTGATCACAACCATGAGGTTCATTCTATATTCATATTTATTACTCTGTGGCCACACGTAATGCTATAGTTTAATGCTAAATCAGTCCCTGACAAGTTAAACTTGTAACTGTATAAAGTTTCCTTTTAAACTCCGTGAGATGATCTGCATGTCTTTGGACACAGCTAACCTGAATCTGCTATCCCTACTAGTTCCTACCAAATGTTGAGGTTATTGCTCAGTAGGTCATATATACGCTTGAAAAATAACTACAGTTTAAGTTCTTTGTAAGGTCCTGCATTGTTACCTTCATAACTTCAGGGCTTGTTCCCCAGTACAACATGTGTTTGTATGTACTGAACTGGTACTATGGAGCCCGTAAAGTGCCACAAAGAAAAAAAAACAAAACAAAAAACTATATAGTGCGCACAAGATACTAAAACGTGCCATGAATTGATAAAACGTGCGCACGTTTAAGCTAAATCATGCGCTTGATTTAACTCGTTCATTTATACAGACAGGCGGCAACGCATCCCATGTCTCAGGGCAAGAGCCACAACAATGTCATCATATAAGATTCCGAGGTGAAAATAAAAATTAGTTAGCTGAGTTCTTCTCTCCATTGTATCACGTGTGTGACTGTGAACATCTGAAGTGGTCACTATGGAGAGCCATATGCACGGACAAGTCAAAGCGTGGGAAATAACTGTATCTGGAGCGCACGTTTTGTTAACTCAAGGACACGATTTAGCTTAAACGTGAACACGTATTAGTATCTCGTGCGCACTATATACTTTTTTTTTTTCTTCATGGCACTTTTGGGGCTCCATATGGTACACCGTCAGTACAAAAGATTACACTGTAACTCTGGAGTAATTAAGATACATGTTGTGGGAAATCAAAGCGAGAGCAGAGCAGCTATGGTGCCATCTTGTTGCATTTATTATATACTGATGAAGATCACAAATCTGAATAGATCATTTACAACAAACGATATACAGTATTTACAATAACAGCCTCTTTAAATAAAGCTGTTCACATCGACATAACCAATATCCCACGTTTCATTGTTTCATTTGTGGTTGTCCTGTTTTCTAATACTCTGTGTTCACTGTCTGGAAAACAAAAAACTTTTTGCTCTAAAACTTTTTTGCTCTAAACATTTATTTACTCATTTACATGAAAAACAGAATGTTTGATGCAGTTGAGTTTTGATTCAATAAAATCTCAGATCATGGTTTGATATGATTTATATCATTTCCTTGAATTGTTTGCGAAAGTAAATGTTTATTTGTTACACAATGGAAAACACTTTAAGGTCTGAAATATTTCCAGATAATTTTTTGTATTTCTTTAGACTGCACCCCATAAATGATGGTGTTGAGGCTACCAGGCACTACAGCAAACAGAATGGCAGAGAGTTTTCGGTATTCTTTGTACTGAGGGAAGCGATGCAGAATAACGGGAATAAATCCACACATCAGCAGGATCAGATACACAACCAGGTGAGTACTGCAGGTTTTCAAGGCCTTACTGTTCAAAGACTTACTTTTACTGGTCAGGCAGACTAGTGTGATCTTAGTGTAGGTGAGAACCATGCTGCCTATAGACGCTGTCAACAGAACTACAGTGAAAGTGAGGCCATAGATGTTATTGATGAACACACTCTCACAGGAGAGTTTAAACAAGGAGGCATTATCACAGAAGGGGTTGTCGATCACAGTCCTGCATCGATTCAGCCGTATGGTCAAACTGAGCAGAATCCCAACCAAAACAAAGGCCACTCCCCAGGCAGACACTGTCAGCTTGATCACCATCTTGTTGGTCATTATGGCAGAATAGCGCAGAGGATTGCAGATGGCCACATATCTGTCAAATGTCATAATCATGAGCACAGTGTGGGAAGTCGTACCAAACAACTGTGTAATGAAAGCTTGGACCACACATTCATAATAACTGATGAGGCGCTCAGAGGGAGACCGCAACACATCTACAAGCAAACGGGGCAAAATATTAGTACTTCCCATTATGTCACTGACTGACAGGTTGCAAAAAATGAGATACATGGGCAGGTGGAGGCTCTTATCAATAAAGATTAGAACTGTAATGCCTACATTTACAACCATCAGAAAAATGAAGGAAATGAAGAAGAGGAAAAAGACAGGGTACATGGAATCCTTTGTGACCGCAATCCCTTCGACGAGGAGGGTGAAGCTGTTGTAGGTGTAGTTTTCCATCAACCTGAATTAACGAGATAACAGCCTCATGTTCATGTTAGGAGATTGATAAAAATATTGTCAATCAAGATATCAGAGATACTGGCTGTGTTAAATGACATTAGCTGCTGTTCAACAAAAAAATAAAAAACTTTTCCATTGAATAAAAAAGTAAACACAGCAGCACTGGCTCATGCTAAATTGAACATCTCTACATATTTTTTAGAAAATATGAAAATGCATTTTTATGCTTGTCATACATAAATACCTGCTTTGTGACTGCATCAGTGTTTAGTTGTCACTACAGTTAGCATTCACTGCAGCAATGACGGAATCCCACTGTTTTATGGCTGCAGTTTTAGCATCAGGGGACTCACTTAATCTTCCATAACATGTGATGTAACATTAAGTCATCACTTTGTTAACATTAGCATGCTAAGATACTCACAATGCAGTTTGGAGTAGCATTATTCCAACCGTGAGACTGCAAAGACGCCTGCACTGTTAGACGCGGTCAGTGTTCAGACAACACTGATCAGCCAGGCAGACTTAAAGTAAAATGTCAGCACTCATTTCATCAGTTTCTTAAGATTCCTTTAACAACTTTATTATCAGAAAATAATTTTCACCACTTCCAATAGCAAAAAAGGAGAAGGATGTCAACAAACTCTTCAGGAGACAGAATCCCCAGAAAGCAGCTGGTCCGGATTCTGTCTTCCCGTCCGCCTTGAAGCACTGTGCTGATCAGCTGTCTCCAGTGTTCACAGATATTTTCAACACCTCATTGGAGACATGTCACGTGCCGGCCTGCTTCAAGTCTTCAACCATCATCACTGTCCCCAAGAAGCCAAGGACCACAGGACCCGTCACCCTGACCTCTGTGGTCATGAGGTCCTTTGAGCTAGAGGAAAGATCTTAAGCCCAAGCCCAAGCCCGAGCCCGAAGCGGCCCGAAATTCGGGCCAGGTCGGGCCCAAAATGTCAATTATTAACTTTGGGTCGGGTCGGGCCGGGCTTCTCTCTCGCTAATTTTTTTTAAATAAATATATATTTATTTGAAGTCTGTAATAACCAAATACACGGCTCGGGACACGCGCGTGCTTTACGCAGCGCTCAATGCCAGATGTTCAAGAGGACGAGACCCGAGACTGAACTCCCGCACAATACGCACTTCACACCGAGATGACCGCCCTGGACCACCTACCTCAGCAGGTCTGACTTCTGCAAACAGCAGCTGGTCCAGAAACATGTATGAATGGATTCATCCGTGCGCGCAGTCTCCAGCGGAGGATTTTTAAAGTCTGTTTGTTTCCGCCTTTGGTAACGAAGACTATAGTGAACCTGCTGCGCTCTGGAGGCTTTACCCCGTGTATCTCAGATGCCCTTCTTTGTGATCTACAATGAAGCCCAGAGACCTGCTCCTGCTGCTGTTCCTCTCCTTGTCAGAGAGGCGCGTCCATGTGAGCACAATATCACACACAGAAATATCTTTAACAAACTTTTCCAGCGTTATTTCATTGTG
Organism: Chaetodon trifascialis; assembly: GCF_039877785.1. Lineage (NCBI taxonomy): Eukaryota > Metazoa > Chordata > Actinopteri > Chaetodontiformes > Chaetodontidae > Chaetodon > Chaetodon trifascialis. The sequence goes on along the minus strand of NC_092071.1, from coordinate 5,501,342 downwards.
TAAATGCATTTATAATGATCATAAAAATATGTAGATTATTTTAACATTAAGAAAACTTGCGATATAAAATTTCGAGTTTGTTTCAGGCTCGGGCCTGCAAATCAAGTTAATTGATCGGGCTCGGGCCGGGTCGGGCTTTAATACCCGCGGGCCTGGGTCGGGTCGGGCTGGATTTTTTAGGGCCGATCTTACCTCTACTTTGAGCGCCTTGTGCTCTCACACCTCGACATCACCGACCCTCTCCTGGACCCCCTGCAGTTTGCCTACAGAGCCAACAGATCTGCAGACGATGCAGTCAACTTGGCCCTCCACTTCATCCTCCAGCACCTGGACTCCACAGGAACCTATGCCAGGATCCTGTTTGTGGATTTCAGTTCTGCTTTTAACACCATCATCCCAACTCTGCTTCAGGAGAAGCTCTCCCAGCTGAGCGTGCCTGACTCCACCTGCAGGTGTATTACAGACTTCCTGTCTGACAGGAAACAGTGCATGGGGAAACACGTCTCTGACACTAAAACCATCAGCACCGGATCCCCCCAGGGCTGCGTTCTTTCTCCTCTGCTCTCCTCCCTATATACGAACAGCTGCACCTCCAGTCACCAGTCCGTCAAGCTCCTGAAGTTTGCGGATGACACCACCCTCATTAGACTTATCTCTGATGGTGACAAGTCCGCCTACAGGTGGGAGGTTTACCATCTGGTGACCTGGTGCAACCAGATCAACGCTCCAAAGACAGTGGAGATGGTTGTGTACTATAGAAAGAACTCTGCTTCACCTGCCCCCATCATCCTCTGTAACTCCACTATTGACACTGTGGAGTCTTTCCGCTTCCTGGGAACTATCATCTCCCAGGACCTCAAGTGGGAGCCGAACATCAGCTCCCTCAAGAAAGCACAGCAGAGGATGTACCTCCTACGACAGCTGAAGAAATTCAGTCTGCCAAAGACAATGATGGTGCACTTCTACATAGCCATCACTGAGTCCATCCTCACCTCCTCCATCACCATCTGGTACACTGCTGCCACTGCCAAGGACAAGGGCAGACTGCAGCGTGTCATTCAGTCTGCAGAGAAGGCGATCGGCTGCAATCTCCCGTCTCTTCAGGACCTGTACATCTCCAGGACCCTGAGGCGTGCAGGAAAGATTGTGGCTGATCCCTCCCACCCTGGACACAAACTCTTCGAGACATTCCCCTCTGGCAGGAGGCTGCGGTCCATCAAGGCCAAAACCTCACGCCACAACAACAGTTTTTTTTCCGTCTGCTGTCAGCCTTCTCAACAATGCCCGGAACCCCCCCGATACTCTTCACACTCCACTGCTGCCTCTATTTGTCACATTGATATTACCAAAACTCCATGCGTTACATTAACGCTCAGCTATTTTTCTGTCTCACTGCCAGCTGCACTGTTCAATTCAATTCAATTCAATTTTATTGGTATAGCGCCAAATCACAACAGAAGTTGTCTCAGGACACTTTCCATATAGAGCTGGTACAGACCAAGCTCTTTTCATTCTGAAAAAAAACAAAAAAAGACTGTGTATATATATTTATATTGTTATATCTCAGGGCAAGAGCCACAACAATGTCATCATATAAGATTCCAAGGTGAAAATAAAAATTAGTTAGCTGAGTTCTTCTCTCCATTGTATCACGTGTGTGACTGTGAACATCTGAAGTGGTCACTATGGAGAGCCATATGCACGGACAAGTCAAAGCGTGGGAAATAACTGTATCTGGAGCGCACGTTTTGTTAACTCAAGGACACGATTTAGCTTAAACGTGAACACGTATTAGTATCTCGTGCGCACTATATACTTTTTTTTTTTCTTCATGGCACTTTTGGGGCTCCATATGGTACACCGTCAGTACAAAAGATTACACTGTAACTCTGGAGTAATTAAGATACATGTTGTGGGAAATCAAAGCGAGAGCAGAGCAGCTATGGTGCCATCTTGTTGCATTTATTATATACTGATGAAGATCACAAATCTGAATAGATCATTTACAACAAACGATATACAGTATTTACAATAACAGCCTCTTTAAATAAAGCTGTTCACATCGACATAACCAATATCCCACGTTTCATTGTTTCATTTGTGGTTGTCCTGTTTTCTAATACTCTGTGTTCACTGTCTGTAGAACTTTTTTGCTCTAAACATTAATTTACTCCTTTACATGAAAAACAGAATATTTGATGCAAAAGAGTTTTGATTCAATAAAATCTCCGATCATGGTTTGATATGATTTATATTATTTCCTTGAATTGTTTGCGAAAGTAAATGTTTATTTGTTACACAATGGAAAACACTTTAAGGTCTGAAATATTTCCAGATAATTTTTCGGATTTCTTTAGACTGCACCCCATAAATGATGGTGTTGAGGCTACCAGGCACTATAGCAAGCAGAATAGCAGAGAGTTTTCGGTATTCTTTGTACTGAGGGAAGCGATGCAGAATAACGGGAATAAATCCACACAACAGCATGATCAGATACACAACCAGGTGAGTGCTGCAGGTCTTCAAGGCCTTACTGTTCAATGACTTACTTTTACTGGTCAGGCAGACTAGTGTGATCTTAGTGTAGGTGAGAACCATGCTGCCTATAGACGCCGTCAACAGAACTACAGTGACAGTGAGGCCATAGACATTATTGATGAACACACTCTCACAGGAGAGTTTAAACAAGGAGGCATTATCACAGAAGGGGTTGTCGATCACAGTCCTGCATCAGTTCTGCCGTATGGTCAAACTGAGCAGAATCCCAACCAAAACAAAGGCCACTCCCCAGGCAGACACTGTCAGCTTGATCACCATCTTCTTGGTCATTATGGCAGAATAGAGAGAAGAGAAGCTCAGTTGTCTCAGGACACTTTCAATATAGAGCTGGTACAGACCAAGCTCTTTTCATTCTGAAAAAAAAAAAAAAAAAAGACTGTGTATATATATTTATATTGTTATATTTTTACTTTTGAAGAGCTTATTTTAAAAGATTTGTCATGCACCAACTTCATCAAAACAAATTCCTGGTATGTGTAAAATCGTATTTGGCAATAAAGCTTTTTCTGATTCTGATTCTGATCCCTAAATAAAAATCCTTCCATTTCATAATGCAGTGTGGCGTGCTCATACCACGAGGTGCAGGGTCATCGATGTATATCCTAACGTATATCTGACAGATAACTCAGGTGTCTCTCAGTGAACACTGAGTGTCTGAGCTTCTCCCTCTGGGGCAGCTCCATATATAAAGAATCTACATTCTAGAATTGAACGCTGTCGTCAGTCTTTGCATCATAACAGGAAACCAAACATTCCACTGCAGCCTGTCAGCCATGAAGCTCAATGACGTGAATCAGCTTCAAGGATCCTGTAGGGGTATTTGTTTGAAAGAGAAAATAATGAGAGCCTGAATCAAACCTGCTGAGAACATTGATGTTCAGCTTTACTCACAGAAAGTGGACAGATGTCTGCTCTTGTCCTGGAGCTTGTGACATAATCATACAGTTAAGTTTCCCTCATAATCAGTAATATCATAATTTGTACCATCACATCCACACTTACACAGTATGAAATAGGCCTACTGCCTGATCACAACCATGAGGTTCATTCTATATTCATATTTATGACTCTGTGGCCACACGTAATGCTATAGTTTAATGCTAAATCAGTCCCTGACAAGTTAAACTTGTAACTGTATAAAGTTTCCTTTTAAACTCCATGAGATGATCTGCCTGTCTTTGGACACAGCTATAACCTGAGTCTGCTGTCCCTAGTAGTTCCTGAGGTTATTGCTCAGTAGGTCATATATACGCTTGAAAAATTACTACAGTTTAAGTTCTTTGTAAGGTCCTGCATTGTTACCTTCATAACTTCAGGTCTTGTTCCCCAGTACAACATGTGTTTGTATGTACTGAACTGGTACTACGGAGCCCGTAAAGTGCCACGAAGAAGGAAAAAAAAAAAACTATATAGTGCACATGAGATACTAAAACGTGCACATGAATTGATAAAACGTGCGCACGTTTAAGCTAAATCGTGTGCTTGATTTAACTCGTTCATTTATACAGACAGGCGGCAACGCATCCCATGTCTCAGGGCAAGAGCCACAACAATGTCATCATATAAGATTCCGAGGTGAAAATAAAAGTTAGTTAGCTGAGTTCTACTCTCCATTGTATCACGTGTGTGACTGTGAACATCTGAAGTGGTCACTATGGAGAGCCGTATGCACGGACAAGTCAAAGCGTGGGAAATAACTGTATCTGGAGCACACGTTTTAGTATCTCGAGAGCATGATTCAGCTAAAAGGTGAGCACAATTGAGCTTAAACGTGCACACGTTTTAGTGTCTCGTGCACTCGATTTTGTATTTTGTGCGCACGGTTTAGTATCTCGTGAGCCCTAGTTTTTTTGTTTTTGTTTTTTTTCTTCGTGGCACTGTTGGGGTTCCATATGGTACACCGTAAGTACAAAAGATTACACTGTAACTGTTAGGCTGGTTAGCCAATAACTAACTGGACCCAGTAATGCAGACCCGGAGACAGGATCAAGAACTAATTTATTAACAAAACGAGAACACAAAACACGCTCACCGAGCGGAAATGGAAACAAACAAAAGACGCACTCAAAAGGAGTGGAAAACGATAAACAAAAGCCACACTCAAACTGAGTGGAGGAAAACTCAAGGAGCTCCGACGAAGCGAGTATGAGACACGCGTGGAAGCGGCAGGAGACACTGAAAGAACAAAAAAACACAGCACACAATAAGTGGCTGGAACGTAGACGGAAGAACACAAAACACTTTCTCTGAAATGAGATGGAACAAGGGACGTAGTACTTACAACCAGTAGACCGAACACACTCATGGGAGGACGAGAGAATAATCCGGCGACTGGGAGAAAACTGTCAGCTCTTTAAATACTCCAAACAATGAAGACATGTGCTCCAGGTGAACACCTGGAGGCGGAACCAGCTGCAGGTACAGGGATGCTCAGCCGCAGGAACAGGGTTGACAGACACACACATAGGGGAAATAGGGAGAGGAGACACAAGCGGAGAGACAGGAAGCTAGGATCTTAACTGTAACTCTGGAGTAATTAAGATACATGTTGTGGGAAATCAAAGTGTGAGCAGAGCAGCTATGGTGCCATCTTGTTGCATTTATTATATACTGATGAAGATCACAAATCTGAATAGATCATTTACAACAAACAATATACAGTATTTACAATAACAACCTCTTTAAATAAAGCTGTTCACATCGACATAACCAATATCCCACGTTTCATTGTTTCATTTGTGGTTGTCCTGTTTTCTAATACTCTGTGTTCACTGTCTGTTGAACTTTTTTGCTCTCAACATTTCTTTACTCATTTACATTAAAAACAGAATATTTGATGCAAAAGAGTTTTGATACAACAAAACCTCAGATCGTGTTTTGATATGATTTATATCTTTTCCTTGAATTGTTTGCAAAAGTAAATGTTTATTTGTTACACAATTGAAAATACTTCAAGGTCTGAAATATTTCCAGATAATTTTTCGTATTTCTTTAGACTGCACCCCATAAATGATGGTGTTGAGGCTACCAGGCACTACAGCAAACAGAATGGCAGAGAGTTTTCGGTATTCTTTGTGCTGAGGGAAGCGATGCAGAATAATGAGAATAATTCCACACAACAGCATGATCAGATAGACAACCAGATGAAAGCAGCAGGTCTTCAAGGCCTTACTGTTCAAAGACTTACTTTTACTGGTCAGGCAGATTATTGTGATCTTAGTGTAGGTGAGAACCATGCTGCCTATAGACGCTGTCAACAGAACTACAGTGAAAGTGAGGCCATAGACATTATTGATGAACACACTCTCACAGGAGAGTTTAAACAAGGAGGCATTATCACAGAAGGGGTTGTCGATCACAGTCCTGCATCGGTTCTGCCGTATGGTCAAACTGAGCAGAATCCCAACCAAAACAAAGGCCACTCCCCAGGCAGACACTGTCAGCTTGATCACCATCTTGTTGGTCATTATGGCAGAATAGCGCAGAGGATTGCAGATGGCCACATATCTGTCAAATGTCATAATCATGAGCACAGTGTGGGTAGTCGTACCAAAGAACTGTGTATTGAAAGCTTGGATCACACATCCATAATAACTGATGAGGCGCTCAGAGGGAGGCCGCAGCACATCTACAAGCAAACGGGGCAAAATATTAGTACTTCCCATTATGTCACTGACCGACAGGTTGCAAAAAATGAGATACATGGGCAGGTGGAGGCTCTTATCAATAAAGATTAGAACTATAATGCCTACATTTACAACCATCAGAAAAATGTAGGAAATGAATAAGAGGAAAAAGACAGGGTACATGGAATCCTTTGTGACCGCAATCCCTTCGACGAGGAGGGTGAAGCTGTTGTAGGTGTAGTTTTCCATCAACCTGAAATAACAAGATAACAGTCTTGTGTTCATGTTAGGAGATTGATAAAATATTGTCAATCAAGATATCAGAGATATCTTAAAGATGAGCTAAATGACATTAGCTGCTGTTCAATGAAACAAATAGAAACTTTTCCATTGAATAAAAAAGTAAACATAGCAACACTGGATCATGCAAAATTAAACATCTCTGCATATTTGTAGAAAATATGAAAATGCATTTTTCATGATTGTTATACATAAATACCTGCTTTGTGACTGCATTAGTATGTAGCTGTCACTACAGTTAGCGTTCACTGCAGCAATGAGAGGATCCCACTGTTTTATGGCTCCAGTTTTAACATCAGGGGACTCACTTAATCTTCCATAATATGTGATGTAACATCAAGTCATTAGTTTTGTAACATTAGCATGCTAACATACTCACAATGCAGTCTGGAGTGGCATTATTCCAATCCTGAGACTGCAATGACCCCTGCACTGTTAGACGCAGTCAGTGTTCAGACAGCGCTGATCAGCCAGGCAGACTTAAAGTAAAATGTCAACGCTCATTTCATGAGTTTCTTAAGATTCCTTTAACTACTTTACTATCGGAATGGAATTTTCACCACTTCCAATAGCAAAAAACAAGAGGGTGTCACTTAGAAGTGCAAACTGCATTCATACATAAGTGTAACATAACTTCAACCACATGTCAGACCTATTATTTACTGCTATTTATGATCTTAATCATTCATTAATTCAACTTTCATTGTAACCTAATTTTGAACTTCAGTAAATATAGCTGCATAAAAATCTGTCCTGGACATCAATAAACATAATTAAAATTCAAATCAGATGAATCAACCAAAAGAAGAAGAGCTGGACGTAAAATACAGATGAAATTAAAATAAAATAAGATTTAAAACCTGCATTGTCTTAAAGATGAAACTGTGGTAAGCTTCAGATCAGGGGTTTTCAATAAACAGTAAAAATAACAGAATAATATTTAATCAATTAATTAAGGTCACATCTCTTGTAATTGGGCCAGCACACAATTGAATAGTTTGTCCAAAGTTTCTTTCTGACTCAAACTTATTCTTACAACCACATTTACAATAGAAATTTCATTATAGAGAAAAGGAATTCACTGTATCTGAGTAATGTTAACATGTGAACTCGACAGCAACAACATGAAGCACTGTGTGCACAAGTTAATGTCACCATGACAACAATGTCAACAACAGGAAAATGAGCCACATTACAACCACATTCATCTGCAGACAGGATGGCTGTGAATGAGCTCCAGCTACAATGTGAATTCAGTGTCACTTATAGATGAACAGAAAGTTCATCCTGAAATAAAAATTGTTCCATTTCATAATGCAGTGTGGCGTGCTCATACCACGAGGTGGCAGGGTCATCGATGTTTATCCTAACGTATATCTGACAGAGAACTCAGGTGTCTCTCAGTGAACAGTGAGGGCTCTATTTTCGATTCTGCCGCCGGCGCGGCGCAAAGTCAGGTCCGCTTTGCCGATGGGGTGTGGCAGCGCAGACTTTGGTATTTTCGTGCACTGCGCTGCCGGCGCAACTACTCCCCCTTCTCATCTCAGTCCCACCCAGTGGCACAACTTGGAAGGAGGGAGGGGAGAAGACGTGGAGTGGGTTTGACACAGCCGAGTCCAATCTTCACCAATCACACCAGCTCCTCACTTCACCTTTAAAAACGCAGTTGGCGAGGCGCATGGCAAGTTTCGGGGATGACTGAACCCACGCAGGAAAGTGTCCAACACCCAAACTTCTCCCAGGAGGAGACTGACGTTCAGGTCCAGGCTCGCAGTGGCCGTATCTACGGCCTTGTGAAATTTAATTCAATACTGTCTATCCCTGTAGTGTGGAAAGTTATTGATCATCAGATGTTTTTTGAACTGATGTGACCGCAAATACTCACTTAAGGACAAAGCTGGGCAGGGAGGCGCTCCCTCCTCTCCTGTGCATTCTGCTGCTCTCCCAGTTGACACGGCACATGCAATTCGGCTTGTCTCCGTCTTAAGTCCCTTAATGTGTCCTCCGTGAGTTCATAGTGACATCCACGTTGTACAGCCATGTTGTGTAAAACGCAACATGCCATGAAGAATGCGCCGACACTCTGAGGGTAGCAGCCACCCATCCAGAGGGGTGTCCCCCTGAAAGACTGTAGGGATGCTAGAATTCGCTAGGATGAACGAGTCATGTGCCGACCCGGGGAAATTGGCATACACGTTTGTCACCAGGCAATTTGAGTCACAGATCACCAGACATCCCTGTTTCACCTGTATACATTCGGTTAGGTTGAGTGACCATCACACATGCCAAACGCGCTTGTGATGTGGTCAGATGAGATACTGATCAAAATATATAAATTTAGGTCTGACTGCATGTGCTGACTCAGATAGTTGCATTGAATTGTGGCTGTTGCTAATTAATGATTGCAGTGAAATGCCAGACACTGTGGAAACCTCCCTGTGAGGTATTGGTGATGTGGGCACACGACTCCACCAGTTTACGAAAACCCACTTGCCCAGCGGAGCACCGCTGGTGCACAGAGTTGACCAGGTCTGGGGTGGCGAGCTTTCAGCACACTTTCACGCCGCCGGCGTGTACCGAAATGGACCGAAAATCCAATAGAGCCCTGAGTGTCTGAGCTTCTCCCTCTGGGGCAGCTCCAAATATATAGAATTGACATTCTAGAATTGAACGCTGTCGTCAGTTTTTGCATCATAACAGGAAACCAAACATTTCACTGCAGCCTGTCAGCTGTGAAACTCAAAGACCTTCAGCTTCAAAGATCCTGTACGGGTAGTTGTTTGAAAGTGAAAATAATGAGAGCCTGAATCAAACCTGCTGAGAACATTGATGTTCAGCTTTACTCACAGAAAGTGGACAGACATCTGTTCCTGTCCTGGAGCTTGTGACATAATCATACAGTTAAGTTTCCCTCATAATCAGTAATATCAGAATTTGTACCATCACATCCACACTTACACAGTATGAAACAGGCCTGCTGCCTGATCACAACCATGAGGTTCATTCTATATTCATATTTATGACTCTGTGGCCACACGTAATGCTATAGCTTAATGCTAAATCAGTCCCTGACAAGTTAAACTTGTAACTGTATAAAGTTTCCCTTTAAACTCCATGAGATGAAATGATCTGCCTGTCTTTTGACACAGCTATAACCTGAGCCTGCTGTCCCTCCTACCAGTGTGTTTGTATATGAACTGACTGTCGTGAAGCTGTCGTCACGTAGCTTTGGATAACATTCACAAGCTGGCTAAAATTACTGCTGCGTTACAGAAGCATGTGGTTGGATTGAACCATGAGTGACATTAAGATTAAGATTAAGACTTTCCTTTATTAATCACCTAACACAACACAACATGCGTATGCTATGCTTCAGTGAACGCAACAACACTACATGCACATGCCATGCTTTTGGTGAAATTGCGGGCTGCCAGCCAACAGCGGTGCCCGGGGACCCAGTTCCTTCTTGTCAGGTGGTGATCTTCTTGCATGTTTTTAGTGGAGGTTTTTTAATGGAGAACATGGGAGAACATGCAAACTCCACACAGAAAGGCCCCTTTCCTCGAGCAGCAGGCACCAAAGGCATGGTGGAGGACACACTACCAGCGCCTACAGCTCCCCAGGCGGGAATCAAACCCGGGACGTTCTAGCTGTGAGGCGACAGTGTTGCCCCTGTTCCACCGTGCCACCAATTGTGACATGTGGCCTGAGTGAATTCTACAAGGCCAAACGTCTAGTGAGTTTGCTGGTGAGATGAACGACAGCTGACACGGTCTTCAGAGTATCCATGACAGTCCACTGTCCCCTGGACCTTTGTTCTGACAGATGTTCACCACAAAGTACCCTGAAATATAAATGAACAGTGTAGTTTTCTTCTTTGTTGGTCGCCTAAAAAGGTCAGAAATACAGTCACTTCAGAGTTAAATGACACAGACGTCATCACTCCATCTTCCCCAACATGTCCAAATCTCTGCTCACTTTTATGGTCATACTGTACTCTGTAGAACTAAGAGAATAAGTAATCAGTACTTAAAATACTAGTAGTAGCAGTAGTTCCTACCAAATGTTGAGGTTATTGCTGAGTAGATCATACATACACTGAAAAATAACTACAGTTTAAGTTCTTTGTAAGGACCTGACTTGTTACCCTCATAAGTTCAGGTCTTGTTCCCCACTACAACATGTGTTTGCATGTACTGTATTGGTACACTGTCAGTACAAAAGATTACGCTGTAACTCTGGAGTAATTAAAATACATTTTGTGGGAAATCAAAGTGTGAGCAGAGCAGATATGGTGCCATCTCGTTGCATTTATTATATACTGATGAAGATCACAAATCTGAGTAGACAATTTACATCAAACGATATACAGTATTTACAATAACAACCTCTTTAAATAAAGCTGTTCACATAGACATAACCAATATCCCCCATTTCATTATTTGAATTACAGTTGTCCTGTTTTCTAATACTCTGTGTTCACTGCCTGTAGAACTCTTTTGCTCTCAATACACACACACACACACACACACACACACACACACACACACACACACACACACACACATATATATATATAAAAATAACAGAATATTTGATGCACAGGAGTTTTGATTCAATAAAATCTCAGATCATGGTTTGATATGATTTATATCATTTCCTTGAATTGTTTGCGAAAGTAAATGTTTATTTGTTACACAATCAAAACACCTTAAGGTCTGAAATATTTCCAGATAATTTTTCGTATTTCTTTAGACTGCACCCCATAAATGATGGAGTTGAGGCTACCAGGCACTATAGCAAACAGAATAGCAGAAAGTTTTCGGTATTCTTTGTACTGAGGGAAGCGATGTAGAATAATGACAATAAATCCACACATCAGCAGGATCAGATACACAACCAGGTGAGTGCTGCAGGTCTTCAAGGCCTTACTGTTCAATGACTTACTTTTACTGGTCAGGCAGACTAGTGTGATCTTAGTGTAGGTGAGAACCATGCTGCCTATAGACGCCGTCAACAGAACTACAGTGAAAGTGAGGCCACAGACATTATTGATGAACACACTCTCACAGGAGAGTTTAAACAAGGAGGCATTTTCACAGAAGGGGTTGTCGATCACAGTCCTGCATCGGTTCAGCCGTATGGTCAAACTGAGCAGAATCCCAACCAAAACAAAGGCCACTCCCCAGGCAGACACTGTCAGCTTGATCACCATCTTGTTGGTCATTATGGCAGAATAGCGCAGAGGATTGCAGATGGCCACATATCTGTCAAATGTCATAATCATGAGCACGGTGTGGGAAGTCGCACCAAACAACTGTGTAATGAAAGCTTGGACCACACATTCATAATAACTGATGAGGCGCTCAGAGGGAGGCCGCAACACATCTACAAGCAAACGGGGCAAAATATTAGTACTTCCCATTATGTCACTGACTGACAGGTTGCAAAAAATGAGATACATGGGCAGGTGGAGGCTCTTGTCAATAAAGATTAGAACTGTAATGCCTACATTTACAACCATCAGAAAAATGTAGGAAATGAAGAAGAGGAAAAAGACAGGGTACATGGAATCCTTTGTGACCGCAATCCCTTCGACGAGGAGGGTGAAGCTGTTGTAGGTGTAGTTTTCCATCAACCTGAAATAACAAGATAACAGTCTTGTGTTCATGTTAGGAGATTGATAAAAATATTGTCAATCAAGATATCAGAGATACTGGCTGTGTGAAATGGCATTAGCTGCTGTTCAACAAAACAAATAAAAACTTTTCCATTGAATAAAAAAGTAAACATAACAACACTGGCTCATACAGAATTAAACATCTCTACATATTTGTAGAAAATATGAAAATGCATTTTTCATGATTGTTATACACAAATACCTGCTTTGTTACTGCATCAGTATTTAGTTGTCACTACAGTTAGCATTCAGCAATGAGAGGATCCCACTGTTTTATGGCTGCAGTTTTCGCATCAGGGGACTCACTTCGTCTTCCATAACATGTGATGCAACATTAAGTCATCAGTTTGGTAACATTAGCATGCTAACATACTCACAATGCAGTCTGGAGTAGCATTATTCCAACCGTGAGACTGCAATGACCCCTGCGTTGTCAGAAGCGGTCAGTGTTCAAACAACACTATTATCAGAAAATTATTTTCACCACTTCCAATAGGAAAAAAGGAGAAGGATGTCAACAAACTCTTCAGGAGACAGAATCCCCAGAAAGTATTCCGGATTCTGTCTTCCCATCTACCTTGAAGCACTGCGCTGATCAGCTGTCTCCAGTGCTCACAGATATTTTCAACACCTCACTGGAGACATTTCACGTGCCAGCCTGCTTCTGTCTGTCTGTAGAGGATGCAGTCAACTTGGCCCTCCACTTCATCCTCCAGCACCTGGACTCCGCGGGAACCTATGCCAGGATCCTGTTTGTGGATTTCAGTTCTGCTTTTAGCACCATCATCCCAACTCTGCTTCAGGAGAAGCTCTCCCAGCTGAGCGTGCCTGACTCCACCTGCAGGTGTATTACAGACTTCCTGTCTGACAGGAAACAGTGCATGGGGAAACACATCTCCGACACTAAAACCATCAGCACCGGATCCCCCCAGGGCTGCGTTCTTTCTCCTCTGCTCTTCTCCCTATATACGAACAGCTGCACCTCCAGTCACTAGCGGAACAAATCAGTGCTGGGCCGGGCGCGGGGCACGTGACCGGGCCCTTTAAACCCAATAAAGCTCATGATAACATCGCTTTTCAACATACACATGGCCGCAACAGCGGGGCTTACAAGCATACATACTACATTTTTGACACAAGGCTCAAAGCCTTCAGTAAGGCCGGGGCCACATAGCACGCCTGCGCAGAGCGTGGCGTTGCGGCATGGTTTTCATTTCGGCGTGTGAGAATCGCGCGAGTCCTGCGTGACTGCTGCGGCGCATCAACTAGAGATTCAGTATTATGTGAGTATTTCACAGCGATTACAATGTCTGTATCTGCATATGTGACACACATGACGAGAAAATACACAATATGAGAGGGACAGAAGTTCTCCATCATCTCTACTCCTTTCCCTCTCTCCCACTCTCTCCTCCTGTAGCTCAGTCCCTGTTCCAGCACATGTAAAGTAAAATTACGTCATCATTTTTGTTGTCGATAATTATCAAACGCAAACTCCATGTAAACAGATGGAGCCGGCAGTTGCTGCGCCGCTGCAGACACGCAGGATATGTGAACAGGAACACACGCGAGAGACGCAGCAGCTCAGCAACGCCATGCACAAGCTCGAGGCGTGCTGTGTGGCCCCGACTTCGCTCCACTTTTATGCTTATATGAACTGCCACTCATGTTTAGCTTAGTCCGTAAAAATGCTCCACCTAGCTTGCACTCTGTTGACAAATGACTGATGATGATGTGATGGACGGTTGATGACGATTTTATCCAAAATACACTTGGAGACAATATCGGCGATCCTCTTGTAGATTTGTACGTAATGAAGTTAAATGTGAGAGTGAAAATAAAGCCAGTCATGCAGCACGTCATTTTATTCATATTTTACACCTAACTACATCACTAAAGTCAGTCTTGTAAAGTTTTTACCAACCATGACTCATCCTGACTGGGTCTGTATATAAGCCCACACATATCAAATTTTACAAGATACCATAGGGTAAGAGCCCGATGCCTCCTGGGTGGAACGAAGATTTTCCTTCACCACCTTGCACCAGCCCGCCAAGGGCGTGTTGCCCCCCTAGCCCCCCTGGAAACCCTGCCTCTGCCTCCAGTCACCAGTCCGTCAAGCTCCTGAAGTATGCAGATGACGCCACCCTCTTTAGACTCATCTCTGATGGGGACAAGATTGCTTACAGGTGGGAGGTTGACCATCTGGTGACCTGGTGCAACCAGATCAACGCTCTAAAGACAGTGGAGATGGTTGTGTACTATAGAAAGAACTCTGCTTCACCTGCCCCCATCATCCTCTGTAACTCCACTATTGACACTGTGGAGTCTTTCCGCTTCCTGGGAACTATCATCTCCCAGGACCTCAAGTGGGAGCCGAACATCAGGTCCCTCATCAAGAAAGCACAGCAGAGGATGTACTTCCTACGACAGCTGAAGAAATTCAGTCTGCCAAAGACAATGATGGTGCACTTCTACATAGCCATCACTGAGTCCATCCTCACCTCCTCCATCACCATCTGGTACACTGCTGCCACTGCCAAGGACAAGGGCAGACTGCAGCGTGTCATTCAGTCTGCAGAGAAGGTGATCGGCTGCAATCTCCCGTCTCTTCAGGACCTGTACATCTCCAGGACCCTGAGGCGTGCAGGAAAGATTGTGGCTGATCCCTCCCATCCCGGACACAAACTCTTTGAGACACTCCCCTCTGGCAGGAGGTTGCCGTCCATCAGGGCCAAAACCTCACGCCACAAGAACAGTTTTTTCCAGTCTGTTGTCAGCCTTATCAACAATGCCCGGAACCCCCCTGACACTCTTCACACTCCACTGCTGCCTCTATTTGTCACATTGACATTACCAAAACTCCATGCGTTACATTAACGCTCAACTATTTTACTGTATCGCTGCCAGCTGCACTGCTCTTTTCATTCTGAAAAAAAAAGGACTGTGTATGTATATTTATATTGTTATATTTTTACTTTTGAAGAGCTTATTCTAAAAGATTTGTTGTGCACAAACTTCATCAAAACAAATTCCTGGTATGTGTAAAATCGTATTTGGCAATAAAGCTTTTTCTGATTCTGATTCTGATCCCTAAATAAAAATCGTTCCATTTCATAATGCAGTGTGGCGTGCTCATACCACCAGGTGCAGGGTCATCGATGTATATCCTAACGTATATCTGACAGATAACTCAGGTGTCTCTCAGTGAACACTGAGTGTCTGAGCTTCTCCCTCTGGGGCAGCTCCATATATAAAGAATCTACATTCTAGAATTGAACGCTGTCGTCAGTCTTTGCATCATAACAGGAAACCAAACATTCCACTGCAGCCTGTCAGCCATGAAGCTCAATGACGTGAATCAGCTTCAAGGATCCTGTAGGGGTATTTGTTTGAAAGAGAAAATAATGAGAGCCTGAATCAAACCTGCTGAGAACATTGATGTTCAGCTTTACTCACAGAAAGTGGACAGATGTCTGCTCCTGTCCTGGAGCTTGTGACATAATCATACAGTTAAGTTTCCCTCATAATCAGTAATATCATAATTTGTACCATCACATCCACACTTACACAGTATGAAATAGGCCTACTGCCTGATCACAACCATGAGGTTCATTCTATATTCATATTTATGACTCTGTGGCCACACGTAATGCTATAGTTTAATGCTAAATCAGTCCCTGACAAGTTAAACTTGTAACTGTATAAAGTTTCCTTTTAAACTCCATGAGATGATCTGCCTGTCTTTGGACACAGCTATAACCTGAGTCTGCTGTCCCTAGTAGTTCCTGAGGTTATTGCTCAGTAGGTCATATATACGCTTGAAAAATTACTGCAGTTTAAGTTCTTTGTAAGGTCCTGCATTGTTACCTTCATAACTTCAGGTCTTGTTCCCCAGTACAACATGTGTTTGTATGTACTGAACTGGTACTACGGAGCCCGTAAAGTGCCACGAAGAAGGAAAAAAAAAAAACTATATAGTGCACATGAGATACTAAAACGTGCACATGAATTGATAAAACGTGCGCACGTTTAAGCTAAATCGTGTGCTTGATTTAACTCGTTCATTTATACAGACAGGCGGCAACGCATCCCATGTCTCAGGGCAAGAGCCACAACAATGTCATCATATAAGATTCCGAGGTGAAAATAAAAGTTAGTTAGCTGAGTTCTTCTCTCCATTGTATCACGTGTGTGACTGTGAACATCTGAAGTGGTCACTATGGAGAGCCGTATGCACGGACAAGTCAAAGCGTGGGAAATAACTGTATCTGGAGCACACGTTTTAGTATCTCGAGAGCATGATTCAGCTAAAAGGTGAGCACAATTGAGCTTAAACGTGCACACGTTTTAGTGTCTCGTGCACTCGATTTTGTATTTTGTGCGCACGGTTTAGTATCTCGTGAGCCCTAGTTTTTTTGTTTTTGTTTTTTTTCTTCGTGGCACTGTTGGGGTTCCATATGGTACACCGTAAGTACAAAAGATTACACTGTAACTGTTAGGCTGGTTAGCCAATAACTAACTGGACCCAGTAATGCAGACCCGGAGACAGGACTTAAATGAATCAAGAACTAATTTATTAACAAAACGAGAACACAAAACACGCTCACCGAGCGGAAATGGAAACAAACAAAAGACGCACTCAAAAGGAGTGGAAAACGATAAACAAAAGCCACACTCAAACTGAGTGGAGGAAAACTCAAGGAGCTCCGACGAAGCGAGTATGAGACACGCATGGAAGCGGCAGGAGACACTGAAAGAACAAAAAAACACAGCACACAATAAGTGGCTGGAACGTAGACGGAAGAACACAAAACACTTTCTCTGAAATGAGATGGAACAAGGGACGTAGTACTTACAACCAGTAGACCGAACACACTCATGGGAGGACGAGAGAATAATCCGGCGACTGGGAGAAAACTGTCAGCTCTTTAAATACTCCAAACAATGAAGACATGTGCTCCAGGTGAACACCTGGAGGCGGAACCAGCTGCAGGTACAGGGATGCTCAGCCGCAGGAACAGGGTTGACAGACACACACATAGGGGAAATAGGGAGAGGAGACACAAGCGGAGAGACAGGAAGCTAGGATCTTAACTGTAACTCTGGAGTAATTAAGATACATGTTGTGGGAAATCAAAGTGTGAGCAGAGCAGCTATGGTGCCATCTTGTTGCATTTATTATATACTGATGAAGATCACAAATCTGAATAGATCATTTACAACAAACAATATACAGTATTTACAATAACAACCTCTTTAAATAAAGCTGTTCACATCGACATAACCAATATCCCACGTTTCATTGTTTCATTTGTGGTTGTCCTGTTTTCTAATACTCTGTGTTCACTGTCTGTTGAACTTTTTTGCTCTCAACATTTCTTTACTCATTTACATTAAAAACAGAATATTTGATGCAAAAGAGTTTTGATACAACAAAACCTCAGATCGTGTTTTGATATGATTTATATCTTTTCCTTGAATTGTTTGCAAAAGTAAATGTTTATTTGTTACACAATTGAAAATACTTCAAGGTCTGAAATATTTCCAGATAATTTTTCGTATTTCTTTAGACTGCACCCCATAAATGATGGTGTTGAGGCTACCAGGCACTACAGCAAACAGAATGGCAGAGAGTTTTCGGTATTCTTTGTGCTGAGGGAAGCGATGCAGAATAATGAGAATAATTCCACACAACAGCATGATCAGATAGACAACCAGATGAAAGCAGCAGGTCTTCAAGGCCTTACTGTTCAAAGACTTACTTTTACTGGTCAGGCAGATTATTGTGATCTTAGTGTAGGTGAGAACCATGCTGCCTATAGACGCTGTCAACAGAACTACAGTGAAAGTGAGGCCATAGACATTATTGATGAACACACTCTCACAGGAGAGTTTAAACAAGGAGGCATTATCACAGAAGGGGTTGTCGAACACAGTCCTGCATCGGTTCTGCCGTATGGTCAAACTGAGCAGAATCCCAACCAAAACAAAGGCCACTCCCCAGGCAGACACTGTCAGCTTGATCACCATCTTGTTGGTCATTATGGCAGAATAGCGCAGAGGATTGCAGATGGCCACATATCTGTCAAATGTCATAATCATGAGCACAGTGTGGGTAGTCGTACCAAAGAACTGTGTATTGAAAGCTTGGATCACACATCCATAATAACTGATGAGGCGCTCAGAGGGAGGCCGCAGCACATCTACAAGCAAACGGGGCAAAATATTAGTACTTCCCATTATGTCACTGACTGACAGGTTGCAAAAAATGAGATACATGGGCAGGTGGAGGCTCTTATCAATAAAGATTAGAACTATAATGCCTACATTTACAACCATCAGAAAAATGTAGGAAATGAATAAGAGGAAAAAGACAGGGTACATGGAATCCTTTGTGACCGCAATCCCTTCGATGAGGAGGGTGAAGCTGTTGTAGGTGTAGTTTTCCATCAACCTGAAATAACAAGATAACAGTCTTGTGTTCATGTTAGGAGATTGATAGAATATTGTCAATCAAGATATCAGAGATACTGGCTGTGTTAAATGACATTAGCTGCAGTTCAACAAACAGATAGAAACTTTTCCATTGAATAAAAAAGTAAACATAGCAACACTGGATCATGCAAAATTAAACATCTCTACATATTTATAGAAAATATGAAAATGCATTTTTCATGCTTGTTATACATAAACACCTGCTTTGTGACTGCATCAGTCTTTAGCTGTCACTACAGTTAGCATTCACTGCAGCTATGAAGGAATCCCACTGTTTTATGGCTGCAGTTTTAACATCAGGGGACTCACTTAATCTTCCATAATATGTGATGTAACATTAAGTCATCAATTTGGTAACATTAGCATGCTAACATACTGTACTCACAATGCAGTCTGGAGTAGCATTATTCCAACCCTGAGACTGCAATGACCCCTACACTGTTAGACACAGTCAGTGTTCAGACAACGCTGATCAGTCAGGCAGACTTAAAGTAAAATGTCAACACTCATTTCATGAGTTTCTTAAGATTCCTTTAACTACTTTACTATCAGAATGGAATTTTCACCACTTCCAATAGCAAAAAAGAAGAGGGTGTCACTTAGAAGTGCAAACTGCATTCATACATAAGTGTAACATAACTTCAACCACGTCAGACCTATTATTTACTGCTATTTATGATCTCAATCATTCATTAATTCAACTTTCATTTTAACCTCATTTTTAACTTAAATATAGCACATATTTATATTAAATATAGCTACATAAAAAACTGTGAAAAGATCCTGGACATCGATAAACATAATTAAAATTTAAAGCAGATGAATCAACCAAAAGAAGAACAGCTGGACATAAAATACAGATGAAATTAAAATAAAATAAGATTTAAAACCTGCATTGTCTTAAAGATAAAACTGTGGTAAGCTTCAGATCAGGGGTTCTCAATAAACAGTAAAAATAACAAAATAATATGTAATCAATTAATTAAGGTCACATCTCTTGTAATTGGGCCAGCACACAATTGGATAGTTTGTCCAAAGTTTCTTTCTGACTCAAACTTATTCTTACAACCACATTTACAATAGAAATTTCATTATAGAGAAAAGGAATTCACTGTATCTGAGTAATGTTAACATGTGAACTCGACAGCAACAACATGAAGCACTGTGTGCACAAGTTAATGTCACCATGACAACAATGTCAACAACAGGAAAATGAGCCACATTACAACCACATTCATCTGCAGACAGGATGGCTGTGAATGAGCTCCAGCTACAATGTGAATTCAGTGTCACTTATAGATGAACAGAAAGTTCATCCTGAAATAAAAATTGTTCCATTTCATAATGCAGTGTGGCGTGCTCATACCACGAGGTGGCAGGGTCATCGATGTTTATCCTAACATATATCTG
Organism: Chaetodon trifascialis; assembly: GCF_039877785.1. NCBI lineage: Eukaryota > Metazoa > Chordata > Actinopteri > Chaetodontiformes > Chaetodontidae > Chaetodon > Chaetodon trifascialis. The sequence goes on along the minus strand of NC_092071.1, from coordinate 5,481,269 downwards.
ACAGATAACTCAGGTGTCTCTCAGTGAAAAGTGAGGGCTCTATTTTCGATTCTGCCGCCGGTGCGGCACAAAGTCAGGTCCGCTTTGCCGATGGGGTGTGGCAGCGCAGACTTTGGTATTTTCGTGCACTGCGCTGCCGGCGCAACTACTCCCCCTTCTCATCTCAGTCCCACCCAGTAGCACAACTTGGAAGGAGGGAGGGGAGAAGGCGTGGAGTGGGTTTGACACAGCCGAGTCCAATCTTCACCAATCACACCAGCTCCTCACTTCACCTTTAAAAACGCAGTTGGCGAGGCGCATGGCAAGTTTCGGGGATGACTGAACCCACGCAGGAAAGTGTCCAACACCCAAACTTCTCCCAGGAGGAGACTGACGTTCAGGTCCAGGCTCGCAGTGGCCGTATCTACGGCCTTGTGAAATTTAATTCAATACTGTCTATCCCTTTAGTGTGGAAAGCTATTGATCATCAGATGTTTTTTGAACTGATGTAACCGCAAATACTCACTTAATGACAAAGCTGGGCAGGGAGGCGCTCCCTCCTCTCCTGTGCGCTCTGCTGCTCTCCCAGTTGACACGGCACATGCAATTCAGCTTCTCTCCGTCTTAAGTCCCTTAATGTGTCCTCCGTGAGTTCATAGTGACATCCACGTCGTACAGCCATGTTGTGTAAAACGCAACATGTCACGAAGAATGCGCCGACACTCTGAGGGTAGCAGCCACCCATCCAGAGGGGTGTCCCCCTGAAAGACTGTAGGGATGCTGAATTCGCTAGGATGAACGAGTCATGTGCCGACCCGGGGAAATTGGTATACATGTTTGTCACCAGGCAATTTGAGTCACAGATCACCAGACATCCCTGTTTCACCTGTGTACAATCAGTCAGGTTGAGTGACCATCACACATGCCGAACGCGCTTGCGATGTGGTCAGATGAGATACTGATCAAAACATATAAATTTAGGTCTGACTGTATGTGCTGACTCAGATAGTTGCATTGAATTGTGGCTGTTGCTAATTAGTGATCGCAGTGAAATGCCAGACACTGTGGAAACCTGCCTGTGAGGTATTGGTAATGTGGGTGCACGACTCCAAAGTTTACGAAAATCCACTTGCCCAGCGGAGCACCGCTGGTGCACAGAGTTGACCAGGTCTGGGGTGGCAAGCTTTCAGCGCACTTTTACGCCACCAGCGTGTACCGAAATGGACCGAAAATCCAAATCCGCCTGCTGATTATGCCGACACCTCCCCCTACTGCGCCGCAACGCCCATCCTGGCGCACTTCTCTGTGCCTCGGTTTACCAAAATACCAAGTGCCCTGCGCCTGCCTGCACTGCACAAGAATATCACTGCGCAGGGTGCGCACCCTGCGCCCCGCCAGTGGCAGGGATAAAAATAGAGCCCTGAGTGTCTGAGCTTCTCCCTCTGGGGCAGCTCCAGATATATAGAATTGACATTCTAGAATTGAACGCTGTCGTCAGTTTTTGCATCATAACAGGAAACCAAACATTTCACTGCAGCCTGTCAGCTGTGAAACTCAAAGACCTTCAGTTTCAAGGATCCTGTAGGGGTAGTTGTTTGAAACTGAAAATAATGAGAGCCTGAATCAAACCTGCTGAGAACATTGATCTTCAGCTTTGCTCACAGAAAGTGGACAGACGTCTGCTCCTGTCCTGGAGCTTGTGACATAATCATACAGTTAAGTTTCTCTCACAATCAGTAATAATAATATCATAAGTTGTACCATCACATCCACACTCACACAGAATAAAATGGGTCTGCTGCCTGATCACAACCATGAGGTTCATTCTGTATTCATGTTAATTACTTTGTGGCCACACTTACTGCTATAGCTTAATGTTAAATCAGTCCCTGAAAAGTTAAACCTGTAACTGTATCAAGTTTCCCTTTAAACTCTGTCTTTTGACACAGCTATAACCTGAACCTGCTGTCCCTCCTACCAGTGTGTTTGTATATGAACTGACTGTCGTGAAGCTGCCATCACGTAGCTTTGGATAACATTCACAAGCTGGCTAAAATTACTGCTGCGTTACAGAAGCATGTGGTTGGATCGAACCATTAGTGACATTAAGATTAAGATTAAGATTAAGACTTTCCTTTATTAATCACCTGACACAACACAACATGCGTATGCTATGCTTTAGTGAACGCAACACTACATGCCACATGCCTTTTGGTGAAATTGCTTCTTCCGCATTCAAGCCATCCTAGAAGTCCTTCCTCCGCGGCAGACCAGGAGCGGTGGGCTGCCGGCCGACAGCGGCGCCCGGGGACCCAGTTCCTTCTTGTCAGGTGGTGATCGTCTTGCATGTTTTTAGTGGAGGTTTTTCAATGGAGAACATGCAAATTCCACACAGAAAGGCCCCTTTCCTCAAGCAGCAGGGACCGAAGGCATGGTGGAGGACACACTACCAGCACCCACAGCTCCCCAGGCGGGAATCGAACCCGGGACGTTCTAGCTGTGATGCGACAGTGTTGCCCCTGTTCCACCGTGCCACCAATTGTGACATGTGGCCTGAGTGAATTCTACAAGGCCAAACGTCTAGTGAGTTTGCTGGTGAGATGAACGACAGCTGACACGGTCTTCAGAGTATCCATGACAGTCCACTGTCCCCTGGACCTTTGTTCTGACAGATGTTCACTACAAAGTACCTTAAAATATAAATGAACAGTGTAGTTTTCTTCTTTGTTGGTTGCCTAAAAAGGTCAGAAATACAGTCACTTCAGAGTTAAATGACACAGACGTCATCACTCCATCTTCCCCAACATGTCCAAATCTCTGCTCACTTTTATGGTCATACTGTACTCTGTAGAACTAAGAGAATAAGTAATCAGTACTTAAAATACTAGTAGTAGCAGTAGTTCCTACCAAATGTTGAGGTTATTGCTGAGTAGATCATACATACACCACTACAACATGTGTTTGTATGTACTGTACTGGTACACTGCCAGTACAAAAGATTACGCTGTAACTCTGGAGTCATTAAGATACATGTTGTGGGAAATCAAAGTGTGAGCAGAGCAGATATGGTGCCATCTTGTTGCATTTATTATATACTGATGAAGATCACAAATCTGAATAGATCATTTACAACAAACGATATACAGTATTTACAATAACAACCTCTTTAAATAAAGCTGTTCACATTGACATAACCAATATCCCACGTTTCATTATTTGATTTGTGGTTGTCCTGTTTTCTAATACCCTGTGTTCACTGTCTGTTGAACTTTTTGCTCTCAACATTTCTTTACTCATTTACATGAAAAACGGAATATTTGATGCAAAAGAGTTTTGATTCAATAAAATCTCCGATCATGGTTTGATATGATTTATATCATTTCCTTGAATTGTGTGCGAAAGTAAATGTTTATTTGTTACACAATCAAAACACTTTAAGGTCTGAAATATTTCCAGATAATTTTTTGGATTTCGTTAGACTGCACCCCATAAATGATGGTGTTGAGGCTACCAGGCACTATAGCAAACAGAATGGCAGAGAGTTTTTGGTATTCTTTGTACTGAGGGAAGCGATGCAGAATAATGACAATAAATCCACACAACAGCATGATCAGATACACAACCAGGTGAGTGCTGCAGGTCTTCAAGGCCTTACTGTTCAAAGACTTACTTTTACTGGTCAGGCAGACTAGTGTGATCTTAGTGTAGGTGAGAACCATGCTGCCTATAGACGCCGTCAACAGAACTACAGTGAAAGTGAGGCCATAGATGTTATTGATGAACACACTCTCACAGGAGAGTTTAAACAGTGAGGCATTGTCACAGAAGGGGTGTGTGATCACAGTCCTGCATCGATTCAGCCGGATGGTCAAACCGAGCAGAATCCCAACCAAAACAAAGGCCACTCCCCAGGCAGACACTGTCAGCTTGATCACCATCTTGTTGGTCATTATGGCAGAATAGCGCAGAGGATTGCAGATGGCCACATATCTGTCAAATGTCATAATCATGAGCACAGTGTGGGAAGTCGTACCAAACAACTGTGTAATGAAAGCTTGGACCACACATTCATAATAACTGATGAGGCGCTCAGAGGGAGGCCGCAACACATCTACAAGCAAACGGGGCAAAATATTAGTACTTCCCATTATGTCACTGACTGACAGGTTGCAAAAAATGAGATACATGGGCAGGTGGAGGCTCTTGTCAATAAAAATTAGAACTGTAATGCCTACATTTACAACCATCAGAAAAATGTAGGAAATGAATAAGAGGAAAAAGACAGGGTACATGGAATCCTTTGTGACCGCAATCCCATCGATGAGGAGGGTGAAGCTGTTGTAGGTGTAGTTTTCCATCAACCTGAAATAACAAGATAACAGTCTTGTGTTCATGTTAGGAGATTGATAAAATATTGTCAATCAAGATATCAGAGATACTGGCTGTGTTAAATGACATTAGCTGCTGTTCAACAAATAAAAACTTTTCCATTGAATAAAAAGTAAACATAGCAACACTGGCTCATGCAAAATTAAACATCTCTACATATTTTTTTAGAATATATGAAAATGCATTTTTCATGATTGTTATACATAAATACCTGCTTTGTGACTGCATCAGTATTTAGTTGTCACTACAGGTGGCATTCAGTAATGAGAGGTTCCCACTGTTTTATGGCTGCAGTTTTAGCATCAAGGGACTCACTTCGTCTTCCATAACACGTGATGTAACACTAAGTCATCAGTTTGGTAACATCAGCATGCTAACATACTCACAATGCAGTCTGGAGTAGCATTATTCTAACCCTGAGACTGCAATGACCCCTGCACTGTCAGAAGCAATCAGTAGTCAGACAACACTGATCAGTCAGGCAGAATTAAAGTAAAATGTCAACACTCATTTCATGAGTTTCTTAAGATTCATTTAACAACTTTATTATCAGAAAATTATTTTCACCACTTCCAATAGCAAAAAAGGAGAAGGATGTCAACAAACTCTTCAGGAGACAGAATCCCCGGATAGCGGCTGGTCCGGATTCTGTCTTCCCATCTGCCTTGAAGCACTGCGCTGATCAGCTGTCTCCGGTGTTCACAGATATTTTCAACACCTCATTGGAGACATGTCACATGCCAGCCTGCTTCAAGTCTTCAACCATCATCACTGTCCCCAAGAAGCCAAGGACCACAGGACCTGTTGCCCTGACCTCTGTGGTCATGAAGTCCTTTGAGCGCCTTGTGCTCTCACACCTCGACATCACTGACCCTCTCCTGGACCCCCTGCAGTTTGCCTGCAGGGCCAACAGATCTGTAGATGATGCAGTCAACTTGGCCCTCCACTTCATCCTCCAGCACCTGGACTCCGCGGGAACCTATGCCAGGATCCTGTTTGTGGATTTCAGTTCTGCTTTTCACACCATCATCCCAACTCTGCTTCAGGAGAAGCTCTCCCAGCTGAGCGTGCCTGACTCCACCTGCAGGTGTATTACAGACTTCCTGTCTGACAGGAAACAGTGCATGAAACTGGGGAAACACGTCTCTGACACTAAAACCATCAGCACCGGATCCCCCCAGGGCTGCGTTCTTTCTCCTCTGCTCTCCTCCCTATATACGAACAGCTGCACCTCCAGTCACCAGTCCGTCAAGCTCCTGAAGTTTGCGGATGACACCACCCTCATTAGACTTATCTCTGATGGTGACAAGTCCGCCTACAGGTGGGAGGTTTACCATCTGGTGACCTGGTGCAACCAGATCAACGCTCTAAAGACAGTGGAGATGGTTGTGTACTATAGAAAGAACTCTGCCTCACCTGCCCCCATCATCCTCTGTAACTCCACTATTGACACTGTGGAGTCTTTCCGCTTCCTGGGAACTATCATCTCCCAGGACCTCAAGTGGGAGCCAAACATCAGCTCCCTCATCAAGAAAGCACAGCAGAGGATGTACTTCCTACGACAGCTGAAGAAATTCAGTCTGCCAAAGACAATGATGGTGCACTTCTACATAGCCATCACTGAGTCCATCCTCACCTCCTCCATCACCATCTGGTACACTGCTGCCACTGCCAGGGACAAGGGCAGACTGCAGCGTGTCATTCAGTCTGCAGAGAAGGTGATCGGCTGCAATCTCCCGTCTCTTCAGGACCTGTACATCTCCAGGACCCTGAGGCGTGCAGGAAAGATTGTGGCTGATCCCATAATGCAGTGTGGCGTACTCATACCACGAGGTGCAGGGTCATCGATGTATATCCTAACGTATATCTGACAGATAACTCAGGTGTCTCTCAGTGAACACTGAGTGTCTGAGCTTCTCCCTCTGGGGCAGCTCCATATATAAAGAATCTACATTCGAGAATTGAATGCTGTCGTCAGTCTTTGCATCATAACAGGAAACCAAACATTCCACTGTAGCCTGTCAGCCATGAAGCTCAATGACGTGAATCAGCTTCAAGGATCCTGTAGGGGTAGTTGTTTGAAAGTGAAAATAATGAGAGCCTGAATCAAACCTGCTGAGAACATTGATGTTCAGCTTTACTCACAGAAAGTGGACAGACGTCTGCTCCTGTCCTGGAGCTTGTGACATAATCATACAGTTAGGTTTCCCTCATAATCAGTAATATCAGAATTTGTACCATCACATCCACACTTACACAGTATGAAACAGGCCTGCTGCCTGATCACAACCATGAGGTTCATTCTATATTCATATTTATGACTCTGTGGCCACACGTAATGCTATAGCTTAATGCTAAATCAGTCCCTGACAAGTTAAACTTGTAACTGTATAAAGTTTCCCTTTAAACTCCCTGAGATGATCTGCCTGTCTCTGGACACAGCTATAACCTGAGTCTGCTGTCCCTAGTAGTTCCTACCAAATGTTGAGGTTATTGCTCAGTAGGTCATATATACGCTTGAAAAATAACTACAGTTTAAGTTCTTTGTAAGGTCATGCATTGTTACCTTCATAACTTCAGGTCTTGTTCCCCAGTACAACATGTGTTTGTATGTACTGAACTGGTACTACGGAGCCCGTAAAGTGCCACGAAGAAGGAAAAAAAAATTAAAAAAAACTATATAGTGTGCACGAGATACTAAAACGTGCACATGAATTGATAAAACGTGCTCGTTCATTTATACAGACAGGCAGCAATTCATCCCATGTTTTAGGGCAAAAGCCACAAGAATGTCATCATATAAGATTCCGAGGTGAAAATAAAAATTAGTTAGCTGAGTTCTTCTCTCCATTGTATCACGTGTGTGACTGTGAACATCTGAAGTGGTCACTACGGAGAGCCGTACACGGACAAGTCAAAGCGTGGGAAATAACGGTATCTGGAGCACACGTTTTATTAACTCAAGGACATGATTTAGCTTAAACGTGCACAAGTATTAGTGTCTCGTGTGCACGTTTTAGCATCTCGTGCAGTCGATTTTGTATTACGTGCACAGGTTTTAGTATCTTGTGTGCACTATATACTTTTCTTTTTTCTTCATGGCATTTTTGGGGCTCCATATGGTACACCGTCAGTACAAAAGATTACACTGTAACTCTGGAGTAATTAAGATACATGTTGTGGGAAATCAAAGCGAGAGCAGAGCAGCTATGGTGCCATCTTGTTGCATTTATTATATACTGATGAAGATCACAAATCTGAATAGATCATTTACACCTAACGATATACAGTATTTACAATAACAACCTCTTTAAATAAAGCTGTTCACATAGACATAACCAATATCCCACGTTTCATTATTTCATTTGTGATTGTCCTGTTTTCTAATACTCTGTGTTCACTGTCTGTAGAACTTTTTTGCTCTCAACATTTATTTACTCATTTACATATAAAATAACAGAATATTTGATGCAGTAGAGTTTTGATACAACAAAATCTCAGATCGTGGTTTGATATGATTTATATCATTTCCTTGAATTGTTTGCGAAAGTAAATGTTTATTTGTTACACAATGGAAAACACTTCAAGTTCTTAAATATTTCCAGATAATTTTTCGTATTTCTTTAGACTGCACCCCATAAATGATGGTGTTGAGGCTACCAGGCACTACAGCAAGCAGAATGGCAGAGAGTTTTCGGTATTCTTTGTACTGAGGGAAGCGATGTAGAATAATGACAATAAATCCACACAACAGCAGGATCAGATACACAACCAGGTGAGTGCTGCAGGTCTTCAAGGCCTTACTGTTCAATGACTTACTTTTACTGGTCAAGCAGACTAGTGTGATCTTAGTGTAGGTGAGAACCATGCTGCCTATAGAAGCTGTGAACAGAACTACAGTGAAAGTGAGGCCATAGACATTATTGATGAACACATTCTCGCAGGAGAGTTTAAACAAGGAGGCATTATCACAGAAGGGGTGTGTGATCACAGTCCTGCATCGGTTCAACCGTATGGTCAAACCGAGCAGAATCCCAACCAAAACAAAGGCCACTCCCCAGGCAGACACTGTCAGCTTGATCACCATCTTGTTGGTCATTATGGCAGAATAGCGCAGAGGATTGCAGATGGCCACATATCTGTCAAATGTCATAATCATGAGCACGGTGTGGGAAGTCGTACCAAACAACTGTGCAATGAAAGCTTGGACCACACATTCATAATAACTGATGAGGCGCTCAGAGGGAGGCCGCAACACATCTACAAGCAAACGGGGCAAAATATTAGTACTTCCCATTATGTCACTGAGCGACAGGTTGCAAAAAATGAGATACATGGGCAGGTGGAGGCTCTTGTCAATAAAAATTAGAACTGTAATGCCTACATTTACAACCATCAGAAAAATGTAGGAAATGAAGAAGAGGAAAAAGACAGGGTACATGGAATCCTTTGTGACCGCAATCCCTTCAACGAGGAGGGTGAAGCTGTTGTAGGTGTAATTTTCCATCAACCTGAAATAACAAGATAACAGTCTTGTGTTCATGTTAGGAGATTGATAAAATATTGTCAATCAAGATATCAGAGATACTGGCTGTGTTAAATGACATTAGCTGCTGTTCAACAAAACAAAAACTTTTCCATTGAATAAAAAAGTAAACATAGCAGCACTGGCTCATGCTAAATTAAACATCTCTACATATTTCTAGAAAATATGAAAATGCATTTTTCTTGCTTGTTATACATAAATACCTGCTTTGTGACTGCATCAGTGTTTAGTTGTCACTACAGTTAGCATTCACTGCAGCTATGAATGGATCTCACTGTTTCATGGCTGCAGTTTTAACATCCTGGACCCTCTACAATTTGCATACCGGCCCAATCGATCCACTGAGGATGCCATTGCTCACATACTACACACTGTCCTATCATACCTGGAGAAGAGCAAGGGAAAAGTGCTGAACTATGTGAAACTGTTATTTGTTGACTATAGTCCAGCCTTTAATACTATTCTTCCCTCCACCCTCATCACAAAGTTCAGGAGCCTGGGGCTGAACGACGTCCTCTACAGGTGAATCCTGGACTTTTTGTCAGAGAGACCTCAGGTGGTGAAAGGCAGACACACCTCATCCCCCCTCACCCTCAGCACAGCCACAGCTGAAGAAATTCAGAGTGTCCAAAGCAGTCCTGCAGGGCTTTTACTCCAACACCATTGAGAGCATTCTAATTGGGTGCATCACCACTTGATATGGAATCACCACCATGCAGGACCATAAGGCCCTGCAGGGAGTGGTGCGTTCAACTGAATGCACCATAGGTGGGCAACTCCCTACCATTCACAAGCTGGCTAAAATTACAGCTGTGTATCAGGCTGTCAGCTTGATCACCATCTTGTTGGTCATTATGGCAGAATAGCGCAGAGGATTGCAGATGGCCACATATCTGTCAAATGTCATAATCATGAGCACGGTGTGGGAAGTCGCACCAAACAACTGTGTAATGAAAGCTTGGACCACACATTCATAATAACTGATGAGGCGCTCAGAGGGAGGCCGCAACACATCTACAAGCAAACGGGGCAAAATATTAGTACTTCCCATTATGTCACTGACTGACAGGTTGCAAAAAATGAGATACATGGGCAGGTGGAGGCTCTTGTCAATAAAGATTAGAACTGTAATGCCTACATTTACAACCATCAGAAAAATGTAGGAAATGAAGAAGAGGAAAAAGACAGGGTACATGGAATCCTTTGTGACCGCAATCCCTTCGACGAGGAGGGTGAAGCTGTTGTAGGTGTAGTTTTCCATCAACCTGAAATAACAAGATAACAGTCTTGTGTTCATGTTAGGAGATTGATAAAAATATTGTCAATCAAGATATCAGAGATACTGGCTGTGTGAAATGGCATTAGCTGCTGTTCAACAAAACAAATAAAAACTTTTCCATTGAATAAAAAAGTAAACATAACAACACTGGCTCATACAAAATTAAACATCTCTACATATTTTTAGAAAATATGAAAATGCATTTTTCATGATTGTTATACACAAATACCTGCTTTGTTACTGCATCAGTATTTAGTTGTCACTACAGTTAGCATTCAGCAATGAGAGGATCCCACTGTTTTATGGCTGCAGTTTTCGCATCAGGGGACTCACTTCGTCTTCCATAACGTGATGCAACATTAAGTCACCAGTTTGGTAACATTAGCATGCTAACATACTCACAATGCAGTCTGGAGTAGCATTATTCCAACCGTGAGACTGCAATGACCCCTGCGTTGTCAGAAGCGGTCAGTGTTCAAACAACACTATTATCAGAAAATTATTTTCACCACTTCCAATAGGAAAAAAGGAGAAGGATGTCAACAAACTCTTCAGGAGACAGAATCCCCAGAAAGTATTCCGGATTCTGTCTTCCCATCTACCTTGAAGCACTGCGCTGATCAGCTGTCTCCAGTGCTCACAGATATTTTCAACACCTCACTGGAGACATTTCACGTGCCAGCCTGCTTCTGTCTGTCTGTAGAGGATGCAGTCAACTTGGCCCTCCACTTCATCCTCCAGCACCTGGACTCCGCGGGAACCTATGCCAGGATCCTGTTTGTGGATTTCAGTTCTGCTTTTCACACCATCATCCCAACTCTGCTTCAGGAGAAGCTCTCCCAGCTGAGCGTGCCTGACTCCACCTGCAGGTGTATTACAGACTTCCTGTCTGACAGGAAACAGTGCATGGGGAAACACATCTCCGACACTAAAACCATCAGCACCGGATCCCCCCAGGGCTGCGTTCTTTCTCCTCTGCTCTCCTCCCTATATACGAACAGCTGCACCTCCAGTCACTAGCGGAACAAATCAGTGCTGGGCCAGGCACGGGGCACGTGACCGGGCCCTTTAAACCCAATAAAGCTCATGATAACATCGCTTTTCAACATACACATGGCCGCAACAGCGGGGCTTACAAGCATACATACTACATTTTTGACACAAGGCTCAAAGCCTTCAGTAAGGCCGGGGCCACATAGCACGCCTGCGCAGAGCGTGGCGTTGCGGCATGGTTTTCATTTCGGCGTGTGAGAATCGCGCGAGTCCTGCGTGACTGCTGCGGCGCATCAACTAGAGATTCAGTATTATGTGAGTATTTCACAGCGATTACAATGTCTGTATCTGCATATGTGACACACATGACGAGAAAATACACAATATGAGAGGGACAGAAGTTCTCCATCATCTCTACTCCTTTCCCTCTCTCCCACTCTCTCCTCCTGTAGCTCAGTCCCTGTTCCAGCACATGTAAAGTAAAATTACGTCATCATTTTTGTTGTCGATAATTATCAAACGCAAACTCCATGTAAACAGATGGAGCCGGCAGTTGCTGCGCCGCTGCAGACACGCAGGATATGTGAACAGGAACACACGCGAGAGACGCAGCAGCTCAGCAACGCCATGCACAAGCTCGAGGCGTGCTGTGTGGCCCCGACTTCGCTCCACTTTTATGCTTATATGAACTGCCACTCATGTTTAGCTTAGTCCGTAAAAATGCTCCACCTAGCTTGCACTCTGTTGACAAATGACTGATGATGATGTGATGGACGGTTGATGACGATTTTACCCAAAATACACTTGGAGACAATATCGGCGATCCTCTTGTAGATTTGTACGTAATGAAGTTAAATGTGAGAGTGAAAATAAAGCCAGTCATGCAGCACGTCATTTTATTCATATTTTACACCTAACTACATCACTAAAGTCAGTCTTGTAAAGTTTTTACCAACCATGACTCATCCTGACTGGGTCTGTATATAAGCCCACACATATCAAATTTTACAAGATACCATAGGGTAAGAGCCCGATGCCTCCTGGGTGGAACGAAGATTTTTCTTCACCACCTTGCACCAGCCCGCCAAGGGCGTGTTGCCCTCCTAGCCCCCCTGGAAACCCTGCCTCTGCCTCCAGTCACCAGTCCGTCAAGCTCCTGAAGTATGCAGATGACGCCACCCTCATTAGACTCATCTCTGATGGGGACAAGATTGCTTACAGGTGGGAGGTTGAACATCTGGTGACCTGGTGCAACCAGATCAACGCTCTAAAGACAGTGGAGATGGTTGTGTACTATAGAAAGAACTCTGCTTCACCTGCCCCCATCATCCTCTGTAACTCCACTATTGACACTGTGGAGTCTTTCCGCTTCCTGGGAACTATCATCTCCCAGGACCTCAAGTGGGAGCCAAACATCAGCTCCCTCATCAAGAAAGCACAGCAGAGGATGTACTTCCTACGACAGCTGAAGAAATTCAGTCTGCCAAAGACAATGATGGTGCACTTCTACATAGCCATCACTGAGTCCATCCTCACCTCCTCCATCACCATCTGGTACACTGCTGCCACTGCCAAGGACAAGGGCAGACTGCAGCGTGTCATTCAGTCTGCAGAGAAGGTGATCGGCTGCAATCTCCCGTCTCTTCAGGACCTGTACATCTCCAGGACCCTGAGGCGTGCAGGAAAGATTGTGGCTGATCCCTCCCATCCCGGACACAAACTCTTTGAGACACTCCCCTCTGGCAGGAGGTTGCCGTCCATCAGGGCCAAAACCTCACGCCACAAGAACAGTTTTTTCCAGTCTGTTGTCAGCCTTATCAACAATGCCCGGAACCCCCCTGACACTCTTCACACTCCACTGCTGCCTCTATTTGTCACATTGACATTACCAAAACTCCATGCGTTACATTAACGCTCAACTATTTTACTGTATCGCTGCCAGCTGCACTGCTCTTTTCATTCTGAAAAAAAAAGGACTGTGTATGTATATTTATATTGTTATATTTTTACTTTTGAAGAGCTTATTCTAAAAGATTTGTCATGCACCAACTTCACCAAAACAAATTCCTGGTATGTGTAAAATCGTACTTGGCAATAAAGCTTTTCTGATTCTGATTCTGATCCCTAAATAAAAATCGTTCCATTTCATAATGCAGTGTGGCGTGCTCATACCACGAGGTGCAGGGACATCGATGTATATCCTAACGTATATCTGACAGATAACTCAGGTGTCTCTCAGTGAAAAGTGAGGGCTCTATTTTCGATTCTGCCGCCGGTGCGGCACAAAGTCAGGTCCGCTTTGCCGATGGGGTGTGGCAGCGCAGACTTTGGTATTTTCGTGCACTGCACTGCCGGCGCAACTACTCCCCCTCCTCATCTCAGTCCCACCCAGTAGCACAACTTGGAAGGAGGGAGGGGAGAAGGCGTGGAGTGGGTTTGACACAGCCGAGTCCAATCTTCACCAATCACACCAGCTCCTCACTTCACCTTTAAAAACGCAGTTGGCGAGGCGCATGGCAAGTTTCGGGGATGACTGAACCCACGCAGGAAAGTGTCCAACACCCAAACTTCTCCCAGGAGGAGACTGACGTTCAGGTCCAGGCTCGCAGTGGCCGTATCTACGGCCTTGTGAAATTTAATTCAATACTGTCTATCCCTTTAGTGTGGAAAGTTATTGATCATCAGATGTTTTTTGAACTGATGTGACCGCAAATACTCACTTAATGACAAAGCTGGGCAGGGAGGCGCTCCCTCCTCTCCTGTGCGCTCTGCTGCTCTCCCAGTTGACACGGCACATGCAATTCAGCTTCTCTCCGTCTTAAGTCCCTTAATGTGTCCTCCGTGAGTTCATAGTGACATCCACGTCGTACAGCCATGTTGTGTAAAACGCAACATGCCACGAAGAATGCGCCGACACTCTGAGGGTAGCAGCCACCCATCCAGAGGGGTGTCCCCCTGAAAGACTGTAGGGATGCTGAATTCGCTAGGATGAACGAGTCATGTGCCGACCCGGGGAAATTGGTATACATGTTTGTCACCAGGCAATTTGAGTCACAGATCACCAGACATCCCTGTTTCACCTGTGAGTACTTAGTACTTAGTACTTCCCATTATGTCACTGACTGACAGGTTGCAAAAAATGAGATACATGGGCAGGTGGAGGCTCTTGTCAATAAAAATTAGAACTGTAATGCCTACATTTACAACCATCAGAAAAAATGTAGGAAATGAAGAAGAGGAAAAAGACAGGGTACATGGAATCCTTTGTGACCGCAATCCCATCGATGAGGAGGGTGAAGCTGTTGTAGGTGTAGTTTTCCATCAACCTGAAATAACAAGATAACAGTCTTGTGTTCATGTTAGGAGATTGATAAAATATTGTCAATCAAGATATCAGAGATACTGGCTGTGTTAAATGACATTAGCTGCTGTTCAACAAATAAAAACTTTTCCATTGAATAAAAAGTAAACATAGCAACACTGGCTCATGCAAAATTAAACATCTCTACACATTTTTTTAGAATATATGAAAATGCATTTTTCATGATTGTTATACATAAATACCTGCTTTGTGACTGCATCAGTATTTAGTTGTCACTACAGGTGGCATTCAGTAATAAGAGGTTCCCACTGTTTTATGGCTGCAGTTTTAGCATCAGGGGACTCACTTCGTCTTCCATAACACGTGATGTAACACTAAGTCATCAGTTTGGTAACATTAGCATGCTAACATACTCACAATGCAGTCTGGAGTAGCATTATTCCAACCCTGAGACTGCAATGACCCCTGCACTGTCAGAAGCAATCAGTAGTCAGACAACACTGATCAGTCAGGCAGAATTAAAGTAAAATGTCAACACTCATTTCATGAGTTTCTTAAGATTCATTTAACAACTTTATTATCAGAAAATTATTTTCACCACTTCCAATAGCAAAAAAGGAGAAGGATGTCAACAAACTCTTCAGGAGACAGAATCCCCGGATAGCAGCTGGTCCGGATTCTGTCTTCCCATCTGCCTTGAAGCACTGCGCTGATCAGCTGTCTCCGGTGTTCACAGATATTTTCAACACCTCATTGGAGACATGTCACATGCCAGCCTGCTTCAAGTCTTCAACCATCATCACTGTCCCCAAGAAGCCAAGGACCACAGGACCCGTCACCCTGACCTCTGTGGTCATGAAGTCCTTTGAGCGCCTTGTGCTCTCACACCTCGACATCACTGACCCTCTCCTGGACCCCCTGCAGTTTGCCTGCAGAGCCAACAGATCTGTAGATGATGCAGTCAACTTGGCCCTCCACTTCATCCTCCAGCACCTGGACTCCGCGGGAACCTATGCCAGGATCCTGTTTGTGGATTTCAGTTCTGCTTTTCAGACCATCATCCCAACTCTGCTTCAGGAGAAGCTCTCCCAGCTGAGCGTGCCTGACTCCACCTGCAGGTGTATTACAGACTTCCTGTCTGACAGGAAACAGTGCATGAAACTGGGGAAACACGTCTCTGACACTAAAACCATCAGCACCGGATCCCCCCAGGGCTGCGTTCTTTCTCCTCTGCTCTCCTCCCTATATACGAACAGCTGCACCTCCAGTCACCAGTCCGTCAAGCTCCTGAAGTTTGCGGATGACACCACCCTCATTAGACTTATCTCTGATGGTGACAAGTCCGCCTACAGGTGGGAGGTTTACCATCTGGTGACCTGGTGCAACCAGATCAACGCTCTAAAGACAGTGGAGATGGTTGTGTACTATAGAAAGAACTCTGCCTCACCTGCCCCCATCATCCTCTGTAACTCCACTATTGACACTGTGGAGTCTTTCCGCTTCCTGGGAACTATCATCTCCCAGGACCTCAAGTGGGAGCCAAACATCAGCTCCCTCATCAAGAAAGCACAGCAGAGGATGTACTTCCTACGACAGCTGAAGAAATTCAGTCTGCCAAAGACAATGATGGTGCACTTCTACATAGCCATCACTGAGTCCATCCTCACCTCCTCCATCACCATCTGGTACACTGCTGCCACTGCCAAGGACAAGGGCAGACTGCAGCGTGTCATTCAGTCTGCAGAGAAGGTGATCGGCTGCAATCTCCCGTCTCTTCAGGACCTGTACATCTCCAGGACCCTGAGGCGTGCAGGAAAGATTGTGGCTGATCCCATAATGCAGTGTGGCGTACTCATACCACGAGGTGCAGGGTCATCGATGTATATCCTAACGTATATCTGACAGATAACTCAGGTGTCTCTCAGTGAACACTGAGTGTCTGAGCTTCTCCCTCTGGGGCAGCTCCATATATAAAGAATCTACATTCGAGAATTGAATGCTGTCGTCAGTCTTTGCATCATAACAGGAAACCAAACATTCCACTGCAGCCTGTCAGCCATGAAGCTCAATGACGTGAATCAGCTTCAAGGATCCTGTAGGGGTAGTTGTTTGAAAGTGAAAATAATGAGAGCCTGAATCAAACCTGCTGAGAACATTGATGTTCAGCTTTACTCACAGAAAGTGGACAGACGTCTGCTCCTGTCCTGGAGCTTGTGACATAATCATACAGTTAAGTTTCCCTCATAATCAGTAATATCAGAATTTGTACCATCACATCCACACTTACACAGTATGAAACAGGCCTGCTGCCTGATCACAACCATGAGGTTCATTCTATATTCATATTTATGACTCTGTGGCCACACGTAATGCTATAGCTTAATGCTAAATCAGTCCTTGACAAGTTAAACTTGTAACTGTATAAAGTTTCCCTTTAAACTCCATGAGATGATCTGCCTGTCTTTGGACACAGCTATAACCTGAGTCTGCTGTCCCTAGTAGTTCCTACCAAATGTTGAGGTTATTGCTCAGTCGGTCATATATACGCTTGAAAAATAACTACAGTTTAAGTTCTATGTAAGGTCATGCATTGTTACCTTCATAACTTCAGGTCTTGTTCCCCAGTACAACATGTGTTTGTATGTACTGAACTGGTACTACGGAGCCCGTAAAGTGCCACGAAGAAGGAAAAAAAAAAAAAAAAAAACTATATAGTGCGCACGAGATACTAAAACGTGCACATGAATTGATAAAACGTACTCGTTCATTTATACAGACAGGCAGCAACGCATCCCATGTTTTAGGGCAAAAGCCACAAGAATGTCATCATATAAGATTCCGAGGTGAAAATAAAAATTAGTTAGCTGAGCTCTTCTCTCCATTGTATCACGTGTGTGACTGTGAACATCTGAAGTTGTCACTACGGAGAGCCGTACACGGACAAGTTAAAGCGTGGGAAATAACGGTATCTGGAGCGCACGTTTTATTAACTCAAGGACATGATTTAGCTTAAACGTGCACAAGTATTAGTGTCTCGTGTGCACGTTTTAGCATCTCGTGCAGTCGATTTTGTATTACGTGCACAGGTTTTAGTATCTTGTGTGCACTATATACTTTTCTTTTTTCTTCATGGCACTTTTGGGGTTCCATATGGTACACCGTCAGTACAAAAGATTACACTGTAACTCTGGAGTAATTAAGATACATGTTGTGGGAAATCAAAGCGAGAGCAGAGCAACTATGGTGCCATCTTGTTGCATTTATTATATACTGATGAAGATCACAAATCTGAATAGATCATTTACAACAAACGATATACAATATTTACAATAACAACCTCTTTAAATAAAGCTGTTCACATAGACATAACCAATATCCCACGTTTCATTATTTCATTTGTGGTTGTCCTGTTTTCTAATACTCTGTGTTCACTGTCTGTAGAACTTTTTTGCTCTCAACATTTATTTACTCATTTACATATAAAATAACAGAATATTTGATGCAGTAGAGTTTTGATACAACAAAATCTCAGATCGTGGTTTGATATGATTTTTATCATTTCCTTGAATTGTTTGCGAAAGTAAATGTTTATTTGTTACACAATGGAAAACACTTCAAGTTCTTAAATATTTCCAGATAATTTTTCGTATTTCTTTAGACTGCACCCCATAAATGATGGTGTTGAGGCTACCAGGCACTATAGCAAGCAGAATAGCAGAGAGTTTTCGGTATTCTTTGTACTGAGGGAAGCGATGTAGAATAATGAGAATAAATGCACATATCAGCAGGATCAGATACACAACCAGGTGAGTGCCGCAGGTCTTCAAGGCCTTACTGTTCAATGACTTACTTTTACTGGTCAAGCAGACTAGTGTGATCTTAGTGTAGGTGAAAACCATGCTGCCTATAGAAGCTGTGAACAGAACTACAGTGAAAGTGAGGCCATAGACATTATTGATGAACACATTCTCGCAGGAGAGTTTAAACAATGAGGGATTGTCACAGAAGGGGTGTGTGATCACAGTCCTGCATCGGTTCAACCGTATGGTCAAACCGAGCAGAATCCCAACCAAAACAAAGGCCACTCCCCAGGCAGACACTGTCAGCTTGATCACCATCTTGTTGGTCATTATGGCAGAATAGCGCAGAGGATTGCAGATGGCCACATATCTGTCAAATGTCATAATCATGAGCACGGTGTGGGAAGTCGTACCAAACAACTGTGTAATGAAAGCTTGGACCACACATTCATAATAACTGATGAGGCGCTCAGAGGGAGGCCGCAACACATCTACAAGCAAACGGGGCAAAATATTAGTACTTCCCATTATGTCACTGAGCGACAGGTTGCAAAAAATGAGATACATGGGCAGGTGGAGGCTCTTGTCAATAAAAATTAGAACTGTAATGCCTACATTTACAACCATCAGAAAAATGTAGGAAATGAATAAGAGGAAAAAGACAGGGTACATGGAATCCTTTGTGACCGCAATCCCTTCAACGAGGAGGGTGAAGCTGTTGTAGGTGTAATTTTCCATCAACCTGAAATAACAAGATAACAGTCTTGTGTTCATGTTAGGAGATTGATAAAATATTGTCAATCAAGATATCAGAGATACTGGCTGTGTTAAATGACATTAGCTGCTGTTCAACAAAACAAATAAAAACTTTTCCATTGAATAAAAAAGTAAACATAGCAGCACTGGCTCATGCTAAATTAAACATCTCTACATATTTCTAGAAAATATGAAAATGCATTTTTCTTGCTTGTTATACATAAATACCTGCTTTGTGACTGCATCAGTGTTTAGTTGTCACTACAGTTAGCATTCACTGCAGCTATGAATGGATCTCACTGTTTCATGGCTGCAGTTTTAACATCCTGGACCCTCTACAATTTGCATACCGGCCCATTAGATCCACTGAGGATGCCATCGCTCACATACTACACACTGTCCTATCACACCTGGAGAAGAGCAAGGGAAAAGTACTGAACTATGTGAGACTGTTATTTGTTGACTATAGTCCAGCCTTTAATACTATTCTTCCCTCCACCCTCATCACAAAGCTCAGGAGCCTGGGGCTGAACAATGTCCTCTACAGGTGAATCCTGGACTTTTTGTCAGAGAGACCTCAGGTGGTGAAAGCAGGCAGACACACCTCATCCCCCCTCACCCTCAGCACAGATATGGAATGATATGGAATCACCACCATGCAGGACCATAAGGCCCTGCAGGGAGTGGTGCAAATAAAAACTTTTCCATTGAATAAAAAAGTATACATAGCAGCATTCGCTCATGCAAAATTGAACATCTCTACATATTTTTTAGAATGTATGAAAATGCATTTTTCATGCTTGTTATACATAAATACCTGCTTCGTGACTGCATCAGTATTTAGCTGTCACCACAGTTAGCATTCACTGCAGCAATGAAGGAATATGGCTCCAGTTTTAACATCAGGGGACTCACTTAATCTTCCATAACACGTGATGTAACATTAAGTCATCAGTTCGGTAACATTAGCATGCTAACATACTCACAATGCAGTCTGGAGTAGCATTATTCCAACCCTGAGACTGCAATGACCCCTGCACTGTTAGACGCAGTCAGTGTTCAGACAGCGCTGATCAGCCAGGCAGACTTAAAGTAAAATGTCAACACTCATTTCATGAGTTTCTTAAGATTCCTTTAACTACTTCACTATCAGAATGGAATTTTCACCACTTCCAATAGCAAAAAAGAAGAGGGTGTCACTTAGAAGTGCAAACTGCATTCATACATAAGTGTAACATAATTTCAACCACATGTCAGACCTAGTATTTACTGCTATTTATGATCTTAATCATGCATTAATTCAACTTTCATTTTAACCTAATTTTAACTTCAATAAATATAGCTGCATAAAAAGCTGTCAAAAGATCCTGGACATCAAGAAACATAAATACAAAGCGAAAAATGTAAATTTACAAAAATAAAAAGACAAATCAGCAAAATGATAAAACTTTGGGAATAAATCAAACAATTAAAATTTCAAGCAGATGAATCAACCAAAAGAAGAACAGCTGGACATAAAATACAGATGAAATTAAAATAAAATAAGATTTAAAACCTGCATTGTCTTAAAGATAAAACTGTGGTAAGCTTCAGATCAGGGGTTCTCAATAAACAGTAAAAATAACAGAATAATATTTAATCAATTAATTAAGGTCACATCTCTTGTGATTGGGCCAGCACACAATTGAACGGTTTGTCCAAAGTTTCTTTCTGACTCAAACTTATTCTTACAACCTCATTTACACTAGAAATTTCATTATAGAGTAAAGGAATTCACTGTATCTGAGTAATGTTAACATGTGAACTCGACAGCAACAACATGAAGCACTGTGTGCACAAGTTAATGTCACCATGACAACAATGTCAACAACAGGAAAATGAGCCACATTACAACCACATTCATCTGCAGACAGGATGGCTGTGAATGAGCTCCAGCTACAATGTGAATTCAGTGTCACTTATAGATGAACAGAAAGTTCATCCTGAAATAAAAATTGTTCCATTTCATAATGCAGTGTGGCATGCTCATACCACGAGGTGGCAGGGTCATCGATGTTTATCCTAACGTATATCTGACAGATAACTCAGGTGTCTCTCAGTGAACAGTGAGGGCTTTATTTTCGATTCTGCCGCCGGCGCGGCGCAAAGTCAGGTCCGCTTCGCCGATGGGGTGTGGCAGCACAGACTTTGTATTTTCGTGCACTGCGCTGCCGGCACAACTACTCCCCCTTCTCATCTCAGTCCCACCCAGCGGCACAACTCGGAAGGAGGGAGGGGAGAAGGCGTGGAGTGGGTTTGACACAGCCGAGTCCAATCTTCACCAATCACACCAGCTCCTCACCTCACCTTTAACATCCACGTCGTACAGCCATGTTGCATTTTACACCATGAAGAATCCACCGACACTCTGAGGGCTGTATGTTAATGAACCACCTGTCTGGTCCAGACATCTAAAACGCATTTTGAGAACCCCAGATATGTGTTTGATGACTGACTGAGCACTGCTGAAAACACCGTTAAAACCACGCTGCTGTCTATGTGGCATCATCAACCGCGTTTTCAGTGGATAGCCGTTATCACCTAGCAGCCACCCATGCAGAGGGGTGTCCCCCTGAAAGACTGTAGGGATGCTAGAATTCGCTAGGATGAACGAGTCATGTGCCGACCCGGGGAAATTGGCATACACGTTTGTCACCAGGCAATTTGAGTCACAGATCACCAGACATCCCTGTGTCACCTGTGTACATTCGGTCAGGTTGAGTGACCATCACGCGTGCCGAACGCGCTTGCAATGTGGTTTCAACTGAATGCACCATAGGTGGGAAACTCCCTAACCTAGAGGACATCTATATCAAGCGGTGCAAGGACAAGACCACCAAAATCCTGAGAGACCCCAGCCCCCCAGACTATGGTATGTTCTTTCTGCTCTGCTCAGGAAACAGATATTACACATTGGCGGCAAGGACTGAGAGACTCAGGAAGACTTTCTTCCCCCAAGCCGTCTGATTTCTAAATGGCACTGATTAGCACTTTTGGAAAATAGGCATCTGCAATAACCTCTGCAATAACCTCCCGACATCTTGAATGCATTGTTTTCTTGTCTGTTACTGTCTTCATGGCTTGTTTCTGTGTCTGTTTTTTTGTTTTGTTTTGTTTTGTTTTGTTTTGTTTTGTTTTGTTTTGTTTTTACTTAGCATGGAGCCGACTGTACATTTCACTGCATTGTATATTTGTGACAAATAAAATCTGAATCTGAATCTAAATCAGTCCCTTACTAGTTAAACCTGTAGCTGTATAAAGTTTCCCTTTAAACTCCATAAGATGAAATGATCTGCTTGTCTTTTGACACGGCTATAACCTGAGTCTGCTGTCCCTCCTACCAGTGTGTTTGCGGATGAACTGACCGTTGTCAAGCGGTCGTCACATAGCTTTTGGATAACATTCACAAGCTGGCTAAAATTACAGCTGCGTTACAGAAGCATGTGGTTGGATCGAACCATGAGTGACATGTAGACTGAGTGAATTCTACGAGGCCACAAACAAACATCCAGTGAGATTGTTGGTCAGATGAACAACAGCTGAGACGGTCTTCAGAGTATCCATGACAGTCCACTGTCCCCTGGACCTTTGTTCTGACTTAAATGGACAGATGTTCACCACAAACTACCCCAAAATAAAAATGAACAATGTAGTTTTCTTCTTTGTTGGTCACCTAAAAAGTTCAGAAATACAATCACATCAGAGTTAAATGACACAGAAACAGAATATTTGATGCAAAGAGTTTTGATTCAATAAAATCTCAGATATCTCTTGATATGATTTATATAATTTCCTTGAATTGTGTGTGAAAGTAAATGTTTATTTGTTACACAATTGAAAACACTTTAAGGTCTGAAATATTTCCAGATAATTTTTCGGATTTCTTTAGACTGCACCCCATAAATGATGGTGTTGAGGCTACTAGGCACTATAGCAAGCAGAATGGCAGAGAGTTTTCGGTATTCTTTGTACTGAGGGAAGCGATGCAGAATAATGACAATAAATCCACACATCAGCAGGATTAGATACACAACCAGGTGAGTGCTGCAGGTCTTCAAGGCCTTACTGTTCAATGACTTACTTTTACTGGTCAAGCAGACTAGTGTGATCTTAGTGTAGGTGAGAACCATGCTGCCTATAGACGCTGTCAACAGAACTACAGTGAAAGTGAGGCCATAGACATTATTGATGAACACACTCTCGCAGGAGAGTTTAAATAATGAGGCATTGTCACAGAAGGGATGTGTGATCACAGTCCTGCATCGGTTCAGCCGTATGGTCAAACCGAGCAGAATCCCAACCAAAACAAAGGCCACTCCCCAGGCAGACACTGTCAGCTTGATCACCATCTTGTTGGTCATTATGGCAGAATAGCGCAGAGGATTGCAGATGGCCACATATCTGTCAAATGGCATAATCATGAGCACGGTGTGGGAAGTCGCACCAAACAACTGTGTAATGAAAGCTTGGACCACACATTCATAATAACTGATGAGGCGCTCAGAGGGAGGCCGCAACACATCTACAAGCAAACGGGGCAAAATATTAGTACCTCCCATTATGTCACTGAGTGACAGGTTGCAAAAAATGAGATACATGGGCAGGTGGAGGCTCTTGTCAATAAAGATTAGAACTGTAATGCCTACATTTACAACCATCAGAAAAATGTAGGAAATGAAGAAGAGGAAAAAAACAGGGTACATGGAATCCTTCCTGACCACAATCCCTTCGATGAGGAGGGTGAAGCTGTTGTAGGTGTAATTTTCCATCAACCTGAAATAACAAGATAACAGTCTTGTGTTCATGTTAGGAGATTGATAAAATATTGTCAATCAAGATATCAGAGATACTGGCTGTGTTAAATGACATTAGCTGCTGTTCAACGAAACAAAAACTTTTCCATTGAATAAAAAAGTATACATAGCAGCATTCGCTCATGCAAAATTGAACATTTCTACATATTTTTTCGAATGTATGAAAATGCATTTTTCTTGCTTGTTATACATAAACACCTGCTTTGTGACTGCATCAGTATTTAGCTGTCACTACAGTTAGCATTCACTGCAGCAATGAAGGAATCCCACTGTTTATGGCTACAGTTTTAACATCAGGGGACTCACTTAATCTTCCATAACACGTGATGTAACATTAAGTCATCAGTTCGGTAACATTAGCATGCTAACATACTCACAATGCAGTCTGGAGTAGCATTATTCCAACCCTGAGACTGCAATGACCCCTGCACTGTTAGACGCAGTCAGTGTTCAGACAGCGCTGATCAGCCAGGCAGACTTAAGGTAAAATGTCAGCAAATATAACTAGCTAACATTTATTGCCAGTAGCTTGGTTGTAGCAATTTGTAGGATTTACTGATTAACAGATTCTTGTATGAGTGACTTTTATGCAGAGACTAGATTGAAAACTTGGAAACTTTTTGCCTGGCCAAAAAAGTCAAGAAATAGAATCATGTGCTTTTATTTTGAAGGGCATTCTTTATGCAGTGGAATGCCATCTTTTTTCCTCGATTTGGGTCCCAACTTGTCATGAAGGGGTGATGGTGGGTCCCAGATGGTGGAAGCCAGACCAGTTGAGAACCACTGGTTTAGAACATTCTTTATTGACTAGATGTTCACCTTTATTCACCATATGATAACACAATAACAGGACCAATTCAGATGGCTTGTAAAGGGGTTTTTATTGATTTTACATGTGTTCCAATTCCATAGAAAACAGTTGTATTTAATTGAAACAACAACATATTTGTTGTATTGTATTGTTGTATATTGTTGCTGTTGTTAATTGAAACAACAACAGCAACAATATTTAATTAGTTTTAATATTTAATTTGCAGAGTAAAACTAAACAACAACCATTCACACACACACTCACACCTAGGGGCAATTTTACAGTCACCAATTAACCTAATGAGGTCTGTGGGAGGAAGCCGGAGTGCCCAGAGAGAACCCACGCATGCACAGGAAGAACATGCAAACTTCGCACAGAAAGGCCCGACCCGGGAATCGAACCAGCAACCTTGTTGCTGTGAGGCACGCGCACTACCTGCTGTGCCACCGTGCAACCCTTTAGAAAAACATGTTGCCATTTAATTTTTCAAATGAAACTAATAGGTTGTAGGTGGCCAGAGCTGCAAAATAAAAAGCTGAAACAGATAATAGTTTATATTTGAAAGCAGATGCAGACAGGAGACATGTGGAAAGAGTGAGAGGGATGCGATTATATGTTTTGCACCTTAGACCACAAGGCCACACAAGGCCCTAAAACACCCCTCTTATTTTTTGTGATGGACTTGTACATTAAAACACCTGATGATGCTAGCACGCAGGTCTTTACTGACCAGTCCATAAATGATGGGGTTGACGGCTGGTGGGATAATGACAAACAGGATACTGAAGAACTTCTTGATATTTTGGGAGACTGAAGGGAACCTCAGACTCAAAATGATGACCACTGAAGCTATTTCATAGAGCACATAAACAACAAGGTGCGATGCACATGTCTGAAAGGCCTTGCTGCGGATGATGCTGTCACCTCTGCCCTGTTTTACTGAAGCATTCAGGATTCTGAAGTAGGAAAAAGCGATGATGAGGAAGATGCCTGTACTCACAACCCAGGACATGGACAGACCTAGAAAAACATAAAAATCACAGTCATCCTTTCAGTTAAAACATGTGAACCTCCCATTCTGTCTACTGTCCCTTTACTTCACTTTGTTCTGCAGTAAGAGTGATTGCTGTAAAGCTTTATCATTTAAGTTATTCTAATAATAATAATAATACCGTAGATATTATTTATGGTGGTGGGAGAGCAGGCCAGGCTCAGGATACTGCGGTTGCTGCAGTAGACGTGTTTGATGGTGTTACCACACAGCGAGACGTTCATGTGTAAGGCGAAGAGCACAGAAATACACAGCAGAGCGGTGAACCAGGCCAGGGCGCAGCAGAGGTGTAGCCGAGCCGACGTCATGATGGTTGGATACCTGAGAGGTTCACACACGGCAACGTACCTGCAGAAAGAGTTAAAGACATAAAAACACCCTTGTTTTTTCCAGCTAAATGTATAGCATCTGAAACTATTTGCATCTACAGTATTTCTATATAAATATCCTAAAGTTACTCTCATATAGGTTTTGCTCACAGTCAAACCCAAACATAATGTATGGCCACAAAATAAATACACATACAGACTATTTGGGGGGCATTTTGTGCAAAGTATTAAGGAATTCTTTGAGATGAAAGTAGAAAAATAAATAAAAATAGTTAGTAGAAAAGCATTTGAATTGATTTGTTTCAACTCAAGGTTGCCTGGATCTAAAAAACTTTTCTTTTCCCAGGACACAGACTCGAGACTTGGGAAGGTAGCAAAAAGGTGCAGCAAAGGTCTTTCCATAACCCATTAATAATATTTCATAACACTTAAAGACCAAAACACACCCAGTCTGACACTGAAGCTGAAATCTTCTTTTAAAACAGTAAATTCATCTCTCGGTCAGTACTATTTATGCATGACAGCAAAACAACAACTTCAACCTGTGATTAACTCTCTTTTTGTGCTGATGCATTTTGATACCTGTCATAGGCCATTGCACCCAGAATAGTCTGAACTGCGACCCCGTACGTGTGCACCGAAAAGGCCTGAGCGATGGCTGGGATGTAGGCAATCTTCTTCTGCCCCGTCAAGAAGTAGAACATGAGACGAGGCAGCACCGCTGTGGACCCCAGCAGATCACAGACTGCCAGGTTACAAACCATGACGTACATGGGTCTGTGCAGGTTCTTGTCTATGATGATGATACTCGCCACTGTGCCATTCCCCAGCAGCGTCACCATGTAGTTCAGCAGGGCCAGGATGAACAGTAGAGAGCCGTATCCTGGCGGAACATGGAAGCTCTCCAGCTCGAATACAATGGGCTGTTTGAGAGGTGTTACCACTGTTATGTTCTCCATCTGAAGCAGCACAGTTCTGCAAGAGAAAGGTGCAACTTAAAGCATCATTTAACAATTAACTGTGTCACAAACCTACTGCATTATTTATGTTTAGCATTTTGCTAATATCCATTAAATCCTGTGTAAATATCCTGTGCAATAGTACAAAAACACTGTATTTTTATTATCATTATCGTACGATGTGCAATATACGCATATTTAGGATTTGTTTACATTTCTTTATTCCTTCTTGATTTTTATTTTTGTTGTTTTCTACGGCTCCCTCTTTATTCTTTATTCTTGCCATTACTGCTGTCTGTAACAACATAATTTCCTCGGTGTGTGATCAATAAAGCTATATCTTGTCTTATCTTATTTTAAATATCTAACCCCATGCTACTGTAAACTCCAGTAAAGGGTTGTTAAAAACAGAAATGTGAACAAAACCAGTCTTTAGTGATGTTTGTGATTCTGAAATAAATAGATAAATATAATGCATCACACGGTTAAAAATATAATGCATCACACGGTTACCTGCAGTAAAACGGGCAACTTACACTTAATGAACAGACAGCAATTCAAGATTTCATCAAACACGTGAAAGAAATGATAACGATGATAATGATGATGATAAGGATGCAAAGGTTTTCGTGAAAAGCCCAAAGAGTCCTTTTCCACGCTCCTGTCTTCTCGTTTGAGCGTTGACGATGCTCTGACTTGTCGAGGAGTGCGTGTTTGCTTTTGATGATTTTGCTTTGTGTTCTGAGTGTCAATCAGCAACGTTGATCCCTGCCCACAGTCAGCATTGTCATAGAAACATCAACCGCCCTTCGCAGCCCCAAGCTGATACTAAGGCTGTCTGGCTGTGATTTTAAGATAATAACTTCCGAGAAATACGTAATTTATTTCCATAGAAAACAGGAAGTTCAATTATAAACAAGATGGTCACCATTCAGAATCATTTAATCCCTGTATTTCTTCAAATCTCAATCCATTTTCATAACCCTGATAACAGTATTTCTATGTCAGGCTTTAGTGTCCTTCTCCTCTGCAGGGATCACTCAGTGTCAGCTTTTTTTAGCTCCATTGCTGGTTGCTGAAACGGTGCATCCAGCTTTATTTTTGCAAAATTGTTTTGCACTAAATGGACATGACAGTAGAGTGAGTGAAAATCCTCATTTCTCTTGTTTCCTCCATACTTCTCCTTGTGTATCTGCATATTCATGGAGTTAAGTCAAAGGGGGACACATTTTGGACTCAAGGCTAGTTATCTCCATCTCAGGGGACAAGGAGGAGCTGCGGAGAGTACAGCGGGAGCTGAAGTATAATATCAGGAGGTGTAAGAAAAACTACAGGGAGAAACTGGAGCAGCGCCTAGAGAAGAACAATGTCCGAAATGTGTGGAGAGGTCTGAAAAATATCTCGGGCCATGGCAAAAGTGGGTATGGACAAGCCACCACTGGAGATCAGGCCTGGGCAAATGAGTTAAACTTGTTTTTTTTTAATAGATTTGACTCTGCCCCCACTCCAGCCCCCTTTCATTGGGGCCTAAACTGCAGTCCTTAACACCTCAGCTCCCCTCAGACACCTCTGCTCCAACCCCCATTGTCATCAAGGTCCCCCCACCACCACCACTTACAGCTCTGGACTACCCCCCACAGTCACCCACCTCCCCCCCTCTCCATCACTATGGACCAGGTGAGGAGGGAGCTCAGTAAGACAAAGGCCAGGAAAGCCACAGGCCCAGATGCCATCAGCTCCAGGGTGCTCAGGGAGTGTGCAGACCAGCTCAGTCAGGTGGTTCTGTACATGTTCAACCTGAGTCTCAGTCTGGAGAGAGTCCCAGCCCTGTGGAGGACCTCCTGCGTTGTGCCGGTTCCAAAAACAGCCTATCCCAGGGAACCAAGCCACTACAGACCTGTCGCCCTGACCTCCCACCTAATGAAGACCATGGAGAGGATCGTCCTCGGCCACCTCACCCAGGTGAGCTCTGTGCTGGACCTGCTGCAGTTCGCTTATCGACCTGGCATCGGGGTGGATGACACTGTCACCTACCTGCTACACCGGGACCTGTCTCACCTGGTGTCCCCCGGGAGCACTGTGAGAGTCATGTTTTTTGACTTCTCCAGTGCTTTCAACACCATCCAGCTGTCAATGCTGAAAGGGAAAATGGAGGTGGCTGGTGTGGACCAACAGCTGGCTGCGTGGACCATTGACTACCTCACTGAAAAACCGCAGTATGTGAGGTTACACAGCTGTGTGTCAGATGTGGTAGTCAGCAGCACGGGGGACCCCCAGGGAACAGTGCTGTCACCGGTCCTTTTCGCCCTCTACACCTCGGACTTCATGTACAACTCCACCTTCTGTCATCTGCAGAAATTCTCTGATGACAGTGCTATTGTTGCCTGTGTGTCAGAGGAGAATGAGCAGGAGTACGGGGGGGGGGGGGTCATCACAGACTTCGTGGACTGGTGTCAGCAGAACCACCTGATCCTAAACACTGGCAAGACCAGGGAGATGGTTGTTGATTTCCAAAGGAAACCTTCCCCTCACACACTGGTGAACACCCAAGGCTTGGACATTGACGTGGTGGACTCATTTAAGTACCTGGGTGTTCACCTCAACAATAAACTGGACTGGACAGACAACTCTAACACCCTGTATAGGAAGGGCCAGAGTCGTCTACAACTGCTGAGGAGACTGAGGTCCTTTGGTTTGTGCAGGACTCTACTACGGACTTTCTATGACACTGTGGTGGCCTCTGCAGTGTTTTATGCCATAGTGTGCTGGGGAGGGGGCAGCACGGATAGAGACAGGAAGAGACTAAACAAACTGGTTAAGAGAGCCAGCTCTGTCCTGGGCTGGCCACTGGACTCCATCGAGGAGGTGGCAGACAGAAGGATGTTAGCCAAGCTGACATCCATCATGGACATCTTCTCCCACCCCCTGCACCACACTGTTAGGACCCTGAGCAGCTCCTTCAGCACAAGACTTTTACATCACCAGTGCAGGAAGGAGTGCTACCACAGGTCATTCCTGCCCACAGCCATCAGACTGTATGACAGTGCACAATAAACATCCACTCAAATGCAAGTTGTACTGATAACCTCTGTTTTCATGTGCAATCGTCATTTTTAAATTAGTGTGTACGTATTGTATATATTGTAAATTACAATAAGGTATATAACATTTGAGCAATATTTTTTCTTCTTGTTATTTTTTGTCTTCTTGTCCTCTGACTTCTTGCACTCCATCTTGTTGCTGCTGTAACACATGAATTTCCCCCATTGTGGGATAAATAAAGTCTTATCTTATCTTATCTTATCTTATCTTATCTTATCTTATCTTATCTTATCTTATCTGATCTGATCTGATCTGTGGATGGCTGGTGCAATCCCCAATTAGAAAACACTGATTTTGGGGTCTGTGGTTGAGGTTAGGATTAGTG
Organism: Chaetodon trifascialis; assembly: GCF_039877785.1. Classification (NCBI taxonomy): domain Eukaryota; kingdom Metazoa; phylum Chordata; class Actinopteri; order Chaetodontiformes; family Chaetodontidae; genus Chaetodon; species Chaetodon trifascialis. The sequence goes on along the minus strand of NC_092071.1, from coordinate 5,450,775 downwards.
TAAATCCCCAGGAAATGTGTGTGTGTGTGTGTGTGTGTGTGTGTGTGTGTGTGTGTGTGTGTGTGTGTGTGTGTGTGTGTGTGTGTGTGTGTGTGTGTGTGTTGTGGTTGCTGTAAACCTGTGTTATTACTCTGCTGTAATGAGTGTCCTGGAGGCCTCTGAGCTCCCAGGTGCCTCATTGACCAGCAGGTTAATAGAATTAAAAACTGCACTGAGGAGTTCAGGGGGCGACGGACAAGAGGCTCCCCTCTCTGAAAACACTCCAGCCTGCAGATCGGGCCTCTCTCTCTTAGTCTTCACGTGTCTCTCTATCTCTTTCCTCTGTCCATCGTGTAATTTCAACCATTTCTGAACTCAGACGGGTATGTAACTGCAAGGCTTTCCAAAAGATTTTGCAGCCTGGCTATCAGTCAGCAGTCCAGTTCATCCCAAAAGTGTTGGACGTGGTTGAGGTCGTGGTGGATCTGTGCAGGCTAGTCAAGAAAAATTTCTTATCGACCGCATCTTTGTGCGTGGGGGTATTGTCATGTTGAAACAGGAGAGGGTTTTACCTAAACTGCCACAAAGTTAGAAGCACACTATTGTCTAAAATATTGTTAGTAGCATTAAGACTGCAAGGAAAAAACAGAAGTTCCTGAACAAAAAGGCCATGTGTTTTACAGAAGAACAGTCTCATGTTGAAATGGTAAACAATGGCACTAGAGCAAAGGTTAACGTTCACCTAAACTACTCGGGGCCATAAATATCCATAGTAAATTTCAGCAAAATCTGACCAGTAGGTGAGTTTTCTTGCTGTAGACCAAAGCACAGTATTTGGAAAATCAGCATCCAAAGTTTCATCGTGCATTGACAGCGATGTGCGTCCCTGTAGATCCCAGGAGCTTTCATTACGCCTCGTGTAGTCAGTGTTATCCTCCGATCTCTGACAAACACCTATTAGTGGCCCGCTCTCTTTGCTCCCAGAGGGCTAATTACCATCAGAAACTGTTAAGTGTTTTGTTCGGAAGCAGCTCACAGTGGACCTCATTAATGATCATCTTTGTTTCTGAAACATTAACACTCATTACTGGCTGCTGTGGCAACTGGAACACACAGTGATGAAACTGGTGGACCATCAGGAGGCAGTGTGGTCCCCAGAGCTACCAGAATGCAACAGTTTCTAGTTATCTTTGTTTACTGTTCACAACAAAGTTTTACAATGGAAAACTCTGCACAGCAGGCCCATTTAACTTATTACCACTATACAATATATCCCATGTTAGGGCTGGTTTATAGAGTTCTGCCAGTCCTGCTCTTGAAAAGTCAGAAGTATAATCACGTTTATTGGTCAGGCGTTACAAGGAAAGAAGCTGTTTTAGTGTCTGGCTGTTTTGTCTGTCTATATATCACCTACAAGGGGGAAGAAACTGAAGTTCAGGGTGAAAGGTGTGATGCTTGTCTTGACTAGGGAGCCCTGGGTCGATGGTGTGCAGAATGGCACCAGCATGACCAGATTAACCTGTTAGGAGTCCCCATAACAACAGGTCACATCAAGTATAGTGAACACAACAGTATTCAGATTACTTTTATATTAGTGCTGTCAATCGATTAAAATATTTAATTGCGATTAATCTCATGAATGCCATAGTTAACTCGTGATTAATCGCAAATTAATCGCACATTTTCATCTATTCTAAATGTCCCATTAATTATCATTTTAATACTCTTATTAACATGGAAAAGTGGATAGGCTTGCTTTGTGCAAATGTTTTTTATTGAAAACAACAACGTGTAGTGTTATATTTCACACTAACATTCTCACTTTGAGCAGTCATTCACATTTGAAGCAAAATCTCACAGAATTTAACACTGTCAATAAACAGATGACAAAAAAAAACAACACTTGGTTACAAAAAAGCCCCTTCCACAACCCTTTCTAAAGGATCAAAACACGGTGATACAAGATAAAGTTACAAGGTGCACATCATTGTAAACTAGGACTCAGGCTATAGTGCAGTTAAACCATGGCTTAAACTTTCCTTTCTTAAGTTTTCTTTGAACATACAAGCAGTCAGACTATACTGCTCTTCTGTTTATTCACCAGAGGCTTATCAACGCAGCCTAACCCTAACCCAGAAAGAATGAACATTACTTGGCTATGGCTGCAGTAAGCTTGTTCTTGGTTGCAGTATCCATATGCCTCCGCTGAAAGACATCCATTGTCGCCTGGGTTTGACAAGGAGACGGCGGAGAATTTGCATGAGCCGTGTGTTTGGCCATCAAGTGGTATTTCAGACTGGATTTGCTACGGTGATAAATCAGTTCACACCAACAATACACACAGATAACTTTGGTCTTGTCAGTCGACCCATCTGGCAACTTTTTTAATCTAAACTTTCCATTCAGATTCTTGTTCGCATCCATTTCAGCGTTTCACGCTTGACATCCACACAAACCGGTATTCTACTCCTTTACAGCTAGTGAGCAGACAAGACAAAACACGTGTGGGGGGCGTGCCTGTTGTTTTGTTTCCGGTTTACAATCAAATCTCGTAGTTTTTCTAACATTACTAGCAGTGGCCACAGCTCATAAAAAACTACAAGTTCACTAGGTCACAAAGAACGTTAATCTTGCGATTAAAAATATTTCTATATTTTTGACAGCACTATTTTATATTGTAAGGAGCAACACGCAGGCATGACGGCAGGGTTTCAGCTCTGTATGGGCCAGGGTCATTTTTGATCAGCTTTTGGCAAATGGTAGTTAAAGAGGACATGAAACACTCTGATTCTTATTTATTTCACACAGAATTAAGTATGTGGGAATATGTCTGTGGTTTTTTTTTTAAGATGGAAAGTGCCTTCACATAAAATTAGAAGAGTTTATTTTTTTCATGCTGATCAACTGCCTCAGCAACAGTGCGCCGCCATGTTGTTCTTGTGTCATTAGCCACGTCACGAGGTTGGTTGGTTGGTTGGTTGGATCAGGTTGGATACGTAGCTAGCTTGGCAGTACGAAGAAAGAATAGAAGAGGACGAAATTGAGGGAAATTTCGAAGCGATGCCATCACAATCGATGGCATACACCTTCGAGCCACTGAGGAGAAAAACACATCAAACACAGCCACGGGTTGTTTTGGAGGAAGAGCAGCTGATGGTTTCTGCAGGTGCTGAGAGAGTGGGCAACACAGCATGGTGCAGGTGTGGGAACTGCAGGGAAATGCTCACCCCGACAGAGTGTTGTCGGGAGGCGAACGTGGGCTATCTTCTGGGGGGTCTTCCCTGCATCACTTTATCCCGCACCTACCAGATGCTCTGCTGCGAGAGGGAAGTGTTGGAAGTGGCCATGCTTTTATTGAAAGACGTCCGTGCTGAGACCGTGGTGCGCCCCATTAACAGCAGGTAATTTAACGGCAACGTTAGTTGCTGAGATGGAAAGGCTCGACTGATTGAAAGATCATTATGTCCAGAATACAGTCTGCCCTATCCAGCATTATAGTTCACTGGCTAGTGTCCTCATCAAAATTGCAGGTTAATCACGCTAACTTACTTGTGTGTCACAATTGTAGACCTGCTAGTTAGCTTACTTGTGTAGCCGTAATGCCACAGCGAACTCATTTAGCGTAACGCCACACACTAACTAGCTAGTGAACCGGCTGGCCAATGTCACACCAGTAAGTTTACCAGTGTGGTAACGTTAGGTTTTTTGTGCTGTTACCTTGCTAGCACCACATTAGTAAACAAACTAACTAACTTACTAGCTTAAAAGAGCGTAAGCTAGCTAACCTTATTTTACTTGTTTCATCCCCCTAGGATGCAGAGGAAGCGCATCCGTGTTTTTTTTCACATGATACTACAAGTACTTTGTGTACTTGGCAGTGTCCTGTCACCCCAACATTGAGGAATGGTGTGGAATCAACTATGTGGCAGATTGGAAATGTGGATCCTGTGGCTGCAGATGATGTGATGGTTGAGGCAGTGAGGCAGTGTACACTGATCACAGACTGAGTGGTTCTCTAACTATTTGCGAAAGAGATTTAACATGGATTGAAAAGTTTTTACCTGTTTTGTTTATGTGCATGGGAAAAATAAAGTAATCTAGAATCTTGAATGACTGTTTTATTAATTATATGAATTGATGTAATAACTGTGCCACAGTATTTTTTAAGCCTGCCATCAGTGGAAAAATGTGTTGCCTGTATCCGTGTGGACAGTACATGGACAGTGCATGCTGTAGCCACTGCAGTCAGTTTCCGTTTTAATGACCTAAATGTATGACTACACTTTGATCAGTTGTGCATAGTACTAGCGATCTCCACCAGCTAACCTATCTCCCTCTGTTCTGCCACAACGGCACAAAGTTGTGTTCTTGCCTTACCGTGCACAGCCGCCTGTTTGCTGCGCCGGACTGTGTCGGGCAGTCTGTGGACCCTACACTGTAAGATGAAAAATCAAAGACAGATTGAGCAGCTTCTGGCTTTAACCTGGTGTCACAAGGACACCAGACTGGAGCGATACAAAATTGACCTCCCTTGCAGTTCTTCTTTCTTTGTGGTTCCATTTTGTCACTGTTGTCACCAGTGGCGTATTCGAAGACCTCAATCCAACCAACCTTGTGACGTCACACTCTATGCCAAGACAATATGGCTGCGCCCTTGTTTGACAACATAAACTTTGGGAGTTAATTTCTTTTCTTATAACTTATTAACATAGGCATTGGCTAATGTTTTAGTGTGGAAAACCTTGCATTAATTTTTATAAACTTTGTTAAGTGTTTCCTGTCCCCTTTAACTTAACGTTTCAACTAATCTGTTTTTTTAGTTACAGTTTCAAATAGGCAATCTGATACTAATTGAATATTACTGTATTTTCATATTTCTTTTGCTGCCACAAAAAGCAAAACAGAAAACCTCTGACTCATTTGCGATGTTTCTCTCTTTCTTTAATTCTGGGCCGGAGCTGCATAACAGTAGGTGGAATCCAGCCATATAGTTGTGTGGCTATGGCAGCTGTACTGTGACTACTTTTACCAGTATGCTTGCAGGAGTTCAGAAATAGCTTCAGTGCAAAGTTCATCCAACACAACCATGTGAAAACCCCTACATGTAGTTAGTGTTACACCCACTGTAAACAAATGTGTCACAGTCACGATCAAAACAACCACAGCGCAGCCAGAACCACAGACACAATTACAGCAGCAGTAATGACCAAAGATCTGTCATCTCATGGCTGAGCCGTGTTGACACTGTGTGAAGAACTAGGTTTATCCAATCCACTAGTTATCGATCTAGCTGCAATCTTTTTTTGACATCTGCTCAACTGAAAACAGTACAAAGACAACATATTTAATGTTTGACCTCATCGGCTTCATGGATTTTTGTAATTATCTGCTTATTCTGAATTTGATGTCAACATGTCTCATACAAGTTGGGAGAAGAGCAACTAAAGACACCTGTTTGGATCATTCCACAGGTAAACAGGTTTACTGGTAACAGGTGATAGTGTCATGATTGGGTATGAAAGGGGCATCCTGGAAAGGCTCAGTCATTCACAGGTGAGGATGGAGCGAGGTTCACCACTTTATGAACACATGATTGGATAAAAGAGGTTTCTACATGAGCTCAGGGGCACTTCAGAAAACTGTTGTCTGCAAACACAGATTCATCACACCAGCAGCAGTCTAATACATAATATTGTATCATCACAGCTCATGCTTCCTCTTTGGATCAGAGGGAATGCGAAACATATTACGGGGTAACACGGAAGCAGTTCCACATATAAATTACCACAGTGACTTTTGAGGGCTCTGTATAAGCCTTAACATTTGGTGATACAATAAATAAACACATTAACGGGAATGTTTGTTTGTGTGCTTTATGAGTCAGAAAAGACAAATAAATGTGTGATGAATGTGACTATGGAGGCCCAGTGCAGAGACACTGATATTCAGGAGTCATTTTACTCTTTACTTTAGCACCATCTGCTGCTCATGTTCGGCTGTGACAGTGTTGTGTTTTTACCGAAGCAGCTTCCGCTCAAGGCACAGAGCAGGAACTAAAGCAGCACACTGGGGTGTGATGTGACGTTCTGGAGATGGTTTCTCTCTCAGTTTTCATGTCGACGTTGTTGCATTGAGGTAGCGGCTTTGCACTCACATTAATCTCTTTTTGACAAGGAACTGCCAAATACATTGAGCAGACGTAGAGCAGGGACTCAGCACCACTTCACCCGCTTTCGCGTTGCTTGGAGAGGGTAAATATATCGTCTGAGAAGGTCAATACTCTGGCAGCACTTGTGATGAAGGCCACAAGGTGAAAAGCTTTGGTCTCACAATAAAGTTTTATAAGGTTCTGTAGAGTTTACAACCGCTTCAAAATACACGAAGCAGCATATACAGGAATACATGTTTATTTATTTGTGGATCCACAGCAGTAATACAAGTGCACAACAGCAGGATTTTTAAAGGAAACTGCAGCGCCCTCTGCTGCAGAAAGACCAGACTACAGCTCTGACAGTCTGACTGCAATACTGATTAATGGCTCCCAATATCTGATGTTTTCAAATCCATACAAAAACTTACAAAAACTGAGGAACTGCCCCATAGTTTGTAGATTTTCAAATAAAAACTCTTCTTCATCCTCTTTTATTTGCGCAACTTCCTTTTTCAGTGACAGCATTATGTGTAATGATCTCCCACCCATTCAAACCCTCACTCACAAGCCCCCTTCTCTACAACTATAACAACAATAATAATCATTATTATCAAGTGTTATTATCAAGTAGGTAGATTCGATTCCATAAAAAATACTAAATTACATATTATTGCTTCTTAAATTCAGAAAGTTCCTAACAAATGTCAGTAAACAAACTTGTTTTCATAAGAAATCTTTAATGTATTTGATGGCATGAACAGTGCATCATACGTAAATATGTTTTCTGATAAATGCTGAAAACCACACAAACGGGACACATAACAAGTAGTTACAGTGGTAAATTTGGCATTTCTTGTTTTTACACCGTTAAGACTACAAACACTGCAAAAGATGAGAAAATGAGTAACTTTATTTTGGATTCAAGCGTATAAAGTTTCATTTAATTAATCCTTTTTCTTTCACTTCAGTCAAATATTTTTATTAGCGTGCCTTAAATTTGATCATTGAATGATTGTGATCTGGATGTGCCAATCAGGACATTTTATAGTGTAAAAATAATTACTTTTAAGATTTTTGTTGTCTACTCTTTTTAAACAGACAATGTATCACACTTTTTAAAGTCTTGTAAAAGCTAATAAACTGCCTGGACCCAGTCCTAATTGGATACTCCAAATTATTGCCATGATTTAACAGCATTATCACCATGATTATCACTCATTCAGCTTGATAACACTTACAGTGGCTCCGTCATGCAGTAAGTCACACTACAGTCAACTCATCTGTGGCTGAAAACTGATAAAGTGAGAGATAAACTGTGCAGGATTTTCTCTGAATTATCATGAAACTGTGACAACATCCTCAGGCGGATGAGCTGCTTTGCTGCACCGCAGAACTTTTTAAATTACGATTGTTTTATCACTTCATCTGAGGAAAGGATTTGTTTTAATAGAGCATTCCCCAGGTATCCAGAAGAGTCGAGCCAAATGCGTCGACACACTCGGTTGCGCTCAGAGGACCAACTGTGAGCTGACTGTGGCCAACTCTTCGAGTTTGGGTGTTGATTTGAGCTGAAATCGGTTCTCGTTAGCAAAACTCAGAACAGCTCTGGTCCAGCTTTGTTGCCATCCAGAATCAGGTGCATCTTTTCCTTCTCCGATCCTTCCACCCACACTTTCTTGGAGACAACCTCTATTTTTTACCATTAATACTATTTCCCTATTTTAGAATTCACGACAATAAGTTGATCAGCACAAATTTCACAGATGATTATTTTGATAATTGAAGTCATTTGTCAGATTTGATCTCCAAACTTCAGGTGATTCGAGCTTCTCCAGCTTGAAGACTTGAGATGGGAATATGGGAGCATATTTTACATTTTATATACTCTAATAAATGATAAATTTAAAATAGAAAAATTATCATTATTAGTTTCAGTCACAGATATCATCAATTTCAAAATGATTGATAATGAAAAAAAAAATCCTGCATGCATTTTTAAGCTGTTAAGATTAACACTCAAAATATGTTCTTCTAAAAAAAGTGTGGCAAATGTATCTTTAAAACCTTCGGGTGGAAATCATCGTTTACACATCGCTGAGTGCGGTGTGCTGCACAGCCTTTAAACCCATCTCAAACTCCATTGCTATCTGAACAAAACCGTAATTTTTCATTCATTTCAACCAAATGAAGATCGATTTCACACTTGATGGTTAAACATATCGTTGCAACAACTTGCTTCCATCATTCCCCTCTGTGATTCTTCAGATCAGCTTCAGATGGCTTTTCCCAGGATGAGGATGCTCATCAGGAAGGCCATAATGAAGAAGAGCCACATGAAGAAGCGATCCATGACCTTGGCGACCTTCCTCCACTCCCCAATGCGCAGCTGTGCGGCTCGCTGGTCCTGGTATGAGTTGGCAATGTACTCCACATCCCTCCGCAGTCCCTGGTGCTGGCACACACACTGGGTTTTCACCAAGATCTCCCTCCTTTTCTCTCTGGCGCCGCCTCCCCCTTCACCTCCTACACCTTTCTTTTCCTCCACACGCTCTTCTCCTCCTCCACAGGTACTCTTTGACTCCTCCCGCTTCACTTCATGTCCTCCTGCAGGTCCCTCCCCCTCTGAGTGGTCAATGGTCACAAACAGATCCTCCTTCCAGTCTGTCTGGATAGTTGAATCCCGCCCCAGCTTCAAAGACTCCCCGGCCCCATCCTCCTCCACCCTCCCTCCCCATGCCTGTCCATTCACATCCCAGTTTGTCCCTATGGCGTTGCCACCATTGGCTGATCGGACTTCAGACTCCTGCTGTGACAGAGGTTGTTTCCTGGATGAGGCCCCGCTGAGGCAGTTCTCCCCAACCTCGTAGACAAAACAGATGCGAGCGAGGTAGTGAAGGATGAACCGTTCGGCCCACTGTGGGACGGGACGAGCCTCAGACCCGCAGTGGTGGATGTTCATGATGAATATGGTGAGCGCTGTCGATGCAGTGACCATTGTCATGGTGGCAATATAGTACTTTCCTGTTTAAAAAGGAGATCGAATATCATTTGGAGTTCAAAACCCACATACAGTGAAATCTTTAAGGTCAAAATCAAGAGTCAACCAGCCGATCATGTCAAGGCGAGTGTCCATGTGCTGGAAATTTTAAATTATCTTTCTGGTGAATTGCTTGCTTTTGGAAATGCTCAATGATATTATTATATACAGCTTCCATTTGAAGGCAGCACAGAATAAAATCCTTTGTCCTGGAGTTATTGTGTGTTCCTGTTTATCTCCAGAGGTAAAACCATATGTAAAAATAACAGAGGTGAACAATGTCACACACACAAACACACACACACACACACACACACACACACACACACACACACACACACACACACACACACACAGATCCACTGCAGATCTGCTTGTCTAGCAACTTTCCTCTTTAAAATAGTTAACTGTGTCACTGCATATTGAGCATTAATTTAAAATTCATTGTTTTCCCACTGATGGTCTCATCTGATATGAGGTCTTTACACTAAAAGGGGGAAGAAAAAAGCTGCAGTACCATATGGGGATAACTTTCACTGCTTATCTCTCTAAAAACATGAAACTGCCTGAAACCAACATGATGTGTACATGCAGAACACATGAGGAGGATATTACAACGTCAACATTCAACTCTAACAAGACTTAAAAACCAAGGACTCCTCAGTCTTCTCACCTATCAATGGGACGCTCTCGGAGGGCGGCATGCTCTCAGCCACCAGCAGCTGAAACACGGTGAGAGCCAGAAGCACTGTGACGCCCAAAGATACTTTTTCACCCGAGTCGGCCGGCAGGTAGAATCCCAGAGGAGCCAGAAAGGAAATCATCATGCACGGGATGAGGAGGTTGAAGATGTAGAAGGAGGCGCGTCTCTTTAGGTGGAGGGTGAACGTGATGTCTGGGTACGGATCCGAACAGCAGCCATACAGGATGACATTCTTCTTGGCTGGCATGCCCAGAACCTGGTTGGAAAAAGGATTTCCTCAAAGAATTAGACTCAAGAATGAGGCATTTTTCTGAGCACATGGCCAAGACGACCGCTCACCTCCCATTCCACATTAGGGACGAAGTCAGTCAGGTCAGCGCTGTCTAAGGCATTGATCAAGTCCATCTGGTTGCCGTTGTGAGTCCAGGAACCAAAGGTTAGATGACACTCCTGCACGTCAAAGGGGAAGAAGGCCACGTCCACAGAGCAGGAGCTTTTAGTGATGGCTGGCTGGTCCCACATGACCTGGCCATCGTTACGAATAACCACGTTGGTCTCCATTGAGCTGGAGAACTCATCGTCTGCACTGTGGTGGAAAAGTGGAGTTGGGGAAAGGGAAGAGAAGTCAGATTTCTCGCCAATGTTCTGCAATTGGGGCAATCACCAAGCAGGAGGCCACACCTACCTGTTATACAGCACGATATCAGGTCTCCATACGTAGCTGCTGGGTATGCGGATGGTGTCGAGGCCATCATAGTCCTCCTTCTTCCAGGTCAGGTAGGCGTCCATCCATACCTGCCGGACCCACAGGTAGGTGGTCAGGATCTGGTTCCGCTCGTCCTGGTGAGAGGACACATCCACATCAGCACAGGCATGAATCTACACACATGAACATCTGGACAGTCAGGATATGATTACCATGTCGATGATCTGGGAGAGGGTGATCTGCAGTGTGACGTTGATGATGTGGTCGGTGTCCTCCACGGGACGCAGAGCGTTGGTGTATTTGGAGAACAAGTCAGTCATCAGCTTTTGAGCAAAGCGACCATGAGCAGCCAAGTAAACTGGGAAACAGAAAGAGAGAGAGAGAGACAATGGCTAAATAATTAGCATGTTGGCTGTTCAACATATTGTGCTGCAATGCACACTGCAGCTTTTAGGGTTAGCTTTCCACTGCTAGCCTTTATATTGACAAATGATATTAAACAAACATCTACACAAACATTGCTTTTGCCATAATCTGATTTTCCCAACTTTGATGTAACTCTTCACATGTCAAATGTTAACCCGAGTCCTGATTCTTGCATGTTATTTTTAATGTTATGAGGTTGGAAGTGTGTGTAAAATCCTTTGTTCTGCTGCTTTCTTCACTGAGTTGATTCTTAACACGGAAATGTCTCATATTTCCAGCAGTACATATTGCAGTCAATCCAACACTCTGAACACACAGCTACCACAACACACACACAGAAACCACATTTCCCAGATCAATTAACCTGGTCACCACCTCAAGTTTAACACATTAATCAGAGTCTGCAGAGCAGCAGCAGACTGATAAATCCTTTAAATCCTGTGACAACTGATGAAGATGATGATGGTGGTGGACAGAAAGAATGCTAGCATGGGTCTGTAACATTTTTCTTCCAGGTCCAAGACCACCCCTACAAAAAAAGTACACAATGTGAAGTAGAAAGTGTGTAACCTTATCTGAATTTTCCAGATGTAGACAAGCGTAAATGTGGATCAGTGCATGGTTTTATATATATATTCAGAGGATTCTGAATAGTATTTTGAATGATTCTGAAAACTCTGATTACATTCAGAGTCAATGATTTTCAATTACTAATTACAACATCCACATCTGGAAACCTCTGTATGGTTGTGGTCTGATTGGGGAACAAACATGGTTGCTTTCTTTTTGTTATTATTTTGAAGTGCAGGGAGAGAGAAACAGGGAGGAGGGATGGCAAAGGTAACGGATGTGCCCAGCCTGAATCACTTCAGAGGAAGTCGAGTGTGTGAAGGTCAGCAAATCGGCAGATTTTGAGCTCCACTCTCAAAATCCCTTTTTCATTCATGAATGTCTTCAAGGAGAGTGTACATGATTATCACTATTTATACAATTCTTCATGCCTCAGCCCTTTCTATGATGTCAGTCATAAGAAGTATAAACACTTTTCCCTTTACAAGTGTTAGGGATGACACTTTGGACAAACTTATACATTTTTAGCGTAACTGTACTGACCCCCAACTCAACTCAACTCAACCCCCAATAATACCCTGAGTCAAGACATAAACACACACGAAGTGTTGAGGAGTGTTTGGATTTGGCAAACAGTCAAAACTATGACGACAAAAGCTGCTGGTGAGGTTCAGCATCCATTAAAAGTCCGATCGTGTCAGAGAAACGAGAAGATGGACAAATTCAGATAAAGAATGTTAATGTGACAGAATTATATTTCATGCTCTCCAAAGTCCATATCAGATAAACGTGCTGTAAGTCAGAGCAGATAAAGCATCTTTACTCCTGTAACCATATAAGTAAATAGTGAAACCCTCAAACAGCCACACTTCAGCTGTGTAAATTGTTTAGAAAATCTGTTAACGACAAAGACTTTGCTATCAGCTGCAGTTAGTCAACTTCAGACAACTGTGGAATGAAGTTTAGCCGCCAAAGAAAAATCCTCAGCGGTCACACTGAAAGATTTTGTTGGCTGTCGCCTCCTAACCTGCACGCGTGTGCATCAATGTGCCTCAGTGTATTGTTTGGCCTGAGGATACTGCAGTGCACTCTGGGGAGTTTTTCATTACTTATAAGAGACTAACTATAAGAGAAATATTCAAGGATATGAAAATAAAAAATGTTCAATTAGTCCTTCAAACATGCTTTTATTAATCATATATTGGCTGGAATATTGTGTTTGTTTGTTTGTTTGTTTGTTTGTTTGTTTTCTTTTGTCTGGAAATTACTTTCGATAAGTGGGGGCAGTACTATATTCCATGTACTGAAACACTCAACAACTACAAGGACAGAGACATTAACAACTGCAAGAGACATTAAGGACAAAAATAAGCTGTCCTGATCACTCACACAGGCACAGAGATTTAACAACATGTCTTGCACAAAAAAGGAAGCACACAACACCGCAGTCCGTTCAACAACCTTCAGATAAGGAAATAATATATTACTAAACTTCAACACGACTGCAGACACACACACACACGCACGGGGGTTGGGGGGCGCTGAGTGTTAACATCCTTTGTACATAAATGGAAATGTGGAAGTGAAGCTCTGAATCTGTCAGATGGACATGAAAAACTGGATGTCTCATTATGAGACACAGAGATGAGATTCTGAGCTCTGTTTGCCTGTTTTTATGGCTGATTATCCAAAGCCATATTTCTACAACATGCAAGTACGAAAGAGATAATTCAGGCATTATTCTAACATTTTTAACTGCCAAAACATCCCATCTGTCTGTGGCTCTCAGCTCCAAGCTCCAAGACATAATCTGTAAATACAGCTCACAAATATAGTTTCATCGTTTAAAAAAAGTTCAGTAATTTCATAAAACAGATCGCTCAGTGAGACAAACAGAGGCAAATTTTCAAATGCATTTGTTGGGGACTATTTCCAGCGGCGGTAAGATGAAAATGTATGCCTGTAAGTCAGAAATATTTCATGTTAACGAAGGAGCATGTCATCCAGTGCAGAGAGCGCGGCTTGTTGATGTTTTTAAGAGCTTTTGGACAGCTCTTAGTCACATATGTTTACAAGGAAGTCTGAAAGTTCATAATGAAGATGCTTCAGCAGAAACAGGGCAGACCAAGCAGCTGATGGACAAAGAAGTGTCAACACAAAGGTCCAAGCAGCAACAGGACTTTGAGATGTTCTGACTCTGTCACTGCATGCATTGGACCCCTCTCTGACCATGCAAGAGGACTCCTTGAATCTGTCAAGAACAGCAAAAATGTCCATAGAAAAAGTAGACTTGTTGAGTCATGTCCCTCTTTTCCTCTGCTGCATTTGAGATGTTTTTATGTTGTTTGATTTTGTTCTTTGCTTTAAAGGTCCAAATTGTGCTTTCTTTAATAATTTATTTTGAGGTTTATTCACATGAGCACTTAAACATGTAGATGTAAATCCACAGACTAAGTTGAAAATACACGTTTTTGCCTTTCCAGCTGAATATGATTAAGAATATGAATATACACTCTGTTCAGGTTTCAGGAGTCCTCTGCAAAATTACAACATAAGCTATTGTTACTTCAAGTCTGTCACCTGTAGCATTAACATGAAGAGGACGCCTTTTTCTAACCTGCAGTGCAAGAGTCACAAGTCTTTGACAGAGATGAAAAACTGTATTAGGCTAAAGGTTCCAAATAAGGGATGTGTTTAAGGTACCTGTTGTAAAGTAACACAAATTATATTCAAACCTGTATTGCCAAGGCCTGACAGATGAGAAATTATCTTCACTTTGACTGTAAGAGATTAGCTACCATTATGATAAATGAAAACACACCACTGTGGCACCTTTTGTCCCTTATTTGGTAGTGAGAAAGTTGGCAACCCTACTCTTTGTCCAACACTTTCACTCCAGGCAAGATATCCCACAACTACAGGCCAGATTTCCATTAAATTTGACACTGTATATACGGACTGGTGACAAATGAAAGTAAACCCAACATAAAGTGTTTTAGTAAGGTGTTGAGAACAGCTTCAGTGTTCCTTGTCACAGATGTGGATTTCTTCTGGAAGGATGAAGACCATTCTTTCACAGGATATTCCCTTATTTGGTGTTTTGATGATGGTGGTGGAGATCGCCGTTGCTCCAAAATCTCCCACAGGCGTTCAACATGTTAAAGAACCCCTTGAACATCTCTGAGGCCCACTTGAACCACTTAAAATCTCCCCACCAGAACCTCCTCAATGACCATTTGAATCTCCTAAACACAAACTGTAACCACCTAAAGGAGCTCCAGAACGTCTCCTTTGTGGCCCCAAGAACCTCCTCCATGACCTCGACATGACCTCTTCACTGACAACTAAATCCTCCTAAAGGACAACTAGAACCTCCTGAAGGGCCCTTGTGATGGAAAGAGTATCACATTGCTCCGAAATACCCCATAGGGGTCAACATATTAAAGACCACTAGATCATCTTTAAGGCCCACTAGGACCACCTATCAGACCCCTAAAACTCCTCATTAACAACTATTAGAACTTCTCAAATGACCACTATGTGTTGATCGGTTATCTTTTAACCAATTCAGATCCATTAAGACACGCTCAGATCGAACATCCACTTAAAATAACTCAGTGCTACTTTCCTATCAGGTGAGTCCATTGCAGCTCTGAAGTGACCGACCTGCAGCTTCGCCTCTCATTGTCTCCGTTCATTGTACAAATGTCTTCATGGTCCAATGAGCAGATGAGTCAGCAGTTTGTGAGACAGCATCGACTCCCGGAGGAGTTAAAGTGTGAGTGCTAACCGCTCTGAGAGCATGCCAGCTGCCACACGCGCGCGCACACACAGACACACACACACAGACACACACACACACACACACACACACACACACACACACACACTCTCTCTCTCTCTCTCTCTCTCCCTCACTGCAGCACATATTTGTCATCAGCTTCATCTCTTTCTTCATCACCATCAAAATCCCCATCATACCATTATTGTCATGATAATGAGCAAGACCATATATCCTGAGTGCACAGATGGCCAGAATCACGTTAAGTCAATATGGCCTGAGCTGTGTACATGTGTGTGTGAGTGTGTGAGTGTGTGAACATGTATTACTCTTGTTGTGGGGACACAGTCACATTGTTGGGACTTCCCTTCCTTATGGGGACAAAATCTGCTCCTAATGTTAAATTTTAGTGGAGAAACTTGGGTTAATGTTGGGGAAAGTCTCCAAATTAATGTCACTTTATGTAATGTCCCCAAAATGATGGAAACACGATAGAATGTGTGTGTGTGTGTGTGTGTGTGTGTGTGTGTGTGTGTGTGTGTGTGTGTGTGTGTGTGTGCGTGTGCGTGTGGGTGTGTGTGTGTGTGTGTGTGTAAAATTCTTAATATGAAGGAAGGACGATGGTGAATGTGACTAAATGTAATGTGAATAAGACTTCGGTACTTCAGTACATTACCTTGTCCACTGATGTTTCTGCCTGAGTTGATTTGATTTAGAGGCCTCTAGTGTCAGAAATTATACAAAGTTCATTTAACTGACTTAGATTTGGAGTACTTTAACAGTATGGATCAGCATGAAACTCCCAGTTGAATTAAACCAAGGATGAACACTTATGTTTCTGATTCCTTAATAAAAAGTCAAAGGTACAAGAGCACCTTGAGTGTCTACAGTATGTTCAGTAACACCAGCCGTGTTTCGGTAAAATTTGAAAAAACTTAATGCCCTTAATGGGAAATACTTATAAGATCTGACGCAGCAAACATTTAACTCACATGACTGATCGGTTGTTTCCACTTTGAGAAAGAAAAAGAAGAAAAATAACAAGAACAAGAAGAGGAAGGAGAAGCTGTTTCCACAAACATCTCCTCATGTCTCATCAACATTTTGTTCATACTTTTAACATCATGTTGCGCCCTCTTCTTCTTCAGCGATGCACTGGTTTCCCACCTGGAGAACTGGCAACACCTCCTGCTTATCTCAGTGAACCAACTCCTGACGATGGCCGAACCGTAGCAGATGGAAACAAACATTCGTTCACATTATCTTTTGCTGTTTTTGGTCGAAATGCGGCTCAAAATTGCTATACGTTAGATCTAAACCCGAGAAGAGACACTAGAAAGACTGAGAGGAAACATGTGAAAGGAGAATAAAGAGTGTAGAAAAGCACTTTCTGAACTAGTAGCTCCACACACTCTGCAGCTCTATTCAGAAGCTGACCTTCTTCCCACTGTCTGTGCAACCCTTCAGAACACTTTTGTTGTGATTGAGGCACTGAAACGCTTCACAATGTAATATCTCAACAACTAATGTGGATCCTCATGATCCCCAGAGGATGAACCCACATTAGATGAAAATGTATGCCTGTACTTAAGAAATATAATTAGATCTATAACGCTGTGAACGTTCCTGCCGGGCTTCCCTCCAGACGAAATGATCATCTCTGAAAGCTGTCAGAGTGTTTACAGCAGACAGGATCTTCGCAGTGAAGATGAGTGTGTCAGAGTCTAGCTGAAGTGTGTTTGGATTATCGCTGCTGTTTGACCTCCGGTGGTCAGGCCTCTTATCTGGACGGACAGCATGATTGACAGCTTTAATCCTCGCTCTGTATGGTGGAGGTTTGGTTCGGCCCATGCACCCAGCTGCTTGGCTAAGGTTAGGAAAAGAGTGTTTCTAGTGTTTATTTTGGCCTTTATTCACACAAAAAACTCATGGAGTTGGCTTCTTAGTGTTTAGACAGAGAAGAAAGGAAGGCCTTTCACATTTAAACGGCACATTTTTGCAGCTGCAACACTGAAATCCCTAAACTATCCAAATTCTCGAACAACAAAGCGACAGATCACTTAAATCTCATCATTCCACCACAATAAAAGCATGAAGAGTTGAGTTTGGATCAGGCTCTAAAGGATCACATCAGCTTCAGATCCGTTCCTCGTCCCTGACCTCCACCTCATGGCTGTAAACTCTCTCTCTTTTTTTGTCCTCCTGTCCTTATCACTCAGAAGCACATGAATCCTGAGCGCCACCGTTCAGTGGATACAGCAAAAGGAGTCAACACATGAAGGATACTGATAAAGGCTGTCAGCTGAGATTTACTGTGTTTGGACTTTTGAGACTGAAATTATTCATCAATTAACTGATTTCTTTAGGGACAGAAAAATATTAACTAGTTTTAACAGTAAATCAATAAATAAATCATTTTCAAGCACAGTGGCTTTAAACATGCTTTGATTTCAGCTTCTAAACTATAAACTGATATCAGACAAAAACCATTTGAAGATAACACTTTGAACTGAAGTGAGTTGGATATTTTCACGATATTTTGGACACTTTAAAAAAAAAAAAAAAAAAAACCCAGAATGATTAATCAAGTATAATCCAAAGGTTTTGAACCACAGAACCACAAGTCACTGTTAAAAACATGAAGGTTGGAGCAAAGATGGGGATCACCTCTGAAGCTAGAACACAATGCATTCATGAAAGCGATGCAGATGAAGTGTACAGCACACTTCAGGGTTTCAGAGGCTCAGACCTTCAAATCAGCGCACAGATCCATGAGTTCAACCCTCGATCTGCGCCGTGCTCTTCATCACTGACAGCTGCCAATCATTCCCAGTTCAAACCTGAGCTTTTATCAGTCAGGAGGCTGTGGCCACACCTTGAGTTTGACTCTATAATGAAATTATCCCGTGTAAAAAATAAAAGTTATAACCTTTTCAGTTCAAATGTCTGAGAAAATGCACGAGTGAACCTAAAAAGGCGCTCTTATTTCGTAATCATGACACAAACTGTCCTGTATTCACGCCAAAGTACCGTCATAACTTACCAGGCTGAGAATCAACTAACGTATTTCTATATTTACTTTGTAAGTATTTCAAGTGAAGCGGAGAATTTTCTCACCTGGAAGGTAGAAGAGAAGCAGGAGGTACGAGATCGATCCGCTGCAGAGAAGCTTCATCCCGCTCTGATGTTATTGATCTGAGAAATAACGATCGATAACAATGCTGTGATGACAGATCAGCCACCATCCGACCGGCGAGGAGAGCGAATAAAACACACTGAGAGAGAGAGAGAGAGAGAGAGAGAGAGAGAGAGAGAGAGAGAGAGAGAGAGAGAGAGAGAGAGAGCTGCTGCTGCTGCGGGTCGGTGCGTGTCTGCTGTAGTGCGGTGGCCGCTTATATGAGGGGTCATTAGTGCCACACTGTGAAAATACTCCATCATGCAAAATCTCAATGTATCTGCAGTACTTAGTGGTATGGTAAGTATGTAGAGTGAAAGTACTCCTGTTGCAGTAAAATGCTCCCTGTCACTGTTTTTCTATTGTATCTGCTGTTTGTGGATTAATATTACTGCTGCATTAAGTGTGTGGTGCATTTTACTGCTGTAGATATTCAAGGTTGAGCTCATTTTAATTACTTAACATAATGTTGGTTAGTTTAATTTACAGCAATGCATCATATTCTATAAGATCAGCACATGCTCATCACATCACTGTCCTGTGAGAGCCACGTATCTCCAAAAAGTCAACTTTTCATGAGCTCAGAACAACAGCCTGTTTTCAGCGTTGTGACGATGCATTTTGCAGCTGATCCAAGAGGCTTTTTAAAGAATTTAGGAGGAAGGTTTTCTCAGTGTGTAAAAGAAACACTTCATCCTTCAGTTTATCACAAACATTTAAAATCATCTGGAGATATGTGGTTTTCACTGGACAGGAGGGGTATGAAAAATTGTAAACTGAAAAATGACTCGTAACTAAAGCTGTCAGACAAATGGAGTGGGGTAAAAACTACAGTATTTGTCCCTGAGATGCAGTGAAGTGGAAGTACAAAGTTGCTTAAAATGGAAATATTCAAGTAAAGTACAAGTACCCCAAATGCACTTGCTCAAGGGCACCTCAGTCGTGGTATTGACCCAGATTTATCCTCCCTGTCCTGGGGGGTTGAACCAACGACCCCCTGGTGATAAGCTCTCTTCTCTAAGCTTTCAGCCACCACTGCACCACCTTCCACCAGTGCTGGAGACTAAAAACATGTTGATGGGAAAAGCCTGAGCTGAATTGCAGCTCTGGTTTGCTCCACTTACTTAGTGTTCAGTTCAAGCAGCTGCAATTGATATTTCATAATTACAGTGTATGACATGACAATGTGTCGGCGTGTCTGATCGACATGAACCCACAATAACAGCTTTACTGTTTTGGGCCTTTATAACTGTGGCTTTACATCAAATGAAGGTAGATGAAATGCAAAAGAAAAATGCTCTTCTGTCTCCCTGCAAAGAGAAGTGCTGGGTAATTTCTTCTTTTTTTGTTCTGTGTTTTGGCTGTCAATCTTTAGGATCTTTTGTATCCATCAGCAGGGTTTTTAAAAATACATCAGCGAGCTTGTTCACAGGGTGAATAATTAAAGGACCGGTACGACCACTTGTCTGATTCCTTCGTAACAGGAACCAAAAGCTGCTCGTACCTCAGACACCTCAGGTGACAACTACTTAAATCCTCCGTCAACCAACACGCACCCCTCACCCCTCACCCATTGTTGTTTTCAATTTCAGCAAATTTGTCCATGAATTATGAATACAGTCAGAAACAGCAGATGAAGAATTCAAGTCTGCTCAGCTTCTTGCCAAACTGATCCTGATGCCACAGCTTCAGTCTTCAGCAACAATCTGAAATGAATGCGGATAAAATGTTGGGATATAACATTTTTAGCCAAAGCAGCATCGCTCTATCTTACATCCACATAGAAAGTTTATTATTATTATCATTATGTGATGAGCAGATCTGATGAAGACAAGACACCCTTCGTTTGGTCTTCCTCTCTGTTTCTGCTTTAGTCAACAGGCTCGTCACACCACAAGAATCCACATGCAAGCTTTGGTATGCAGTGCTGCTATAAAAGGCATTCATTCATTCATTCTGTTCAAAATCTATTCATGAACAACAACATAAAATGACAAGAACCCCCATAAGTTAACTGTATCATGTGTGTCATCCAATTCCACAGAGATGAAAGTGATATCCATCTGAAACACCTCAGCCTGTGAGAGAACGAGTTTCTCCACGTTTTCTGACTGACCTCTGCCCTCTGTTGACGTTACTGTGAAGGAAATGAGATGCACTCGCCGTGAACATCTGACAATCAGAGAGTCAGATTAATAAATAATAAATAATAAAGTTTGAGAAGTGACGTTAAGAAGAGATTAACGGATTAGCAGGAAATAAATTGGCCGACAGACACAGTGGTGATGAAGTCAAAGAGTCAGAACCAAAACACAAGCCTCTTTATTTCCTTTTAATGGAATTTAATTTTCCTGCTCGATATGTTTGGTTTTAGTTCTCTAAATGTGAGTGTACGATTTCAATGAGTTCAATGAATTATTTCCTGAACTGCAGAAGGAAAAATTGTTAGCTTTAAAAGTTGGTTTAGGCAAAAAACTGGAATTAGAATAAGATAAAAATGGAATAAAAAGGAGGAAAAGTTACAGCACAGTGAGATACGGGCAGCAGTGAACAGAAAAGTTGTAAATGATTTAAAATACATGAGAGCTGGAGCAGATGTGCAGGTTTCTGGTTTCAGAGACGAGGAGAATAAAAACTGGACGTTGCTTCTGCAGGTTCAGTTTGGACTCTGTGGACAGAAGGCAGACCTGATCCCGGACCACCTGAGAGGTCCAGGCAGATCATAACGCAGCAGCAGATCAGACACAAGCCAACAGGAGTGTTTTAAAAATCCATTTTTGACAAGCAGGAAGTCAGTGCAAAGATCTGAGAACTGGACTGATGTGATCCACTTAAAGAAATCTGCACAGGGTCTTCAGACTCCCCCACTGGCTTTACTCATCTTTTTTCTCTTTTCAAACAGCTTTTGTTGAGTGTATTTGAAGGCATCTGAAGGTTAATTGAGCTGGGACGCTGCTGATGGCCAATTCTTTAAGTCCTCCTGGAAATAAAGGAAAGAGCCTCTCAGGCAGGCTGGGGGCCAAAGCTGGACTGAAGCAGCCAACAGAAACCAGTTCTGGAGCCAAGCTTTGACAGTAAACTCTGATACTGGGAGCAGATGCATGTAAGCCCGCTCTCACACCTGATCTGTTTGTCAGTTAGGCTCAGTTAATTTAGGCTGATGTGAAAGCTGCCACTTTCTCTGGTGTGGACTGAAGAACCAGACCAAGACCACCTGAGAACACTGAGTCAGATTCCGGCTGGTTTTCCTCCTTGGTGTGATTTGTTTGAGCAGCAACTGTCACCCAAAATAACTTCACGGAGACCTAAAATGTTGACATTTCTCATGTCAGGGACCTTTTGTTAGTCTCTGAGTTTGTTTGCATTTTTCAGATTATGAAAATCACAAATCATGCATTTTGAAATGTTTATGAAATACAACTTTAGCTTCATCAAACTCACGCTCTGCTCACGTACTTGCAGCTGTCTAATAAAGATAATGCAGCTCAGGAAGGAGTGCAGACTAACAGACTGTATGCGAGTCTGGCCGACCTTGAAATGAGCTCAGCCTGCAGACTGACTCAACTCATTCCTCTCTCATCAGGTCAGTCATTACTGTGGTGAGTGCATCACTTAAGTCATGGGCTTGAATAGATTGATTTCTATTTCATTTTGAATGCACGAGAAAGTCTTTTCATGTTTCATGTATCCTGGAGCTGAAGAGCCAGAAGCAGCAGCATCTCTCAGCCTCATCTCTCCAAACATTCACAGAAAATGTTTTTGTTCTGAAAAACACTGGATGTAAGGTGATTAAAGTGTTCTGGGCGGCCGTAGGCAGATTCTTAAGATCAGATCAGATAAGTTAAGGTATTCATTTATTAAACCCCAGATGGGAACTTCAGGTTTTGCAGCAGCACAAGGACGTGAATAAGCACAGATAAAGAGAGAAAGTATTAATTGAAAGTATCTAAAATTAAACAGAAAAAATAGAAACGACTCAGAATTACAAAAGTGGCATAGTTGTGTGTTTAGTAGCAGCTAAATCACCATGAACAACGTACACTAGAATCATACTTAGTAATGATACTTAGTGTTGCTTGTGTTAATAGAAATAAAATCTAAATATAGTACAGTATAATAGAGATGGTTTGACTTGTTTTCATGTGATGAGCGAATGCCACAAAATGTGTCTGAAATCTTCAGGAAAACCAGGTGTCTCCTAAACAATTTAATGTCAAACTCCTGTTTCAAAGGTCAAGAATGAACCCTCACACTCAGGATTAGTTTCATTTAGTCATCGTTTATTATTTGTTGTGTTCCTGTTTGGTGTTGATGGTCACCGTCTCCTACCTACAGAAATCAGCTGAGGTCCTCGACTTGATGATGTCAGCGGATTCAGCGGTCAGTGGACAGACCAACAGTCCAAATCTCACATCCTGAAACGGGACAGGAGCCCATACAGTACAGACGCTGTGGATCACATGAAGTGAAAACTGGGTGAAGTGTCATAATCAGAATAAGAGGAAATATTCATTAGAGTGATCAGGATTTAGGGAGGACAGATTAGTGATATTTGAGAAAACCCTGAGTGAAAGTTACTCTCACTTTGAGAGGCTGATGACTGGAAGCAGTACAAAAACAGACGAGAGCAAGATGTAGTTACACCTTGCCCTCCACTGAGGGGCGCCAGAGGTATATTATATTTTCTCTTAGGAAGCCAGACTACTCATTTTGCAAGATGGTCCCCGTCAGCGTGTTATTGTGGGTATATATTGGATTATTATTATAGAATGATTCATGTACAAACAGTATTTTAATGTTATAGCTTTAACCCATGATCATGTATCATGTTATCAGTTGATTGCAAGCTTTGTATAAAAATTCAGAATCTGCGTAGTAAAAGGTTAAGCTTTCAAAATACTGAAGTGACATAAAGAGAAAATTTCCCTCTGAAATAAAGGGAAGTGAAAGTATGAAGTAGCACAAAATGCAAAATTCAAGAAAAGTAAAAGCTGGGCAGTAGTATATAAAATATAGTGATATAATAATAAAGGTAGTAGTGGTCAAGGTATGCGGTTTGTACTAATAGCAGTAACACTATTTCAGACGGTTGTTTGTGTGTGTGTGTGTGTGTGTGTGTGTGTGTGTGTGTGTGTGTGTGTGTGTAAAATTCTTAATATGTTCAAAAGTATTTCATTCATACTAACAGAAATGTTGCTGTCTTCATCTCGTGCTGCTGACTTAAACTGAACCTCTTTTTTTTTTTTTTTTCCTCTGTTTAGCTTTCCTTCCAAACATTACATAATGACACGACTCCACTCTCTCATTGGCTGAGCGCCCTGTCAATTTACATGCTGTGCCCAATGACAGCACACGGCAGGCGATACAAATTGGCAGCCGCCATGTTGTGTCTCCGGGGGCTTGGAGCGACGTCCTGTAGTAAACAGTAGATGACGTTACCGCTCACTCGGCAGTTCACAGGAAGCGGACCGCAGCTGGAAGCCATGAGCCGTCCGTCCTCAGCTGGAGCCGGAGGTGGAGGACTCGGGGCTGGGAAAGCTGGCGGAGGAAAGCACGGTGGATCGGGAGGCGCCGCTGCTGCTGCCGCCGCCGCCGCAGCCGCAGCCGCAGCAGCGGCGGCAGCAGCTGCCGGTGTGGGCTCCGTGGCCGGGTCGGGGTCTGCTACCCCTTCCTCCGCTGTGTCCCTAAATGCGGCCGGTCTGCCCGGGCAGTCCCCGGAGCTCACGGCGCTGTTCGAGTGCCCGGTATGCTTCGACTATGTCCTGCCGCCCATCCTACAGTGCCAGGCGGGTCACCTGGTCTGCAACCCGTGCCGCCAAAAGCTGAGCTGCTGTCCGACCTGCCGAGGCCCGCTCACCCCCAGCATCCGGAACCTGGCCATGGAGAAGGTGGCCTCCACACTGCCGTTCCCCTGCAAGGTAAACCACACACAGACACACCTGATCACCCGCTAACGGACGACCGACACAAACACAGCCTAAGCTCTCACTTCTGTCCACTTTTCCACACAACTTCCTCATTCCGCAACCTGCTAACTGGCGCAGGGTGTGCGCGTGTCCTGTGACGTCACAGGGGCGCCACCAGGACCAAAACAAATCCGGAGTTTGTCTCCGTGTCTGGAGCGGAGTTTGACAAGAGTCTGTCTCCGCAGAGGTCCCCTGCTGAACATAAAGGGACACTCCACCGATTTATAGAAGTCAGTCTTGATTGTCCGGAACGAGTGATGAAGACGATGAAGCGGTGTCTTCATCCTAACTGAGATGATGTTTTTAATTGCTGTTGTGGATGCAGGGAACATTGTGTTTGAGTCCTTAAATTGAGGAAAATGACTTTTAGTCTGGGGAAGCTCTGTGTGTCTGACCACACTCACGCCGTTCAGGTGTTCTCCAGGCTAGATGTAAGCAAACACTCTCGTGTCTCTTAAATGTTAATTGTTTTCTGACTTTGAAACCTGCCTCCTGACCTGGTTTGGATTACCCAATTAGCTTGCTTGAAGCAAGTTGTTGACATTTGGAAGGTGTGCATGTCTGTGAGCTTGTACTATTGGTTACCAGTGACACAGAGACGTGTACTGGTGTCCTGCCAGTTACAGTGGTGATGACCAAAGTGTGCAATGCATGTTTTCAATTATTAAATTTACCATTATTAAATAAACCCACTGCTCCTGATGCTGATCTGGCTCTGTGAAGTGTCTTTCAACTTCCTGTCTATACAGGAAGTGAGAATGTGCTGCCTGCGTTTGATCAAATGTCTGATCTGTTCTCTGATGTCAGCTGAAGGACTCATAGAGCTGGAACAACGTGAGAGTTTCTCCTCCAGCAGTCTGATAAACGTCTGCTGACTGTTAGATCAGTTCACAGCTCTGGGAGCTCATCTGGTTAGTTACAGTTTTCTATGACGTGCTTATTATTGTGTAATGAGTTATTTGTTTTATATTATATTATCAATGAGATATACAGTGTTTTTCATATTATGACCTCATGAACATGGGCGTGTGTTTGCAAGTCTGAGACATATTAAAAGACTATGTGAACCAATCAGGACAGAGATGTTTTGGTTGTATTAAGTGTGGCAGCAAGAGTAACCAGATGTTAAAAAACAAAACAGGAAGTGGAACAAATGAAAGAAATGCTTGGTTGGGTTGACGCTCAGTGTCATATAATTAGTTGAAACTTCTGCTTTTTTCCTCTTTGCTGCATAACATCATCAGTATGAGTCTAAAGACAAGCTGCTTATCTTCCATGCAAATATATCATGAGGACCAGAAGTGGATCATAAAATAGGTTTTGGAATGACGTGTTCAGTCATCACATATGGCCGTAATGTTCAGGCGTCCGCATACTTTTGGCCGTGTCTGTCATCGCTGTCAGCTTACAGACAGACAGGTAAACAGGGAGTCAGGCAGTCGGAGGTGCAGTGAGACAGCTGGCTGTCAGAAACAGCTCTGACTCCATTTTAGATGCATTAATGTTGAATTGAGTTTCTGAGGTCAACTGAAAGCTGAGGAGGAGGAGGAGGAGGAGGAGGAGGAGGACTGAGCTGGGTGCTGGAACTATGTGTGTGCTTTGACTAGAGATTTAATGTAATGCCTTCATACTGTTTGTTGCATGTTTGGTTTGTACAGAAATGATGATGGAAATGTCATTTTATTTTTAGGAGCATCAGTTCAGTTGAAACTTGCTGAAGAATTTATTGGGTTGTTTTGTAAAACTCAACTCTTATTGTTGATGTGTTCTCTCTTTTGATGCATTCAAGGACTCTCTGATTAATGGACAGCAGCTTTTTCACACAAGACTTTTCTTTATTCATGATGATGATTTTTCAGGAGGTTTATTTAAATAGTTGCACATTAAAAATAAACGGCCTGTTTTGATAAACTAAGCGAAATATGATCCCAGTACTTCAACACGGTGGCATTCTGGTGTTTTTAGAGGAAAAAAGGATCAGATTGTGCTTCAGTTTCTGTCTTAACATTACTGTCATTAACATGTTGTCGGTGGAGATGAGCTTCTCTTTTACTTCATTTCCATTTCAAACCCGGAGAATCTCATCTGCATTCATGCACACATTCACCGCCTACCTGCAGCCGTGTATGTGTGTGTGTTTGTACCTGCTGGCAGACGTCCAGTCCAATGCTTCCCTGTGCTATGCTGCTCTGTGTGAGGTTACCCATCAGCCTTTGTTGTGAGGTGGTTTGTCTGACCCGTACTGGATTTTTGAGGCTGATTATGGATATTTTGGAGAATCAAATCGTAAAGCTAATTAGGGTTCGTCTGGTGGGTTGCAGCAGTATTCACGTTGATTAACGAGGAGACCTGAGTTATTGATTTCCTTATAAAGAATAACCCAGGTGATAGATTCATCAGTTATGAAAATACTTCCAGTTGATTTTTCTGTCACCAGACGAATCGTTTTATCACGGCAGCTCTAGTTTCAGACGCTGTGGAAAACGCTGCAGTGGACCGCAGATCTCTGCATGTAACATCAGCTTGATGCCTTTCTTGTTTTGCATACGTTTGCAATACTGTGATATATTTTCAAATATTAGCAAATTGTTTTTTAATAACCTGATATCGATTTTAGGCCTGAACCCTCTACACTGCAGTGATGTCACTGAAAGGACTGAATGAAGCCTAAGCAAAGCCTCTAGTGGCCATGAGAAGAACTGCAGTTTACCACACAGTTCAGCTGAATTCATTATTCAATCTGTAGGGGTGATAATATAACTTCACTGTGCAGTTTCTCAGCTGAACACTCTCTATAATTACATGAGCAGGCTGGAGACCAGAGTGACAAGTAGCAGCCTCAATAAACCAGCATGCATTGCAGCTGCAGTGCAGGTGTGTGAGAGCGTCCTCTGAGCTCCTGTAGACAGGAAACAGTTGTATTTCCTTTTAGTTTTTCCTCATCGTTGTTGCCAAGGGCTCATCTCTGGAGTTCCTGCACCTGTCAATCAAACACTGTGGGCGGGGATCTGTCTTCCTCTGCTGTTTTGTTGTGTTGTTTTCTTTTTCACATCGTGACCTTGGAGCAGAGATTCAGGCCTCGCACACACGGTCAGCATGTTAGAATGTGAAAAAGGCATTTTTCAGCCCATCAGGGTCTGGTGTCAGAGCTGTGTGAGCTGTTCTTGGTGAATATTTTTAGTGTCTGGTGATGAGTTGTATCTTTGATATCTGATCTTTGTGGACAGAGTTACAGTAATATTTGATTAATATAAAATTAACTATATCATCGTATAAATATCACTTGAGTTGTGCCCATACAAAATTCCAGGGTCAATAAGGGGTATATTGGTATTATGAACACAAAACTATGGCTGCTGAATATGTTTTATTTTTTAATAACACCAATGCTTGGAGTTTGCCAAGAATGAAGAATACATTAATTTATTGTAAAGTTATTTGTAATAGCCCTAGAATTTATTTATTTTTTTAATCTATACAGTATATGTCAGCTGCAGCGAACCTCCTGTCTGTATTGATGAGCATATACAAGCTACAAAAGTCCCTTCACACGCTGCTGAATTAGGCTAATTAATAGCTGTATAAAGTCTTTGGACTGGAGGCTGTATGTCTTTTACAGAATCGGGTTTTGTGTTTTGTCTGTCTTCAGTCAAGGCAGTGCCTTATCAGATGTGGTTTTTAGTATAACAACAATAGCATATTTCTCTTTTCCTTCTTGTCTGGGACAAGAAAAAAAGAGGAAATAAAAATAAATCAGAGAAGAGATAAAAATAGAAAGAGGCAAGGAAACTCGCTGTTCTCAGCAGCTGTCAACTCAGCAACACACACACACACACACACACACACACACACACACACACACACACACACACACACACACTTACATACAGGTACAACGCGATGTAAACACACTGCAGAGTTGAAAGGAAGGTGTGTGTGCGTGTCCATGTGTGCGTTGGGGGGGCGTTGACAGATGCTGGGAGGAGGAGGAGGAGGAGGAGGAGGAGGAGGAGGATCGCACTTGGCTGAGCGATACTCTCCTTTTATTCTCTCTCTCCGCTTTCTTTCTCCCCGCCCCCACTGTGTGTGTGTGTGTGTGTGTGTGTGTGTGTGTGTGTGTGTGTGTGTGTGTGTGTGTGTGTGTGTGTGTGTGTGTCTCGTGATGGTACTGTGCGGTCGATTGGAGGGTGAATGTTTCTCTGCCGCTCAGCCAAAGAGAGGAGGAGAGAGGGCGAGAGACATTCACTGAAAGCGTACGGAGGGAGAGTGTGTTTCACCCCGGCGCGTGTGTGTGTGTGTGTGTATGTGTGTTTGTGTGTGTGTGTGTCGCTGGTATTCACCGCCGGTCGACAGAGGAACAAACGGCACACAGCTGTGTGTGTGCGTATGTGTGTGTGTCCATCGGCATTTGTGTTTTGGCTCTGCGTTTGTGTGACAGTCACTGTGTGTGTTTGGGTGTTTTCGGAGCTTCGTTTTTTTTCACCACAGAAGAAGAAAACAGTTTTTTTTTTCCTTCTGCTGCAGCAGGAGAGAGCGCGCGAGCGACGTTCAGCTGCATTACTGCTGCGTCTGTTAGGCTTCACCAACAGGAGCTGGTACGTGTGTGTGTGTGTGTGTGTGTGTGTGTGTGTGTGTGTGTGTGTGTGTGTGTGTGTGTGTGTGTGTGTGTTCTAAGAATTCCTGTGTTGATTGATTATCTATTGGCTCTTATTTCGATGGATTGTTCAGTTGTTGTTGGACAAACTGCAGCCAGCTGATATTTTGGTATCTTGACTGGACTGAAATGATTGATTAGCATAACTGTTGATAGATATTTATTTTATATCGATGGTTCTGATCATTTACAGTAATCTTCTTTATTGATCAATCTGCCTGTTGTTTTATTGATTAATTGTTTGAAACAGTGAAAAATGAATTGGGGCAGCAAGTAATATTCTCATTGCTGATTTGGTCATGGTTCCGTTAGACTAATTGATTAATTTAGTCTATAAAACATCAGAAAATAACAACCAAAGTGTCAAAGTTTCCCAAGAGTCCAAGGCAACGTCTTCACGTCTCGTTTTGTCAAACTGAAGACAGGCAGCAAATCTTCAGTAAAAGTAGAGAATCGCTGTTTTTCTCAATCAAAGACTGAAATGATTGATGATCAGAATTGTTGCTGGTTACTCTTCAGTAGATAAGCTAATAATCAGTTGATCATTAAGCTCCAGTTAACAATATGAAGTCTTAGTTATGTTGCTGACTGAAGCACTCAAACCTGACGTCTCTGTTCATCTGTCCACCTGAACGGGTCGTAAAGAATAAGATACAGTTTTCACAGCCTGCAGATGAACATGGTCGCTGTGATGCTGCTCTTTATGAGCAGGATGCAGCACAGTGACACAATGAGGCTCGACAAGCTGCTCACACATGCAGCTGAGTCCTGTTTTAATATGCATAAAGACTTACTCAGAGGTGCTTGAACTGCAGGGCGGTTCCCAGGTCAGGTTTTGCTCCTGATTTAATCTGACAGCTCAGACTAAACTTGGTGTCATGAACCATCTGAGTGGAAACAGAGGATTTATTTCAGAGGTGAATCCTCTGATTTCATGTGTTTTTGCGGAAACCGAACCTGGTCCAACGTGCAGCCAGTCATTTTAATCTCTCTGCTATATGATCTCCACGTGGCTCTGCAGTCTGTCTGAACAGCTGCTGACCGGCTGCTGTCTGTCTGGTTAAAGTACAGAGGGCGTAGAGGGACAAATAACTTTAGAAATGTAACTTCAAAGTCAGAGCCTCTAACTTTAGGACAATGAAGGATGGAATAAACTACCTGCTAACCAACATGTAGCTCTGGCTGTTGGGACTCTGGGAAGCAAGATGTGTAGTTTTTACCTGCACTGTAAACCAGTTTTCAGAAAAGAACAAGTTACAATAATCATTTTAATACAGATTACAGCAGCTGCTTTGGGTGTCGGTGGACTTCAAGCTTGGCGCTCATCGTCAGAGCAGCAGAGGAACCTGCCTGATTCAGGCCTTTTGCCTGTTTTTCAGGTCATTCAGCACATGTCCTTGTATACATGCTGAGCTTATTAAATCAGTGTTTTACCTTTAATGGCTCCTCTCCTCTGCGATCGGCTGGCGACCGGTCCAGGGTGTACCCCGCCTCCTGCCTGTTGACAGCCGAGATAGGCTCTGCCCCCCCGCGACCCCGAAAGGGATAAGCGGCACAGAAAATGTATGGATGGATGGATGGCTCCTCTCCTTTTTGAGTATTAATAACAAATGCAATCAGGCATCCAGACAACAAAGCGAGACATTTGAAAACATTGCTTTGGACTTTGGGAAGTTGTGACCAAACGATAAAGCAGCAAAGTGTTGTTTTAAACATTAGTTACATGTTAAAAGAAGATATGGTTTAGGTAACCATGTGAAACAAAAACCAAGCCTATAGGTCGCTAACAAGATATCCTGCCATCCAGAGATTTGGGTCTCTTCCCAGGATTCTGGATCAGGGTCTTTTTGTGGGGGATTTGTTGCCTCCTCGTCTGCTCTGTGGCAGTGTGAAAAGTTTATTAGTTGTCGTGTTTGATCTGGCATTGATACCTGTTATCTGCTGGCTGATGTTTCTGGACTGTTGGACTAAAAGTTTGAAAGTAATCTGTGTGTGTGTGTGTGTGTGTGTGTGTGTGTGTGTGTGTGTGTGTGTGTGTGTGTGTGTGTGTGTGTGTGTGTGTGTGTGTGTGTCAGTCAGCCAGCTGTGTGTGTGTTCGATGCTGTGTCCGGCCTCCTGCCTGCCTCTCCTCAGGGAGCTGGCTCAGTGGCGCTGCCTGCTGGGCTGGCACCGCCACCATGGAGTTGGTTCCACTAGCGCCGCAGGGCTAACTGCTAACTCTGGACAGCAGCAGCAGCAGCAGCAGCAGCAGGGGTCGGAGGTCAGGGGCAGAGCCAGTCGACCTGTCGGCCGCACCAAACCGCTGCCGGGCAGTCAGGTGAGTCGTGGGGCGAATGGAGACCCATCCTGTAGCTGCTGGTCTCTGTGACTCTTGTTGGATTTGAGCATCAGTTTGAAGCAGCAGCTCCTGAGCGAGGCCGTTCCTCTGTTACTCTGCAGCGTCTGAAAACGGCTGGATGCTGCTGCAGTGTGGAATAATGCAAATAAAGCTCCACCTGGGAGACGTGCATCAGTGCTGTATTTCTACTTTTACCTCCAGTCGTTGCATCAAAAGATAAAATAGTTGCCACGGTGATAGTCTCAGTATTACAAACCTCTGTGCAGCGTTTGCCGTCTGATAGACTGTAAAATCTATGGATGTATTGCACCAACTGTCGTCCCGGTCGGGATGCACTGATCCACGTATTTCAGCTCTGATCTGCTTTTTTCCTGCAGTGATGTTTTCTTTCTAAATGTCTAATAAAAACAGCTAAATCACTACTTTTGGGGTAATTTCACGCACAATAAACACTGCAGGCTCTCAGGGACACGAGCAAGCATTCAGGCTGTTTGTCCTGTTACGTATTGACGAGCTGACTTCATCTGTTTTTAAATGAATCTGATTTCATTATTGATCTAAAACTAACTGACTCCACTGATTTCCCGCTAATGAAAAAGCCTCAAACCACTCTGAAGTGAAGCTTGATGCAGGCAGTCTTTTACCTCTAACCCATTTACCAACCTGTCTCACCACACACACACACACACACACACACACACACACACACACACACACACACACACACACACGGTGCTTTTAGCCTGATTGGTATTGATTGAGGTGATGCAGGCTGAGGTTCTGCAGAGTGTTTTTCTTGCTGTGTTGGTTTTTCAGCTCTGGTGGACCTGATGGACACAGAAACATACAGTTTTTCATATTTCATGCTGATTAAAGGTGTTTGGGATTTGTTCACTGTCAGCCGTGCATCTGTTCTGCCTCTGGTTAAACATACTGTGTGTGTTTGCTGTTGTTTTTAATGGAGGAGGCTGTAGTGTGTGTGTGTGTGTGTGTGTGTGTGTGTGTGTGTGTGTGTG
Source organism: Chaetodon trifascialis (assembly GCF_039877785.1). Classification (NCBI taxonomy): domain Eukaryota; kingdom Metazoa; phylum Chordata; class Actinopteri; order Chaetodontiformes; family Chaetodontidae; genus Chaetodon; species Chaetodon trifascialis. Next base: position 5,418,273 of record NC_092071.1, on the reverse strand, counting down.
TGTGTGTGTGTGTGTGTGTGTGTGTGTGTGTGTGTGTGTGTGTGTGTGTGTGTGTGTGTGTGTGTGTGTGTGTGTGTGTGTGTGTGTGTGTGTGTGTACATTGTTGGATAAGAAAGAGTGAATCACTGAGTATTATTATACTAAAGAGTGTAAATATGCAGCTGGTTTGTTGTGGTTCAGCAGTAGCTTGACCTCTCAATTAAAGGTAGATGGAAGAAGCAGCCTGGCTCATACAGGACTTCAGATATACATCAGTGTCTGTGTAAATGTGGACTGATCACCAACAGTAAACGTCAGTAGAGAAATGTGAACAATGTGTTTGAGGTAATTTAGAAGCTGTGTCTCCATTACAGAGAGAATTGACAAGTTTATTTTTACACTTTAAATGTCCCGCTTAGTATGTATCTGGGTCACTTGTCTTTAAAAAATGTCATTTAAGTGAGTCAGAGTCAGAAATCCAGGCCTGTTCGGTCCTACAAAACAGTTGTTTTATTTTTTGATGAATTGATTGATGGTTTAAACACATTCAACCACCTTTGCAGTTCTTCTTCTTCAGCTGTGATGAAATGTCGTTTACATTTTTCATTACAGTTTGACGTTGAAATGTCTTCCTGGAGAAAAACATGGCGACGCTCATGGAGGATACTCTTCCGTTAATGTTGAGAGTACAGCAGCAACAAGCTGCTGCATCGTGTTCATTTATGAGGATATCCCAAACCAACTTCACAAGCTGAAAACACATCTGATGTCATCTGTGGATGACTGTGTCCACCCCATGAGTCCAGCATTCACTGTCTTAGCTCAGCTTTTGGTCTTTACCCACTCCTGAGGGAAATCTCTGGCTCTTTAGCTGCTAAATGCTTCACTGTGTTCACCAGCTGGTCTCTAACTGTGTCTGTTGGCTGTTTGCTGCTGAGCCGGTGGGTTTATCAGAGCTTGTTTGATGAAAGCTGCTGAGACGGAAGCATGTGTGTGTAGCTTACTGCAAGACGAATAACGGTGGCAGCCATCTTTGAATGATGTGTAAACAGCAGAGTGTTTATTTGACTTCTGAAGCTGACGTTCTGCTCCACTTTTGTTGCCGTGAAGATGAAATTAAACCTTTTTTCTGCCTCATAGCTATGAAAGAAAGATAAAACAGACGTGTAAATATGTACCATGACTGAAAGTTTGATGCATTTTGACTTCTTGAACTCTCAGCTTTGGTAGTTTGGCGTCATTTTATTAAAAAGGCGTCATTTTTCACGGGAAGAGGAGTTAACCGTGAAAACAAGCAGCACTTTGGCCTTAATGAATCCGTCTGTTTTCCAGCCTGCAGCCATTTTCAGGAAGCTGCTGCTGCGTTCTGACCTGCAGCTGATGAATATTTCATGAGACGAACACCGACCCTCCTGCTGTGTCACCTTCCTCTTTTTTCAGCACATGACTAATAGATGATTCTGATCGTTGTTCCAGTTAGCAATAGATCAAACAGTGCAATGATGTCATCGTAAACACGCCAGGTAATATGTCTTAAAGTTGTTATTATAAAAGCATTTCTTACGAGGGAGTTGTAGTCTAATGCCCTGCCTCATCTCTGAGGTGTTTTATTTATGATCCCAGTCAGCAAAATTTCTCCAAGGGGAATCAGAAGACCTGCAGGAGGATGAAGGCAGGAGCTAAAATATCACCCCGAGAGTTTTCTGGAGGTGTTTTTACGTATGGATCCCATCCCAACCGGCAAAACGGGATCATGGAGGCCATGTTGAAGAAGAATGTAATGCCCTCTTCTGGACTTCCCAAAAAGACAATGATCCCAAGCCAAATGTCCAAGTCAAGCAAACATTGGTTCAGGAATCATTCCTTGAATGTCATTGATTGGACATCTCGGCGCCAATTTCTGAATCCCTCTGGAAGTGAGGCAACATAGAAACTAAGAATACCAACTGGAATCTGGGGGAATAATTTTGCTTACAGGATTTTTTTTTTTAGAAAAAATAGAAATCAGAAATCTGCAGGTTGAGGGGGTTGAATACTTGTGATTTCGTCTGTATGTTAATGTCTCTGATATTGTCGTCTGGATCGGGTCTGCTCTTCATGTCAGGCTTCGTGTCCTCGCAGCAGGTCGTGTTGCTGTCTTCTCTTCTGTCGACAGATTCTGGGGCAGCCGCTCTGTCATCAGCCTGCTGCTGTAAATAAGAAATGTGTCACCAGGCCTGGGTAAACAAAACCAGAGAGAGAGAGAGAGGTTAGAATTATATATTCATGAATAGATGGAAGCATCCGCCATCCATCATCCTCCCACTGCCTGTTCCTGTTCCATGCTGCACACGTGGAGGCGTTTTATCCAGGAGACAAACAGCCAAATCCTGCACTTCACCCCTCTGAAGTGAATCCACTTGTCACGCCGTTCGAGACGACCGTCGACACCCAGTAGAGCGGCAGGAACAGCGACTGTGTCTGTCACTGTGACTCTGCTGAATGAGCCTCAGACCAATGCTGTTAAATCCTTTTTGTTAAGCGAGCGTGTTCACATTCAAAGAGTTTGATCTGTGTGGAGGCAGACTGATGATGATTTACAGCTGAGATGATCAACAAACAGTCGATTGAACAAAAAAACAACTGGCAGTGGAAGCTCTGAAATAAAGTCTGACTTACGTGAATACTTCAAAGAGAATTTTACATGTCAAAGTACTCATCATAGTGACGTCATCAGGAGACGATACAGATTTATGACAGGAAGTCGGAGGTACAAACTGAAGGTGTGGAGATCGAAAGGTGGTGGTGTTTACCAAGCAGGGAGGCTCTAATGAAAGACACTATCCAGCTGCATTATGGGAAATGTAGGATCCAGTGTTTGACCCATAACTAGAGACTAAAAGACCATCCACACAAGGAATACTAACAGTAACGATGACGCTGTGAGCATCGACGCTAATGAACGATCACGATCAATTAGTCATCCGACAGAAAATTAATCTGCAGCCATTTTGAGAGATTTTTCTGTCTTTATATATAGATGATGATTTCAGTTTTATTGTTTTTATTCTCTGGTTCCTTCACAGTCAGTCTGCAGGGAAAATCTACTGCTGGTGACCAATCAGTGACCAGGCTGATGTTGCCTGCAGAACATTCAATCCAGCAGCCAAAGTGAAGCTGACTGAGGTTCCTCTCATCCTCATGTTTATGGATGCTCTCTCTGTGCAACGAGTCGTGTTCAGATGTTCAAACAGCATCACTAACGCCGCCGCCTGCCTCCCTGGAGCCCCTCTCTCTCTTCCTAAGCTCCTCGTCGTCTCGCTGATTTCATACCTCGTTTACTGTCCTCATCAGTGCTCCCCCCTCGTACGCTGCTATAGGCTCCTGTTCTATCTATAGGTGCTGTGTTGTTGGAGATGAAAGAGGAGGAGGGAGAATCTCATCACCGTGACCTTCAGTATCTCAACAAATTTGAGAAGAAAGCTGCAGCCGGCACATTGTAATCTGCTCCTGAACGACCAGAATAGAAACACTGTGAGGCTTTATTTATATCGCCGCTCCATCTGGATCATTGAAATGAGGACTGAATTGAACACGCAGGCTGTTCTTCTCTCGGCTGCAGGCGACAGCTCGTACAGAACGCAGTACACTCTGTACTTTGTATGTCAAAGGCTGTATTTTGAAAATATGAAGCTCATTTGTCATTTACAGAAAAATGTTCTCACAAACAACATTGGATGGTTTGAGAAAAATAAAACATAAAGATATAATGATTTCATCTCGCGGATGTTTTACGGGGTTTCAAAATGGAGGGAGGTGCAGCTAATAACGCGAGCCAATGTTTTTTGTTCTGCTTGTGTTTTTCCTGCTGTGACGAGTCAAAATGTCTGCTGTGAAAAAGGTCAGAGAATCTGATAAGAAACAATAGTGCTCTGATGCTGGAGACCATCGAGACTGACTCAAAGAAAAATAAAAGTGAACACAATAAGGAGGAATAATGAGGTGATCTCATCCAGCAAACGTTAAAATCCAAAGTCTGAAAGTGCTCATGTTTCTCTGGAGTCTGTCACTGTGTCTCTGTCACTCCACACGGCTGCTGAACAGATTCAGCCCTCAGTCAGATCTGCAGTGTCTGAGAAACACCCAACAATTGCAACATCATCAGAAGAGTTCATCCTCAAGTTATTACAGATTTTGCATCATAGAATTCATTCAGCCCTGTTGTTGCGTATTGTGAGCCATGCTAACCTCTGGCTCTGTTGATGCTTATATCAGCCAGTTGTTCCAGCAGATTGTGATGACATGAGGTTCAGATATTCCTGTTCCCTTCAGGATGAATTGAAATAAATGTGGTGATCGTCTGACTTTTCTGGTCAACATTTTAATATGTCCAATACTTAAAGCCTTCATTGTTAATGTGTTCAATGAATTTGTTCAGAATGACAGATTTAGCAGACGTCTTGTCATCCAGTTGTTCATCCAGCTTCACGGGGCAGCAGGACGGCGTCCACACTGAGCTGAGAGCAGATTTTCAGTGGACCGTTCCTCTAACACACAGTCCCGTCTGTGTCCTCCCACAGTACTCGTCGGCCGGCTGTCTGCTGACTCTTCACCACAGCGAGAAGCCCGATCACGAGGAGGTGTGCGAGTTCAGGCCGTACACCTGTCCCTGTCCCGGTGCTACCTGCAAGTGGCACGGCTCGCTGGAGGCCGTCATGCCTCACCTGACGCACGCACACAAGTCCATCACCACGCTGCAGGTCAGTTTACGTCCACGGGTCGTGGTAGAACTCATACGTGCTAGACATCACCATGTTAGTACTGTCATTGTGACCACATTAGCATGTTAGCATTCAGCTAAAGTACAGAGTTGCTTCCTTGTCTTATTTTAATTGTTTTATTATAATAATTCTGCATTGTATTTGCAATTTATACAAAAATTACAGCTCACCAAATAAAGGAGTATCGTTGTCTGGACTAGAACCAAATGCTTGTTTGTGTACAGGTCTTCATTTCCATGACGCTGTTTTTCTCATATTGATTATAAACACATATGAGGGGTTGACACTGTTGCATCGAGCCAGCTAACATACACAAAAATGAGAGCTGAGGATTTCTTTGGAGGTCGGGATGTATAGGCTGTGATGTCTTTCTCTGCAGGGGGAGGACATCGTCTTCCTGGCGACAGACATCAACCTGCCGGGCGCTGTGGACTGGGTGATGATGCAGTCGTGTTTTAGTCACCACTTCATGCTGGTGCTGGAGAAGCAGGAGAAGTACGAAGGCCACCAGCAGTTCTTCGCTGTTGTACTGCTCATCGGGACTCGCAAGCAGGCCGAGAACTTCGCCTACCGACTGGAGCTCAACGGCAACCGCCGACGGCTCACCTGGGAGGCCACGCCACGCTCAATCCACGATGGGGTGGCGACGGCCATCATGAACAGCGACTGCCTGGTGTTCGACACCTCCATTGCCCATCTGTTTGCAGACAATGGCAACCTGGGGATCAATGTCACCATCTCCATGTGCTGAGGGAGCGGTGCAGCGTTAAAGGCAGTCACAGTCATACACAGAAGACATCACTACAGAGACACAGTATAGGATCATTTTGGGAGCCAGGGAGGTGTCGAGTTCACCTTCTGTCTGGTTCTGTGGTTACAGGGACTCCTCTGCTGTAAGTGTCCTGCGGTGTCGGTGGTACAGCTGGCTGAGCTGCTGGAATCGTTTGTGAGGAAAAACAGAACACTTTAAGCAGTTTTAAATGCTGAGAGACAGCTTCTCATACAACTCAGCAGCAGCAACCAAAGGCCAGCTCCGCCTGGGAGATGTCTGTGTTTGAACTTTGATGAATTACGGGACAGAACGGGTCGTCGCTCTGTCCCTCGATTGGGAAGACCCTCCACCAGTGAAGAGCATCAGGCCTCTGGAAATGAGTCCGGACCTGCTTCTCCAGGCCTGGACATCTGGACTGGACAGAGACCGAGCTGTCCTCAGTTTATTCTCCTGAGCAGAAAGGATCCTGGTCTCATTTAAGGAAACAGATTCGTTACCACCGCAGCCCCACGAGCTTCTGTCGGGTTCATCAGACCTGTCGGCCCTGCGTGTTCACGATATTCTGATCTTTGCTGGGAAAAATTCTGCTTTCATCAGCTGGCAGTTCTTGTGCTTTCAGTCAGGGTCGAGTCTGCAGCAGAGTCCATATAAATGACACATATATAAATTGACTAGCTTACATTAGCTTATTGCACACGTGTGTTGTTGTGAGCTGATAACAGAGAACTGTAGTGCATTATAAGTTTATGTTCACACTGTAAAATGTCCTGCTTAGTATGTGTCTTGGTTACTCCTTTTATCCAAGAGATCAAGGTTGTTTATGTTATGTGTTTGTACTAAAAGAAATGACTATTGGCTGACATGTCTTCGCCTGATTTAAAGACAAAAGAAACAAAATGAAGCTGCGATCCAACTCCAGAGGCCTCGACCTGAAGAAGGCTGCTGGCAGTTCAGGTAAAGCAGAATAATGTGAACGCGCCTGTTCAACTTTGTGCTTTAAAGAACAGAGCCGTGGGCTGTGTGGGGCTAAGTGGAAGGTTGCTGGTTGAAATCCCTGCAGCAGTTGATGTGCAGACAGTGACTGACAGCATCCTGCAGGGTTGTGACTGTGCACTTCGATTCACTGCAGACTCAACCTCACATATTTGAGGTCAATGCTCAACCTCTGTGGGAACTGACTGAGCTGTGGAATCCAGTTAATCCTCAGACCTTCTTTAATCTCAGATAAAAGCAGTGAAATGGAGGAATAATCCTCCGATCCCTCTTCCTGCAGTCTGTTCAGCCGCCAGCGCCTTACTTTTCTACCGCTAACCTCCTCTTCTTCCTGCTCAAGCTCTTTCTGAGGGAGTCGTGGTGCTGATGTACTTCACCTGATATTTTTTCACTGAAAAGCTGCCCAGGGAAATACAACCAAGACTGTTTTACTGAACTGATATCAGAAAAATAAGTTTTCAAAAACTGCTTGTTCAAAGCCACACTGATATGATGGTTGGACATTATTATCTTTATTTAGCTCAAAGCTCATATGGCATTGTCGGTAAAAAAAAGAAAAGAAAAAATAATTTCCCAACATTCCTTGTCTCTAAACCTTTGTAGCACCTGACCAGGAAGAAATCAACTTCACCAGATACCTCTGACCACAGACACGTCTGTAACTGAACCGTAAACCCCTCAGACCTCGGCGGCGTTTCCTCTGTTTTTGTTCAACAAGAAAAAAAACTCCTACACCCTGATGGAGATGACATGGAGGTTAAACGGCAATAAATGAGATTTATTTCAAAGAGCTGTCGACGCCTTCGAGATGACGGATGCAAAAACTGAAAGCTGTCTTAAAGTTGTGTAAATTGTTGGAAATTGTCATACAAGTATTTTACTTAGTGAGTAATGTTACAGATGGCTTACTCAAAATGCACTGACTGAACTGATCCTGAATCTGATTTCAAACTCAGTTGAAAAGTTGGCAGCCCTGGTTATCTAGCAAGCTAATGTAACTTAGCCAAGAAGCTAAATAGTTAGCTAGAAAACAAACCTTATCTAGCAAGCTAATGGGTCTTAGCCAAGAAGCTAATTAGTTAGCTGGAAAACTTTAAAGCTCCTTATTTATATTATTTTTAATTAAAATAAGATTCTTCATGGTTCCAGATGCTTTATTTTCATTTTCGGGGTGTTTTGAGACATAAACATTGTCTTCTGAAGGTGGAGTTTGGGACTTAACTTCACCGCTGAATAATAACCACAGAGGAAACGCTGCTCTCTGATAATCACTTCCACTTTACAACCCGCTGACTTTTTAGGAAATGTTTGAAAATATTGTAAATGAAGTTATAATGACAATATATTTTCTAAAAACAAGACTGCTGCATTTATTCCTTGTGCTAATTTTGAAATGTATTTGTGTTAGCGTTTGTTCAGCTCTACAGAGATTTTGAAAGGAACTTTTCTAGCTGTTTCTGACGTTTGTTGCTCATTCTGCTGCTGCTGTAGTTCACTGAACTGTCACACCTCAGAATATACTGATTCAAAAGAGAAGAGAAGAGAAAAGAGAAGAAAACCAGAATCATTTGAAGATATCAGCTTCTTTGAGAAAAAACTCAGTTACAAGATGCCTGTGGGCATAAAAACTGTAGGAAAGTTGTCTACTACATCTCCCAGGGTGCATTTCAGCAACAAAATCAACTGCAAAGTATCACATCCTGTTAAATGTGCCGCAAATGGTGAGCCGAAGCTAAAAATTAGACTTTGTAGAAACCTGATAAAACATTAGGCAGTTTGGATTAATTTAGTGATGAATATCTTCACAGAAACAGCATCTGAAGCTCATGGGCATTGTAGTATTTAGAGCCGTCCACCAAGCTGAAATTAAAAAAAAGATGATACCAAAATGTATTTGTGAAAGCACTGAGATGTTGGCTTTAAAAATCTAATTGTTTTTCCTAATAAATCTGTGAAGATCATCAGCTGTTATTGGAGTTTGTATCGTGGCAGTAGGACAGTAAATCAATAGCATCATCTTTACATCATCTGACTGTGAAATGAGGATGTTTTGATTCGACCTCTTTGTTCTCGGTGTTCTGCTCAATTCTGTGGTGTTTCTATAATAAATGGGTGCAGTTTGTTTCTCTCTCATTCTGATCTTTACTTCTTTTCTCAAGTGACAGTTCATCAGTGAGCTTGTGAGGAGCTGCTTTCTGGATGTTCAAGCTGTTTATGCTATGCTAACTGGTTGCTGCCTGTAGCGACACACTGAGACATCGGCGACTCCTCCATCACTACTGACCATTTTCCATCACGTGCACTAGAATTTCACGTTGCTGAATGTGTTCTTCTCCAGGCAGACACTCATTTCCATCCATGTCTGTAATTATCAACTGACGGTCGAAGCTTGCTTGAGCTGTGTGATCGATCAACATAAAGCACTCATTTTTAGCCTTGCTAGCAACACTGTTCTAGTGATGGCAATGCTCCAGATGGAAATATCTCAACAACTATTGGACAGATTGTGATGAAATGTGGTTCAGATATCTGCATAACTAATGACATTCCCATCAGCCTCAGTTGTACTGTTTAATACTAATTAGCAAATGTTAGCATGACTAAATAATCTTAAGTCTTGTTGTAAAATATACAGTGAACATGTAAAATGTAAGTTTTAAAAAATGTTAATGCACTTCTGGCATGCAAGTTTGTCATTGATTTTTACACCATTTGGAAATGAACTGAAGCCAATGGCTGCCTGAAAAGTAAGAACAGAAGAAAAAAAAAAAATCCACACCTGAAGTTGAACAAAACAAACACAGATGCCACAGATGAAGACATTTCTTTGTTTTAGTACAAAACTCATTCAAACAATACAAACATTTAATTTTTCTACAGGACATTCTGGGACATTCATGAGATTTCCCGCTCCAATCAATTGACAGGTTTACACTGAACTGGGTGAAATAAGAGAGACTTATCTGTGAATGAAGCTGAAAGGAACATTAAAGTGTCTGTCTGAATGACAGAAAGCATCACTTTAACAGCTTCATGAATCTAGCAGTGTTAGTGGACTCTCATCCTTTCAGCCAGTGCTGCTTTCTGTCTGCACGGCCACGAGGAATAAATCAGTGTATTGTGTAATGAAGGCTGCAGCCTCTAGATGGCGCCAGCAGGACTTTACACCTCAGTGTTCCATCATTAACAAACGCTCTGGAAAATGATGCAACGATATCAGCTTGAGTTTTACATTTACACGTTTTTACATCATCCGATGAAGAGTTTCATCATCAGATCACTGCAGCTGGTTTCAGTGTTTACGGGGACGTTCCCTGTCTGTCTCTCTTCTTCTGTCATTGTCTCTGTCTGTCTCTCTTCTTCTGTCATTGTCTCTGTCGGTCTCTCTTCTTCTGTCATTGTCTCTGTCTGTCTCTCTTCTTCTATCATTGTCTCTGTCTGTCTCTCTTCTTCTATCATTGTCTCTGTCTGTCTCTCTTCTTCTATCATTGTCTCTGTCCCGGTCAGTTTCTTTCCTTCTCTCACTGTCTCTGTCCCAGTCAGTTTCTTTCCTTCTCTCACTGTCTCTCTCCCTGTCTGTCTCTCTTCTTCTATCACTGTCTCTGTCCCGATCAAACTCTCTTTTTCTTTCAAAGTCTGTCTCTCTCCTCCTGTCACCCTCCCTCTCACGATTCCTCCTCCTATCTTCCTCTCTCTCCCTGTCTGCCTCCCTCCTCCTCTCCTCTTCTCCCCGGAGTCTCTCGTTCTCCCTCGGTCTCTGTCCGTTCTGTTGTCCCCCTGGTGGCGCCCCCCTCTGGTTGTACTTGTCATAGGCGGCGTCCGCCTTTTCCTCTTTGATTCTGACGGCAGGAGGGGGAAGAGGAGGTGAGGAAGACGAGGAGTGCTGCACCCTGCTTCCCCTCTCTTTCTCCTTCTCTGCCTTCTTCTTCTCCTTCTTCTCTTTCTTCTTTTTCTTCTTCTCTTTCTTGTCTGAGGCAGGGAGCAGCAACAGAAGAAATGAAATGATGACAAATTTTAGCCTTAATAGTCTGAAGCATTAATTCACAGCTTCACTGCTGCTGTAGTTACTGCTGTCTGCCTGTAGAGGGCAGAACAGAAGGATTACATTTGAGACAACAGGGAGTGACCTCACCTTTTTTGGGCTTCTTCACAGGGATTGCGTACTGCTCGTCTTCGTCTGAGGAGGAGGAAGAGTGCTCGCGGGCTTTGGGAGCACAGCCGTCCTCCCTCAATTGTTTGGTCACATCGTCAATGTCCTCTGTGTCTTTTGGGGGACGGTAGTCTTTAACGTGATCCACCCGAAGAGTCCGGCCTTTAATCTGACAGCAAACGCAGCACAGACTCAATTTAGCCAATGAGAGAGAGACAGAGAGACACCGCTGCTCCTCTCTGAACCTCCTTAACCTCCATCTGGGTTAACCAGCTGAAATTGACATTTTGGGAAACGCACTCATTTGCTTTCTTGAGAGATAGATGTTCAGCTTGATACCACTCTGATGCCTAAATGCTAAATAAATATGAAACTGCAGCAAGCAACTGCTTAGCTTAGCATAAAGACTGGAAATGGGGAAACGGCTCGCCTGGCTCTGTCCAGGCTGACCAAATCTCTCCAAGTTAAAGCACCAGCTGTGTCACCTTGATGCCATTGAAGTTGTCCACAGCCAGGATGGTGCTCCTCTGGTCCTCGTAGCAGATGAAGCAGAAACCTTTGGACTTTCCCGTCTTCTTGTCACGCACCAGGTTGATGTTAACAATCTCTCCATACCTGAGAGGTTTTTGAGGTTTGTGGGGAGAAAAGGAAAGTGAATTCTCACATTCTCTGACTGTGGCTGTTTTAACAAGGGAGGAGAAATAGGCGGTAGTATTGCAGCTGTGTGTTAGTTGGTTAAGAGAAAGGCTGCGGAAAACGTACTGAGAAAAGACACAGATGATGTCCCCTTCAGTCAGCTCGTATGGAAATCCTCCTGCAGGGAAACAAACACCAACCGATCAGGCAGAAGCACAACACTGTTCACTGTCTCTCTATAAACCTTTCTTTCTTCTTAATATTAATAGTGGACAATATTATGATCCAGTGGATGCCCTTTTTCCTCTGGTATGAGGTTGATTTCCAGTAAAATATCAAACTGGAATCTGTAATCAAACATCACATCTATTAATTGTTTTATCTGACTTTCCCAGGAAGTTCAATTTTGACTGAGCTCAATAGGAATCATGCAACCAGTCCCTGTATTCAAGCACTCAGTGACAACAGATGTGAGAGCTGGAGCTCAGAACAAGACAACACGCAGCATCCGGAAGTGAGGGCACATCTTACCAATAAATATCCAGGCGCTGTCTTTGTACTCAGTGTGCCAGGAAACATTCTCATTCACTCCAAGGTCGGCCTCGCGTTCGTTCAGTTCGTTGATCAACTTCACCTTCGTTAGAGGACTGAAAACAGAGAAAAGGTTTTACTTACCAATTAGTTTTTGTTTCCTGTGCGGCTCGATTTATGATCATTTTAGGAGGTGGACCAGGTTCATCCTTGCCTTTGGGACTAAAGTCTAAACCTTAACAAGCCGAGTCATAACACAATAGTCCCCAAAATGCATTCTAAACACACAACTTCACAGGTATTAGGAAGCTTCTAGTTACTCTTCGCATGGAGAAACCTTCACGCCAGACTCCATTCAAACTGCGCCAGATTTTACGTTTCTCATCTAACAGGAAATGTAAATGTGTGACAGATGCATGAATACATTTCGTGCAAGTTTGGACCCGACTCTTGAATTCGGCACATCAATCGACCTCGAATAATTGAAAGAAAAACAATCCTCCTTCACCAAATCTGGCCATGCAGCGCCATGACAGCAGATGCGAAACACACAACAAAGCTGTGACTCAATTTAAGTACGAACCAAAATCTGCTGGTAATGGTTTGTTAACGTTACATGTCTTTTGTTGGGGTGTGTTTCCAGGCCGATTTAAAGATAATGATTAGAGTGAGAGATTTCTAACGTGATTCGAAGCAGCTGGAGTGTATGAGGAGATGCTTCGAAGCTAAGTTACCGACAATGTTAGTCAGGTAACTGTTAGCACTGGCTAGCGGGTTAGTGAACATCGGAGAGCAGATGCCGGGACAGAATGAATTAAGGCAATAGTAGGTAAAAACGCAAACAAGTATTTTAGTATCAAAATGTAGACTTACTTCATGGTGAACTACACGGAAGACACACTAATGCGATGGTTGAAAAAATTCTTCTTCGCTAACTTGAGCCACTTCCGTAGGTTTTCCCGCCTCTGCTGCCACCTGTTGTTTGGATGACTTACTAAACAAGTTACATTTACGTGATTTAATACTTTAATCATTATTGTTCCGATGGTATGTAAAAGTAGATACAATGAGAAGCCCAAATAGTTTTTTATACGAAAAACACATTATTTGACTAAGGGTTAATTCTGTAAAAACGTGTATTTATGTTATCCGTCCGTACAGCAGGTGGCGCTGTGACGCTATTCGCCATCTGCTGACCCGGTTGGTAAACAGTAGTCTGTCAGTTGAGATGCAGACAGCTAATAACATAACTAACGTATGTAAGTTAAATTCCAGTCGAGCTTTTAATACAGTTAACAGTTTTATTTGTAGAAACACGTCAGCGCTGAACAGTCTATTATGAATTTACATCAGAGCTCATGTGAATTCTTAGAAGTTTAAATATGCTACGATAGCCGGTTGTCAGGCTACCGTTAGCAGTAGCTACTTGATTTATTTTCATAGTCAGTCATGGCTGAGTAACAGATAGTTCAAGTATTCTGTCCTTTTCACTTCTTCACCTGTGTTTCACCACAAGCCTTCTGCGGGTAAGTAAAGCAGTACCTGGAGTTACAGCTGCTCGGAGCAGTGTCAATGGCAACTTTTCGCATGCTAATAGATGTAAAATTGACTCCCTTAGCTAACAATTCGGTCAATTAATTAACTCACTTTTAAGTAACTTGTTATCAAACCTCACGTGCATGTTAGAAACAAGTTAAGTAATTCCTCTCACTCTGGTATTTATGATAAATTCGGCAGAAGATAAGTGAGACTTCACTCAGCAAAATTTGTTTCAATTGGTCGAATAGTAAGTGGAGTTTGGTGAGAGCTATTCCCCAAACGAAACAAACAGCACATGCCTGGCTTTAGCTAACCTCTGCTGAACCATCCAAAGTGAAACTGCGTATTATAGACACTGAATAAATCGGCAAACTAATATTTTGCCGAATTAACAGGGACTGCACAATCAACTATCACGGGCAGAGGGCGCTAATGTACTTTTGATGTTGATCATGTTGTTGTTGGGTTTTTTTTTATGTTGCATATTGAAGAAAATAACCATATTGATAAATTTGAGCTGTAGTTGATTTAGTTCCCTGTCTGTCTGTCTGTCTGTCTGTCTGTCTGTCTGTCTGTCTGTCTGTCTGTCTGTCAGCAGTATGATCTCTCAGGTCTTCATCTTGTCCTCAAAGGGCGACCACCTCATCTATAAAGACTGTATCCTTCTTGTCCTGCCACTAAAATAACTGAGGCCAAATGAAAAATGGGTATTTGTTTTTGTCTCCTGGTCGTTGTGTTCCATACACACCAAATGTATCTAATATTTATTATATTTGATTATTTATTGTAGTATATTTAATATTTATTATGTCTTATGCTGTATTCACACTAGCCTTTGTGATATTTTATAAAATATATTGCAGTACTATACTGTTTTTACATTTTTTTTTACATCATGTTTCTATATTAATATTATATATTATAGTGGTGTATGCTGTTGTAGATGGTATCATATTAGTTTTACATGCTCTGTTTTTCTGTTACATCTCTTTGTCACTTCACCTGAGACATTACTGTACTGTTATTAACTGTTTACTTTTCACTGTTTATCCGTACTTATTTCTGCCTGTGATTGTGTTTGTAAAGAACCACAATGAAAGCCAAGAAAGGTGAAACTACTCCTACACAACAGGCTGAATGTGAACATCGTGAACAGTTGCTCCAGTTCTCATCCTCAAACCGTTTGGGAAAACGACACAGATACCAAAATCAGTCACGCTGTGTGGAAGAAATGCTGCATTGCATCAGCTTGTGTGGAGGTGGCAGCTGAGCAACACCCATGAATCAGTAATGAAGCTTCTTCTTTCACTGTCTGTTTGCTGAGCTTGTTTTGTCCTTAACCTCGCCATCAGTCCGCGGAGAAGCAGGAAGTGACGTCGTCAGTATTTTCTACGAGAAGGTCACAGCACTGACCGGAGACCAGCCTCCAGTCGTCATGGTAGCAGCATGCCTGTCTGAGTGTGTCTTAGGATGTTATGAGGCCATTTAAAGGGACAGTATTTGAGTCTGAGGCCCCACTGCACCTGTAGCTTCACTTTCAAACCTTTACAAACATGTTCCTTATGTTAGTATCATGTGTTCATGTTTATTTAAAAAACAAAATCTCAAAATCTGGACTGATTTGAAGGCAACCCATTCACACAGAGAACTGAGTCAACATCAGCTCACAAATCAACAAACCCAACATCAGTTCTGTGTTTTTTTTCTGCAGAGTCACAAAGATCTTCACTTTGTCCACGTCAGGCAGGGAGGCCTGTACTGGGTTGCCACGACTACAGCTGACGCCTCCCCCTTCACCATCATCGAGTTCCTCAACAGGTATTTGTTTGTTTGTTTTTTTACACAAAGTCTCTAATAACAGTATTGACCACATGACCTATTGGAGGCTGTAAGAAAACTGGAAAACAAACATTTAAATGAAAGTAAACAACCATTTTCATTAAAAAGAGACAACACGAGGTTTAAGGCTTAGAAGGTCGAGCAATCAGTGAAAATAATTAGCTTTTGATTTCAGAAATATGAAATAAGGATTTTTGAGAAGTTATTGGCTTTGCTTTTAAATATTTCCCCAAAAGACCAAACAAGGGATTCAAAAGGATTTGGGTCGAATACAGTGATTTGATAATGCATTTTAATCTGCCTGCAGTGCAGCTGGTGAACAGTGAGGATGTACTAGTTCAGATGTCTGTGAAAGAGTGTGTGTGTGTGTGTGTGTGTGTGTGTGTGTGTGTGTGTGTGTGTGTGTGTGTGTGTGTGTGTGTGTGTGTGTGTGTGTGTGTGTGTGTGTGTGTGTGTGTGTGTGTGTGTGTTCTCAGGTTAACAGCTCTGGTTAAAGATTACTGTGGCAGCCTGTCAGAGAAGTCGGTGCAGATGAACTTTGCCCTCATCTACGAGCTACTGGATGAGGTCGTGGTGAGTCTCCTTCCCCTTGAGGGCTCCTCCTTGCAAGCTAGGTTGGGGCTAAATATGCAGCCCTGGACCACCATCTGTGCTTGTATTTATGAAACACCTCAGATTCGTGCTGAAAGTGAACTGAAGTGATGAGTAAAGACCCTGATTTTTGTTAATGAAGCGTCAAACTGCAACTTTCAGCACGAGGGACGATCCTTCGCAGAGAGGGTCATGTTTTTGTTTTACCAAACCATCAAGCGGAATTATGGTGGTGCGTTTCAGTTTTCTTACAGTTGTGATTTGATATATTGGTGAAATTTGAAATGCAGGTAATGATGCAGAGATGCAGAATCTCTAAGGGAGATTTAACAGCTGCACTATAGTTTGTAAGTGGTTTTTTATACGCATGAAAGTTGAGAGGGAATAATGTTATAAACCAGAAAATAACTCTCCCTCCCTCCCTCTGTCTGTCTGTCCGTCTGTCTGTCTGCCTGTCCGTCTGTCCGTCTGTCTGCCTGTCAGGACTACGGTTACATCCAGACGACGTCCTCTGACGTTCTGAAGAACTTCATCCAGACTGAAGCTGTCTCCTCCAGACCATTCAGCCTGTTTGACCTCAGTAACGTCGGCTTGGTACGTTAATGCCAACAACACCTTACGCCATTAGACTAGAGGTCAAAGGTCACTGATGTTTGATTGGCCGGACTCTTGAAGCACAACAATTTCATCTCCCTGATGAGAAACATCTGAAATAAATTACATTTGTAGTTTTTTTCTGGCTTCATGAGAAGGAAACTCTTTTCCTTCTATTTCTGTTTGTGTTGCAATTCCAGCATTCAGGAGTTTCAGTGTCAACCTACAGCATGACTCCATGAACTGTCTTGTCTTGTCTTGTCTTGCTGCAGTTTGGAGCGGAGACACAACAGAGTAAAGTGGCTCCAAGTTCTGCAGCCACTAGACCCATCCAGTCCAGCAGAGAGCAGGTACGAGATATTACACCTGTAGCCCTGAAGCTAAGTGTGATAAGTCTGTGACACACAGTACAGACAGAGGAGTGGAAAACTCACCGCTGTCATACAGTCAAAGGTGCAGTGTGCAGGATTGAAGAGCCTACGGTGGCTGCTGAAGACGTGACAGGTGCTCCCTGGAGCCAGTATTTGGTTTGTCTGTTCTGGGCTACTGTAGAAACATGACAGTTCAACATCTGTGGAAGAGGATCTAATCTTATATAAAAAGCTTATTCTGAGGTAACAAAAAACAACCATTCTTATTTTCAGGTGATTATACACTAATGAAAACATAATGATGAATATTATGTTCCGTTTCTGCCAATAGATTGCCCCGAATCCAACACGCTGGTCCTTTAAATCTTTATTTTCCAACTGACTTTACTTTTTAAAGAACAGCACAAGAGTTCTGATTGCTCAGGAAACATGTCTGCATGTTTCAGACGGGGAAGTCTGTCAAGTCTGTGAGGAAGTCTGTGAGTTAGTGAGTTAGTCGTGGGTAATTTTCCAGGAGTATAATTTTGTCTTTTAGAAACACGCACATGAACATGAATAAACCAGAGACAGAAGCTGTTTAAGGCCGTCAAACTACGTGGAATTTAATGCAGAAAATGGAGAAGTTGCAGGATTATGTTCAAGAATATTGTTTGTTTCTAATCTGTGGAAAAATGTAATCATTATGGCATTTCGGACATTAGTCTACACATTTGTAAAACAGAGAGAAGAGCAAACAGGACATAATGATCCCATTAATTTAAAGCAAAGAAGAAACAACAAAGCACTTGGAACTGGAAATCTCAGCCTGACTATGAATGACGTGTTCCAGAGTATAGTCGGGTCCCAGCTCGACTGTAGACTTCCTGGAAACAAATCAAACAGACCTCACAGTTTCCATACGTGTGTGTGTTTTTGCAGGGAGGGAAGAGTGAGATATTTGTGGATGTGATTGAGAGGTTATCGGTCGTCATCGGCTCCAACGTGAGTAACATCAGCATGACAGCAGCAGCAGCTGTCTGTCTGAGACATCATGCAAATCTACGCTCCTTTAAAGCATTAAAATGTCTTCAGTGTTTTTACACTGTCCTGCTGTTTAAACCCGTTTAAACTCAGTGACCTGGATTCTATCTGCTGGGTGATGATGATGATTTGTGCTGCAGGGAGTTCTGATGAAGGCCGACGTCGAGGGAGAGATCAGAGTTAAATGCTACATGCCGAGCTGCTCAGGTGAGTTTCAGCTCAAAAGGGGTCGACACTGGGGGGCGCTAGTGAGCTGAAAGAATGAGTAAGACTCTCTATAATGACTTTGGGAGAAAAATGCTGTTGGAAACATCCAGTCAGAGAGTCTCGGACCTCCTATTTACAGCAAAGTGCACAACATGTGGTACTCAGCATCTTATCTGAGTGTCTGAATTCAGTCACATTTTACAGATGTGTCTGGAATCTAACATGCTGTCCTTCTTTAACAGAAATGCGAATCGGTCTGAATGAAGAATTCAGCATCGGCAAGTCCCAGATCAGAGGTGAACACACACACACACACACACACACACACACACACACACACACACACACACACACACACACACACACACACACACACACACACACACACACACACAGAGTCAGATTTAGATCAGACTTCCTGCCTCCATCCACTAAAGTCACATGCTTCATGTATGTTATGTTATGTTATGTTATGTATGTTTATTCATGAAGTCTGTTACATTTACATTTTATCCACGCACCAAAATGTGATATTTTTAGGTTATTTTTCAATATTTCAGCCACGTATTTGTAATGACTTGTCACCAAATGCATCCAAAAGCTGAAATAAAGTTCATTCAATATTCAAAGCGCCCTGGCTGTGTAACGTTCGCTGAACCTCCAGCTTCTTCCACACAGAAACCGTGAACAGTGTGTGTGCTGCAGGATTACACACTGTTTATTTATGAACTAAATCATTGTTTGAACTAAATGAACTGGTGCTTCATTTCTGTTCTGTTTGTTTATATCTATATATTATGTTTGTACTCATGAGGCTGTGTGAATATATCCTTAATTTCTGCTATTGCAGATCTCCTGGGACATTACATGTACATTATCCTATGCAGCAGTTACATGCTGCTGGGTTCACACATCCAAACATTAGATTTGGTGCTGAGTAATGAGTGTGAATATTTCCATGATGAAAATAATTCATTGGTTGCAGCAGAGGTCAAAGCAGGGGCGTTACAGTTTCCCACCAGGACCAGAAGCTTAAAGCTGTGACCTGGTTTGAGTTGACTTTTCATCCAGATGTATTAAACAAAAACGGAGTCAGAAAGTAAAACAAACACTGATTATTAGTTTTTTTTTAAGATCTCGCCAGCTTTATTAAAAACAGGTGGACTTCATTTCCTCCAGTATTTAATTTCCTCCTGTTGTTTTTCATGGCAGTTGTCAAATGGGCGACAAACAGTCGCTTCGTGTCTTTATTTTGGTGTTTCATGACCTTATTTCAGGGTGAATTTAAAAGTCTATTACGCTTGGCTTTCTGAGACCTGCACGTACTCTGTGGACTCCTGACCATGACAGTGGATGATGCTTTTATTACCTTTATAACTGGTTTATTTTTAAAATCTGTTGTATGTTGCTCTGATTCTTATATAGCAGTCATGTTAGACTTTCACTCTGCTTCTGTTCTGGAGTCTGTTTTTATTGACAGGTTGTGATGGAAATGGTCAAAAAAGTGTGGATTTTAAACAAGAAGCTGGGCCGACAGTAAACACTAAAATCAGCGATTTAGCTTTCGCTAATGTGAAACGTGTCTGGTTAGTCACCGCAGGGTGAGGTTTCGTGCTGTTTCAGGTTTTGGATCAGTGCCTGAGCTGCTGTGTTTTTGCGTCTTCAGGTTACGGGGCTGCTGTTCGTGTTGATGAATGCAGCTTCCACCAGGCGGTCCGACTGGACGAGTTCGACAGCCACCGGATCCTCCGACTCTGTCCCAGCCAGGGAGAGGTGTGCACACTCTATACTCTGCTCACTATGTCTTTGACTTTATGTTTATTGGTTTGGACTGCTGTGTAAATTACATTATTATAATTTAAAAGTTAAAGTAATGTGTTGTGATGCTGCCAGAAATCCAGTTAGAGTCCAGTAAGACTGAGCCACCTCCACTAATCTCCACGCTGTGACAAACATCTGGATTTAATCTATCAAAGTTGACTCATCACGTCTCTGAAAGAGTTTCAACACAAACTGAACATCATAACCTTCGTGAAGGAGACGGACTGTAGGGCTGTTATATTGGACTGCATTAGTTTTATCTGGTTATATCTCTGATAAACTGAGTGTGAATGACCCTGAGGTGTCCAAAGTCCCAAATCTTATAAAACAAAATACTCACCAGTAAACAGCTGATGTAACTAAATAATTAGTTTTCCTGCTGCAGAGCCTCTTGCTCAGATTCCTGCTTTAAAAGAGCATAATGCATGTTTTAAATGTTTCACCTCATTAATTATAAATCACTTGGACAAATAAACATAATACCATCCGGTTTAGACCTTTTACCCTCCTTCCTATTAGTCATTTGTTGCATTTTATTTGTGTGAAAATGGACTTGTAACACTTAACGTAGAGACATCATCCATCATAGTGAACAATTAGTGTCCTATAAAGTTATTTTGTCGCAGTGTAGGCAAACAGCTCTCCTTGTTGGTGTGTTCAGGGACACTCCGACATCTGAGATATGGCTCAGAACTTGAACAGCAAACTTTTTAACACCAGATCTCCTGTGTTTGGTTGTTTTTATGTTTGTTTTCTGACAGCAGCGCTCCTGAACTCCTGAGCAGAAGGAGACAGTGTGTTTTGTTCATGGTTCATGTCAGGTCATCAACTCAATAAAACTTTATTGTCCTGAGAGGGATGACGGCCTGGTTATACTCCCTCGTTGCCAGTTTGTTGTCACATTAATCAGTCAGAGTGATATGACAACAAGGCAAACAGCTCACAGTGGAACACAATGATCTCTCCGTGTGACTAAATACAAAACGACTAGGCTGTCACAGCCTGGTTTTATGTCGGCGCCCACTTCTTTGATTCGTTGAGCGATCAGTGTTGTGCTCATGGACGGCCTATCAGAGCTTTGTAGGTGGGATTAAGACACGAGCTTCTGCTGCTTTAAGAAAACGGCAACAAAAGTGTCCAGGAAAAAGTAAAACCAGATGAATAAATACAATAATGAATATGAAAGTATTACATCTGAGTCTGTGTTGGTTTCCTCACAGGTTAGTCTACAGCTGAGGTGCCATGACAGCAAATGCACAGTCGCCCTTGGTAGCAAATTTAGACCCAGAAAGTGAGGATGTTTATTTTTTCCTCTATCTGTTTAGCTCTTCATCCGTCTCTCTCTGAAACATTTATCTGCTCACGCATCAGTGGTTTTCTTCCTCCTCTTCATCTCTGTAATCTCTCTCTTGTTCTTCCTCCTGTTGCAGCAAACAGTGATGCAGTACCAGCTGAGCGATGATCTGCCCTCAGCTCCTCCTTTCCGTCTCTTCCCAACCATCGAGAGAGACAGCGGAGGAAGGTTAGAGTCCCTCAGTCCCGTCCTGTCCAGTCCCACAGTTCCCACAGTTCCCACAGTTCCCACAGTTCCCACAGTTCCCACAGTCCAGTATATTGATAGCTGTTGTCCACATTCTCTTCCTTTCTGTGTGTTTTTCTGCTTTTGCACAACTGGCCAAGCACAGCTGATGTGAGGTGAAGATGTCTCAGCATTTAGAACAAGTGGACATCAGATTTTTTTGAGTGATTTGAAGAGAGCTATTTTAAAACTGATATTTAAATGTCTCAGAGTGAGAAACCTGCTTGACAGGAAACATGACAGCTTCACACCTCCTTAACACATCATTTAACGTCAGTTTATTACAACCTGGGTCTTATTTTTGTAGTTCTATCAATAGTTTGACGTTTTGGGAAAAACACTTCCTGTACTCACTTTCATGCAAAGCTGAGATGAGAAGGTTGATACCACTGTCATATCTGTCCTTTAAATATATTTAAAGCTACAGATAGAAGCCAATTAGCTTAGCTTAGCACAAAGACTAGAAACAGAGGGAAACTGCTAGCCTGGCTCAGTTCAAAGCAGCAGCATTTTGATGGGGTTATTATTTCTGCCAGCCAACCAGTGGAGACTCCTGGTCCTGACCAAGAAAAAGGTCGACAAATAACGCCTCATTTTTACACATTTTGTGCAGATTAAACTAACGGGATTTAACTGGTTAATTAGTGAATACCTTAAAGTACCTTCAAACTGTACTTCAGTAAAGTACTGGGGCTAATGTATGTGGTGACATTTCCCCGGTGGATACACTGATGTGTGTGTGATATGAATTTACTATTAACAAAATACATAGTTTCTATACAAGCAGCCACGGCAACATTAAAATACAACTTTCACATGAATTCATCAGTAACAATAATCCATTAATAGAATTTACTTGTAATGGTGTATTTCTACAGTACTTGTACATCAGTGAAGGATCTGAATCCTGTGTGTGTCCTTGCTCTGATCGTGCCTTAGAGATGTAGATGTTTTGTTTTAAACTGAAATGGAGGTCAGAAAAGGTGAAAAGCTCACAGCTGATGTTTTTCCTCTGCAGGCTGCTGATGTACCTGAAGCTCCGCTGTGATCTGCCACCAAAGAGGTCAGTTTTTATTTCATCCAGTGCATGAAAATATCTTGACAAGCTGTAAAAACATCAATCCCTCCACTATCCAACTGTAAAGGCTTCAGAAAACATTTTCCCCGCAGAAATGTTCTTAGATCAAACACAGGTTGGTGCAGGTGTGGTGAAATAATTCAGGTCCTGAGTTCTGTTGGAAATAACAGACAAACATGCCTTGAGCAGTTATTCTGCCAGAAATACAACAGAAGAAGAAGAATGGCTGAAGTATATCTTTTTACAGAGCAGCTTGTTTTAAAGAATAAAGGTTTTAAAGTTAAAGTACCAGCAGTAAAAGTACACAAGTAGCTTTGGCTTCATGTAGTGATATCAGTAATTATTAAGGCAAAATGACGCCATTTCTGTTGGTCAGCCTTAGGATGAATATAATATAAAGTTGCATGCAGCTCAAAATTTGTGATAGTTGTGAGAAAAACGTGATCTGTCAGATGAGAGCAGCTTCATGGAAGTGATATTTGAGACAGATTATATATTCTGTTAGCGTTCAGAGGCTGCTCCCTCTAACTGCCAGGCCATGTTAGACTATACTGTAGTGATAAAGTCAACGATCACTCAAAGTTAGAAAGCATGACTCTCAGTGTGAGCGTTCACATGGATTCTTTGGGAGATTATGGCTGTTAATGTGTGTGTTAATTACAATAAACTTTGGGTTTGTTCCACTGGGGCACACACACAGAGGTTGCACATGTTTTAAGGAAGGAAAGAAATGCAGAAATATATTCTAGTGTACTCTCAATGCGGAAAAAAA
The DNA here is from genome assembly GCF_039877785.1 of Chaetodon trifascialis. Taxonomy (NCBI): domain Eukaryota; kingdom Metazoa; phylum Chordata; class Actinopteri; order Chaetodontiformes; family Chaetodontidae; genus Chaetodon; species Chaetodon trifascialis. The sequence goes on along the minus strand of NC_092071.1, from coordinate 5,395,041 downwards.
AGTTTTACTGTCTCCTGGGATTAAACCCTACACACACACACACACACACACACACACACACACACACACACACACACACACACACACACAATCAGTGGCATGATCCCCTCCTGGCTTACGACTGGTAGAGATAATAAACATATTGAGGATTAGTAGATGATGATGATGACAATGATGTCATTGTTTTCACAGCGCTGCCATCAACGTCTGCGCCACCATCCCTGTTCCTAAAGGCTCTGTGAGGTGAGACGCTCCCATTCAAATGTAGGTGTTCTCCCAAAACTGATGTTTGTTATGGAAATCAGTGGGTATGAAAGAAAGCTTCCAGCTGCAGCCCGACGCGCTCTCACAGTCTGTTTAGGTTGGATTTGAATATGACTCCTTTGTTGTCGTTGTTGTTTGTTTGTGACCCAGTTGACTCTGTGAACACACTGAGCAAAGTTCAGTCCAGACAGAGGAAGTCACCAGATTTCCTCGTCTGCGTGAGGAAACTGGGTCTGTGGTTTGGAGCATTGTTTTTAAATGGCAAATAACATTAACAAAGTAGGAACCATCACGGATGGAAGGTCTCCTAATTTGTTATTTAAAGTTATGGAAATGTAAATCAATGATGGGTCGGCAGCGCAGGTGCTGTAGCTGTCATACTGTAGCAGCAGAAGACTAATTCCAGATCTAAGTTAGAGTACAACCACATTAATTAATTAACTGAATTTAAAAACCTGAACCCAAAAGCTGCTTTTCCAAAACGTTCGTCAGAGGTTATTAATCTGAAATGACAAAGTGAGCCACTCAGTGAGGCCGTGAGGCAGTTCAACCTTTAGACTCCAGGCCTTTTTAAACAGTAATCCCATAAAGAAGATAAAGAAGATGCGTCATTACACCCATCATTAGTACAGTACATTAGTGACTGTATGTTTGACTACAGTATGTCAGCATTTAAGATGATCCACCGCAGGTAGAGACTGACTTAACTTGACAGACAGAGCCTCATCCTCCTCAGTCACCATCCATCATCCATCCATTCATACAAATGTTAATTTTCACACTGAGCGGGTTAGAAAATAGATACAGCAGAAGGACAAACAGAAAAAAAAATCCACTTTAATATACGAGGATTGGATTTAAATGGCAGGTGGAGCGGGGGAACAGGAGCTCATTGTGTCTGTAATTACTACTGGGGTGAAAAATGACCCACATAAGAGCTCCGGACAGGATTAAAATGACTCGTGAAAGTCACCTCCCACCTCCACTACAGACACACACACCGTCTGAATGGAGCTTTAGTTTTACACATGATTGTGCTTCCAGTTTAATTTCAACTTGTTGTACAACCAGATTCCAGAAGAGTGGGGACGTGGTGTAAAACGAAAACAGAACTAATCACTTGATCATTTTGGGGGGACTTACATGAGCTTTGTGTTTACATTGTAGATTTATGAAGAATCATATTCGAGGGCAGATATTTTGTTGGAAGGCCAGATTTAACCCATGTGTGTATCTGTGTGTCTCTGTTATAACATTGCTGGTGTGGTGCTTCATGAAATACAATCCAGGAAGTCCAGTTTGAGTAATTGAAGAACAGGTTTGTGATGCTCAGAGACGGGATTACACAACACTACAAAGTTATCACGGGAGCAACTGTTTTAACTTTTGTCGAGTTCATCGTGAGATTAACAGAAATACAGTGTTCATTTTGTCCGATGACCCTGCGTACCGAACTTCATGATGCACATGAACACAGCATCCAGTCCTGACTGAAAACCTCTCTGCAGCTCATTTTTGATGTGGATGGGAGCGATGTGCTGGAAAATGATGAAGTTACGTCATCTGAAAGCTCTTGGATTATCTATCAAATCACCTCTGAAAGCTTTTCTGCCTCCCTGCTTCACCTCCACATCACCTCTGCACCACCTGAGCCTCAGTGACCTCTGACCTCCTCAGGGCTCACCTGTAGTTCCTAACGTTGCTGATGAACATGAAGTTTCACTGTGGTGGTGTTATGTGGAGAAATGAAGCAGGTGAACTGAGGTGTGTGTGTGATGTGGCTTCAGTTTGTCGCAGGAGCTCAGCAGTCCGGATCAGAGCGCCGAGCTGAAGCTGCAGAGCAGAGCCGTCGACTGGCAGATCCCTCGTTTCCCTGGAGGAACACAACTGTCTGCTCTGTTCAAGGTGACCACACACACACACACACACACCAAAACAAGTAGAACATATTTAGCTAAGCTAGCAGCGGTCAGTCAGTCTGTCCACCACTTTGGTCCAGACTGAAACGTGTCCTCAACTGTTGGATGGATTGTGATGAAATGTGGTTTAAACGTCATTCGTGTTTGAGTGGTTTTCATTTGTGCTTCAGCCTCACAAACACGGCTCGCTGTGTGAGTTTGGCCGGAAACAAAAACATGCAGCTGTCTTGTTAATGTTAATCATGATGGAGCATGTTGGGAAGCAGAGTCTTCTCTGTACAGCACCAGTCAGTTGTGAGTAAAGTCAACACAAACTTATAATTCTTGCTTTCTGGGATGTAATCCCCCACCTCCTCCTGTGTGCTCCTGCTTTCAGCTGGAGGTCCCCGGCCTCAGCTCGGCCTCCATGTTGGAGGTCGGTCCGGTCGGCCTGAGCTTCGAGCTGCCCAAGCTCACCGTCACGGGGCTGCAGATCCGCTTCCTCCGCCTGTCGCCCATCCAGCCCGGCCCGTCGCAGCGCTGGGTACGATACGTCACCCACTCTGACTCCTACACCATCCGGGTTTGACCTCCCAGTGTCTCTGCTCACAGCCTGATTAATCACCATCATCAGTTTCATCATGATTAGTTTCATTGACTGATGAAGCTTCCTGGACAAATTCAATCAAACAAGAAATGCATTTAAAAGAAAATAAATAAAAAATAAGATGCATACTGTATGTTGGCATCAGAAGACATCTGTGTTGTATATTATTTATTTATTTTTTTAACTTTAAAATCTGGACTGAAGAAGTGTTGTATTTATTTTTAATTATCTGATCAGTTTGAGATATTCTGTAATTGGTTTGAGTCTGAATTTGAGATTTGTTGAAAAACGTAGAATATCATCAGATTTATCCTTTAAGAGTGGGATGGATTAAACCTGCTGTGTAATGAGAAAATACTCTTTGAATTCTGAAATCCTAAAACATACTTCTGTATCTCCCCATGCACACACACACACACACACACACACACACACACACACAGTAAATAAATGTGAAGTCATGTTTCCTCTTTATGTGACCTTGTATGTAATGTCTTTCTGTTTTTACTCAGTTCTATTTTAAAAAGCTGATCTTGAACATTTATTGCCACAAACTCAGCATCTTAGCAGCTTCAGTGCAGAAGTATCAAATATAATCACTTGAACTAACGGGAAGCTTCAAAAGCAGAAATTCACCTTAAAAGCTGGTGAGAAGATTCCCATTTTTGCTGATTGACTACAATGATTTTGCCCAGTGACCCGTTTCACTTCTGTTTTTGGACTTCTGCCTGGTATGTCTTCAGTCTTTGTGGTTTATTGTGTGGCTTTTCACCACTGTAAAGCACCTTTTATCCTTTTTAAAAGCAATATAAGTCAAGATAAAGAACATGTGGTGAAATGACTTTGAAAAGCGGGATCTTTCTTATCCTCTGATGGAGCGAGTGAAGATGAACCTTTTCCTGATCCCTGTGAGGAAGCTGATGCGGGTCTGCAGTAGTGTGCAGTGACAGGATACAGCAAAAGGAAAATATCCTCGAAGAGAATCAAGACGTTTGCACAAACACACCACATCCCTGACAGGAGTCTGGTCAGCCCTGCATGCACTGTTTAGAAATGCTCATTCGCAGTATTTTGGATTCATTTCAAACTACTTAGAACTGTTTGTGGCTCTGAGCTCAAAGCCCTTTGGATCCTACTGAAGACTGAAAACCTCAAAAACATACTGCTTAGTTTTGATTTTGAAAAACAGCCACTCACTGTAGTTTTTATCAAACGGAAGGAAATAGTGCATTTGTTGGATGATGCTGACTTGTTGCACAATCACCAAATAAATTCTGATGTAATTATAGATTAAGATAAAATGGGTGGGGGGCGGGGGGGGGGGGGGGGGGGGGGTCACAAGCCAGCAGTATATGAAGTAATTAAAATGAGCACCACATTTACCAGCTACAACATTAAAGTGATGAGCACATTAATGCATCAATAACTATGATGCCATCATATATTAGTCTGAGCTGAACCATTCTGCATAATGAGTACTTTCACTTTTGGTACTTTAAGTATATTTTGATGCTGATACTTTTGTACTGTGTAAGTTTTAAATGCAGGAATTGTAATAGAGTTTTTCTATGCTTTGGAATAGTATTTCTACTTTTATTTAAGTGAAACATCTGAGTTCTTCCATCACTCCAAGTGGATATAAAAACACTCACAACAAAAATATATTACTTTGTATACTGATTCTGAATTTCATTACTTACTAATATAATTTCAGAGTTTATCCTATTTATATCTTGTGTTAATCTGAATCTGGAAAGTAAAGCTATCAACTTAATGTAGTGGGGTAGAAGTATAAAGCAGTAGAAAATGGAAATACTCAAGTGCAAACAAGTATAAGTACTTCAACATTGCACTTAACTACAGTACTTGAGTAAATGTACTTCCCACCACTGACAATAAATAACTTGTTACACAGTTATGTGTAAACGGTAAACACTGTCATTTTTATACAAATGTTTTTGTACAGATTAAACAAACGAGAGACAACACGTTTAGAGGTGCTGGTGGCTTGATTCTGTTTTCTTTGGACAGAGACAGGCTAGCTGTTTCCCCCTGTTTCCAGTCTTTATGCTAAGCTAATAGCTTCAGATTTCCCATACAGACATGAGAGTGAGATACAGTCCTGTCTATCAAACTTTTGTCCAGAACAAACAGGGTAGAACTTAATACATAAAGCAAATGAGGATGAAAGTATAATAATAATAATAATAATAATAATAATAATAATAATAATAATAATAATAATAATAATAATAATAATAGCGTCATACAGTTCCCATAATTTGTAACTGAATTTCAGGGGAAATCTGTGAACTATGACATATATTTACGTCAAAAGAAAAAACAAACAAAAAAAATAGAACTAAAAAAGAGGAAATTAACAGGACGCGACCTTAGTGTTCATCAAATTGAAGTTCTGCACATTTTCCTAATATTTCCATATCAAGCTGGAGAAGTTCATAGTTTCAGAAGAGCAGGTGTGAAACAGATGTGTGCGCGCTCTTAAGTAATGAAGCGCCAACATGTCAGATCCACAGTCACTCTCCCTCAACAATGAATCATCCTTTGTCTTTTTAACATTTAGGCCTAATGCTTCTTGTTGTCATATTTCTGCGTTGCGCAACGTGATCCGCAGCCTCTGCACAACACACACACACACACACACACACACACACACACACACACACACACACACACACACACTCGGAGATCCTGCTTTTGCGGAAGCCAGAGAAGCCGAGGCGGCGCTAAATTAAATTAGCATACTAACTAGTTAGCTCTGCGCCGATGTGGATGGACGGGTGAACGGAGCTTCCTGAAGAAATACACATCTTCTAAAATCAGGACACCGCTGATTCCGGGCTCATTTTGTTGGGATCTTGCTACCGTCCGCCTGCCGAGGAGATGGGGGACAAGGCGGGCACCAGGTAGGACGGCTAAGCTACAGCGGCTAACAGCTAGTTAGCATCCGTTCTCACGCACTTTGCTAACGTTAGCCGAGCTGCTGCTGGCCCGAGCGGGGTAGTTTTTCCCAGCCTGTGCAACAGAGATTTTCCTGCTTTATAGGAGAAACCGAGACAAATATCACCGAGCGCTGCCCTGATTTGTGTTTGAACCTCCAACACGATGACCTCGTTCGTAGGAGGCGAAGTTAGCCCAGCAGGGTGGGGTTAGCTAACCGCGATACGTCTCCTGTGGACAAGACGGTGCTCCAGCCTCCGATCAGAAATATGTCAAATCTCGATATGTCGCTAATGTACGTATGTAATAAAAATGCAAACAGCTGACAAATCATTCACACCATTTGTTTCATGCAGTGCACATGTAACACATGCCGCTGCACTTGTTTAAACATTAAATGCATTTTAGGGTCGTAGAAAGGAATTCCCACGGTGGTTTTCCAACAAAATACGGCCGTAGTGGGCGGAATCGACCAGTAGAAATGTAATAGATAAATGCCAGAGTTTATTAAATTAAAGGGCTTCTTGGTGGATGTTGCCAACGCCGATTTTTACGAAAGACTTAAATGATGCGCAACACGCGGAGTTGTGTTTTATTCTGTTGACTACAGAAGGAACGTATGAATTTAAAATATTTTCGAATGGAGATTGGTTCGGTCTCGCATACTGAGCGGCTATCTGGGTTAGCCTGCTACTAATAGAAGCTAATTTCAGGTATGAGGGTACCGCAGTCTTATGCTAATTATCTTTAAATGTGTTATGGCGAGTTTGAAGACTTCTCTTTGAAATGTAGCTCTTGTTAACTCGAGTAAATGAACGCGGTTTGCTTTAGACACTGTTTAAAAGCCCAAGTGAGCAGGTAAACAGTGGAAACGCCTCTAACTCGGTTTGTTATTGACAGCTCAATATGCTATTTGGACACACTTGAATATATTATAGCTGATTTAGAGCCTTCTTTAAGCCTCATGGTGCTACTCTTTATTTTCTGTACGCTCCCTGTTAATTGTGTTAGCTCAGTTATGTAGCTGCTTTCCTGCCAGTGTTCTTGTCTTTACTCTTAATCCAGACTAGATTTTGATCAGTATTAGAGCTCTTGTTTTTAGACCTCTGATTTTAATTTAATCTGCAAAACCGAAAAACAAACACTGCTCAAGCAGACCTTGTTTGTGTGGCTTTTTTTATTTTTATTGCACTTGAGAAGGTGCTTTTTCACCTACATTTTCTACAGTTCCATACAGATGTGTTTGCTCTGTGCTCCTGCACATGGGATTTTACTGAAATGATGACTGTGAGGTTTAAGTGCTGACTCTCAGCTTTAATGTGAGGGTGTTTACATCCTGCGTGTTTGTTGTGTAGACAAAGGATTTGTCATTTTACAGCTCATATATACATAAATGCCTTTTTAGGTCTTTTAGAACCAAGATCTTCTATTCAAGGAGCTTAACGGTCCTTCATCTCGTTGTTGTCACCGATTCCACCATAGTCTAAGAACCCATTGATTAAGATTAGGCAAATTAGTCTGCCGGAATATGAAAAAACGACACATAAATGATGTGATATATGTCCATCTGTCATTTTCTTTCTTCTGTAACTCCCTGTTAATATATCAAAGCACAGTGAACCAAAAAACAAAGTGGTTTTGCAACTGCAAATTTTAAAGAATGGGCCTGAAATAAAATGCTGCTCGTGCTCGACTAATCAGAAATGTTCTCCCCCATGATTCCTGTACTTTTTGAAAGGAGTCATCCCCCAAGCAGAGACTATGTTTTCCCCAAAACTTAATTTAGACCTCTTCCCTGCGGTGGACATTTCATTGAGTCCCACCAAAGGTTCCTTGTCTCTGGAGAAGGTGCCTACAGTGAAATGCTGCTTTTCATGCACATGTTGCATCTTTAGCTGCTTTCCATGAAACCCTGAACGTCTTTCCTCGTCGTTAATGAAGTGAAATGTATGATCAGGCCTCTTCATCTGTAACAGTGGCGTACATTTAATCCCAGCTCTGCCCACCTCTGTGTTAACTTTCCTGCCACCCTCTCCACACTCAACCCCCAGTCACTTCCTGTTAGGAAACAGGTGGGAAACTGGGAGGAGAGGAAATGAGCAGGAGGAAAGACAAACATTAACAGTGACGACTGTTAAAGAAACGGCTGATATCGCTTCTTGGCATGTAGACGCATTATCGTACAGGAACTGGGTGGTTTCACACTCAGCTGTGGGTTATAAGCATGGTGACCTGCTGCTGTCAGGCTGAATTTTGAGGGTTACTGCTTTGACACTTTGGTGATTATCTGTTACCCTGACCGAGCAAACTCATAACACACCAGGTCTCACTTTTAAAACACCAACACTCAGCAGTGGAGAGTTTTACTTTAGTTGAGATCTTCCATTTTATGCAGGTTTGACATGTTCTCAACCAAATTAGTGAATTTTTTAGGGAAAAATGATGGCTGAACCATGTCTTTTTTTTGTTCCGTGCAAAGCTTCTTTTGAGGTTTTCAAATGACGCTTTGAAGGTCTGTCATTATGTTTTATGATGTCATTACAAAAGACTTAGCTCATCACTTACTTCATCACTTCAACTGACAAAGAGGAAATTGGGAAAAAAGGGAAGGGAAGGGAATCTGGAACGAATTAAAATGCATTTCATGAGGCACTAGCTTTGGTTCACTCTGGGCGCTGTCATGGCGTCGTTACTGTACAATATTTGCTCAGTGAGACGATGATTGATGATTATTTTCATTATCATTATAATCTGTTGATTATTTTCTTCATTCATTAATTTATCTTTGGCCCATAAAACACCAGGCAAAGTGGTGTCATGCTTTATATCTTGTTTAGAATAAATGTACTGTAATGTAAGATAAGGAAAAGCAACAAATTCTCACATTTGAAGTTGTGAATCCGTTGAAATGTTTGCTATATTTGCTTGAAAAATGGCTCTAACAATTGATCTATTATCAAAGTAGTTTTTTGTCCATCAACTAATCGATGTGCCAGTAAACGTGGAGCACGATGTTCAGGCCCTCATCGGGTTTGTGGAGATTACAATCAGAGGGATGCATATTGTATCATTTCCAATGTATTTGCATGATTTTTGTATCAGATTATGGACTCTGCATTTAGATATGGGTCAAATCTTATGAGAACAAGAGACTAGATGATTAAAGTGCAGGCCTTTGCTTCATGCAGTAGCCACATACTGAGCAGGTGTGTGTTTTTGTATACAGTATGCAGTGCATACAGAATGTCATCTGTGGTATTTTCTGTCTGAGGATTGTATTTATTGTGTTCAGCTGTTTTCGATGGTTACATTTTAAGGTTAAAGTGAGGGGAAGCAGACACACCTCCTGCCCCAGCTGTGTACCGGACTCTTACATTAACTTACATGTAAATGTTTTGTTCCACTTACACTGACGTAGTCATGTGTCTGATAACAGTCATATCTGTCTCTCTGAAAAGCCTTTTCTGTACAGTGGAAATACAAAGAACCTCACAGCAAAGCCTCACAAGCTTCTTAAAAGTTCAATTTACATAGAAGAACAATGTTACAAGCTGCTAAGTGGTTCCTACTAGGACTGGGTGGTATGACGGTAAATACTGTGCAAGGTAGAAATGTGTTTGGCAGTACAGTTTCCACTGTGGGAGGTGTTCTTTAAGCCGTATTTACACACTGTCAGTCACAGTGTACGCACTGTTACCCTGCTACACAGCAAGTGATTGGGCGTTAATGACATTGCACGATGTTTAGCTGCTTCTTACTCTTTTCTGCTGTAAATTGCTTTCCACGCCTTCATTGACATTCTGATATGACCAAATATATGCAGTATTGATGTCAGCCCCTAAACAGTGATTGTTAGTCCTCGTCCTATACTAGCCAGACGCCACCCCTCACCCAAACCAAACATTATCTCCAGCAAGAACATGTATGACACAAACGTGTCACACGTGTAAAACTCTGGAGTTTAAGCTACAGAACTATGTAGAATCGCAGCTTAGTTTTCAATTAAGTTTTTAGTTTTCTCTTTAAAATATTGAGCTAGCTGGCTTCCTCAATATCTATAGGTAGTTTGTTCCAGAGTTTTGGGGTGTAGTTGACAAAAACTTCATTCCCGCTTTTCTCTCTGCTGTTGCTGGAGACCTCTGGTAGACCAGCAGCAGATGTTCACAGTGTGTGTTGGAAACATACATTATGCTGTCAATGATACCACGAATGGCACAGTGACAGCGTGTATAATGAGAACAGTAATGGACCAAGGCAGCTCCCTTGCGGGACCCCAAAACAGATGTCATGTTTCTCAGACACATGATCTCCATGACTGATGGAAAACTTTCTCCCTTTGGTGTATGTACAGTCAGAATGACCAACCAACCTTTCAATACAACTGTTCAAATGCTGCGCTTTGGTCAAAGAGGACAAGAATCGTGACCTTATTTTCATCGGAATTCAGTTTGAGGTCATTGATGATTTTAGTCAGAGCAGTTTCAGTGCAGTGCTTTGTTCTAAAGCCTGACTGAAATTCCTCCTGGAAGTTAGTTTCTTTAAGAAATTAGTTAATTAGCACTGAAACGGTCTTTTCCAGTATCTTACTGATGAATGGACGGTTGGATATTGACCTGTAATCGCTGAGTATGTTGTAAACAAGCAGTTGAAATATTGCATAGCAGCTTCGTGCTTCATCACTGATCCACACTGTTTTGTTTACTGTGCAGACCAGCAGGTTTATAATGTAACAGAGGATTATAACCAATAACCAACACCTTCACCTTTGTCCTCTTCTTCACATGAACAGTTCAGTTCATGTTGTTGAAACCAGTCTTCTGCTGCAATGCCCTGTGGACTTGCAGTTATGTTTATTTGTGTCTTAATGTCTGCTTGTCTTTAAACACGAGCAAGCTAAATGTCATCAGGATGGACAGGAAGGAAGGGCAGAACGTCCAAAATAAGACCCATGTTATGAGGAAATGGAATCTTCTGGTCTGTGTTGCTGTGTTTATGGATAAAGTTCCCATTTTTCCACTTTTGTTGCATTTAAATTTAAGAGAGGGAACATCAGGCGTGTTAACTGACGGTGTGTTTTAACTGTTTGACTGTTAATGATAGCACTTAAAGGCAAACCTGAAATAGAAAGATGAGTGACAAGTGTTTGTGGGCAGCGACTATGCAAACTTAAGTGTGATGATGAGCGCTGCAGTGTGCAGAGGAAGTGTAGTGAGGAACCAGTCCAGTGAACATGAGGAAGTGCCGTCAACTAGATGTCAGGTTGGTGAAATAAAGCGAGCGTCACAGAGTCTTGTGTTTCTCTGAGTCACAGCGTTCAGAGTGTGAAGTTCACTCTGCTGGCTGTTTGGCTAATGAATAACTGTGTTTTTAGGTTAGTTTGGTGTTGGAACACCTGAATCAGCATGAAAAACTGTCGAAATGTGTCCGAGCAACTCATTGAGCTCTGACCCAGAGGACAGACAGCTTCCTCAGTGTTCAGAGGACACTTCCTGTCCTTTGATCTGCCGGTTGTATACAGGCAGTGTGCACCGTTTACATTTAGTTTTTTATCTTTAGGCAAGGCAAGGCAAATTTATTTGTATAGCACAATTCATACACTAGGCAATTCAAAGTGCTTTACAGAAGCATAAAAATACATTAAAATCATACATTTCAAAGAAAGAAAGAGAGTAGAGGAGAATAGAAAAATAAAATGCAATTAAAGGAAAATTAAAAACAGAAGCCAGTAAAAGACAATAATTTAGCATTTAGAATGATTAAAACCATTGAGCAGATATATTTACTTTAAGTAAAAGCTGTAGCAAATAACAATGTTTTCAACCCTGATTTAAATGAGCTGACGCTTGGTGCAGACCTCAGGTGTGCAGGGAGAATGTTCCACAGGTGAGGAGCATAATAACTGAAAGCTGCTTCACTTTGTTTGGTTCTCATTCTGGGAACACACAGTAGACCTGTCCCTGATGACCTGAGGGGTCTGGATACCGCATATGGAGTTAATAAATCTAGAATATGATTTGTAGACCAACAGTAAGATTTTAAAGTCTATTCTTTGACTCACAGGAAGCCAATGTAGTGATCTGAGGACTGGTGTGATGTGGTCCATTTTTCTGGTGTTTGTAAGGACTTGTGCAGCAGCATTTTGGATCAGCTGTAGTTGCCTAATTGATTTTTTGTTTAGGCCAGTAAAGACTCCATTGCAAGGAGTCTTTACTGGCATGAGTTATGACCGAAGATGTTAAGTTCTCTGATCTAATTGTAGCTGGTTAGTCGCAATGGGCATTTCAAGCCAAAGTCACACTCAATACTCACAGGAGACATTTCGCCCATTAATCGCTACCTATTAGGCTGCAACCTGATCTGTTACAACTCACTACCTGTTCATGTGCTTCACGGTGGCTGCAGTAACATGCAGGTACTCCTCACACACACACACACACACACACACACACACACACACACACACACACACACACACACACACACACACACACACTCTCACACTCTCACACACACAAGAAGGATCTACATCCCACAACTCCCAGTGAACTACGTCACACCCACACATCTTAAAAACGAGGTCTGTTTTGTAAGATGAGACGATTAAACTGTGTTTTTAATGTTTTATCATGGTGCATTCCTGCCACTCAGCGTCAGTCTTTAAAAGCTGCCATTTTTGTACCAACAAAAATCCAAGTATTTGTTTTCTCCAACCTCTGAAACATTTTTGCCATTATTGGACAATAAATGTCACCACTGAAACCCAAACTATTCGTATCATCTGAAGAAAAAAGGGCTGAATGAATAAAGACTTCTTTATAGAAAAACGATGTATTACCACATACAGATCACCATTCTTTACTGTACACAGATAGTACAAATGATCCCATCTAAACTCTCAGCATCACTTCCTGTTCAGGTGATGCAGTCTGCTCTCACAGGGGGACGGGAGTGTCCTCAGTCTGTTTATCCGAGCTCCCGTCCCTGCAGACCGTCCTGCTGCAGGTGGATCAGCCGCCGTTCGCCGGTGCGACACGTTTATCCGCCTGGAAAGTTTTAGAAGCAGCCAGCCGAACGTTAAAATTTGTTGTTTACGTGCAGCCGGCTGTTTTCTCACAGAGCTTATTCCCACGGCAGCCGCTTCAACCTCACATCGCACTCAGGCAGGGGAAAGTGGATGTAAGGGAGGCAGAGATAAACATGTGATGCTCATGCCAGCAGTGAAAGACTGAAAACAGAACGTCACGTTTCGCCTGCTGTGTTTGGAGAGGTCTCACAGGTTCAGGTCCTGAGTCATCTTGGCTCGGGTCTGATGAAGTTTAGTCTCTTTTAAAGTTCACGCTGCATTGCATTTTACATCAACATCTTCATTAGGAGTTACAGCAGTTACATTTTTGGATGATTTTCTCTGTTTTATATCACTCTAAGCTGAAAATCTTTGGGTTTTATTCTGTTGGTTGAACAAAACGAGACATTTGAACACATCAGCAGCGGCTTTAGGAAGCTTCAGAGGAACTTTTTTGGACATTTTGTAGACCGATTCATTTATTCATCAAAAAAATAACTGGCAGATTAATTAATAATGGCAGTTATCCATAATTGCGACTCTAGCCTTGAAATGTTGTGTGAAATTGGCTTATGGCTACTGTCTGACTGATCCATATAGTTGTTTCTTTAACATAAATACATAACTTAGACTTCTGTGTTAGTTATTAAGGAACAGTGATGGAAACATGGACTGCGTGGGACATTTTAGAGTGTAATATCTGCCTGTCAGTGCTGTCTTCTGGACTAACTCTCTAATGGAGGCATGGTTTTGTATCTTTAAACTTTCTCTGCTGACGTCATGTTACCCTCAGAGTTTGCAAATATTTAGTCAGTGTCCGTGTCTACCTTTACTTATGACATTTGCTTCATGTTGGTGGATCGTTTCTGTCATTAAAAACTGAACAAACTGGCACAAAAATGGGGCCAAAGTGCAAAACATAGACAGAATTGTTAGTTTGTGTTTAAGCAGTCAGTGACTGTGAACTGTCAACTCTTTCAGCTCCATGAATTTCAGTCAAAGAGTCAAATGCAGTTTGTGAGTCTTTCAATCTGAATTTCAGCAAATGTTCAAAGTGGCTGCAGTTGGAGCCTTGATGCACTGGTTCAGAAGAGTCAATAACAACCAGTAAGACTGCAGAATGGGAGCTGTGGCAGCAAAAAGACAAAATGAAATGACAGTCTGTACTCTGTGTCTCTTAAACACAAACACAGAGATGTATGATGTGCAGCCAAGTATTTGGAAATGTTTCACTTCACTGCAGCAGCAGCAGCACGTGTGGCGTTTCCAGCAGCAGATCCTCAAAACACTGCTGTCGAAATCATTGTCCTGATTTACTGCCGAACATCAGGCTGTTTCCACACAACGAGCTCAGATTGCTGACATCAAATTGAGAAAACACGGGAACATTTTCAAACAGTTGATCTGCAGCAGATGGATCTTTGAGAGCTTCTGCTCGACGCTGACCGTCGCCTCAGCTGGAAACCAGCGTCTGTAAACATGAGGAGGAAGAAGCTGAGCTCCACTCAGCTCAGTCGTCAATCTTAGGACAACAGCTAACAAACAATTTTTAGTTTAGTTTACGTCTTCATACGTCTTTGTTCGACCAACAGTTGAAAGTTGTTGCCAGTTAATTTTCTGTGAATCCAGGAGAAGAGTTCGAAATGGCCATAAACAGTCACATTAAAACAAACAAACAAGTTGATTTTTTGACAGTCTGAAAAATATTTAGTAACAGTTTTAATAACTGATTAATGAAGTCTTTTATCTTTGGATCTGCTGCTTTTCTTCGTTTATGTCACAGTGATCTGAATGGCTTTGAGCTTGGACTGTTAGTGGAACTAAATAAGACATGTGAAGACGTCTCCAGGCTCTGTGAAACTGTCACGGACATTTCCTATTGTTGTCTTGTGTTTCACAAACTAACCAACCAAAAAAATGGTCTAAATTCATCAACTGTGAAAATGAAGCAAAACCAAATCTGAAGTCCTTCTAAGGAGGAGTTTGGCTGAGAGTTAAACGTCATCCTGCAGCTCATTACAGTGTTTTTGTGCTGAAACTGAAAACACCACAGTGATAAACAAGCCGAAAGTGCCAAAACTGGAGCCACAAAAACTTGTAAATCAGTTTTAATTTGTGCTTTGAAGTGATCTAAATATAACGGCGGTGTGGAAAGGAGCAGCGTCTGTGACAGGAAGCAGCCATCAGCTGGAGCTGCTGCTCTGCTGTAAACACTTTACTGGCAGCTGAAGCAGTGAAGGCGGCAGCGGCGGCAGCTCAGTCCAAATGCCAGCGTTTCCAGCTCTTCTTCATCAGCGTTGGTTCGTTCCAGCACAGCTCAGATGTTTGAGTTTCTGCTGAACGCCTCGGCTTTTTTTTTTTTTTTTTTACCGCTTCATCTTCAAACTGGAGATGTTCAGAGGAGAAACCGCTGCGTTTGTTACTTCCTGTTTGTGTGTGATGGTGGTTGTTGGAGTGACCATTTCACACAAAGCTGTGAACCCTGATGGTTCCCACCTGTTTGCGCTTTGATGAAGCTGATCAGGGCTGTGAGGTCGTGACTGGAGTAATAATCCAGATTATTTTGATCAATGCTCTGTGATTGAAGGGATTTGTGTTTTAGGATATGCTTCTACCCTCCTAAACTCTGACAGACACATTGTTATCAGGTGGTCAAACATGTCTCTGCACTGTGGTTGGTGGTCGAGTGAGAAGTACAGCGTTTGCTGCGAGGTCAGATGAATTATTTATAATTGATGTTATTTAACGGGACTGATTCGGCTGCTCGGAGTGCGAGTCGCTCTCTCTGAGGCTGAGCCAGGTTGTGAACTCTGCGGCCTCATTACCACACGGCTGTAACTGACTCGCTCATTTCAGCTCGACCTACATTTCATTTTCTGTCAATGAAGGTGACGTAGTGTGAGTTTGAGTATCACAATAAAAATCTGCTCTTCTTCTGCACTATTTGATGGCACTGACTGGAGACCTGGCTCTACCTGCTGTTTATCTCCACCAACCACTGAACTCGTATTCACACAACAGGAGTGAATGGAAACAAGCAGCAATTTGCATTTTCTTCTAGCAATTGGTGCCACATTTGGATCGCCAGAGGGGTTTTGGTCTGTGTGTATCTGCAGGCTTTATGCCTCTCGTGATTTCCTGATTCTGTATTTCCATTAACACACAGCGGTCACCAGTAACAGGACTGGTTTCAGTATACTGCAAATGTTACTGAAGGTTTTCTGGGCAGTAAAGTAAAGATGAAACCTTACATGATCACATCAGGGTAGAATCGAGTTGGAATACAGCTGGCAGAACAGGTTTACTCACATTTATTAACACTAAGTTGTTAAAAGTTTCGGTGGCCAAATAAAACAGCCTACACACTCGTGGTGGGTGTCAGATTTCTTTCCACCTGCCCCCATTAAAGCTCTGTGGTGACATCCCATAATAACCCGGGTCATATAGACTGAGTTTGCCTCTTAAACCACTTCCCTCCTCAGTTTCCTGCTGTGTTGAAATAAACAGTGGCCTTGTTTGAAACATGACACGTTTCCTCTGATTATTTTGACAAAATATCGTCACACTCAGAAAGTTCGCCAACGCGTTTATTGATGCTTTCACTTGTCGAACGTCTTCACAATGTCTTTCTCCTCATTATTTGTTGACTGATCAAAACAAATGGCTAACACGAGTGTTGTTTCTTTTTCTTCCTCTGTCTTCCCTCCCTCTTCTTCCTCTTTCCTAACTTCAGAGTTTTCAAGAAGTCGAGCCCCAACTGTAAGGTGAGTCACACGTTTGTTTATTCTGCAACAACCGCCACCCGTCTGTCCGTCCCTCCATCCGGCTAGCCGGGGACATGGAGCTGAAATATAAAGACATGTAGACTTTCAGTACAAGTGAAGCTACATATACATATTAAAATGTCCAGGGTGAAAGTACTCCTTATGCAGGGATAGTGGTGGTACCATGTGATGTTTTCAGTGGGAGAAGTATTCATATGTTTGAACCCTCTGAACCCCACAACCCTTCAGGCGGGAATGAATGGCATGTTTCTGTAAACAGAATCAACAAACTGTTTATCACAGCCAGAAACGCTCACAACAGAAATGACTGTCGGACGGTCCTGGAAAGAAACGCCTTCAGAAAAAAAAAAAAAAAAAACAGATGTTACTTTAGATATTTCTTCAACATCACTTTATTTTACACGCCTCCTTTAAAATTTGGTTCCATTTGTCGCGCTGCACAAACAACCTTTTTAGAGTTCTCCGTACTTCTAAAACCACGACTGATGTCTGCAGAGGTGGAGAAAAAATGAGCCCAAATGAGTAAAAAATGTGACATTAGCAAAAAAAAAACACCCAGAAACTGTTTGGGGTTCAGAGGGTTAAATAAAAGTAGAAATCCCACTCTGTAAAAAAACTCTGTTACACGTTAAAGTCTTATGTCAGTTCAGTGTACTGCAGTAAAAGTACAACGTTTGCCTCTGACATGTAGTAAAGTAGAAGTATTGACTGAAGTAAATGTATATTTGTGAGAGTATTTCTGTCAATTCTGAATGACGATGCACATAATCTGATATCAGATGATAATAAACTCGCTGGTTAATCGATCAGCCTTCCTTTTATTGAATTTGCTGAATCATAGTCTGTTGTGATTGGTCACGCCTGAATTTCCAGTCACAGAAAAAAAAAAAAAAAAAAAAAACAGGAGGAAAGAAATGAGTCAACGCTGACGCTGTGGTCGGTCTTTGCAGGTCACAGTTTACCTGGGAAAGAGAGACTTTGTGGATCACCTGGACCACGTGGATCCAGTAGGTGAGTCAGCACATCTGGAACTTTGTATGTTAATGTTTCATCAGGAACTGCTCTGCACACGCTGTCGCATTCATACAGGTTAAGCTTGGATGTTCTAGAAAATGATTTAGGAGTGAATTGGGATGTGATCTAGAGACGCGTGAAAGAGCCTTCAGCAGGTAGAAATGGGTCTGTGGGGTTTGGGGCTGGTGGATCAGGTCTTTGTAACCCAGCAGAAACAGCTGAACTCTGTGGACAGTTCTGTGATGACGCGGCGGTTTGTCTTCCTTCCTCCCTGCTGACAGATGGAGTGATCCTCGTCGACCCCGAGTATCTGAAGGACAGGAAAGGTAGGACAGCTTCCTCCTCAACTCTCAGCATCAAAGTATTTTTAAAAAAGGGTCACTGTGAGCTCTAGGATGGGGTCCGACAGCCAGATCCAGTCTGGATCCAGATCCAGGTCGTCAACATAAGCAGCCGAGCAGCAGCCGTTTCACATTGAGCCAGCGCTCAGGCGGAGAAAGCAGCAGTTTATTCACTTAATATTTGCTGAATGTTGAAGTAGAATGAATATTGTTTCCACAGTGTTGTTTATACTTCAGCAGCTGCAGCCCAGGCCTCCAGTGAAGAATGAGTCAGGGCGGCGTTAGAAAGGTTTGATGCTGAGGGAAATCAAACAGCATGTTTTCCTTTAACTAAACAAACTAGCTGTACAGATCCAGTGAGGGATTCGGCTTCGACCTGCAGTGTTTCTTTACCTGAACCACATTTCACCTAAAGATCAGCTTCCTGCTCTTCTTCCCGTTTTTCTTTCCAGTCATAGTTTCGTAACTTTGCTTCGTCATGTTCGTGAAGAAACAGTCTGATTTCAGCGTCTTAGTTTGATTAAGTCTTTTTCTTTTTTACATTTTAAGTCCTTAATTAACAAAGATCACATGACAATTAAAAAAAATGACACTGACGATGAGAATTAAGCAAGAACATTTCTTTTCCTTCTGTCTTATACATAATAATTCATGAGCCCTCATCTCTTAAGACATACAGTCAATTTAAAGGCTGCTTAACTGTACACATTGATTCAGTTTGATTTGTTCTTTTCATTTGCAACATAAATGAATTCCACGTTCTCTCCCATGATGTTTTTCTACTTAATAAGCTAATCAGCATTAGTGTCGGCACACCTGGACTCATCTGTTCTCCACAGCATTTTGTATTTATCAGGATTTGATGAGAATCAGCTCCATGCAAGGCGACTTTATGAGTACAGCATCTTCTTAAAAACACAGAGGCAACCACAAGGCACAATGAAATCAATGCATTCAAGTGAGATCAAAAGAAAAAAGGCCAATAAATTACAAATAAACCAGAAATAATGCATCAGAAATACAGTTAAAATGCAGCAACGAGCTGCAGGTTCAATAAAGGAAAAAAGGAAGTAGAGAAGGCGTGTGACCAATTTTAATATAGAATTTCCTAAAGATAACAGGCAACATTTCTGACCCAGTAATCTACAGTTCCTCCTCCTCCTCCTCCTCCCTCCCGTAGTCTTCGTCACGCTGACCTGTGCGTTTCGATATGGCCGTGAGGACCTGGACGTGCTGGGTCTGTCTTTCAGGAAGGATCTGTACATCTCCACCTTCCAGGTGAGAGCTGCACTCCCAGTCTACCTGAAGCCACTGCTCAGCAGTGGTGGAAAGTATATTTACTTCATAAATACTTAGACTTACTCAAAATAAAGTATTTTTACATTGTGCTGTTAGTACTTTTTTTCATGGTTCACAAACCTGATAAAACTGCTTGTCTGTCTGTCTGTCTCTCCCTCTCTCTCTCTCCCTCCCTCTCTGTCTGTCTGTCTCTCTCTCTCTCTCTCTCTCTCTCTCTCTCTCTCTCTCTCTCTCTCTCCCCCTCTCTGTCTCTCTGTGTCTGTCTGTCTGTCTTTCTCTCTCTGTCTCTCTCTCCCTCTCTGTCTGTCTGCCTGTCTGTCTGTCTGTCTCTCCCTCTCTCTCTCTCCCTCCCTCTCTGTCTGTCTGTCTGTCTGTCTCTCTCTCTCTCTCTCTCTCTCCCTCTCTCTCTCTCTCTCCCTCCCTCCCTCCCTCCCTCTCTCTCCCTCTCTCCCTCCCTCCCTCCCTCCCTCCCTCCCTCTCTGTCTCTCTGTGTCTGTCTGTCTTTCTCTCTCTCCCTCTGTCTCTCTCTCTGTCTCTCTCTCCCTCTCTGTCTGTCTGCCTGTCTGTCTCTCAGGCCTTCCCTCCGGTGCCTGAGGAGCGGAAACCCAACAGTCGGCTTCAGGAGAGGCTGCTGAAGAAACTCGGCCAGCACGCACATCCCTTCTACTTCACTGTGAGTCACTGCTGATCTTCAGCTCGTCTGCTTTCTCTGCAGAAGATTTTCCAGCTGCGAGGAGGACATTTATTGATTATGGCCGACTCCAGACACTAGGAGGAGCGATTAAGCAGAGCCCACGTGTGAGCAACAGATAAAGATGGTGGATGGAGAGAATAAACCTCTATATTTGATGTGGTTGGTACTAAAGCAGAAATAGAAGATATTTCAACCACAGAAACTTTCCCCGCAGACCAAGAACCTGGGAACTAAACCTGTACTGATTGGAGGAAAAAGGAAGTACATTTTAGTTACTGTACAGTTCAGGGGCTTTATTTTTCTTTGATGATTTATTTTCAGATGGTTCATGATGGTTACGCTCTGAAAGCGTCAGTCTGTGTTCATTCTTTGGTCACATGGACTCAAATCTGCAAAGTAAAGCCGAGCTGTGCCTGAAAAGATGCCAAAAGGTTTAAAATGTGGGGATGACGAAGCACATTTCCTCTCCTGGAAGACATTCTTCGTCTTACGCTTCGTTGTTGACATGAAACGTGACGTGAATAGTTTAGTTTCAAGCTTACCTTCTTGCCTCCACACAGCCGACCACTTACAGTATGAAATATGTCCGATTGTTGAAGAAACTTTTGGATGCAGACCAATGCTGACGTCAGGAAGGGCGGAGGGGGTTTCAGAGGCTGCTCGACCATCCAGCAAGCAGCTCTGATGGAGTTTACAAAGAAAACAGGATGATTCTGTGTGAAATCTCTCAAATGCAGCCGTCTAATTTCTAAGGACTTGCAGCTCTGTATGTTACTTCTTTGCTTCCATAGAGCCTGGAAGTGAGAAGTGAGCAGATTGTGTCCTTTGCATTTATTCAAACCCAGTTGTTCAGCAGTAAATGCAAACGGCCACATATGACCTCGTTCTTGTCCCCTCCCATGTTTCAATTGGCCTTTCAGAAGTGGTAGATGCAAACGGGAAGTTACACAAAGGGACTTCTCCTTGTTTAGTTCCTGGAAGCAAACGTCTATAAACTGTGAACTACATGAAGGAGCTGTACTCCCAACGCTTCCACGTGCGCAGTGTGAAGAGAGTAAATCCTCCAAAGATTATTTTCCCCTTTAAAATTAGATTAAATCCCCAAAAGCTGTTCACAAAGCATCATATCCCTCCAGACAGATGCTAAGCTAAAATATATGATCACAGTACAGAGGAGGACAAAGCTTCATTGTCTGAAGCAGAATAACATGGCAGCCGGAGTTCATCAGTGAACTGTCTCCTCTGTGTCCTGCAGGGTCGAGCAGGGTACGGTTTGTCCTCACTACAGTAAATCTGTGTCACTGGGACGTAGTGTCTCTGTTCAAGGACAGTTGGTGACAAATCTGTGACATTTCTTCAATTCACAAATTAAGATGTTATTTTTGTTTTTCTCTGCTGATTCAGATTCCTCAGAACCTCCCATGTTCAGTCACTTTACAGCCCGGCCCAGAGGACACTGGGAAGGTAACACACACACACACACACACACACACACACACACACACACACACACACACACACACACACACACACACACAGACAGTTTCTTGTATTCAAAATACTATGAACTTTATTTGATTGAGTCCTCTGACGTTTGTCATTACTGCTTCCTTCTGATTTAACATCAAATCTTTATTTTAAAGAATGAGATTTCCACCTCAGTTTTACAAAATACTTCTTAAACATCTCGTGCATATTCATGAGTCTAAACATGATGTGAGCTCAGTTATTAAACAGCAGGATTTTTCAGACTTTCCTAATATAGATTTATAAAGGCATTGTTGTGTCTCTGCAGTGCTGAACTCTGAAAACTGCACCTGAACAGAAAACCTGACTGTGTTTCAGCAGAATAAGTCAAAGTCAAAAGCAGCTTTAGTGGTCTGCACTGAATGAAGGCAGCTTCTGGTGTTGAACTGCTCGTCTCTCCCTGCAGGCCTGCGGTGTCGACTTTGAGATCAGAGCTTTCTGTGCCAAGTCAATAGAAGAGAAGATTCACAAGAGGTGAGTTCAGGTTTAGGAGGTCTGATACGGGATCCACAGAGGGTCCAAAACATGTCGTATTATTCCCAGGTAAGCCATAAACAGCTCCAAATCAATCAGTCACAAGGGTTTCACATCAATCAGGACCTCAGCAGACTGTGGATGGGGCTTTTATTTTGTAGACAAAATTAGATACTTGTTCCATGCCCTGAATCTGGCTGAGGTTCAAGCTGCAGGTCTTAGTGATATAGAGAATCATATTGTCGTAATTGACAGAAATGCCAAATAGTCTTTGGTTCCAGCTTCTGAATTTTTTGTTTTTATTTGTCAAACATGACAATAAATTCAATATCTTAAGGTTTTAGGCTGTTTGTCAGACAGACAAGTTAATTGGAGACATTACACTGGTCTCTGAGCAGCTGTAAATGCCATTTTCCTCACTTTATTAACAAACTAGGTTTGAGTTCATTTAGAAACCAGGTCGCCTTTACAGGGTTTGTCCACCAGAGAGCGCTGACAGAATGTCCTGCTCAGGCAGTATTTAGCTTTGTCACAGTGTGGAAAAAAAATGTGTGATGGGTCAAACAGGTTGAACTTCAGTGTGAAACGTTTGCAGGAACTCGGTGCGTCTGGTCATCAGGAAGGTTCAGTACGCCCCGGAGAAGCCAGGCCCTCAGCCAATGGTGGAGACGACCCGCAGCTTCCTGATGTCTGACAGATCCCTACACCTGGAGGCCTCTCTGGACAAGGAGGTACACACACACACACACACACACACACACACACACACACACACACACACACACACACACACACACTCACACCTACCTGCCTGCTGTGTCACAGAATCGACCTGATGGCTGGTTTCTCATGTGTTACTGGAAAATAAATCAGTGCATTTACTCAAGTACAGCACTTGAGTAAATATCTCAGTCATTTTACTGCAGAGTGAGTAATTTTACTGCTGATACTTTAACTACAAGAAGCTCATAATACTTGTAAGTAATATTTTGAATGCAAGACGTTTTGTTGTATGTATATAAGTATGCAATGTATTCTTATATCATCGCTCTGTTACTTTTACGTGTGTAGTCTGAGTACTTCGTCCACCACTGGTGTTTGGAAATGAAATGTCACACACATCAAACAGCTTTTAGCTCTTATGTCTGTCTCTGGCAGCTCAGATGAATTCAGATCACGTCTTCTTTTTTTAAACACATCCTCCTTAAAGATGCCTTAATAACACTAATAAATGTTGTCTTTTCCCATGGTGCATTGTGAGCAGCTGTATTACCACGGAGAGCCCATCAGCGTCAACGTTCACGTCACCAACAACTCCACCAAGACCGTCAAGAGAGTCAAGATCTCCGGTATGTCTGTCTCTTCTCTGTCTGTCTGTCTCTTCTCTGTCTGTCTTTGCTGTTGTTCTTGTATGCTCTCACCATAACCTGATTATAAAGTGCATTTTCATACACAGTCTGTTCTTTTTGTCCATCTGGTGGCTATAAAATGTCCATGCTTTTATTTTGGAAGCAGAGGAAGGAGATAACCCTTCACTTCCTGGTCTAATTGAACAGTTTGTGGTCAGACTGCTTAAAGGGAGAGAAAGTTCAATTGTTCAATCGTGCCTAAAAAAAGCTGAATGGAAATACATACTCTCATAAAAATTGTTTCCTGTTGTCAGAAAATGATAGACGAACATGTGACTTAAACGTCACTCCTCACGAGCGATGAGGAGGCTGTAACCTTCCTCACATTCATCCACGAAACTGGCAGAAATGTCAGATTTCCATCATGTTTTCCATCATTTGAGCTTTGACCGGAGCTCTTTTAATTACTTCATCTCACTGCGTCCTCTTCTTCTTCTTCTAATCACACTGAGTAGAGAATTAGCTCCACCTGCTGTTTGTCTCCATCAACCAATGAGCTTGTATTCACACAGCAGGAGCGGATGGAAACAAGCTCACTGTGTTTTCTCTGTATGATTTCTCTCTCTCTCTCTCTCTCTCTCTCTCTCTCTCTCTCTCTCTCTCTCTCTCTCTCTCTCTCTCTCTCTGCAGTGCGTCAGTATGCAGACATCTGCCTGTTCAGTACTGCCCAGTATAAATGTCCAGTCGCCCAGCTGGAGGCAGAGTAAGTCCCAGTTTAATGTGTCTGCTCCCAGTAAAAATCTCCTCTGGTACATTTTAGTTTCCACAGATTATCTAAGTCTCCGATATTTACTTAGGTTAAAGAGAGAATCGGCCCTTTACTCGAGACAGGCCTGATTTCCAGTCTGCCCTGTATTCCTGTATTTGATTATATTTTATATATTATCTAGTTTTAAATAGGATTCATCTTGTTTAAACCAGCGATAACCTGGACTGAAATGGTTTAATCCAGTTTGTAGGTATTTTAAGCAGAGAGAAAATGCTTTGAACCAGAGATAACATACATTAAAGTGGGCTGAAACAAGACCAGTTTAACAAGTTAAACCCAGTACAGAGTTCACGTGTGCTGGTGTGAAGACCATCACAGTGTGACTCTACAGACAGTAGACACAATAATTTTAAATTATCATCCAGAACTAGAATTCGCAGTCAGACTGTGGAGATCTGGTGAGTGGGCGGGATTTACGTGAACAGTTTGATTGACAGCAGCGTGTCGTCTCCTCAGTGACCAGGTGTCGTCCAGCTCCACCTTCTGTAAGGTGTACACTCTGACCCCGACGCTCGACAAGAACAGAGAGAAGAGAGGACTCGCTCTGGACGGCAAGCTCAAACATGAAGACACCAACCTGGCCTCCTCCACCATGTAAGACACACACACACACACACACACACACACACACACACACACACACACACACACACACACACACCAGGTGTGTAAGACAGGTGTGTTGGTGCACACAAGTGACCACGGCGCTCTGTTGTGTGTTTCAGTGTGAAGGATGTCACCAACAAGGAGGTTCTGGGGATCCTGGTGTCCTACAGAGTCAAAGTCAAGCTGGTGGTCTCTCGTGGAGGGTATGACACACACACACACACACACACACACTCACACTCACACACACACACTGCTGACATCACTTCCTGTCCTCTTGCCTCACTCTTTCCTGTAGATGCCATTAGTGGAGTTTGGAGCTCAACTCCATTCAACTATTCATTTGCGGCTGAGCTGCACAGACATTGACGACTCGTCTTGACCTCATGGGCAGCTACGTAAAAGTGTCCAATCAAATGAGACTGGGGGCACCATGGTAACCCCATGGTAACAAGAATTTTCGCTGTTTTCTGTCTCTGTATTGACGGAACAGTTAACTAAATGAATCAATAATAGAAATAATGATTGTGAGAGTTTTTTTATGATGTTAAGCTCAGTTTAACTAAACCTGATCCTGACTGTCAGTGTCTCCATGTTGGTGCAGCTCAGCTTCCCGCTTCCTGCTTCCTGTTAGCGTGGAAGCGTCTGCTTGTTGCTGTCGCTGCTCCTCACTGTGTTTGCTTCCACTGTAGGTTGTGAACGTGTTGCTTTTCATGTCATCTCCCCTCTGCGTTCTTGGCTTTTTGTGTGGCTCCCCTCTTCCTCCTCCTCCTCCTCCTCCTCCCCCAACCCCCCCCCCCCCCCCCCCCCCCCCACTGACCTCGCCCCCCCATCCCTGCAGGCTGCTTCGAGGCATGTTGGAGAGGTAAATGTGTCTGATCTGAAGCCAACAGCATACATGAAACATAAAAACACAAATCCGCTCCAGTTCAGAAGTTTAAACCACTTTAACCAGTTTAAATCAGCGATAAACTGGTTTAAACTGCTCTTAACAACAGATGGCTTTGAATTACAATCAAAGTGGGTTGTTTAAACAGAGTTTAACCTGAGATAAACCAGTTTGAATTGGTTTTAAATGATACTAATTCAACTTTGTTTGAGGCCTGATAATATAAGAGAACAAGTGCTTTTAAACCAGAGAAACTGGATTATTATGTATATTTGATCATATTTCATTGAGAGTCTTCCTGTTTTCTGACCACATCCTGTTTTTATTTGCTGTTGACACAAACACTCCCTCTATGTTTACCTGTTTGGCTCTTGATAAATGTAATGTGCATAACATCAACAGATTTGTGTTACATTATACAACACTGCGACCTCCTGACGCGTCTGTCACTTTTCAGAGACGTGTCGGTGGAGCTGCCCTTCATCTTAATGCATCCTAAACCTGTGGAGCCGCCGGTGTCCCGCCCACAGTCAGGTGACCTCACAGCACACAGGAAGTCTGTGACCATCATTCAGCTGAAACAGATCGTGCACACACAGGCTTAACCCGAGAACACACAGCTTTTTCAGCCTTTATGTTACCCTCTGGCCTCTATCATTCACTGGATTTCCATGGAGACAAGAGGCAGTTTCCATGGAAACAGCAGCGTGACATGCTAATGTTTGTGTGTGTGTGTGTGTGTGTGTGTTACAGCTGTGCCAGAGATGGACCCCCCCATCGATACCAATTTGATAGAGTTCGACACAAAGTAAGTATCAAGTCTTCTGTTGAGGTTTTTTTTTTTTTTTTTTAAAGGAGAAGAATTCAGACTTTTTGAATCACTTTTATACACTTGAAGTTCTTTTTTCCTGGTTTTCAGAACCAGTTCACACATTCTCCCACCGACAAGCATTTATATTGTTGTAAAATCCAAAACCAGAATCCACTGGGATCTGTTCTGAATGCCAGTTCTTGGATCTGTTCTGGGTTTGGTTTTATATTAGCTGGACTTTTGTGGACAGCAGTGCAGATAAACAGAGAGCTAGGTATTGACATCAGGAGGCGGCTGCGGCTCAGGAGGTAGAGCGGTCGACCACCGATCAGGACGTCAGTGGTTCGATCCCTGGCCCCCTGGTGCCGCGCCACCCCTGAGTGTCTGTCTGTCTGTCCACCACGTTGTTCCAGAGTAGCTCAACAACTATTCAATATATCCACTTGAAATTTCTCTCATTTGTTTCCCTCAGAATGAACTTAAATAACTGCATCAGGT
The DNA here is from genome assembly GCF_039877785.1 of Chaetodon trifascialis. Classification (NCBI taxonomy): domain Eukaryota; kingdom Metazoa; phylum Chordata; class Actinopteri; order Chaetodontiformes; family Chaetodontidae; genus Chaetodon; species Chaetodon trifascialis. The sequence goes on along the minus strand of NC_092071.1, from coordinate 5,368,132 downwards.
CAACATTTTAATGTGTCCAATAGTTTGGTTTGTGATCAAAATAGGGCTGGGCGATATGGCTGAAAACTCTATCACGATATAATTATCGATATCGGTTGATATCGATAATTATTGATATTTTTTATTACCTATTTAAATTAAGGACCAGGAGAAAAATACATTAAATTTAAACATTTTTAGTTTAAATTTAACCTTCCTCTGATTATAATCCCCTCAGCTATCAAAGCAGAAAGGAAAGGAAATGTCAACACAACCATGGAAAACACTCAAATAATAAATGTAAATAAAAGTGTAAAAATGTAAACAAAGAGAAACCTGAGAACTTTTTTCTGCAGGTTTAGTGCAGCAAGTTCACAAGCTGATTCACACTCTGGTGAATAAAATGTTTTCAGATATGTGCAGTGTTTTGGAAACTGAGGTAGACTTGACATCCTTAACATACAAAAAAACATGATAGACAGCACAGTAACACTGACTGAACTATAAAACCAGCCTAGACATATGAACAACTTTAGTCACTCTTCTTACTCTAAACATACCTGAACTATTCGATTATATTTTTATTGCGAGTGTGTTTAAATAAAAATGCTGCCTCCGTTACGTCTTCGTGCCTTTTAGATGATTTGTCATCAGGCACTGAAGCAGATACCTCTGCATGGTGGTCTGCTGCTTGTGCGGTGGTGCTGCGGTTGGCGGACATTGGCGAATACGGCTGCGCTCCAAAGAGTGAGCGCGGCTAAGGTGGTTAAATAAGTTTGTGGCATTACCGGTCTTGGTGGGGACGACAGTCTTGCATAAGTTACAGACCACATCGGTCTGACTACGGTCCGACTTATAAAATCCAAAAAACTGCCATACTGGCGAGCTGACTTTCCCTGTTCTATCGACAATTTCTTTGCTCGCTGCAGCGCTCACTTCCTATTTCTCATCTCACTCCTCGTGAAGAATCAAACACGAGACAACGAAATTGCGCAACCGAACTTGATACCGTTACATGATTGGCGTGTTAGCGTGTCACTCCCACTGCTCAGTGATTACTCCCAATGTTGCTCGGTTACCTGAGAGCGAGTGCCTTTGTTCATGCAACCAACCTCACTTAGCAACTTCAGGTTTCTTCCGACGAAGAAAAAAAAAATTATCGAATGTTTTATCAAATGCATTTTTTATTGATCTTGATTACGTGTCTATTGCGAGACATATCGCTATCGTTTTATCGCCCAGCCCTAGATCAAAACCTGCAACGCTAATGACCAGCCTGAACTGCTGCTAAATGTTAGCATGCTAACATACTAAACTATGGTGAACATGGTAAACATTATACCTGCTCAACATTGGCATCTTAGCAGGTTGTTGTTAGTATTTAGCTCAAAGCACTCGCAGAGCTGCTACTAAGACTGACCACAGACACTCGACTCGTGTCATGTGATGGTCTGTGGGATTGTGGGAAATGATGCTTGTTAAAGGGTGCTGAAAACAGAAAAATAAACAATAGAAAGATAAAAATCAATAATCTCATGTCATCTTATTGTCTTAAAATAAGATAAGAGTCCTGATCTAAACGTGAATGAAGCCATGTGACATACTGCTGAGTCTCTGAGGACTTTTAGTCTTTAGCGTCTCTTTCTGTCCTCTCAGCAGCATCTCCCAGGACGACGACTTCGTGTTCGAAGACTTCGCCCGCCTGCGGCTCAAAGGCGTTGTGGACGACAAGGACGAGGACTGCTAGGAGCTCGCCAACCCCTTCATACGCTCGCTTCAAAACCACCACACACGCACGCACACTCTCACACACACACACACACACACACACACACACACACACACACACACACACACACACACACACACACACACACACACACACACACACACACACACACACACTCACTCTTCACGTTACATTCCCCGGTGGAGGGGATGGATGAGGGCATGTTTGGATGGAGGCCTCGCAGGGGCATCGGTGGTGTTCTTCCTCTCTTGCTTCAGCCATTTGTCACACCGCCGCCATTTTTGCCGCCGTCTTCTCCATCTGTCTTCTGTTTCTCCTTTTTGCTGAAGGTTATAAATGTTAAGCAGCTGCAGGACAGATGTTGGCGGTGTGGACTGAACCTCTGCTGTTTCTTTCTGTGTAGTCAGGACGTTTGGGTGCGGGACGGGCGATCGATCGGCAGGAAAAGAAAATGAGCACGTAGGGAGACTCGCGGCGTTCGTCCTCTTTTACTTTCAAATCTTTCTTTGAATGTCGACCGTGTCCACGGCGACCATCACCGTGTCTTGTACAAACAGAATATATATTTGAAAAAAAAAGTTATCTTCTACGAGCAGTCGAGATCTGTGTTGAGTGGCTATCGCCGTTTTTCTTAAAGTAAATACTGTAGATGCTTTTTACGTCATGGCTGCAAGGGGAGGAGACACACACGCACACACACACGCACACACACGCACACACACAGTCACAACAGTCTTACACAGGCGACTGAAGTTCGATGTCACCAGCATCCTCTCTCTCCCGCTCTCGTCACTCTGAACCCCGTCGTCCATTTTCTGAAACGTTTGAAACGTCGTCACGCGCGCGGTTTGTTTCTAAGAACCATTCCAGCGTTGATGGAGTTGCTTCCTCTCATTTAGAAAACTTTCACCTCTCCGAAGTGAAAGAATACATCGGGTTGTTTCGGTGTTCTGCTTCAACGTTCAGCGAACATCGCTCCGAGCAGGAAATGGTGCTTTCAGTCAACGTACAGGAAGACGAGTCCACTGTGACATCTGAGTTTGAGAATTAAGAAAGCTCAAGAAAAAAGTTTTGCAAGTTAAAATTCTAACTCTACATGTCGTGTAAATTTGCAATATTTCAAGTAAAAAACAGAAATATTTCTAGAATAAACTTGATTTTTACCTGTTGGTTCCTGCTTCAAAGCAGACTTCATGCAGGTTTGTTTTGGTCAAAAGGTCTAAAGCTGCCTCTAAGTAATAATCTGTTTGAAATTCTTTTAAAAGGGATGTTTTGTCCGTATCTTCTTGGTGTTTGACACAGAGGAATAAGCTACATGAAAAATCCAGAACATTACCGGACTTCTTCTTTCCGTTTCTCTTCTTTTCTGCAGCAGGTCTGAACGTTTCTTTAAGGCTCTCGAGGTTCTGCCGCCTCTCCGGCTCGTTCAGCTGTGCATTTGTTCTTCAGTCAGGGAAGTCAATTGATCACCGATAAGCAGAAATGTTTCTTTGTTCTTCACTGAGTTTCACGTCTTTGTCTCCTCTGTGAAGGATCGTTCACGCTTGAACTCGTTTTATTAAAGACATTTCAGGCCCCAGTTTTTGAGCTACAGCTGTCCAGCGAATTAAATGTTTTTTTTTTCCTCACAGTTATGAAGTAAAGGTCGATATTTAAATATGAAAACGGCTCCTAACTGTTAAAAACAGTCTGAAGAACCGAGCACAAACTCTGATCACGCTGGAATCGTTTTTTAAACTCGGATCAAACTTTAAGCCAGTTGGATGTGGAGTCACTCGACTTTCCTGCCTGACGCTCAGCAGTCAAACCTTGTCTGCTCTAAGCTGGTCTGGTTCTGTTCGTTTGGTCCTGACTGACAGTAAAAGTGGACTCCTCGTCCTTCTCTGAAGCTCAAAGCGGCTCTTGTGTCACTTCCTGAAGTTGTGAAACACTTTAAAACTGATGCTAAACTGTGAGTTTACATTCAGAGCAGTCAGAGAGAGCGATCAGCGGACGTCCGCGACTCGATCCCACCTGGTTTAAAGGATCATCTGTCATCATCAGCTCGTTAAAGGGAAATACTGCTGTTCTTTAGTTCATCACATCTCTCTGCTTCAGATTTTCACTGACCTGAACGCCCTTTCAGCGAACATGTTTAACGACGTTCGGTGTTTAATTTGAAGGATCGAGCTGCATCTTTTAGTCATTTAGTAACGTCTGTAAACTGCTTTGTGCCTTCTGGATCTCACGGTTGCCAATAAGACATCTTTCATTGCCAGTCCCTCGTTTGTTTTTTTGTGATTTTTGCGGCTAAAAGCAGAATTTGCAGCGTTGTCAGTGAAAGACTGTGATGCTGTTTGACTTTTTTTTGTTACTCAGTGGTAAATTGAAGGAACCTACTGCAAGTCAACAAAAAGGGGGAAAAATGCCAATTCTAATAATGTCCAGGTGAAGATTCGGTGTTGTTGTTGATCAACCTTCTGATTTTCAATGCTAAATATTTAAAACAAAGGTCGAGATCATTTTGTGATAATTCCTCATTTTGCCTGTGAAATTTATCCCTAAACTCGGCTCCTGGCCTGTTCGTAGCCTGGCAGGCAGAAGTTATCATGTGACCCCGGAAACAACGAAGTCGGTTTTTTCTTCTTTTTTTTAACTGAATTCTTGTAAAATTCAGACCTTTTGTCTGTTAAAATTACAATTCAATTGCCAAAAGTAGGTTTTTCTTGTCAAGCCGTGACGACTTTTTTCCTATAAAAAGTTCAATTTTATCTCGCAGTAGTCTTTCTGTCTCAAATTACTGTATTGACATTCGTCAGGTCTTAATCTCATAAAATTGTCTTTATTGTGAGTTAAATTTCTTAGATTAGTTTATCCTCTGAAGGACTGTTTGTCTTAAAAAGTCACAGCTTTGTCTTCTGCTTTTTACTGGCTTTAATTGACTTAAACACAATTCAAATATTTCACCTGAACTCTTGAAATCTCAGCTGTAGATTTCTTTTCTCAGCGAGGCCCCGGTTCTCCCGTCTTATGCCGTGTGACATAAACCTAACATGCAAATGACCAAATTCTATATGTGAGAAGTGCCATGAAGATGTCCACAGCCAGTGAAAACAGTAACTGAGAGATGGGATTAAAATGAACCAAACAGCACCAGTGTTTCCCGTCCAGTCCACCACATGAGCCTCCTCTTCCTCTGAATCGCCCCTCGTTTAAACGTTTGTTGTCTTCATTCAGACTCAGACGTCATGTGAAGGACTTCAGCAGCTCGGGTGTTATCATCCTCTACTTGATCTTTTCTCTGTGCTCCTTCTCACGAATAGACGGCTGAAAGTAGTTCCCAACATTCGTTCTTCGCCGTCAATTCTGTCTCTAAACAAGTTTTTATTCCCCCCATAAAAGCTTCACGGATCAACATTTCACACGACACGAGAGCACCGCACTTTCACTGGAAACAAACCCTCAGAACTGCACGTTAGTACTTTTTGGCTTCTTTCGGGAGACAAAGAAGAAGAATGTTGTTTTTCGACGCTTGGCCATTTTCCCAAATTGTGTTTTTGACAAGTTTCAAGGTTTCACACAAACCAACAAACTTTCTTCTTTTTTTTTTAATCTAAAAACTGCCCTCCCTTCCCCCTTCGCTCAGTCAGTCATTGAAGCTGCGGCCGTCACCCAGAAGGGAAGAAGAAGAAGAAGACGAAACAGCATGTTTTGAATTTTTTGGTTTTATTTTCCGAGCAGTGCTGTGAATCGTACGAGCTGTGATTCTGTCCTTATTTTGTCGTGCATATGTGGGGTAACTTTGCTAAGTGTGAAAATATTTTGAAGTGCCACGCCCCGGCCTGTGCGATGCTTACCATGATGTCTGTAAAACAGGAAGTGATTCTGCTGGTGGGACGAACACCACAAAAGATAGAATTATGATTATTATGCTTCTGATTATTATTATTATTATTATTATTATTATGGTGACTATTATTATTACTTCTACTGTATCATCATTGCGACCATGATTATTCTCATAATCATTTAAGAGTCTATTGTTTTGCCATGTATTTTTTATTTTGAGATTTTTATTTTAGTTTTCTTTTTATTATTAAAGGCAAAATGAACTAACAGAAACTGCTGCTGTCTGGTGCTTCTGCAGTTAATGCATGAATGTTTTAGATGTGATTTTTTTTTTTATCTCCACACTGAAGTTGGCATCAGGTTTGGTGATTTGGTGAAAGTTGAACATGGACCGGATTCACTTGAAAAAAAAAGAGGATTTTTCGATGTTTAGGTTGAATACAGCAAAGTCATTTAAATGCTGTTTAAACAGCAGCAGTCAAATGTTTTAAGCTCTAAATGCTGTACCTGTTGTCCAATTGATGGTTTTGTTTCAGCAAGTTGCATTGAGCTCTCAGGGCCACCGTAGTTCTCACTCTCGAGTCCTGACAGCGACTAAAAGGAATGACAAATCTGTCCTTCCTCAGCTGGACTTTGACTTTAAAGAGTACCTTGTAAAGCAGACGTTACTTCTTCTCCACTACATTTCAGAGGGAGGTTTGTACTTTGTACTGCAGTACATTCGAGAGCTTTAGTTACTTTACAAACCGTGAAACTGAACAAGTACAGCTGCAGCTGTCTGAGCAACAGTGAAGTCCTGCTTTGACATAAATGTATGAGCTAACACTCCTATTTTCAAGGCAGGTACGTTATTAGTATGAAAGGATTTGAGTACTTCCTGCACCCAACAGTGATGTCATACTGCCCTCGAGTGCTTCTCTTCATCATTATAAGTTGGCTTTTGAAGTGCTGACATGCTAAAGTAAAGCGCGCTAATGTTTTGGAGCTCCAGTCCTGATTTTCAAACGAGCAGGTTTTTGGTGGAAAATTCCTCCGAAGCCGCTCAAGAACAGACGGCGCTCAGTTTTCATTTTGTTGCGGTTTATTGGAAATCAGTGGAACATCAGAGCAGGTTTCCTCACACAGTCAAATCTGAGACCACCCAGCTGACTGATTGTTCTGGTCGACTCCAGGTGTGCACAGGTATCTCTGAGGGGTCTCCTCTGGTTAAGCCAACATTCTGGAAAACTAACACAAGTTCTTGATGATCTGGATCAGTTTCTGGTGAGAAAAGTCTTTTTTTTTGCATTTTTTTAAGGATAATTAGAAAGGTGATTATTTTTTAAAAAGCCGTCTTCAGTCGTGCCGTCATAAAGCGTCGTAGTCATCGTCATCTTCGTGCTTCCTCTTCAGCGACTCCCCGCCCGAGTTCTGTGACACCATGTTGGTGGTGATGAGGATGTTCTTGGAGCCAATAAGAGACGGGTTGATGAGGACATTGGAGACAGCGGGCGTGGACGGCGTGGCTGTCGGGACGAGAAGAGCAGCGAGGGTTAAACTTCCTGGGTTTAGCCTACGTATTCAAACCAGCTGAAGGGCGTGAAGCTCCCAGAGGCTGGCAGCCATTTTGTTCTGCTTTACAGAGTTTCTACAGTTGAACACTGTAAAATCTGTGACGATTAACATTTGTTAAAGTCTGTCTCGCAATACTCACACGTAGACTGAAACCAATATTTCTACATCATTATTCCCCTGTGCAAACTGGCTGTTGGAAACTACACAATCCATGACTGCATAATCTTACAACACAACACATGACATTGATGGTTTTCTCATAAGAATACTGCAGTAGCATTTTTATGGCATTTAGTATTTTATAATCCGTACATGATGTACATATACATAATTGATTTTCTGTTCTATATCCTGTATACGTCTTTATCTCGACTCTTCTGTGCCACTGTGTTTGCTTTTTGTCAGACTTGCTGGCTGTAACGACTTAATTTCCCCAGTGTGGGATCAATAAAGTCTAATCTTAGACACTACATAATTTGCAGAACTGGTTTCAGAGACTCTGCAAACTTCCTTCAAGCCACATTTGTTTATTCTCCTCTGCGACTTCAAACCTTCAGTACCTGATGTTTTACTAGTTGTTTGTTGATCGCGGTGTGTTCATTATGGATGTTTCCTGTTTTCTCTTGGTAAACAACCAGATCAAATAAACACTTAAGTTATAATCCAGAAGATTTTCATTTTAATGTTTGTTAAGTCACCGTTTATCACTGAATGTGTTAACGCACTGGTGGAGAAAGTAAGGAAAAATACTGTATTAAATTACTGCTGATACAAACTGAACATTTCCTACTGCTGCACCTTCACATTAAACACAGGAGAAACACAAGCTGACTTTTATTGTGAAGTAGCCACAGGAAATGCAATGTGTCTGTCAGTCAGCTCAAAGCTTCCTGCTACTGTTCGTCAGTTCTTCAACAGTTCAACTGACGCTGTCATCATTTTGTGACAGCGGATCACTTTGACACGTTACAGGGAGTAAAGGAACAAGAAGGAGCTACACTGAGCTGAAAACCAACTTCTCAACGTAAAAAGGCCGATTTTTGCCCGACGTCTTTATTAATATGACAAGTTATTACAAGAGCCGCATTAATGAATCAAAACAGACACTATGTTCCAACAGCAAAGGGCCTGCAGTAAAGATTCATTCTACTTTCATTGCTAGCTGTCGTCTTAGTAAAGCCACATAACAGAAACCTGCACTGCTTAATAACACTGTGATGAGATTATTACTGGTAAATATCTTAAGCTGGTTTTAAGCTTTCGTGGTTTTCAACATTTAGGTCTTTTCTATGATGCAGCCTTTTAATTTCTCATTTTTTACTACTTCTGTGACATTTTGTGTTTTATGTTTTCGTGTCTTTTGCTACTCTTTTTTTACTGCTTTTGTCCAAAACAATTAAGAAAATAGGCATTTTTAATATTGTTGTAGCCTTCCAGATTAAATAAATATCAACTTTCCTCACTGAACTTCAGGTAGAAACAATCTGCTACTATCAGTGGTTGAACCCTGATATTAAAGTGGTATCAGATTTAAAGTAACAGGTTCTTACTGGTTTTGGTGGTGACCGTCTGAGAGGGTGGTGGGATCTGCACGGTGAACCTCTGACCCGTCAGAGACACCGGGGTTCCGACTTTAGTGGTGACGGACTGGACCGACGGGGTTCCTGTGAAGAAATCGCCGGTCAGAACAAACTGGCCCAGTACACACACACACTGGTCCAACTGGGACTAAAAACAGAAGCTACATCTGTTCAGTCTGGCTGAAGCAGAAAACACACCAACATATGAACAGAGACAAGGCAGGTGTACATGAATTTTATCTGTTTTTAACACACCTGAAAGAAATTTGAGAGACAGCTTTAACTCTTAAATCTGGTTTGATGGTACTGGCCTCAAAAATACAGTTTTAGTTAGGTTGTGATGCCTGATGGGACCTGAGGTGCCTACATTTCCCAGAATTCCTTCTGACAAACAGAAGTTTGTATTGAGCACTGTTGCACTCTCATGTAACATGTAGGAATAGAAACATGAATTGAGGTGAGCAGGTCAGGATACAGGCTGTAGCTGCAGTGCATTCTGGGTAAGACTAGCCTTTCTGCCTTTCTAATCAGACGCTCTGTGCTTTGAATTCAGGGACTGACAGTGTTTGCGTGTAGCGCCCTCTATAGCCTCGCAGCTGCATTGCATGATGGCAGACTCACCAAGGGTCGGCGTGCTCGGCCTGCTGGAGACGGCGCCAACACTGAGGCGAGGCACAGATATCCTGCCAGCAGACGACGACACCTGGAAGGACAAAACCACACCTCAAAGAATTGTTTTAGGGACTACAAGGAAAATGAAATCTGCAGAGGAAGATTAAGGTTTCACCTTTTTCTGCACAGATTTGAGTCTGTAGTTGGGCGCGGTCAGACAGTAGCGGTCTGGAGGAAGTCGGGGTCCGGTGTAGGGTTTGATTAGCGGCAGCGGGGTCTGGTTCTTCTGCCTCGCAACCTCCAACAGGAACTAAACACACAGCACGGCCGAAGATCCAGGTTAAAGAACAAAATACATGGAAAAACAAACCACATAAATACAGACGGCTGCTGTGGGTGAACGTGCACAGCATCCATCTGTGCTGCTGTTTGAACAGAGCGTCTGTTCTTGTTCTTCAACAACAACATTTACAACACAGATAACAGTCATTTTTCGAGCAAGCTGCTCCAGCAAAAACAGACTTTAACAAAGAAAAGAGACACGAACAGGAATGACGTAACACGAGCACGTGATCACTGTAACTCCATATAACTGCTGACAGGAGGATGGTAACATGGAGGCTTACGTCTCGTGGTGGCGGCGAGGTGAACGACTGGTCCATGCGACACTGAATGGCCAGTTTGATGTCATCAGCATCAACATTGGACTTCTTGGCATGTGTGGCGTAGATTTTGGCGTCCTCGATGATGGTTGTCACATATCCTATAAAGAAAGAGCAGCTGAGTGATGATGACACTTAAAATCCTCACAGACAACAAAAAGAAGCATTTGATGAATTATAATGAAAAAAAAAACATCATAAAAACATTCTTATACTAATCTAAAGATTTATTTACTTTTGCAAGTTATATGTTTTATTTTGAAAGAGTTTCACTGTGCCTTTAAAACACGTTTGCGGCCTTTGGAATTTTTCCCTATTTTTTGTTTGCTTTGCAACATTGAATGAAACTTTTAAAGATGCTTTTTTTCCCCATTGATCAACACAAAAAGACCCTCTAATGTCAGACTGAAAACAGATCTTTGTATAGATATATGCAACACAGACATGCACCTTGCATGCTTTCACAATGTTCCACTGATTTACAGGTGATGTTAATACACAAAGATAAGCAGCAAAGTTGTAAAAAAGGCAGAGAAGAAGAGGACTGCTGGCTAATACACGTGGATCTAAACAAGGCAGGTTTCAAAACATTAACAAACACTGTGTTTAGCCTCATTGGTACAGCTGGGCTCAATCAACCCACCATCTGCAGATCAGTGGAATAACGTGAAATCAGTCTAAAACTCAGGAGGGAACTACCTCTACATTTGCAGCCATCCAGATTTAAGTCCATTACAGGCTTTTGTACCAGTCAGACGTGACAAACATGAGGCTGATCAGTTCATCACATAAAACAGTGCTGTTAACTTACTGTAGGTGAACTCTAACATCTGGTTGATGACTCTGGGCTCGTACTCAGTAATGCCCATGTCCTTCAGGATTTGGATCATCACCTGCAACACATAGTTATGATCCATCAGACAACGTGACGACATCAGGATGAACAGACATGTGCTCACCTCATCAAGAATAAGTCCTCACACGTAGGACAAAAGCCGACAGGGCAAAAAGGTTTAGCTGATGAATTGATCTCTGACAATCAATGATTTCTTTCAGTCATTTATCAAGTAGCACAGACAAACACTCACAGATTTCAGTTTCTCAAATGTGAGGATTGATCATTCATATCACTGTACATGGAATATTTGAGGGTTTTAAACAAAACAATGCATTTAAAGATATCATCACGTGCTCTAATAACTGGTGACAGACACTTTTAACTGTTTTATACCCTCAACAAATACTGCATTACTTCAGGAAGTTATACAGTAAGTTCCTAATTTAATTTTCCTTGGAATAATTAATCCTCCTTTTCTCAGTTCATTGTACGCTGAATATTTTAGGTTTTCGAACTTTTTTCCACTAACTGCTGACTTTTCATGGACTAAATATTAAAGCTATTAATTGAGAGAAGTAATTTTGAGAAAAATCCATAACGAAAACAGGAGGCTTAACCCATACATACGTGAGAATTGATGTTTTAAAGAGGGAAGGAGCCAGTGAGCCTCACAGTGTCCAGATTTTACCGATTTACTGTTGAGCGTCCTCTCTCTGAAGTCTGGTCACGGCGTTTCGGTATCAAACACTCGGACAAAGCCATCTTTCATGACTGTTAATGCTAATAAATTCCAGCGTAAGTCAATGTCAGAGATAAATATTGCGAACCTCTGTCAAAACACACAGAAGTCACTCGTGTTTACACCCCAACAGCACTTCTCTACCGGTGACTGGCTAAACTAACACGCTAGCTGGTCGTGTTGTGAACCGTAATCCGGAGCTAACGTTAGCTGACGAGCTAGCTAACGTTTGCACGTTCAGAGGAATGTACACAAACTGTTGCATTTAAGCAAAGACACGACCAGGGCGAATTCTAACTGCATCATAATGACAAATAAACTGTCAAAACTCAGATTTAATAATGTTACCTGGGCATCTTTAGGGATGGTTTTCGGCGCAGACATTTTGTTTTGTCGTTTACTTCCCAAACCGCTTTTCTTTCTTCTTCTGCTGTTTCAGCTTTCAAAAACAACTGATCGCTATAGAGCGACACCTGCTGGCCAGGGCGAGAACTATCGCGAGATTATCAGCAGATCTGAGACAATAACTAAAGCTGTCAGATGAATCAAGTAAAAATTACAATACCTCCCAATGAAATGTAGTGGAGGAGGAGTGGAAAGTTGAGAAAAAAGTAAAGACTCCAGTAAAATATAAATACCTCAAAACTGGGTTACCTCAAACTGTACAAAAATACAGTACTTGAGTAAAAGCACTTAGTTACATTTCACCACGGTTACCTCTGTGCATGTTTGACTTTTATGGAACAGTACATACTTTTTTTAATCAATAACTTTATTCAAGTCATTGAGTGATACAGTGAAACAGTAAGAGGAACACCAAACAGAAGGCCTGCAGGTGGCGCTACAGGAAAACATATCAAACTGTGTGAACGCTTCTTTCATTCATTCCGCTCTTCGTCTTTCCTTCTCATCTTGTTGTATTTATTTATTAAATGCTCGCTTTAAAAATGTCGCTATGGTGTCACTATGGACCAGGATCTGACTCTGGATCAACATGTGTTTGACTTGTGCCTGTTTTCATTCTGTCTCAAGCAGAGATGGAAATAACAATTCACGCTTTTATTTCATCGTTTATCTCTGGTGTCATTCCCTCTTCACCAGCTTCAGCAAAGCATCCCTGGATCGCTTACAAGCGGTCCAAAATACTGCTGGAGAGCTTCAGACCAGTGATGCATTTTATTTACTATAAATTTTATTTACTATAAATACTGCTGGATAGCTTGATAGGTTCACCAAGGAATCAATAAAATTTTGTCTTAATCTGGTTTTGTCATCCATCCATCCATCCATCCATCCATCCATCCATCCATCCATCCATCCATCCATCCATTATCTATACCGCCTATCCCTTTGTCATATTTTGTATTAATAATTCAATTCAATATTCCTTTATTAGTCCCACGAGGGGAAATTCCAATATACAGCAGCATCAATAAAGTGTATGAAGTAATAGAACAAGTGCAATGCAAATTCAAAACAAGTATATATACAAGAGTGGAATAAAAGAAAAAACGTCATCCTAAAAAATTGAGGCATAGTATTTACAGATAACTTGAATTAGTAAACAATTTAAGTTAGCAAATAAATACAGTGACGTAGACTGTAGTGGAGTAGAAAAAATAGCAGAAAATGGAAAAATTCAAGTAAAGTACAAGTACTTCAAGTACTCCAGTGATTGAGTAAATGTACCTTGTTATTTTGCTGTGGTGTATTCTATGTGCTCCAAACAGTCTACTCTGACAGAAAAGGGGTGAGAGGGGTTCAATTGGCTGTAATCTGCAACTTCACCACAAGATATTCCCTTAAAATTTATATTGAAAAAATTCAGGACTCAGTTTTAAGATTATATATCAGATTTCTATCAAGTAAACCAAACATAGCTATAAGTGGAGTTCTTTAGCGCTGCTGCCTCGCTGCGGCTGGAGAATCACCTCCACCTGATGTTTATCTCCATCAACCAATGAACTCATATTCACACAACAGAAGTGGATGGAAACAAACACCATTTGCATTTTCTTCTCCCAATTTTCCGAAAATTCAGTTAAAATTTGCTCCACATTTGGATGGAAACTTGGTTCACAGTTCGCTCTCATCAGGTCTTGGACGGACATGAAGGTCTCCTGGTTGAGCTGGTCGTGCATGGTGTGATTTTACAGCTTCTTCTCTGAAAACGACACTATTAGAGCACAGAGAGTGAACCAGAACAGTAAATTTATGTCCGAAGAGATAAACAATGGGCTCAAATACTTCAGTACTTCACATTTAATTTTATTTTATTTCAGTTTTATGCTACTTTATTGGTCTATTTCACATCTCAGAGGTAATTACTGTACTTTTACATTTGTGTGACAGCTTTAGTTACTGGTGACTTTTCAGATTACAATTTTTCATACACTTCCTGTCCTGTACCTACAGGACTTCCTTTACTGGTTCAGAAAATTCACTCACTTAAGGTAAATAAACTCCTTAAAAATGACTCTTGGAATAGCTGTTTTTATAATGAAGAGTTGACTTTTTGGAGATATGAGGTCCTCACAGGACGGTGCCACTACAAACATACGATGATCTTACAGAATATGATGCACTGCTGTAGATTAAAGCAGCCAACAGGATATAAAGCAGTTCAAATGCAGAAAACACACGAACGCAGCGGGAATATGAATCCACAAACATCAGATATAATAGAAAAACACTGACAGGGGGAGATTTTACTGCACAGTGAGTATTTTTACTTTAAGTACATTTTGCTCATAATACTTTGTCAGGCTGTGAATGCAGGACGTTTACTTGCAGTGCAGTATTTTCACAGTATGGTATGAGTACTTTGACATAAGTGAAGGATCTGAAGACTCCTTCCACCTCTTCAGGCATCACGCTGACTTTACTAAATTATGAATTCATGAAGGAGATGACAGGTGACCTCCCTGCTTCCTGTGTGTGTGTGTGTGTGTGTGTGTGTGTGTGTGTGTGTGTGTGTGTGTGTGTGTGTGTGTGTGTGTGTGTGTACGTGTGTGTGTACATGTGTGTTGTAATTACAGACAGACTAACAGGGAATCTGACAACATTTTTAATTGACTGATTTTAGTTTGACAAACCGCGTTGTAAAATTTAAAAGAATTAACTTTATTTTATTTTTATTAAAGCACGTGTGATGAAATTTGTGTCAGCATGACCTAAAACATAATGAGTAAACATATATACTTTCTGTTCTATTCTATTTTATATTATTATCTATTTCTTTCACTAAAATGTCCTTAAATCAAACATCAGAGAATCACTGACCTCGACAAAGGTGAAAATAATCAAAGGTGATAATTAGTGATATTTTTAGCTGTGAGGGTCAAAACAGAATTACTGCTATTATTACTATTATTATTATTATTATTATTAGTAGTAGTAGTAGTATAGTAGTAGTAGTAGTAGTAGTGTAATTTTAAGTATCAAGCGAGCAACAGGGAATAGCAGAATGTAGACAAAGAGACTCGTTTTCTTAGAATATGAACTTTTTAGCTGTTTTACATGTTCTTTGAAAAGTAAAACACATTTATTTGCAAAGCATCTCTCAAAGATGGAGGCACGTTAGAGTTTTACACAAGGTGAATAAATGCAATAGAACAACATTTAGAAAGACAATCAATTAAAAAATAATAAATTAGAAAAATAAATACAGTTTATTACATAAGATCTTATTACTGCGCTGCACTGTCTGTTAATGTTTTGTCCATTTGTATTGAATTTTATTCTAGTTTAACTCAATTGAAATGAGACAGTGAAATAAAATAATTTCTGTAAATAGAAAGTTTGGGCTACATTTAAAATGCTATTTAAAATATATTTAAATGCTTTGAAAACGAAATTAAAGTGTTTTAACGCCATTTCAGAGGAAGCATTAATTGTTTGGTGCCAGGATGGTGTCCTTGAACAACTTTATTATATTTAATACACTTAAAAAAATATCTGTATCTCTGGTTTTATTTTGTGGTCTTAATTAATTTCTAAATTCTTAATTTGTTTCCTGTTTATTGGTCGTGCTGTATGATTATTCATCTTTTTACGGACGAGTAACTTAAATCTTTGACCTTTGACTTTGACACAGGGCGGAAATGAAAGGAATAAATAGCAAAATAAGTACATGAATGAATGAATGAATGAATGAATGAATGACGCTGACCTGCCGTCACTCTGACTGACGACATGTTAGTCCTTTTTTTCTCGTCTCTTTACCGTCATTTGTAACTTGGCCTCTTTTCCTTTGATGGCAGCCTTTGAAATGCAGCAGCCGACTGTCATGCAAATGAAGGCCGATAGAGAAGAGACTGCGGACCGGGGAAGGGAGGGGGGAGGACGGGGAGGCTTGATGGAGGGGTCGGGGAGACTAACCTGCTGTGGATTTTACTGCAGCCTGCTACCAGTCTTCTGTTTTGGCTTTGAGGGGGATAAAAAACATTTGGTAACAGGTGGCTTATATCAGTGATGACTGCAAGGATGAGGAGGATGAAGTGGAGGTGACGTGAGGAAGAGCTAGAGAGGAAGACAGTGAGTGAGAGTTTGCGGGGGTGAGAGAGAGAGGGAGGGTGGGAGGGAGATAAGAGCAATAAAACAGCCCATGTGACTACAGCAGTTTTTAACGGGTAGCTGATGGAGAAACCACACACACATACACACACACACACATACACAACCACAGAGAACAGGTGGAGGTGTGCACAGGTAGAGAGGAGAGGGAGCATAGGCAGTGAGGCTCACTTTACCTGTAGATCAGGTGCGAGAGGAGAGGGGAGAGAGAGGCAGGCTGGATCCGCAGTATGCTGAGGGAGTTCCCTCACCTGGAAAGATGTACGTGAGTTACCTGCAGCTGGATAAGGACCCCACGATGTACCCGCACCAGAACCCGGTGACGCGCCACCCGGGCCTCAGCCTCAGCCCGCAGAACTTCGCGGTCCCTGCACCACCGCAGTACTCAGACTTTGCCGGCTACCACCACCACCACCACCACCACCACGGCATCAACAACGACCTGCACCCGGCTCAGCAGGCCGGGCCGGGTGCCGGCGGCTGGAGCTCGGCCTACCCGCCTCCTCCGCCCACGCGGGAGGAGTGGTCGTCCCACCACTACGCTGCTGCGGCCGCGGCCGCCGCGGCCGGGGGGCCTCCCAGCGCGTCCACCGTGCCCGGCGCGGTGGGTCCCACCTTGGGGTTCAGCCCCCCGGATTTTGCCGGGCAACCACCTGCGCTGCTGCCCGCTTCCCTAAACGCGGGGCAGCTGTCCCCCGGATCCCCGCCGAGGAGGAACCCCTACGACTGGATACGACGCAGCTCCGCACCGCCCTCCAACCCAAGTAAGACCCGGGATGACACTTGTTGGCTCTTAGCTCATATTCATATTTATTATTTCCTGTTGATAATGTTCTCATAATATTTCAATAATCCCTGTAATATTTCTATAGAGGACTTAACAAAAAGCCCAGTAATATTCCAGTTACTGCTAGAGTAGTTAAAACCTCTTTGGTGTATTTTGACAGTTTTCATTTTCAAGGCTTCACAGTTAGTGCGTTTTCTTTTATTCCCAGTAAAACAAACAGACTAACATTTAAATAGAAGACAGATAACAGAGTGATACTCAAATGTCTGCACATCTGTACGCAGTGCAGACATCAGCAGCAGCTGACGGGAAACAGTACTTTTACTTTTAATTAATGGTGTGAATGAATTGCTTCAGCTCTTATTGATGTCTCTCCATCGTCAATAATCCGCCTGTTCGTGAGTCCAAGGTGAAGTTTCATGAAGCTGAAGCGCTTTTAAACTGAAAAAAAAAAAAAAAAAAAAAAAAAAAAAAGATTAAGGGAGAATTATTTAATATAACAACAGCAATGATAATATACATTTATCTCCGCTGTAAATCTGTCTCCACTAAACAATAGCATAATCATAAAGTGATAATTAGAATAATATGTGTTTTATCCAATAATAAATGACTATGACTAATAGATATTTGACATTGTCTCAGTTTCGATTTGAAGGCTTAAATTTACTTGATTTATGCATAAAAACTAAATTCAGTTTTCGCCATTGGCCTTTTACTGCTCCTCTATTTATTTTATTTTATTTATTTATTTATTTATTTTTTTGGGGGGGGGGGGGTCTGTTGAGTTTTCTTCCATTCTTTCCCAGTTTAACTTTCTTTAGGGATGTTTTTCGTGTTGTACGCTCCTGGGTTGTCAGGTTGGGGCTGTAAATTGGTGTTTTGTTTTGTTTTGTTTTTTGTTGTTGCTTGTTTATTTTTTTCTTCAGTAATCTCTCTGTGTAAACTGCAGTGTGAGCATCACCGATCAAAATAGTTATGTCATCAGCTGCAATCGGGAGAAAAAACAAACAAAACAACCTATAGAGTGAAGTACAGTATGTCGACATTCTTGGTGTCTTCTCTCTGGATGAAGAAGGACTTCTCCCCACCGGCTCCCGTACCGTCCTGGCGCGGATCAAACGTGGGAGCCGGTTTGAAGCCGTTGTGATGTAAATGTCCGATGTGACTCCGGGCGGCTGAGCTCGGCCTTTGTCCTCCGCTTGTCTCTGGGCGGAGAAGACAAGAGTTTACAAGAAAGTTCCCACTTTGAAGTGTGAAGTGTGACCTGTGTGTGTGTGTGCGCGCGCGCGTGTGTGCGCGCGCGCGTGTGTGTGCGCGCGCGTGCATCTGACACCACCGGTCTGATTTTGACGTCTTTGTTTTTCAAGCCTCACCTGGTTTTATCTCACAAGGTGCAGTAGAAGAGGTACTACTCACATCTTGTACTTTGGCCTATGTAAAAGTAGTAATACCACAGTGTGAAAATACTCGCTACAAGTACAAGCTGAGAGTACGTCAAGTAAAAGTACTCAAAGTGCAGTAAAATGCTCCCTGCCAGTGTTTCATTGTTAATGCTTCATTAATATCTGTTTGCTGCATTTTACTGCTGTCGATGTTTCAGGTTGAGCTCATTTTATATCCTGTGGTCCAGTTTAATCTACAGCAATGCATCATATTCTGTAAGATCATCGTGTGTTTGTAGTGTTGTTCGTATCTCTAAAAAGTTTCAGCTCAGAAAGAGCAGTTTTCAGGTTTGTGAGGATGCATATTCAAAATCATTCGGAGATACGTGGTTTTCACTGGACAGGACAGGTATGAAAAATTGTAATCTGAAAAGAAACTAGAAGCTAAAGCCGTGAGACAAATGTAGTGGAGCAAAAAGTACAATAATTACTTCTAAGATGTGGTGGAGTAGAAGTATAAAGAAGCATAAAATGGAAAGAGTCACGTAATACACAAGTACATGGGAGTTTTACTTAAGCACAGTACTTCAGTAAATGTCTTTAGTTACATTCCACCTCTGCATACTGTAGTTTATTTTGGCTTTTCAGTCCCACACACACCATCCTGCTGCCCCAAATACTCACTAAAGCACCAAATGTAGATTAATCCGCTGGTGAAAACAGTCCCCAACAAAAGCTCCATTTCCTCTTGTTTGTTCGGTAAAAACTACAGTGAGAAGCAGTTTTGAGAGTTTCAGAATTTTTTGAAAAGAAATTATATATTCATGAGGCGTTTTTAAGGATTTATGCCTTCAGTAGGAGCCAATGGGCTTAGAGCTGAGAGCCACGGACAGAAAGCCAGGAAGCATTGAGAGACGCATTGTTGGTTTATATGTTGATGACAGTAAGAGAAATGTCGACTTATCCTTTAATGTTTGAGGTCAAACAGTGTGCAAACCTGCATTTCTGAGTACAGAGTGAAGCAGGTCAAACTCATGATCACATCATTTTGGGAGGATTTCAGAGAACGGAAAGTATAATTCAATATGGTTTTATGGCTGCAGAGCTGGAGATGTGAGGGTTAAGAGTGCCTTTCATTGTATTCACTGTTATCTGGAATAATGAACTTTGACTGACATGTTTGTTTGCCGTTAAGTCAGATATCTTTCAGGAACATCAGAGTTTCCCCGTCATAATTACTGACTTCTTGGAAACTGTTAATTATGCCAACCTCTTTCAAATATTCCCACATACTACCTTTTTTTTTTTAGTAAAGTACATGTTCAGGATTTTTTTTTACAGTTATTTTTGGGTGGCTACTGGGGGGATTCTTACCCCAGTATTTCTGAAATCCTGGCTACAGCCCTGCTTATAGACATATGCAACCAGTGCCGAAGTTAATTTTAAAGGAACAGTTCAACATTTTGGTTGATTTTCTTTCTTCCTGAGAGTGACGCTCCTCTCAGACGGGATCTGTTTCAATAAAAATGTGTTGGCGATTTAATAAGCATCATTGCTTCACCGTATTATCTGATGTACACTGTTACAGTAGACAGCATCATATTACTCTTACATTTACTTTGCTGCTAATTTCACCACCAGGGCTTAAGTTAGAGTTTAATTACTCTTTTATAGTTTCTAGCTCTATTTCTATTCTTACTTCATTTGATATATTCTGATTAGTTAGTTTTTACTTTTTTTATGTTTATCTGTGCTGCCTTTGTGCTGCTGCAACACCTGAACTGATCAATAAAGGTTTACCATAGTGTGTTAAATTAGGCTTCAACAACAAAAAAGTTTTCACTTTCTACTTCCTTCATATCTTAAAAGTTTTCTGGCAAATATCACGCATAGATGAAACCAGCAATGTTACATATTCCAAGCTGGAAAAGGTCTTCAGGGAAGTATTAAGCAGGGAGTTTGAATCACGACGTAGTTAGCTTAGCTTAGCTTAGCTTAGCACAAAGACTGGAAGCAGGGGGAAACTGCTAGCCTGGTTCTGTCCGAAGTTAAAATATTTCTGAGTGAGTTTGTGTGACTGAAACAGAGCTGCCCTTCAGTCAACCTCTCTGTTTCTGTCTCTCAGACAGACTGAAGAGCTTTTTGATTTACGCTCCTTCATTAGCGTCTCGTCTCTCTCAGCTCTTTATCTGCCCGGCGGAGAATCAAACTGTTGGTTTTTACTTTCTGACAAATGAAGCAGAAACTGGACAGTTCAGACAGATGTTCTGCCCGAAACTAAAATGTTTGAGTTGTAATTCGCCCTGGTGACCGATTAGAGGACAGACGGTGTGTGTTTAAAAAAGAGAGACTCACTTATTTAACTGTTGTGTGTTTAGTGTTAATATTGAATCAGTGCGAGTTACAAAGAGCTGAAGGCCTTTTAATTAACTTAAACACTGTGTGTGTGTGTGTGTGTGTGTGTGTGTGTGTGTGTGTGTGTGTGTGTGTGTGTGTGTGTGTGTCACATGTACCTTCCCAAAGTCTGCATTCGTTCATAGATAGTTGAGATTGTTGGTGGAAGTTTCTGCTTTCACAGTTAAATGTTTTTATGGTTAAATAAGAACCAGATCAGGTTCATCATGACCAGCAGAACTTCCTTTATTAAGCCAGTTTGATTTTTTCCATGTTTGGTTGCTTGGTTGGTTCCTCTGTGGCAGACTGGCATCACTGCATTCATACTGGGCAAATCTGAAGCTCTTGATTTAGGGTCAGTGCTAATGTATGAAGGTTGAGATGGTGAATGGGCGAGTAGCATGTATTGTTTGTTTCTTCTGTTTTGATGTGTTTACAGTCACGTTAGCAGCTCTGCAAGATTGTACATAGGGACAGTGGAGTCGTAAAGCAAATTGCTAACATTAGCGTGCTAACATAAACACAGTGACAATGCTTAAATGGTGACGTTTATCAGGTATAATGATACCCAGGTTCATCATCATAGTTTAGCTATGTTAGCTTAGCTCATTAGTTAACACTAATTAACGCGAATTGCACAACAGCTGCTAGCGTAGACAATGAAGTTAGCAATGCCTGTAATTTGTTATCATTGTTAACTGCTGAGAATCAAGGTTCATAGATGTACAGGCTGATGTTGGGTTTAGCTTCTTTCTGTTCTGTGAAATTCAGTTTCAACAGAGTTCGAAAATGATGGATTTACAGACAAAATGTTGCCGCATGGTGGTGGAAATTCTGAATCAATGCATCTGTGCATGTACAGATAACATATGGACTAGTTCTCATGACTGGATGCCTATTCCTGATATCATATGCATGATTTAAATGTGCAAAATTCAGCCTCATACATTTGGCATTTAGGGAAACTTCATTGCTCTTCAATAGAGATTAAAACAAAGCTCTGTGAGTTTGAAAGCCAGCGCTGCCCCTGCATGCTGAATGAAGTTTAATGGTGTAATGGTCATTAGTCCACCTCATTGATTCCACTTTCACAGCTGGGCCCTCTGGGAGTGTTGAAGTTTAACTGTAACTCATGAACACTGAGTCTATAAATGAATAAAAGCAGATAGGGTTCAGTTTATGCAAATCCAGCTGAGGCAGGTTGCCGATTTGAATGCAGGAGTCATGACGAGAACCCACGATACATCAGTCTGTCCAGGCACTGATGTCAGTTTATGTGAGGAGTTTATAACACATAATATAAAATACTACGACTCCATACGCTTCATTCACATTTTACATATTAACAGATGGTGTGATTTTGTGCTGTTGAAGTGGAATTATTTAATGTTGGAGCGCTCAAGCAGCAAAATTAACTGATTAAATAAAAACTCATACTGGATCCCACCAATCCTAAAGAGTAAGAACTAAAGAAAAATGTATCGCTTCAATGTAGCATGGAGATGCGATTTTTAAAGGTAGAGCATGCTAGCATGGAGCATGGAGTTTAGCCAAGATCACTTTGTCGTACTTGTTAACGTGTCCTCAAAAGTTCCAGCACATGACTTCCTGTAAAACCACAGATTAAACAAACAAAGTGTAACACGCTTCACGAATTGTCTGCAGTGTTGGAAGATATGATTAGTAGCATATCTCTTAACCTGGTCATGTTTCTGTGCTTTATAGATGGAAAGACGCGGACTAAAGACAAGTACCGGGTAGTTTACACCGACCACCAGCGGCTGGAGTTGGAGAAGGAGTTCCACTACAGCAAATACATCACCATCAGGAGGAAGGCGGAGCTTGCCACAGCGCTCAGCTTGTCAGAGAGACAGGTACGCCCCCCCCCCCAAAAAAAATCTCAGTAATTTCCTTAAACAATTTTCTACTTTTTTTTATTAAACTTTACTCAAACAGCAGGAACTAGTGCATTTGTTGGGAACTATTATTTAGTGGTCTAGTGAGTCTTTGGGGCAATGAAGGAACATGTCAGGCAGTGCAACAGTGAGACTTGCTGATGTGTTTCTATGGTACAGAGGTAGAAATATATCAGGCTTTGGTGCATACAATACTTGGTTTTTAGCCAGGCTAGCAGCGTGGATGTAAGGATGCAGTGATGGTCTCTCAGTCCATCACTTTGGTCCTGACTTAAATATCTCAACAACTATTGAGTGGATTGTCATGACAGCTGTCAGCAAGCTAACTAGCACCAAGCTGGCTAGCACTGACATTGAATCTCAGCTCCTGCTCCACCAACAAACCTGGGATTGAGGAGAAATGAGCTTTATTTACAGTAAATGGGCTAAAACATGCAAATACACTCATATGGTCCATTTAAAAGGTCCTTAAAAGTTGTTTTCCTGAATTGTACTTATATCTGGTTCATGTAAAAGCAGACTGGAGGTATTCACGTTAGTAAAAGCACCTTTTCTTCTGCATAAGGTGAAAATCTGGTTCCAGAACCGCCGGGCTAAGGAACGCAAAATCAACAAGAAGAAGCTCCAGCAGCCAGCCTCCTCCACGACCACGCCCACCCCTCCCACGGGCACCAATGGCAGCGGAGGAGGCGGCAGCCTCCATGGAAACGGTGGGAGCAGTGTTGCTATGGTGACAAGCAGCAGCGGCAGCAATGGGCTGGTGTCCCCTTCGTCCCTGCCCTTGAATATCAAAGAGGAGTACTGAGGAGGAGGAAGAAAGAGATGTTTTATTGACGCTGATGTCGGGGAGGTGGACTAAAAATTCTCCCCTACAAACTGAAAAACTTTTGCATCACATCCTGCTCTCCAACCTTTCTGTCCGCCCTCTTAAAGCTAAAGTTTGTTAAAAATTTGAGAAAATGTCAGTGGGCGAAGTCACCAGCGACAGTACTTCTTCCCCCATCAAACTGTTGCAGATAATTCCTAACTGTGATTGGTTGACTGCTTGCTGGGATGTCATCAGGTGAAATCAGCCTGCAAAAGGAAGCTCAGCCTGTTTGGTTGCTTTTATCACATCTTGATCTCTCAGGTGAAAATATTTTATGTCCTGAACTTTAATTCAATGTAATTTAATTCACTCAATCCACCACCAGGTCCATCACTGCAAACTCATGTTCTTTGTCCAAACTCGCCAAACTTTATTTTAAATTCCAGTGGAGATCCAAAAGTTCCCAAAGATACCAAAATGATGTACAAGACATGTTGAATATTTCCATTTGATGGAATGATGCAGCCATAAAAACATGTTTTGGATGTGAATATTTCACTCAGTTTATCATTTAGCTTCAGTGAAGAGCTGCAGCAAGCAGATACAGAATATATATGATACTGTCAGACAGTGTGTAAAATGTTTGTTTTTTAACTCTAAAGCTACTTAAAAAGGGAGATATTGAGGGTAAATGCAGTTTCCAGATGTCTGTTTTTATGGTGCATTTAAAAACATATATTCTGCTTCATTAAGAAATGTTTTCTCATCTAATAGAGGGCAATAAAATCGATGTCCATTTATGTGATCTGTGACTGCAGAACATGTGAATCACAAACTTCTGAGGACGAACCTGCATTTAAGTGTGAGCCATGTAAAATTGCCTATGGGAAAAATGAATGACACTTTTACTTTTAGAAACAGGTGGCCGCAAAATAGGTCCTCACTCTTCAAAAAACACAAAAACAGGTGCCTGAAGGTCGTCTGAAGGTCGTCTGAAGGCATCTGAAGGTCGTCAGAGTTTTGTTTCTGTTTCTTTCTGGGAACTGATCAAACTGATCCTTCTGACTGTCAGCTGTCTTGTCATTAGCATACATGGGGCTCATTTCACCAACAAGTGAGCTTCCATTAGCTCATTCGGACACGTTTCATTAATCAAAACAGACGTCAGACTTGTGCACGAACGTGTGCATTTATCAGCAATTTGCGAGTGACAATCAGTTTGTGAAATGTGACGTAGGCAGTGGTGGACAAAGTATTCAAATCCACATCCTGAAGCCATAGTATCAGTGCCACACTATAAAGATTAAATTAGCTCAATCTTAAACATCTACAGCAGTAAAATGTAACATACATATTAATGCAGCAGTAATATTAATCCAAAAACATCAGATAGAGTAGAAAAACAGGAAACATTTTACTGCACTGAACTATCTCAATGTACATTTTGATGATAATACTTACATTCTTTTACTTTTGAATGTAGGACTGTTACTTGTAGTGGAATATTTTCAGTGTGGTATTAGTACTTTTACAGTGAGAAAGGGATCTGAATACTTCTTCCACCACTTGGAAACACACCTGAAGCACCTGACAGTGTCCATGGGTTTGTTTTCTTTTCTGCTCCACTTACAGTAAATGATTTTGATCTCATCCATCAGACTTCTCGTGTATGATTTCAAATGAAATTTGAACATTTCAAGCTGGTTCATTTTAAAAGTGTTTTGCCTTAAATATGTGAGTGAACTGAACATAGATAATGTAAATGACATCAGTCAAACTTGAGATATGAAGTTCAATCAACACGTTATGGTCACAAACCCAAAGCTGCTCCCAGTGACCTTGTTGAATAAGTGCACGGGAGCAGAGAGTGAATTCAATGCTAACAATCATCATGGCTGACACTGTTTCCCATGAGAAGGAACAACCATTCCTTAATTTGACTTGTATTAAAGACACACAGCAACTTTCCACCATGTCTGTTTTCTTGTAGCTACAAAACAAAAAGGTGCCTCTGCATCAGTTTAACTATCAAACAGTGCACAGTGGGAGGTCTGGTTCTGCTATTCTTAACTTAATTTGTTGAATTCACTGAACTTTGCAAACAAATTGCAAACCCCTCACCTCACCCTCCGCAAAGCTATGGTGGCCTTCAGGTAAAGTAAAAACATCCAGATCCAGTGTTTGGTTTGTCCGTTTTGGGATTCTGTAGAAACATGGAACATGGAACATGGCGGTCTTGTTGAAGAGGACTCGCTCCTTCTGTAGATATGAAGAACTTATTCTAAGGTATAATGAAAACACAGTAACCAATAAATAAGAGGTGATAAGTAAAACAATGCTTTACAGACTGCAGCACCATCAAGTACAAATGGGACGCAACCTAATTTTGATGCTCACATGTCTGTTGGATAATCATAATAACACACGAAGAGGAGCTGCAAGCAAGCGTGAGAAGGACCAGGTCAACTGGTGTATTTATTAACAGCGAGATAAACTAGTTCTTTTTCAAGCGTCACTCAAGACTCCATTTCAGATAGTCATCTGTTGTCTGACATCTAACATTTATCAACACAGAGAAATGTGCCAACAGGCAGGCCGTACTCAGACTGATAGCCTGCAGTTTCTTTCTTTGCACTTAAAATACTCGACAGTAGTACTTCAACTGTATCAAAAGATATGACTACTTATCCACCACTGGTGACTCGAGCTCTTACTCAGACACACTTTTTAAATGAGCAAAGAAATTATAAAGAGAGAGCAAGAGTGAGACAAAGCAACAGAGACAAAAAGTCAGGAAAAAATCCAAAAAGATGGTACAAAAGAAATAACGAAAGACAAGACACCTACACACACACACACACACACACACACACACACACACACACACACACACACACACACACACACACACACACACACACATTTATACACACGCACACCCCTACACAAACATATTTGCTAATTGATGCAGCAGTTGAGGTGTGGTGTCCAAAGGGCGAAGAGGAACACTGGGCAAACAGAGCACAGGATCCTGCTATCTGCTCCAGTGTGCGTGTGTGTGTGTGAGTGTGTATCCCTATTGTGTAGGTGTGTTCATCTGTCCTCACTCAGACCTTTGTCCTTCTGAGTCCATTTTGCTTCCAATAACAGCCCTATCTTAACACTGATAGAGACTATCAGCACCGTGTGTGTGTGTGTGTGTGTGTGTGTGTGTGTGTGTGTGTCAGTAGTCCAGACAGCCATCTTGAACTTGAGGCCTTAAGCAGTCACTGCTTTCAACTTGTGACTTGGGAGTTGGGGTGTTGATAGTAGATTTTAAGGTTTTGCATAACTTGGCCCAATGGAAGCATATATGACATATGTTAAATTAAAGAGACCCAAGGATTGAGCCTTGGGGAACGCCACACATCCTGCTGGTTTTTGTAGCTACTTGTAGATATTGATACAGGTTGATTTTTCTCCCTAAAAATCTCTATGGACATCATCATTTTACTGTACAGCCATCTTTAGTCAAAAAAGAGAAGGGAAGAGTTGATGAAAATGTTGCATACACTCGTCTGACTCACCGTGGACTTAAGCCAGCAGTGAAGGTGGCTGCCAATGTAATAGGCCCTTGTAAAAAAGTGGAAATAGACTCAACCTTTACTGCAGTTTAGTTTAGTTTTGGTGCCTAAATCTAACCAAGTAGTACCCCACCTCTGTGTGACTCCAGCAAATTACATAAAACTTTGTGTTTCATTCACTCAAACAGATGTTGACTCCATGTCATCCAAGGAGCAATTATGTTTGTGAGCTGTATGTAAATGAGCTTTCTAGACAGGGTTGTTTGCACACAAAGGGACACAAAGGGACCTATGACTGCAGGTACAGCATATCTGGGCTGATCTATATTTGTATGAAGTAGAGTTTACCTGAGGAGAAGTAACAACACAGCTTCACCTTTATAGTTATAGTGGAGACAGACACACCCATCTCCACTTGTTTCACTGAGGACAAGCTGCAATGAGTTGTATAATTAGGAATAATGAAAGTGTGCCAAAACATAAACAGGAGTTTGACTACTCAGGTCCAGTCAATTTTTTTTTCCACATATAGCCTAATATCACAGATCTTAAATTTGCCTCCAGGACCCCATAATTTTATTACTGTCAAGTTAACAAGCCTGTTAACTAGCCAGTTCATTGTGTCTGCTCTTAACACTTCATTAAATGAAATGATGTACAATCATGACAACAAAATGTCAAGGGAGAGTAAATGGACCAGAACAGAGAAAAAAGGAAGAAACTGTGAGAGCTCTTGAGACTGGTCAGCACTAGTTTGCACCTAGCTTGCTAGCCATTAGCTTCCAGCTACAGTAGTAACTAGCCCTGTGAGTAGTTGCTATCACTTAACACATAGAATCAAATATTTTACAAAGACACGCTGAGTCTCTTTAAACATTTTCAACCAAATTAAGTACATTTTTACCCAAAATATCACCTTGTAGTGTCTTGTTTCCCATCAATTTGTATTCAAACATAATGCTAAAAGATTCTGCAAAACAGATTCAGTGCATGCTAAATCCGTGTAGCAGTGTAAAGCAATCTAGATGTTAGGGGCCTAGTAGCTGCATGTATTTGTTCAAATAAACATCTCTAATGTCCAACTGAGCATTAAATGAAATAATTTGGCACAAAGTTTTGGAAGTTTTGGGGTCTTTGCAGTTCCTCCTCCAGATGTATAAGGATTTAAACTGGAAATCAAACTAAAACCTGCACATACAATATACATTTAAACATCTGAGCACAACAAAGACAAAGAGTGCATCTACGTTGAGAGTAGCAACGGCTGTGCTCGTGTCTCATTTTTGGGTAAACAGAGTGTGATGAGAGCGGAGCTGCTCGGTCTCTGTCTCTTCACCACCATAAAGTTTATTGAGGGGTGGATGCAGTAAAAATGGTTTCACCACAGAGACGCAGATATGTTTGTTGAGGAGGCGTGATGGGTTCAGATAGCAGCGATGGAGGAGGATTCAGCACTGGAGTTTGGACATGTGGGGATGCAGACATTAGGCTCTCTGTGTCACAGACATGTTTTATAAGAAGTTTTATTTAAAAAATAAATAAATAAATAAAAAATGGTTAAAACAAAGATTTAGTGAAGTTTAAAATTACGTAAAAACCAAATAAGAAGATGAGTGATCTGCTTGCATCTGCTCCATATATCTAGCTTGTAGACACCTCTCTCTTCTTTAATCTGGTTGCAAACTGAACTGAATGCCATCAGATTAAAGGAGTAGGAGCACCAGGTAAATCATGCCCAGAGAAAGACTTAATGTGTTTTGTTACATCTTCTAAGATTGCTGTAAAATATAATCTATGATCTCAGTAAACGAGTAAACTCTGTGCAAGAGCTCATTCAGAATTGTTGTGGAGATCATGAGTCTACAGTTCAGAGCAACTGACAGTTTATGGAAAGATCAACTTGGGAAGTTGCTTTTGTGCTTTTTGTGCTTTTGATCAATAATGCTGATTAAATCCTGTAATGACAGTTCATTTCCAGTGAAGCTTTGCAGTCATCTAATGTGACCACAGAGTCAGGATTTTTATGCAAACATTACTCTTCTCCTCTCTGTGTGGAGTTTGCATGTTCTCCCCGTGCTCACCTGGGGTATCCTCCATAAAATACCCCCACTAAAAACATGCAAGAAGATCACCACCTGACCAATGATGAAGAAAGAGAATTGGGTCCCCAGGTGCCGGTCAGATGGCAGCCCACCGCTCCTGGTCTGCTGTGGAGGAAGGACGACCAGAATGGGTTAAAGGTGGAGGAAAAAGTTCACCAGTGCATGGCATGTGTGTGCATGTGGATGTGTTGTGTGACCAATAAAGGAGATTGTCCCTCCGTTTCTTCTCTTTATAAAACTACCTTTACTTTTTTAAATGCTAACATTGCACTTTTTAATGCGAGCGAACATCGTTTTAATTCTATTGCCAACTTTATTCTTTTTAATGCTAACATTACACTTTTTTATACTACCATTACACTTTAATGCTAACATTATTCTTAATACTAAGGTTACTCTTTTTTTATGCTAACATTTTAACGCTTATGACAACAAATGTAACTTATCAGGTCTTGATAGGGTCTCCCATCGATGCTCTATGGAGAAACTACAGAGTCAAAATGTGCTCCTGTCTGATGTCTGCGCTGATGAGGACTGGATCAATAAATCAGATCACCTGAGGTGAGTTTCACTTTAACTGATATCTACTGTTATATGCTTATGTCTCTCTCCTGCTTGATTTTCATGAGGTACAATTTTGTTAAGGCAAAGTGCTTTCATGGATGTAGGATGCACATGTGGGATATTTTTAACCTGATGCAAAAAAAAAAAAAAAAAAACCTTTAATTGATCCACAATAAGAAAAAAAGTCTTCTGCCACGTTTGAACAGTAAATGAGTGTAAATGGGAAGCAAGAAGTGAAAGAGTGTTTTTATGGCTGAGGCCTGGCAGCTCTGCTCCCTGTGTGAGCTGCGATGTGCCAATGAGGAACAACATCCTTGGCTGTTATCGCAGAGGTCAAATGTTCAGCTGGCAGCCAGTCAGAGGCCAGTAAAAACCATGTTGAAGACGTTGCTGCAATCCTGGAAAATATTACCACTGAATTTATGTAACCTACGAGGTCAAATTTTTGACCTCATGATTTGTAATATTATAGGTCAATACAACCCCCTTTCACTTTTTTTTTATGGACTTAATACTTTTTTCTTATTTTTTTAATCAATCTGTCCTTGCAAGAAGCTACACAGGCCACACACACACACACACACACACACACACACACACACACACACACACACAGTCAAACAGTCAGTGTGTGTTTGAGAAGAGATTCCTCCAATCAATGACAGCGTAACAATGTGACAGGCGGCAGCCATTTCAGGGCGCAGGTCATCTCTCCAAAACAAAATGGTTGACAGCTCAACAGCACCGTGACGACCTTGAACACATCCCTCAGGCTGGACGTTTAAGTTTGACTTTACCAAAGAAGTAACGTCCAAATAATCAAACCTGACGTGCTGAAGATGAAAAGTTTGGTTGCTGTAAGAGTCACGTTAAACGCCTCTCCTACATCACATTAAGTCTGTTTTTTAGCAATCAAAGATGTTTACTACATCATCTTTGTCAGCAGAGCCAATAATTAGAGCAAATAAAAGGAAAAGACAATAAAGCGAGCAAATAACTGTCACCTCTCGCCATGTCCATAAACGCTTAGGGAATCGTCTCCAGCAGCAGCTCATCCAGACTTATACAGCCGCGTGTTTATGGGCCATTTTACCATAAACTTTCATTTACAATATACTTACAGCCCCTAATACGCCCCTGTATTGGCCACATTGATTGTGGATAAACAGTGGAGTTGTAAAGGTGCAGTGCTGGAACGGTAGTGCGCAGTAAAGGCCAGATAATACTGAAGACATGACGGGGACTACTGGTATTCCCCCAAAACAGCTCTGTAAAACATGGCTGATCTTTAATGAGGTTTGGCCTGTGTCACTGATGGCATGCGTTACACTGCCTTTATAAATGATGAAGTAGTTAATCAGAGAGGTCGTGAATGA
Source organism: Chaetodon trifascialis (assembly GCF_039877785.1). Lineage (NCBI taxonomy): Eukaryota > Metazoa > Chordata > Actinopteri > Chaetodontiformes > Chaetodontidae > Chaetodon > Chaetodon trifascialis. The sequence continues at coordinate 5,337,120 of NC_092071.1, read as the reverse complement.
ATACACACACACACACACACACACACACAAACAGGATAAAAAAAAACATAAAATAACAAAATGACCCAAAATATAAAAAAAAAAAAAATCTAGAAAAAAACAACAGAATTACATACAATTATATATAAAAAACAACCTGACAGATGAATAAAAAAGGTTGTCAATAAATACAGAAAGACACACAATGAGGATATAAAAATAAAATTTTAAAAAGTACAACAAAAATCCATATAAAAAAATCAAAAAACATAATCTATACATTTTAGATAAATGATATACGGAATAATTTTTATATAACACAAAGAAATAGTGGTTGAAATAATAAAATTATGCATATTCTTAATGAGGTCTGGTCCGTGTCTTTGATTAATTAGAATAGAAAATAGAAATAATTAGAATTTTAGAGATAAAACTTATGGCAAAATTTAGCTCATTTGGTCTGTAAAATTGATAAATAAATACCACCTAATTAAACATTGAAAATATCTGTGACTACAGACTTTTTTTTTTTTTTTTTACAAAGTCAAAGATTTAATTATCACATTTTCTGGCGTGTTTCTGTTAAAAGTTGTTTTACAGCAGCAGTGTATTCAGGTGAAACAAGGAGTTTATGAACAGACTGATTACAGTCTATCAGTCAGACAGATTGTTGTCTCCAATTACAGCTCATCATACAGTAAACTGCTGCAGCTCCATTAATCTACATCAGCTGGACAACACACACACACACACACACACACACTTAAGTTTTTCCCCTTATCAGCTGAACAATTTCAATTAAGTGAAGTTTATATTATTGTAGTAACACGATTCATTGTTATTCATTATTATTTTACTGCCTTTAATGTGTGTATGAGTGCACCTCATAAGGAAGCAGCATGTCAGTACTGTTTTCACTTTGGTGCTTTATTGCAAGACGTCACACATTTCCGATTCTTGACATTATTATTACTATTATTTTTATTATACATTATTTCTGAGGTCCTACAAACATATATATAAAAACTAGATAAATGAAATAAGCAAAGTGCTAAAAAGGCAGTTCTGTGGCTTCCAGAGAATTCTTGTCATGAGATCATTGGAACCAAACTACTCTGAAATTCGGGGAATATTTTCAAAATTTGGATTCATGTTTGTGGAATTTCCAGAGGATTAAAACCAAAAAATTACATTGATACGATATAGAAGATGTCAAAACCGTCATCATCACCTTCTCATGTGAGGCTTTGGGCTGAAGATATTTCCTACAATGCAGTTCAGATGCTTTTTTTGGCTTAATTGTCGGCTGCTGTGGAAACACGAAAGAAGAAGCTTCTGTCAAGAGGGGACAATGTCCCGTGTTGTGTCCTCTCAGGACCAGAGGCCATAAACACTGTATGCATGTAAAGTGATGAATAACATAACGATCAGCAACACCTGACAGCCAGCACGATGAACCGCTTGATTTCACAGTATTGTCAGAAAATGTCCCGCTTTCCCCTCTCAGATATGTTAGCCTATTGATTAGTGTTAGCTAGCTCCTTCATTAGCTCAGTTAACATTGCAACCACAACGGTTCATCTATATGCAGTGATGTAAACAAATGGACTAAACTGCACTAAACTAAATGATGCACTTAACTTGGCTCTCACCATTCTTGTGTCCACAAGCTTCTTGTATCTGTTTTCTAACAAAGAACCAAATATTTTGGAACACAGGTGTTCACCTTTTGTGCTGATGATTCAACCGGGAGAGTTTCCACCAGGTATATCATGTATCTTTACACACAGTTTGAAGCTCCCACTGATTCAGTCATAACTGCTTAGAATTGAATATCAGAAGTCACATTCAGTCACTCTGAATGCTCTCTGACCTGCTTGTACCTGCAGTTTACAAAAACCAGTTGTGTGTGCATGCGTGTGTGTGAGTGGGTGTGTGCGAGTGTGTGTCCTGCCCGCCTTACCTTCCCCCTCATTAACCTTCGTCCTGGTGATAGTGTGAGGCGTTTCGACACGACGGACGTTGCAGAACCCTGATTCCCCTCCAAGTTCATGTTTGGCAGCAGCAGAAGAGGACAGATACGCGTCTTTGTCTTCTTAGTTTTCTGCTGCCGCCGGTAGAATCACAACACACAGAGCTGCACACGTCTGCAAGCTCGTTGTTGAGCAACAGTCCGACCACACTTACAGTCATTTATCTTTCTTTGACTCTTCTTCAGACTCATGTAGTTTTTAAATATGAATTAAATGCATACAAAAAACTAGTTATTACTTTAAAAACACAGGAAAGGTTGACATTTGCTTTTCATTATCATGGAAAGAGGGCAACACGGTGGCGCAGCAGGTAGTGCGCCTGCCTCACAGCAAGAAAGGTCGCCGGTTCGGGCCGGGCCTTTCTGTGTGAAGTTTGCATGTTCTTCCCGTGCATGCGTGGGTACTCCGGCTTCCTGCCACAGACCAAAAACATGCTCATTAGGTTAATTGGTGAATCAATTATCCTTAGGTGTGAGTGTGAGCATGAATGGTTGTCTGTCTTGTTTGTTGCCCTGCGATCGACTGGCGACCGGTCCAGGGTGTCCCCCGCCTCTCGCCCGTTGACAGCTGGGATAGGCTCCAGCCCCCCGCAACCCCGAAAGGGATAGTCGGTATAGATGATGAATGAATGAATTATCATGGAAAGAAGAGCAGCCAGTTCCATTTTTTTGTTAGAAAAGTAACTGTAACTAAAATTATATTGTATTTTTAAATAGCCTAACAAAAATAACATGTTTGCTTGTTTTTTCCCCTTTTTCTTTTACTTTATTCTGAATCCAAATAAAAGTCTTAGTCTTACTCTTCTATTTGTTTCAGCTCTACAGTATGTGTCTTCCTTCCTGGCCTGCAGGTTCTTAAGCGCAGTCAATAGCTAACCAATGAAAAAGTAAAAGGAAGTCACATTGCGCCATCAACTCTATTATAGATTTATGTGATTCTCATGTCCTCAATATGACCCCAATCAAGTTATAAATTTATGTATGACGGCAGCAAACACAGAAGCAGGAAATCTGTTTGAAATGCAGAAATGAAGATGTTGTGTTGTTGTTGTTGTTCCCTCTGAAACATCCATGCATTTTTGAGAGAGCGTGCTCCTGATTTCCAGAGTTTATAGTACTATAGAACTAATTATTTTCTCAATTATTCGATTCAAGTCATTTTATTTATACAGTCCAATATCACATATCCCATATTTCCCTGAGGGGCTGTACAGTTTACAGAGCTTATGACATCCTGTACTCTGGTTTAAACTAAAAACTCACCAACAACCTGTTTAACTCGGAAGAAAATGGAAAACCAACTAGGAAGAGCAATGGAAAAGGGATCCCTCTTTTAGGAGGACATGCTGTTGTTGTAACATTGAATTGTTTTGTGGTTAAAATGTCAAAAAAATAGCAAACAACCTTTTTGATTTCCTTCAAGTGACGCCTTCAAATGTTTGGTTTTGTCTGACCTACAGTCCAAAATCCAAAGCACTCAGTTTACTATCAGGTATGACAAAGAAGAACAACAAATCTGCACCTTTTCTTTTTTTTTTTCGGGACATTTTTGTTTTAAAAAATTACAAAGGTCTGATCTTAAAATAGCAAATTTTCTGCAAATCAACGAATCAATGATTCTGATCATCTGTTTTCAGTGAATTTTAATTTATCAAACAGGACTGAAGTTCAAGAACACACACACACACACACACACACACACACACACACACACACACACACACACACACACACACACACACACACACACACACACACACCCATCCCTGCGTATAATGTTGCAAATGAGTTGATTTATGTATGTTTCCTATGTATGATTAGCGCTCTCTCTCTCTCTCTCTCTCTCTCTCTCTCTCTCTCTCTCTCTCTCTCTCTCAATCACACACACTCACACACACTCATACACATCAAAGCAGCCGCTGCCTGCTGTGTTTCAGTCTGTAAGGCTCCACAGACCAGAAACAGTCATCTTGCTGTAATCTGTGTGTGTGTGTGTGTGTGTGTGTGTGTGTATGTGTGTGTGCGTGCGTGTGTGTGTGTGTGTGTGTGTGTGTGTGTGTGTGTGTGTGTGTGTGTGTCACTGTTTGCCTTGCAATAATCCAATAATTTGACCTTTCACACCTGCAGATTGGTGACACTTTAACAGCCCTTTAACCTGTGTCTTACTTCACTCCTGTGTTCGCCCGTGGGTCAAAGGTCGCGACCCAGAGATGACCGAGGCAGACACACCTCTGAGCATGCTAAAAATGCTAATTCTCCTAAAGCATGCTAACGACAGGGGCAGCCGGCCCGTCTCTTCCTGGCTCCTGCTTCCCGCCATTGTTTACCCACACTGCGCCCGTGAATTGTGACACCAGGCCGGTCTGTGAGACAGAAACAGAGAATGTGAATGAGACAGAGGAAGAACACGAGAACAAGAGAGAGGAAGAGGAAAAACAAACTCAAAATAAAAAGACAAAAGATGCTAAATGTTTAACTTCACCAGTATATAATATGCACTCAGTTGCTACTTGCAGAGACATGCAGAGAGGTGTTTCAAATATTTTGTCCACCTTCAGTGATATAAATGGGGTAAAATAAAGCACAACTCAACAGCAGCACAAATTACTGCCTCCAAAATGACCATAACGTTGAGACTTAAGTTTATTTTGGTCCATAAATAATTACACAAACAATTTGAGACAGAAGAGAAGAAAACAACAAGCACCTAAAGAGGCGATGACATCCAACATAACAGGACAGGAGAAAACAATATGCCAAAAAGATATTGACTGAAAAGCTGTCAATATTCATTTTTTTGCTCTGTGTTTGGTCTCCACCATCTCCTGAGGGGAACATCTGGCTGTTTAGCTGCTATTAATAAAGTAAATCTTAAATGATCCACTGTGTCGTCATTGCTGAGCAGGAGTTTGGTTAACCAGAGCTTCTTCTCTGAAAACAGGTGCCTGATAGCAGCCCTGAGCGGCTGTTTTTTAGGTCCCCAGTGCCTTGAGCTAAATGCCAACATGCCACAACATCATTAAGAATAATGAGAACGGTATGAAGAGGTCAGTAAATCTCATTTTTGATAATCGTCAGGTATATCTGGGTCGCTTACGGGCCAGTCGATGTGTTTTAAACATGTGAGTGACAGGAACACTCTCCTCTTTTACGACCCTGAGAGATGAACAGAGCTGGAGGAGGCTGTAAAGGTTAATCATTTTAAAAACACACACACGTAGCAGTGTACAGTTGACGAGGTGTCATGGTTCTCATGGCTTTATGGCGTGGATGTGTGTGAATGCGTCTATAAATGCTGCAGGTAAACACGAGGACGCCGTCAGTGACGAGCTGATGAGTGATTTCTTCAAAAAATATGCCTGATGAAGAGCTCAGCGGTGGGAAAAATGACACACTGTCTGTTCTTATTGTCGCCATAATGGACGATTTCACCTCGAGCTGCAGTCAGCTTCACTTCCTGTATCAGTGATGTGACAGCAGTATTCAGACTGTTTACTTCATTATAAGTACTAATACCACACTGTACAAATACATCAATCTCAATCTGTATCAGTCTTAACATCAAGCTCTCTTTAATACAAACTTTAGTGTATGACATGAGAAATAATTGATCACTGGATTGGATTGATTGATAATTTTTTATTTTTTTTAATTTTTTTTTTATATTGGCTTTACTTCCTCTTCCTCTTGACTTTGCCACAAACTGGCCTATATCAAATATGTAATGAAGGTGAGAAAATGAAATGACCATAAAAACATAATATAAATATAAAATGTAAAACATTTTAAATGCTTAAAATAAGGGACTATTTCATGTTTGATGTTATACTGCTGAACAAGTAAGTTCACTCTGTTCGACAAAAGTCCTTCACAGACAAAGAAATGCACCCAGAAAGGTTGGAAATGTAAATAAAAACAGAACTCAGTTATTTGCAAAGAAACTGCTTTTACTGCCGACAAAGTGTTCCTGAGCTCATGTAGTGACATCTTTTATCCAATCATGTGTTCACAAAGTGGTGAACCTCACTCCATCCTCGCTGTGAACGACTGAGCCTTCATACCCAATCATGACACTATCACCTGTTACCAATCAACCTGTTTACCTGTGGAATGTTCCAAACAGGTGTTCTTGGAGCGTTCCACATCTTTCCCAGTCTTTAGTTGCTCCTGTCTCAACTTGTTTGAAACGTGTTGCTGCATCATCATTTGGCTTATATAATATGTTGTGTGACGGAGCGACAATGCTCGTGTGGAGCTGGCTTTGAGTTGAAATCATATGCAGCTTTTACCTGACTGGAGGCCTAATCAGAATAATTGAAAACACCTGTGAAGGCAGAGCTGCTTCCCACCAAAATGCACTGAATTGGAAATCTAAAGTAGCATAACATGGATATACTTCAATTAAGTGCAAGAACCTCAAAATTATATATTTTTCATTACCACTTGTTTTCAGGTGAAACAAGTTGTGAATGCAACATTAACATAAACATGAACAAACTTTTAAATTAATAAGTTGAACTTGTGAGCAAACTTCCAGTAAAGAGCTGGAGACCTGTGTGGACCGATGAGGAGGCTGTAACCTTCCTCACATTAACACAGGAAACTAAAAGAAACATGTGATTTTCATCGTGGTTTCCATCGTTTGGGCTTTGACAGGTGCTCTTTTAATGACGCCAGTGTCCTCTTCTTCTGCAGTTGTTAATGATGCCGCCTGGAGAATTAGCTCCTCCTGCTGTTCATCTCCACCAACCAGTGAACTCACATTCACACAGCAGGAGTGGACAGAAACAATCCCTCAGCCATGTTTTCTTTTGATGATCTTCTGGTATTTTGGTTTAAAGTTGTGCTACACTTCGATGTAAATCTGGCTATCGTTGCAAAAATATCCAATCTAGCTGCTTTAAGTTGAATAGTAGGCCTAGTAGGTACTAAATGTACTAGATTACATTCAACCACACCAGAAATTAGTGAGAAATTAGATAAAATGTTGGGTTTTATTCCACAGAGGTTTTTTTTTTTTTTTTCAAATAAACAAACAAGCACATGTCTGAAATCCATCATTGATTGTTTTATTACTGAGCATGTTTGGGAGGTTCGACTCCATTCTCACCTTGCTCATGGGCACTGTGCCGCAGGGATTTAAACCGGCAACCTTCCAGTACAAGCCTCCCTCCTGCCGGTCCCATGGTCCCCCTCTGCTGCCCTCCAGAAGAGTATTTATCTGCATCTTTATGGATTTATGGTGGATTTATTGTTTTACACTGATGAGTATTTAGTTTAGTCTGCTGCAGTAAAATCACATAAAAGCCACAATAATTCTCATCACACACACGAGTATTTGTGTTTTCAAGTGTTTGATAGATGTTATATTGATGTTGCATAATGTGAACAGCACCTGGTGCAACTGCTTCTGTTCTTAATCAACAGAAACAAACTTTCTGTGGATTCATGTTTTTTTTTTTGGTATGAAATTAAACTTTTTACTCCGACTTCCAAGTTTAGCATAAAATAAAGGGTTACTTTTTTTTTAAACCCTTTTACTCATTTTTTTTTTCATCTGTTGTCTTCTTTCTTACAATGATGATAACAGCATGTTTTCTGTCCATAAAAGAGGTAAAGACTTTTTTAAATTGTGTTTTACATACTGAAATACTATAAATTACCATTAATTAGACTGGCATATTTAATGACTCTGACAGCATATTATATTCAACAAGTGAGAGTCTGAGCTGTGAGAGTTTTAAAATTAAAAGAGATGAATAAAATAAGCTTAAAAACACATTTTGACAGTGTGAAGAAAAGCAAAAAAAAAAAAAAAATGCTCTGTGTGGTTGCCTTTCATTTTTAGTGCTGCAGATCTTTTATTTAAAATGACCAAAAAAGAAACTTAAATCACGAAACAAAAGATGAATGAATGAAAAAAATGGAGGGAATGAAAAGTGGTGAAATGTGACATGAAGGCATATTAAACAATTCAGAAATGTTAGCAAGTTACAGTGAAATGAAAACTAAAATAATGAACTGACTTGTATTTTAAAGTCTTAATAACGAGGCCATGTTGATATGTTGAAGTGTTTGTACATTTGGATATTCATATGTTAGTGTAAAACTACTAAAAAAACAGAAACCTTTTTTTATATTCGTATATATATGTGTGTGTGTGTGTGTGTGTGTGTGTGTGTGTGTGTGTGTGTAGATTATATATTCATACACATTTTTATGTCACTTTTTAATAACCTATTAGTAACCCAATCTTTCTATGAATGAGTTAGTTTATCGTAAGATCCATAGAATGAACTATGATAAACAGAATGCAAACTTTTTAGGCATTAAAAATCATAATCAACCACCAATAAAGTGTATAATAATTAGGATTAATCCAGTGGCTCACTCCAGACTCAGGCCTGTTTCCACTTGAAAACACTGGCTGCTGATGTGTTGACGTTCACCATCACATTCTGGCATGCAAACACCACGTCCTATTCCTAATCATTATTTAAAGTATAATGTGTCAGACCGTGATCTGTATCTGTACATGGGATCACTGGTTAATGATCGTTCACAGAGACAGCAGATCCATCTAATCACTTAATCTTTGTTTCTTTTCCTTCATCTAACCTGAACAAAAATCTGTTTTTCAACAGACCGGACCAGGAAGGCAGTGTAACACAATTACTACAATAAAAACACTGCAAACAGCACAAAAAGGCACCTTTCAAATGTGGTTTGCACATACAGGTATGAGTTTTTCTCACAATTAAAATAAAGTAGACACAAGAGAAGAACGGCCCAACTGTAATGAGAGTAAGGAGATTTCTTCTAAATTAAGTTTAAAAAGGTACATGACAGAGAACAATGAAGAAAGACAGAGCAAAGAATCAAAGAGAGAAAGAACATTTCAAAAGAAGAGATAAGGAGGATTTCGTGTGTAAACTGGTTGTCCATCTTGTTTCTGCTGTCCCCTGTCACCTGTCTTCAGGTAAACCATTAACCAGCTAGCGGCCATAAAACTCCACTTTATGGAAAGTTTGATGATGGCAGTGGGTCATAAATACTGAAGCACTTTATTGCCTTTCTGGCTGTTGCTGCTCACCTTGACATAGTGTGTTTGTGAAAAAAAAAGAAAAAAAAAAAGGGTGGGGAGGTGGGGGGTTGAGTTTAACCCCAAAAACTTCAAACATAAGATGCTGCTGCTCCTTTTCTGCTCGCTTAGTTTAATTTTATTTCAAAATCAACTTAAAGTACACATCCTTAAAGCTGTATGCCATCTGGCGCATCATGTCCTGCATTATGTCTGTCCTATTTAAATTAATAAAACCAAATGGTTGTTACATTACAGAATGTGGTAGCATGTACCATTAGCTTGATAGCTGGTAAATTTGCTCTTTTCTTTTTCATTTTCAATTAAAATTTGGAAATGTTAATTATGAAGATAGTTTCAATTAATATAAGAAATGTTTAAAAGTTATGAACATACAGTAGTTTCTGTTTTGGAATAAAATTTTTCTTATCTCGCTAGCGAGTGATTGGGGATTAGCTTTAGCAATTTCTCAGGAAAGCTAATTCCCATTAGCTCTGAAGGGTTGCCTACATCTATGATTTTTCAGGCATTCCAGTAGATGTATTATTTTGCTCACTGATGGCGGCTTCCCTGTTGAAAAAATGGTTGAGCCTACCAAAGCTTTAAAGGGAGGATTAAGAATGAATGTGCCATCTTCCTAGATAGCTAATTAGCTAATTAGTAAGAAACAGCAATAGAAAAAATGCCACAGAAAAAGTGTGGATGAGTTGGACACAACTGCACACGTCGTCAACTTCGCAGAAGAGAAGGAGCAACGCTTAAATCTACGTTTGACAAACATTAGAGAAGTAATTTAACACTAAAGTTAAAGTTACTCAGTTATCAGTCTGTAATGGAAGATGTGTAGAGCTTCTGCTGTCCTAATATCAATGGGGAAACAGTCTGGAGTTTGTTGCTGCCACCTGGGTTTCAGACCAGGGAAAAGACTGTATTAGTTGAGTGTCATCTGCATAGCTGTGGTGAGAAAATCCACGTGAGTGAATAACAGAGTTGAGTGACTTGGTGCAAAGAAAGGAGGGGACACAGAGCAGAACCCTGAGGGACCTGCAGTGAGGCGACAAGGTTCAGTTCCCCTCTAAGTGTTGCCCTTGAGGATGGATGTGAACAGGTAGAGTGCATATTTATAGTGCATTCAATGTCATTTCTGTCAAGGCAGTTTGGGGATTTGTATTTGGAGGAGTGTCTTCTTTGTCACACCCTTCTGAAAATATAATAATATAATAAATAATAAATGTAACACAATCTGAGGACTAATAATAATAATAATAATAATAATAATAATAATAATAATAAAGTATCTCTCCTTGTGTTACTGCTGTGGGAAGCAGTGATCCTCTGATTTGTTCAGTTGGAAGTCACAGCTCACTGTGATGTTATTGACTGCTGCCACCTTGTGTTCAACAATGTAATAAACATTATAACAATCCAGCAATTATGAACCTCTGGCTTATGAAACTACTTGATAATGTCAATGATAACTAATTTTGTAACTGGTTCAATTCCAAATGTAATATAAAGTAAGAACAGCAATCTATAATGCAGAATAGATATATAGGAAACATCCAGAATACTGACATATTCAAGGACTACATAATTAGGTTTATTTAAGGAAGACCAAATTACAGTTTTCCAATTGCTACCTCACATTTCTCAAAAGGAGTTCACTTTATCAGTCAGTATCAGATGGTGTGGACTATACTGGATTGCTTTTTCTTGCTTTTATACAAAATGTATTAAATAACCACATTTTTTTCAAACTGGCCAATTTCACATATGCATACTATTTTCACAACAATCAAATGTACACACATTTACTGCAATTTGCTACATTCTACTACATCTGAAAATAAATATAGCACATATAACTGTAGAAAGTTCCAGCTGGCACTTACTTACATACTGAGTGACCATTTTCATTCCTTGAAGACCTCAATGAAAATGTGATGCACAGTCCAGTGCCCTTTGTAATTGATGTGGCTTTTCAGCATCTCTTCCATCACAGTATGTTGCTAACTTTCCAGACTCTCCTTGACCTCATAGAGGATTTCTTTTCCTCATGGAGGTAGAAAGTTCATGGCCACCAGCCACATGATCAGATATCCTTCTTGGAAGCAGTGAAAGCTGGATGTCTGGACGTATCTGCAGAAGATTTCCAGGGATGGACTGAAAGCGTTATCCGCCAATTGTTACTGCAGAAATGAAGGAAGTTATTAAGAAACTGAAACTGAATAGATGGGTTGATTTCTGAACTTCATAAAATGTTCTCAGGGGAGCTTCCTCACTTAAATGCTTTTAATTGAGAATATCGACAATGACACAAGCTCATTTTATGTATTCTTATGAGCTGTCTGTCTTTCTGTCTGAACCTATCACCACAAACCGTCACACCTCGCTCATAGTTTTCAGTCTGACATACGGAAACGCATAGACATAATATACGTAGACGCCTCACAGACTGACGCTGCCTACTGGAGCTGACGCATCAGTGCAGCGCCATCTTGGATGGGTCCCCCATGCGCCCCATTTATTTCTATGGGGGAAGGTGTATGCCCGATTTTCACACGGTTTGGTTTGTTACAAACGGCATACATGTAGTTATGATGCAGGACGCTGTCACACATTAAAAATACATGCTTTCATGCTGAAATACTTTGTCTTTGTTAAAGAGCATAATACAGACATATGGTATGGCATATTAATAAATGTATGAATGAATGAATTTTATATTTTAATAAAGAAACAGTTTGATTGTTCATTTGAATTAATTTCTCTCTCTCTCTCTCTCTCTCTCTCACACACACACACACACACACACACACACACACACACACACACACACACACACACACAAAATCATGACCCTTTTGTACACACCAATAACACAAGAATTTCTTAATATATTCGTTTTTGTGCACTGAGTATATTTAATGTAACTATTTAAGGCACAGGTACATGCACGCCTGCGTGCACACACAACACACACACAAAATCCAGACATCTCATATAACCCGTTGACATACGTATTAAACTTTGAGTACGTTTTTTACTCAGTTGTGTTGGAATAAAACTTCACCAAAACAAACTGTTGAAATGAGGAAGGTTTTTTTCTTTTTGGCTAACTCATCATGTATGTCGGCCCACAGTCCACTGCTGCTTTCAAACACACACACGTACACAAACACACACCATCTGGCCTGACGTGTCTAAATTTAAACAACTGTTCACAGCTTTAGGATGACAAAGCCTGGACTGAACCTGCTGATGTTTGTGATATACACTGATTTTAACACATATACATACGTACATATATGAAGCTCCCATATATACCTGCTCAGTACATATTTTTCTTTCCTTTCCTTTCCTTTCCTTTAAAAACACATCTTCTGAACCAATCTCAGCCCGAACGAAATGGTTGACAAAGGACACACTGACACCTTGTTCTGTTGAGTTTTGGCGAATCACACGCTCTGCTGCTCTGACCACCTTCACTGTTCCCTCTGAGGGGATCATCAGCCCACCATTGTTTTTAAGCTGAAGCAGGTGGTAGCTCTGGTCAAAGGATGAGGCTGTGACAAGGCTTGCATGGCACACCTGATGTTACAGTTTTTTCAGAATTTTTCTGACAACAAACCCTGAAATGTAGACCAGGGCATTGTCCACAAGACCACCAAAGCAGGTGGGCAGGTAACTGTGGTCACATGTGACTGCAGAAATGTTTGCAAATGGGGACGGGAGCTCTTCCTGCCATTAAAGCAGAGTGCATGTCTGCAGCTGATAGGGACACAGTCTCATCTTGTGCTGCCACGTTGCCTGACCCACTTGGTGAGACACCACGACGGACCATCAGTCGGCGGAAAATGCCCTGGAACTGCCCTGCAGTGGGATTGTTGTTCCAGGGGTTCAGGGTATTCCATTTTTCTTATCTCCCAGAAGACTCTTTACCGTTTTCTTTGCTCTCCGTTCTCGGGCCTTTGCATTCAGCTTCTCCCGCTCTAGACTCTCCACTCTAGCCAAAGCTTCATTGAGTCTGGCCTTTAGACGAGCAGGAGAATTGGGCAATGCATATGAGTGGTCCTAGTAGAAAGAAGGATGAAAATGTTTTCAGTGATGTTTATATCCTACCACTCACAGTTGTTTGGTGCAAAGCACTGCATATGTGCAAGCATACATTCTTAATTTCAAACCCGTAATATCACTTCCAGCACCGTGAGTATGAGAAAGAGAGAAAGGGTGCGTGTGTGTGTATGTGTGTATGAGTGTATGAGTGTCAGTGAAAGGGGGTGTGTATGTGTTCATGTCAGGGCCGGTTGTAGGCAGGCATATATGAGGGGGCAGTCAGAAATGTGAAGGGGGCGTCATATGTACACATCATGCTCCAGCACTTTCCCCCCCGTGCTTAAAGTAACAGTGTTTTCTTCATTGAACTGGGTTGTTAGGTATGTGTCCAACCCCAACCTAGAGAAGTGGATTGCACTTAGTCAGGCCTCTGCCTTCAGACCTGTCCAACTTGGGTGTCCCACCTGAAGACTAAGCTCCTGCTGGTATAGCTTTTAAGGTCAATGAGGCACGCAAACCCCCTGACCACAATAAGGTGGCAATCCCTCAAGGGGGGAAACTGAAAAATAAAAATAAAATAAAATATCCTTCATCCAGATTTTATCAACCAACAACAGAACATATATCTTAACTGGATGGCCTAATTCTCAAATAAATTTTAACCTAAAGTAAGACTTCACACACTATAATCAATATTTACAAAACTGAAAGGTAGTCTTATGAATAATAATAATAAAAATACTTCTCAAACTAATTTATAAAACACAACAGATACAGAAAAGAACATTAAGCAGGGGGTCTGTGAAACACCGGTCATTCGTCTTCAGTCTGTCACGTGCACGTGGACGTGGACTCATTTCTGTGCCTGTTGTGACTGAGAAAACGAAGCTGCTTCTTCAAAGTCTTACCGCCCTGAAGCCTGACACCACACTGTCTGGCTACGTCTTGGCTCATTTGCATACTAACAGGCTGAGGGGAGATGTGTGTGTGTGTGTGTGTGTGTGTGTGTGTGTGTGTGTGTGTGTGTGTGTGTGTGTGTGTGTGTGTGTGTGTGTGTGTGTGAATACACACACAGCGGAGGGAGAGGAGAGGAAGCTGGTACTATATCGTCTTCTTGTCCCCTTTTCGGCGGATTTTTCAGCTACTGCCAACTTGTAATATATTAATATTGTGAATATATTAAAAATGTGCTTTCTCAACTTCTAAAATTTGTATTTGAGGAGGCAAGACTTGCCCCTGCGTAGAGCCGGCCTCGGTTCACGTGTGTATTTATTTATTTATAACATGTAAAAAGTGTATATGTGAGTATGTCTGAAAAGAGTTGCAGAAAGCAAGGGAGAGATTTTAATATGACCAGAGCCATGACGCTCATAGCTGTATGGGACATATCAAATACAAATACTCACATCATTGGGCTGAGGTTCACTTTCAGGGAAATGCTGAGAAAGGTCCACTGGTAGGGTCTCTTCAGCTTTCCTTGAAGTTTTTGTGTTCCTTGTTGCTACAGGCTAAATAATAAGAATACGTAAAAATAATACGTAAAAACAACTTGAAAAGATTTTAGTATCCGACAGTGTTCTGTAATACACAATACGTCACTAATCCCTAAACACGCAGAAAGAACTAATGGTAAAAACATTTTTAGCAAAGTGTGCTACACCTACTCTTTGGAGATGAGACGGGAAGTTGAAGACAGATGGGGTCGCACCATCTCTAAGCCTGACAATCTGACCCGTCCTGTCAAAGACATCTGGCTTGAAGTGCTCACTACAGAGCTTGGATGACTCAGTAGCAATAAAACCCTCCCTTCTTATTGCAACTTCCCATTGCCTCCTCAAGTCTGTGTCACTGGGAAACCTTCAAAATGTGAAGAAAGAGTACCAGTTCCTGCTGTTAGCATTTCGTTGATAACCAAATAAGGTTAGTTACGATGGAATAATATTATAAAAGGTCAAATAACCCAAATTATTGTTCAATCTTACTTGTGAAAGGTAATCCCACGTGATCTGCTTTCAATACTGCGTCGGTTATTGCAACCGTAGGCTGCACAAATTACGGGCATAGTTGCTCTCTTTACGTTGACTTCGGTTGGCTCTGGTGCTAGCCTAGAGTGAGAAGACCCAACCAATATGGCGGCGACGCTGGATTACGCTCCAGCACGTAATGAGGCGTCTACGCAGAAACCTGTCTCACAGGCCTCACCCACAATGACGTTGCCTTGTTATAGCGCATGCAGCCAATCCTGTGCGAGCAACAGAGCACTGTGCTTTGCATCAAGCACAATCATATTGGGTGTTCTGTGGGTGGATCATTATTCTCTTGAGTGAAGATCGCTTAAAGAAAACATGCCTGAAGTGACAAAAGTGGCGAAGAAAGGCTCCAAGAAAGCCGCTTCGAAAGCGACCAAGGGCAACAGGAAGAGAAGGCGCCCAAGAAAGGAGAGCTATGCCATCTACGTCTACAAGGTCCTGAAGCAGGTCCACCCCGACACCGGGATCTCCTCTAAGGCCATGGGTATCATGAATTCTTTCGTCAGTGATATCTTCGAGCGCATCGCCGGTGAGGCCTCTCGTCTGGCTCACTATAACAAGCGCTCTACCATCACCTCCAGGGAGATCCAGACCGCCGTCCGCCTGCTGCTGCCTGGTGAGCTGGCCAAGCATGCCGTGTCTGAGGGCACCAAGGCCGTCACCAAGTACACCAGCTCCAAGTAAACCAGCCGGTGCCCAAAATAAATAAAAGGTCCTTTTCAGGACCACCCACTGCTACATATGAGAGCTTCTGAATGTTGACAGCACCTCAGAGGGTGTGTTCTTCACACATCATGATAGAACCCCTCTCTGATCTGATAAATGAAAGGAATTCGCGACCGACACACATTGGTATTATCCTGGTCTTTCCTCTTCTTTTTTTTCTCAGTCCGGTGTATGGCGGGAATGCGTAACAAAATACCGAAAAAGCGTGACTGTAACGCTCAATGCGTGAGACTCGAGAGCAGTAAAATGTCTCCTGTGGCTGATAATTATTATATCGTTATATGAATACAAATGCACCATGAGGCGTTGAGAGTTCATTAATGGAAGCTGACAAAAGAAGAAATTAAGTTCTGAGTTTTCTTTCTTGGCCCTCAACAATTATTTGAAGGAAGTCATCTGTAAGGTTTTGAGGTGAAACATCTCTGACATGTGACAAGGAGCCCCAACTAGATACTGCTTGAACCTTCAGAAACCACCGCTTTAACCACATGTACTCAACTCAAGTTATCAAAGTAACAGCTAAAAAACGCTGTTGACATTTTCAGCAGTCTCACTTTGGCACCGCCTAGTGACATTCTGCACAGCCCGTGTCTTCCAGCACGTCCGCAAAATATATACCGAGGAGCAGCACTCACTCAGCACATTTGGGTCATACATTTCAAAATAAGGCCTACCCTCGGGTCAAGAAGTCACACAACCTCCAGATTTTTGAGAAAGCATCATCCCCTCGATTTACTGTATTGGATTTCAATTCAATTCAATATTCCTGTATTAGTCCCACAAGGGGAAATTCCAGAATTTGATTGAAGTAAGTAAAATGCTTGAAATATTTATTGTGTTTATTACAGTGTCTAGAACATGTCTATATGTAGCCATAATGGAAAATGTGCCTTACATTTTTTTCAGAGCTTGTTTTGTAATTGTTGCAACATTACAATGTTGGGTGAATGTGGTAGTCAAAACCCTGTTTTGTCTTGAGAGGAACTTCAAGTTTTCCCAATATAACTTTAAACTACACATGATTTACACATTATAGCCTTGTATTAGATTACATATTATTGTATTAGAAACTAATGTCCAAAGATATATTGCCATATCTAATCATTTTCATTTACTTCTAATGATTTCTAACCACCAGTATTTTCCCCTTACAGAAAGCAGGACTTTCTAATGCTGGGAAGAGACCGTCCCCAGGTGATGGGAGTCCAAACGGTGTCTCCCATCACCTGGGGACGGTGATGGGAGAGGTGTCCCACCATCTTGAAGATGGAGAAAAGAGCAAAGTTCCAGTATTCAACCAAATTGGATCCATTCAGGGCAACCAGCGTGTTGTGGAGGGAAGTGCCCATGCCAGACAGGAAGCGAAGCAGCCAGCTGAACGTCCTGATGGACAGGTCGAGCAGCAGGCAGCAGGCGTCCACACATCTCCCAACAGCAACGACAACGAAGTTCACTTCATCCATATCAGACTGCAGAGAGGAAAAGTGCAGTTAGAGCTGCACAGTATATCTACACCAGCCAACAACAACAGGAACAAACATCAAAATTCCAGTATACTGTATTTCTCTATGAATGTGGCTAATTTAGAATGGACGAAGTATGTGACTTATCCTCGACAGTGCAATGGCCTCTGGTGGAATTTAGGTGATTTCTACAGGACATATCAGCTTATTAAAGGTTTAACTGCAGCTTCTGAGGGATTGAAATATGATATTGTTCCAAACAACACAACACGTGACAAGCAAACCAGTTATTTCAGTTTAAAATCTGTTTAAACAAGCTTCGCTGTGCATAGAGTGAGCCGAATTTAAGAGAAGCTCTTGTTGATTACAGGAAAGTATTTGATCAACATTGTAGCTTTTGTGTATCTTGTAAATTTAAAATTGACCGATTTTTAAATGGAGTCTGGTATTTAGACTGAACCGTTAGCTCTGAGCTAAGAGCAAATGCAGTGACGCTGTCTGTGGGAAGACATCCCAAACAAAAGTCGATTAAGGAATTACGGCATTAATTTCTGGACACATACATATGTGAATCATTTATGTCTGAAGACCTTTCTGTATTTGGCAGGACCCACAAGCTAACGTCACTATCATTACTTAGCATACCACACCCATTGGCATTAAGTCCTTACATAGAAAATATGGGGAAAAACAAGCTTTCGGGGAAAGACTGATGATCATTTAAAGTAAAACTGATTCACTGCAGCAACATGGCGCGGAAAGATTTAATCACTGGTCTGCAGAACTACACTGCAAGTATTAGCTATTAGCTATTTCTTTAGCTATTTGCATCGCCTTCTTCTTCGTTGTCTTTACTGGCTTTTTTCCTTTCTTGTTCTTCGGCTCACTATGACATGAAAAAGCATGACATCATGTGAATACGTTGTAAAACTAACAGCTAAAAAGCGCCGCTGACTTTGGCACCGCCCAGTGACACTCTGCACGTCCCACGTCTTCCAACACGTCCGCAAACACAAAATATATACCGAGGAGCAACACTAACCCAGGATATCTTAAGACAAACAGCAAAAATGAGTGGTCGTGGAAAAGGTGGTAAGGGACTCGGTAAAGGAGGCGCCAAGCGTCACCGTAAAGTCCTTCGTGACAACATCCAGGGAATCACTAAGCCAGCCATCCGCCGCCTGGCTCGACGTGGGGGTGTCAAACGTATCTCTGGTCTCATCTACGAGGAGACCCGTGGTGTCCTCAAAGTGTTCCTGGAGAATGTCATCCGTGATGCCGTCACCTACACCGAGCACGCCAAGAGAAAGACCGTCACCGCCATGGATGTAGTCTATGCTCTAAAGAGGCAGGGTCGCACCCTGTACGGCTTCGGAGGTTAAACATCATCTAGACTCGCTGACCCTGGAAACTAACGGCTCTTTTAAGAGCCACTCACTTAAACTCAAGAGTTATTCCTACTGCTGGGTGAAACATTGATTTACTTGATACTTTTTTTTTTTTTTTATATATATTTACAGCTCAACATTTGCTCATGTTCTGTCAGTGTACTGACTAAAACTTACGTGCTTTAAAGATATTGATGATCGTCTTAATGTTAATTGACATACTGTTAAACAGCTAATAAACTCTGTTAGAAAACAAAGGCATAAATCAAATTTAGTTCAATGTGAGAAATAAGCATACTGCTATTGTAAAATGTTACAATTCTCAATTAAGCTGTCAGCATTACATCCAAGCACCTTCATATAAAGGGGAGATGTAAATATACATCTAGTAATCATAATCATTGTCTGGATCGAACTGAACAGCTAGACTCATCGGTCATCCAACAGACTAGTTGACATGATGGACAGGTGCCTCACTTCAGATGAGGGGAAAAAAGACCTTTGTCTTAATACATATGAAATCTGAGCTGACAAATGCTGAATGAGGAGCCTTCAAGACAAAACGACTGAATAGTTAATTCAGTTTTGTAATTCTGTATATTTCATCAACCAACAATGCCCCCTTTGTTCCCCACCACATCTGAATTGGCTAATATATCTAATTTTTCCTTCCAGCCCCCTTTCCTGTTCCCCAGTAACATGTTTTAGAAATAAATTCGTTCATCAATAAGGAATCAGTATTGACAGGGATATCAACCCACCACTAACCGGTGAATACGCTATTTAACAAATACATGTCTGTTATATTGTACAGGGAATTAGGTTCTTAACTGTAATACTGGGGAAGTTCTGGGTAACCTTACAGTCTTACTGATATATCAGGTTTAGTATTACCTCCAAACAAACTGGAACATAAGGGATTGTTTTCTTTTTCTGTTAATCATTAACATGCAGTTTTTAAAAGTTAAAAGGAAATGCTACATTTTATGAATTCTCTGAAATAACAAAAGTACTAAGAATATTCAAATGTCCATAATAAGGTACAACATTTGTTGGCCTCGATGTTTTTTTTTTATTGTTTCAGAGTCAAAACTATTGGCATACACGGACTGATCTGCTCTCTTAGTGGTTGCAACTGCTTTGGTGGATTATTGATAATAATTTGAGTTGAAATAATGATAAACCCTTTACCGTCCAAA
Organism: Chaetodon trifascialis; assembly: GCF_039877785.1. NCBI lineage: Eukaryota > Metazoa > Chordata > Actinopteri > Chaetodontiformes > Chaetodontidae > Chaetodon > Chaetodon trifascialis. The sequence goes on along the minus strand of NC_092071.1, from coordinate 5,317,166 downwards.
GTAACATATGTAAAAATATAATGTATGCAGAGTATTACCTACTCTATCTACACTAACTATCAATGAAGGACGTTTAACGGGTGCTTGTATTACGCATGCGCAGTTATGTTTTCACTTCAGCCAATCCTCCAAGAGGGACAGCACAGTCTCATTTGCATCAAGCACATACAAATTGTCCATCTGAGCACTAGTGTTTATCTGTTGAAGAAAGTAACGCAGAACTCAAAATGCCTGACCCACCAAAAACAGGGAAGAAAGGCTCAAAGAAAGCAGTTTCCAAGGCCGTGTCAAAGGGCAACAGGAAGAAAAGGCGCCCCAGGAAGGAGAGTTATGCCATCTATGTCTACAAGGTCCTCAAGCAGGTCCACCCTGACACCGGGATCTCCTCTAAAGCTATGGGCATCATGAACTCCTTCGTCAGTGACATCTTTGAGCGCATTGCTGGTGAGGCATCTCGTCTGGCTCATTACAACAAGCGCTCCACCATCACCTCCAGGGAGATCCAGACTGCTGTCCGTCTGCTGCTGCCTGGTGAGCTGGCCAAGCACGCCGTGTCTGAGGGTACCAAGGCCGTCACCAAGTACACCAGCTCCAAGTAAACCAGCTGGTGCTCAAAACAACTAAAGGTCCTTTTCAGGACCACCCACTACCACAAAAAAAGAGTTTTCTGTTTTCTATTTATTTTTTAAAATTATGTTAACCATATAATTTCTTGTTTATGAACATGGCAGGAATCAAATTGGAGTCAATTTTTTGTTAGGAAAAATAATAGCAGCTTTAAGAATGTTTTAATAATGTACATTTTGTTCAGCAGTTCAACAAAAAATACAGGCCAAATGTTCAGTTTCATTTATTTTCATGGATTGACATTTTTGTTTTCTTTTGTTGTGTGATGGTAAAATCGTTCTGTTGTCCATCTAAAATAAAAGAATTTTTACAAAATTCTAACCTGTTAGTTGTTTTAGCCCCGGAGAGGCAGGAAATCGCTATATATATATATATATATATATATATCTATATACATATAGATAGATAGATAGATAGATAGAGAGACTTAGACTTCCTTTATTGTCATTGCACAAAAAAACACAGCAGTGAGATTTTGGCAACGAAATGTCATTGCTTGGCTTCCGGATTACAGCAGAGATGGAATAAATATATATATATATATATATATATACACACACACACACACACACGTGTGACATCGGATATTAAAAACCTGTCAGACACTTCAGATATTCGCTGGGTTGAAATTCTTGCCACAGATGTATTTGAAACGAAGAGCGTTTTTTGGAGTCAGTGGACTGGACATGGAGCGTGTGTGCACGCTGGTGACAGATGGAGTTCCATCCACTGTGAGTGGTTTGACAGCACGTTTGTCTGCTATTACACCTCAGTTAGCATCTTTACACTGAACTGTGTGTGCACAAAACTAAGCGGGCAACCCTAACCCTAACCCTACGTCAGGTGGTCAGGAGAAGACACCTTTTCTCCACAGCAGCAAGCGACAAAAGCAGAGACACCGCATCACATACTGGACGACAACGTCGTGGCTGATGTCTGCTTTCTAAGGGACACATTCAAACATCTGACTGACTTAATGTGTGACTACAAGACAGAGACGAAACTGTCATCGATCTTGTGGAACACATTTGCGCATTCCACATCCAACTTGAGACCAGGCAGACTTATTTAGCCTTATGGACTGCTTTAAAAATCAATGTATGCCTGTGTATGCTTTAGCTAATAATTAGAAGAAATGGCCCTATTGACTACAGAGAGGGCAGTCTGTCCCTCATCATATACAGAATGGTTGGAAAGGACAGATGTATGAACTGTTTTAACAATAAAAATGTCTTATCACAGTGGTAACAGTAATGAAAATATTCTAGGGTACAGTGAATGGTCAGCTGACATTTTTTAAACCGTCATTAAGTTTCACTGCACCCTTTTTTGGTCTGCTGACACAATTTTTTCTTTTAAAAAAGAGACCTGCAGCACAGAGTTTACACAAGCTCATATTATGTATTTTTATTAGCTGTCTGTCTTCCTGTCTGAACCTATCACCACGTACCGTCACACCTCGCTCACAGTTCACTCTCACATGCAGAAACGTGTCTCACAGGCCTCACCCTCAATGACGTTACTTTGTTATGGCGCATGCAGCCAATCCTGTGCGAGCAACAGAGCACTGTGCTTTGCATCAGGCACACACATATATGGTGCTCCGTCAGTATGTTTAACATCTTTCTGAGCAAAGGCCGAATAAAGAAAACATGCCTGAAGTAGCTAAAGCACCGAAGAAAGGCTCTAAGAAAGCCGCTTCCAAATCGACTAAGGGCAACAGGAAAAGAAGGCGCCCCAGGAAGGAGAGCTATGCCATCTATGTCTACAAGGTCCTCAAGCAGGTTCACCCCGACACCGGGATCTCCTCTAAGGCCATGGGCATCATGAACTCCTTCGTCAGCGATATCTTCGAGCGCATCGCCGGTGAGGCCTCTCGTCTGGCTCATTATAACAAGCGCTCCACCATCACCTCCAGGGAGATCCAGACCGCCGTCCGCCTGCTGCTGCCTGGAGAGCTGGCCAAGCACGCCGTGTCTGAGGGTACCAAGGCCGTCACCAAGTACACCAGCTCCAAGTAAACTAGCTGGTGCTCAAAACAACAAAAGGTCCTTTTCAGGACCACCCACTACCACAAATGAGAGCTCTATACCCAAAGAAATTAATTGTTTCAGACATCAAGTGTTCATAGAAGTTCCAGATCTTTTATACTGTTACGCAATACTACTGTTCTAAAAAGGCGTTGGGTTACGTAGATTAAATTGAAGTAATGTCAGCAGATTTTAGAGGCTGGCGCATAGGAAGAATTTAATATGACTTTAATTAAATTTAATATGAATTTAATATGTGCTAAAATGATTTTGTTTTGCTTGGATTTGAATCCTGAACTAGTGGTGGCAATTCCAGCTCTTTCAAGAGAGTTGCTTCTCACGGCTCGGCTCTTTCGGCTCCCAAGTGGCTCCGTAGATTTTATTTATTTATTTATTTTTTTTGTAGCTTAAATTAATTTATTACCAAAATAACGCGCCCCATACTCTGCATCACATACTGTGTTCAATATCTTTCACTGTACTTTCCTCTTTCTTACTATGCTGTAGATGTATGGGGAGGTGTGCCAATTAGTCAGGCTACCAGCAGGTTTTCAGGCCGTGGAGTGAGGCAGGTGCACATGTTGGCATGCAGGAATAATAGGTAGGCCTTTTCTGTGTTTAATGTGCATTGTATTGTATATATGCATTGTGTCCATGTATTTCAGACCTGCTTCGATCACTGCTGGATTGAAGGCGGCTGCAGTCGATGATGAAATCGATCGACGAGGTATTTCAAAGTTTTATGTCGTTTTTAACACGTAGTGCTTGGGGCGGACTAGTTTTTCTTTTCTTTTTTTGTTTGTTTTGGTTCGGCTTGTATTCCCCATTCAGTATCTTGCCTATAGGTCGACCCCAGTCGTGTGGTTATGATGTACTTACCCTTTTGCAGCGTAACTGCTGCACGTGTTGTAAATCTTCGATTTCAGCTTGGGTTTGGAGTATATTTACTTCGTGTACAAGTCTTGTTTTCACATATTCCAGCCCCTGGCCAGGTTAACGGTAAGGAGGTCTGTGGTAATGGCTTATCGAATATCATTGTCAAGCCGAGTTCAACGCTCAGTTCTTTCGAATTGAGCGTCTTTTTGAAAACGCGTCGCCATGGTAACCCATGACAGCCACCTCACGTCCTGTCAGATCTCTGTAATAGCAGTAATATCAATCAATAGACCTCGTCACAGACGAGCTCGTAGTGGCCTTAAATTACAGGAAAAGGTACAAAGTTACCGTTTGTTAATATGTAACGTTCAGCTGTAGGAGGTGATCATGTGTGTTGAAAAAAATCTTAATTTCTTTACTGGAACTCAAAAACATACATTAGCATAAAGATATGTACCTCAAACCTGAAATATGATAACCCTTTGCGTTAACTGTTGAAGGAGAATTAGTATTCCTAGGCTACATACAGATTACAGTTACAGGCTTAATTATCATAATCATTTTTCACCTAGATAACTCACAACGAGCCATGGATATTACAAGGACCATTGCTGAGACGTTACATTATTTTATTATTTATATGTATAAAGCCCCCAAAAAATAATAATAATCACAAAATGATGACGTTCCAAGTAAAAAGGGTTAGGGTTAGGGTCAGTATCGGCGACACTAGCCTTTACTTGGTACTGGATCCATACTAATATTTCCAATATTGCCATTCCTTGACTTAAGAGCCAGAATCCTCATCACTACACCCGGGGTTTGTGTGCACATATGGTACCGTCTTTCTGGCCATACAGAAAGACCCTCTGCCTTTCATAGACTTGCGACTGTATATATGTAATCAAACCAGACAAAGAATAACTCTTGAGTTTAAGTGAGTGGCTCTTAAAAGAGCCGTTAGTTTTCAGGGCCAGCGAGTCTAGATGATGTTTAACCTCCGAAGCCGTACAGGGTGCGACCCTGCCTCTTGAGAGCATAGACTACATCCATGGCGGTGACGGTCTTTCTCTTGGCGTGCTCGGTGTAGGTGACAGCATCACGGATGACATTCTCCAAAAACACTTTGAGGACACCACGAGTCTCCTCGTAGATGAGACCAGAGATACGTTTGACTCCACCACGTCGAGCCAGGCGGCGGATGGCGGGCTTAGTGATTCCCTGGATGTTGTCACGAAGGACTTTACGGTGACGCTTGGCGCCTCCTTTACCGAGTCCCTTACCACCTTTTCCACGACCACTCATTTTTGCTCTTTGAGTTGAGATGTGCTAAGTGAGTGCTGTCCCTGGGTATTTATTTTGTGTTTGCGGACGTGTTGGAAGACGTGGGACGTGCAGAGTGTAACTGGGCGGTGCCAAAGTCAGCCCGCTGAAAATGTCAACGACGCTTTTTAGCTGTTAGTTTTACAACGTATTCACATGATGTCATGCTTTTTCATGTCATATTAGTGAGCTGCAGAATAAAATCCTTTGGAGCATGTCACATTTTCCCAGTCTTATGTTGCATCTGCCAGACAAGCTCTTTCCCACTCATGTGTGACACACCTCTGCCCAGATGGACCTCGCTGACAGGCCAAAGCACAAAAAATAAAGAAAAAAATGCTGAACGAAAAAACAAGGAAAAACTCCAGACAGCAAACAACAAAAACAACAACTGAGGTTGGGACACCAAAAGCTAAACAGAACAATGCACTTAAGGACGGATGTGGTAGAAGTATTGAATCTTAAAAATGTGTGAAAAATTGAGGAAGGAAAAGATAAAGTATTGTTTTAGTTCGTAACGGAAAAGGGGTAATGCTTTTCTCTCTCTGTACTAACGGAAACAGGGAACTCTGATCCACACTCCAGTATTGTAGGTGGCGCTAATGAGCCTCGAATGCTAGATATTGCCGTTACATAAACGAGGAAGAAGAAAACGAAGGAAAAAAAGCCAGTAAAGACAACGAAGAAGAAGGCGATGCAAATAGGTTAAAGAAATCGTGGCTAATAATTGCAGTGTAGTTCTGCAGACCAGTGATTAAATCTTTCCGCGCCATGTTGCTGCAGTGAGTCAGTTTTACTTTAAATGATCATCAGTCTTTCCCCCATATTTTCTACCTATGGAGTTAATGCCAATGGGTGTGGTATGCTAAGTAATGATAGCGACGTTAGCTTGTGGTTGCTGCCAAATACAGAAAGGAATTGAGACATAAATGATTCACATATGTATGTGTCCAGAAATTAATGCCGCAATTCCTTAATCGACTTTTGTTTAGGTTGAGTTAAGATGGGATGTCTTCCCACAGACAGCGTCACTGCGTTTGCTCTTAGCTCAGAGCCAACGGTTCAGTCCAAATACCAGACTCCATTTAAAAATCGATCAATTTTAAATTTCCAAGCATACAGAAAAGCTACAATGTTGATCAAATACTTTCCTGTAATCAACAAGAGCTTCTCTTAAATTCGGCTCACTCTATGCACAGCGAAGCTTGTTTAAACAGATTTTCAACTGAAATAACTGGTTTGCTTGTCATGTGTTGTGTTGTTTGGAACAATATCATATTTCAATCCCTCAGAAGCTGCAGTTAAACCTTTAATAAGCTGATATGTCCTGTAGAAATCACCTAAATTCCATCAGAGGCCATTGTACTGTCAAGGATAAGTCACATACTTCGTCCATTCTAAATTAGCCACATTCATAGAGAAATACAGTATACTGGAATTTTGATGTTTGTTCCTGTTGTTGTTGGCTGGTGTAGATATACTGTGCAGCTCTAACTGCACTTTTCCTCTCTGCAGTCTGATATGGATGAAGTGAACTTCGTTGTCGTTGCTGTTGGGAGATGTGTGGACGCCTGCTGCCTGCTGCTCGACCTGTCCATCAGGACGTTCAGCTGGCTGCTTCGCTTCCTGTCTGGCGTGGGCACTTCCCTCCACAACACGCTGGTTGCCCTGAGTGGATCCACTTTGGTTGAATACTGGAACTTTGCTCTTTTCTCCTTTCTCACCGTCAGCGAGGCCGTCTCCAGTGCTACCTATGGAGCTCTGCACGTTGTTGAGGGCTGGCTGCAGATGCTGGGAGGAGTGTTTGAGAGTTTCAAGATGGTGGGGCACCTCTCCTGTCATGTAGCCTGGCGCATCAAGGATGTGCTGCACCGCGGCCTTATTTCAGGGAGCTGCATCCTTCGTCAGACATGCGAAGGCTTGCGCATCGCGCTCAGCCTCATTCTCTACTTTGTCAACACGGTGATTAACATCGTCCTCATCAGCACGCAGAACTGTGTGTCTGTGTTGGCAGGCGTCTGGGAGATGGTGGTGGACCCTGTGCACAAAGTGGTGGAGCTGGCTCTGACTCTGCTGACCTTCCTGTACAGCTGTCTGGTCGGTGCGTCTGTGCTGCTGTGGACACCCTGCCAGCTGTTGCTGGACTTCCTGGGAGCACTGGGTCGTGTCTTCTTCACTGTTTTCATGGTGGACTCACATGGCCTGCTCATCACAGTGGCCATTGTCTCACTGGCTTTGCTGTTACTGAACCACAGGCTTCCAGTCCTCATTGGACGCCTGATGCTTCATTTGGTCAGTGTTCTGCCAGGAGCTCGTGGCACACAGACTATAATGGACCAAGCTCTCGCCAATCAGGAAGCCCACACCAGGACAGCGCAGGAAGTGAGTACAACAAGGCTCCCACACACAGAAGCCTTAAATGTTGAGACTGACATGCTGTCAGCGAATGAGCCGACCCAGCCGGACTCTCTGCAGCTCCAGGCTCAGCAGGGCGGTGAGTCTGCGAGCAGGACAAGCGCGACCCGGCCAAACTCGACTCCGGCGGATGGTGGCGGCCTGCCGACTGACGTCGAGCTGCTCAGCCTGCTGAAGGAGCAGGAGGAGAGGAAGAAATGCGTCATCTGTCAAGACCTGAGCAAGACGGTGCTGCTGCTGCCCTGCCGTCACCTCTGCCTCTGTCGGCACTGCGCCGACATCCTGACCCAACACCGACACAGCCAGCAGCGCTGCTGTCCGCTCTGCCGGCAGCCCATCACACAGACCATGGACGTCTTCCTCTGACGGGTGATGGACCGGTGACATCAACTGCCAACTGCAGCATACAACAGAAGCAGCCTGTTGGCACAATTAACGCTTTTCTGTGAATGTGTTACTTCTGCGTAGGTCTGAGTGCTGAACTTAACACTTATTTGAGCTGAACTCTTCAGAATCAAGTATTGCAAAGTGCCAAATGCTGGTATGTTTATTTATTCTTTGTTCCAGTATTTTCTCATTAAAACCAGGACACTTTTCTAACTTTATTGAACAATATTTGTGCACCCTGGTGTTTAATCTTAAAACTTGAAAGTCTAAATACATTTATCTTATTTATGTTAGCCATCAACTTTGAAATGCCAAAACAACAGTGAAGCTCTTAAAAGTCTTGATATGAAAGACGTGAAAGGTTATTTCATAACCACTGAGGTGAGTGGCAGCTGATTATGAGCACTGGATTAATACGCCTGAGGATTTGGGCCGAAGACTTACTGATTGCCACAGTTGTGTTTCTTCTCATGTAAGTTTACCTATTAATATATTGAACATTTATTTAAAATATAAAGTTGCCAAATATGTTACAGACTGAATATTTGCTTTTTTTTTGTTTCTCTTTTCTCGGTGCAAAATTCTTACAAAAAGCTTTAGTTAAAAGCTTTATTCCTTTCTTTTGTTCTCATTCATACAAATCCACAAATGAGCTTCAGGTGAGTTTTCAAATGCACAACTTCTTCACACTGGTCACAATGCAAACTTAAAGAGACTGCCATAATTCTCCATGTGATGAATGTAAACATTTTAGAAGTTACTCAACTGGAAATTGTGTCTTAATGTTCATTGAGAAGTTTCCAATAAACGTGCTGCCATGCTTTCAATACTTCACTTCAAGCTGTGAGATTTCTTCATTGCAGCTGTTGTTTAAGTACATCTGTCAGGTAGCAGGAAGCAGGAAGCAGGGCTGTAGCAAAGATTTTTTAAACTGAGCTCATAAATTAGAGTTGACTAAGAACTTTTTTTTTTTTGCTTGGTTTATGTAGAACAATCACTGATGGCAGGTGTGTGTTTTTGCTATCTGAACCTTTCCAGACACTTACGGATAAAGTGGCAATATAATAATGAACACCCACAGATATTGATGTGATTATATTTATTCTTTAATTCAAAAGACAAGAGAATCAGGAAAATCAATCACTTTGAAATTACGTAAAGAACAATGAGAAGCTCACTATGCAGAGCTACAGTGATTCAAGACATCCAGAATAAGTTTAAGATCTGTGAAGTGCAAGAATTGCTCGAGAAGAAGAAGAAAAGAGCAGCAGGATCATCTCACATGGTGAAAAGCAGATGACCGCTGAAGGTGGTGTGGTGATTGTGACTGTCATACAGCCTTGCATTCGGCCACAGACGCAAAAACACAACATCTCCAACCTCTAGAAGCAGCGTAGCTCCATTAGAAGTAGTATCATAATGGGTCGTGTGATGCACATATGCAATATAAATGTGCTTGGAGTTCTTGTACAGCACGGCGCCTGTGGGATGCTTATGGTTTCCAGGTGCTCCTATGTGCCACTCGAAGTGGTAGACTCCTCTCACTGGTGGAGTGAAGACACCTGTTGCAAATGGAAAATCAACTGTTGCATCTGTCTGTCAATCAGACTGACTTCATCATAGGTGCACACAGAGCTCACGTACCTGTGTGTGGATTATAGGCCTTTCCAACGTTTGTGATGACATGCTGGAACCTCAGAGTCACGAGTGTGTGAACGGGTCCCGTGTATCCATGGCCACGAGCCAACAGAGAGGCGGAGAAAGCAACCTGTTTGACTGTGGATGCACCAGTGTGGCCGTTATTCTTTGTATTTGTGTGCTGTCTGAAATCTTCAAACATCAAACTGCTAATTTTGAGTCGTTATCTATTTATCTCGAATGAAAGCAATGTTTGACAGTTAAAACATTTCATTGCTACAAGCAATGAGCAAGCAAAAACTGTTATCCTTAGATAACAACCACAGCTACTCACTCATCTGACGTTCATATTTGGGCAGCACGAAACGATCAGAGTCATGAGGATTACCTTGTAGCTGTTGCTTCAGCTTGTCGACCTCAGTCTTCTGCCCCTCCAGCTCTTTAAGCTTTGCTGAGGATATAGAGAAATAAGGATAAATAACTTTGTGAGTCTGGTTTCACTGCACCACTCCACTGCACTGTGGAAACATTTGTGGAGGAAAAAGCATCCGACCTCAACAGTGGTTCAGAGGGAAGGATTTCTAATGCTAACACTTCCCTCATCACCTGAAATTACACTGTACCTTGAGTTTCCTTTTGCAAGACCTTCATCTCCACCTTCTGCTGAGCCAGCGAGGCAGTCAGCTCTCTCAGCACAGCATGGACGTCTCGAGCACAAGGCTGTTCGTGTGCAGGTGACAGTGCAACAGTTTTGTTGTCTGACTCCATCTTATGCTGATATGTGGAGACAGACCCGACCACCAGAAACACCAAGAAAATCACAGTGATCTTCATTCTCACGCTGGTCATTTACCCATGTGAACGATGTCACCTGTGAAGCTGTGAGACATTTATGTAGCAGCAAGAAGAGGCGTGAGGGTGAGGGAGGTGGATGTCACAAACGGCTGATTTCCTGGTTCATCTTCAGCTGATTTGGTCAATGAATTGTTCCTCATTCCCAAAAATCAAAACATTTCATATGATAAAGAGTGCCATATCAGTATGATGGATGATGGCACACTGAAGCTGTCACAGTCATGTTGGGGTGAAGCGTTAGGCAACTAGCGGTTATGGGAAAGTGTCAGAAAAGTCAGAAAATAAATGTAAGTCTATGTAATGTCCCCAGAAATGATGAAAACACGACTGTGAGCGTGTGTTTAAGGCTGGATTTGAATTATTTTGGTATTTCTGGAAAAGTTTTTGCAAGTTTTGCTTTTTACTCTTAATTAAAACACTACGTCAGTAATTGTCTGATAATTACCATCTCCTTCCACTTCATTCATTTAAGAGGGAAAACATTAATGCCCTCCTCATTAAATAACACAGCAAATCAATCAGTCAATCAATCAATTTCATGGCAACCGTAACAACCTGCTCCGTGCAGCTCTGGACAAATAATCGATTAACTCTGTGTTTGAAAGTGAACAATGAACAGTTATCATCAGCTGCCACTGACGGAGTAAAGTGGGCTCTTTGTTTATTGACCTGCACAGGTCACCTCTGGAAGCCTCGATAATCCAGTTACACCATTTGAATCAGAGGACACATTTTGTGTGAACACACATTGAGGAAATGAAGTTTTGTGTGGCATGACGGACAGATGGTCACTGACTGTCGTCCATTTCCTCATATTTCTGTCATTGTGATGAATTGGTTCCTGTTACGCTCTCATTCTTCTCTATGTGGAGGAGCAGCTGTAATTATCTTATCTAATCATAATCTTAATTTCCTTGTTGTGCTGCCTCTGCCCTCAAACTGATGCTGTCTCAGTACACGGTGTGAAATATGCTCTGTTTGTTTCGTCTTTTTGGGGAAAAATGAAACACCAAGCTCACAGAAATGACCTGAATACTATCGTAATGCTTCTCTACATGTTGGGTTTTAAAAAGGTTGTAAACAAAAATGTTTTTTAAACGGCACAGTTGATTTTGAAATTATTGTTGTCACACAAACAGCAGTGGAAGCAAGGAAGGTCAATATCAACAAAACACAAGTGTTAATGTCTTTTGAGCAGTGAAAAAAATATATATATGTACAATGAATTTAATGTGTTCTTGAGTCATCATCGTCATCTTTCATTTGTTTTTATTTCATTTTTGAAATCATGCACAGTGAGATGCCAGCAAATGCTCATTTACATTAAATTTACTAATTAAATCCCATTTTCTTTTTTACTTTCTTTGTGGTTTTTGAGCTTTTGGGTTTCAACAGAATTTTTCAGAGCTGACTCGTGAATCAAAGAAACATTTTCAAATGAGAGAAAAAAAAAAATTAAAATAAAACATTGACAAAAGATTAACAGCCAATTAACACAATATTGCAGTTGCAGGTAATTAATAGCATCTTAATTAACACAAGGAAGTAAAAGCGTTGTGAATGTAAAGTGTAAAAGGCGTAAGTTTAATGTGCTGGTCATTACACTCCACACACATATCCCTGTTACAGACTGTGAGATGATAGGATGGAGGTGTTTAGACAGTGCGAGACTGCAGATCGGGTTTCTGGGAGATTTGTGGAGACGTCCTCACACTGATTTGGAGAAGTTCTGAGAATCAGAGTGATCGTGGCGTCATCACGGTGACTCTCCTCACGGTTGGTTGAGTTTGTGACAAACAAGCTGCAACAAGAGCTCCGTCAGCAAGACCCCTATTAAGCGCTCTGAGTGATGGAGTCGTTCGTTTCTGTGGAGTCAGGCCTTCCCTCACTGCGTGACAGTGGAGGAAGAAGTAGAAGCAGCAATACCACAGTGTGGAAATACTCTGTTACAAGTAAAACTCCTGCATCCAAAACGTCACCTCAGTAAAAGTCCAAAAGTATTAGCATCAAAACGTACTTAAAGTGCCAAAAGTAAGAGTGAAAAAGTAAGTGGTTCATGTCATCACTTTAATGGTGAATCAGGTGAAAGTGGATCAATACAGTTTTATCTTAATAAATAATATGAAAATACATTAGGATTTATTCGTATGTATTATTAAAAAGTAAAAAAAAAGTTCCATTTTTTGCTTCTGAGATGCAGCTAGAAGCATTAAAGAACAAACTACTTCAGGTTTGAATCTGACGTTTCTGTTGGTTTCATGTGTTAATGTGAGGAAGGTTACGGCCTCCTCATCGCTCCTCACAGATCTGTTTTCAGCTCCTCACTGAGAGTGATGACGTTTCATGGACGTCATCATTTACTCACTTTCTGTTTTTATCCACTTTTACACCTCAGACGGATATTTCACCTTTTTCTACAGATGGAGTGAATCATAAAAGTAGGAGCCAGTCAGCTTTTCGTGTGAGAAAAGGAGAAGACACGTCTCCTGTTCTGGGAGAGACGGCCCCTCGGATGTTTTTAACCCTTGTTCTCTGTGGAAGCGAGGTGTGAACTCACCTTGCCTGCAGCTGTGTCTGTCTGAACAGTTGTGTCGTGTCTGGACAGATAAACAATGAGCCAAGATTTTTATTATAAAAAATCTATTGTAGCTGCTTCAGTAATCAGGGCCTGCTGGAGCGCTGAGCTCAGCAGCAGCAGCAGCAGGAGGCTGATTGGTGATCAATATTTGTCTATAGAGGCGATCAGATCATGTCAGCTCATTAGTTCTGTTTGTTTTACTAAGTGATGCAGCCAGTCAATCAGAAGTAACTGAGTCAGTTAATGTGTGCTGACTGGCAGCTCACACACACACACACACACACACACACACACACACACACACACACACACACACACACACACACACACACACACACACACACACACACACAGCTGTGGGCATGTGCAGGTGGTGGTGATGGAGTATAAATGAAGAGCAGGCCTTCTGTTCTGCCTCACACCAACCAGCAATCAGCTGCTCTGCTCCTGTTCCTCCTCTTCATCACAGAGTCACCTTGTCCATCTCCTCCTCCACTTCCTCCTCAGACTCTACAGGTGAGTTGTTCTACTCCTCTTCCTCCATCTGCTCCTCTCTCTACACCTCCATCTCCTCTTCCTTCTTCTAACTCTACAGGTGAGTCGTTCTACTCTTCATCTCTTCCCCATCTATCCATTCTTTCATATCCCCTTTCACATCTGGAGGTGAGCTGTTTTCCCCCTCTTCTGCTCCTCTTTCTACACATCCATGTCCTTCCCTTCATCTTCCTCCTCCTCTGGTGAGTTATTCTACTCCTCCTCCATTACTCTTCCTCCTTTATCTACTCCTTCATGTGTATTATGGTTACCGTAATTTAAGGGACTCTTATCCAAAAAGTTTGTTCATTCGTGTGAAATGTGTGGGCGTGTGTGTGTGTTCAGCTCTCCTCCAGCATGGCGGCTCTGTGGCTCCAGTCTGTCTCTCTGCTGATCTTACTGATCGTATCCTGGCCGGGCTCACAGGCTGTCGCGCCCCCACAGCACCTGTGTGGCTCTCACCTGGTCGACGCCCTCTACCTGGTCTGTGGGGACAGAGGCTTCTTCTACAACCCCAAGAGAGACGTGGACCCTCTGCTGGGTGAGACCACCAACTGCAGACCTCTGGAATCCTTTTTCATTCTTAGTGTCAGTCTCTTGATTCAAAAATGAACCTGAGGGATGATGACTTCCCCTCTGACCGTCTGCCTGTTCTGTCCTGTCAGGTTTCCTCCCTTCGAAGGCTGGTGGAGCTGCTGCGACAGGTGGCGACAACGAGGTGGCCGAGTACGCCTTCAAGGACCAGATGGAGATGATGGTGAAGCGAGGCATCGTGGAGCAGTGCTGCCACAGACCCTGCAACATCTTCGACCTGCAGAACTACTGCAACTGAACAGTGCTTAGCCTGGCTTTGGTTAGCCTTGCTTAGCATAGCATAGCTTCGCTTCTTGGCTGCCTTGCCTTAACCCTGCCACCCCCACCCTACCACCAGAGGAGCAGCAATGTTGTCTCTCTGAAAAAGCAACTGCTGTCAAATGAAGTGCAGGGAAATGCAAACAGGGTGAAATTATTTTCCTAGAAAATAAAGTCTTTGAATTGAATTGATAGAAAATCAAGACGTGTGTTTATTCACGTGGTGGCTTCTTTATTTAAGGACATGGAACATGATTAATGAACCATTATGAACAAGTTTAACAGCAGTGGAGCAACTACTTGGACAGAACACCAAAATTAGAGCAGATGATGTGTGTTTACAGTGCAGCCAAACAAACACAGTGTCTTAATATAAAGTCATTATAATTGTAACAATATATGTATCATATGTAATAAAAATTATGACCTCTAATTTCATATTGCACAAAGGTAGGAATTGATAGATAACTAGATCGATTACAGCAGAACACACAGGACAAACAAATGTGCACAAACACAAGTACTAACATAAAAGTAAAAGCATGCTCCTTTTAAGTGTGCACATCGCAGGGCAAATGCAATTATAATGATTGATTATTCATTTTAATTTTGTGACATCCCTGGATTATTGGAGTTATGTCTTAAACTGTATTAGAAGCAAATGTCTCCTCTTTATTTATTTTACTGCTCCTTTTGTATTTCTAATTTATACTTCCTTATTTCCCTTCTCCTCACCGTACTAACCCTGAAACGATGATAATTTCTGAATTATTCAGTGTTTTTCCCACAAAGGCCACGAGGGGGCAGCAGTCCATTCCTAATCAGCGCAGATGGATTATTTGATGTTTTCAGCACGTTTCTGACGCTTCTGCACGTCAAAGAAGTTTAACTGAGTGGTAAACTTCTCTAAACCTTTGGTGGAGGAAGTGCTCAAACCTTTTAACTGAGTAAAAGTACTGATACACACTGTAAAAAATATCCTACTCTGTTACAAGTAAAAGTGCATTGGAATTTTTACTTGCATGAAGTATGTAAGTATGGCGTAAACAACAAAATGTAGTGCAGTACAAAGTACAACATTTAAAGTATAAAGTGAGATGAAAGAGTAAACAAATAAAGTAGCCTGTAAAAAAAACTGTAAAAATTTGAATATGATGTGATTTATTTCTCTCAGTCTTTTTAAATACTTGTATTGTAATATAATTGTATATTTGATACTTTCTCTGCCGTTTTAGTTCCTTTGGGGAACTTGGGAAAGATGATACACCTGTTGTGTCACACGACTCAGCCCGGCGGGAGGGGCGGGGCTGGGCGGGGCCAGGTGTCGCTTTGTTTACCCGTGCAACCCTCTGCTTTGGGTTCAGTCGATGTCAGTGTGGTTAATCTTAGAAATATCAGAGAGGAGGGGGTCGTGTCAATGCCCCCAGCTGACTCACTGTCACCGGCTCGTCGTTCGTGGACCAGCGGCTCGACGCACCGGGACAGTCCGCTGTTCCGTCTCTAGACTTCGCCTGTTCTGAGCTTCTAGCGCGCTGCTGCGTTTCTGTGGGTTTATTCCTTCAACAGAGCGACACGATGCGAGATGTTCAGCTGAATAATGAGACGTGCACGAACGGTAAGAACACCTGGCCGAAGATCGTCAGAGTTAAACAGGTGGAGGTTTTCATCTCTGTGTCCATTTAATGTGTTTATCTCTATCATGGCTATTATGAGGAAACACATAAGAACAAAGTGCTGCTATATTTTATACTGAATGCCTCTTTTTATACATCAGATTCACTGTATTTCATTGTTGTTGATATCTTTCACTGCATTTTTATCTCATAGCAGTGAAAAGTAGGCAAACGATGTACATTTAATACTGTAATTAAGTACATTTTTGAGCTACTTGTACAACCACACCACTATCATAATAGTAATAATAATGGGGGACACTGTGGATGTCGACCTCCAACAATTGTAATATCTCAAATTGCACCAATCAGAAAGGAGACAGAACCATGCAAGGACAAACTGATGTCTCACTTATGAGGTGTGAAAGTATACGTATGCATTTTTTCATGTGCAGGTGTTTTCCTCAGACTGAATTTAAATCCGCCCACTTTGTTGACTTAATGTCTTTGTCAAATGTTAGCTTTGCTGTTTCCATCCAGCCTGTGTCATGGGTGGTACCATCATCATTAAAAAGGTGTCTGGATCAGTAACAACATCATAATAGATGGTTTTTGTTTCAGTAATTTAAGAGAAGTGTTCTGTGTTCATTCTGCATATTTTCTATCAATGATTGTTTTTGTGTCCAGTGGTTGCAATTAAATTAAAGCAGTTCTTTGGAATTAATAAATCAGAAGTGCACCAACTGAACTGTATTTCCCCTGTAATTAAGTGATTTAGTTCCTCACAGGAAACGTCACGGGAATGTTAAGAACTTAGTCAGAAACTAAAAACCCTGTTAAAAGCATTATTTTTCCACAGATGTGGAAGCATCCTGATCCTGACATGTGAGGATGGTTTGACCTTTGTCTGTCACCTCCATGGTGACGCTTCAACATTTTTATCATGTTCCATCATTTTGAAGCCTTTATTTCCTCTCCACTCCATCTCCACTTCTTGTTAAGTGTAATCCAAACTGCTGCTGTCAGTGTTGCTGTAGTGTGAGCATGCTGAGGCCTCTCTGTTGACAGTGTAAATATTGAACTGCTCTACCAGCTCCTCTCGTCATGTTGCTCTAATCTGCCCAGTGGTCAAACCAGTATTACACAAGCCTTCACCAGTCACATAAAGGGTCCGGAGAGAGAGGACGTTTGTCCTTACAGCTCACCCAGTTCAGCATGTTTGTCACTGTCATGAGTTTAATCTTATTTATCAATGCAAGCACCCCCCCCCCCAAAAAAAAACCTTAAAAACACCAGCTTGTCTTTTACTTTAACAATCTTGTCTGTTTATTTGATAAACGCGACTCTCCACATGTACTTATGTTTCGTTGACAGACGCCATGATGCCTTCATGTAATATCAACCACATTATGTGTGTTGCGTTCAGGGACCGCTCAGAAGAACATGTTTGTCTACTATTTAGTAGACTAATAGTTATTTTCTTTATTGCTGATTTGTTTAAAATTTGTAATCCTGAACTGCCTCGCAGGCCGAGTTAAACAGTCTCAGCTTAAAACTAAAAACTAAAACCAGGTTTAATTCTGATTAAAGAAAAAGTCAGCAAGACAGTGACTCTGGGGGTCCGGTAAGTGTCTAAAAAAAAGACAGGACACAAGAATAAAAGCATTAAACAGAAAACTGGCTCTGATGCATCTGTCTGCAGGGTCTGTGCTCAGGCTGTGGTGCGGCTCTCAGTCTGCAGTGTGTGTCGTCCCCGGAGCTCAACCACTGTTCCACCCATATCCAGACAACAACACTCAGACAGCAGGTGTGCCTTCACACACACACACACACACACACACACACACACACACACACACACACACACACACACACACACACACAACACACACACACACACACACACACACACACACACACACACACACACCGTACATATCTGTGTTAATGGACAGGAGGGGTCTTTGTTTCAGTCTGAGGCTCTTTGCTTGCTTGTTTTATTTGTAAGATTGTTAAGATTTCGACACTAATCAAAGTTTAATTTTTGCTCAAATTGTCAGCAGTTACGTTCGAGAGCTGCTCGCCTGGTGATGTTAAAACTAGAAGCAACACTCACACACACATGTTGGATTGGTTCACTCATCTTCAGCTCTTGTTAATAAGAATTTAGCTCTTTGAAGATTTTGAGTCAAACCAAACATAAAACACTGTTCTGAATTTGCTAATTTAAATAAATCTACTGTGAATTCAATAAGTAACAAAGATTTGATGTTTTAACTTGGATTTAATTATGAAGAGAATAAAATATTAGTGCTGAAACAACCAGTTATTTTCACTATCAGTCTGAACATTATTCTCTCGATTAATTGATCCATAAAATGTCAGAAAGAAGGTAGAACAGCCTAGCGTTGATGATACAAATAAGGTAAAATATTAGAAACACCTGTCAGTATAGAATAATTCAGTTCAACAGCACCACAGGACACACTGGACTGTTGTATTAGACACATCAGTTTTAGCCAGGTGTACCTAATATCCACCTGAAACGCTTCACTTTGTGAAACACAAAGCAGACCGGAGCAGCAAATCCTTCCAGGTGCTTTAAAGTTCAGGTTACAGGTTGTTCAGCGACCTCAGTGAAAACATACTTCATAAGAACAACACAGAAAGAGGAAGATTAAGAATAAAACAGAGGCCGAATACTGAGTAGATCATTGTTTCATGAGAGAAAAGGTGTTTGAAAAGAGAACAACCTCACAGTGTGCGTTTGGTTTGGTTGTGCTGGAAAATGAAATCCTTTGTTAAAAAGAGGAAAATGTGTTCGTACTTCCTCAACACACACAATGCTGTCAGAAAGAAGGAGAACGGCGACAGTGTTTTGTCCTCCAGTAGATTGAAATTGAAGAAGACAATGAGGTTGAAGTTACTTTTACTGTTAGCGTCACTGTGGACGAGCCTCAAACAGTCGGCCAGCGTCGGTGCCGCAGCTGCTGCCACGTTTGGGGGTTAATGATATACCACAGAGTTTATTACAGCACAGTTAGAGAGGAATTCCCAAATCCAAGCAGACACATAGAAGATAGTTTAGAACCACATCAGCTGTCAAACAGCAAAAGCTGAACAAGTCTTCGAGAAGCTACACAAACATGAGATTTAAGCTTTGTTTTAATGGAAGCTTTTAAAGGGAAGGGTTGAAGGATGAGGACTGACACTGACACTAATGTGCTGGCCAATAGTTTCACATGTAAATTAAAATACAGTAAACTTAAGTAAATCTGTACATTTCTACACAGAACTATACGTTCATGAGTGCCTGGTGGACATAATCTGATTGATCGATGTCTTCTTATCATGAAGTCTTGTTCACTGAATCCTTTGGATTAGTTTTCAGGTCAGATAAAGTTCTTAAACACAGCGTGGACATACACACCCTCATGAACACACACTCGTTGACTTAATGTTTGCTTCCAGATTTGCAGACAAATGCTGCTTACAACCAATGGCTGGGCCTGACTCTGGCCCTGCTGTCCGCCTTCCTGATTGGTGGGAGCGTCATTCTAAAGAAGAAAGCTCTCCTCCGATTGGCCACCAGCGGTCACACCAGGGCGGGTGAGCAGAGTTGGATGTCTGAGCTCCTTTCTCTGATGTTGTGTTTTTAGGAGGCATAAAACGAGGTGTCACTCACACAAACATGATTCAGCAACATGTATGATAAAAGACGTGTATTTCCTGAAGATCTGGACAGTTTGTCTCATGTCATACATGCTGCGGCTGCATCTGTATTCGAAACAAGCTGTCAAAAAGAGAGTTGCTGAACTTGGACAAACACGTTTTTACAGCTCGGTTTTTTTCCGCTTCACTGGTCTCTTGGAGAACAGCTGCCTGACAGGAAACTCAACCTGAAAACTTAACAACAGCCATAAATGCTAACAGCTGTTTTAAGTCATTGTCTCAAGATCAAACAAATAAGTTTTTGCAGTGCTAATATTTATTATCTACGATTATAATCCTCAGATAATAAGTTAGCTGTTCATTTTCTTTAAATATCAAAGTGTGTCCTCATAATCAGGACATAAATAATTAGCTATTTTTTTGTCACTTAATAAAAAAAAACGGTGTTATGTTGTTTTTGTAAAATATGACACCTTGTGTGTGTGTGTGTGTGTGTGTGTGTGTGTGTGTGTAGGTGATGGAGGTCATGGCTACCTGAAGGACTGGCTGTGGTGGGGAGGCTTGTTAACCAGTAAGAATTTTATTTCCATCTCGGTTTATAATCCACAGTGTGACGATGGTGAACTTACAGGGAGAATCTGAAACGAGGAAATGATTTTCTTTGCTTTTAGCACGACGACTGGCAGCAAGCCTGACGTATTTCCTCCAGATCACACCTAAAAGCTCCAGAGCTGTCTGATTTTCATGGTTTATCTGGTTGACGTGCTTTCAGACGATGAGCTGCTTTGCTTTGTGTTTTCAACGGGTGGCTGAAGATTTCCACCACCTCCTCTGTCAGCCGCAGCTTTGCTTTACACTGGTGGCATGGCTGCCATCATTTTTTACAGTGGAGAGAATGGAGGCCATGGCAGCAACCATCCAGAGGCAGTTTCCATCCAAACGTAGCACAAAATTTCCAGAAAATCATCAACAAAAAAATCAAATTGTTTCTTCGTCCCATTTATTTCAGTGTTTCCGCTCAGGTTTTTTATGCAAAATGCACCTAAACATGGATCAAAACTTGACTATTCTGGGTGTCGGCTGCTCTCTCCCTCTGCAGTGGGAGCAGGAGAAGCCTGTAACTTCGCCGCCTACATGTTTGCTCCGGCCACACTGGTGACTCCGCTGGGCGCTCTGAGTGTCCTCATCAGGTAGCCGTAGTCCCTAAAGTTCAATTCTAGTTTTAGTTTAACTGCATTTATCAGGACAAAAGTACTGGAGAAGCTAAAAAAAAAAAAAAAAAAAACTGACTCACTGTGTGTGTGTGTGTGTGTGTGTGTGTGTGTGTGTGTGTGTGTGTGTGTGTGTGTGTGTGTGTGTGTGTGTGTGTGTGTGTGCATATTTCAGTGCAGTTCTGTCCTCTCACCTGTTGGGGGAGGTGTTGAACGTGGTGGGGAAGCTCGGCTGTCTGCTGTGCGTGCTGGGAAGCATCTTGTTGGTTATCCACGCCCCACAGGAACAGGAAGTGACATCACTACAGGAAATGACTAACAAGTTGCTGGAGCCTGGTGAGAGCGAGTTAAAGTCTGCCAGAGTGTTTGCATGCAGCTCACCTGTTTACTGACAGCTTTTGGCTCACAGTATTAGGTTGAAGAGTAATCTGTACTCTTGATTTAATGGAAATGACCTCAGACAGTACAGAAACCTCGAGGAAGATAAACCAGTCAGCATTTCTGTTTGCACCACCATCACACAAATCTTCACACTTTAGCGCTCTTGACACTGATAACTCCAAAGACAGCATGTACTGTAGAGAAGCGGACACAGCTACCCACTTGATTGTGGACATCGAGTTTGACATCATGGGCACCATCGCCATTTTACCGTAATGAGACCCTCATTTACATAATGAACATCATGCTGTATTGAAGAGGACTTGAAACTAGCTGGCTGTGAAGTCACCCCCTGCTGGCCATTAGAAAGAATGCAGACTTAAGGTTACGTCCACTAATTTTTGTTTGTGGATAAACCCATCTGACCTTTATTCTGAAAAGATCATTTTGTTTGACACCAATCACGTCTGAGCGATCCATATGAAGCTACAGCTAGCACTTTGCTTATCTTAGCTTAGCATAACGACTGTTCAGAATAATAAAGCTGTGTGTGTGTGTGTGTGTGTGTGTGTGTGTGTGTGTGTGTGTGTGTGTGTGTGTGTGTGTGTTAGGTTTCCTGGTGTACATGTCGGCAGTGTTGGTTCTGTGTGCGGTTCTCGTGCTGTATTTCTCTCCTCGGGTCGGTCGCTCTAACATCCTCGTCTACATCAGCATCTGCTCGCTGCTTGGAGCCTTCACCGTCTCCTCCGTGAAGGGCCTCGCCATCGCCATCAACACCGGTGAGAGATGAAAAACATAGAATATGAATTATTTCGTTTAAACAAAAGCCAAGAAGATTTTCCACATCAGGTCGTGTTCCCAGGTGTTGCACTGTTGTTCTGCATACATGAAAAAAGTCATACAAAGCTTTTAGTGTCTCCAGAGGGAGCCGTGTGAAGTCAGCTGAAGACTGAAGCTTGAAGATACATTAGCTGCTATTAGCATAACACACCCCAATCTCTGACTGGACTGTTGAGTTGCACTGTGGGTAATGCAGTTGTCCGGTTTTGACAAGGAAGATAGGTGCAATCCATTTTACTCAGAAAACCTCCAACGTGGAAAAGTGCAATGATAAATCTGTGGACGAGTCTCAATACTCTGTACGCTCTCCTCTTCTCTCTGTCTAGTGTTTTATGATATTTCAGTGCTTGCTAGTCCTCTCACCTGGATCCTGCTGCTCACTCTCATCGTCTCCATAATAACACAGGTGAGCCTTTAAGTTCTCATAGGAAGTTTCTTAATGACAGTAAACGCTGTGGCGTCTGAGCTGGAGACAGAATGTTTGAGAATCAGACATAGGTGTTTTTCTAATGCCCACAGGTGAACTACCTGAACAAGTCTCTTGACACCTTCAACACCCTGCTGGTCTACCCCATCTACTACGTCCTCTTCACCTCCGTGGTTCTGTCCACCTCCATCATCCTCTTCCAGGAGTGGAGGAGCATGGCGACCGTGGACGTGGTGACGACGCTGGGAGCCTTCCTGGTCATCGTGGTGGGCGTGGCCATGCTCCACCTCTTCAAAGAGATGCAGGTTGGTGGTCGCCAGGTTCCCACATCTGGTGGAAAGACTGAAGAGTGAAGCTGTTAGACCATCAGATCAATGCCTCTGATTTTGGAACATGTTTGGCAATCACATGGATGGATCATTTGGTGTCCACATACTTTTGGCCATTAATCATAGCTCACACAAAGAAATAGTGGTAATCTGTATTGATTAAAGGGATACAAAGTGCAACACATAAATTACTCCTGCTTTGATGTCTTGTAGGTGACGATGAGGGAGCTGACCAATCAGCTGTCTCAGCCGGTGGAGAGGGTGGGGCTCGCAGACGAGATTTCAGCCAATAGACAAGCAGAGGGAGGTGGAGGACAGGGAAGGAGGAATAAAAAAGAGGATAAATATGGACTGATGGACAACATGGTGATAGAAAGTCTTCCTCCTATGAGAGAGGAGGGACCAAGAGTCTTCATCATCAGCTGAAAGACACAGAGGACGAATGGAGACACAGGTTTGTGTTTTCTGTCTGGACTTTTTAGTTCAGACTTTTTAGTTCTGACTGATGTTATGAATCTTGTGCACTTTTTAATGGTTCAGGCCTTTAGCTTGACGGCGCTCCAGTTCACCATCGAGGTCCATCAGCTTTCACATAAACAAATCATATTTAACTGAAATCTACAACAAACGACTACAAAGAGAATTAGAATGATTACAGTCACCATACAACTGCAAAGTGATGTAAAATGACTGCAAGGATACATAAAGTAACTACAGATGCATAAGAACTACGTGCAGATGCAAACAAAGAGAATTTGAAAAGACTACAAACAGAATTAAAATGGCTACAAAGAGACAAAATATAACTACAAAGAGACTTTTGTCCCTAATAAAAGTGCATTAAATCAGGATGTAATCCAGCTGTGAGACATTTGAAATGTCTCCACTACACCTTCAGATCATCCTGTTTACTCTTTCCTTTTGAAGGTGGTGAGACGTGTTCTGTACTACGAGAAAATGTGTTATTGATCAGAACAGTTCATTCACCAGCAGTAACCTGAATTTATTGTCAACAAAAATCATGAAAATCATGAAAAACCAAAAACAGCAGCGTGTTTCTGAGCTCTCCGTCCTCTGCAGGCGTCTTAAAAATACTCAACACTGCAGCTGATCATCTCCTCTGATGATGTGTTTGATGTGTTCAGAGTAGTTGCGATCTGTCACACGACACCTCGTTCTGAGGGTCTGAATGGGGATCAGATTTTAATAAATAATAACCTGCAGTATTAATTCCTTCGCACACAGACAGGAGTGTGACTTGAGAGCAGCGACTTCAGCCGTGTGTCACGAATAACTCGAGCTGATGAAGACACTGTTTGTTGCTACAGTTCCGACAAAGAGATCTTGAGCAGTTTGTTTTCTGTTTGTTATGTATCAGCTTTACTGGATTTTGTGCTCTGCGACTATGAACCCTGTTTGAAGACCTGTGCTTATGAGATCGTTTAGCCTGGAGAGCTAACGGAGCTTTCCACAGGTGCCAGAGACGAAGAAGAGATCATTTTATCTTCTGTGGCAGGAAACACATCCTGCTGAGAGACCCATCAGATATTCAGGGCTGAAGGACAGTAAAAAGATTCTGATCTTTTCATGGATTTGTTGACAGTAAAGAAAAACACAGACTTCAAAAGAAAGAAGCAGTTTGGTGGGAAACATTAACAGATGTGACATTTCAAAAAGACGTCTTTTCATGCACTTTATTCACTTTAATGATCATTTCAAGACCTCAACAGACGTCAAATATATCTCATGCCCTTATATATTTTGAATTATTGATAATTAATAATATAAAAGATCTAATTTCTGACATCACTGTAAAAATATTAAATATTTCGATGGTAATTGGTAGAAGTTATCTTTGTAGTCCGAAGAGTGACTGAGTGAGGTATTTTCCTCTTGTTATTTGTTAACTTAAACTACTAATGAAATATTTCAGCACCACCCGAGCACAATGCAAAGTAGCCACATCCAGGTGTCATAACGGGCAGGAGCTGGGCCCAAAGAAGACACAAATGAAACCATGAAAATGAGCTTTGCGCTCTGCAGCTCCTGTAAGTGCAGTTTATGAACATCCACCGGTGACGTTTGAGCTCTCGCTCGTCTTCAGACTTCAGTCGTCTTCAGAAGTCTGAAAAACATCCCGAGCTCCGAACATCACTGCTGATGTACCATTAAATTGCACTCGAGGGAGCTGCAGCGTGAAGACCTTTTTCATGGATTGGAGTTTACCACCGTCAAACAAGAGGCCCTAAAGTCGAACAGACAGATGAGTTTGCTTTTATTTCAATGACGAAAAACATATCAGGGATAAAAGCTTGAATTTAGACGATAAGACTCTGGATGTTCCTGAGTCTGATTTTAAAGCTTCATGCTTCGATTGTTACTGTACTCGTCTCTGCTGATGACTGGAGTCCATGATGCAGCCGGACTACACAAACTGTTCCTGTGATTCATGCTGCCCATCATTCAGTGTCAACTTGATCTGTATTTTCCCAAAGGAGATAATTATCTCGACACGGTAAAACACAAAACACACACAGACATGAATAAAAAAATGCATACAAGTTGATCCAGGTGCAACTTTTTGGCAAGACAAGCCTGCGTTTGAGAGAGAATTAAAAAATGACCATTAAGAGACACAAAATGAGCACAAAGACACACAAAATGACAACAAAGAGACACAAAACAACTACAAAGAAACAATACGTTACAATACATTGATTGACAGCTCATGCCAAAAGTCCAAGATAAGCAGTCGCCTGTAAACCAAAAGTTCAAAAATTATTCTTGGGCGAAGTGCATATAATTATACTCTTTTTTTAAAAAGATATTATATATCATTTAACACTTCAGTCTTTTACACTTTAGTTTTATGTCTAGAGAGTTTTGGCTCCATCCTGGATCATTTGCGACTTTGACGCATTGCGTCCACACTGAATGATGCTCAGCAGTGAACTGTGTGGACGTCGAGTGTGTGTCTGCAGCTGAAGACTCTGTTGATGAAGCTCAGAGGAACAAACCAACCAAACTAATTAAAGACTCTCACAGTGTTCTGATAGTCCAGCCCATTCATGTGTGTTGAAGTTTGTGGAATGAATGACAGTAATGGCAGTTTTACATTCAGGGAAATATGTGTGTTTACTTTCTTGCTGAGAGTTACACGTTCACACCGATTCCTCCGTCATGTCTGTGTGGTAAATATGAAGCTAGAGCCAGCTTAGCTTATTTTAGCTTAGCATCAAGACTGGAAACAAGAGGAACAGCTAGCATGGATTTTGTGCAGATAATCAAACAAGGCTGGTTGATACACTGAATTAAAATCTTTGTTTTTGCATGTGTACAGTATCTACATCATGAAAATCGAATCATTGCAATGTGCACAAACGCTAATGCAAGCTAACAGCTGTTGGCAGATGTCTGATTATTGAAGTTTACTGTGACAAAGTGTGTCTCCCTGACAGTTTTTATGCTCTGCTAAGCGAAGCGGCTGCTGGCTGTAGCTTCATATTTAGTGTGCAGATGTAAACACAACTATTCCTTCAACTTCACCTTTACAAACTAACACGATGTTCACTGGTTTTTAAATCTATCTGCAGCCGGTGTCTAGTCTCTGATGCAGGTTGTTTTTAGAGAGCAGTTACTAAATGCTGCCTGCAAGGAAGGAAAAAATGAGCAGCATGTATGTAAAGTATGTGTGACTGAAGTTAAACTGCTCAAATGAAATGCAAAAACTCTGGTTTCATTCATCGTGTCTGATTCAGATGCTTTCGACTCACATCATCAAACTTTTAATTTCCTGTTTTTAAATCTACGTTTATATTTTAATGCACACGGATCATTTCAATAAAGACATGTGATTTCAAAGTTCTTTCATGGCTGTTTATTCCACTGCTTTTTGATGATAAGCACCACTTTGATATCTTCAGTAGGCTATTAATCAGTCATTTTTCTTTGTAATTATCAGTTAATCTTTTGATGTGAATCTTTTGATTGAGAATGTCAAAAAATCATGAGAAGTGGCATTACCAGAGCCCAAGGTTATTCTTCAAACTGCTCGACCAGTCCAAAGATATTAAATTCATAATTCAGTTCACTTTATTTGAGCCATCAAAGTCCACATTACTTTCGTTATGCAGCACTTTGAAATAAAAATAAGAGGCAGAGAAGACGATATTATTTGTTTGGCCTCTCAGACTTAGTTGGACGTTGCTTCAGAGTCGAGGAGCAGCAACAGCAAAAGCCTCCTTCACTTTCCAGTTCTCAGGTCTACAGACCAGAAGCTTCTCCCAGTTCAGACCTTTTGCTGCAACACTTATAATTCAGCTCAGGTGCTCGCTACTTCTCTGATCATCTTTGATCGATTGGCTGGAGTCCACCTGTGGGAGCTTCAGTTGGCACACACCTGTCGATGCAAAAAACAAGCCATGAGGTTGAAGAACTACCCTCAGAAGTAATGATGAAAACTATGACACTCCCATCAACCTCAGCTGCACTTTGCCTTTAGAGCTAGTTAGCAAATGTTAGCATGCTAACAGGCTAAACTAAGATGGTGAACATAGCTGCTGCCGTTAGCGTGAAGCCCAAAGTGCAGCCTCACAGAGCTGCTGTAGGCTTGTTTACACTGGGTTTAACATTTAGGTCCAGCAGGCTGTGAATGTATATCTGAGTCAGTACAAAGAAATACAGCGTTGATCATCGCACACTGTTCCTGCTTCTCCTGCGAGGATTCGCTGCCTCACAGAGGAGTGAGGATGTTGTCGGTGAAGTGTTTTGTCACAAACCTCAGCGGGCTAATTATCCAGCAGCAGAATCATCATGAGGCCAACAGACAGACTGAGTGTCAGACAGGAAACTCAGCAAGCTGCAGGTAGTTAGTGAGACGCTTCCTCGCTCTCCTCAAACTTTCACTGTAGTGCTGCAGAGGAATTTGAATTGCAAACTAGAGCGTCGTCCAGCGGCCCTGCAGCCGGTCACTGAACGCCTCATCCAGAGCCTGTTTAAGCCCATCAGCATGAATGTTTTTTGTTGAGGGAGCGTCACTTCCAGGTTAAATATGAGATGTGTGTACATACACCTGTTTTAATGTGCATTTTCAGTATCTTTTACAAAGCATCTGCTGTTGTCTGAGGTGTAAAAGTTGTGTGTATAAAAACAGAAAGAGTTAGTGAAGAAATGATGATGAATATGAAACAAGTGAAGAGTTTCAAGCTGTTTATTGGTCACATGGACAACAATTACAATGATGCCATCGTTGCTGCTGTCTGGGTCCCTCCAACGATACTCTGACAAAACATACAAAAGCAAAATTATGCAAGTAAATAGGGAATGGGAAATAGATAGAAGAGGGAAATATAAAAATAAAATGTGAGGAGCTGAAAACATCAGATCTGTGGGGAATGACCATCTTCCTCACATTCATGAAACTAACAGAAGTGTCTGATTTCCATCATGTTTTCCACCATTTGACCTTTGACTGCAGCTCTTTTAATGACTTCATCTATTTATGTCCTCTTCTACATTGATTTAATGACACTGAGTGGAAAATTAGCTCCACCTGCTGTTTATCTCACATTCACACAACAGAGGTGGATGCAAACAAGCAGCAGTTTACATTTTCTGTTGCAGGATCTCTGAAAATTTAGTCAACATTTGAACTACATTTGGATGGAAACTTGTGAGTGAGCAGGACAAGACGAAATCCCTTCATAGCTAACATCAAATTCAAAGGAGAATCAACATAAACCTGCAACATGTGATTAAATAGTCAAAAGTTTAATTTGATAAACAGCCAAAAAAAAAACAAACATTTAAACCCTGATTTAACAGAACTTTAGAGTTGTAGCAGACCTCAAATTTTCTGGGCATTTGTTTCAGTCGAGTACATTTTTTCCAAGTACTGTTCTTAAGTAGAATTTGAGGTACTTGTACTTCACATTTCACAATAACATGTGTTCAGAGCCTTTGCAATGCACTTGAAATTTAGCTCACGTCCTTCTATTTCTCTGATCATTGCTGATTGATTGATTGATTGATTGATTGATTGGAGTCCACCTGTGGGAGCTTCAGTTGATTGGACAGGAGCTGGAGTAGCACACACCTGTCGATGCCTCGGAGTGAAACACAAGGCATGAGGTTTAAGAACTACCTGCAGAGCTCATACCTGCAAAACTGATGATGAAAACTAATGACATTCCCATCAGTTAGCAAATGTTAGCATGCTAACATGCTAAACTAAGATGGTGAACATACATGCTGATGTTAGCATGAAGCCCAACGTGCAGCCTCACAGAGCTGCTGGCACAGCTGTAGATTTGTTTACACTGGGTTTAATATTTAGGTCAAGCAGGCTGTGAATGTACATCTGAGTCAATATAAGCTTTGTTACAGAGCAGCAGATCAGAAATAAACCAATCATCAATAAGCCAACTGTAGTGTTCAATGCAGTCATCAATTCTCAATGAAGATTTGCTGATTCTCCTCATAATTTTAAGATATTTGTAATAACTTTGAGGATTGGACTGTTGGTTGGACAAAACAAAAACTGTGAAGGTGTCAGTTTTGTGCCCAAATTTCTCACTATTGTCAGAATTAATCATTCATTAATCGATTAATGGAGAAAACAATCAGCAGATGAATCCAGGATAAAAGTAATCATTAGTTGTAGTCCAATACAAAATAGTCCAGAATGAGCTCCACCTTCACCAACTCCAACAGTAAAATCGTACTTTTACATGAATGCACGATTGATAATAATCTAATGATAGAAAGTCTAACAGTCACAGGGGACATTTTCTGCATTGAGTACTTTTGCTTGAAATACTTTAAATACATTTTCCTGATTATATTCACATAATTTTACTTGAGTAACATTTCCAATGCAGGACGTGTGTGGTACTCAAACTTATTTAATTAGTAAAAGACACTCCAGTAAAAGTTCTGAACACTTCCTCCTGAGCCACTGTTTGTTTTATTAGTCACAGCTGAGCTCCTCCTGCAGCAACATGTCAATAATGTCCTCTGTTAAGACAGCCTGCTGGTTCTGTCAGTTCTCCAGACGTCCACTGGGTGTCACTGTGGTACAACACATCGACCACTGACAGGCCAGTTTGAGGAGGTGAGCTGCTTCCTGTGAACCTTACCATGAATCACACTGCATATCAGTCAGACAGCTCCTTTAAAAACACACTGTGGATTCCCTGAAGCTTGAAATCCTCCGCGCTGCATGTCCTCATCTCCTGCTGAGTGATAACTGCCATTCAGAAATCCAATAAAGCCCAAATGTGTTTTTACCTGGATTCACCTCATCAGTGAACAGTGACCTGAATCTCCAGCAGGCTGTTCATGAGGAGTCCCAGCATCCCCACGCTGGTTTGTGTAGCGGTCGACAGACTGCTGGACGTGTTCCAGGGCTGCTGTAGGTGTCACGGCTCAGGACATGTAGTCTATCTGAATGTCAGGATCTACGCTGCAGTTTAGTTAAAGTCAATCCCACATCTAACACACAACACACCGTCCTGCTGCCCCAAATACTCATGAGGGCACCACATGTGGATTAATCCGCTACTGAAAATAGTCCTTAACAAATGCAGTAAAAAGTACCTTATTTTCCTTTTGAACTGTGCTGTAGTTTAAATATGAAGTATCATACTCAGGCCAAGAAGAAGTACTTCATTGTTGTGTTAAAGTACTTGGGTAAATGGACTTGGCTTCTGGTGAGTTTTACAAACTTATATGCATCATGTCACTCAAACTGGACTTCCTGTTTTGGTTGGTTCTGGTCTTTTCATTAGGTTGGTTGGTGGTAATAAATATAAGAACAGACTTATCCTTTATTTTTGGCTGGGAAAACATCTGAAATGTTCGGTAAGGAGTCTGTGCAGGTTTTACAGCCTTCTTCATCACGCCGATCAGCATCATTCAGCTCCTCCCATCGTCTCTGCAGCTCAATAATTGCAGTTATTCAGCACGCGATGATAATAATAATCACAGCTCTATCTGCTGCTGCTGATAACGACTCTCCGCTCTAACAAGTCACTGTAAACGAAAGCCATAATTACATTTTGCACGCTTTGATTGGCTTTCGTTAATTCCCTGACAGCCAATCAGCTCAGCTCCTCTGTCTGCGTTGTTCAACTTGTGTCCATGTTTGATGGTCATTTTAAACCCCCATAATCCTCTGAGAGGTCGAACCGGCTGCCTCATTTTTCCTCTGCTCTGACAGCTTCAGTGTCGTTTATGCACGTTACTTCTTATCTGACAGCTTCCAACAGATGTTCCTCCACAAATCAGCTTCCACGACTTGTTATTATGTTGTATCGTGTGATTTCTCTAATCCCTCAATACAAACCGGAGCTGCATCATGCAGTTGAATCTGTGTGTGTGTGCATGTTGTCTATGTGTGTGCATATAAGCATTACTGTGGTTATTTAAGTGTTATTGTGATGACAACTGTGATTTCAGGTCCACTGTGTTCCTCCCACACAGAGAAGAAGAACATGGATTGTGCTGTTACACATCAGCCTTTGTACTGAAAGAGTACTCATGAGCCAAATATGTGTTTTATGTATTATTATGTGTATTAGACGAGTTAGTCGCTGCCGTAATTGTTATTTTTTCTTTGTGTTACTGTTCCTCCACTGCTCCTCAACAAATTTGTGCTATTTGTGCTAAAACATAACTATGGAGGACACCCACTGAAGTATCCCACTGATTATTGCATAGATAATCTTAAAATGTGGTTCATAACGTTGGTGATCCTCAGACTTTTCATCTCGCACCATCATCATCATCATCATCATCATTACTTTATGACAAAATAACCTGCTGAACTTGCTACACCCCCCTCTGCCTCAGCTCTACTTTGTTAGCTGCCAATTAGCAAACATTAGCATGCTAACACTAAACGAAGTTGGTGACATACCTGGTAAACATGCTGATGTTAGCATGAAGGCTGACGTGTAGCCTCACAGAGCTGCTAGCATGACTGTAGACTTCAGTTTGATTTCATTTGGCGATACGCGTCTCTGTCTCAAAGTCTGAGGTTTTTTTTTTTGTTTTTTTCTGATTTTGTTTAACCATCCCTTTCACAAACAGCACAGCACAGACCAGAACAAGATGAAGAGTGAGTGCTGAAGATAATAAAACATGTACAAAAAGATGAGGCAGGGTACAAAGACGGGATACTTGTAGGCTGAGACATATCAAACTCTTGTCCTTTATGCTTTAGACTGTCTTTCATAACACGTTTTCTCCCATTATGTCAGCCTGTGTCTCCTCCAGGGCCCCGCCGTCTGATTCAGTACAAAAAAGGAGTTAAAATCCAACTCCTGTCACATCATTAGAACGACGACGTCTCTGTGTCTTTTAACATTTCACACCACTGGGAGAATGAAAGGTAGGAGGGGGCCAGTTTGGCTCCGTTTCTAGCTGCATAGCCGCCCATTTAAAAACCACGGGAGGCCGGGCTTGTCTTGATTTGAGCGTAGCCGTTATTTCCCCAGCAGGCAGGCTGTGACGGAAGCTACCAGAAACTGACAGAGATCCTGGATTGAGAGGGTGTAATGTGTCTATAAGCCTCCTTTAAATGCCCGGCTACCAGCAGATAGAGGCAGTCATGGAGGGAGACGGGGGAAGGAGTGAGGAGTTTCTCCGGGGCGTGCTGTGTTATTTTTAATTGAAAATCCACCTCACATTAATCAGATTCCTTCAGATGTCTCTCCTATAACCGTGGGCTGTTAACTCTGCGGGAGAAGTAGGCCGATGACGATGGAGATCAAGAGAGGGGAGATGAAATGATTCAATAGATTTATATTATCATCATTAAATTCATTTCTCTGTCAACGTGGACCAAAGATCAATCTGACTCGAGGTTTCTAACTTATAAAATAAAAAATACTGGAGAACAACAGCATCCCATTAGGTGATAAAGACCCATTCAATAAGGTTATTCTGTTTCTTATTGTCAACAAATCCCACTGAAAGACCCAAACCAAGCTCAGTACTGTCTGACCTACCGTCTGACCTACCGTTCTACTGAACACGTACATATTTAAAACAGCTCAAAAACGTACACTTTACTTAAGCAGGAGGAAATAGCTAATTTGTTGGGGACTATTTTAAGCAGTGGATTAAGACCTATTTGGTTTTCTAGTGAGTATTTTGGGCTATGAGGGACCGAGTTTGAGTTTTGTTGGGATTAACTGACAGTTTGACAGAGTGACAGTTTCAGGTAGTCCCACTGAGTAACCAATCCAGGAGGGGCAAGACAATAAAGGCTGTCAGGTGCAGAAGGCTGAGGTAGTTACCGGAGGGCAGAGGAGCAGACGAAGTCAGAAGCAGGCAAGGTCGATACCCAGAAGGCAGTTCAGGTGAAAGTGGGAGAGTCGTTTAAGTACTGCACTGATTGGAGGTGAGTCTCAGGTGTATGCTCAGGTGATTGGGCAGGTGGGTGTGGCTGAGCAGGTGTGCAGATGAGGGAGAGCGTGGCAGCAGGTGAGGAGCAGGCAGGCTGTGACAGGACTGAAAATGTCAAAATCCCAAATGACTCAATAAATAAATCAATTTCTTTATTTTGGCCGTTTCAGTCCTCCATACTCCCTCCGATGACGTAGCGGGTCTATAATTGTGTTTATAATAATCATGAGTTTGACCACTAGAGGTCACTTGACTGTAAACAGATGCTGTTTTGGGTCATTTGCTGAAAATACTGAATCTGCCATTTTTCTTCAGTCTCAAATAAAGAACAAAGTATCTGCAGTTGAAGTGAAGAGCGAGTGTTTCAGTAGGAGGGCAGAATGGTTCAACTCTGCAGATTTCAGGGAGACTGTCCTTCTTAACAGCTTAGCTGCAGGCTGTCTTTCTGTCTTGTTATCAGGGACGACTCTGCATTAGCACAGGGCCTTAAGTTGATGACGACAAATTTAAGTTTTTCAAATATAATTTGGAACATCAGCCTCTAAGATGAGCCGAGTGTGCCTCTCTCCATTCGACTGCTACTGACATTATGAGCTGACAAACAGGTGTGGTTACTGGATAAACAGAGGCCACAGATTGTGAAACATGGGAGTGAACAAATGGTTTGCTTTCCAATGCAAACACATTGCATCAAATCAAAATGAGCGACACTCTATTACCATTCAATAGTCCCATTTTCTACACTTGCTTTTTAAATGACATGATTGTTTGCACACAGACAGTGACTGGCATAAACCAATCGTGACCAATAACTGGAGCAGAAATGAATGATTACAGATTTCGCTCCAGATAAATATGAGTGAATACAGATGTAAATCAATCCTAATTGTTTTGATTAGATTTCACTTAAAGCGTGTCTTATTATTAGCCATGCTAGCAGCATGGTTCCAGTACTTTGGTCCAAACAGAAACAGCTCAACAGCTATTTGATGGATTACCGTGAAACTTAGTGCATAAATCCGTCGTTCTCAGAGGATGAATTGTCGCAGCTTTGGTGACTTTATGAACAAATACCTGCAAAGCTTCCCATCAGCTGTACATTGTGGTTCGGCTAATGAGCAAATGTTAGCAAAATGCTAACTAAGATTATGAACATGGACTGTCAGCTCATGGCACCGCTGTCAGGTAGAGCCGAAGCAGACTTGTGCCTGACAGAGCTGCTAGCATAGCACATGGTGCTATGACCTTCCTCTCCTCAGCAAAAAGGGTTCAAACCCTGAATGTAAACCTCTGCTAAAGGCCTGAAGGCTCTTTCTGCTGACTCTCGTTCTTTGTAGTACAGAAGTTTCTCTGTATGCCTGAAATACTTGAGCTCATTTTTACTTGTTTGTTTCAAACTTCTCCACATCTCTTTGCAGTGAAGAATGGTCTGGTGTTTTGTCAGCAGCCCCTCGAGGATCCTCCTCCTCCTCCTCCTCATCACTGTTCTGCTGGAACCTTCTACGAGGGCGAGCAGCGGAAGGTAATGGGCCACAAACTCCTAATCAGGGCCTTTCTGGGGCTAATTGTCGGCTTTGTTTCGGCCCCGTCTGTCTCCGTCCACCCTCACAGCCGGGGGAGTAATGAGGCGTTATACGATATGATGCCCCCCTCAGGACACCAAACCATTCAATGAAAGGTCCTGGGAGCTCAGAAAAGAGCAGAAGCTAATGGACAGAAACAAGGACGAAAAGATGAAGTCATAAGAGAAAGAATAGGAGACAAAGTCAGTGCGATAAAGGCGAGGCTTTGTGCAGGACAGAGAGAAAGAAGGAGGAAGAAGTGGAAATGAAGACACTGCACCAAGAGATGGATCGATAAAGCAAAGAAACAGAAAAAGAAGAAAAGGTGAGCGAGCCATAGGGGAGCATGGAAGAGAATCAGACCCACAGGCAAAGATGTTCATTTGATTGAACTTTCTAGTATGAACCAAATGATTTGAAAAAGCCTTGTGTACTCCATGAAGCCTCCAGTTTGTCTGGAACACTGAAAACTTTCCACACAAAAAGCTGCTGCTTCTTTTCACCATTTCCCACAGACTGAAGAAGCATTTTAACAATTAAAACGCCAGTCATGGGTTTTCCAGCATTCACCCACTGCACAATGACTCTTTAACAACATGCCAATGAATTGTTAATAAAGGGGTTTGTATGGTTAAACGTCTGAAGGCAATAAACTGCTGCCTGTACAGCCTCACCAGTCTCTCCCCAAGAACTCTGCCTTTTGTGCCTCTTTGTAGTCTCAACACAACAAATCATACAAATGGAGATTAACGTCTGGTCACAGCAGCGCTTAAAACGGCAAAAAGTCACAGCAAAATAACTTCATTTTAAAGGAATCAACACAATCAGCAAATTCTATCATGGAGGTACATGAGTAAATGTCTGCAGAGCTTCGCTGAAATCTGAAATGCAGTGTTGACCTTTGAAGGAGCAAAGTGCTGGAGAGTCCAAGATGGAGTATTATGGCTATCAGCTGTGTCAAGTGTTAGCGACTTTGACATAAGCCTCACTGAGCAGAACTTTTCCAACAAATCAGGTTTCAACCCAAGTAGAGAAACAGTCGTATTTAATAAATGCATTCATCTTATTCCCATCATTGGCAATAATCGTTTCACCCCAACACACATCAAGACAAAACAGTTTCCTACTCAAACAAAGGGTTTTAGTTTCCTGAGGAGGCGCCCGGCTGTCGTCAAAATAACAAAACAAAAACAAGTTTCACGTTTCTCAGCTGCTCATCGTGTTGATGCGTCGTGCTTTCTGCAGGGTGATTTTCTTCAGTAATGTGTGCTGAAGGGGGCAGATGGAGCTTCTCCAGCCTCTCACGTCACATTATCACTTCAGTACCAGAGTGAGAGTCCTCTGATCTGCCTCAGTTTCTCCACCAGGTCCAAATTTTCCTGTCAGTCGTCTCTAAAGCACTTTTTTTTTTTTTTTTTTTTGCAGTGATGCTCACCAGAAAAGCTCCTGATGCATAATTTCATCAGTGCTTTTGAGCAACTTCACTTTCAGAGCCTGACATTTTTACAGAGAAATAAACTCTTCCGGAGGTTCAATCACCACGATACAGTACATCTTTCTCCAGACTGTACTTCTGTACTCAGAGAGTGTCATTTCTGCCAATTGGTCACGGCAGATAAGAGCAGATAATTACAGTGGAGAGAAACTCGATATCACACTCTGTGATCTGACAGAGCTGCATTGGTCTTCAGAGGGGATTTTTTACCATCAATAGACTTGAAATAAAGAGTTCTAATGCGTCTCGTGTCGAGCTGGAAATGGGAGATAAAATCTGATTTAACCTCCCATCTGGTGTTGCCCTGTGGCTTCAGAGCATCCACAAATTATTCCATAAGGTTTCATAAGATGACAGACGAGGAAGATATATGGAGGAGCATCGCCACAGTTGTAAAAGCAGTTTAAAGAGACTGCTGAGTGCGAGCAGGGCTGATGTCTGAAACCCAACAAAGCTCTTCTTGATATTTGAGAAATGGCGGCCAAAGTTATTCAGTGTCACATCAACACAAGCAGCATTCAAGACTTTAAAGATTGGCAAAGAAATGTACTGAATCAAGAATTATCTTTGATCTGTTCTTTAAAAAAATCCTTAAAGAAATCAAATTGCATTTTGTTCTTGTCTCTGCGAGGTGTACAGCTGCTGTGTAAATCACTGTTAGGTGTCTGTTTATACACACAGAAACTTAATCAAATCTTGCCTAAAGCAGTAACATCACTGTATCACAGGGAGAGCAGATGGTCACACTGAGCCAATCAGCAGCATCCTACACACGAGCCACAGACTCTGAACCCCCCCCCCCCCCATTAGCTTTAATGCTAAAGTTTCCTGCTTATGTAACTTACAAACATGAACATACATCTTGTCCTGAACTTAAACCTGCTCAACATTTGACAAACTTTCATCAATTTGGGAAATATTTACTGGCTAAATCGCTAATTAGCTGCTCAGCTGCAACACATTAAACAGCACGTAAACACACCTGCAAATGTGTCTGTTAGATGTAGTTCTTACTCTTCAAACCCACTACCAGCACATTGTCTGCCATGACATGCAGCCACAGCGTAACACCAGCACTCACCAAAACTACATCCCGTTAGTGGAGCCGTCACTCACCATTACCGACTGTTCGCGCAGTGCAACCCTGTCTCAGAAAACATGTGGTGAAAACACACAGTTCCATGACATCTGAGCAAACTTCATCGGCTGATGAAGACTGTTTGATACGGTTGAAAACTCCAACTGGGTAAATGAATCTTGGAGATGCATGAATGTCAAAGAAAACAAAACAAACAAAAAAAAACTACAAAAGTCAAGATAATGTTAAGAGTTTTTATTAAATAGAGTAACTGATCTGAATGTAATCAACAAAATCAAATTATTATAAACTATTAAATCAATTAAAAATAACATTATTTAGACAAGTGTAGCTCAGCA
Organism: Chaetodon trifascialis; assembly: GCF_039877785.1. Classification (NCBI taxonomy): domain Eukaryota; kingdom Metazoa; phylum Chordata; class Actinopteri; order Chaetodontiformes; family Chaetodontidae; genus Chaetodon; species Chaetodon trifascialis. Next base: position 5,279,674 of record NC_092071.1, on the reverse strand, counting down.
CATGTATCATTCATATTATACAAATGTGAACATACTATTCCTGATTGTTGTTCAGTTTCAGAGTATAAAAAGTTCAACAGCTGTGCTGCTTCGTCATGTGTTCAGTCCACAAAACACTGAGGAGAAAATACAGAAGAGACATGTCACCAACCTCAACCTCAACACAACACAACTGCCTGACCAGCAGCTTTCTGAGGAGGTTTCAGACATGATCAGTGCAGCTGCAACACGCTGAGCTGTGTTCTGTCAGTCATGGAAACCACAGGGCATAGCAGACATATTACCAGAAAACTTCATGTCTGTGGTTCACTGAGCGGCACTAAACCTCTGATTTAAAGGAAAGTTCACCCCAATAGTGTTTCACAGCAGTTTCTTCCTGTGAATGAACTAAGCAGTGTAAACAGCATGATGTCTGTCCAGATATTTTCAGCAGCATTGGAGTCTGAAAACAAAAAGAAGGACTTTAAAGAAGTAAACGGTATTCTGTATTTCCTCAAATAAAAGCTGGGTCTCAAATAATGGTCAGGGATGTGGTCGCCATGAACAAATAAAAGCCGGTCCCAAATAAAGCAAAATAAAATAAAAAACAAAACAAAAATGGGTGGTTAAAGTCCTGGTCTGGTTACTGTTATATAATGAGGTATCAAATAAATTATACATTTCCATTGATTTAATTTAATTAATTCAACTAATCGTAATATTTTCAAATATGTTCAATTGTCTTATTTTTATTATTATGGAATTCAAAATGGACACAGGAAGGAAGTTTCATACTAAAATATGATCAAATATACTTATCAAAGAGAGGAATTAGAAAAAAGGCCTGTCACTAATACAGGCCTGCTTCAAATAAAGGCCTGGTGATCTCCACAGGTGAGCCAATCAAAGCCCTCGGCCACAGTTTGAGAATTTACAGTATGCCAGGAACAGAAAAGATACTTTCCAAACATACTTCAAGTTTGTGAATAAGCCGACTTCATTAAGTTTACATCTGCTGTCCGAGAAGACATTTGAGAAAATAAAAACACAGTTTAAGTTAACTGCATCACGTGTGATCATGTGGACATTTTATTCCTAGAAGACAACAAATAGAAGAAATACACAGAGAGCTGAAAATCTTTCGTAAAGATGAAACAATTAGTTGAGTAATCGATTAGTCAATCTACAGAAAATTAATCTAATGTTTGAATTAGTTTTTAAACTATCATTTAAGAAAATATGCAAAAAAAGTGATGTTTTTCACCTTTTCTCTGTTTCATAGCTAGATATTTTTTGGAGTTTTGGATCGGACAAAACAAGACATTTGAAGACATCATCTCACGCTCTGGGAGGCTGTAAGAGGCTTTTTTTTTGTTTTCGTTTTCTGCATTTTATAGACCAAACAACTACTTGATTAATCAATGATTAATTAGCAGATTAATTTCTAATAATATTGTTAGTTGCAGTCCTAATCACGTCTTCATCTGCTTGTCTTTTCTTCAGATGTGAAGATCTCTCACTATGTTCATCAGTCAAACACTGAAAACTTGTACGATTGAAAATTTTCCAAGTTTCTGAACAAACCTGATGCTTCAACTCTGAAGACACGGCAGAGATTGAGATGATAACCACAGTTTTGTTTGGCAGAACACCAAAACAATCAAAAACTGTTTCTTTTTCTTCCAGAATGCTTTGGTGCATTTTCCATGTGTGACGTGTTTGTCCAAAGTATATTAAAGGCATAGTTCAACACTTTTGGGAAGGTTTATTCACTCTCTTGCCAAGTGTTTGATGAAAAGCCTGATACCTCCTTGACGTCTGTACAGTTAATATGAAGCTACCGCAAGCAGCTGGTTAGCCTAGCTTAGCATAATGACTGGAAAGAAGGAAACGGTTAGCCTGGCTTTGTCCAAACTTAACAAAATCCACCAACCAGCAGCGCTAAAGCTCATTGATCAACATCTCATTTGTTTCATTTGCATGAATACCAGCTATAAAAACAACATGATGAAGTGTTTCAGGGCTTCTGTAGCGACTACGTCTTGACTGGGAGCAGTAACTTCGTCTTCCCTGTTTCCAGTCCTTATGCTAACCTAAGCTAGCTGGCCAGTAGCTGTAGCCTCATATTGATCCATAAATATATTACCTCTCTCTCCCTCAAAAATAATATCTGATGTTATGAATTTGTAAATGTAAAGTCCTTGAATATAATACAACGCTTTTTACACACTTTTTGAATAACTTCTAGAAAAAAAATCTCATATTCAGGCCAATATGGTACATTAGAAATATTGTGGCAGAGACCAGAGGTCTTCACCGGTCCTTACTGGGATGAATGGGATTACCATTTGAAATGTAGTAATTACATTACACTTAAGTTGACTGTGAGCACTTCTTCCATGCTGAGCTAACGTGAGATGCTGATAGTCAGAAAGCCTTCAAACTGTTGGCCGTTTGTTAAACCATACTGTCTGGTTTTTTACAGAAGGTGTGGTGCATGTGGGGGCTTTGTAGTCGTTTAAAGGCACCTCTGATGGAGCTGAGCTGAATAATAAAAGGAATGCAGTGAGTAATGTTAGTCACTTCTTTATGAGTATTGATGATGACATGCTGCTCCAGGTGTTGGTCTTCTGTCTCTGTTTGGGTCTGTACAGCTCGACTGTCTAACCGTCTTCAGGTCGAGGGCGGGTAGTTTTTCATGCGTTCATTTCAGATTGGGTCCAACATTCTGGACCAATGAAGACCTCCAACAATATCACATTGTACATTTGCCACAAAATAAATAAACAAAAAGCATTTTGAGCAGAAACATCTGTCTTCATGTGTATCGTTATGGAGGCAGCTCCCTGATCAGGTGTTCTCCTGAATATTATCAGCAAGCTTTTCAACACACACAGTGTCTGTGTTTTAAAAATGTTTACATGCTCAAATTCCGACTTTCTCAACCCTCTCGGATATGAAAGTGGCATTTAGCGTGAACGTGACGAAGCTTTCAGTGTTACTGCTGAACTGGAGGAAGAGGAGAGGAGTGAAGGGCGGGATGAGGCAAAGAAGAAGAAGAGCATGTGCATGAATGAAGAAGTTTTTAAAAAATGGTTCCCTCCTCTGTTTCCTCCCTGGGTTCTATTATTGCAGAAGAGGAGGAGTTTAGTTTAAGACAGCGCTCGTAGAAAAAGTGGTTTCAGTTTTTTTACAGTTCGTTAAGCTCAGCCATCTCGCAGGAGCTCGTTGACTCTGTTTGATTTAATTCAGCCTGGGTGTTGTGTTCATGTGCTCTCTGTTCATCAGAGTTCTGTTGTATTCCATCCAGTCACGGTGAACATGAACGCTCCTCCTGTCTGACAAAACATTTTCCTCCATCCTATCATCATTCTCTTCCTTTTCTCTCCAAATTCTCTTTTTCCTTTCAGACTTTTGTTTCCTTCTTTCCTGTTCCCATCTTATTTTTCCCCTCCTTTCCTTCCTTTCACTTTACATTCTCTGCTCTCCTCCCTTATCCTCCTTCTTCATTTCCTCTCCTTCCTTTCTTTTTATCTTGCTGTTTTATTCTTTCCCTCCCTTTCTTCCCATCTCTCTTCCTTTTCTTACATCTTCCACTACACTCCCCATTCTCATTTTCTCCTTCCTCGTATCTCCTCACCTCTTCCTTCTCCTCTCTCCCTCCCTTTCTGTCATTTGTTTCCTCACCTTTGCTCATCTTACTTCTCCTTGTCTCCTACTTCCTTTCCTTACCAACAGATCAACAGACAGACAGATAGACAGACAGACAGACAGGCAGACAGACAGGCAGGCAGGAGTGTTCCTTCCAATCAGAAGCCTCAGTTTCGATCACATGCCTGTGGAGGACAGTCCCAGGCCGGCAGCTTTGCTCATGCAGGGTAAACCTTGAGCTCCAGATTTCGGGTAATCGTGTGCCATCACACGGCCGTTCTCACCTCCGAGCCCTGACGCTCCTCCTCCTCCTCCAAAACTGCCCACCGCTGCACCACCTCCTGCTCCTCCTCCTCCTGCTCCTCCGCCCACCATCCCGCCCAGGCTGGTGCTCATCATGGCGGCATCAATGAGCTCCTGCAAGATAAAGGGAGAAAAGGAGTCAATTTAAAATTCAAAGACATATTGATTAACACACAGTCAAGTTCAGTCAATCCTGGGAGGGAGCTCTGGGGAGTCAGGTGGTAAAAATCCATTCAGCTTCTAAAATTTAGGAGAAAAATCTGTTTCAACCTGTCTCAGTCAAAAATAATCCACTCACCTTCGTTCACTCAACTCACATCAATACTATCTCTGACAGTCAAAAACAAAAATCTGCCTTTTCAGAGCATCTTGCTAGCAGCTCTGTGAGGCACAGTGGTGCTGTGAGCTAACTGCTAACATCAGCATGCTACAATGCTCACAATGACTATGCTAACATGTTGATGTTTAGCAGGTATAGTGTTTACCATGTTCACTATCTTAGATTCTATTTGGGGGCCAATCACACTAAGTTTTGGAACTCTAATTCCCATAATGCCTGAGAGGATGTAAACAGGAAGTAGAATCTGATTCCCCTTCTTTTACAGCGTATATTTGTTTACCTTCTGGGAAACTGACACCATGAATAATTCATTTAGCTATTAGCAATTCCTGTAGTGTACCCATGGATTCACAGACAACAGGGACTGTCAACAAATACAAATATATAATTTCATCGTTAAAAAAAAAAAAAAAAAAATCCAATGATGATGGTGATGAAAAGAATTCCCAAGTTAGACGTGAAAATATTCCGGCGACACACTCTGTTTGTCCCACCACGTCTCCACCATGTCTGCCCTCCCTCTCGCTCCTCTCCTGAGTCGGTGAATTAAAGAGTTTATTTTGACCATACCAGAGTTTGAATATGTGTTTTTAATGATAAAATGGAGTCCGGTGACTTTGGCGAAAGCGATATAATGGCTGTTTCTGGTTGACTGGAGGATCCTACTCTTTTACAAAATGGTCTATCTCTGCAGGGATCCTCTTCATAATGTTGTCAGACACTTATCTGAGTCTGTCACAGGCAAAAACAAACACTTTTAGTAGACGTACATTGATGGTGCGTCCAGAGAGATTATACTGCAGCCCATTTCTCAGCTTGCTGGCTGCAGCACTCGTGTTCATTACTGACAAAATTTCCAAAATTGCTGTCTTCATTAGCCACTTAGACACAACATAGTAAAATAGGGTCCATAAACTGGATTTTTTCCCATTTGTTGTGGACCGGCCCCAGTTTCAACCTCTGCAAACAATGAGATGTAGCTTTCAAGATGCAACAGAAATTACAAGTACAGTGCCTCTTGTAATGGTTTGTCCTCTTAAGGACATAATGTGCAGACAGACATTTGAATGGTTTGAACCTGTGTGTTTGTTTTTTTTTTGGATGGAATAAAATGCCATTTTTGATCACTTTTAACAGCCCTACAGGCAGCCATCACTGGAGTGCTACACAGGGGGCAGTAGCTCAGTCCCTGCGAACTTGACTTGGGAGCCAGAGGGATCAAGTCGAGTCCGGTTCAAGTTCAACATTGCAGACTGGAAGCGGGACAGGTGTCAGTTTACCTCCTTGCCCTTGAGCAAGTTACTGAACCCTTAATGGCTCGCCTGAGCGTTTGGAAGCCCCATCACTCAACAGCTCTCCAAACAACTGCATGTCTATGGGTCGTGTGCATGTGTACATTTTGGGCCTATATGTGTGTGTATAATAACAACTGTGAGTGCAAACAATTTGAATTTCCCCCAAGGCGGATTAATAAAGTAATTCTTCTTCAGAAACTTAAAAACATGATTCTGGGGCAAGGTCTGGAGTTATAAGAAGCATCTTTTTTTCCCAACGATTTCTAAGCGGATTTATGGACATTTGCAACTGAAATCATAGATAATAATATCCTCAGGGAGTGTAAGTCACACTGCATCTAAAAATATGTGTATCATGTCTGTGTGTCCACATTTGAAGAGATAAGACTCTGACAATGGGTGGAATTACTGACACAAACGGCAGCTTGAAGTACCTCAATCGCCTCCACAATTACAAACTTCCTGTTGTTTGAAGAATACCTGCGTGCACCTGTCCTTTTCACTTAACTGAGTGTTTCTGCTTCACATCATGAACACATCTGTAGTGGTATGGAACGTAAACAAGCCTCATTATAGGGGTTTTTAACATTTAACTAGGGTGGTTTGGAAAGCACAGTCTTGAATAAGCACCAGTAGTGATAACAATATATGTTGTTTTTGAGTCACAGAACTCTCTCTGTCTGCTCTCAGTGAAACTAATGATGCAGATCCAGACTTAATATCCTGTATCAGGCCTCTGAGGCTCCCACGCTCCCTTGCTGTTTGCTTCCTGGCATCAACAGTCGTCAGGAAGATTGGTACAAATAAATCCCAGGTTTATTTGTTTACCAGAGCAGCTCTAACACTCAGAGCCAGCGCTCCCACATCTGAACAACAAAGTCAAACACTTATCTCCCTCCTGTTTTCACTTCCAAGTTAACAGTTTACAGTCCACCTCTGTCAGCCTCCAAACACTGTAAACACTGGGAGGAACTGTATCTAGCTCTCACTTTAATAGAGGGTTTTAGATTTACAGTCTACATGTGCCGTCAAACACAACAGTCCAGCATCTGTCTCTGCACAAAGTCTATCAATGCTGTTGCCTGCTGGCAGAACAGCCACCTGTTCACACATCAGACAGCAGATTCATGATTTAGTGTCCTGATTATTTTTTTAAACAATAAATAAATAGCATAATGTGTGCCTTATGCAAATGATTTCTCTTCCCGCTCATTAATTTTTCACTCTGAACAACAGTCTGTCACACCCTTAACATACTACAATGCCTCTTAGTTCTTTTTGCCTCAGAAGCACGTTAAATCTTTTCTTATGTTCAGTGTTTAAAAATGAAGATACTATACTATTATATCATATATTATTCAGGGTAACAGACGAATCATAATAGAATTTACAAAGTGCTGTGAAAGTGTTATTTGTTGTGTCCATCGGTTTTGTGATGTGATGTGCGATGCAGCATGTCAGCTCTGCTCGACAAGGTTAAACTTTACGTCTTGTTGAAGCACAAACAGAACAGGGTGTACACTTGTGTTACAGCAAACAAACAGCAGTTCATTGCTTGAAGGTTGAAGATACCAGAACAGTATCACTGGTAAAATGTCATCAGGAAAACAAAGATTCACGTCTTTTCTACAACATAACACAATATTTATGTCATATTTATTGAGTATCAGTAATGTATCAGAGGAGAATGTTTCATGATATATTATGGTATTAACACTTAGTCCCATGTGTGCTGCAGTGCTCCTAAATGTGAATTCATCCACCTCTGCTGCAGGTAACGACAGTGTAACCCTGCTCCACACACCCTCCATCTGCTCAGACTGATGAAATTCTCCACACATGTTGTGTCACCGCTGCCTTCAGGGAGGGTTTTAAGTCTCTGTGCACAAACGCACATGTGAGGAGAATAACAAAAGTCCAGCAGAGACGAGAGTAACAGACTGGAGCTTCTGCTGTGGAGAGAATGGCTCTAATGACATGTTTGTTCCTTCTGAGCAGCCCATCAAAGTCCCTCTACAAACCACCACAGTCTGTAATGAGGCAACCGCAGTTTCATCACATAAAGATGCTGATGATGAAGAGGAGCTCGAGAGCAGAGTATCAGACAAGCAGAGTTCAGTTGATGCACTTTCAGATGGCAGTAATGTTAGTGATCCTGGCCTGTGGCTCCTCGACGTCTGCTGTCTAGAAAACTACCTGAAGCTACAAATAAAGGTGCTGAAAATCAAGGAATAAAACCAGAGCTATGAATGCTACAAAACGATGTTTTCTGCTGTACCATGAATGTTAGTTTATAGCTCATGCAGGTACTTTAGCCAGCAGCAGAAACTTTGCTTTTATTTATTGAGAAATAAATAAATTGAGACTGCATAAACCCTGTTTATCGACAGGATTTCCAGCAGAGGTTTATATGGAGGCCTTGTCTGAAGCAAAGGGTACGTCTGCTGACGTCATAAAAGATTTTAACATTTCTATGAAGCGCAATATTAAGCAAGCAATGTCCTCGAGTCAGTCTGCTCAGCCTATACTGTGAAACGTGTGTGTGTGTCTGTGTGTGTGTGTGTGTGTGCGTGCACAAGGCCACACCATGAATCAAGACATAAAAACACGTGGAATAACATCAAGAACAGGCTGCATACCTTTTCTTTGGATGTCAATTTTAGAAACGGACTGTAAAAATGACATCATACAAGCAACAGTTGAGCGAAGCAGACATCGCTCACGGGGCAGTGTGTCCGGGCGTGCCGGCCGATGGAAACACGAGAGTAAACAGTGCAGGTCTCAAAATATTTTTTAAAATCATCTTTGTTGTGTTTTATGAGGAACAAAATCCATTCAACGCTTTCATTAAGCCTCAATGACACAGAAACGGTGTTTGTGATGATGTGAATTTAAACTTACTGTTCTGTGCTTTTACAATTTGGCAGACTTATTGGTTTCAAAGGAGGCTGAAAGCCCATTCTTTTTAAATAATCTGGTCAGGTATCTCTCCTGTTTTAAATGATTTACATTTAGATTTTTTGATAAATTTACTTACTAATTACTTTACGGACTCCAAATATTAATACAAAGGTGCATCTATCTGTATGCTGCTCCCTGCGCAGGGAATCTGGTGAAAAATGACCTGTATCCTCTGGGCCTGGTTTCACACATCAATTATGTATTTCTAACAGATGAATCAAAGAATAAAATGTGCATTTTTACTTGTTTGATGACACGAGCTTTCAGTGGCACAGCTGATCAAATTGGACTCACCTTCATTCTTCTCGACTCGATACGAGACTTGTAGCAGAACTCAACCAGAGCCACGAGCATGGCCAACCCCAGCCCACCAATCAGGATGTAAAACACACCCGCCACATTGCTCAGACTGAGCGCGCTCGTCTTGTCCTGTCAGCACAGAGAGGTAGGGTCAGGGACAACCAGTCATGGTGCAGATAGTCATGACATCACTATAGACTGAATTCTACTGAAGATGAACTTCATCAAAGTTAATTAAACATATCTTTCTAACTAACCAAACACCTTTTCAGTTATCAAAGGCTGTGATTGAGGCAATGTGACTGTAAAATAAAAACATACTGAAAAGAACACATAAAGGGGCACTCCACTGATTTTACACGTCAAAATCATCTGTCATGACGAAATGATGGATAGAACATGATTTCCCAGTTGAGGATATCAGAGTTTTTAAGTGGATTTTCACGTCACAGGTGTGAAACCTCCATTGGACCACAGTCCAACCAAACAGCCAACCTTGGTCCAATGAGGAAGCACGTTGACAGTGTTTGTGTTATTCTTCTCACTGCCAGAAGAGGGAGACAAAAGTTCCACACTGCCAGTTTATAGAAAATTTCAAACGGGAATATATAAAGGAAAATTCTATCCAGTTGCATTATGGGACATGTAGTGTCCAGCATTTTGGACGTTAACCCATACTTGATTAGTCTCTTTGGAGCCCCCTGACTTTATGGAAGTGCAGTACTTAGTTGGTGAAGCACCCCTTTAATTTTCATCTCCAAAGGAGGGTAAAGTTACCTTCTCCATTGCCCAAACTCACAGCCTTTGACCATCCATATGTATGTATCTGGCACATGCAGCGTCATGCACAGAAATGCAAACAGTGAGGGAAAACTAAGAAAAAATAATCTCCAGTATGGGCTTTTTGTCTTACTTCACTGGTTTCAAATTCAGGTAAAAATTATATACCATTTAAGATTTGCTTCAGTTCTTCATATCAGTTATACCGAGTAAATTAAAACCTGGTATCTGTGCTGTTCTCCACAGTCTATTCTCACTTCTGTCTATTCAACTCATACAAAAGAACAAAAGTTTACTAAATGATCCACAGAAAACATTTCTTTCAGAAAAATGGGGATCTGCTTGGTTGTTGAGCACTGACTGGCTGCGTGTTCTTCTCTCACATGCATCACTTGGCTTTTGGTGGGTGTGACTTAGCTTTCTCATCCAATAGCATGCAGCCTGTTAAAAAAATGAACAGGAGGAAACAGCACTAGAAGTGGGCGGGGCCTGTCTTCAACAGGAAATGCTGTGGGGAGAGCCTATCAGAGGGCTTTCCTCTCCAAACTGTCATGTTAACTTGAGCCAATCAGCTTTTGTGCAATTATACAAAAAGACACTAAAGTCAGACTGAAATCAATGTCAACTACTATTCTACATATATAATTTTAACTCAAAAGAAGATCAGTTGAGAACACATGATGTAAAATGTCCCACCTGCTCTCAGTATGTTAACACTGACATACAGTTGTTGTGGTCATGATGGTGGCACCAATATAAAATACTGAGTAAAGATGCTAGCTGCTAACCAAGGCTAAAGGCCTGGTTAAAATCTGATTAGTGACGTGCTGCATACAGTAGTAGAAGAGCGTGTAAACATGTTGCCTCCCTGGGACCTGGTTTAGTGCATCAATGTTGTCAATAAATGGTAACAGTGTGAATGGAGAAAAATTAAGTAGACAGTTTTTAAGAATTCATCTGTATTATTCTGGCCACTTCCTGATGTCTCTGTGTGGTTATTTGTTATCAAAGCTTTCATCCATAACCAAATGTTTGTCTCATTTCTGCATTTTCAGTCTGACATTAAGTCTTTTCTCCTCGCTGCAACACTGATGACAGAATGATGAACGTTTTCTCCCATTTGTTAGTCACGGACTGTTACACAGCGAGTTCAGAGGAAACAGGAGGTACATGACAGATTGGAGACAAAAACATCAGTGTGTGTTTGTGGGAGAGAGAGAGAGAGAGAGAGAGAGAAGGGAGGAAGAGGAAGGGTGGTAAAGTTGTGGTCAGTAGCTTCAATTTCATTAACTGTTGGTTAGCAGCCATAAACAGAGAGCGAGGGAGGTCGAGAGTCATAGAACAGACAGCAGGAGAGAGAGAGAGAGAGAGAGAGAGAGAGAGAGAGAGAGAGAGAGAGAGAGAAATAAAAAGGAAAATATAGTTGCAATTTTGAAAATCTGACTTTTTTCATCTGCTATGTGTGCAAAAAACATAAAAAAAAATGGCTGTAATGTGGCAGAAAAGCTCCTTCTCTCTTTAGAAAGACAAAATCACCTGAAAAAAAAAAATAACAATAATAATTTTGAGAACTCCATCACACTGCACAACCAGAGGGATGGTCTAAAAATATAAATGTAGATGTGGTACCCAAAGGCATTCTGGATTTGCGATGGAAAGTGATGTAAAAAGTCACATTTTTAACAGAGGCCCTCGCTTGTCTGTCAGTGGCTGCTTCCAGTGAACTGTGCTGACCACAGAACATTCTGGAGAACAGAAGGAAGGCTGAGCAGAGAAAAGCCTCTGAAGAAATCTACTGATCTGGAGACATGAAAACCCCTTATCTCCAAAAAGTCTGCTTTGTCAGAATTGGCTAAACCCCAGCTCATTTTCTCATCAATTTGCATAAATTCATCTGATTATACGCAGACTTTGTAACAAGTTTTGAGGTAACTAAGTTCATAAAGTGCACTCAGCATTAAAGCGAGCGTGGACAGCCTCTCAGTTTAAGTTCACATTGGAGTCATGAGGTTTTCACGTTTTCAGAACTCTCAAAAGTGTTCATGTTCATGCGATTTATCCTCCAGCACTTCAGAACGGTCAGCTGAGCAGCAGCATTACACTCTAAAAACAAAAAGGTTTTCTCTCCAAAACAGTATTTTAGATTATAATATAAAGAGGCAGATATCTGTGCTGGCAGGGGCTGAATTTGAATTTGTCATTGTACATCATGTTTTGAAGTTAGAGGAAAAGTTTTCTTAGGAAACACTCCCATTCGCTTTCTTTCTGAGAGTTAGATTAAAAGATCGATGCCAATGTCATGTCTGTAACGTGAGTGTGCAACTGGTTAGCTTAGTTAGCATAAAGACTGGAAACAAGCTAGACTGGTTTGGTTGAACAGTTACAAAATACACCTTCCAACAGCTCTAAAAACAACACTTCAAACTAATCGTTGGCTTCATCAGAGCCAAAATTTTGTTTATGCTTTTTTTTTTGTACAGATTAACCAAAAGTTGGACTTTGGAGGTGGATTTTGTCGCCTATGGACAGCCAGGCTAGCTGTTTTCCCTTGTTTACAGTCTTTGTGCTAAGATAGACTAATTGACTATCTTTAACCTTATATTTAACCGACAGATATGTGACTGCTATCAATAATTGATCTCTTATATTGGCTTACAGTACATATTATGAATTTGTATCTACAAATATCTTCCACAAAATCAATTTTTGCATTACAACTGCACAAAAGAAAAAAAAAATAAAATCCAATTCAGTTCTGACAGATGCCATCAGGGACTGAGGAAGAAGAGCTTTAACCACAGCTGAAGAGACAGCTGGCTCTTTGGTGAAATCTTGCTTGCTTTTCCTCAGTCTCTAGGTGTCAAGTTTCAAAAAGCTGACTCTGAATTTAAAGAACTGAAGTTGTAATTTGTTGCAATAGGTATGGTCAGAATTGCACCTGCAACCACCCCAACCACTGTTGTCACAGTGTATTGACAAACCCTGGAGTATACATCTACATCATTGCAGCAAAGTGAGAATTAAACCATTGGAAGTCAGCAAGAACAACATTTTCAACTGCTGTTAAAGCCTTAAAACCCTCTATTCTCAGTCAGTTTCTTACTGCGATTAGGTGCCAAAATGGAGAAAAAAAACAAAAAACAAAACAGCTGTCCTGATAGATTACTTATCATGGGTCCACCCTCTAATAGGGTCACGGACTCATACTCATAGAAATTGAGTTACATCCATGTAACTACTTTTCCTACTAGAAGTACAGTTGACAATACGTTTTTCTTTTCAGAGTGTAGCTGCTGAAGTTTGGGGTTCTGGGGTGTGGGTCTGATGGGGGTAGGGAGGATGGGGTAAACCAACACATGACCTTGGGACCAGGCCAAGCAACCTCAAGAACTGACCTTTCTGCCGGAGTCCTTGTGTCCACACTCCCCCTTGTCATACCACCACTTGTTTTTCAACTTGTCTAAGACGGCTTGTTCATTGAGCTTCAGTACTGCTAGGTTTACTGGGATTCTTCAAAAAACCATGAGAGGAAGGGAGGGGGGTTGGGAATAACATAAATAACATTATGCACCTCCATGTTATCTTATGTTATTTTTCAGCTGCACAGTAACAGGGCTGCAGTGGCTACAGCAGCAGCGGCAGCAACGGTTTTAGCAAAACTGGCATCTGCAGCATAGATGCTTTGGTACGCTACTGAGAACACCTCAACAACAGAAAGAAAAACAAAACCAAACAAAAAACAGGCACAATCACACATAAAACAGTTTTGGAAAATGTCAGTGTCAAAGTGATATGCGTTAATACTCCATCTAGCTTGCTTTAGCCTAACTCCCTACGTGCAAGATGTGTATTACTATATCACTTTGGGTAACCGGCAAGACCCGAAAACACTCTGGGATCTTTGGACTTACTGAGTCTGCTGTCCAAGAACCAGAAAACATAGAAACTATTTTGTGGTGGAGAAAGCTAGAAGGATTACTGCAGTTTAACATTTTGGGGGATGGGGTCAACAGTGTCCAAAAACAAGGAATTGATGCTCTTATTCATGACTGATTCAAAAGGTAAGATGATCAGAGGGGGTATTTTACTCGGCAGGCTAACAGGATAATCCGTTTTGTTTTGTTTTTTTTAAGTTGCTTCTATCAATAATTTCAATGTACAGATGTCCATTGCATAATGTCTGAACACTTATACTTTATCATACAAAAAACACCTAAACCAGTGACCAACCTTCCTTTCCCCAGAATATGAAAAATGGTGCTAAATGTGGTTTTTATGCTGACCTCACAAAATGCATAAACTAGTCTTTTCAATATGGAGTTTGTATCAAGGTTTAGCTACTCTGGTGCCAGGGCTTGATACGAGGTAAGTGCTCGAACAGGTGAGTCACTGGGGTGCCTATTACAGAAATAACAGCATATTTCTTGGATCGTGCTGAAAAACTGCTCCTAGCAATTGTGACCAGTTTCCTAAGGGACTGAAAATGATGTAGGTGGCATGTATAATGTCAGTCATTATTGACCTCATTACGGAAAAATTACTGCTTTCCCAAACCAATGATGTTTGTGCATCAGTTTTTAGTATTCTGATATGTTCAAAACAAGAATACATCATAGATCCGCCCTGATTCTACTCCTTAAACAAGCATACAAGATAATGTTTAATTGGACATTTTCCAATCCATTTTGGATTAAATCAGCCTGTTGCCTCTATTAACTGGGATCTCTGCTCTAAAGGTCCTGTTTTGATATGAAAGCTTTCTAAGTGTGTTTTACAAAATACCCCCTGGATCAGAAGGTGAGAAGTCAGAAATTTTCAACAGGGTCTGACAATGAATCATTTTAATGGATAAAATCACCTCCTATTCCTGAGGTGGAACCAGTGTTATTACTTCTGTGAAAGACACCAAGCAGTGGATTCCAGGATAGTTTCGATGGTGCCATCTGGAGTGTTTTATGCTTGATATAGAAGTTGTAGGTTGTTGCCGGTTACCCCTGTGTACCAATGCCTGTCGTTACCCGTTGGGGGTTACGGTGATCTGACCTTGGAGTCCCCTCCCCCGGTGCCGCACTCTCCTTTGTCATACCACCATCTGTTTTTCAATTTGTCCAACAGGCCCTGCTCGTTCAGTTTTAATACTGCCAAGTTAACAGGGTTTCTACGGGGATGATAGTAATAAGGGATAGAAGGGAACTATGTGTTAATGAGCAGAGGACTGCCATATTGAAGATAGCAACATCATTCGATCTACTTACGACAGGGATGTTATTATTAGAGTAATAATAAAATGAATGGTTCTTTAAAGGACATTTTCACTGCTCCTCAACCCAGACTTTGTTAAAATGTTCTTTCCCAACATCCTCATTATGTTTTAGTCTTTGCTGATTTAACTAAGATGACGGACGATGATGATAACATGAACATCAAACAAACATATACATCAACATCAAGTTGATGTTCATGTATGTGATACTCTCCGCACATATCTGTAAGTGACCATATAACTTGAATCAGTGACATGGAACATTCGGGGGATGGTGCTTACAGGTGAGCACCTGGGGGTCAGGTGACTCCTGGGGTATGTAACATAACAGCACGAAAAAGCATCTTGAAACCATTACGTTACGGTCTCAACAATAAAGAGGTGATAGGGGTTGACTGAAATAACTGTTGGCCAAGAAGCTGGTAGGAAGATTTGGACATTATGGATTTGGCTCTTGGATTTTCATGTTTCTTGGGGTGAAAAGGCCCATTGCTTTTATTTCACAATCAGATAAACATTTGACTCACTTTTAGGCACTTCAGCATTGGCTTTGGAACAAAACTCCTTCACAGGGGTTGGTCAAAACCTTTTATTCACCTTTGGAATGTGCTCTGGTCCAATGACTGACCATCCAGGCTCTTTTCAATATAAGCAGACTATTGTTGACCTCAACTGGTTATCATTCATCCTTCTCAATACATGCAGAGTTAAGAGCTGTGTTCTTAATTCAGGATCAGGGTGTTATTTATGTCTGATTCACCTTGGCCACTTAAGCTAAAACGTTATTCTCAATATGATAAAGGGAGAACTTTGATGGTTTGGGAAGGCACTCAAATTGAGCCACTGCTACTTCACAGTCAGACGAGCCATTTCAGAAGAATCCTACAAAGAATCTCTCTTGGAAGTCTTCCTTTGGACATGTCCAAAGCACGACAGACTGGGAGGCCAACCATGGGTAAAACTTGGACATGCTCCCACCTGGCCTACAATCATTTGGGGATCCTCCAGGACAGGCTGGTGGGAGTTGTTGGGGAAAAAAAATTGTATAGGCCGTGACGTGTGAATGGATTGATGGATAAAATTGCTCCACTGGCTTGTGTTGAATTCAGTGATCAGAGGTAGCAGAAAGGCCAGTTTTTGTCTGTGAGGCATACAACTGAAGGAAAACAACATTTCAATATGGTCTGGGTAGAAAAGCAGAAAATGTATTCTATTTCTAACTACTGCGCAGCAAACTCAGGTTGCATTTATTTCCATTCATTACCTGGTAAGTAAAGAAGGAACAACAGTCAAAGGTTTGGACATAAACACCATGTGGAACATGTTGACACAACAAGTTCAGGTGTAATAAAGGGAAGTGGGTGGCAAAATGTGTTTTACACTTGTGCCAATTTCCTACCATATGGTATTCCCCTGCACAACACAGAAATATCTACAAGATGCCTGTTGTTCCCTTTTACATAACAGTGATGATCAAAGCTATAGATTGGCAGTAAGGTAGGTGATGTTTCTATGGTGATGGCAAAGAAACATGAATTAATAAAAGGGACAAACACAATAATTAATGACTGCAACAGCAAAAGAAGAGTTTTGTTCTACAGTGCATTAAGTGTATAAAATATACATTAGTTAAAATAATGAATAACAATTCAGTGTAAAGCATAAATAGTCCAGTTGAAACTTGAATAAATTCAAAAATGATTGCATTAATGCAACAACATTTTTTAAAGAACAATCAATTTGTAATCTTAATAAAACCAGGAACAGCTGTTCTGATGTGTAAGAAATTGAGGCATAAAACTAAAATAGATTGTATTTCTTGACACAAATGAAGTTACCATTAAACTTTGGTCAGAATGGTGGTTGGCCATAACAGTGCAGCAATCCAACTTTCAATGACCAAATTATGGGATTGTTATCTCAATCAGGTGTTAGTCAGTACACCATCAAAGCCATTGCTGTCAATCATTGGCCAATAAACAGGTTTACATTTGGCCTGCTTCACCTGGACTAGAAGTATGAGTAAAACTTAACACTACATATTCTTGACATTGCTTATTATCTATTTTAATCAATCCATTAGAAATTGTAACTGTCATTTTGGAACAATACTCTCCAAATGATCTACTTTGAACAGTCACCATATGTCATTCTGCAACAGTGATTCCGTAACAGCAGACAAAGCAGCCATATGAGCGGAAATCAGATGATTGTAGTTTTATCAGTGGAAGTGGTGAAATGAAGTATTTGACTTGTCAGCTGTTAGTACTGAGAGCTCCTCAACCCAGAGACAGAGTAAAGAGTCTGCTCAACTAGAACTTGTGACGTACTATTTTTGACGTGTACTGTAAAGGTGTTCAGGAATTAAGTGGCAGCTGATCAAACCTCTTTGTTCTCCTTTCAAAAATGGTTAACGATTTTGTGCTTTCAACACCATGCACATGAATAAAGACAGAGAAGTCAACAAAGGCACATGACTTCAATGCCTCTGTTTTTTTTTTTCCACCAAAATGTGAATTTAAGTCACTGTTCATGAACTGTATAGAGCAGAGCTACCAGCAACTCTCACCTGTCAATTTGTTTTACACAAACCGAAAACCATTTCACTATGAAGGCAGAAGAATGTGAATGGAGCCTACACACACACACACACACACACACACACACACACACACACACACACACACACACACACACACACACACACACACACACACACACACACACACACACACACACACACACACACACACACACACACACACTTTTTCCAGTGATTAATTTCGTAACATACAAGAACACACAAATTTTGACATTCAGCATGTGCTTATCTCATCTTTGGAGTAATTTACTTGCTCTGACTCTGGGTTGGCTGTAAAATGCTGATGTGAAGCAGAAAGAATGAGAACAAGATGTTCTCTCACAGAACATCTGATAAAAACATGGAAAACTCCACTGATGTCTGAAACACTGAAAGGGAAGAACATGACTTTCGAATGCTGCTGTCAGGTAAAAATAATGTCACTCAAATTCCAGTTTTGATGAAATCCATGTTCAACTGAGTTAAGATTTTTAGATTTTTATTTAGTTTTGATTTGATTTGATTCATGTTCATATATGAACTAATTCGATCAGCAAATATTCAGACTAACTGAACCTCCACATACTTGAACTGAACCAGAGAAATGAGGAATGAATAAAGAAAATTAATGATCTGTAAGGCATGACTAGGTGGCTGCTGTTTGTACTGGTGTTCTGCATGGTTGCCATCACATGGCTACGTGGATTTTGTGTGACATCAGACTGTTTGATGAACACTTAAGCAAAGGACAATTACCTGAAAATTGAACTTAAGGACAGCACTTGTGTAAATGTACTCCATCATTATCTAGGTTGGATGTTAGACAGCTCAGTGTGACTGCTAGAGAGCTTTGGTACACCTGGTGGTTGCAAGGATATCACACAGTGGTTACTAGGTGCTTGTATGGTTTCTTACTGTGGTGATTCTGGGTGATTTCAGGGTGTGCTGCAGAGAGTACAGTGTATTTCTCTATTGTTAGGGAGTCAGGATCATCTATCATTCTTTTTGATTCAGTTGAAATTCATATTTAATTCAGTAACTATTAAGCAAACAAACGTGAATGAGGCAGCCTTGTTATTTAATGGGAGGTTTTATCTGACAGCAGCAATGCGCAATGCCCTTAGATAGATAGATAGATAGATAGATAGATAGATAGATAGATAGATAGATAGATAGATAGATAGATAGATAGATAGATAGATAGATAGATAGAACTGTCAGTATGAGGATGATTGTAGAGGCAGAGACACAGGCAGGCTGGCAGTCAGACAGGCTGAAGAGATGTCACGAAAACAGACAGGTAAACAGGCCGACAGATCAGAAACAGGTAGACAGACTGAAACACTGAGACAGACAGACAGAAAAACACACATATTGACAAAGACAAACAACAGAGAGAGAGAGAGAGAGAGAGAGAGAGAGGAAGAGAGACAGAGAGAGAGACAAGACAGACAGACAGATTAAGAGACTGACAGTCGGACAGACAGACAGACAGACTGACAGACAAACACACAGACAGTAAACAAGTCTAAAACCCAAATCTGACATACTGCTCTGTGAGGGTGAGCTTACTCCTTATGTTTTCATATATATAAATGTTTGGAGTAAACAGAAAATACACAAAGTTTGTTGTTATCTCTAACACTTGGATGCTCTGAGCCCTCATCCAAGGACTCCACGCATCAGTTTGGACATGTCCTGTGGGTTGATTTTAATTATGTGTGTGAACAAGTGCTCCTTGCTCTGCAGCGGTGGGACCAAGTCAGTGTTATTCAAGTATTAGTTAAGTTTTAGCTCTTCACTAAAAGTCCAAAGTCAAGTCACAAGCGCTAAACTTCAAGCTTAAAGTCCCTAACAAGTCATAATGCATTTTTTTTGCCTCTGAATATGGAAAGGGATTCAGTTATTTCAAGACATGAGGCTTAAATCCACATTTAGTCAAAAGACTTTGTTAACAAGGTCAAAGTGAATCTGAAGTGATCTCACCCATGACTTGAGTCCACACCTCTGCACATCAGAGACCACTGCTTAGATCCCAGATCACTGCCATATTCTACAATTCTACAATCGTTTTAGGTTTAAAATATATAAATTTAGTTTGGTTCATGTCCCATTGTTTGACTAAATCTCCTTTTTACTTCTTAATCCATTTATCTAAATCTGATTTAAAACCATGAGAACAAAACTTATGAAAGAACATTTCTCTTTAAAAGGACACCGAGTTTAATAATTGGACATGTGCAACGTGCTGATGACGTGGATCAACCTGCTGACACTATTTGGTACAATTAATTGTGTTTGCACATGTCTGGTTTGACTGAGCTAATTTCCCACAAAAACAGACAAAACAGGACACCAACATTAACCCCACATTCACCGTCCCCTGTCCAGAGATTCAGAGTGTACCTGAGGGGCGATCCTTTGGGTGTGGCCACTCCGTAGCCTTTAGAGTCAAGATTGCCTCCTACTTTCATGGTGTCACAGGGCTTCCTCTGCTCGATGTACTCATTCATGGACGACTCCAGCAGGTAGGCGTACTTCCCCTTCGACTTTCTGACTCTAATCACACCCTCATTGGTGTTCTTGACGAACACTGAAGGGTCTGCGCTCCGCATGTACGACCACATCTTCTCAAAAACTGCTATCTTTGACCGCTAAAGAAGGAACAGATAGGAAAGACAGAACAAGATTATTAGGGTATCATATATTGCATGTTACTGGGTATGTAGGACAACATAAAAGGAACAAAGAGCCCTCACCCTGAAGAACTCTTTGGTGGAGCCTCCGTCCAGGGTCCCGTAGGCGATCTCTGTCTGCTTGGCCAGGTCCTCTGCGCTCTCTATGGGGGACACCATCCTCTCCACAGTGAGGAAGGCTGCCAGGTTGGCTGTATAGGAGGAGATGATGATGAGGGTGAAAAACCACCAAACTCCTCCAACGATTCGACCTGAGAGAGACCTGGAGAGAATGAGGAGGGAGAAAGCAGATGAATCGCAAGCTTGGTTTCATTATTTACTCAGGATAGTCCCACTGAGAGCAATGCTGTCTGTCTGAATACTGTGCTCACGCTACACAGTCTGGACTGTGGGCTGCTGAGAAGCTCCATTAGAGCAGCTGGAGTTTAAGTAGTTTGCTCAAGGGTACCTCAAAGGTGGCAATGAAGGAGGACCGAGTACCACTTTAGGCATGTTCATAGTGTTTACGTTTTTTCAACCTGCGCCACAGCTTAATCTGTTTATGCTTCTACTTGGCTCTATCGTCGGCAAACATAAGATCATATTTATGCAGACTGTAACCTTCCTGCAGCTGAAGAGAGAAAAGACTGAAACTGTGTTTACAGCAAAGGTTCAGAGGCAGCACGTCTGTGTCTTCTTCAAGTCCCAATTCCTTAGAAGCAAGGTTAAAGCTGTAGCCTCCTCTATGTTACACACAAAGAGAAAACGTATAAAAATATTCAAAATATTTTAAAGAGAGAGATAATGATTGATGATGATTTCTTATCACCCTCCATTCTTGAATGTAGCTTCAATGGATCTCTGTAGTTTGTAGTGTTATAGTTAATGACTCTGTATTGCAGGGTTTAATGAACCTTGATGAAACACCCCAATGAAAACAGGGCCTAATGAAGGTGACCTTGGTTGGTTCGTCTGCCTCTCTGTGGATCCAACATTTTGTTTTAGGCATTAAATCTTGACGAGTGCTGCTGATATCACCTTGAGCATTGATATGGATAATAGTCCCAAGAGGATGATCCCGAAAGATTTTGGTGGTGCCATGACCTTTTGTCTGGTATCACCACTGGGTCAAAATTCATCCATGACCGGTGCAGATATTCAGTTCTCAATGACAGAAAGCAAAGAATGTTTGCTGTTTTTACCCACCAGAGAGGCTTCAGTAGCAACATGTGCTCTCTGCTGAATCACTGGACAGATAACACACGAGTTACTCTTATTCTTTATGTCCTAGAGTAGGTGTGACAAGTGAATAAAGGAGAGGCGGTTCTGCCTGCAGGGACACACAAACACAGGCGTCCATACCTCACATCAGGGTCAAACACATCGACACTTTCACACAAATCGCATCATACACCAACACACACACAAACACACACACTCCTCCGGTCCTAACCAGCTCGTCTAAAGGTGACCCTGTGTGATGTGTAGCGTTAACACACACACGAGTCCAGTTGGACTTCATGATACACTCTCTGCAGTGTTGAAGGAAGCATTCAGATCCTTTACTCAAGTAAAAGTACTAATACTACACTATAAAAATACTCTGTTACAAGTATTGAATTGAATATGTAAGTAAAAGTATGTAAGTATATTGAGGAAAATGTACTTAAAGTATTCAAAGTAGAAGTACTCAATGCAGAAAAATGTAAAAGCAGGACTTTACTGTTGGAGTTAATTTGTTGATCCATTAATCGATTGATTAGTTTGGAAAAAATCTGAAAACGGGAATAAATGCGTTCACAATTGTTTGGTTTGTCCAATCAACAGTCCAAATCTCCAAATTATTAAAAATGATTAAAAGAAAAAAGCAGCGAATGATGATTGAGATTGACCAGCTGTCTTAACACACACACGCTATCTGCATGCTACACATACAGTAAATAATGTATGTTGTAAGGAGATGTTTGACTACAGCATCGGTTTAATGAGGTTCTGAAAAAGCAATCAAAGCACACACACAGTGACACACACACTCATACATATATAAACACACACATATACGTTGACAAAACAACAAAAACACACAGACAGAGTGCAGTAGATCCAGAATAGAAACTGCCTCAGGCCTTCACACGGCTGTAACATACAACGAACTCGGCAGCACGTCACACAGGATTGTATGTTTCATAACATCGTGTGTGTGTTTGAGTGTGATGATATGTCTACATTAATAAGTGCTGTACATCACTGACGGTATGTTCCTGTATCTGTGTATCTCAGTCTGCCTTTGTACTCCCATGTTTGTGAGGACATTTTGTCTGTTTGTGGGTTAAGGGTCAATGAAAGTACCCGTTATAAAGAATGGACCATTTCAGAATAATATAATATAATACTGCATTATAATCAATGATGTATTTATGTGTTCATCACTTATATGTTGCAGCTGGTAAAGGTGGAGTTCTAGTTTCTAGCTTCTAAATTATCTCAGCCTACAATCGAAATAATCAAGTAAAGTCCGAGTACCTCAAAATTGTCAAACGAGTTTATACAGAGCTGATGAAGCCCATCACTATCTGACTGTATGCTGGAGTTTTTAAATCTGGGGTCTGTGGTGACATTCCCACTCTGGCCACTAGGAGTGATGTGTTTCACTTCAACCAGCAACGACTGTTTTACCAGAGCTGAAGGAGGAGCAAGCCTAGTGACGGAGTAGCTACAGCGGCCAGTTGCATGGAGGAGCTGATGGCGTCATAAGCACATTGACAGTGTTTGTGTAAGTACCTTCATTGCCACAAGGGGGAGACAAAAGTTCCGTGCTGCAGGTTCACGTACAGTACTTGACTAAATGCATTTAGTTACTTTCCATCACTGTTTGACACACAGGTGTTGCGTTTGTCCATGTGTCCTACCTGGGGGAGATGTCACAGCCCTGCTGCATGAAGGCCCCGAGTGAGAACCAGAGAGAGTTAAAGATCCCAAAGTCATTGGTGTGTTCTGCAGTCTCCTTTTCCTTCTGCTGGTTCTGGTTCTGGACCTGAGCCTGGGAGTACCCTGAGAAATCAAACAGAAAACCAACAGATGAAAATCCAAATTTCACGTTACAATAATTAAAATAAACAAGATAAAAAGCCTAGATGATGGTGATGACGATGATGATGATGATGATGGTGAGATACCTGGAGAGTGAGAGAGCTCAGAGGATGAAGCTGGCAGAGCTCGTCGAGAGGCAGAGGAGGGCAGAGTTTCATCTTCATCATCAGAGTCTTCACCCTGCCATTCATAAGGACTGAAACGACTCACCTGAGACACAGAGAGACACAAGTACTATCAGCTTCATGTAGGCTCAGTTAAAGTATCAGCAGTGAAAGTACTGGTTCTGCAGTAAAACGCCTCCTCTGCCATTTTCTTCGCCAAACTACGTGCCCGCACGAAGTATTCTTTAGATACTCCATCTCACCAGAAAGAGCACCACGCTGACTCCGATGTAGGCGAAGACGATGCACATCCAGATCTCGTAGGCCAGCGGGTCGAGGAAAGAGAAGACGCCCGGTTTGGATTTGGTGGGTTTCTTGATCATGATGGAGATTCCCAGAGACATGAAGGGTTTGGTGAAGTCGATCACCTGCTCGCGCACCAGAGTGATGGTCAGCGGGGCGACCGCCACGTCGGCCTTCTGCAGAGAGGAAGAGAAAATTTGTCTTACAAATCTGATAATCCATCCATTTTCTTCTGCTATCTGGGGTCGGGTTGGGCAGCAAGCTGAGCAAGAAAGTCCTGATGTCTCTCTCCCAGCAGTGTTTTCAAGCTGCTCCTGGGGGATCCTAACATATTCCCAGGCCAGATGAGGAATATAACCCCTCCAGTGAGGTCTGGGTCTGCCTCAGGTCTCCTCCTGATGCCCAGGAGGCATCCTGATCAGATGTCTGAACCACGTCAACTGGCAACTTCAGACATGAATGAGCAGCAGCTCTCCTCTGTGCTCCGTCCAGATCCCCGAGCTCCTCACCCTGTTTCTAAGACTTGTCATGTCGACCATCTTTACATACAGTGACTGGTCTGTATGTGTGTATTTGTGCTTTTGTGTGTGTTTTCCATCATCATTTCCTTTTGATTCTCTTCTGTTCATAAAGTTAAAACATGTTCAGCTGAAGAACATACAGTATACATCATATCCCGTATGTTTGTTTCCATTTGCATGTTGTTTTTTACTCTGTGCATTTATGGTGCATTCTGTAACCCTTGAATGGAGTCTTTTTCATTTTTTAAATCAATTAAAAAACCTTTTGTTCATTTATTAATTTATTCATTTTTTTGATCACGAGCTCAGTCTGTCAGATTTGCTCTGTAGGGAAGTTTGTGTCTGTCTGCACCCTCCTGTTTAGTTTTTTTTACCAAGTTGCAAAATTGTTGTTTGTTCCAGTCGATGTTCTCAAAACAACTTTACAAACTACGAACATGTACAACTTGTTCATGAACATTTGTGCTGATTAGAGTTACTGGTCTTGATGTTCTGGCGTAAATATCTACTTGAGAAAAAAAAATATAATAATTTTTTCCTTTTCACTCTTTGTTCGTGTTTACATGTTGCTTGAGGTCTGGATTTGACTGATTCACATCAAAAGTGAATAAATTCAGCACTACGTGGCAGTGGTTCATAGCACTTAGGGCGAGTGACCCCCGAGTTTAACAAGAACTACATCATTTCCTTCTTATTTTGAAAATATTTAGTTTCCTGGGGAAGAAGAATAATCCAGTATTACAAAAAAGCATTGCTGCTTTATTTTTTTGTACATTTATGACGTGTTTTTAAGGATTTACATCTTCTGAAGGAACCAATGAGCTTAGAGAGCCACAGTCAGTAAGTCAGACTAACACTTTGCTGGTTTGGGTCTTTTCATTGTATTTGTTGAAACAAAGAGAAATGGAGAATAACCGACCGCATCTTTTAGGTAGGCTAACTTTAAAATTTCACTCTCAGTAAAGTTGTAGCTTCCAGCTCAGAGAACTGTGACTGAATGGTTGAGGTCTGGTCACACTCACCCCGTACACCAGCTCTCCCACCATGCCGTTCCACATCTTTGTCTCAGAGTCTCTGGCGCCGTACTTGCCATCGCCCACCAGCTCGAGCCGGTAGACGAAGCCAACGTGTTTGGCGATCTCTGAGGCCAGTTCAGCACAGTAACCTTCGTACTTGTCATTTCCTTCCAACTGCTCGTGGTTCTTCTTCAGCATCATGTATGGAGCTTCCTGTGTGGAGACAGACGGCGGTCAGATTTAGATGTATTGGATTTGAAAGGACAGCACTTTTTTTATTCAATTTAATTTAAATTTAAAACCAGGTAAGCTGCGAACATGTTTTCCCAGTCTTACCAGTATGGTGGTGACTACATATGTCCTGTTCTGCAGGCCATAAAACTCCTCCACAACTGGCCTGTAGACAGCTGTGTTCACGTAGCCTCTCCTCTCGTTCCAGTAGCCGATCTGAACACACACAGCAGCAGAGTTACACCACAAGTCTTCAGACTCTGCTCTGTGTCTCAGCTATAATCTGACAGGTGCGTTGTTTCTGTTAATCTGTGTTTTTCTTCCGTAGGTTCAGTCGCAGCTGCTTTCCTTGTCTGTTAGTTTTTGTTTTGCTTTTTTTTTCACAACTGAAGAAAAACAAGGATACATCAGTTTTTCAAAATGCAAAACTCAGCACTCAGCAGAGGATATGAGGGGTGTAATTAAATGTAAGTTGGTAGCTCCTGAGTTTAGCTTCTGTGGCTTCTGTTTTGGTCAGACAGTGAGCTGTGTTGGTTGCTGGTTATTTGCTGCACAGCAACTGGTTCCAATAAAGATGCAGTAAACACTAAACCTAACTTCCAGGCTTGAAAATGGTGCATTTGAGGCTTCTGTGTGTCATCTCATAAACTACAAAGCAAGCACAATTATGTCCCTTATTACAATGATAATTCATACTATAATACTGTGCTGTCTGATGGGTTTTAAAAGAGAGCTGAGAGTCTGCAGGTTTTCATACCAAACAAGTGCTGCAGCAGCTGATTTCACTGATGATCACACCTTTAATCAGAGAAGAGGGAGCTAATCACTGAAATGAGCTGATGTAGCGAAAACCTGCCGACTCCTGACTCCGAGAGTGTGACTCCACACAAACTCATCCAACAAAGGAAAACTACGTGCAGCAGCAGCACCTTCCTGGGTCCGGTGTGGCTGAGCTCCATCACAGTCAGAGTGTAGTTGGTGCGATGTCCTCGCTCATCAAACTGAACCCAACCCGTCAGCCCCTCCAGACGCACCTGCAAACACGCACACGTACACAACACTGTGACTTCTGCAGCACTTGCATCAGTGATTAATGTGTGGATGCTGTATATTTGTGTGTCTTTGCTGACCTGTTGCAGTGCTCTCTGTATGTCGATGCCCTGTCCCCAGGGGGCGGGAGGGTTTGCCAGACACTCCCCTGCATTGCCACGGCGAGAGATGTCGATCCGTTGCCGCCGCAGGTTCTGAAAAGCCGTCGCCATGACGCTGACGCCATCGTAGGTCAGAGCTCCTGTGTACTGAAGATGACCGTAAGGTTCAGCAGCACTTTATGAAATGACGATGTTGATAAATGATTGATGCTATTTATGACCAGCCGTTTAATGACCATTCATTGTATTTGCATTCAGTAATTATTTGTCTGACAGCTTTACTTACTCATATTACTGTTTTTTTTCCTGTCCAGTGAAAACCACATATCTCCAAATCTGTTGATTTTGCATGTTTTTTTTAAGGATTAAATGTTCCTTTATGGATTGAGAAAATTCTGCTGCTTCTTAAGTTAAATAAACTATCTATAAACCCTCTCAGATTATTTGGAAATTGCCTTATCACAAAGCTGAAAAGAGGCTGTTTTTCTGAGCTCATTAAAAGTTGACTTTTTAGAGATATGTGTTTCTCACGGGACAGCAGCAGTATGATCTTATACAATATGATGCATTGCTATCAATTAAACTACCAAACAGTCAAACAGCAGTTCAACTTAGCTCAATTATAAACATCTACAGCAGTAAAATGCAACATACACATTAATGCAGCAGTAATATTAATCCAAAAACAGATTTTTACTTTTAAATTAAGGTTAAGGTTTGAATTATTTAAGTTTCTGAATATTCTTTGTGTATACCCTGAGCCTCCTGCGGGCCAGTTTGAGGTCTTTGCTGTCGAAGTCCAGCCAGTCCTGGTTGACCTTCTCCACAGCTGGATCAGACCGGTTCACCAGCTGGAAGCCCGTCACATTCGGCCCGAGCTTCTGAAACTCTGTTATGTTCAGGTCCATGAAGCCCTGACGCACACACGCGCACGCACGCACGCACGCACGCACGCACGCACGCACACACACACACACACACACACACAATTTCACCGACTTAACTATGGCCAAGCACTTCATCAAAATATTACTGAAATCACTGTTTGGCCAATCGCAGTACCTGCAGCAGTTTTTTATAAAGACAAAATGTGTCACAACATACATTATGAAGCTACAGAGACGCTCTGGTCTTTCAGTAAAAATGAAATGCAAAAATTATCATTTCCACTTAAATCGTGACTCATATCGCAATCGCAATATCATCCTCCAGTACACAGACTCACCAGATTGGCCAGGATGTAATGGTAGTTCTTCAAGTTTCTTCTCTGAGCTGCAATCTGAGCGAGAGAGAAGTCAGAGTAAATGATATGCTAATTACATTTTTCTGATGGTTCTAATGATGATGAAAAGCATCCATTACACATTCATCTGCATGTGTGTGTGTGTGTGTGTGTGTGTGTGTGTGTGTGTGTGTGTGTGTGTGTGTGTGTGTGTGTGTGAGAGAGAGAGAGAGTCTCTCAAACAGCTGCCAATTGGAAGATTCAAATTTGTCTTTGAGGAATTAATTGCCCATCTTTGCTATCAGGAAGAGATGGAAAGAGGGGGGGGGGAGTCTCCTCAGATTGATGAGTCAACTAACAGAGGACAGGAAAGGAGGAGAGGGGGAGGAAAGGGCGAAGAGAGGAGAAAGAAGAGGAAGGGAGAAGAGAGGTTATAGAGAAGGTGGTGAGAAGGAGGTGGAGAGGGAAACAGCTGTGGAGAGGAAAGGAGGAGACAGAAGAGGAGGAGGAGGAGGAGGAAGCAGGTGCTGGCTCCCTCTCATGTCCAGCTCCTAATGAGCATCAGTTGATGAACATTCACTAACACAGCTGGTCTGCGGTGCTGAACACTACTTGCTGCTGGAGGACGGAGGGAGGAAAAAACTATTTGAACAGTTCTCCTCCTCGATCCCTCTATCCTCTTCACATCCACCTCCTCTTCTTGCCTCCTATCCTCTGTGCCACTTCCTTCTTGTTGTTGGGGTTTAACGCAGAGCAACCAATCAAAAGCAGCGCTCCAAAAGGATGTGAGAAAAAGAAAAGCAGCGGGTAAGAAAGTCCACTGAAACTCAGTCTGTGAGGCTTCATGAAGGCACAGCAGGACTTGGATGGATTGTTATGGCAATTTAATTATAATAACATTTTAATTTGTCCAATACTTTGGTCTCTGATCAAACTGATTGTTCATATTCATATCAATGTGCAATATCAGTATTGTTTGTTCATATTTCATTATTCCTTGTTTATATTGTTTGGTTTGATATTTAATGTCCTTTTTACTGATGCCCTCTATTTTTGTTATCTACTTTTGCTGCTGTAATACCTGAAATTTCTTATCTTATCTTTAACACATGCAAAACTAAAGACATTCCCATCAGCCTCAGCTGCACTTTGTGTTTAGCATTAATTAGCAAATATTAGCATGCTAACATGGCTAAACTGAGATTGTAAACATTCCTCCTATTAAATGTCAAAATGTTAGCATTGTCACTGTGAGCATGTTAGCATGCTGCTATTAGCTAAAGCACTGCTGCATCTAAGTGCAGCCTCTCAGAGCTGCTAGCACTGCGGCACAGTCTTCATGCTGTTTGATAATTCTGTTGCTTTCGGTGCCTTCAAATGTGAACATGAACTGTACACCTTTCTGAGAGTTCACAAGTTTTGACCAGTGCTTTTGTTCATCTAAATGTCACTGAACATAGTCTTAATTTTCCTCTTCTTCTTTCTGGTTAATTGTCATGTCAACAAATTTCAGAAAGCCCAAAATCTGTCACTGTTGCTTCAATTTTTACCAACAGTGTAACCACTTCAATAATCAAGCTGTTAGCTCAGCTGAACATCATCAGCCAGCAGATCCAAAGCTCCACCTGACACTCACATTCAGCTAAATGAACCAAATGAAGTCAAACTACAGTCGAGCTGAGTACCACCTGATATTTTCAGCCCGGCAACATGAAACTAAACATAAAATAAATTCAGACGAAGCCAGCAGCTTCATTTCACAGATCCCAATCACCACCTGATACTTCAGCCTCTGTCAGCCAGCTGGAGTTCAGCAGGAAGACGAGTTTCCCAAATGATGGCTGGTTCCCGGCCAGAGTTCACACATCCTTTTTTTTCCTGTGCTCTCTGCTGCTGCTGTCCATCCCCGTGGTTCTTACAAACCTATTCCATAATTATCCAAAAGCACCATTTTTGCCAACTTCCTCTGGTGTCAGTCAATTATCAATGAAACTGAAATCAAAGAGTTTAGTATTAAAATCAAAACACTGTGAAAGCAGCTGCAGCCGTGGAGTAAAAATATTCAGCAGAATTCCATTCTGCTGCTCTGAAGACGCAGAGCACAGCGTGCAACAAGCAAAAATCACAAATGCACACACAAATTAACTCAAAGTTTATCTGTTTTGGGGTGTTGGTCCAGGACGGACATGAGAGGTGTGAGTGTAGGAGACAGCTCAGAAAACAAACAGCTCTTGTCTAACCTTTTACAAATCAATGGATCATTAGTTCGACCTCTATCACAGATTTATTATGGAGGCTCAAGTAATAACTCAACATTTATGGGGAATTCACTTTCTCTTTGAGAGTTACTGTACATGATACGTGATCAGCTTATTTGCATTTAACAAAGATTTTCGTTCAAATCAGTCAAATGCAAGTTAGTCACACTGGGATCAGTGAGTGTTTTACCAGGTTAAGGATGGAGTTGAGTCGTTCCAGCTCGCAGTCGATGATGATCTGAAAGTCCTTCTTATAATCCAGATCCGCCAGCAGCTTGATGAAGGCTGTTTCTGTAAGAGCGTCCAAGTTGACGGAGGTGACCTGCCAACTCCGCTCTGCCGCCGTGTCTAAGATCCTCTGCAGCACCAACAGACCTGAGAGAGAAATAACATGTGAATCAGTGCTTTCATCAGCTACCTGACTCTGCATGTTCCTCTGTCAATTGTCTATACATGCAGATAAAATTTGCGTGACGTGGAAGGAAATCTGGATAATGTTACTGGAAATGTTGGAATAAATAGCACCGAAGCACAAAGACGAGCACAGGAAAAAGAGCTTGGCTTTGTTTCAGCTCGCATGAGACCATATTTTTTTGCTTCATAGGACATATAATGAACAGAAAAAGACAATAAATCCACCAGCTGATTGTGACAGCCCTAATGAGGACATGGTAAGATGATATTATGAATGGAGAGACAGCAGCTCTGATCAGGACATTTCACCTGTGATTAAGACACATTCATGTTTTTTAATGAATTCACTTGTCTCTTCGTTCTCTGGTTTGAAGCAGATGAGCCCATATGCTATCACAGCCAAACGTATTTGTTGTTTTAACAAGCATGTATTTAATGAGAAACTTGCAAGATAAAACATTATTTACAGATATGCTGTGACAAAAAGAAAAGTTTATTATCTAATTTTGTATATATATGACATTCTAACATGGGTCTCAATAAAATAAGAGCATCTTGTTGTGAGACACTGATGCTCCCGTATCTTCTGACCTAAGTCCACCCTGCAGTGTTTTTATCTGTTGCCATGGTGAAACAGAGATGTAGCAAGGGCCCATCTGGACTCAGACGGAGGATATTATTGCTAAGTACATCCGAGACTACGGTTGGGGGTTGACAGCATTTTATTGAATCTAATTTGATTTAGCTTTCAACATTTGAAAGCAGCTTAAGTTATAAATAAGTAAAAGTCAAAGATTCAGTTGAGATCTGCCCTTGTTGTCCGAAAAGGCTGAAACAAGTTTGAACGGCAGCCTAATTGATGTTCACAACCTGGAGCTCCAACCTGAGAAAGAGATGTCTGTGTTGATTACATCAGACATGTTAAAATAACAGCTGAAGCTGACTGACTTTGACACACTGTATTCATGAGATACTTGCTCTGCATACAGGATTACATACAGAAGGTTAACATATTTAATTTGATATACACAAAAGTTTAACTCAGAGATTGTGGCCCCTGACACTGATGTGAGGCTGTTTGAGTGAGTGTTTAGCTTGCAAAGGGCTGAAAGTTTCATGTTATATATTTAGGTTTATCAATATATATATTGCCTTGTTAAGTCCAAATAAAAAGAGAATTTCAAATAAGTACAAAAACAAATGACCAATATAAAACCTAAAAAAGCGACAAAATCATCACAGGAGAAGCTGCAACCACAGAGTGTTTCACGTTGTATGTTGTTAAGCTAACAAGCTAGTCACCAGTCCATCCTGAGGTCAGCTGGGTTTAGCTGACAGTGACTGGACGGAGCTCAAACCTGAAAATCCTTCGATGAGCACAAAGCTCAGCTTAGAGCTAAAGCTCCAACGCCAGCTGCCACTAAAACCACAACGTCTTCTTTTCACACATCTACGTCTGCTCAAACCACAAGATGCAACATTTGAATTAGATGTCTGTATTTTCCATTTCATCTCGCTTCAGTCTGACTTTTCAAAGAAACTTTGCTCATCACAGTCTGCCTTGTTGGTCATGGCTGGCGAACACATAACCACCACTGAGCCTTTTTCATGTGAAATACTAAGGGGTGGATATGAAGAGGCAGTGGCTTCTCAAGCTGAATGTCAAGCTGTTTTTCTTTCAGTGGAACCAAACTCGTGTGATGTTTGCTGTCTGCCTCAGGCTGGACTTGAACCAGGTTTACCTTCACAAAGCTGCTCCACGCTGAAACACCACAGACTCCTGGTGGTTTTATTTTTGTTTAAGTGGTATGATTTGAATAAGAAAAAAGAAATATTGGTGATGATAAATTACTTCAGATGAGATTTATCTGAGAAGCTTTCCAGGGCAAACTGAACAGAGTCTTTTATCTCTCACACTGCCTCTCTCCTGAGCTCTAATCCATTATTTAGGCAGAGAAGCCTGACCTCACACAGTCAGACCATCAGCAGAAACATGATACACCAGCTTGGCTTCATGATCAAACCTGGAAGACCTGATGCAGGAAGAAACAAGACTCTACAGCCATGCTAATGGCTTTGTAAGACTGCAAAGCACCTTTCACATCTCTCTGAGATACTTTAGCCTGACCAAAGTGGTGGAATGAAAAAGAATGACCAAAAACAGGGAATTATCACCAACTCTGCAGCTCTTCTGAGCTTTTTAGCCTCTTTTAGCTCTTAGTTTTGGTTGTGCCAGTCTCAGTGTTTGCAGCGGCTGCTTTCATCAAACAAGCACTGATAAACCTACTTCACGTACTCAGTACCAAACAAAATAATAGACCAAATACATGGGGCTTATGGGGGAGTGCAAACTGGAGAAATAAGAGGAACATCTAGCAGCTAAATATTTCCCTCAGGAGTTGGTGGAAAAAACAAAGTAAACACTGGACTTACATTCATCAGGTGGACACAAACACGACTCTAATGTGGTGATCATGTTGTTCTGAGTCTGCAGGTTGCGCAAATAGGAAACTGACTGCTAAGACATCAAGCACCTTTATAAGATGGTAGCATGCTGGACCAAAACTCTGAAATATGTTCAGTTTTTTTGCTCACTATAATATCTGCGCATGGCCATCACAGAAAGATCCTGGTTAAAACAAATAACTGTGGTAAAACACTAACATAAGATGGTGGTAACTGTTAATAAAAAAACAAGTCTTTCAGGACTTTCAGGACATTTCAGTCGCCAGCCCTGGTCTCCTGCATTAAAGTCAGACTCACGACAGATCCATGCACCACCACTGAATGCATCTTTAAATGACTTCTTGTGCGTTTCCACAATTCCACATTTTACTTTGCTTTAAAACCCTATGAGTCAACACGCAGAGTAATTACATCAGCATTTTATAGTATACACACACACACACGCACGCACGCACGCACGCACGCACGCACGCACGCACGCACGCACGCACGCACACACAAATGCACGCTGTGTTCAAAAGACAAGTCAGCAAAATTCAGATAGACTTCAAAGACTGGAGAGAGATGAACAGAGAGACACAGTGAAAAAGGAACTTCAAAGATACTGTCTGACACACACACACACACACACACACACACACACACACACACACACACACACACACACACACACACAGCGACACCTCCTCCAGGGTTATTACCTCAGCGTGTCTCAAAGTCAGAGCAGAAAAAGTCTTTAAGATTGTGTGTGTGTGTGTGTGTGTGTGTGTGTGTGTGTGTGTGTGTGTGTGTGTGTGTGTGTGTGTGTGTGTGGCCTTCCGTTGCTCGAACTTGGAGAACCCAATTACACAACACAACTGCAACTGTACTTTTCACAACTGAACACAAAGACAAAAGGCAGCACATCTTAAAATTCCAGATCAGATCAAAATCACATAATTTCTGACGGGAGTGCTGATGAACGCTGTCTACAGAAAACTTTACGGGACCGAGAAAAAATGTTGGATGATCGAAAGCCCCAGCAGAGTCCTTGGTAAAGTCATTTTTTTCTGTCAACAATAGTAAGTACTCTTGCATCATGTTCAAAGATTTTAACACAGAGGTGTAGTATCAAAATTAACTAATCTACAAAAATAACTCTAGCTCTATTTTCACCTGCTGCACAAACAATAAAACAAAAAAAAGACTCATTTAACAGCATATTTTACACTGGCTAATTTCATGACATCACATATGGCTGCAATTTTGAGTTGTCCACATACTTCTGGACATGTAGTGATTCGCTCCTCTCTGCGCGTGGTACAGAGTGGAGGTAGAGGAAGGAGAAAAATGGACACCGTGGATACTTTGCTGCGATGTGACGAGAGATTATATGAGGAACGCTGATAGGTAACTGCTCATTAGCATCCACACAGCGTTTACAGCTGCCATGAAGGAGTAGCTCTCCACAGTGTCTCACACACACACACACACACACTGAGCAAAACAAGTCAAGTTCGTGTTAATGATAATGTATAACCTTCAATTAGAGATACAGAAGCACACCCACACTGAAGGAGAGCCAGTCACTAATTCTGAGAGTGTGAGAGAGAGAGAGAGAGAGAGAGAGAGAGAGAGAGAGAGAGAGAGAGAGAGAGAGAGAGAGAGAGAGAAGTTTTATAAATATAGACATTACTCTGCTCTCCGTTCTGCATATAATTTACATAAACATCCTGCATGCATTTACTATTAATGCACTGAGAGAGGAGAGGAGGGGAGAGAAAACGAGAGGTGAGCAAAGAGGAGCGAAGAGGAGATGAGAGGAAGAGAGAAAGAAAGGACAGACTAAAAGGACAATGAATGACAAGAACAGAGGAAAACAAAGTGGAGACATACAGAGGAGGAGGAGGAGGAGGAGGAGAGGAGACTCCAGTATGTTTCCATCATTCCCAGTGTTTTTTTTTCTCCTTTTTCCCTGCAGAGCTCTTACAGAGAATTACAGCATCAGCCTCCATCTGTCCTCAGACGCTCATTAAAACACGTCTGTCTGTTTGATACAACTCAGGGCCGACACAGGGCCAACACAGGGCCAACACAAGGCCCACACAGGGCCGACACAGGGCCGACACAGGGCCGACTCGGGGATGACACGGGGCCAACACGGGGCCGACACAGGGCCAACACAGGGCCGACTCAGGGCCGACTCAGGGCTGACACGGGGCCGACACGGGGCCAACACAGAGCCAACACAGGGCCAACACGGGGCCAACATGGGTCAAATGAAATGACAAAAGTATGGCTAAGTAACAGTGCTCCATAAAGAAACTCCAAAACTGGAGTTCCATGAAGTCGTTTTTTTACAGGTATCATCACAGTGATGAGGCCATAGTTTTACAAGAAACCATTATGTTTATGTTTTTTGCTTGTTTGTGATAGAAACAGTGAAGAGATGATAGGAAACAAGGGAGGGAAAGAGAGAGAGAGAGATGGAACAAACAGATCAGAGGGATGGATGCTAATATGCTAATCTAAGATGGTGACCATGCTACAGATTATACCTGCTAATATTAGCATGTTAGCATCATAATATTCATGTGTACTCCTCTAAAGGATTTGATGTTTTGTCAGCTTCAGACATGATTTGCTTTGAGTCATGTCAAGTTATATTAATGTGTCATTTTAACTTCTCAGAACCAGAACATAATAATCACCAAGACATCAAAATCAAAACAAAAACATCTAAAGTGCTGATGAAAAATAAAATAATAATAATGATGAAAAAAATAAGTCACTGGGAAAAAATAAACTGTCCCTCTCTCTCTCCTACCATTTCAGGGTAATGTTTGTGCTGCTGCATGAAGGTGCAAATAACTGTGTATTTTTGAGTGTGTGTGTGTGTGTGTGTGTGTGTGTGTGTGTGTGTGTGTGTGTGCAAAGGTACATGTCATGTACACACACACACACACACACACACACACACACACACACACACACACACACACACACACACAAAAATCAGTTTCATGTTCAATTACACATGGCCTCTATTCATGCGAGCTGATGCTTTCCTCTCCCTGGTTTATTTTCTCAGCAGCTGCTGTCTGTCTGTCTGTCTGTCTGTCTGTCTGTCTGTCTGTCTGTCTGTCTGTCTGTCTGTCTGTCTGTCTGTCTGCCTGCCTGCCTGCCTGCCTGTCTGTCTGTCTGTCCGTCCGATGTTTCGTTTTGTTTTTAATCAATGGAAGGGTTGACTGAGCACTGTGCTGTCCAGTTCAGCCACACTGGCCACTGGAGATTCAACGCCTTGCTTAAGGGAACCTTGACAGCAGGCAAGAGGACAAGAAAAAGAGCAAAATAAAAGTGCAGCACAGGGAAGAGAGGAACATGCAAAAGCTTTCTCAGTCCTCTGGACAGTTCAAAGAACAGATGATGAGGAAGAAGAGGTGAGAGAAGGACAGTAAGACTGGAGATATACTTCTATGTGTTCATGTATCCAACAGGCTGCGTCATTAACAACTGCTCACACTAGGATCAGGCGGTAATCCGGTAATAAGGTATCCCGTGGTATCTAAAAATCAGTTTCATTACCATTATTAAAAAATGCTGCGCATATAGGTCTATAGGGGTCTAACATAATAATTCAATGTATCTGGTTGAAGTTCGAGAAAAAGGTGACTGTGCAAAAGTACATGCTACAAAAAGAACCTGAGCAGTTTTACAGGTGTTTTGACACAGGTATGTCCAGGCGCTCATATGGGCGCGTCTGGGCAGAGTACCGTTAACCTGTCCAAGCATGCGGAGAAACTCCTCTGTTGAAAACACTTTTTCAGCCTTTTTTCTGCTTGCTATTGTTCTTAGCTCTCGTAAAAGGACGAAATGCAAATAAAACAGTAAAATAACACTTCGAGCTGCTCAGCAGAGTCCTCTGTGAGCGCTCAGCTCGTTCATGAGACTCAGCAGTGAAACTAACTGCGTGGTTACGCCGATCAATAGCTCAGCAACCCGCCCACATTCACCATAGAAACACCAATGACGATCCAGAAGGAAGTAACCCCAGAGATAGGTTATTGCATGAAGAGCTCTCCCTCCAATCTAGAAACCCCCTCCTTTTTATGTAAACAACCAGGAGGAGACATTAGCAACGTTTTTTCCTGCAAAGTGATTTTTAATTAGTCACGGTAATACTGTATACCCCGAGAAAATGTGGGGAAAGTTTGACAGTATCAAAATTTGGATAGCGCCCAACTCTAGTTCACACATAGGTCCATGAACTTTGTGTGTTACTGGAGGATTTACACCATCTATAACTTTCAGATTTGCATTATGTAAACAAACACTCAAGGTTACTATTACAAGAATTCATGGCAAACAAAGTGACAGTGGCGTCATCACAGATGGTATGTAGTCCATCCATCCATTTTCTATACCGCCTATCCCTTTCGGGATGGAGCCTATCCCAGCTGTCAACGGGCGAGAGGTGGGGTACACCCTGGACCAGTCGCCAGTCGATCACAGGGCAACACACAAGACAGACAACCATTCACGCTCACACTCATACCTAAGGACAATTTAGAGTCACCAATTAACCTAAAGAGCATGTTTTGGTCTGTGGGAGGAAGCCGGAGTACCCACGCATGCACGGGAAGAACATGCAAACTTCACACAAAAAGGCCCAACCCAGGAATCGAACTGGCAACGTTCTTGCTGTGAGGCACGTGCCCTACCTGCTGCACCACCGTGCAGCGGTATGTAAGTCCTCTAAAGTAAGCACGACTTCTTGTACCTTAGAATTTTTAACAAAGAATCTGATATTTCGAAGACAGCTGTTCATCTGTTGTACTGATGATTAAAGCCGGAGAGCCTGGTGTCCATCCAAGAGTCCAATCCAAGACAGTCACCAAGCATTGTTTATGAAAATGAACCAGCTGATGATGAACACTGTGGAGGTTTTTTTTGCCCTGGTCCTAAAAGGACAAAATTAAAAATAAATGTGACTCCACTCAGCTGATGGCAACGAGTCTCTGAAGCAGAGTATCACATCCTTTAGAGGAATGGGAGGACCCAAACAAGCAACCACACTGATGAGATGAGGCTGTTTGATGCAATGTTTGCAGCCGATTGGCATCCAGAAAAAAAATGTAAGCAAGAGGAAAAGTCGGAGCAGTACAACAGTACACCACAGACGACAGTACAAAACTTCAAGGTAATCCAAAAAATACATGTCGAGATATTTCACTCTGAAGTAGAATGGCTAAAACACACAAAGAGAAGGAGGAGGAAGACAAAATCAGGACGACAAGAAGAAAGAGGAGGTAAATGAAGAGGGAAAGGAGGAAGACAAACTGAGGAAAAGGAAAGAAGATGACCCAAGAAAACAACAAGAACTGCAAGCTTAAAGAAAAGGAGGAGAAGCAGAAGATGACAAGATGACAAAACAAGAACAAAAAGAGCAAGAGCAAGAAGAAGGAGGAGGAGGAGGAGGGAGGGATGAAAGAGTGAAAACACTGTACTGTACTTCACTATAACTACTGTATGTTTCCAGCAGTCAGTCACTGCACAGAGAGCAGGTTTTACTGCAAGGCTGTATCCATGGCAACGAGACAGAACAATAATTATGGGATAAGTCAGGGATGATCATTTCGTTATATGTATGTGTGTGTTCATGTGTCTTCGTGTGTGTCGAAACAAAGGTCAAAGCACGATTGTAAGTTCATTATGTAATAAATGGCTGGGTTGTTGATCTTGTACGCATCTGTTTGGAGTGTCCACGCACGCACGCACGCACGCACGCACGCACGCACGCACGCACGCACGCACGCACGCACGCACGCACGCACGCACGCACACACACACACACACACACACACACACACACACACACACACACACACACACACACACACACACACACACACACTACAGAGTCGGTTACAGCCAATCATATACCAGCAACCAAGCAGAAAATAGACACTCAACAACACTCAGCAGAGGAGAGGAGAGGAAACCAGAGAGGAGGGGAGACGAGACAGGATACACTGCAAAAGACAAGCTCTCAAAACAAGAAAAAAAGCGCTAAAATGAGAGTAATATTACTTAAAATAAGCAAGAGAAAGAAGAAAGGAGCATAAAACGGAAAGAGTCAAGTAACGTACAAAGAGTCAAGGTACTCCTCCTCCATGGTTTTCTTCTGTGACCAACTCAAAACAGGTGTTTGGCTTGTGAAAGTTGGTGCCAACTTTCTTCTTTTGAATAAAATGTAGCTGTTAGCACATTTAATTTTGTTTATTTTTATTTTGTTTTTAAAAGAGTGTTTATCGATCGTTCTCTGAAATCGCCACCGGGGGCACTGTGTGCTGATGTGCAGACGTTGATGGGGGACATAAACCAAAGCTGTGTTTGAGGCTCTCAGCCTCGGGAAAGCCCTCTGCCTCCAACAAATATCTAATGTCTCCTCGGCAGATGTTGAGGAGCAATAACATTAGACAGACTGCACCGCCGGGGCAGACAGTTACGCACTATTACACTGGATAGACTTCTACCGATGGTTCCTGGGCAGATGTAAAAAGCAATAAGATTAGACAGAGTCTGCCACCAACTGTCAAATGGACTATAACGTCAGATCACAGGCCGTGGGGAGACACTAGACCCGGATGAGAGGGGGGAAATGACAGAACTAACTGCCCTTTTTGCTAATTCTCCAAGTTTGTTTGTGTGTTTGTTTCTTTGAATTAAAGAGCTGGAGGTGAAGTTTGACACAGAGGAAGTTTTCAGTGCACAATGCACAGGCAGCTTCTCTGAGTGACAGACAGCAAGAGATGAAGACTGGGTCTGAGAGTTTCCTGCCAAACACTGTCATTACATTTGGTGACTTTTCTGCACTTTCTGTACATCTGGGATTGAAGAGGTGGAGGTAAAAAAACACCACTGTAGGTGGACAAGCTGAAATGCATGAATCTGTTTTTATTTGTCTCCAGTTCTTTTCAGGTGCCTCTTTCCCTCTTTAAGCGTGTTTCCATCCACATGCTTTTATGTGCATTTTCAATGTAAGCAAAAATGTTTTCACACTGACGCACATGAAACGTGAGTTAAACATCATTCATCACTTCCTGTGAAGTTACCTCATTTCTCAAATGCTGCCTCTATCCAGGTCTTTATTTGAAACAGTTACATGAAAACAGGACTTCATTTCTAATTTATTCCACTTTGTCAGTAGCTAATTCCAGTCAGTTCTACTTTGCTCATCTTTTGATCTGTGCTAAGCTACTGTAAATTAAACTCCACACTTCCATCAGATATTTCAAATTAAAAGCCTACCAGAAGGTCAAAGGGCATAATCCTATCCTCTACGAAACATCTGATGGAAGTGTTGCATTTTATTTATCGGAGCTTAACTTTGAATGAAGAAATGTCAAAGTAGAACTGATTAGAATTCCTCAGCGAGCTACATCAGTCTGTCTGTTAAAAAGAGAAACTCAAAGCAGCAGAGCAATAAAGTCTGATGACTTTGATGTTGTTGCTGCTGTGGAAATGTGCACTAAACATATTTTTCCATATCAGCCATGTAGTACAGGTAATCACACACCCCCAATATTTGCTTTTATTTGTACTAAAACTGGGTCAGGCCATGTAAGAAAAAGACTCAGCACTAACTGTTATTATGAGACACGAAGTGAACCTGCAAGCGATGAGACAAACACCCGGCCATGACCCCGAGATCAACACATCCTCACTTCACACTGCTCTGCATCAACATCACTACTTCCTGCTCTGCCAGTGAATGCTGCCATCGAACATAAATCTTTAAGACGCATAGAAAAATAACGTGCTGTATCACAGGGCACTTGTGTCCTCACCTGAGTCGGCGCTGTACATGTAGACGAACCTGGTCCAGTAGAAGTGCTCCAGCAGAGCCATGAGGGGCTCCTGAAGCTGGGGCCGCAGCTGCAGGACAAACTGGTTGTTGGTCTGAACGGGGAAGGACGGCGTGACGAAGCAGACGTGCAGAGAGCCGCAGAAAGACATCAGCATGTTGACCGTCCGCCGGTCGTACAGACCCATGATGGCGTACACGCCCTTTGAGAACTGGGAGCAGACTGGGAAAGATGGAGGAGGAGGAGGAAGAAAAGGGGATTATTAAAACAGAACTCATTGTTTCATCACTTGTCAGCGAGTGACAGAATCTGAACTGATAAACGTTTCGAGTATGTGCCACTTCACTCAGTGTACTATATGACCACAGTGTTTCTCACTGAGGTTAGAGCTTCTACTTTTTGCAACTGTTTGATTAATCATTTAATCTACTAAAATGCCAAGGTGTAGTCTTCTAATGTCTTCTTTTGTCTAACAAAACTTCAAAGGTATTGATATTAAAAAGGTAAAACGCAGAAGCTGGAGTCTGGGAATGTTTTACTTAAAGGAGGAACAGCTGGCCTCGAAGGTTGCTCCAAACAAACAAGGGGCAGCATATCACCGGAGTGACTGCTAACTGCTGCCCACTGTACTCTTTGCTGTAGCCATCTTTGGCTGTCGCAACCAGCTGCCATTAGCTTGTTAGCTCAGTTAGCTGTGCAGCCAGTGGTGCTATTAGCTGACAAAAACGATTCACATGGTCATAGTGGCAAATGAATGATGTTTAAACTGTACAGAAAAGAACAACCATTACAACAAATATTATAAATGGTGCTTAAATGTATAGAGAAAATGTATTTCTTATATTTCTGCAGCTCATTGTTTATATCTTTGCTCACTCGAGACTATTATTATGGTGACATAATCACACATGGTGACATAATCACACGTCTCTGAACACTTTGATACTCACATGATAAACACTTATAACATCAGCTGTCAGAGACCTTTGTTCTGACACCAACATCTGGCCAATTATTACATTTACTTCACTTCAACTGCAAGTGATCAAAAACTAATTCTAGACCTCAAATTTTATCCAACAGCTTGGTTTTCTTTATAATGAGCATTACAGCCTCACACAGCCACTAGCTGAGGCTTTAGACTGTAAATGTATTTTACACTGTGTTCACCTAATAATTCTAAGATAACACAACCAAAACACAAAACTCCTAAAGAGCTCAAACGTGGGACTGTCATAACTTTCTCAAACCTACTTTAACTGCAGTCAGTGCCGTGCTGCCAGAGCACAACGAGGGCACAAGTGTTCAAAAAATACAGTACACTGCACCACAAACCTTTTCATGTGTATTTGGGCTTTTATTAAATTGCTAGATATTGCTACTATATGAACAGGTTAGAATGTGTCATCAGTCTGGCAACACTGCTCACCCATGTAGCGATGTTTCTGCTATCGTAGGGTCATGTGCTACTTAAAATGAATTACAGGATCAATAGAAATGAATCCATTTGTCATCAAACACAGCTGCAAGCATGGCAGTGGGAGGAAAGTCAAGAGTCAGAGCACGCAGCAAACTGAACATCGAAATGAGGACACCGGAGATGGAACGAGGCTGCAGGT
The DNA here is from genome assembly GCF_039877785.1 of Chaetodon trifascialis. Lineage (NCBI taxonomy): Eukaryota > Metazoa > Chordata > Actinopteri > Chaetodontiformes > Chaetodontidae > Chaetodon > Chaetodon trifascialis. The sequence continues at coordinate 5,237,304 of NC_092071.1, read as the reverse complement.
GGTCGTAGTCATAAAAAAGAAAAGCCATGACAGAAAAAAGAGGAACATTTGTGAAATGGAAAACACAGTGAAGACCCCTGTTCTAGACTGCCGAGCTGCTCATTGTCATCACTGTGCTCCCATGACCTGTGTGTTCAATGCCAACCTGCAAACTAAATTTCACACCTCTTCCATACCTTTTTTCCCTCCTCATGTGTCAGTATGCATCTGCTCTATCCTCTGCCCTCCACCTTCTCTTTCACCTTCTATCCAACTCCTTTCTCTGTCAAACAATAGCACTTGTCTTTTTGTCTGTCTTGCTTTCAAGCTCCAATTTCTTTTTTGCCCTAAAATCCAGGTCACCAAACAAAACAAAAGTAAAATACAGTTCACATATTATACTGTTTTCTTCAATAACACTGTACTACTTAAACTCCTCACCTGTCACAAAGCAAAGAAACCTGTCTTGGCGTGGCTCACACAGGTAAACACTGAATAAGATCATAGCATTAAAAGACAAATATATACAGGTGCATTTACACGCAGATTTAAGAAGAGTTAGTTCAAATATATTCAAGTGTTAAGAGTGCTAATTCCCCCATAGCTTGTTTATCATGTTAATGACAGCTGGGATTCATGATTTTTTAAATATATTTCTTCTGGCCAGACGGTGACATTCAAGCTTTTGTATTTACTCCAAACGCTGACGTCTCTGTCATTTTTGTCATTTTTAGGTTGCTCCTCTCTGTCTCTCTAAAACAACATGCACACTGTCATTTGTCCTGCACGTTCATCGTTCATTCGCTTTATCTGTTTTTGTCTACTTTCCAATCTGTGCACAACATAGAACAGCAAAATCTCCACTTGGTAATAAGCTAACAGATGATAAAGTGTTCTTATCTTCATGGTAGACAGACATAATTTCAGCTGCTGACTTATCTGCTGCAGTGTAGCTGATAAAGTTTCCTGTTTCACACAAAAGGCCTCCACATGGTAAATCCCCGTACACACAATGGCTTTAATCAAATTACTCTTCATGCAGGGCTCCTTCACAGTCAGGGATTAAGTCTCAAGACAAAATAATACTCACTGCTGAGGCACCACAAGTCATTCAGTGAATCACTGTCTTATTTTATGGTCTTCTGGGCACAATCCGATTTAGACTGTATAAAAACATGTCCGAATTATCTGTGTCATCACCCGGAAAATCCTCATTGGACAAAAAGAGGTGAAGCCTGAGTGGAGCTGAGGAGAAATAAGCAACTGACATCCAGCACAGCTTGGATGAGACATCTGTAATTGAAAGAAACACCTCAAAACATACTCCTTTTTCAGGCTCAATGATCTCTTAATTCTAATCTAAGGCAAACCTGATCATGATCCCAAAGGCAGTTCACCGCCGTACCTGTTTTATCATCAGACATCTTGTGTGTGAAGTTGGCCAGAGTGTGATGCTTCAGTAAAGTTCCTGATGTGCCTTTAAAGATTTTCTTTTTTGCCTTCATTACACAGGTCACAGTAGAGAGGGGTATGATGTGCAACAAAAGTCCCCAGCCAGAATCGAACCAGGTTTTGGGGATAATAGCATCATATGAATCTGGCCCATGAGGATGCCCTGAGGTTCCCGAAATAAGAAGCATTCATCATGTGGGGAGGACAAATGTACTCAACAAAATTCAATCTGCTTATAAAAGGTTCCTGAAATGGAAACAGTTTGAGCTTTGCAAATGCCATGATAACCTGGACAGGAGATGCTGACATATGCTGCTTTAGTCCCAGATGGATCAACAGACATTGGGATGCCAAGGCCCAAACACTGAGGAGGTAAAACCATCCACCAAGACACTCACTAGAAGTGGTATTCAGAGCTAAGCTAACTAACTCCCACAGTTTACACCAGTCCAGCTGTTGGCAGTAAGACGCCTATAAATTGGTTTTAGGATTGAGAATAATTAACAGACATGGAGAAGTTGAAATTTACGACATGTTCAACGAATCAAATATCAATAAATCAGTATTAGATCAGCCATATACAGTATGTGCTGACAGATGTCCTCATCTTTTGTGTGTGTGTCCTTGGTGCAGATCCCCGTTGGCCAGCGCTAACATGCTAACAACAAACCAGGTCCCTCTGAGCAGGCTAGCACTGGAAATAACAATTCCCTCTGGGGCCATGCTATCATGCTAACAATAGACGTTTGCCTTGGGGTGAATGCTATCATGCTAACGAGGTATCTGTCTCTTAGCATTAGCGCTGCTGTCCCACTGGGATGACAGACCGCTCCTTCGTCAAAGAGGGTCAGGCAGCGAAGACTCGACAGATGTTGTGAGCCTTGGGAATCTTTGTGGTTATTTGTGTTTAGGTCAACAACATCCCCATGATGGGGGTCCAGATGTATATACAGCCTATGGGATGGATGAAGTAATGAAGTGATGTCTAACTAATGTTATGAACACATGAGCTGCTGTTCTTCTGTATCAATGAGCTCTGTGTGCACTCTTCTCATACATCTTCTTCTTTTTTACTTCATCTTTATTACTTGAATTAGCCGATTGAATTCAAATTATGAATTAGCTTATATTATTGAATGTAAGTCGACTTAGAACAACGTGCACAGCTGCATCATGTCACCCACACTTCTGTCTGTTTCTGCTGCTATTTTCCTGGCTCTTGCACAGAAAGATGTCATTTTTAATTCTTGCTACAAAATTCAGCTTTTTGAATCGCTGAACAAATCTGAGATTAAGGCGATTCAAAGGTCTGAAACAAGGCTCAACTGCTGGAAAGCTTTTTTTTCATTGTAAGTGGTACTACACAAGCAGATTCCCTCTGCTTCCAGGCTAAACACATCCTGGACAAACACAACAAAAACTGACAAGATCTTTTATTTGTCTCTGGATAAGACAGTTGACAAGAGGACTTGCCAAAATGTTGAAATGCTTCTTTAAGTGAAGGCGTTTTAGTTCTTGGGGCTTTTACATCTTGCTGTTTAGTTTAGTTGACAGGTTAAAAATGGAAATTTGAACAGCCACAGATCCATGACAACTGGGAAACACCACTCACTGAGGAAGATCATGTGACATGCTCGAAAGCTCCAGAAAAGCTCAGTGGAGAATTCAGGTATGATTTTTTATAAATAAACAATAATTAAACACAATGAATCAAATGAGTCTGTTCTCTTGGAGGTACATATCTGCTGCGTCCATTTAATGCCAGAAATCATTAAATAATCATCCATTTAGTCATGAGGTCAATGATGAATAAATAATCACACCATCTGTCATCATCTGCGATGTTTACATCTGATGACTGACAGTTACAACACAGCAGGGCCCATTTAACAATTAACATCAATAGAAACAAACGTTCAACAAGGACATTCATGGGAACATTGCAGAGACTGAGCCGACCTCTCCTCGCCCCACTGAGGGTCCTCCAGTCAGACATCTCGCTCCTCGCCACCTGAGGCTTTTAGACAGAGCTTTATTTAAACACAGCCCAGAGACGGCGCTGAGCGCCACGGGGCCCACAGCTGAGACCGAATCTACCCAGAGAGCTGTTCATCCTCCTGACACATCCGTCCATCTATCCATACTGAGACCTGTCTGTCCATGACAAATAATAATCAAGCAAAGATTGCTCAGCTGAAGGGTATTGGCAGGTGACTGCGATGACGTCTATAAACCCAAGGCTTTCATTGTCATCATCCACCACTGCCTCCATTCACGACGACCCACAGCTCAACTGTTTACGCTCCTCTGCTGAAAAGACGAGACAGGACGGCCCGGAGACACACATCCAACGATCAGGTCACTGTTTCACTCCGTCGTTCTGGATTCACGTCACTTAGCCGACACTTTTAGCTGACGCTTTCCCAGAATGACACGCAGTCAGGTCAGAAACAGAATGAGCTGTGATCCCAGCAACAAACACTGGATAGTGACATTTATATGTGCTGTTTGTTTTGTGACTTACGTTCAAGTGTAGCAGTGGATTCAGCTTGAAGTCTGTGATCGCTGGCAGTACAAGCAGCCAAAAATGGGAAGGTCAAAGGTCACAGACTGTACACAATGCACCAGATGTAGTCTATGCCACCATTAAAGTACTCAAAATACCTGTCGCTATGGGAAACAACAACCTCCAAGCTAGCAACCTATGTGCAAAAGTTAGCTTCACCCTTCAATTAAGACTTGTGCTACATTTCAAAAGAAAGCTGGCTAATGTCATGTTGAAACAGGAAAAGGAAAAACACAAACTGCTGACACAAAGTTGGGAGAATACTGTTGTCTAACATATCACAGCATGCTGGAGGATTTCCCCTCAGTTTATCAGCACAGTATCAAACTACAATGACAAACTATCTGCACAGAGTTGCTTTTTCATGCTGGATTTAGGTCTTGACTCACAGAGACAAACTGTATTTTCAGGTTTGCAGGTCAGAGGGGGTCAACAACTGGACCTTCAACTCAAATAATAAGAGGAGATTTGAGGTTTGTATTGAAACGACTGTGCACCCGTCTCAACCCCAGGCTCTAATTAATGTGTTTAGTAGCGATGCTGAATAATAGATTAAATGACTGCCTTCCTCAGGGTGATACACCATTCATTCACACACGCACATACACACACAAATCATACCACAGTGAACACATACACGTGCTGATTCACACACGAGCACATACAGTACACAACCATGCACACACAGACACAAGCACACACACACTGAGTCTAAAGTCATTTAGGCTGCTGCTGCCTTGCAGGCATCAATGCAATAATCTCCTGCTGAGCATGCAGCTCTGACACACACATGAATAGCACACACACAGAAATGGAGGCTCCCTACAAGTGTTTTCTCCCTCAACTGTAGCAGGTTCAAACCTCATCTGTCTGCTCAGAGTCTCAGTCGCCTTCATGTTTACATTTACACTTTGGCCATCCACAGAGGTTTACCCACAATTCACTCCAGAGGCAACAAATCAGCTATGTGCAACAACTACACAAACACTCTCCAGCCAAACCACAACTCCTGTGACGAATTCAAGCAAAGGCGACTGCTGTTATTTAGCATTAGAAAAAGATATTCACCCGATAGTTGAGTAGCTTTCTGAACTGAAGCAGCAGCTGAGCGGGGCTGAAAAAACAAACCGTCAACACCATAAAGCTATCGGCCTGCTCAGTGGACAAAAGAGTCTTCATGCGCTGACACATCAGCTACATGTGAAAGGAACAAAGGAGAGCTGAAGTTCAAGCTCGTGTTTGGATGTAGTTCTTCCTCCGTTGAAGCTTTTCAACATCCATAACTGTGACAGTTTGGAGCGATTGTTAGAAGGTTTATTAAAATCGTTACTACTGAAAAGAAACAAAACATGGGACGTCCTGGCCTCTGATGTCTCACGTGAAGTAATGATGGCGGCAGCAGATCACAGCTGGATCAGCAGTCGGTGGCTTTATTAGCTGTAGAGACTTTTGATGAATATCTGTCTGCACATGTGTGCTGTGCTAACACTAGTAAAGGCACACGATTATCAGTGCCAACAGCAGCAGTGCTTTCTCTCTGCAGCCTGTCAGATGTTTAACAAACACCTGCAAATGCATAACAATCTGCATTCTGTATTTATGCTTTGTGCTGTGTCCTGCTCAGAGGTACAAAAACCATTTCTACAGGTAGAACATGACAATTAGCACAGATATGTCACAAGATGAGTCAGAAAAAAAATAAAAAACTTGGCAGTGACACTTGAGTTTAATCTGTCAACTGTCTTCACTCTTGCATGATGTTCAGATCAGTCCCATCAGCTGCAGCGTCCACTCAGTAACTGATATCCAACAAGTGTGCGAAATGGTCACGAAAGACTTCCGTGAAGGCAGTTCTTGTGTATCCTTGCTCATGGCTCCTAAAGATTTTTCCTCGCTCCTCGGAGCAGAAATAAGAGCCTTAAGACGGCTGCAACACTTTCGGCTCATGCGAGGGGTGAGGAAATATGAAATAACAGACATGGGATGTACCCGATGACATTTCACTAGCCTTGTGACTTTTGCATCTTGTCATATGGCGATCATGTGATTTCTTTGTGTGTCTTTCTTGCATTCTTTCTGGAGTTTTATTTTTTTGCAGCTGACCAAACATCTTGTTGATTGTTTGATTGTAACAGTCAAGTGATTTTAAGAAACCTTTTACCCCGACAGTGTGAATCTCTTACTGATCCAAATTTACTCTCGTCATAGCATAAAATGACTACGCTGTCTGAATACTTAGAATTAAACTGAGAGTAGCTTAACATCTAACCAGAAATGAAACAGAGCAACAGCACCAAATGCAGTCCAGGAACCAAACAGCAATGACCACGTTCCTCGAGGAATGACATCAAGTGCTCGACAGGACAGCAGCGCTGCAATGTACTTTTACTGCTATTGATGTATTCAGCATAAAATCTGGGTTACAGACACTGTAAAGGGCAGTCTGAGCTTAAGGTCTGCATCTGCCCTGCTGACGCGTCCTTCAGTAGGACACTGAAATCTTAGCAGCTCCAGGGTTGACCTATGACCTCTCTGACACGTTTCCCTACAGGAGGCGGCTAAATAATCTCACAGGATCCAAGATTCAAATCCCACCACACAACTGCTGGAGTCCAACAATTAGCATTTATTTCATGTGTTTTAAACATCAAAAACTATTTTCTGGCCTCAATGATTTCTCAGTGGAATTAAAATAAAACAGTTTTAAAAAAGAAACAAACCCTGCAGTTCATTTCCTCCCTTTTCTTTGGCTTTGAATAAAATCCCTCTCTCCTGACTGCGGCTCTGACATCTGATCTTGCTTGTTTTGTGGGACAAGAAACTAAATTTTAAGATTAAGATTAATTAAAGATAATCCCTTTTTCTCTGCTGCTGGCCCTCGTAGCTGAACACCGGCTCTTCCTTTATGTCATTATTTGCCAGATTGTGTTGTTGAAGATAAACGTCCTTCCAGGCAGTACATGCAACGCTCTTTTTTAACGCTGCACTTTATCCTCATTTCACATTTGAGGCATTCAACTGAGCGTGTAACTACAAGTGAGTCCTCAAGGGCAAAAATGTCACCAGCAAACCAAATCCACTCCCTCTCTGTTACTCTCTCGTCTCGTTCCACCCGGGCTTCCTGCCTAAATGTCTCCAACACGATGTGATCATTATTTTTTATTTTATACACCAATAAACAATGAATAAGACAAACTACAGGGTGTGGGACAGTCTTGTCCTATCCTTCTGTTGTCTCAGTCTGTAGGCTCCTGATAAGAGAAGTCCTGGCAGCAAAACAGAAGAGAAACACCATTTAATTTCCCCTCCATCTCCCTCCTCCTCCTCCTCCCCTCCCACCTTCATCTGAATCCCTGGGAGGGCGGTGAGTTAAAATGTTGGTTAGCTGGCTTGCATGCAACTGCTGCCTAGTGGACAGAGTTTATATTTAAGTTGCAAACTTAAAGGGTTGAGCACACAGGGGATTTCTTAATTTGGTATTTTTTTAAGGAACAGTCAGCATTTGTCTTCGCACAGCATGCCATCTATTTTCAGGATAACTTAGACTATTTAGGGAGCATCCTTTGACATGTCAATGGTACTTCACATATTCAGGGAGTGTTTTAACACAATTTCAGTTATTTGTATTTTTTTGTCCATTAAGGGTTTAATATAAAACTGCCAACGTTTGTGCTGTTGCTGCTGCTCTGAAAAACCAGTAAAGAAATGAGGAAGCTATTGACAAAAATGTGACATCTATCCAACAGCTGTCATGTTGGTCTGGTCAATCCACTACTTTGGTCCAGACTGAAATATCTCAACAACATTGGACAGATTGGCATGAACTTTTATTTGAACATTAGCTAAGTTTCTGTCTGAACTCAGAGTTTTAAGTGAATTTCCAGGAAACCAACAAAAGGAAAAGCAAATTAATGCATGTTTCTATCCACTACTGTTATGGGAATATTAGAAGTTGTTCATAAAGATATACAAAGTCTTAGGCTTCACTATCCGATGCCATATCAACCAGTTTTCATCACTGCACTACACAGCTAATACAGTGAAAACTGGTGAAAAAAGATTGAGGATGAACATGATGAATGCTTGAATACTGAACCTAATTTGGCTACCCCTATGTGTTTTCAGCATGTGGCTATTTCAGGGCTCTGTGTGCTCCTGCTCTGACAAAATCCAGACCACTGCTGAGCTTTACTGACGGTCACTACCAAAAAGCGCATTTTGATGTGTTGTGTTCAAATCTGTAGGAGGAGCAGTTCAGAGGCAGAGCCACAATGATAACATAACAGCAAAACAAAATTACTGCATCTCTTTTACGGTAACACAAACTCTTCACTTTGTTTTTGCCTTTATTCAACGGTACAGCTTAAGGAGTTTGAGGAACGGGGGAGAGAGGGGACGACATGCAGCAAAGGGCCTCAGGTTGGAATCAAACCTGGGCCGCTGCATTAAGGACACAGCCTTAGTACATGGGATGTATGCGCTAGCAGGTGAACTACCAGAGTGCCCGACATCCATCACACCATGCATTTAAACTGAAGCACGTGTGTGTGTGTGTGTAAAATCCAGTGAGGAATCTAGTCAATTCTACAGGCCTGCAGTCGTACAGTCCTGAACACTGTAACGAGCGATTTAACAGCCTGAAAAATTACCTGGAACCCCCCCCAAAAAAGAAACTTTAATTTTCTGTGCTCTGAGGACTTTTCCTCCACCTCATTCATGTCTGCTGACGGATGGATTTTCTGCTGCTCAGTCCAAACCTATTACTTCAGACTGGATAAAAAAGCAATATTTTGTCATGAAATGGTCCCATCCTGGATTTTTAATGTGCAGCAGGGTGTGAGTTCATGAAGCCATCAGCAGAGCCTTGAGTCAGAGCTAACATGGGGTCACAGTCAGGTTAGAGATCCATTCAAAACCTTGTTACATGCTCTATTAGACTGAGATGCTCGCTCTACCTCCCTGTTTCTCTTTCTCTGCCTGTCCCGATTCAATTCATTTCACTTCCATTCAGTCCACCTCCATTCAATTCAGTCTGATTTGCTGGCATGAATGCTGCATCGTGTCGCATTGCCAAAGTGGCCCACTCCATTTGGGTTACTTCATAACAAGATGTGTTTATTGTTGCAGAAGCACATTCATTAGCATCCAGACTCCACTCTCTCTCTTTCCTCCTCTCCTCTGGTGGTTATAGTGATTCCAAAAGGTCATGACCTCCATCCTCATTGTACCTCTGCGTCTTCTCTCAACCTCAGGAATCAGCTTTGGGTGGATGTACATTAATGGTGCGCTCTGGCTCAATACTGGACCCATTTCAGAAACTGGTGTCCCTATTGGTCGCCTAAATACAACAACACAGGCAAACGGGGTTCTTTATCACAGATATTTGGCCGTAATTTCTCGCATTTGTCCGGGACATAGAAATCTTCCAGGACAAATGAGCCAGCACCAATTGGAAGCTCTGCACACAATGTCACTTTCAATGTAGGTCAAGCTGATACGAGCGAATAATGCAACAACATGTTATATGACATTTTATGTATTCAGTATTGTGTAGGTATGTAAGTAGCATGTTTCTCTTTGTATTTGGTTTGACTTTTTTATGGACATAATGTGGAATAACAGATATTCAAATGGCTTGAACCTGTGTGTTTCTTTTTTTGGAAGTAATAATCAAATGTATATTTTGGCCAATTTTGACACCCCGGGTTTGGAGCAGATGGGTTGTGAACAGCAGAGTTGACTGCTTTGTATACCTAACCATCTGTCTGACCTCCTCAAATTCTCTCCACATTTAACATTTGACCACGAGAAGGCGCTGGAAAACAAACACTGGCTGTTTAAAAGTGTCTGAACAAACAACTAATGTTGTTGTTTATCTAGTGCAAACAGACCCCCAATAAGTGACATGTCTCTAAGCTTGAAACGTCTCAAAGTCTCAGCTCCAAAACATTCTTTCATTGAAGGATAGAAAAATACAAACTGGAAATGTTAGATAATAAACAACAACACTGGCGCTTAATAAGCATAAATAAAGGAGAGGAAACTAAACAGCGTGTGTGCAGTGTCTGCAAAATATTAGTGAGGGAGAACACTGAGTTAAAGAAAAGAGCACAGAAAGGCAATATCAAAAGCATGAAATATGCAAATGAGACTAATCTTGTGGACAAGTGAGGACGCAAGCAAACATTTGTTAAATATGAGAAAATGAGGAAATAAAGGAAGAAGACAGTTCAAACTGTCCAGACAGAGACACAGAAATCCTCTGAGGGTTCAGTCCTCCAATAAAAACACAAACAGTGTGACAGAAGTGAGACACATCACAGGTGACTCACTGACTGACTGTCTCACCGCCTGTCTGTATCTCTGTCTGTCTGATGATGATGATGATGATGGCTGAGACAGACAGCTGGCTCTGCAGTATCTGCGTGATTCTATATAATGAATATGACTGCGTGACACAGCAACAGCCAGAACAAAAGCAGAAAGTCATGAGGACTTTAGTTTTGAGCGCCGATGTCGCTGCAATATTTTGAACTCAGTATTTCAGAATGTTTTACTGTCAAAGTCACGACTGAAACTTTAACAGAAACAAAAGTTTTGCTTTTTCTCTAGGATGTCTGGTTGGTTGGTTGGTTGGTTGGTTGGTCCACCACTTTGGACCAGACCGAAATACCTCAACTATTAACTATTGGATGGATTATCATGAACTTTTGTGCAAAGTTTTTAACAAAACTCAATCTCAGATTAATTTCCAGAAACCAGCAAAGGAAAACATGAATGAATGCTTGGTTCCTTCCACTCCCGTTGTGTGTCACTGGTTGATGGAGAGAAACAGCAGGTGGAGCTAATTCTCCAGTCGGAGCCATTAAACCACTGCAGAAGAAGAGGACATGACGAGATGACAAAAGATGATGACTCTTTACAGAGCGGAAAAGATTAGCGGATCATTCAATCAGTCGATCAGCAGAAAATTAATGAGCAACTATTCTGATAATTGGATTTGCTGCTTTTCTCTGTTTTTCTATTACTGTAAATTTAAATGTTTATCTTGTGGAGAATTGGTCAGACAAAAGAAGCAATTTGAAGACTTAAGATTTAAGAAACTATGATGGACGATTTAACTATTCTCCAACATTTGAAAGACTGCACATTGAATGGATTTATCAAGAAAACTGCTGAATAATCAATAACGACCGTAATCCTCACATGCAGTCCCAACTCTTACACTTGTATTTTCTTCCAGCTAAAAGTCTACACCAGTTTGTCAATAATTACTGAAAATACTGTCAAGTATGTTGACATGTGGAAGGTCCAGTCCAGAGAAAGCCAATGACACCATTCACCACATGGGTTCAGTATCTTGCCCAAGGATACTTTGACATGTAGACTGCCGAGGGATCGAACCACCGACCTTCTCATAACGATAGCTCTACCTCCAGAGCCACCGCCGCCATTGCTACATATCAAACCAAACACTGTATCGGGTGGGGTTTAAATGCCTACTGTTCCCTCACAGCAGCTGCAGCAGATGTTGTTGTTGTTGTCACAGTTCAGTGGTAGAAATGCAGCTGCAGGTTTTTCCATGAAGCTCACGGTTCATTTCATTCATATGATGTATGTGTGCAGAACTCCCTCGTGGTGTTTGGCTGCCCTCCCACTATCAGCCTGCACAGATGCATCCAACTGTCTGTACTGTAAACTGTGTACTACTACTGTGCATTTAACTGACATCATCAAGTCCACTTTTCTTCTCATTTTTCTCTAGTTTTATTTCAAATCCCAGTCCTGATACTATTCATTCATCATTCAGACATTAGCATCATGTAATCATCTCCATATAGTCACTGCCTGATTACTAATAGTTCTCTTATATCAGCACTGCGTTCACTTTCTATTCATCCCTTCTGCTGCTACTTCACATTGAAATTGCTCAACTGGCAAACCACTTGGTGCCCTTTATTTGAGGCAGCCAAAGGAAAGTATCTGTCACTGAGATTTTATCATGGTCCTGCGTGGATATCTCCTGAAACTCCAACTTTCCAATAGCACAAACTAACATTGATTTTGGGGAGTTAGAAATACAATGGCACTGTATCTACCAACAAACACATAACAAACAAACAATCCTGATAAATATCCCTTATGATTCACACTGAGAGGGACATTTTACATTTGAAAAAGTCTTGCCAATGTTCTCTGGTTGACAAACTATGTAATAGAGACACCACAGATTAGTTTAGGATTAGGATTTACTATTTAATGAGTTTGTATGCCAGGATTCTGGGTGATACACATGCAGGACAGTGACAGTTCATCTCCACCTTAAAAACACAAGATAAGACACTAGAGCCATTACTTCCAATAACCACAGGCATCGTCAAATCAACCAGGACTGAAATCAGTGGGGTTATAATTTAAGAAACTGGGGAGATTAGAGTTAAACAAATTAAGAGGTTTCAAGAATTCAATACCTGCTTACAGAGTGACTCAAAAGAACAGTTTCTAATAGAAAGGTAAAACAAATGGCATCTAATTTTAAATCTCAGGAACCAACACCAAAATCTAACTACAACAGTAAATGGGCCAATATGATCAATTCACAAACAGAAAATGGTTCTTCCTCATCTCTAACTGACTGACACTTCCCATCAGGTCAGGTGGAGCGCTGAGATAAATCCTGTACCTCCCAATGACTGACAAAAATGATTTTCTTTTGTCTTTTTACCTTTAGATCGAGACTGATCTCTGCTGTTGCTGTTCATTTCTCCCGAGGAGGGTTTAGCAGAAACAGATAAGAATAGAAGAATACGATTTACTTCAGAGGAGATAATGAAAAGACAATTGTGAGTAGAAGTGAGAATTCCTGTGGGCTACAAAATGTCTGACAAGATTAATGTGACACACTGAACTGTCTTGACTTCAGCTCCAGATGTTGGAGCTTCAGGAGAATCCAGGTTGCATAAAGACATTAAGCTAATTAAGCAAAAAATGTGAACACACCACAACAACAAACCCTCCAACATGTACTGCTGTTCACTAGCTTCTACTGTAATTTAGCGAGAGTCAGTAGAGTCGAAACAACAAATAAGTGAACCACATCTCTTGACCTTTTGGGAAAACCGATTCGTTTGCTCCTTTGCCCGCGGTTAGATGACAAGAACATACTACTCTCACGTCTATACAGCACATCTGCAGCTGGACCCAGCAGTCACTTCGTTTAGAAGTGCTTGTAGGTATTTTTTGGCACCACTGGACAGAGCCAAGCTAGCTGCTCCCCCCCTGCTTCCAGCCTTTGTGAGCAGCTAAGCTAACTGGCTACCAGCTGTAGCTTCAACTTAACAGTGTTTACCACCAAACATGGGAGCAGCGTCAAACTTCTCATCCAATTCTCTACAATAAAGCCAACAAGTGTAATCCCCACAATGTCAGATTATTGCTTTGATATTCAAAGCTTCCACACAGTCCTTTTTTTTTTTCTTTTTTGTATCTACACGTCCTGACCGTAGCTGTATCATTACATTAGACCAGCTGTCAGTCCTGCAACTCGTCGTCATTGAGACTAATTCCTGATAAAAGTGACTCTGAGCTCAGTCTGAGCTGCTTGTATAAAACTGAAGTGTCAGATGCAGCAGCTCTGAGGACCGAGTCTCTGCTCTCAGAGAAATATTTGTTTTGGTACTTCAGATGCAGCCATGCCGCTCTGCTCCGACTGTAGAAGTTTGTCTCACAGGAGGCAGAGCTCAGTCTGTTTTACATTTCACACAACAACAGACCGGGGAGAAAACAACAGACAGACAGACAGACAGACAGACAGACAGACAGACAGACAGACAGACAGACAGACAGACAGACAGACAGACAGACAGACAGAGGGGAGAGGGGAGAGGGGAGAGGGGAGAGGGGAGAGGGGCAGCATCATAGTAAGAGACTGAAGAAAAGTGAGGGGGCGACAGAAAATAGGTACAGAAACTCAGGAGGGAGGCAGGTTTTTTAATGTCAATATGATACTTAGCTTACATCATTTACAGTTAGTGTGTCCAACCTCCTGTTTTATACTTAAACTGCACATGAAAAATAAATCTATAGATATACATATTTCAAAAAAGCTTTCAAGCTTAAGTGTAAGTGGAAAACTGGGTGGATTAAAAAAATAAAAAAGACACAGACTTAGTAAATAAATGTACATAAAACAAAGTGACTTAAACATCACTCATCACTTCCAAGAGCTGAAAGCAACAGATCTATGTGGAGCGAGTCTGTCAACTTCCTCACATTCATACACGAAACTAAAAGAAATATCTGATTTCGTTTAATGTCATCATCTCACTGTGTCCTCTTGTTCCGCACCAGCTGTTTATCTCCATCAAGCAATGAACTCGTGTCCACACAACAGGATAGAAACAAGCATTCATTCATAAAAAAGTGCTTAAGTTGGATAGAAATGTGACTAATGTCTGGAACAAAATACCTATGCAAAAACCATTTCTATGGCTATAAAGATAGCTGCCAATAAAAATGATGTCAGTTTTAGTCTATCTCACTGTATAGACCATCAATACAAGACCAGAGTTTATTCTGTAGATTATGATTAACTTAAATCAATTCATGAGGAACAGAACATCAAGGAGAGAGGAGAGGTGGGACGAAAGAGAGCGCAAAGACAGAGACAGGCTTAATGAGCAAGACAGACAGGAAGAGAAATGGATTGTGAGACAGAGAGACAGAAACGAAGACAAGTAGCTTCACAGGAGAGGACAGCATGAAAAGGCCAAACGTGAGAGAGACAGACAGATGGATAGAAAGAGACAGACGGGGGGTGGGGGGGGGGGGGGGGGGGGGTTGTCAGTGGTATCCAGAGGGCAGGGGGGATCAGCTCAGGTGCAGCAGCTCCATCATTCAGACTCCGTTCACGTCTGGTTTAGAAAAATAACCTGCAGCATGGAGCCAAATCAGGACGCACCTACTGATTTAAAGGATCATTCTACTACAACTGGCCTCGTACTGATGGAGTATTAGCTACTACTTGTACTTTTACCTGAGTATTTTCATTTTCTGCAGCTATACAGTTCCTCTCCACTACACCTCAGAATACTGTATTTTTTTATTCCACTGCATGTATTTGATCATTTTAGTTGCTGCTTACTTTGCAGATTAAGATTAAAAATATAAAATAAAGTCAACAAATCCACTGTGATGTATTACTATAGGTGAAGATCCACGATCCAACTGCAACCGTGAAACTGATGAACATATTAATGATTGGCTGATTATATTCCAGTGATGTGATGTGTATTATTCTGAAATGGACAGTTCTGCATACGGAGAATTTTTACTTTTTGTACTTTATATTAAGTTTGATGCTAATACTTTTCTACTTGTACAGGTTTGACTTTATTGACTGATTTTTTTTATTCCTATGTTCATTCAAAAACATACTAATAGTCTCTCATTAAAAAGTAAAACTTCTGAATTCGGTTGCACGTCTTCAGACTGATTTTCGTCACTGTTAAAAAAAAGGTAAAGCGGGGATAAAAGACTAACATACAGTATGTCTGTGAGTATAAACCTTTGATGTCTGTTCTGATTAGGATGTTTCACCTTGCTGAGTTTAGCTCCCTGAACTCTCTGCAGTATAAAGACTCTGCACCGGCCAAATCAAAGGAAGAGATTCTGTCAGATGAGAGGTGAAGACATGCTCTTTGGGACTCTGCACATGTATAAAGCAAGATTCATCAGAAACACAGGCACTTGTTACTGCACTTGTTGAGTAAAAACTACTGTGAAGCGGCTACAATGAGCTGGAAGCACATTTTGGGATTCGGCGGCACTGCTGGGCACTAAATCTGAGAGAGCATCGTTAAGGAATTTCTAATCTCACAACGGCATTAAAACCTGTTTAATATGCAGCAAAACGTAGTTTGGATCTTGAAGATGCTGAGCAGGGCCTTCTCTGGAAAGAACTACGAAATATAGTTTTAATTATGCAGCGTGACAGTTTATTTTTAACCAACCATCCCTTATGTGGCAATTATAGGCAACATATAAACAATAAATGTTTATAGCAAAGGAATAATGTAGCTGTAAGGGGAGATAAGGACATTTTTAATTCACTCAGGACACATTCTGGTGCTGGACGGAGCAGGACGGCTTTAACAAAGACACCAATCAGAAAGTGGGATAGTTAATTTCTAGAGGAATTTACTTAACACAACTGCTTAATTTGAATAAATCTTAGAGAGAATTTAAATGAACAACTAACTACTTTTTTTTTGTTGTTGTTGTCTCAGGGAGGATCTCAGTATTTTTTAAAATTTTGGCTCAGGCCCTGATACTGAGATGCATCTCGGTATCAACGTTGTGCCTGCCAGCACACTTACAGGATACCTTTAAAAGGCTTACATCAGATTCAGACAGCTGCTCGTGTCTGCAGCTGAACTGAGAGCATCTGCAGGTTTAAATTCAGGTGGAATAAGGCTGGCTGGTAAATTCAGCGTTTTGGGCAGAACAAAACAAGGTCAGCACATTGTTCTCCAAACCTACTGTACTGAACGTTCCCTGGAGCCAGAGTCCATTTAGTGCCGTGTTCCCTCTGGTCTATGTCCATTTACTGCTTCTGTCTGCCCTTTTAAAGCCTGCCTTCATTTATTTATTTTCCTTTTCTTTAATCCCAAGTCTGCTGAATGAAGTCTGGATGATGGAAGAATGATGCACTGACCCATGATGATGACTGCAGCCTTCACAAACCTGCAGCACAGTCAGACGGGCTGATGGAGTCCAGTGTTACACTGACAACACACCTAATATAAATGTTACATTAACTAACCACCAAATTTACATTAAACATTAATTACCCAGTGAACTTGTGATCTCTGTTCATTCGTGAAAGCATTTATGATTTAAATAATGAGTACTTAAATAATGAGTGATTGTGCAGTACATGAATTTGGCTCTTCCTGACTAAACCTTGATTTGCCCTGGCATTACATGAGAGGAAATCACAAGGCAGGTGCCATCAATCTAAGTTGATTTGAGATCTCTAGATCACGGGTCTGTAAATTAGAAATGGGATTCTAAACTTAAGCAAGGTTTTTAGGCTCATCATCTTTTAGAAACTGAACATAAGCTCACTGTCAGACACGATCTTAAGACCAAGTTTAAGTATAAATTTAAGAGAATTTTTATAAATAAGGCCTCTGGAGTTCAGTCAGAGCTGAACACAACCACTAATAGGCACACTGCAAAAGTCACATTGGTGAGTCTGTTTTCAGCTAGCTTACAGCTAACATCTGTACAGCTGCTGCTTTGGTTGTTTGTAGTGAGTTCTGTTTAACATCTGTGAAACTCCACAATTCAGTTTCTTTTCTTTTATGCAAAATCGTTCTGTTTGGAAAATCACAATTTAAAGCTGAATTGAGTAATTTTAGACCACCAGAGGGCAGAGAACCTAATAGAAACACAAAACTGATGTACCATCATCATTTAAATTTGTCTATTTCCACATGCAGCAGACATAAAGCAACATGATCGCTCATTAGTCATGTTTGTGTCACCTCGTGAATGTAAGTTCAATATCACTCTCTTTCTCTCTCTTTTTGGTCTCTACCAACTCCTGAGGGAAATATCTGGCTCTTAAGATGCTAAATGCTCCACTTTGTTCACCAGCTAGTCTCTGACTGTGTCTGTTTGCGGTTTGTTGCTGAGCAGGTAGTTTACAGTGGCTTCTGACAGAGTGAAACAGACTGGAAACCTGCCATAAGAAACAGAACTATGAGATATTTCTCACATCGCAGGCTCAGTAGAGCTGCAGGGTCAGCACTGTGAGCAAGACTTTCTGATTAAAGTCATCTGATTCCGAATTTATATAAAAAATAGCATTTCTTGAAGAAGTGAAAAAAAATAAAATCTACTGCAGCCCAGAATGGACAGACCAAACAGTGAGTCCAAAACCAAAAAGAGAGGGCCTTTCATGTTTTTATGTTGAAGGCCTCTGTAAGTATTCTTACATGCTCAGAAGGGGCAGGTGACAGGAAGGGTATCCAGCTGCTTGTAATTCACAATCTCACCACTAGATACCAATAAATCCTAGACACTGGTACTTCAAGAAAAGTTTGAGAACTTCACTTCAGATAGCAAGAGATCTTTGTTTCTGAACTTACAGGCGTAGGTCATGGCGAAGCTGCTCCCCGTGTCCACCATGTCAACTTGGGGCACCAGTTTGGGGACGTCCTGGTGTTGTGCCAGAGCAAAACGAAACACCTCGTACTCATGGGAGCCGGTGGGGAAAAGGCCTCCTGTTGGACAAAAACAAAGACACACAGTGGGAATCATTTCTGTCCCAAAGCACCTACTGTGGGAGGAAGAAAAGAACCAGAAGGGACAAAATAACTGTGCACACCAGCTAAAACTTCACTTCCAGTTAAAAAATTGAGGTAAATACAGCATACACTTAAATTGTTTTATGATTACACTAACCAGAGTTTATTTTCTGCATCAATTCAAAATCCCACTGTGATGGAGATCTGCAGACAGAGCCAAACTCTGCCATCATACTGAGCATTACACGTTAACATGATGTATATGATTTGTCTCATCTGCATAAAAACTAAAGTTAAACAATGCTAATTTGCCATTTTACTTTGGGGTTATGAGCCAAACTATTTCTTGGCTGGGAACAGTCGCGAGGTAAGTGGCGGAGACTCCAGGAAGTTCCTGGTCCCCAGCTAGCTGTTACCCCTGTTTCCATCTATGTGTTATGCTAAGCTAACCAGCTGCTCATGGTAGCTTCACATTTACTAAAATCAATCTTATCATCTAACACTTGCTTAAAATGCATAAGCTGTTTAAATTGAACCCTTCATGGTTTACATCCATGTTTGCTTGCTCGCAGTCTTTCCAGTCTCTTGCCTCCTTGCTTTTGTGACAACATTGCTGTGTTTCTTGGAGCCCACTGCCACCAACCATTGATCAATAGAATAATGTGAAATGATCAGCAGGAGCTCACAATACAGTATCTCACAACACGGGCCGAGTTAGCTATTGTCACTAGAAATAATGACTGTCTGGTTTACAGTAATTGCTGTTAAAAGCATCTTTTCCCAGCTCTCATTCGGTCTGTTGTCCTGGCACTCACACACTCTGTCAGCATAATGGTTTTTAGCGTCACAGGGAAATTATCCGAACACATAAACTCTGGATTGATTGACCTTCTTGTCTTCTCTGTAGTGAAGTAGGACAAGACTTTTTTTTAATATTGCTGACTGAATTTACAGCGAATTGTTTCTGGTGTTTACAGCTACTAAATTCAAATGTGAGAATGCACTTTTAATGTCCTTTTGTGTAGAAGCTGCCAGGACTCTTTGTTCTCACAAAGAATTTAACATCATTTTGTCCTCAGGTTTGTCTCTTGTGCTTAACAGAGAAACAATAAACTTAACTCTTCACTTCCTCCATGATTTCTCTGAAAGCTCACCCTGCTCTGAACCCATTGGAGCTGCAACAACTGTTCAATCAATCAATTAGCAGATGGACAGAAAACTAACCAGTATCTTTTTTTGATTCCTTAATAATAGTCTGAGTCATTTTTCGAGCCAATTATCTGGTTCCAGCATTTCAATTGTGAGAATTTGCAGCTTTTCCTTGGCTTGCCACCACAGTAAGTTCAATATATTTGGATTTTTTACTGTACAAAACAAAACATTTGACATCAACTCAGGTTCTATGACATTATTTTAAGTATTATCACTGTTTTCTTATGTTTCACAGACCAAACAATTAACAGATTCATCAGAAGAATAAACCATTATGAAAATACTGTTATTGAGTTGGCTTGAAGTCAATCATCATTTATTTTTACTATTTTAAGACTTGAGGTATTTACAGTATACTTGCTTGGTTAGCTTGTTTAGGTTTAGATTAAGTTATATAATTAACTGTTAAGTTAGCTAGTTAAACCCCACAGACACAGATGCATCAGCTCATATAGCAGTTCAGATAGCTACACACACTCATATTAAACGTAGTAAAACACTGTTAAAACGTTACATTGTCACTTTATGTTGAACACAAAGTGAAATAGGATTTTGACAAACCGTCCGCCATCATCACCCAGGTGCTACACAAACGTTACATGCGCCATCTTGTTTTGTTTGGAAGAGACGTTTTTCCGCGCGAACGTCGCTTGTACAACTGCTTGACACTTTCAAAATAAGAGCGCCGGAACTCACAGTATAACTACAGACAAACGATGTCATTTAATAATATGAGTCAAGAAAATACCCGTGAAAACACATTCCTTTAGTACATGTTGGAAGAAGTATTCAGATCATTTATTTTAAATAAAACTGAAATATCACACTGTAAAAATACTCCAATATGAGTAAAAGCCCTGTGTTGAAATGTTACTGTAAAAGTACCTTAAATTATGTTGATGTAAGGGGGCACTTTGGCAGTAAAGATGCCCTGCAGGTGCATTTATATTTCATCATCAGCGTACATAAACCTCTAGGTCACCTGGATGCCTCATTTCACTGTTGCAGTTGGTACAGATGGAGCTAATTCAAATATCTTATACCTTATGCTGTTGAAGAGAATACTTTTTGTATATAAAAACAGAATCTAATCCTTAAAGTAACTAACTAGTAAGGCATGAAAAAAATTGTAGTAACAGAACAGATTTTTTTTTTTTTTTTTTTTTTAATGACCATTACACAATGTATGTATTGTATTCTATATGTGTTTCACGTAACATGTGGAAAACTGCTAACACAACAACACAGAGATATACATTATTGGAATAGTGTATGATTTATTCATCAGTGTTACAGAGGCTGGGAGCTGTGCCCCTGTTCTCACAGAGGGGCTCTGAATCGATAACTTAAAGCGGAGAAACAAAATAACTGATTTTTAATGCGGAGACTCACTGAGTTACGCAGACTGCAGAGTGTTTTTATTCCAGTAATGCAGGTTAGTTGAACTTGATGCCACATCAGCACCAAACCTGAGAGGAAACTGCAGTGGGAATCTGGAGCAGTGGTCCGATGAATCACATTATAACTTCATTTTGGGAGTGTAAAGTGCTCTGCAGCCCACAGCTGCCTGATCCCCACTGAATGTGACCAAACCAGTCAAGGTTAAAATGGGAATAAGAGAGCCAGCAGAGGATTCACCTGCTGTACAAATGTCACAGTGAAAGAAGTTTTTGCAGAGTGACACTTTGAGATTATGAATACAGGCAATAGAATTGATTGTTTTATTTAAGTGTATCAGATGGTGCCCAGCCCATGTCTTACAAGACACTTCTTGACAGTGACAACCAAGATGATGACATGGTGAATCATACAGTATATATTCATTACACTGTGTTAGCCAGTGGTGCAAAAGAAGTACATTTACTCAAGTGCAGTATAAGTGAGTGCAATTTGAGGAATATGAGTATTTCAGTTTTACACTATCTTTACTTTTAACTCAATTCATCTGACAGCTTTAAGTACTTTGCAGGTTAATATTTTAAAACACATGATCATCAAATACAGCTTGAGTCTCAGTCTCTGTCCATGGTGCTGATTCCAGGATTTCTGTGTGACTCTGTCCAAAGTGCTGATTCATGTAATATTTCTATAATGGAAAATCAGTCGAGGAGAAAAACAATATTATTGAGTCCACCTAAGTCATTAGGGGAATATTGTATATTAGCTCTCTTGCTGTATGTTGCAGGAATATCAAAGTGACACAAAATATTGTAAGACACAAAATGAATCTACCACCATACTGTGAATCACAGAGGGAATCCCGGCTACAGGCATTATTACAGGAGCGCTGAGTGAAGCCACATAATCACGATATTAGTCACGACAACAATATTATTCTAGCAATAGAATTATTATAAGAACCTGTCATGGGAATCACTTTTGTCTGCGTTAGTGCTCAGCTTCCAAACACCATTTTAAGTCGAAATAATGAATAAAAAGGTGTGTAAATATCTTCGGGTTTGTTAGAGAAATAGTTTATGATTGGAGTTGGGGACCCTTAGACAAGCATCATTATATGAATGCATTTGAGACTGAATGACTAGAAATACACGAAAATTTAGTTTTGCAGACACTGAGTTATAATCTTGGACTCAGAACATATTCAATATCTCAAACAATATTGTAGGAAATTAGACCCCGTCGGGTCCGGTCCCGGAGCGCCCCTGGGTGCAGGGACCCCGCCGCCCGCCGCTCACTCACCTATGTTGATGTTACTTGGGAAACTTGTGCCGCTGCAGAGCCCGAGCAGCAGCATCAGCAGCGGGAGGAGAGCTGAGGGGACCGGGGAGCTCTGCGGCCGCATGTTTCCTCCAGCAGCAGCACCGACAGGAGACGCGGAACACGCGGCGTAATCCCATTCACACCGGGGCCGGCAAAGATCCACCGCAGCCCGGTCACAGACTCACACATCCACCGGCAGTCCGCTCCGGTCCTCCTCTCTCTTAGTCTCTGTTCTCTCTCTGAGTGTTTCCCTCTTTTCAAACATCCATAGTTGGAGCGCAGAGCTCTGCTGCCGCGTCGGCTCTGAGTGTCTGAGTGTTCAGTGTTTCTGTACCCAGCTCTCCCCATCCACCACCACCACCACCACCACCACCTTCTCTCTCTCTCTCTCTCTCTCTCTCTCTCTCTCTCTCTCTGTGTGTGTGTGTGTGTGTGTGTGTGTGTGTGTGACTCTCTTTCTTTCTCTCTCTCTTTCGCAATTTAATTCAACCCTCTGTCGCTCTTTCTCAATTCAATTTAGCTCTCTCACTCTCTCTGTGTGACACTCTTCTCTCTATCTCTCTCTCTCTCTCTCTCTCTCTCTCTCTCTCTCTCTGTGTGTGTGTGTGTGTGTGTGTGTGTGTGTGTGTGTGTGTGTGTGTGTGTGTCCGTCTAATCAATTGAAATGAGTGTTACTGGTGTGCTAAACACCAACATGTTCTGGCAAAGCGTGATGAATATGGAGTAACAGGGATAACTGATGAGACGGTTTGTTTGGATTCCTCCAGTGGTCCAAAAGAGTGTAAAATATGCAGCGACAACAACTCACAATTATACAGAAAAATCACAATGACCTGTGTTGGAAAGGACATTTATTCAAGTTCTGTATACTTTCTGAAGTGCTTGGCAACTTCAGCATTTCCATTTTATGCTAATTCAAGCTGCTTCTCTGTTTGTTTGCAGATGCAGTTATTGGTTAGTTTGCAGATTATGCTTTTACTTTTAACATGTGACCATCTCACACAATACAATGCATTGATAAAGCTTAAATAAACAAACAGTGTTATCGATTAATCAGTATTAACAATCTAATAATATCACACAGCATCTGAACATCAGTCACAGGAGACATTTTAGTGCACAACCAGGATTTATACCACTGACACTTATATTTTGTTAATAATACTTCTGTAATACTGTCAAAGAGTCACACGGGATCGTTGTCATTTCCAAACCAAAAAAAAATAATTCTGGCAACAACACTGATTGTAATCCACAATGAGTACTGAGTACATTCATGTGGTATCACTGTGTCCCCGTGTCTCTGCAGTGAAGCTAATTAATAAAATATTAGTGTTACTGGTGTGAAACATTGTCAAATCTGTATGTCTCATATGTAGATTCTCAGCATAAAAAAACATTTCCTTCAGCACAGTGGGTCTCTGCTGATGAATTATTCAGCAGTGAGCTCTCTGGGATCAGCTAACTAATGGGTATTTAAAGTTACTTTAAAGTAAGTACATTTTATGTACATTTCTGCTTTAATTGAAGTGTACATACAGTATGGTGATTCACCCCAGAGATGCCCGAATGTACTGAATTTACAAAGTCTTCCTTTCTATAAACTGAAATACTCAAATCAATTCTGAAACACATTGGAAACAGAGACAATTAAAAATTGATTTGGTCACATCTTTAATATATTTCTGCAGTTGACCGTTTGAATTACATTTCACGACAACCCATCCAATAGTTATTAAGATGCGTCACTCACTTAACCACAAATGTGAACCTCATGCTGGCACGAGAGGAAAAGTCAGAGGATAATCTGAGTCAGTAGGATTCATCCTCTGGGCACCATGAGTGTGGAAACCCATTCAATAGTTGTCACGTTGTCCTGGAGCAGTGCTGCTAATGTAGTTTATGCTTTAGTAATTTTACTTCCCATATTATTATACGATCTGATGAATATTTCATAATCTGTTCATGCACTATCCCCTATCATTTCCCACAGAAGCACATTAAAGGCCTCAGACAGACAGAAGGCACAATGGTAACTTGTTGGGCTCCTCGGTCTGTAATCACAAAATGGCCGCCCTCCCACACAGTTTGCCCACATAAGAAATAATGGTGACGCTGATAATCCCCCTCTATTCACACTCTTGCCAGCCAATTTAGTGAGACAAAACAAAGAGAGACAGGAAAACGATCACCCTCTTTCATCCACATCGCTGCTAAATTAATCTATCTGCACTCCGCAAACAGGCTAAGAGCAACGTAGGTGGATCCACTGGAAACTACACAAATGACCAACTTCACCTGCTGAGGACACCTTGTTCTCAATGCTCAGAACTGTCATTTATCCGTTTCCAACAGCTGGGTGTTTGATGTGTTTTGAAATAACTCTCAGTTATTTCACAAGCGTTCAGTGAGAGATTAAAGGTTCAGTAATTCTTCAATTATCCTGAAAAACTTTGTGATCTGCCAGGTTTGGATGACTAGCGCCACCTGTTGGAGGCATCAGACGAAAAGATGGTCAAGGAGAGATCCTCACAGATCCACTTGGCTCTAATGAACCAAATCGGACCAGGTCCAAAATACTTAAGATCTGTGTGCCCATGTTTCTAATCTGCGTGGATTAGAGTTGATCCTAATGGATCTGAGCGTCTCAGTGTCAGTTCTGATCACATGGTACATCATAATCACAGTATGAGTAAATATTTTGGGAAATCAAATTGGACCTATGAGGAATCTAGTGATATGAGCTGCAGCCTTGTGAGCCGACCATCAGTAAACCAAAGCAAGAGGTTTGGGCGTCTTGCCAATAAAGATCAGTGATCAGCTGTGTAGTTGTGCCATTCAGTCTGTATGTGTTGGACACTCACATAAAGAAGAGCAGAGCTGGCAGGAGTAAGTGGGAGTCTATCATTCAAACAGCAGTGTCACAGCAGCACAGCACTAATACTTGCACGTCCATTAAAGTAAATGTGTTTTAGGCTCTTAGCATTGTTAAAAATACTATTCAGGGGTTCCTAATGTTACCAAAACTTACATAAATTACATATTTTTCACACTATTGAGACAATGATTTGCTCTTGGAACAAATACCATCAAAGAAAATAGATAAAAAATACTAAAGATGTTGGACAAACTTGAACATTTCACCCTGTGACAGCTGACATGTGGACACACAGAGCTGCTGGTGGCAGTTCAGCTCTGTATGTCAGGTCTGAATCTCTACACAACGCTATATACAGTATATATGAGAAACTGTGCCCGCTGTCTGATACAGTTGACTGTCCTGTATGTCCACAGAACAGCCGGAGGAAAGACTTCAGTCTGCTTCGTTGCATGTCTGCATCTTTCCACCAAACCACTTCACTTTGCTGTACTTTTTCTTTTTTCTCTGCACAAACCGACCTGTCACTCTACACTGCGCTGCACAGTTTCACACCACTTTCTACAGTAAATGTTTGCACAGTGTATGTACAGACACTTATCATTTTATCATCATTGAGTTTTCTTTACACTGTTACATTGAGACCAGATTAAAACTGGCTGGCCAGCACACAGTAAGAATTGCTTTCCTGGGATGGAGGGATGCATGGTAATCCCTAAATCTGCTGATTTAGCGCTGGAGTCTGTGGGAGACTACATATGAGCTGGAAGAAGAGACACACCACGCACACCTCAGTGCAAGTTATTGTAAGATTTCTTGGCTGCGTCTTGTGATGCTGACAGGCTGGTTCGTTGTGTATTCTTTGTCTTAGAGCTCTTCAAAAGCTTGGTGTTTATTTTTTTCCCTCGACAGGTGCAGAGTCTGTTCAAGGCCAAATTGAGTGTGACGACAGGGCTGATAGGTACTGTGATGTGTGCTGCCACTGATTTTCTGTTGGTACCATCATTTCTTAATGCATGTTAAACATGAGTGCAGATAACAGTAGGTCTGTTTGCAGTGGTAGTAGCAGTAACAATGACATTCGCAACAGCAGTAGCATGACAACTAATGTCAGCCGTAGTAGCATTAACAGTAATGATAGCCATAGAAATGTTAGCAGTAGTAGCACTGAAAATAATGTTAGCCGTAGTAGCTTTAACAGAAATATTTGCAGTAGTAGTATTAAGAGTATATCTATAGTTGTAGTAGTAGCATTAGCAGAAATGCTAACCTTTGTATTGTTTAAAG
Source organism: Chaetodon trifascialis (assembly GCF_039877785.1). NCBI lineage: Eukaryota > Metazoa > Chordata > Actinopteri > Chaetodontiformes > Chaetodontidae > Chaetodon > Chaetodon trifascialis. The sequence goes on along the minus strand of NC_092071.1, from coordinate 5,210,894 downwards.
TAGTGTTAGCAGTAGCAGCATTAACAGTAATGCTATCAGTAGCAGCAGTGGCAGTAATGTTAAATATGCCCTGCTGTACCTTAATCTTCATAGTAGTAATACAGTAACAGTAATGTTAGCCACATTAGCATTAACAGTAATGTCTGCAGTGGGACTACAGTAACAGTAATGTTTGTAGTAGTGGGATTCACAGTAATATTTGCAGTAGTAGCATTACCAGCACTGCTATCCACAGTGCTATTAACAGTAGCAGTAGTAACAATGATGGTAGCAGTTGTAAAAGCAGTCTCTGATAAGCTGAGACGTCCGCTTTCTTCACCTCCTCAGCTCATTTAGACTCTAATTAGCGCTGCGTGTAATTAGCTGAGGCGGCACACCGCAGCATATACAGTGAGATGTCTGGTTTATCTGCATGTAGCTGCACGTGAGCTACATCAAACAGTCTAATCTGAGTGCACGGCTGCCTGCCTGCTGACGGGTGGAGGTGATTAGTGGACGGTCTGTTCATTGAGGAGATCTGGCTTTGATAGACTCGTCCTCTCTGGAAGAACAAGGAGAGACTTGTTCGTGTTTGACGATGGAAGAATGTTTTGTCATTGACGGATTAATTTTCAGCTGGAAACCAATGTCATCACTCATTCACTCGATTCATGTGGAAGGTCAGAACAAATGGAGGTCAGAAAACTGGATTAAAAACAGATTGATCACAGTCTTCCTGGTGTTATTGTAGATATGTATTTTAATGTATTCACTCCTTGTCTTCTCTGTTATTTATGTACTCTGCACCAGCATTTTTGCTTCATTTCAGTGCTTTTTTTCTTTTTTTTTGGTTTAATTGACACCTTTAAAGCAAACTTTTTTTGAGTGGTTAAAACTCAACTCCTGAACCTAAACTTATTATGATCTGTAGAACTGAAAAATGCCAAATAATAATAAAATAAAAATCTCAAAAGCATTAACATTTCCTAACATTTACCATCACCTTTCCATAGAAGTTCCAGTTTTAGCCTTCCTAGTTCTGTGAGGCTATGCATTGGGCTAAATGCTAACATTAGCATGCTAACAATGACAAAGTTGAAATGCTGACATTTTTTGGTATAATGTTTACTAATGTCACCACTTCGGTGTGAATGTGATAGCTAACATTTGTTGTCTGCAACATCTAAATGTCCCCAGTGTGGGATCAATAAAGTAATTTTTTACCTTATTCATCCTCTGAGGGACATGAATATCTGTACAAAATTTCATGGCAAACCATCTGATAAACTGTGAGATATTTCAGTCTGGGGGACTGAGCCGATCTTCATGCTACTGACTGATTGCTGTGACCGGGCGATTACTTAAACAACAATCTTGAACCTCAAAGGTTTCCATATGGCTTGAAACAAACCTCAAACAACTTGTATACAAACAAAAACACATGAAAACACAAACTTCCAAATTCATGTTGCTGTCATCTAAAGGAAAAAACTCACATTTTTTCATCATCGAATAAAAATTTCATGTTCGTTTCATCACACTTTGTGAGACTTTGCCGCCATTTAGTCAGAGATGTTCAACATGAACCTCAAACCACCAGCTGCCGTTTAAAGCTGCTGTTGTTGCCTTCAGGTCTGACATACAGTATTTCTATACATTACATTATCTAAAACAGCCAGTAGGCTCATGAAAGAATGATGCTTTTAATCTGCAGTTTTCCATAAAGGATGATGGCGTAATGAATAAGTGATGAGCGCATTGTGCCCACACAGCACTGTTTTACCCATGCAGAGTGTATGTGATGTTTGTAAAAGCTGGTTTACAATTCTCAGCTCTCATATTCACCTCCTGTGAGTGTAAATCATAGATGTGGAAGGGAAGTGTACGTTCACTGCTGATGCTGTAGCTCTGTTGATCTGTGTTACCCCCTCCATGCCCCCAACCCCCCGCCCTCACCTGTCACTTACATTTGCAGAGCAGCCTTTCAGCTGATGTGGTCCACACATGTACATTCAGATGTAGTAACAGCTGCTCCAGCTCAGGACGTGGTCCACTTCAAAACCAGAACTTCAGGTCAGGTCCTCATAAGGGTCTCATGTCACACCGATTTTGATTTCTTTGGTTCTTGTGATGGCTTACAGAGCTTTTCATGGTCAGATCTCCTGAAGTCCTATGTTATTAGTACGTGCTTTTACTCAACTACTGTAAGTACAAATTTGAGGTATCTGTACTTAACGGTACTTGAGTATTTCCATTTCATGACACTTCTTGACTTCTCCGCTGCGATTGAGAGCGAAATATTGCTTTTTATGTGACAGCTTTTGGTCCTAGTTACCTTACACAATAATAAAGTATCAGCAGTAAAAGTACTGTTTGCATGACTAACATACATATGTGACATTATTAGATGTTTTATACTGATGCATCAACGTTAGCGCAGATCTTTACTCTAGTTTGAGGTTCTGATGCATAAATCTGTTTTTAGATTTTGGACGTTTCTCTCATTATTAGAGGGGCAATTTTTCTTTGGTTGAACTGATAACAACTCACACACATCTGTGACAACAAGATTGGAGGGACAATCCCTCTCCGATCTTCTTGTTTTATTTGTCACACAATTTTGCATGCTCATGCACACACGCCATGCAATTGGTGAAACTTGTCCTCTGCATTTATCCCATCCTGGTCGTCCTTCCTCCGCGGCAGACCAGGAGCGGCAGGGTGCCATCTGACCAGTGCCCGGGGACCCAGTTCCTGTTCCATCACCATTGGTCAGGTGGTGATCTCCTTGCATGTTTTTAGTGGGTTTTTTTAAAGGAGGAAACTCCAGGTGAACACGGGGAGAACATGCAAACTCCACACAGAAAGGCCTCGAGCAGCAGGCACCGAAGGCATGGTGGAGGACTGCCCCTGGTGCCCACAGCGTGAATCGAACCCGGGACCTTCCAGCTGTGAGGTGACAGTGTTTCCACCGTGCCACCACACTGGTTTTATATGAGAGGTCACAAGTCAGGAAGTTTGGAAACCAACAGCTTAATATCTAAAATGTTTTGTATGTTTAAACTTATAGATGTTTAAGTAAAATCTTGACCTGAAAAGCAAAATACAAGTACCTCAGACCTGTATTAGCTCTTCAGTAAATGTACTGAGTTACTTTACACCAGTGTACAGCCGCATGGACACTTTGAACAACAAACTTTTGTGCCGGGCAGATTAAACATAACCTTCAGCAATAAAATATTGCTTGTTGTATTCTGCAGTTTAGCACAAAGGTTCACATCCATTATATCTGCCACCATGTAGCCTTTATAATTGTATACAGCTGCTACTGTAAAGCCATTGTTCTTATTGATCGCTCCATTCTGCAAGCTGAGCTGTGAACTGAACCGCAAACCTCGAGCTTCACTTGAGGTCTCTATTTTTTGAGTTGAATACTTGCACATTATTTGCTCAGAAGCAAGGTATGTATAGTGATAAAAGGAGCTTTGTGGACTTAAAACATGCACTGAGTGCCGTGCAAACACACCATAAAATGTCGTTACAGAGACATTTTTTACAAACAGTGAAACAGCAGAGACAACGTGTCCTGCTGCAGTGTTTCTCTCTGCTCTGAAAACTGCTTTAATCTGATGTGAATGTGAATGAATTAGTTCTAATGACCAGACTGCAGAGACTCAGTGAACAGCAAAAAAGGTACCATGGCACGTACAGTTACAGCAGCAGCCTGTAAAAATCCATACTAATAGATCCATCCAGGTTTGTCTTCATGTACGAGCGACTCTCAGGTGAACACATGATTAATTACATGTAGGCTTTGCTCTGAGCAGGAACTGCCAATCAAAGACAAAGAATTATCAAGGTCTGCGCCATTATTCGTTTCTTTTAAAGAAATCCTTCCATTTTACACAACAATCTGCTTTTCTGCAAAAAAATATGTATTTGCATGTGGATATACAGTGTGATTCCAAAAAAGATGGGACGCGGTGTAAAAGCATAAATAAAACAGAATGCAAGCATTTGCAAACAGACTTTGTTTACTGACAACAGTTGTCTGAAGTGTTCCTGAGCTCATGTAGTAACATCTTTCATCCATCATGTGTTCACAAAGTGGTGAACCTCTCTTCATCCTCACTTGTGAATGACTGAGCCTTTCATACCCAGTCATGATCCTCTCACCTGTTTCCAATCAACCTGTTTACAAACAGGTGTTTTTGGAGCATTCCACTACTTTCCCAGTCTTTAGTTGCTCCTGTCCCAACATTTTTGAAACATGTTGCTGCATCAAATTCAGAATAAGCAGATTTACAAAAATCAATAAAGCTGATGAGGATCTATCATTAATTATATTGCCTTTGCACTGTTTTCATTGATTAATCCACCTGTGCACATCCTGTGGTTGATTCAAGATGGTAGAACTCAGGGAATAGAAAATAACATACAGTATATCCAAGAACATCAGCTAAATCATCCCTTCCTGGTTCCATGAAGAGAAAAACCTCCTGCCATTCATTATTAATTGGAGCAGAGTTAACACAGGAGGTTCCTCTTGGCCTGTGCTGCTGCTGCTGATAAGAGTTCAGACCACCTCAGCATGTGAATCCATAACAGGACACCTATCAATAAAACATCCACACCACCCTCTGACTCTGTGTGTGTGTGTGTGTGTGTGTGTGTGTGTGTGTGTGTGTGTGTGTGTGTGTGTGTGTGCGCACGCACTGTATTATGTACATGTACTATACCTAATGTTTGCAAAGTCACCTGATGTTACTATATTACGTTTTATACCATGGTCTGGGTGAATACTCGATTGGCTTGGATAAAAAAGTTCCGGTCAAATAGCCTGATTGTTCTAAATTATTGCGCTGGCTCAAATTCTAGGTGGTAACTATAGCAACAGAAACTCAGAACATACGTTAACATACGTTATTTCACAGTTTATTTATCACAACGGCAGTAGACAACATGAGTGATTTTACGATTTAGGAAACTCTCTGTGGAATTTGATTCTTTGAAACAAAATTTTGCATCATCCTCTGGACACACACGAGCGGTAAGAGCTGCACTTGCCCTCTGAAATGATACTTTGTATCATGTAACATAACGTTAAGCGATCATCTCACTTCCCTCCACTGATTAGGCCTAATGTAACGGTAAAAAACAACATTGATGTATTAATAATTGATATAATATTTATTTCTTTCGTAAGTGACCATGGTATAAGCGGGATAATGCCCTTCGAGGTGTCCATTATCAGAAATGAATGGACGACGTGGAGGCGTGAACCGTCCGACGCGATAATGCCCGATGGTTGCTTCGTCGGGCATTATCCCTTACATGTTTCATACACTTTTTTAACATTCGCTGTTAGCACGGCTGTTAAAAACTGACATGATGATTAATTCCAAGGGAATCTCAAATAGGAATTACTGTCAAAACTTAACAAGGTGATTTTTGAGCCAAAACTCAGCTAAAAAAAGAAATGAGGCGACTTAGAAATTGAGTTATTTTTCACTTTTCAGGAAAGTGGAGTTGTGGAGTCTTACGGTGCTACGTTTGGAGAATGAGGACACTTTCAGAAAGAGGTTTGAGGGTTGAGGTCAGAATCAGCTTCAGGTTGGATCTGGATGTTAATGAGTGTACAAACATGAGGCTCTCTGCTTCCACCAATCAAAGAAACACACAAACACTACAGGAAGTGGAGCTGGTACACAGGTGGAAAGTCAGACAGGTGGATGGAGTAAAACAGGAAGAGATTGATTATTAAACACCTCCACTCCATCAGTGTGTCAGAGGCTGACTGCTTTCCTTTCCTCTCGGTGTAATCAAACATCACTGACACCTCCTCTTGTTTAAAATCAAAGACTAATCGTCACAAATCACAGCATGTCTCAGCATGGTCTAATTAGCACAGTCGTTGACACAAAGGTCAAATTAACTTCCTCCTCGGCAGCAGCAGCCTGGATTCCCTGAAACACCTGAGTAACCCAGGATGTCTTCAGCGCAGCCCGGACTGTTTTATTTATGCTCTCTGTGCATTAAAGCTGTCAGAGGACATCAGCGGGCTGCCGAGCCGCTTGTTCCCGGGTCGGAGGTTCAAATCCAGCTCAGCAGTTCCAGCTCCTTTCTGCCCGCCGTCAGCCTGAATGGTTTACCAAAGCAGTTTTAACAAAAGCACTTAAGACAAAAAGCACTTTACGGAGTGCCGAAAGGCCTGAAATAACACGTCACATTAGCTCAGGACACATTACGAGAAAATGAGTTCATATTATTCCACTGCAGAAGAGAATCCGACTCAAGTTAAACAAGGAAAGAAGGAGGTTAACCGAGGAAATCTGTGTCCTGCCTTCCTTTATTTCCTTTCTTTTCACCTCTCATTTCTCTGCTTTAATCTCTCATTTCTTTGCCGGGAAACCATCCTGCTCCTTCCTCTTTTGTCTCCATCCTTCCTTTCTGGTTTTCCGTCCTCCATCCCAACTTCAGCCCTACTTTCTCTGAATTTGCTCTCCATCATTTTGTTGCTCCATTTCTCACCGTTTCCTTTTATCAAGGCCCCTCCCACCTCCTTCTGGTCTCATTTTCACTCTTTTTGTCAAAAAAAGCACTTCAGTAGAAGAACTTTCCATCACTGTCCTTTGCCTGTGAGCTCTGCAGGTTTTAGTGTTTTTCTGGTGAAACCTACAAGATTCGGGGAGGTTAGACTACAATATAAAGCAGAAATTTTATCAATCACCGCTCAAGCAGAAAAGCAGACGTCAGCTCTGTTTCAATCAGCACATTTTTGTGGCCGAAAGTATCAAGTTCGAAAAGGCTGATGGAAATGGCAAGTTTCTAAAAACTCCCGAAATTTCGCCTAAAAGTTTTTATGCTCACTTAAGGTGTTTTTTTTGCCTGTTTCAAGAAGAGTTAATGCACTTATATGCGAGACAGAAACAACTTTTTGGATAAGTTCTGACAAGATTTAACTCACATAACTGAGCTGCTGTTTCTTCTCCGAACGAAAAAGAACAACAACAAGCACAAGAAGAAGAAGTGTAATATTTCCACTGTGTCTGCTATATTTTTTCCACTGTTTGAGGTTGGATTTTTACGTTTCGTCATCTTGTTAATGATGGTAAAATGCTTTTCTGACCAGAGATTTGGTGCCACCTTTTGTTTATCTGCATGAACTAACTCCTAAAAGTCACGTAATGTTAGTGTATGGAAACAAGCAGTCATTTGCATTTCCCTTTGCTGATTTTCATGAAATTCAGTTAGTATTTGCAATACATTTGGATGGAAATCCAACTCTTGATCTGTGGTAAAATGTGTCCACATTAGCAGCAACAATAGCTGCTGTTCAGATGAAAGTGAGCTGAAGTGCAGCAGCAGCTGTCAGTCAGGATCAGACACTCGCAGCTACAAACGCCTCGTGTTTCCTTCTGAGCGCACACAGGAGCCCCTTAATTGGCTGGAGATGATGGCGGGGTGATGATTCCTGCACATGATTTCCACCAGGCAAAGCTGCCGAGCTCAAAGGCCCGTTGGTGAGAGAGCCCTCAGCCTCAGGTCAAACAGTCCTCGTCAGAGTTCCTCATGTTCTGTGTGATTCCTCTAAACCTCAGGAAATGGTTTCTGCTGTTGTTCCAAGAAGTTTCCAGTAGATGGGATGGTAAAATGACTTCTTCAGGGCATTCTGGGAAAAAAAATCTGTTTCTTTGATGGTATTTCTGCTTTATTAGATAGATATCTAGGTCAACACACACATCGCATGCACATTCATTCCTCTGTCTCAGTCAAAGATCATATCGTTGCCTGTGTTCGCCTCGGCTTTATCAGGCAGTATATAATGAAATGATTTAAGGCCCTTTCGGACGTGCACTTTGTTATGTAAATCACTCTCATGTCTGAACAAACGTCTGAATAACTTTTATGTAAAAAGGACAATAAATTCATCCCTCATTTATCATCTCTCATGAAAAAAATCATTTTAATAAACCATAAAAAGTCATTTTGTATTAATCAGTGATGGAATGTAACTAAGTACATTTTCTCAAGTTAGCTCATGAAAAGTATTTACAGATACGTGGTTCTCAAAGGACAACGACTACCAAACACTATATTAAGTATTCTACTTCTTCTCCCAACTGTGGGACTAATAAAGGTACATCTTATCTTATCTTATCTTATCTTATCTTATCTTATCTTATCTTATCTTATATAAAGTGTTCGAAATGCACTCACCCTAAACTGTGACACACATTAATGCAACAATAATATTAACCCCAAACATCATTTAGAAAAGTAACAGAGAACATTTTACTGCACGATGATTACCTTTACTTTGATACGTTAAGTATATTTTCTCATAATACTTCTACATTGCTTAAGTAAGGCTTTAAAAGCTGGACTCTTACTCACAGTAGAGTATTTTAACAATGTGGTATTTGTACTGTTTTTAAGTAAATGATCTGAATACTTCTAAGCCTAACAGAGGGCCAAGGAAGTGTTTAATGAAGAAAAGCAAATGCTGAAAGGCACGCACACACACACACACACACACACACACACACACACACACACACACACACACACACACACACACACACACACACAGTCTCCGCTGTCTCTCTGAACTAGCAGTTATCTGTTCTCTCTTGTCAAACCATTAGTGGCCAATCAGCTTTTAAATCACTTTCTAATTGCTTTTTATGACAGTTGCCATGGCAACGGCGCTGTTCTTTGAAGCCATTTGATGGTTTTTAGGATCCTTTGGGGATCTATCAGTGTGTGTGTGTGTGTGTGTGTGTGTGTGTGTGTGTGTGTGTGTGTGCGTGTGTGTGTGTGTGTGTGTGTGTGTGTTACAGGGTTGAAGTACAGCACGGTGCTGATGATTTGCAGATTTACTGGGCCGCAAATAAATACAGAGAGGGGTACAGCGACTTAGCCAGCAAAACACACACACGCACACACACACGCACACACACACACACACACACACACACACACACACACACACACACACACACTGGTGTTCATGCTGGGTTGGTGGTTGTACAGAGCTGGCAGGGAGGCAGGCAGCTGCAGGGAGAAGTGTTTTAATCCTCAGATCTGCAGGAAACTCAGTGAGCTGGAGGCCTGCAGTGAGCTGAGGGAAACCAGAAACCAAAAGGTCGCAGGTTCAATCCCCACCATCGCTATCAGAGGGCGCGGTTAAAGTGCTCATGAGCAAGCACTCACAGATTACGCTCGTAACTGCAGTACAGCGGCCCGACCCAGAAGACGCCAGGAACTAAAATGGGTGACAAATCTGATGGTTTTATCCTGCGTCGTCTATCACAGTGGATGAGAAGTGACGTCTCATCTGGGACTTTTTTTATCTTCCATGACAAAGTCCATGACATGCTGGTGACGTTGACCAATAGGAGCACAGATAAGTAGACATGGAGAAGTGACAGAGGAATGATGTTGTTGAAGCTGCGAGGTGGAAACAGTCAGTCCTTCTTTCACTTAGGCTCCTCCAAACACAACACCGAGGCCATGTTTGTCTACGTTCTTACTCTAAGACGCATCTGCATCCTGAAGACATCACACAGGTCATAAAAGATGGCAAGCTACGATTGGTCAGAGACCACCGTGCAGTCTGTTAAGTCTCTCCGCTGAGTAAGAATCTATGACACTAATCTGACGCACTGTTAATGATTGACGGTTATGCTTGAAAAGAACTAATTTGTGTGACAAACGTCTAAGCCTGGTCAGGCATCTCAGCTGGAGGACATTTGTAGTGGAACACTTGATCGCTCACATGAGAAGTGAAGAGGCGCTTACTTTCTCACCTATACACTGCTGACCAATCACGGTGAGAGGCGGGTTGTCCCTTTTTGGGAAAGTTACATACATTTTCAGACACAAAATCCTGTTCAACCAACATCATCAAAGCATAACACTGGTTTTAGAGTTGAGGTCACAGTGAGATGTGGGATTACTGGTCAGGGCGTCAGGGAGTACATAAATGATGGTCCTCACAAGTGTGTGTGTTGTTCTAGGTGAAAGCTCCCCTGTTCATCAGAGATCTCAGGACTAACTAACAGCAACAACAATGCACCGTAAGCACTTTTCTCACATTGACACTCCCTCTCCACTGAGTGTGTGTCTACTCTTCATCACACACACTGTGTATCTGTGTTGACAGCTGTGGCTCTTCAGCTCATATAGAAAACAAAGAGATCAGAACGGATTTTGTTGTTGTTTATTTGACATCACTTAAGTGACGGCTGATCCGCTCTGACACCTTCTTCTGAAGACGCTCGTCGTAGCAAACAGGGCAAACCACGAGTCCCAGAAATAAACACCGCCATGATCCTCCCTGAGCTTCAGTCTCTGTTTCTTCTGCGCCTTTTAATCACATTAGCGGCTGTTCTCCAACTCTGCAAATCTGCTACGTTCTACATGTTGTCAACTGATCATCAAAGAGAAAATAATCCAATAGGAGCCTCCTTTATGCTCTGACATGCTCCCATTATTCCTCCTGCTGAAAACTCTTTCTGTCCGCTGACCAGACCGATAGTTTTGGTGGTATTCCTGCAGAAGACAGTCTGTCCTTTCAGCTCCTCTCAGCTGCTGCTGAAAGGAGATCAGGAAACACACCAACTCATTCAACTACAAAACAAAAGAATGTGCAGACTTTCAACCAAAATAGAACGCGAACAGCGACGGAGCGGCAGTCTTTCTATCAGGATCACCGACAAACAGCAGCAGCTGACCTCGTGTTAATTATAAACAGAGTGTACCCGGTTCGATGGAGGCCAGGGACCCTTTTCTCACGAGATGTCACAGAAAGCATGAGTTGTTTTTTTTTAAGAACGGCAACATTTTTATTGGCTTTTGAAAGTATTGTCACTGGACATAATGTAGGGTTTCTCACATTAACCCAGTATGAACGTACTTCCTGGGATTGTGAACTGGCTCTGTCCACAGGTCGAAAACAACACCTGTCCACACCTGTAAAGCTGCATAATCAACACATTATGTCTCAGCTGTTTGATCTGTGCACCAACAAAGGTGTAAAAGCAACAATTAAGTTTAAGTTATTTGGCTCATATGTGAAATCAACAGCCAGAATCAACCCAACCAGTTTACAAGTTGGTGTCCATAGCTTCTCCACCATCTCCACCCTTCCCACCCTGCAGTTTTCTGAACATGGAGAGTGTGATTTGGTGCTAAATGCAATCAAAGAGAACAACACAAGAAAGTAATTCTGCACTTATGGTTCAATGCTACACAGCCTTGAAGTACAAAACAAGTTGAGAAAGCCGGCAACAGCCTGTTTCTGACTCACAACATGGAAATTCATCACAGCATGGCAGCACCTGGAAATTGGGCTCGTGGCAGGAGGCAGCGCTCCCCTCCAGTGTTCAGTATGGAAATGGGGGTGATCATTAGGACATCAAATTGGATTGCTGAAGAAGAAAAGCTGGAAGGGATTCACGACTGTGGCTTTGACTGCACTTTGTACAAAAAGCTGCTGCTTGACAGATTGAATTACAGCCCAAAATGGGGGAGGATTAAAGTCATGCAAATCAAGAAGCAATGCTATAATGACGGGGAACTGTCAGACAAAAGACTCTCTGCTGACAAAAAGACAAACCCCACAATGCTGAGAGCTTAAGAAGATGAAATACAAACCAAACAAAGGACAAACTCAGGTAAAGACAGAACATGATGGTTTACAGGCATGAAGAGAGATCACCTAAAGATCTATTTTCACCTGAAATGATGACTTCAATCATATTCATAGCTCTGACTGTCCATTCTACGCTCCTCATAACATTTTAGAGATCTGAAGATGAGGCTTCTCTGCTGGACACAGCATTATGTGTGAAGGCTCGACAGGGACTCACCACATGAGCCATCAGACGGGTGAGAAACGAGTGCGGTTAAATCAAATGATCTGAATCAAAGGTTTTCATAGGCTGACGCTGTGGCCCCCCAACACCCTCAGTCATGCAACTGCCTCCCCAATGCCAGTGGGACATTCTGTTCCTTACTGATGTCAAAGAAACTGTCCAATTATTATTCTTTGTCTTACATCTGTTTGTTGTTTCTTACAGTGTGATTTCAGAGTGAATCATTGTACTTTTAAATCCACATTTATCTGACAGCTGTTGTTTCGACTGGATACAAAATACACGATCAGTTCATAAAATATGTTGCACATTAAACTAATAAAAGTGTATAAAGTAGTTCAAATGAGCTCCACATGGACCAACAACCACACTGAAGTACAGCTTACATATTAAAACATCAGTAGTAATGACCAAATAATTTAATGGTAGGAGCCGTTGAGCATAATAAGCTCTCTACTTCTGACTTTGTTGCTCATACTGCTGTACTGTTACTCAAGTGAAATGCTGAATGCAGGACTTTGACCCATAGTGGAGGATTTTCATACTGTGGTTTTGCTACTTTATTTAAGTGAATGAAACAATTAAAGTTCAACTTGATCCAAACTGTCAAATTACTACGCTAATACTTGGACATCTAATTGGACGTATGCATTAAACTTCATCAGTCTTTGTCCTCTGCTCTGCAGAATGACAAGATAAATGTGATCCACTGCAAACTGAATGGATCATCACAGCACAGCAGCACCTCGATCGTGGAGAGCGATAAAAAAGCTTTTAGAAGAAAAAAACAGCCCAGAGAGACTCTTATGCTCCTGATCATGAAGTAGCTTTCAGGCATCTTTTTATTTCCCAATATCTCGCACACTGTGTTACTGTTTCTGCTCCACACGAGTCTGAATTAATGTTCATCTGAAATCTATATATAAAAGTGAGTTGATGCAGAGTTTTTTATTTTTTGTCTAAAGTAAGCAGCCTATTTAAACTGCAGGCGCACCCCTGCACTTGATGACTAATAAATACACTCTCAGCCAATCACATCACTGATTGCTCTGAAATAGCTTAGCTAATGACTCTGAAGGTCATATTGTTGTTAGCAGGTGCACAGGGCACAATGTGAACACTCAGCGCTAAAGGAGTTGTACGATTCATCAAACCGAATGTGACGGAGGAAAAAGTGACATAACAGCATTGGCACTGTACTACACTTCAAAAGAAAAATGTGAAATTTGCTGTTAAAAAAAACTTGGAAAAGACGCGTTGATTGTCCTGATTAACAAGCTCCTGCCTTCCACCGTCACATTCAGGCAGATGACAAAGTTATAACCCGTCAGGTGTGTGTGGGGCACATGTGATATAATAAAGGTAAGCACAGCGGACAGTGTAATGCCTCTGCATATTAATCAACACATGTGTCCTGCTGCCTCCAGATGTCTGCAGGGATTTAATGAATTGATGGAGGAGCCTCTCATACAATATGAAGCAGCTGTGGACAACAGAAACCATAATTTTAATTTATGATTTAATGAATGCAAACTGATTTACTGACGGGTGGCACGGTGGGGCAGCAGGTAGTGTGTGTGCCTCACAGCAAGAAGGTCGCCGGTTCGATCCCCGGGCTTTCTGTGTGAAGCATGTTCTTCCCGTGCATGCGTAGGTTCTCTCCAGGCACTCCGGCTTCCTCCCACAGACCAAAAACATGCTCATTAGGTTAATTGGTGACTCTAAAATTGCCCTCTGTTAGAATAAATTAGAAATTATGTTGGAATAACATATGACCAAAGTGAAGTAACAGCAGCAGCTCTGTGAGGCTGCACTCTACCAGCTAAATGCTAACGTCAGCATGCTAACAAAGCCTTTAGGGACCTTAAATATCACATTTCATGACAATCTGTCCAATAGATAGTTCACTCAAAACAACAAATGTGAACCTTGAGCTGGAGGTAAAGTCAAAGAATCAGAGAATGGTGGGATTCCTCCTCTAGAGACCTTCAACATGTTAACCAAATCCATGCAACAGATGTTTAGATAAAGATATGAAGATTTGGATGAGAGTTTGCAGAGTTTACTGACGTGACCGTGGGGAGCCAGGACAGCGAAATGCTCAGTCAACGCACGCCTTAAGGTCCATGCAGGAAACAATGAAGAGATCCTGTTCAAATAATAATCTCTGACTGAGAATTATTATCTTTAATAATCTTTATTATTCTGAAAAAGTCATTTAGCACAGGAAGTGTGAGGCTGAAGCATGATTGGAGGACAATGGAGGAGAAGAGAAAGAGAGGAAGAGGAAGTCTTTGAGAGCAGCAGGTGAGGTTTTGACAAAGCTCCATGATTTAAACTGCTCCTCACTCCCTCGTATCTCCTCAGGTTTCTGACTGTGTGTGAATCACCTGCTGCTCATCTGTTACAGACCAAGTTTTTGTCAGCGTGCACCAAAAAAGTTGAGAAAATCCACCTTCATCCAAACAGTTTGGGAGCTGAGGAACACATGTTCACTCCGCAGGAAAAACGCTTGTCAAACTGAAGTCAGCCGTAAACAAATTCAGCATTTTATCCTCTTGTCAGCAGAGAGTTTGTCAAGCTGTTTCTTCTTCTTTGGTATCCTTCTCATTTGCATTATGTTGAGGTGGTACAAAGACATGACATGAGCCAGAGGAAGTAAAACAACACGATAAGTCTGTGTCCTCAGAAGCAGCTGTTCTTTCATTGGACCAACTGACTGTAAAATGGACAAAAGCAGTTTGTAGTAAGCTACATGAGAAGTATAATCAGAAATTAATGAGAATTATATGCCAACAGTCAGCAGTGAAAGTAACTAAGTACATTTACTTACTGGAAATTTCCCCACTGTCGGACTAATAAAAGAATATCGTATCTTATCTTACTCTTCAGATGTTGATGAGTTGTTGGCAGCTCCCCCAAAGAGACATTTCACCTCGAAGCTTCTCATTTAAATAATTCTTCAAAGCTCAAATAACAAGTACTTTTGATATTTCAGTGACATTTTGCAGATATTTACAATTCAAAAGTTTGGAATGGCCTGTTATATCGATGGTTTTCTCCTTTACTTTAACGCCTTAATGGCTGTACTAACACAGATTGTAAAAAACAGTAAAATTCAGACACCAAATGCATTATTTACATTTCAAGATTCAAGATTCAAGAAGCTTTATTTATCCCGAGGGAAATTGCTGTGCAGCAGTTGCGATACAAAGTGGAGAAGTAGTACGAGTAAGAGGAAAGATAAAACACACAACTAAATGCAACAAAGTGCAAGGCACAATTAGAATAATATAGCATGAATAAGGTGAAGAGTATTTGCTTTGTTTTTGAGTGAATGCATTGCTTTACTCTCCGCACAGAAGACATAACGAGGTGGTGGGGTTGGATGGTGGACATGCTAAGTTCAGGACAGAGCTCACGTTGTGGTCCCAGGTGTTGTTTAAGCAACAGAAGCACTTAAATAATAAAAAAATAAAATGGGAAAGTTTGTGATTTTGGTTCAAACATTTCATACAAAAAGAAGGAAAACAGTGTCTTGTGAAACTTGGATAGGAAATCCATCCATCCATTTTCTATACCGCATATCTCTTTCAGGGTTGCAGGGGGGCCGGAGCCTATTGAGAGGCCGAGAGGCGGGGTACACCCTGGACCGGTCGCAGGACACAAACAAACAACCATTCACACACACTCACACCTAGGGGCAATTTTACAGTCACCAATTAACCTAATGAGCATGTTTTTGGTCTGTGGGAGGAAGCTGGAGTACCCGGAGAGAACCCACGCATGCACCGGAAGAACATGCAAACTTCACACAGATAAGCCCCACCTGGGAATCGAACCAGCAACCTTGTTGCTATGAGGCACGCGCACTACCTGCTGCACCACCATGTCGCCCCAGGAAATATTCATATTAATAATTTCATTGACTCGGCACATGAATGACAAAGTAGACAGTCAGTGAGGTGAAAATATAATTAAAGCAAGTTTGAAAGGCAGAGAAGTGATCTGAAAATGATGAGGTGCACCTTAAAATCAAGTGTTCGTAATCACAGCGTGTCTCAGACACCAAATCATTGTCGACTTTTAAAATATTTAACCAAGACCATGATCTTACTGACTTTAACCAAGTGCTGTGCGTGCCCACACATAATCATTTAAGATATAAATATATATATACATACACACAGCAAATATTCATATGCTTCACCTCCTCTGCCCAAAAATAAAACATATGCGGGTATGCTCTGAACACTGACTCATTACTGATCTTCAGTTTGTTTTTTTTTAATAAAAGTACACCTAAGTTTTGTGCAGCTTTGCATATTCATGAGGTCTGTTAATGTCCAGTGTTGTTTTAATTCAGGAGGAGCTGAGCAGCGGGGGTGTACGCCTGATTTAACTCCTCAGGGCCTAATGGACGGAGGAGCCCTGAGTGCAGCTCTGCACGCTCAGAAAGCTTAATCAGCCATGTGTCCCTGCGTGCTACAGCCCACGCAAGCTCCTCCATGTGTTAAAGAAACGTCTCTACGGTGACGCACAGCTCACCTTGTCCCCAGTGTACCACCCAAGAACTTGGGGGAATATTTCCAGGTCAAAGAAAAGTGTGATTGAGCTGGGAAAAAAAAGTGAGTTTACCAAAACAAGTCAAGGTTCAGTCTGCTGTGAGTGTGGATGGATTACTGAACGGGTCTAACAGATACAGGCCCAGGGGCCCCTCTGATCCCTTGACCACCACCTGTTAATGTTTGTTGTTGGAGAGTCAATCAATGGCTACAAAGAGACATGAAATGACTGCAAAGAGCCCCGAACAACCACAAAGAGATATAAATGACTACCGTGATCCAAAAGACAGAAGACAACAACAGAGACGTAACGCAAACAAATGGCCACAAAGTGTTTCAAAATACAGAAAACGACCACAAAGCTACAACAAAGAGATGCAAAAAGGATCACAAAGAAATGCAAAGCAACCACAAAGAGACACAAATGGCCACAAAGTGTTCCAAAATACAGAAAATTACTGCAAAGCCTCAACAAAGAGATGCAAAACGTGTTCCAGAAGAGATGAAAGACAGATTCAAAATGACCACAAGGCATTACAAAACAAAATAAAGAGATACAAATGACCTCAAAGCCTCCCAAAACATATAAAACAACCACAAAGAGACTCAAACAGGACCAGAACGAGCTGAACAACAACCACAAAGAGCCAAAAAAATGACCCCACAGGGACACAAAACAACCGCAAAGAGATGCAGAAGGACCACAACAAGACATGGACAGACCACAAGACATTACATCGACCGTGAGGAAAAACTGCATACCTTCCATGTCCACTTTGGCCTTTTATACGAAAAATAAAAAAAACATGTGAAAGAACAGACCTCCCAGTTTTCAAACACATCTGACTGCTCTTCCTCTCTCCTCCTCTACCTCTGCCTGTCTTGGCCAGCACATTAATAAATCATCCAATAATGTGATGAATAATTTGCATCAAGTCGACTAATACTGCAGTGCCAAGTTCTGTAAACCTGAACATCCAGATCTTTATTTCTTTATTCCTTTTAGCCAGAGAGCGTGGCTTTCATCTGTAGGTGCAGGAGAATCAAAGAGAAGCAGTGTTTGTGGTTTTCCACCATCAGAGGTGAGTTTTATTTGTTTTCAGCAGCAGAGATGAAAATCACTGAAGGAATGAACAGATTCTGCCATGTCACATTCATATATTCTAATTATTTTTAATGTATTTGATCTATTTGCTCAACTTCCCCCAGCTGCTCCTGCTGTGCATGCTGGGACATGTAGTTTTTTCTAACAGTAAAAACTTTAAACATTCAGGACAAAAAAGTTGGTGGTGGTCTGTGGAAACAGATTATTTCGACCTGTTCATTGTTAGGATGGTGACCTCTAGTGGCCAAATTAATTATGACAGAAGTCATGTGACATAGTATAAAGAGCAAGAAAGTCAGCTGATAGACAGGACCTTCATCCGGGAGACCGCTGTCCATGTCTCGGTAAAACGTTGGCCTTCTCTGTCTCTATGTAAGAGTTGGTTTGTGCGACCTGTTTTAATTTAGCAACGTGTAAAACTCTCCTTTACGTTAGAACAAGTCTGAGTCTGAATCCACTAACAGCTGGTACAGCTGGCGACCGGCATCAACGGAAAATGAATCAAACAAATACTCACAACAGAAATCAAAAAGTTAAGATTCAGACATAAAAATGAAAGAGACGTAAAATAACAGAGAGGGAGGGACTGCTGCATTCAGGTTGTGTGGGAGTTCAAACATGTCGGGAAACCTTGACAGCTCAAAGCCACGTTGAGCGTTCATGTGTATAAATGTGAAGCTGAGTTTCCTCTGAACTTTGTTTGGTCTGTTATTCTGTTTGTTCACAGCTGACACACAGCGACACATCTGACTTCACGTCAACAGCATGAAAACATGAAAAATGTTGTAAGTGGTCCAGTAGCATGTAGTTCAGCTGCGACCCAAAGACTTATTGCCATGCAGCATTTTGTTGTGCTTTGTTAGAGTGAAAACGTTGGTGAACAGTGGACTGTTAAGACATGCAGCAGACACAAAGCAGCTTTAACCTTCATTTGGAGTCACATTTGTGTCACCTGATGAATGAAACTCCTATAGTAGCTCTCTTTTAGCTCTGGATTTGGTCTCTAGCAACTCCTGAGGAAAAAAATGTGGTTCTTTGGGCATCATTGGTTGAATGTAAGTACAAATTGTCCAAAATGAGCTTCACGTCAAGCAACTGCAACAGTAAAATCCTGCTTTTCCAATAATAAATGAGTAAAAACAATGATATAATATACAATCGTTCCATATTTCCATAAAACGGTGTTGGTGGAGATGTGATGGATATAAATGAGTTCAAATAAAATAATCAAATATTTGACTTTTTAAGTCAGTCTATGCTTTTATCCAGAGTCATCTCAGTTGCAAGATCATACAGTGCATGTAGCAAAGAGCCATAAAGGGGAGGTCAAAGGTCAGGGGTCACAGCACCCTGACAGTGATGGATGGAGCGCATAAACTCCTGTGACCCTACAGTGATCAGCAATGTTAGAGGGAGGACAAAGAGACACTAAAGAAAGCTGCTGGAGAGATATTTACCATTTCTTTGTTAAGCCACAAACCAAACCACTCACCAGCTCCACAAGCGTACACTGTAAAAAGTGACTACACTGATTTGGATTGGAACAGTTCAATTCCTGTAAACCCAGATATCAAAGCACATTTCTATCTGTACAGTCAGTATGAAGCTACAGCCAGCCACCACTTAGCTTAGCTTAGCATAATGACTGGAGGCAGGAGCAGCATAAATTAAAGAAGCGTGTTTCTCAAAATGACCAACTTCTCCTTGAAGAGCCTCACAGACGACTATTAGTTTGTTTGTGGTTTTGAGAAACTGCCACAAAACACGGTCAGAAGTATCATTACTGTCAAACACAAAAAAACCTCACACCTGAACAACAGTTATAGTCATCATGACTCGAAATCTTTCCACTGCTCTGACTCCCTGTGTGTGTGTGTGCGCGCGTGCGTGTGTGTGATGTAATGGCGGTGTTGCAGCTCTACCTGCAGCTCTCAGGTCAGCCTGTAACAGTGTTAATTACCGTCCTCACTCTGTCATTCTGTTTCATGTCGGCTCATTAACCTGCTTCAGACTGTTTATCGACACCTTCTGCTGCGGCCGTCTTCTGCTCTGTTCGCTCTCGCTTTGCTCTTCGCTTCAACTCGTTCTTTGTTCCTGCAGTTTTTTGGTTTTTTTTCCCCTGTTTGTGTTTCATCCACCCATCTGTCTGCCTCCTTTCTGTTCTCCTTCTCTTTTTGTTTGGACTGTCTTATTTTGTCTTCAATGCGAAATGAACAAAAACAACTCTCAGCGCTCCATCTTCCTCCCATCCCTCTCTTTGAATCTCTTCCACACAAACTGCTTTTTGTCTCCCTTTAAACTTCCATCTCTGCCTCTAACTTCCTTTTCTGACACTTTTTCTTCTTTTCTTTCTCCCTCACTGATCCAGCCGTCTCTCTGCTCTCTTCTGTCTTCATCCTCTCGAATCGTGAACCTACGTTAGAGGCTGAAAGCTGCAGTCATGGCGGAGCTCTCTCTCTCTCTTTCAGTCCACCAAACCTTCAGTTCATTCTTCAACCACAGATTTTTTTTATTTTAGAAATGATGGTGTCGCTTAGAGTCTCCTGACATATTGCTTCCCTTAATGCTCCAGTGTAGAGACGCTCCATGTGAAGAAATTACTCACGGCTGAAAATATGCAAATAGATGCAAATAAAATTCAACGTTATCAAATTACTTGATGTCAGTTCTGGGACCTTTTACTGCAGAATGAGTACTTTTACTTTTCACAATTAAAATACACATTGCTGATAATCCTTTTGGACTGGACTTGGAGTATTTTACATGATTACATTTGTACTTTTACACAAGTTAAATGCTTCTTCCACCCCTGAAGATAATTAAGAATATCACGTTTAAGGGTGCTGAAGCGATGATACTCTGAGGAATCATAAGGCACATGATGCTCAATACACAGTAGGATATAGAAAATTAAAAACTGGTCACTCCTCTTAGAAATTTCAGTCAATAGAGCTGCTTTGCTTTTCTTATTTTAGCAAAACGAGTCTTTGAAGTCGGCTTGATTTAGAAATCTGAAACCCTTCAGCTTCTGCGTGCGCGAGGCGACTGATCGTCAAACGCTCGGCAGGAGAAGAAACGAGTGGAAACGAGGCCGCAGCGTGAACGACAGACAGCAGATTTGTTTTGTTGTTTAGCAGTTTTGTTCTCACCCTGATTAAAGAGCCGCCATTCGGTTAAAATAGATCCACATGTTATATTTTGGGAGACGACGGTCGAATCTGTGAAGGGAAACACGAGTTAGTCTGACCATCGAGTCTAAAGTGAGAGGAGAGACAGCTGCATTTACTCATGTACTGCACTCAAGTACAGGTTTGAAGTACTGTACTCAGGTAACTACATCCAACGTAACCTTGTGTTAGAAAGGCTTGGACCATGCTGCATAATGTGTACTTTTACTTACTGGTACCTTAGGTATATTTTGATGCAATACTTTTGTACTTTTACTTCAGTAAATCATCTGAATACTTCTTACTATACTGGTGTGTGTGTGCGCTGCAGGTCCAGTCATTATGAAAACTGAGGAGTCGACAGAATAAACAGCTGATGGAAACACCCCCCATCTGGTCTCTAATGCACAAACACACACGCACGCACGCACACACACACACACACACACGGACACACACACACACACACACACACACACACACACACACACACACACACACACACACACACAATCATGTATCTTTTGCCAACACACGCAATATAAATACACACACAATAAATTAGAAAGAAACACTCACACACACTTTTGGCAATCACACATGCTCACAGATGCTCATACTAATTGACATGTATGTGTACACACACACACACACACACACACACACACACACACACACACACACACACACACACACACACTGAGTTGTTCAGTTTATAAATGCAGCTGTCACTACACTGTTCATGTCTTGTTCTTGGTCTTCCCCAGACTCAGATGAGAAGATGGATCTGGGTTTCATCTCTGGTGGTGGTGGTGGTGGTGGGGGGTCCTGGACGTCTTTAGCATATCTTATCACAAAGTCTGGAAATAGGAGGAAACTGCTATCTTAACAAGCTGTGTTGCTACTGCTAGCTGCCTGCAGACATTGGACCGATGTCAAGGAACACAAACAGCGGCAGAATTAGTGAATGGAAAGTGATTATTGAACTGGGTGTCAGTCCTCGATCTGGGGGAATCATCCTCGCCAAAGGTGCTGCTCACTCTTACTCAACTGTGATGCACATGTAGGTCTAAAAAAATGTTTTGAGTTTTTGTTATTTTGCATAAAAATAGAGTTGAAATTGTGAATTCCCTGCTAGTTTGTAAAAAACAACATTTTATTTTTTGTCCATATTGTTACACTGTATTTGTTACACTGCCGGACTGCATGAAGGTACACAGACTCTGTTTTGTAGAGGTGTCAGGTAAACACTCCGTTGTGCTTTGTACCTGGATTATGCTCTTTTTGAAAATGACCACAGTAACAAAAACAGGAGCGGCTAATCTTGCAGTCTGCTGCTGGTCAGACTCTCAGAAAAGCCAAATCTGATACTTTGACATTGTGTTTGTAATGATCTCTGCAGCCTCTAGGAGGCATCATTTCAGTCTAAAAACTAAACCTCTTTTCTTAATTCTAATCTTTCTGCACTTGTTAGCTCTGTATTAGTTTGCATAACACAACAGTTTAGTCAGCTCTCTGGAAAAAACAGATTTCCATGTCAAAAGACCGTCCTGCTTAATTAAGGTTTTAAAACAACTCTGCTTTGTCTGTCAGTGAAGCTGAACTGTAGTAAACAAACCACGTTCAAAACGCAGCACACAAACAGCAGTGAATGCTGAAATGAGCCTCTCTGTCTCTGCTGAAGCGCTCTGCTCTGCCAAACCTCTTTACCTGATCTGAGTGCAGTTTTTGGCTGTCAGTCAGACTGTGTTGCTGCAGTGGAAACCAACAGATTCTCAGTGCGAAGCTGCTGGTTAATGACAGACCATGAGCAGGAAACCTGCAGTGCCGAACAAAGAAGACCTGACACCTGCCCCGACAACATAAAGGCGAGCGTGAATGAAAACAGACTCTGGTCAATTTTAAAAGGGATAATCAGGGAACTGAAAGTCCAACTTCATGCTGCGGGGTAATTTGAGAGTTATCTGAGAGTTATTCACCTAAATTTGTGGTAACATGTATCCTGTTCCAGCCAACTTGCCTGCCTTGAAACCACACAGTCACTGATGGAGCTGATGCTCTGGATGTAGGCGTGGAGATGTCGGTCAGGCTTTGGGTTCAGCGGGGGCTGCTCCAGGGTCAGTGACGATCCCATTGAACTCTCCTGTATACATCGGAAAATACTGCAATATTAATAAGCGCAATATGATTATTATGATGATTCATATCATTTTTATGATCATAGTTATTATATCAGACATGCTCATGGGTCACACTCTCCCTGAACATGTGTTCTACATTTAGGAAG
This sequence comes from Chaetodon trifascialis, assembly GCF_039877785.1. NCBI lineage: Eukaryota > Metazoa > Chordata > Actinopteri > Chaetodontiformes > Chaetodontidae > Chaetodon > Chaetodon trifascialis. The sequence goes on along the minus strand of NC_092071.1, from coordinate 5,187,909 downwards.
ATTATGAATGTTCAGTTGTTGCTGACATAGTCACAGAGGTCGTAGTTAGTGGTGGTGTTATATTGGACTGTGTCACGATTGTAAATGTGCTGAGCGAAACATTAGAAACACCTCTCAATGAAAATAATACAGTCCACTGTAACGCCACTGCAGCACATCTGGATTTAATTAATCTGAACTGTGTTCTTCTAATGAAAAGGTTTTTGCTTTTTTTTATGAACATTTAATTTGTCGTAGATGTGAAAATGAAGAGCTGAGTGAGGTGAATCTCTACTCTGGAATCTGGAAAGAGAGCCTGATGTTCAGGCTTTGAAAACCCCTTTAACATGTATAACTGCATTTTCCCATAAAGGCATCCTTTATGGCTTCCTCTTTAATTTGTGTGAGATTTTACAGAATCATACTGAACCAAGATTGTTTTTTTTGAGCAGAATATTTGATAAACTCACACCACAAAATGACTTCACGTCCACAGGTGGATGATGTAGTGATGCAGTTCACATTTCTGCTCTGTTTGGAATAAATTGGGAGGTAGATTAAGGTCTTTTTACTCATTTTGTTTTTCATTGCTCCAATATTTTATTGTGACGTTTTAGATCTGCAAATATTTCATTAAGTCACTCTGAGACCATTGTCATGGGGCATGTCCCCTGCATAACATTCTAACGATATACTGTGAAATAATATTGTGTTATGGAGGATCATTAATGTAACTGCATTCTGTTTTAGTGAGACTTTGCTCCCTGCTGATTCTGCTGAGCTACAAACAGCTCAGTTTGCTTGTACTGTGTGTGTGTGTGTGTGTGTGTGTGTGTGTGTATCAAACAGAATAATAACTACTTATATAAAAAAAATATAGAAATGGATGTGATGGTGTAGAGCAGGAATCCACACACCACAGAGATCAGATTTAAAATGAATGTTCAGTTTAATATTCATTTTATTTTTGGGCTTCTTGTGTAAATACAGTCGGTTTTCCTGCAGCTGTTGTTGCACTGTGTCCATGTTTAAGTGTCACCAGTCATCTTAATCCACCTCTCACATTGCAGAGGTGTGAATTTGCTTTTAGCCTTGTTCTCTCTCCACCAACACACACACACACACACACACACACACACACACACACACACACACACACACACACACACACACACACACACACACACACACACACACACACAGAGGGTCAAATCCATTACCAGAGGAGTAGAGAAGGCAGCTGACAGCAGCACCTTCCATACCTGTGGGACACACACACACACACACACACACACACACACACACACACACACACACACACACACACACACACACACACACTCTCTCTCTCTCTCTCTCTCTCTCTCTCTCTCTCTCTGAGGGGCTTTGACACATGAATGAAGCCTTTACTGTTAATTTTATGGCAATTTGTTTAAAGAATTAAAGGCTTGTGTTAAGAGCTTCAAGGTCACGGTTTTCAATGTAAATCTGTCCCTTTCTGAAACTGTGGTCAAATGTAAATCTTGCAGGCTGCATATACTGTACTTTAATAGTGGGGGAAAAAAAGAAAAATTCACTTAAGTATCATGACTCTTCATGCACACATCTTTGGTACCACATGCTTACACTGTGTCTCCCTGCAGGTGGAGTCTCAGTGGGACCAGTGAAGGGTCAGCGGTGTGTTTCCTGATGCAGCAGCACTGAGCTCTGTCCTCTGAGGGCTGTGTTAACACTGAGGTTAATAGGAGCCGACCTTTACGTTCAGTGAAATGCTCTGAATGCTAATATCCTTCTCACCCACTGACCTCAGAACAGCAGAAAGACTGAGCTCAGTGTGGATCCACATTAAAGCTGAGCGTTCAGGCTGAATGATACCACCAACAGAATAAAGTCACTCCACACCCGCTGGTTGGACTTCCATCACATTCGATGAACACTTTGGATTTTAATGATCCTCTGACTTTTCCTCCAGCGCCATCATCAGCTCGGCATCTCTAGTCAACACTTTGGTTTATGGCCAAATTTCTGCAACTGAGATGGGAGCATGGTAGACATCAGCATGTTAGCATTGCTAGCTCAAAACACCATTGTGTCACAGAGCAGGTAGTAGTGTATCTTTGTCATGCTGCTTAACATCGCCATGTTAGCATTGCCATTGTGAGCATGTTAGCATGCTGATGTGATTGATCTCAAAATACAGCCAGCTGCTAGCAGGGCTCTACATTCAGAGTCTTGTTTATAAGATACTGAACAAACTGTGATACATGTCCAGAAGAACAGTTAGCTCGCTTGCAACACAAACATGATTCACAAGGAACCAACACAACAATTGGGGGAAAAAATATCTAAAAATGTTTGTGTAACAGATTAATATGAGTGTCTGAAGTCTACCAAATCCTGTTATTCCAACAGTCAGCTGCACTGAGTCTCCATGATCGTTGTGTCTGCACTGATGGAAACCAGTCAAAGCTTTTTCTGGCTCTGTCACAACATTGAGCGTGAACCTGTACGCTCCACATTGGGACTGTAGTTTATTCTATTTATTATTCCCGCAAAGTAAATATTATTATTAGTCACACACTCAGTACGCACATTAATAGTGCTGCTGTTTTTAGTTTTGTGATTCCAATTTCAGGGTAGATTACAGCCGAAACAAAAAGATTTTTCTGGCTGTATAATGGAGGGAGTTGAGCCTGATACCACACACACACACACACACACACACACACACACACACACACACACACACACACACACACACACACACACACACACACACACACACACACACACACACAGCTGATGATTTTCATGCTGTGTAAAAGGAAACAGCATCGTCTCCCGAAGCTTCATTTGCCACAACACATATTTACGGGGGGATGTTGCACAGTAGTTACATATGAAACTGTGTGTGTGTGTGTGTGTGTGTGTGTGTGTGTGTGTGTGTGTGTGTGTGTGTGTGTGTGTGTGTGTGAGGTTATTAATCCATGGCTGCATGTGTATTGGTGTGATGAGAGTGTATATGTGTGTGATGTACTGTATAAGCATGTTTCTCCATTAATGCTCTGCTGATCTGTGGCATGTTCAGAAATACATGGAAGGCTTTAGGATGATCAGAAACACACACACACACACACACACACACACACACACACACACACACACACACACACACACACACACACACACACACACACACACACACACACACACACAGGGTATGGACGCTGTATTGAAAAGCTGATGTTTTCAGACATGCTCTAAGCTCCATGACTCTGGAACGCTGAGTGCTCTGGTTTCTGTATCTTATCATTTCAACCCTCCTCATCCTCTTTTCTGACACCAGTTTCACACTTCTGTGCTGCATGTTCAGCAGGGTCAAAGGTCAGGGAGGAGGCAGGAACGCCACCACCTGCAGCAGGAAGTAGGTTCAAGGGCACTGAGACCAAGCATTGGCTGTCACCTAACCAGCCTATCACTGATCTTTGAGCCTGTCTGTGTTTGTTAGCAGAAGGGCCACAGGGTACTTCAACACTAACCTGGTTTTATTTGAAAACTGATCTTTCTCTCTCTATTTCAGCCCTCCGTGCAGACTAATTCAGCGTTTCTTGCTCCAAAACAGCCTCCAAAGTATGTTACTCGCGCAACGCTGGCATGATGTTTGAGTGTCAGTGGAAAACTGAGCTTTTCTCAGGGAGCGGTGAGGCAGTTAAATGAAGAACTTTCCATCACTTCTGTCTCCCTGATGAATATTTTAAATGTTGACAAAACCAAATACACAACTGTCATTAATCTGCATTTCTGCTGATTTTTGTCAGGATAATAAAATAAGGAAAGAGTCAGCGGCTGCAGTCGACTGTCAGACGTTCATGTTCCCCTCAGGATGGTTTGTAATAACTTAAGTGATCCTCTGACTTTTCCACCATATCTCAACATCTACACGATGAGTTGGCACAGATTTTGTCCCCAGAGGAAACAGCCAACTGACTTCCCTGGACCCTTTCATTTTTTATCTCGTGCCATCATCGGGTCAAGATTTGAATGTGTGCAGGACTTAGCTTTCGGACCAAATTACAGCAAAACTACTGACATTCCCGTTAGCTTCAGCTGTACTTTGTGTTTACTGCAAATTAGCTCACAGCCTCACAGACAGCTCGTCTTACTCTTAGTCTTGTTCGTGCAGTGTACTGAACTCTTCCACAGACACTGATCATACGGCCATTAAAGTGAAAGGAGCAGAGAAATCTGTCTGCATGTGTTTGGTATCATACATGTATAACATCGGACTTTAAGTCATGAATCTCTCATGAATGTGATCCACGATATCTTAATTTCAACACCAGCATTTAAAAGGGGAAATACAGACTGTTGATGGACTGCACTTAAATCAGTCATCAGTGGCAAAAAGGCTGTTTTGAGCATCAGAGCACTAATTCTAATTATTAGCACTAATTATTTTGCTGGTGTACAGAATTAAAATATGCCAACAAGAGACAAAATGACAAAAGCTCTGAGCGTCTGTGTTATTGCATAAATTTCTTTTTTTTGATTTTTTGCTTGACACAATTTTGTGTATTTTATGTATTTATTTTGTTTATTCTTTCTAGATAAACAACAGCGTCCTCCTATGCCTCTCAGTTTCCCTCACTGCCTCATTTCTTTTCAACATAGAGAGAACCAGGAATCAGGAGGAGGGGGGCTGCTCTTGTTGTCAGCTGCCCAGCCTGAGGGCCTCGCAGCTGGGGGACACTTCTGCAAAGCCCTGGGCCAATCCTGGAGCTCCAGAAATGACCCAGTCTGTGTTCTGTTCATTAACAGAAACATGAGACCGCCACATGAGGGATATGGACATTCCAAACTATCTGTCCATCTTCATAAAAATAAAAGCAATAAAAATGGAGAACAGCTAACATGCTAGACAGAACACCATACTCCTAAATATCAGCATGTTAGCATCATCATTGTGAGGCTGTAGCTGTAGTTCCGTATTATAGTTTTGTGACAGAAATGACCCAGTTTCCTCTGTCAAGTCCTGCAAATGTGGTTATTTTTCCTTGCGGGGAAAGTCCTGATCACCCACAGGGATAATCACAGTCTAATCTGATCTACTCTAATCTAGATTGATATTTAAATCTTGATTTGATACGCATCATTTTAGTGATATTTGATAGTTTGTCACCATGTTTGCGATGTAAATTTAGGAAAGTCAGTGCCAGCTGATTTGTCCCCCATTTCAGTCCAGACTGAAATATCTCAACATCTATTGGTAGACTGCCATGAAATTTGGTGCAGACGTTCATGTTCCCCACAGGATGAACCCTAATGACTTTGATGTTTCCTCTCAGGGTAACATTTGTGGTTCTGACAGACATATCAGACATTCATAGGCTTTGTGAGATTTGGCTTTCTCACGCCAGAATAAAGTTTTAATTTGTCCAATACTTCGGTTTATAATAAAATACCTGCAAAACTATTGACTTCAGTGACACAAATTACACTAATTTCTTATATATTGATATAAGGCATTTCCTAAAGTCATAATTAAAAGTACTGATTTTACATCAAAGTGTGGTTACAGGTGTTAGGGAATACAACAATCCTGCCTATGTGAACAAAGTAGTATGAAGCCTTTAGTGTCTTTAGAGGGAGCTGTGTGAGGTCTCATAAATGTCCTCAAGTGATGTCACTTGAGTCAGGGTCAGGTTGGTGAGCTCACCAGACCTCATCTCAGCTGCAGTTAGCATGAGCTGCTTCGAGCATAACAAACCTGAATCTCAGAATCAGCTGTCGGTTGAGTTGCATTGTGGGTAATGTAGGTTTTTGACAAGAAGGAAAAATGCACAGCCAAAAAAAAGATGATATCTCGAGTTCTGCTGCACAGAGTTTGACTTTTTCAGCCAGTTCATAGGAGTGCAGTCAGCTAAAGACCAAAACATTTTGACTCTCTCAGTGGATCAGTGAGGTGGGTTACTTTTTACAGTGGCCTGGCTCATATTCAGCCTCTCTCCCTTTTCCATCTGTTCCCTCTTTCTCTCTGTGTTCATCACTAACATCCCCTCGTCTTCTGACGGTCCCTCACAGACACACAAACGTACACTGAGCGCGCTCAGCAGGGAGCATTAGTCATGAGATCATCTCATTAATATCTGAGAAAAATGGCTAATGAGGGTTAATAAGACACCCAGCAGGACTGACAGGCGTGTGCGTGTGTGTGTGTGTGTGTGTGTGTGTGTGTGTGTTTTCAGGGTTTAATCAGCAGAATTTCATAGTTTAATCTTCTCTTCATCTCATCACCACAGATGAACGAGAGAAGAAAAGGAGGAATGAAGGGAAGGAGGATGAGGATGAAGGAAAATGTTATTAAAATGAAGCTAACAGTAACGACGACAGCAGATCGCTTCAGCCAATGATCCGGATGATCAGACGTGAGCGGTCCTGTTCAGTGTGTGAGCTGATTGTCGAGTCACAGCAAGGTGCTCCTTGTTGGTTGCCATGGCAACTCTAGAGGCAATCAGAAAGCTCATTAGTGATGTTCTTTATGTTTTCTCCTATTTGTTCCTCTTCTGTTTGTACACCGCAATGGGCAAGGCAATCAGGGTTTTTTTTTGGTTGTTTTTTTGCTCATATTAGAAAAGACAGAGTGAGATCAGGTTAAATGAGACATAGGATTAAACGGCAGAAGTCAAAAGCTCATCAGATTTTGGATGACATACAATGAGACAGCTTGATTATTTTAGTGGAAACAAATCAAAGCTTGATTAGGTTAGACTAAATGAGATGACACGAGACAATGATGGATTTGTACTGGGAGCTGAAATTAGAAAAGGATAGATGATATTAGATGAAACAAGACAGGGATAGATAAGGTAAAATCACTGAATGAGATAAGACGAGACATAATTACATTCGACAAAATTGGATCTAACAATTTTAAATGAGATTAGATAAGACGCGATAAGAGATTAGACGGTGACAACGAGACTCCAGGAAGTCACTGAAACTGGCAGAAAAACAGCCCAGCGCATAGCCCCCTGTAAAACAACAAAAACTGTGCTTTTCCTACAGACAAACAAATGGCAGAAGCTGAAGGTGAAAAATTAAGCCAAGAACTGCAGTTCCTCGATCGGCCACCTGAAACTGGCTCCAAAAAGGTTCTGCATCGCTAATGGTCAAAGAAGCTTTGGGTGACTGCTAGCCGCTAGATTTCAGCAACCAGGCTTCATTCAGTCCACCTCGTCTTCACCTTGTTGCCCGTGTTTGGATTTGCCATGAGTTTGACGGAGTCAGGCACTGCCAGGATAGTGACAGCCAGAGCTTCACAGTGCTCTAACTGTCGTCTTTCAGTATAAAACTGTGCACTTGTTTCGGTGTATTTATCTGCAGAGACCCTGCCCTCTGCCTGGGATTTCTTATTCTCTTTGATTTTGCAGTGGTCAGGACGTTTCTAGGCTGTGACCTTTGGGGCAGCGGCCTGCAGCCAATAACAGCGTGCAGGTGAGGTTAGGACTTCAAAAAAAGGAAGCTATCAGGTGCTGTTCAAGAGCAAGCTGTTAAAAATGGCGTAACTGGCAATTTCTGCACAGTCCAGTTTTAAACCTTGATTAGTTTTACAGTTATTTGATCATTATTTGACCTGATGATGGAGCTTGATAAAAAGTCAGAGGATCATCAAAGTTATTAAGATTTGTCAGCAGGGGAACACGAATGTGTGTAGAAAACGTGATTAAAATCCATCCAGGAGCTGCTGAGATACTGACACGCCGTCGAGTCGTGTTCAGCCCTTTCCTTCAAAGGCTGAATCTGAAACGAACTGCTTGTTTATTTGCATATTTTAAAGATTTTGTTTGAATGCCAGATCACACAATATCAGTGTTTTGCCTGAAAAACAGGCATGGCTGCAGCTCAGGGAAGCTGAGGGAAGGCTGCAGACCCTCTGCTCTGCTGAGCCTGGAAATGTGGTCACACACACACACACACACACACACACACACACACACACACACACACACACACACACACACACACACACACACACACACACACGCACACACACACACACACACACACACTTACTATGCAGCTCTCTCCTCTCCTCTTGTGTTTGACTTCCTCACTCTCTCACCTTTGTTCTCACCTCTTCTCGCTCTGCCTTTTCTGTCTTTGTTTATTTCTCTTCTCTCTCTGCTTCACCATCCTCTTTTCCAGTGGTGGAGTGTCACTAATTACATTTACTCAAGTCCTGCACTTCAGTACAAATGGAGCTACTTTACTCGAATATTTCCATTTTACACTAGAGTTCTACTGCACTACAGTCAAATATGAGTCAGCTAATAATAGAACATTTACCAGCTTCCATATTAAATGAATGAACACATGAATAGAAAAGTAATTAAAATCCAGTATAATCTACATGATTAAGTATATATTGATACATTTACTTGTAAGAGAGTACTAACACTGCAGTATTGCTACGTTTACTGGAATAAAAACCTGAGTACTTCCTCCGCCACTTTACTCCCTCTGTGTATCCCTCCTGCTCATTTATCTCTCTCGTTTTTCTGTTTCTATTTTTATTTACTATCCTGTTCAAACACTGTTCCTCGAGCTCCCATGATGCCTCTCTGCACAGTCACACCTGTCCAGAGGCCATTTCACATTCAACGACTTTGCTGTTTACAATTGTTCATACACATAAAACACACACACACACACACACACACACACACACACACACACACACACACACACACACACACACACTTTTTCATATAAATGAGCTGTCAGCTGAACCCAAACTGAGAGAGAACACACATCTTGTAACACACACTGACTAATGTCTAATGTGTGTGTGTGTGTGTGTGTGTGTGTGTGTGTGTGTGTGTGTGTGTGTGTGTGCAGGCCCGTGCCTTGAAGTCAAGTGGTGTTCTTAGCTGGAACAGTAGTGTCAGCATCCCTCTAAGCACTTCACCTGCAGAAACACACACACACACACACACACACACACACACACACACACACACACACACACACACACACACACAGGACCAGGTTTTTATCACTTGTGGGGACACTACACAGCCTGACAACCACTACTCACCTGACCCTAACCCTAACACTAAACCCAGTCCTCACCCTAAAATTTAAGGATTTGCATTATGGGGACTTGCATTGAGTCCCCACAATGTGTGTAATACATGCGTACACACACAAAGTGCAAAAATATGCATACACACACCTGTCAGGGAGTGCTTACACACACACACACACACACACACACACACACACACACACACACACACACACACACAGCCGCTGTCTGAGAGACACACTCGTCATGCTAACAGCTTTGAGTTACAGCACAGGATTAACATTAACAAATGCAATAAATAAATCATATTAAATTGCTGTTCTGAGTGTCTCCAGGATCCTGTTTCATGATGTCAATACGTATCTTAGCGTGTCAAAGCTCAAACAAGACTAAGAGTTGCTAATGTGCTCAAAATGACAATGCTGACACCCTGATGTTAAGCAGGTGTAATGATTTCCACGTTCATCATCTTAATGGAGTGTATTAGCATGCTAATGTGCTAATCAGCACAAAACAAGCAGTACAGCCGGGGCTGATGGGGATGTCATCAGTTTTTCAGGTATTTATTTGTAAACCAAAGTATGTGACATGTTGAAATTTTGATCTGATGATGCTGCTCGATGAAAAGTCTCCAAAATCATCAGGATTCATCCTCTGAGGATCAGGAATGTTTGCACAAAATCAGTCAAAGACGTATCCATCCTGCCGGCGTTGTTTTTAGTCAACATGGTTTTGTTTCAAATTTTCATTGTAGCTAGATCGCTGGCTAGCTTTGTAGGAAGATGATCTCTGTCGCTGCCCGACCCATGCATCCCAATCAGTTCTGCCCATGTGCAGAGGTCAGGTCACCCGACCAATTACTTTCATGGGCTGCATTTTCACACATCAAGCAAAGACAAGTTGAACCCAATGGCAGAACTGGCCCATGGGCTCCACTTTAGGCAGCTCAGGAGAAAGATCTCTATTTGCCTAATTTAATCACAAGTTGCTCACATGGAGAACAATAAATGCCAGAAGCCAAGTTCAGTCCCTGAAGGGTGTATTTTTTCCAGATACTGTGCAGTTTTCTTATTGTTGCTACTTCCCTGTAGTACACAGTGATGAGTAAAGCATTTATTTCCTGTAATAGTGAACCGCATGAAGACGCTTTAGGGTGGAATGAGCAACATGAGAGTACAGGATGTCTTCATCGTCCAGCGCAGACATGATGGTCAATTACACAATGCTTTTCCTCCTGACCTCAGAAAAAAACACGCTTCATTCTGCAAAAGCTATTTCTATCTTCAGCCTCTGTGCAGGATTTTACGGATGAGGCCGTATGACAGCAGACTCTTCCTCCACTCGAGACTTTAATGACTGACCACGTTAACTGAAGGGCTCGTCTTCTGAAACTTCTGCATATTTGTTTTATAATCTTATTTTCTGTCGGGTGGGAACTGTCCAGATGAGATTAACAGTTCTGGTCTAGCAGGCAGCGCTGTACGTTGTCACATTCAGGGGATTATCCCTCTGTTAACATTAATGATTTAATCTTAATCCAATTACGCCAACAGGGTGTAAACTCACCTCATCACTCATCTCCTCCCTTCTTTCTACTTTTCTTCTTCTACTATCATTTTTCCTGCTGCCTCCCGTCACTTCGCATCCTCCTCTCCTCTTTTACTTTCCTCCTCTTCCTCCTCCTCCTCCTCCTCCTCCCGCAGAAGTGACAGTGAAACAGCAGCTATATTAAGCACCTTTCAGGAGCGCTGACTGTTGCATTATTGTTCACCGGGTAATAACAGCTGTCATCTGTGAGGACACAGCAGTGGAAAACGTTGAAAATCCTTACACGGCTGTCAACTTCGCTGTTAACCTACATTGGTGAGGAAGAAATGAAATGAAAAAAAGGAAATTGAAAGGTAAGGAAGGAAATATGAATAAGAAGGGATTTACAGCATTACGTAGCTAAACAGATCTTTGCAGACAAAGAGACCTCAAACAGTCTATTAAGCAGGTTGAAGTCCAACCTGAGAGCGAGGGTCCACTGATGAAGCTGCACTTTGATCATCTGATTACTCTCCAGTTTTGGCACCAGCCTGATTTAAGAAATGTTCACATTAGCAAGAAATCTGCTTTCATTTCTCAGATTCAGTGACTAAACCTTGTTGCTAATGCTTGATTACTCCTGGAGAAACCTAATTACCTAAAGCCTTAAATGGCTCTCCAACAGGTTTTTATCAACATGACAAATTCCCAAGATTTGCAAGGAATGAGCTGGCAAAGTGGGACTCAGGAGTGCGACTTGTATACACTGACTTGGCCTGCAGAGTTTAAGCAAGATTTTAATAAGAAACATGTCTGCACAAGTCGAATAAAGGGTCCACATGCAGAGAGTGTGTGTGTGCTTCTGATGTTCAGCTGTTCAGCCAGTTATTCTCTACATGAGAGCTGCTCCAGCTCAAAGGCCCTGATAGCTCAGCTGGTTGAGAGCCAGGTTTGGCAAAAGAGATAAAATATTGCATCGCTCTTTAAATATACAAGTAACCACTCGTTCAAAAACACACTGTCCGCAGAGTCGAACAAAGACATTACCACGCTCTGCTGTGACGTCTACGCAGTCATTCATGCACACCACTTAAACAACAATTCACACCAGAAGTGAGGCGTTAGTGGTGCATAAGTGCCACTGAAGCATCCACTCATTAAATCTACATTGGCTCCATTCTGCGGTCTGAACATCGCTATCATGTCAGCAGCACAGCGTACGAGAAGCTGAAAGAGCAGCAGCTGGACCAACTGTCGTTCTTTCAATGGACAATAAAAAATGTTTGTCAGTCACTTATTTGATTCCCCCCACCCCCTGCAGCTGTATATCCTCACCGTAATACCAGAAAGCTCATAATGAAACTGGGGGCTTGATGGATCAGAGCAGTTCACAGGTTCGACATACAGACAGTAGGAGATCTGTGGGATTTCAAAGTCTGCATGTGGAGATTATGCTTCACTAAGCACACAACAAAGACACAGTGTGGGTTGCATGTTTGTTGCTGTGGATCGACTTTTGTTGCTTTGGATCCTGCAACAACAGAGACAAGCCAGCTGACAGGATGACAGCATACCATCACCTTGCTACGCATTAATAATTAATTTGGCTAGAGGAGGATGAAGGCTGTGCTTGGAGAAACATTAGTGATGGATGTGTAGAACAAAAATGCTGGCAGTGTGGATTGATCTGCCAGTCATCAATAAAAGAAAAACTTTCTCCACGCATCAGAACCGAAACATCAGCAGTATATTCAACAGCAACTTGGTGCGCACCCAGCTGATGTTCTTGTCTAAATTCTGTATCTTACTTTTCTCTGCATGGGAGCTGCTGCAGTTCAAGAGGCCGCTAACTGGGCCTCCATCCAAATGCATTGCAAATTTTAACTGTAACTCCTTCTGCTGTTAATACCTGACATTAACAAACAAACCAAACCTACGACATAACCTACAGGTTATAAGACTAAAGTGCTCAGTACTAGATTCTAATACCTGATACTAAAAAAAAAAAAACTAAATCGATATCTTATGTAGCTCAGCATCAGATCACAATCTTTTTTCAGCATCTGACCCTACAATAAAACTTACGGCAGACCCAATATATTGTAAACACGAGGCGTCAGGATGGTTGAACCCCTATGAAACCCAAACAATAAAAATGTTAAAATTAATACCAGACGCACAAGCGCGCGCGCACACACACACACACACACACACACACACAGAGCACACAAAATACCACAGTCACTGAGTGTGGAGGCAGCCTGCACTCCTCACACCTGCTGCCCATGAGCCTATTCATTAGTTTGTGACTCTCACCTGATTGGCTAATGCCCGGGTCCTATACTCCTCTGCTGTAAGAGCGTGTACTTTCAAGGTTAATTTAACTGTAACAGAATAATTGTCCACAGCCTGCTCCATAAATACACCGAGCCAGCGGCAGTAATTCACTGTCACATACTGAAATAAGCTTTCACTGAGGGAACTTGAGTAAAGACGCTTTGTGCAGTGTTGACTTGATGGGTTTAGCCCCGCTATGCCTTCAACGCCCTGAAGGTCTTCTAGGACTGATTATTACTTCAGGTATAAATTTAGAGACACTGGAGCTGTATGCACTGCTGTGATCACAGGAAGAGGATCATCAGTGTCGCCTAGATGTATTGGTGAATTCAGACGAGGATATTTTTATCGCGGGAGCATCAGAGGAACAAACACCTGGCTTTCCATTTGTCAAAAGTTTTACATAAAGTTAACTTGAGCTCAGTTTCTGACACGTCTCCAATCACAGCCACACTCGAAAATTTGACGCCCACCTTCCCAGAACTCTCAACCACATTTTCTACGCCTGTCCTTCTTCAAATGAGAGGAGGCGAGGATGAAATTTGGCTGCCAGGGGACATTTGGTGGCTCCTCTGTCCGCTCACCTCCTCACTCCTCTCTGCTTTCCTTTTCTGTCCTTTATCTCTCCTCCTCTCCTTTTCTTGAATTTGCCTTTCTTGCCTTTGTTTGTCGTTTGCAGACCTCAAGCTTCTTCTGTTCCCCTGAAGGGAGCTTTAATAAGGCAGCGATGATGCAGACATGTTTTGACTGAGGTCATGTTTGCTTACTTGGCCTCATTATTACAAAGCCTTCATCCTCCTCCTCTTTGTCCTCTTCCTCCTCTGCCTCATCTTCTCCCTTCACTGGCACCCCCATCAACACTAATGGGATCTCTCCTCTGCCGCTAATAAAGTGGTTGAAGTTAAGTCTTTTCTTCACCACGGGGCTGCTTTAGGTAAACTTTTACATTGAAAGACTACGAGGAGGAATTAACGCTCGGACACGGTCTTATAGCTCTGAGTGGATCAGCTTAATTGCTGCCAAATCCAGCACTTTCACCCAGAGGGAGTTCCCCAGCTCGCCCAAACAGTGGAACCCCTTCCCCAACTCTGCCTGAACTTAACTCACCCTTCGAGTGTCCCCCTTGAGTAGCTTTCAGTGTAAAAGCATTAACTCCATAGAGCGATTTCATGCATATGTAGTAGTTTTCTTAGACTGCTTCGGCAGTATTTGAACACACTCCTTTGGATTCTTTTCTTAAAGAGGCGAGATTATTCTTTTTTTTTTTTGGGTTTTCAAACAAACCCGAGGATAAGAAAAGTGCTCTTCTTGGCGTTTTCTAAATAAATGTATTTATGTTCTGAAAAAAAGGTTTTGATTGAATAAATCTGAATGCTGTTTGCTGAAGGCAAATCATAATCACAACTCTTATCTCTTATTGGCCGGTGGCTCCTCCAGTTCAGATTAGGTAAACATCTGAGAGGGGACTTCTGTCTGTCAAAAAAAGCTTCCAGCTGGACCGATGGAAGGATTAATACACAGCCGAAGTTCCTGAAAGACTTGTCTAAAGTGACTTGATGTTGACATTTCTTCATTAAGACAACATGGACACGTCTTAAATGACTGGAACAACAGTCCAGTCACAGGTGACTTGAGGCTGGACATGTTCCCACTCTTGACTTGAACCTGTCTCAAAGATCGGTCTCGATGACTTGAGACCTGACTTAAAACAGTCTCAAATGACTCGAGACTTGGACCTGTCTCAAAACACCTCAGATAGCCGAGAATTGTCTTAACTGACTTGAGACTTCACTTGGTCATGTCTTATTTGTCTCATATGATTTGATACTTGTCTTGTGATGTTTCAGTAAACTATAAAGACTCAATTTTAATCTGCCTCAATGACTTCAGACTTGACTTGGACTCAAAACACCTGAGACTTCACTTTGATTTGTCTCAAACAACTTTGGAGAGATTTAAGATGATAACCTGATTTGTCTTAAATTACATTTTGACATGTCTCAGCTGACTTGAGACATATATCTGTCTTGACAGACTTCACACTTGACTTAGACTCGACTCAAATCTCTTGAGATTTGATTTGGAGCTGTCTCAAATTGATGTAAAACCGAACACAGAGCACAACTGAACACGTAGCTGCACAACGGGGAAAAATAAAGCCTGAAAACTGGATATTAGTTATTCCAATACTTCTCAAGGTCTTAGAATTACATAATTTATTTGAACGTTTGCTTAAAAACTGATTATATTTCACAGAGATGAATGTTAAATCATCTGAACACTTACTGCGGCCTTTGAAGGACTGCGAATGGTGCTTCAGGCTTTCATATTCTAATTTATTCCCCTCATAACTCGCAAATTGAATTAAGTCTAATAAGTAGGTTAAAACACTATTATTTCCAGGCTTGTTTCATCATTGTGAAATGATATACTGTATATGGTTTCTCTGAGAGGGGGAGGAAATTGCCAGTAAACTGGTTAGAGAGGAGAAGGAGCACCAGATGTGACTCTGTGGTCAGAACGGCAGCAAACTTTGGAAACGTTACAGGGTTTCATGATAAAAGTCAATATCCAAACAGTGAGTCCACGCCGTTTTATCAGAGAAGTGCTGCTGGCAATTCTCACCAAAATCATATTGAGATGGTTTTACAGCAGTAAAAGTAATATTTCTTTTTCTTTATAGCAATGGATTGACACCGTGCTGCTGCAGAGCTCTTGGCTGGAGCGACTATGTCGTGGTGCCTTGCTCAATAGCAGCTTGACTCCAGCCATGCAGGGAGAGAAAATGGTCATTTTGGGTTGGGATTTTTGGCTGTGACAGCTACAAGACTCTATGGACAGTTGGTCTGTCCATCATTGAAATATCTCAGCAACTATGAGATGGATCATGAGATTCATTCACGGTGAATAGTCGTGCCCTGATTTCGCCCATTTGTGCCATTTGGCTCAGCCAGAGGACGCAGAGCTCTCACCTGGCTCGGCCTGACGAGCCTCTGAAAGCTTATTCTACATACACACTGTCGAGTTATTAAGAGTTGATCTGCCTAAACTCGACCAGACTTGGCACAGAGGACGCAGGAGTCAACTCAGTTCAAGTTAGTCCTTTCTTTTATTTGACTTTTCTTTGTTGTTGAATCATAATCAGGTTGATAACCTCAAAAGAGAAAAACAGAAATCATAATCATAACCATATCATCAATCAAATCAATTTCACAATCTCATGTCTTGAGAGAAAAAAACCTATCAACATATCATTAATGTACATAAAACACTCATACATACCAATACCAACCAACCAACAGCATGGTGCTTCTCACTCTCTCTCTGAAAAGTGAACACTCGGACCCTCTACTGCCCTCTGGCACATATCTCACACACAACTTAAACATTTAACACATCCCGACCCTGAAAAAATGAACAGCATATAATGCATGACTCAACACACACCCAGTGAGCAACTTTCATGTACAGTAAGTGCTTTATCCACTGGGATCCATTTTGTCTTAATGGATCCCCGTGCTCTCACACACCTCTCACCACATCAAGCAGCAGGCTTGAAACTTTCAACTACTTACTTTACTGACATCACGTCTCCTTACCTTCATTCTCTCTCTGTGGCCTGAAGGGTGATTATTAGATGGAAAACTGCGGCATGTAGCTGTAGCATCCTGCTCCTGCTTCACAGATGTCATCAGAGAACTGGCACTCTTCTATCAAACAGGAAAAAATACTGTTATTCATGAACATAAACACCAAGTTGATAACAAATCAAATCACTTTTATATGTTCAGGAGTGAAGTCCAGGCTTCAAACCAGAAATACTGTAAAATCAGACTGTATTTTTAATCTGTTGCAGGGATTCACACCAACAGACTTCAGGTTTTTGGGCTGCCATCTTTGTAACTGGATAGAATCACTCAGATTGTCAAATTCAGGGATTTTAAAATAAGCTACTTCAAATGTTGTGTCCGAAAGGAGACAAAGAGGAGGACAATGGAAGCAGAGATACTGTAAAGAGCTGAAGGGAACGAGGAAACGAGGAGAGAGGAAAGAAAGCATTTTAATCCTGAAGTCAGCAACAAATCACTTAGTATCGGGCTCCACACACACACCCACACACACACACACACACACACACACACACACACACACACACACACACACACACACACACACACACACACACACACACAAACTCCCACACGATTTGAAAACAATCTGCAAACACCAGCAAAACACACAATAGCCTTTTAAATGAAATGGTTTTCCATCCATCCTCCCTTCAGCTCGCTGTCCTTCTGTCTGTCTCAGCTACATTTAACAAGGAAGATATCTGCAGGAAAACAAATGTTTTCCTCCCTGTCTGTCGCCACAATAATCAATCAGTAATCCATCGATCCTATAGAGCCGCATCCATTCTATGTATATGAAGTTATTGTGCATGTTGAAGCAGGGACCCACAGCTTTTGTCCAGCAGTGAATAGCGTCCTGAGGACCTATATTTGTCATCCAATAAACCTCTAAAACTCACCGACAGGAAGCAGCCCCCCCCCCCCCCCCCCCCCTTCAGGCAGCTCATACAATACGCTGCTCTCCTACACACCTCTTTGTGTGTAATTAGATTAGGCTGCACATACTCCATGTGGCCCACATAATGTCTCCAGCGGCTCAGTTTTAATTTTCATTCCTCAGCAGCTTTCTGCGGCTCATGAAAGTGGCAATCGTCATGCTTTTGTTCTTAGTCTCACTTTGGTTTCCAGTGGTCGGAAGTAACTAACTGCATGTACTCAAATATTGTATTTAATTACAAATTTGAGGTACTTTTTAAAAAAAATGTTACTGCAATTCAGGTGCCTTAACCTTGACTCAGGAGTTTTAGTTTCCTATAAATGTAACCAGACCTTACAGCTAAAGTAGGTAGTGTATTTTAGAAGCATTTTTTTTTATTATATTTGTATATTTACAGTAAAGCAAATGCTCGGACAACAAAAAATAAAGAAGAGAAAAACATCCTGTATCTGTGGGTATCGCTGGCCTGTAATAAGTCCATCTAATCACTTCATACCTGCCTGTACCTGTGCAGCTAGACTTTCCCAATGCTAACATGCTAGCCTTGTTAGCTTGAAAGCTGTGAGTACTGACAATAGCCATGTTCACTGTTTACGTTCATGATAATAATGTTAGGTGTTTTCTTGCATGAGCTGAGATGTGAGGTAACATTTTAAATACATGAAATTTATTAAAATAATTAAAAATAAAGCAAATCTTCACATTAGTGAAGGTGAAACCATGAAATGTTTATACATGAAAAATGACTTAAACAATGATTAAAAGCCGTACATCTCAGCTGTACATCTATATACAGTATTGTCAGGCACAAGAGCTTGATTTAGAACAAAACATATTTATAAGTTATTCATTTTTCAGTTATTAGTAATGTAACTAGTAACTAAAGCTGTGTTTCTGAAATCTATTTGTATTGAAGTAAAAAGTGTCATGAAAAGTAGATACAGGAAACATGTGACTTAAACGCCACTTCCTCCGAAGAGCTGAAAACATCAGATCTGTGTGGAGCGATGAGGAGGCTGTAACCTTCCTCACTTTCATACATATACCTCACTAACATGTCAGATTTCCATCACGTTTTCCACATGCAGCATAATGACATCGACTTACTGCCAGGCTTGAACGTGAACACAACTAATTTTCATATTGGCTGAACAAACAACTGCTTTACTTTTTCTGGTGACAAAGATCTCAGTTTTCAGCGGTGCAAAGCAGGACCGTTTCCTAGGTGTTACAGCCTGGTGACCATTCATGGACACTATCTGTCTGTTATTCAGCCACATTCACACAGAGTAAGAGAGCAGCACATTCACAGCCCTTCTTGGTTTCCCAATGGCAGGTTTCTATTTAAAGTCCTGGTGTCGGACCTTCCCACCGGCACATGAATGCGGCGTATCGGGTGCAGCTTTCTGAGGGACGAATCTGTGCTGGAAAACTGCTTTTATGGGGGGACATTTGCAAACCTGACTAAGTCCTCATGTCAGCATTATGCTCATAATGGTAACCACTTAAATGGAACATGCTTCCCTCTAACAACTTCAGGAAACTCCAGTTACTCTGTGGAGTCTTGGTCCTACTTGACCAATCACAACCTGCCATATGAAGCATAGCAACTGGAGCAGCCAATAGAAGAAGAAGAAGAAGAAGAAGAAGAAGAAGAAGAAGAAGAAGAAGAAGAAATGTACTTTTATTTATCACACACATAGTTGCACACACTACATGCACACGCCATGCTTCCGTGAAATTATTTTTTCCGCATTTGACCCATCCTCGGCCTGTCGATCCTCCACGGCAGACCAGGAGCGGTGGGCTGCCAGCTGCCAGCCGATGCCGGTGCCCGCGCCCGGGGACCCATCCCTTCTCGTCACCATTGGTCAGGTGGTGATCTTCTTGCATGTTTTTAGTGGGTTATTACGGAGGAAACCCCGGGTCAACATGGGGAGAACATGCAAACTCCACACAGAAAGGCCCCTTTTTCCTCGAGCAGCAGGCACTGAAGACATGATGACATGATGGAGGACATGCCACCATTAGAACCGGGGACCTTCTAGCTGTGAGGCGACAGTGTTACCACTTGTGCCACCGTGCTACCCAAAGGTTACATCAAGCTAGCCAGGAGTCGAACCTAGAATCTTCTGATCCGTAGTCAGACGCGTTATCCATTGCGCCACTATCCCTATATTAAGATAATAAGAATAAGAATCTGAGATGAGCAGAAGGGCCTTGTTCTGTATGTTTGTGTGAAGATTGAGTCAATTGTAACCTACTATGCAGATGACGCCTCCAAAAGCCATGAAATTCTGTCAATGTCATTAGATAGAGATACATCATTATAGAAAACACATTTTTCTGTGGTATTATCTGCTCTTATTGAAGTTGGGCTAGTGTAATGCTGTGGTCCCATTGTGATCAAACTTTTATAATTCAATGTCAGTAGCATTTACAGTGATTCTGACAAGGCAAGGCAAGGCAAATTTATTTGTATAGCACAATTCATACACTAGGCAATTCAAAGTGCTTTACAGAAGCATAAAAATACATTAAAATCACACATTTCAAAGAAAGAAAGAAAGAGAGTAGAAGAGAATAAAAAAAAAAATACAATTAAAGGAAAATTAAAAACAGAAGCCAGTAAAAGACAATAATTTAGCATTTAGAATGATTAAAACCATTGAGCAAATACATTTACTTTAAGTAAAAGCTGTAGCAAATAATAATGTTTTCGACCCTGATTTAAATGAGCTGACGGGATAAAAGTTCAGTGTCACCTTTCAAGAGAGACCAAAATCATGCATGTAGTCCAAATGGTTCAAGAACAACTTTCAGTTTACTTTGGGTATGCCTTGAATAGGTGTTTTAGGCTAATTTTGACTGGACTGATATGGGGTTAAACTCTTAACAGAAAACACTGAACATTAGTCATGCTCATGTACTAAATCTATACATCCACTATTCCCACTTACCCTTGAGAATGTCTGGGCAGGTCACAAGTCATTCTAAGGGGCAATTAGCTGAAAGTGCATGTCTAGGGACTGTGAGATGAAACCAGAGCAGTGTTGTAGTGAAATGCTCTGGACTGAAACCATTTTTTCAGGAGCTATAAAACATCCTGTTCGCATCCACATTAGCAGCTGAAACATTTTCACTTCTTCGTCTCCAATGATTCAGGAGCAGGACATGCAGAATGTGTTTTTGTGCGATGATGGACAGCAGGACGTCTTCACACAGCTGCAGGCTCAGTCCAGTCTGCTCTGAATGGACGTGTGATTAGAGAGAGGTTAAAGTAATGCTCTCTCTCTCTTTCCCTGCAGGTCACAGAAAGTGTTGAGCTCCGAGAAATATTTGAGATATGTCGACACCAACGAGTTGTAACCATGGCAACAAGCATCAAAGATGACGACGAAGACTGCAGGTCGTGCTGGCATTCATCAACACACACACACACACACACACACACACACACACACACACACACACACACACACACACACACACACACACACACACACACACACACACACTTCTATACAGTATACAGTTTGGTTGCAGAGCTGAAGGACATCAGGGTCCTGTCTCTTCGTATTTACAACAAAGTGCACTATATTTACTTTCTACTGCATCACTGACCCCTAAAATTCCCACAGTGGAACAGAAATCACACGTGTCACTCAAGTGTGAAGTACTGAATGTTTATTATGCAGGAAATTATCCCGGCCTTCAGAGAAGGTTTGTAGTTTGTAGTTGTAAGTATCGACTTAACTTCGGGAAAATCACGAAGATTTCAGCTGATAGCAGCTGCTGCGGTGGAGCTGAAACTAATTACTTTTGAGATAATCATCCCATGAACTTAATGTGTATTATGGTTTAAGCTATCAAGCAGCAAGTAGTTTTAGTAAAGTGAAAAGTGGTGAAGGTAAATGATGGTGGTAAATCTGGCTCAATCTTCACTACCTACATTAGTAATGATTGAACATTAATGCATCAATAATTATAATCCAATAATTTAATATACTGTATTATATTCTGAAATGGGACAAATGCATAAAGAGTGCTTTACTTCTGGTGATATATTCACTTGTACTTGTAATATATGTACTTCCACCACTGTGCAGAAGCTAGTGCAACAGAGGCATGACAGGCAGCGATGTCAGGACTTCAGCTCCTCATGAATATGACAATTATTTAAAAAAACTGACGAGGCCACTCTGTTATCTGATGATCAATCAGTGGTCTGAAACTCTCTAATGAACAGACGCGTCTCTCGTTTCTCTGATATGAACATGAAGAGAGGAAAAACTACGCATTATGCAGTTTCGGACACCCTCGATTAGCATGTATCAGCCTGTAGCAGTAGTATGTGCGTGTGCGAGTGTGTGTGTGTGTGTGTGTGTGTGTGAATGTGTGTGTGTGTGTGTGTGTGTGTGTGTGTGTGTGTGTGTGTGTGTGTGTGTGTGTGTGTGTGTGTGTGTGTAGCCAGTTGTCCAAATGTCCCTGTCAGCCGAGCTGCCATACAGGAGCAAAAACCGGCTGAACACTCACCAGTAATTACGGGAGAAGAAGAAGAGGAGGAAGACGCGAAGTCTCTGTGTGTGTGTGTGTGTGTGTGTGTGTGTGTGTGTGTGTGTGTGTGTGAGACAGAGAGAGAGAGATTCTGGACAGTAGACTGCAGAACTATAGACAATTCACAGCTACAGCTAATTATACACAGCCTGCAACAAACACACACACACACACACACACACACACACACACACACACACACACACACACACACACACACACACACACAGTATCCTCTAGTCAGTTTCTTGGCAGAAAACTTGTTTCTTCAGCCAGTTTGTTCTTAAATGCAGGCAGGGAGACACAGATCAGCATCAGATCACTGCACACACCTGCAGCTGCAGAAAAAGGACTTTCTGTGCTGAAATCAGTTTGCAGTAACGAGGAAATGAGTTGTTTGTTTCCTTTCCATCGAAGAATCCACTTTCAGTTTCAGCTCGGTTAGTGTTGCGGGCAGTGATGGAGGTGATTTTAAGACCATTTCAGCTGTGTAAATTCAGCCTGACACGCTGCTGTCCTGCGTCGCTGTGCGTATAATGACGCAGCCAGAAGAAAAACAACAAAATGAGATTCATCCACACTTAGAGGGCAGCCCGATTATTGTGCCTCCCGCACTTCATAACAGAGAAAGAAAGACAAGACGAAGAGGGAAGTGAGAGGAGGAGTTAATTGAGATCTTGTTATTGTTTTTTCTTCCTTCTGGCACTTCGGTGTAATCAAATCCTCACAGCTGTCAATACATCATTGCTGACAGTAAACACACATACACACACACTAAGCATCTAATGATCACACACTGTGACAGCACCATGCACGCCTAATGTACAGTGACAGCAGCATCAACACACACGCACGCGCGTACACACACATACACACTGAGTGACAGCAGTGTCCTCAGGCTGATCCTTTCCTTTCATTTCCATTTGACAGAGTGATGCACCTCTCTCTGTCTCTCTCTCTCTCTCTTTGGCCCCTGAAGCATCACAAACGGGCTGAAACACAACAAAGAAATCTGCCGACACCAACAGGACTCCTGGACCATCACCGTTGTAAATACATCAGCCCGTTCACCTGCTTGTTTTCAGTTTTCAGGTCAGAACAGTGTCAACCAAAAAAAACAAACAACAACAACAACAACAAAAAAACAACAACTAGACGGCCTGGAAACATCTCCGTCCACCTCAGAAGAGGCTGAATTAAAAAGCTAAAATATACCAATTTACTCAGTTTGCCTGTTGATTACTGTCCCTGTGGATGCTCCTGAAGAATTTAAAGCCTATCATCATATTGAAAATGGTTATCGTGTATCCATCCTGTGTACAGCATCTTAACTTCTGAAAAGAACTGCTGTGAAAGCCACTTATTGACTTTCACAACCAGGCCTGCACCTAAACATTAGTCAAGAATCTCATTTGTCAATCGTGTCACTGCACTTTTTATCTGGGTGGTCGTACACAGAGCAAAGCTGGGGAACAACATGGCAGACACACCAGCTCACAAGCTCTGTATTAAATATAATTCATCAGTTATTCATTCATTAAGAAATAATGTTGCCCACTACAAGTGCCTGACAGCTGGAGGATAAATGCATGACAGAGCACTTAAAACACGGGTGAGTACATGAAGGAGGGCCTCCAAGGAAGTGGTTTTCTGAGTGCTGTTTAGTCTGTTAACACAGTACCTCTGCCGTCAAACCAGATTCTCAAACTGCTCTGCAACCACTGTGAAGGAATCCTTTCTCACACTCATACACCATGTGGTTTACATGAAAATCCACTTCCTGCTGAACTCAGGTCAGCTCAACGTCAGCGCTCTCGCGCTTCGCTGCGACATGCGCCGCAGAAACATCTCCTCTCCGCCTGAGGAGCAGCACTTAGACCATATGACACTGAATTTCTCCAGAGCTTTGAGTCTCATGTTGCCCCAGGGATTGTTTCAGTGAGACGGCAGAGATCATGTAAGCATCAAAACATGCAACAGGCTCCGTCAGTCTGAGTCTCTGCTAAAAGCTGAAGAGAAATTCACGACAAGTCACCACAGAGGTTTCCGTGAAGTCCGAACTTGCTTCACTGCCTCCTGTTGGTTTTAAGATAATTTTTCTTCCAGCCAGACAGTGATTTCTTACAGTATACTTAAACTGAGTTTGAGTTTAAAACATTAACAGGGATTATTTTTGAAAATCTAATCTTGTTTTCTGTCCTGAAATGTTAGCAATTCTACATGAACCCTGATTCTTGTCCTTTTTGCAGAAAAAGAGAAAGTCACCAAATCCTGTTCAAAAAAATTGCAGTTTAAAATTGGCATTCTAGAAGCAAAGACTACTTATCCTCATGAAACAACTCTAAACAGCAAACTTTCCGTTATTGTTGCCTTCTATTGAATTCGACATCAAAATGAACACATAAAGATTTTGCTTCTTCCAGAGACATCGATCTTCAAAAATCACCCAATCTGCCTCCTTTTGTAACTGTTCAGACCGTTTTTGTGTCAAGTGTATCCAAAAAATAACATCTGTAATATCTATGATATATAAACACACTCCAGGCACCGACAGTTATGGCAGATTAACCCCAGAATACAGTGTGACGTGACATCAATTCCCTATAGAGCTCATTAAGACTCTTGTGGTGCAAGAGCTATTAGGCAGCTTACATACAGTAACGTTGTCTTGAGACATTGAAGTACTTTCAAGATTTAGTTTTGTATATATTTGTGTGTATAAGTATGTGCATGAAACATGTTGTGTACGTTTGAGGCCTGCATTTACCGTAATGCATCTTTCAGGTGCTTATGAGTATGTGAACATGTGAGTGAGTGTGTGTTAAACGTCTTTTCCGCTGCTCCTTAATGTTTGATAGGCGGGGAGTGGCGGGCGCAGCCTCATGTATTTTTAAAGGAAAAGTTACCCAGGCGTTCTGTGTGCTTTGTTCTGCCTTTTAGCTGGCCTACTTTAAACTTTGCTACAGCAGCAGCAGCAGAGAATCAGATGTTGATTCTACTGGCTGTCGTAAACAACATTTTCACACCTTTGAAGCAGAAAAAGCGGCTCCCTCCATCACAGCAAACAATGTACAATTACTCCATTTATGGACCATAAACAGGAGAAAAATCTGTGGACTCTAGTGTCCAGTGAGACTGTAATATTCACTGTGGTCCAAAACTGAATTATTGGAGAGACAAGTTTACTGTTGCTCAAATTTACCACCATTGGGGGACCATATTTCTAAAACCCCAAACGGGGAGTGTGCCGCACATTCATGACAAGACAAATGAGTGTTGAACTCAAATATGTGGTGCATTGGTTATGTTTTTATACTGCGTTAGGAAGTAATGAGTGGGACAGAACATGATAAATGTCTATTTAAGCGCTGACAACGAGATAATATTTTAGTCCACGCACACCCTGCGACATTCAACAGAACTTGTACTGACAGGTGCCAAACCTATGCCAATGACTAACGCTCACTGGATGAAGGTTATTATCTGGTGGCTCCACAAGAATACATGTGCCAAACACTGCAAGACGAAGTCAGACAGTGCATAGCATCATATAAATGGTTGACTATGACAGGGGCAGTTTCTGTAGGTGGGGCGGAGTTGATGGCGTTCCCTCAACTCAAGGGCCAGCTCCTCTGTTGGGTTGGACTCTGGGTGGGTGGGCCACCACTGTGTCAGACAAGCCTTTTTTCTAAACTGCTAAAATCAGGAAGGACAAAAAAAAAAAAAAAAAAAAAAAAAAAGCAGGAACCCTCTAAGTAATTTATATAACTCATTTGTAAACTGCAATCAACAATTTATCGAGGCACTCCTGTGAAGTGTGCTTGGATTTAATCTTGACTCGAGGCCTTTTGCCCAGTCATGTTTGTTAAGTGTGAACATTAATTGATAAGAGGTGCAACAAAGAGTCACAGAAACAGCTGCCAGACTTAGTTACACCATTGTGTGGTCATACCAAATATTCACAAAGCTTTCTAACACACATATATATATATGAGAGAGAGAGATAGATAGATATATATCTTATCCTGGATTTCTGCTGTCTGAGACTGAGCTATGAGCATAGTACTCCTCTGCTTCCTGTTTCCTAATTGCTGCTCAGCCTTCACACCTGCTCCAAGTCACTCACCTGCAACTCATCAATCCTACAGTACATCAACCCTGGTTCTTCAGCCACTCATATTCAGGCTACTCAGTTCTGTGGGTTTGAACAATGCTTGCATAGGAATGAAGACAAAAATCAGATCCTAAAAGTCATGAGCTTACCTCCAAAAACTCACTATTTCAGTATTTAGTGTACATACCCATGTGGGAGCTTTCCTGACAAGAGACTGTGTGGTTGTGAACATGTTTCTGTGGACTCGGGGGGTCAGAAACACAACAATACACTCTTGCAAAACTGCATGTTAGCCGGCAGTGTGATGGAGGAGGAAACGAGGGAATCAGCAGAATTCTGAGCGTTGAGGTTCAGATATGATACGAGTGCTGTGTCAGTCATCTATAATGCAGAAAAAACACGCAGCAGCTGAAACACACACAAAACATCACAGATGCTGCTAAGAGTGTTTGTGCATTGCATTAAGGTGTGTATTTTCACCTGTGTACATAATTAGTGTGTATTGGAACCTCCCTGTGCATGCTGGTACAGTATGAGAGAATTATTTATGACTGTTTTTTTAATGTGTGTGTTCACCTTCTCGTGATTAATGTGGACATAAATCATTCAACTTTACATGTGCATTAATATGTGTCTTGTGTGTGTGTGTGTGTGTGTGTGTGTGTGTGTGTGTGTGTGTGTGTGTGTGTGTGTGTGTGTGTGTGTGTGTGTGTGTGGCTACATCTGAATATTTTTGCAGCTTTACTGTTAATAACCTTGTGCCAGTTTTTACCCCAAGTATGAATTATTCAAGCACAAACACACACATCCATGCTATTGTGTGATTTTTATAAGTCAGCGGTGTGTGTGTGTGTGTGTGTGTGTGTGTGTCTGTGTGTGTGTGTCTGTGTGTCTGTGTGTCTGTGTGCGCGCGTACGTGTGGCCAGCCACCCTCCTATCACTTCAGATTTCCCGGGTCTGCTGTGAATAAATGGCCGATTTGATTCATATAAAACTGTTATGGTTTATTGATCAGGGATATGAATTATGAATGTTGTGTTTAAAGATTCACGGAGCCGCTGGGACTTCCTGTGATGATCAAATATTAATCTGCAATACACAATAGAAAAATTATAAATGTTTGTGTAATAAAGCAGGTTTAAATCTACTGTGTGTTTTATTGTCGTGTGAATAGAATGGAATTATTTCCTGTTGGCCCGTCAGCCTGAGATGTACCCACAATGTCCCAGGTTGGGGTCCAGCCAGGACATTGTTTGGCTGCTCAACCCTATCTGTCTTTTAATGCTTCCTGTCAAATGTACAACTGAGGTCAAACAAATGGCACGTATCCTCAACTCAGTCATGCATACATCCATTTTCTGCTGCTTATCTGTGTGTTGTGAAAGCAGTAAGCTTAGCAAGGTAGTCCAGACGTCCCTCTCCTCAGCAACGCTTTTCCAGATTTATAATCTCTCCAGCATGTTCTGGGTCTCCTACCAGATGGACATGCCCAGAAAACCTGCAAAGGAAGGCATAGAGGATGCATCCTTTCTCTGTCTAAACAGCGTTTAGTTGCAGGAAATGTTGTGACATCCACCTGTGGATAGATGTGAGTATCATCTGCATAAAAAGGGAAACTCATATTATATTAACGAATAAACATGTAAATGTAAAAGCAGACTGGATCCAGCACTGAGCCTTGGGGAACCCCGCAGTGAATACCTGTTGTAGCTGACCTGGCATCAGCAATGCCAACACAGAAACATCTGTCTTTTGGGTAGGACCTAAACCACTACAGAGCAGGGCCACCAGTACCCACCCTGGTTTCAAGTTGGTCCAAGAGGATATCATGATCAGTGGTATCAAAAACTGTCCTTAGGTCCAGTGAAACTGATTTATGGCCAGCATCAGCTGACAGCAATAAAACATTTTTATGGGATGTTCATGATCTTCATGGATAGGATCTCAAGGAGGAGAGTGTTCAGTTTGGGGATCTCAGGTTTGCTATTGCTACTCTCAGCTGTATACTCTCAGTGTCTCCATACTGTAAACAGATTCCTGTATTTATATGTTGGGGGTGTGGAGTTGTGGAGGGAATAGGGTGAATGTGATGTAGCCTTGTAGTTCAAATGTATGTCATTGAATTAGCATAGATTTTGGGGGTTACAGGACAGAATTACAGGATTTTCTCTGGTAAAAGGCAATTACCTTTTGTTGTAATAGACACACTAGAATGGGACCAGGGTCAATAGCTCACCACAGCTTCCCATCCATCCCACACAATATTGATGAATCAATTCAGAAAATGGGTGCATTTAATGTTACTCAGCAGTGGAAGAGGCTCAGTCTATCCTGAGAGTGATTATCAATTATCTTACCAACCCTTGGCAACCAGCCAAAAAGTCTGTAATCCATCCACCATCAAACCAACCGGCTCCCAGGCTGGACGTTCCCTGGAGCCGACAGCAGCACACTGGCCAGTCTACAGGGGTAAGTCCAATGTTTGTTTGATGGAAGAGGCATCACTTGGACTTATTTTCATTTCAACAGTTGAGTCTCAAACTATGTATTTTTGTTTGCTTCCAGGGATCCTGAAGAGGACTTTTTTGTTGAGATAAGAACTCATTCATTAGTGGTTGAACCGCAGGATTTGTACTGAGCACTGACTACCTTCTTGGTGGAGGTCTGAGACCATGTTCTACTTAAGTGTCTAGTTATCATTATGGATTTTCCATATGTTTTTTAGGAATCTGTTTATGCTGACAAAAGCTCATATACATAACATTATTTTTTGTAAGAAAGTTAATAAGTGATTAGACCTAAATAAATGCAGTTTCTTCATTTGAAAGTCTGGCCCCCACAGTGTCTGCTTGGAGACATCTTGTCCCTTGTAGTTGTGTATGTAGTTGATGATGCCTGCATAGGGTCATAAAATGCCATGAGATTCACTGACTACAATAAGTGGTTTGGTGTTTGGCACCTTTTCTTTTCCTGTTTAAAATGTGCTTGTGGCTTCTGAAGCCATTTGGTGATCCCTCTTTCAGCAGACGTCAGCTCCCCTGAGGCTAAACAAATCAGACGATACATACAGACACAGGAAGTGCATAATGAAGCTCGACACATCTTAAAAGGTTTTTAATAGCCTGAAAGACATTGATCTGTGTGCTAATAAAACAGTCTGCTTTATTGCTCCTATGAGCCCAATATTCGCCTGTAATAATGAAACCTGTTTCACAGGGACGTAGGGGGATCTTATTTCTAATGCAACCCTGGTTTAGATCTTACCAGCCCCACCACATACTGTACATCCATGCCTCATTGATTTACTGGTTTAATTATGCACTTGATGACACCTCTCTGAAGGTGGCTGAGATCATTAATAGTACCCCCAAACTTTAGAACTAAATAGGTCCGTTGTCACACACATATTACCTTCACATGACCATTTTCATTAAGTTTAACCAAAGTTTTAAAGTAAAACTACTTAATTAAGGTTTGTGTTCATCATTAAAAAAAAAATTAATGTTGGCCATTGGTTCAAAATGGGATGAGAACGTTTGGCAGACATGCATTTGCTAAACCGAGCGGTTAGTGTTCATCAAGTCTGCTCTCTTATAAGACTGGAAAAATACTGTTCGAAGACATTTCTGATGCAAAGCATAAATCTGTTGCTTGCTGGAGTTTGTTTTGGAGTGTGGAATTAGCTCATTGTTGCCTCTTGTGGCCACTGGAGGTAAAAACACCCACCAACTTTGGTTTCACAAAGCGTCCCGTACCGGTGGGTGTTTTCTACCCTCTGGCCTCAGGAGGACAAGCGACACGAAGGTGAGATTTGTCATGATGTGAGTCCTTCAGTCACCTCTCTCTTTCCCTTTCCATGTGCTTTCTTGCCACTGTTCTCCTAAGATAAGGAAGGCAGATCTTTGCTTTCAAATCACCTGAACCAGTACCTGCCCGCCTGTAACCCTTTCATTTTCAATAAATCACTGAAATCATCATCTGTGCCTCAACCATGAGCACAATTTAAAGTACGTTGGATGTACTTTTCAGTTTTACAACAGGAAAGACCTCAAGGATGAAGACAAATGTACGTCTGTTTAAGTTCTCCTACGAGCCATCTTACGATCCAGCCACAAACTCCACCTGTCTCTTAGATCAGCTCGAATCACCATCGTGTCCTGAGAAGTGCTTTTTTTTATACAAGAAGAATGAAAAGCTCAAATACAAAGTGAAACCCAGTTTCCATGGCAAATTCTTCAGGTGATTTCTTGTGAGGGGTGAAACAGACTGATATTACAAACCACCTCCTGTAATTGGGCCAAAATGCGCCAAGTGTATTTAACAAGGAGCATGGCTAAATATTTCATCACCTTCACCCCTCTGGAGTATTAATCCAGGTTTGAGTGTTTGAATCTGACTCTTAAACAGGCTCATTCCACCATGATGACAGTTTTGTTTACCTGTCACCTGTAAGTGTGTGTGTGTGAGTCTCAGCAGGTGAGGCAAACCAATTACAGTTGCCCGTTGCTCGCCTGCGTCCGTCTCAGCTGTTTCAGTGGGAATGTGCAGTGAAAGCAGCCGTAAAATGGAGCAAAACTCCTCTGAAGCAACGTGTTTTTGCTGATTTCAGCATCTCAGCTCCAAGCACAACAAATTGTGTATTCCCCCTCCTCCAGCTGGTTTCCCTGACACACACTCTTTCTGACTTTCCCTCTATAGAAATGTGTATGTGTATAGTAGTGCTGTATACAAATAATAATCTCATCTCTTACATGTTCTTTCTTTCACTCACACTGTTAAAAGGTCCACATATACAAGTAAAAATCATTTTTTTATATTGTGTTGATGCAACAGTTATTCTCAGCCTGTATTCCTAAAAGCTTTCACACACACTGACGATGCATTTTCACTTTACAGAACAAGAATAACTGAGAAGTGAGTTTGGTGGCAACAGTCACAAAAGTCTAAGTAATGGACGCCTGTTGGTCTGCTCTAACATAAGCAACAAACATTAGCATGTCTGGCTAACTAGCGTACCACCTGTAATAACCTACCATGAAAAAAACAAAAGCCATGCATATAACTTAGCTACACTGCAATATTTTGGTGGTGGTGGTGGTTTCAGTTACAAAAAGCCTCATTCAGGACTGGATCTCCAACCATGTGGGAGCTATCAGAGTTTACGCTAATGTTAGCAGCTCTGTCCTGCTTTTTTGTCCTGGTTTTCAGGAGTTTATGCTCCAACATTTCCAGCATTCTTCACTCAGGACAGAGTTTCATCTGACAAATCAATGTTTTTTATTTATTTCAGTATCTAAAACAAACATTTCCAGATTTCTCATTTTAAAATGAGTGGAAACCATTAAAGTCAGCCAGAGTTAGTGTTATTTAGCTAACGCTACTTTGCTAACCTGACAACATCTGCTAGTGACCTTCATCATTTCAGCCAACAGAATCAACATAATTAGAAATGACAAACTGCTTTTGTTACTGTGTAAAATCTAATTGTTTAGCTATATAATAATTACTCCTATTTCTTACATCTGCAACTAATATCATTTAAAGAACTGGCTTTCCTTAAAAGCTAAACGTGAAACATAGATTCATTGTGATTTCATTGTTTATTCTTTCATCTTAAGTCTGTGAAGCTGAAAGCTGCTGAATAAATAAAAGAATAGCACATACTCTGGTTTTCTCTTTGTGTGAGACTGACCATGTAAACGCAATGTGAGAAGCTTGAAAAAACACACAAGAGAAATCAATTTGTTTTACAGAGACAGAAGCTCTGCACTGCTTTGTCGAAGATAGTTGTACGTGTAGCCTCACATACAAAAACATGAATGCAAGACCATTTAGCTGAAGTGCCAGTTATTCTTCTTAGTTAGCCCATGATAGACCACCCATGTGTTGAAAAAGTGTCAAAGTGTGTAATAGACCTCATTGACATGGCTCTGCACTGCTCTACAGCAACATGAGAGTTTAGAAAACAACAAGTAAAATGAAATGAGGGAAATTAGTTCAGAGATGAGAAACCAGACTTCCACTGATGATGCTGATGCAGTCGGCAGAAAACTCTGTCTCTTTCCCTTCTTCTGCCTCTTAATCTTGTTTTCTATCAAGTTCTCTCCTTCTTTTTCACACCCTTCCTGTCTGAGAGATGGTGAGAGGTAAAAACAGAGAGGCAGAGGGGGAGGAAAGAGAGGGGAGAGAGGGGGCGGGAGGCAGAGAAGCCATTTTATAACTGAGTGACCTGGAAATGTCAGAGATGAGAAGCGAGAGTTTCTACAAGGCACACACACACACACACACACACACACACACACACACACACACACACACACACACACACACACACACACACACACACACACACTCTGCTCTCTAACTTACACTAATATGAATTTATACACTCTCACACACTTTCTTTCAGACACATTCATGAACACACACACTTTTCAGATTGAGACAGCCCTGCAGGTGGTTCTCCTTCTCTCTTGTAAAAAGGACTTTTGCCTTTGAAGTAAGTGAAGCAAAATCAAAAGGAAGCCACGCAGGAAAGTTGTATTACATCAGCTGAGAAACGTTCGCACAACGGCGGCCCCACATGGCGACGAACAGTAACTGCTGGAGCATTTCATCACCCAGACATGCCTTCAGTGACCTCAAGCTATGTTCAAGTGTTTTGCACTATGTGCTAATCTGACGTTTTGTCAGTGATTGTTCACTGCATTCAAACTGGAAACACTCTTTAGCTATGAGTATTTTCCTACGAAGAATTATGTGACTGTACAGAAACAAGCACAAAGCTCTGAGTCATTTGATTAGCAGTTTAAATAGCTGAGTGTAAAAGATGTTGATTTCCAGAAGAATATCCTTGAAAGAAGCACTCCATTTGAACCCAAGCAAGTATGTATTCATTATTAGTATTTTATTTGAATTTTTTTGTCCATATATGATGAATTATTTGTCTGTCTGTGGATAGATTTTGTCTCCCTGGGTTACCACTAGTAATAATTGGAATTAAAGGTCTCCAACAATTCATGTCCAAACCCGAAAAGACCTGGAAATGCACTTCCCAGAACCAAACCAGATATATTATTTGATGCGATTATTCAAAAGCTCGGACTTGAACCCATCTAGAACCAAAAAATGGTGGACCCAAACCAGGCCAGGAAGCACAGACCCGAGAAAAAAAAAAAAAAAAAAAAAAAAAAAAATCCAGAATAATTACGAGCATTCAATGTCAAAGGCTTAGTGTTATGGTAATGCTGCTGGCTGGTTGGCTTAATGTGTTAAAGCCTGGAAAATTAAAACCCCATCATGCTGTTCTGGCAAAAGCGAAAAGAGAGTTTGCCAGCAGAAGCAGACAAACAGAATGAACGATGAATCATTACAAAGCTTTGGCCTGAAAAATAACCACAAGTGAACCATCGTTTCCCTTCCTCACTCTGCACAAAGCAGGCTATACTGAATTGCTCAAAGCTTTTTGTGACAGCAGGGATGCTATTCATAAACCACTTCCATGACCTGATGTGAGGAACACAAAGGCCACAGCTCCAACTAATGGGAAAGGTAATTTTGTCTGATGAGCTGTTTTTCATAGACCTTTGTGAAGGCAGGGGAAAGAGAACTCAAGCTGTTCTAAACGTGTGCTGTACAGCACTTGTGTTACAAAGAAAGAAACTGCTTCAGAACATGCTGTACCTCCACAACATTTAGCAATTAGCACTAAGCACAAAGAACAGCTGAGGATGATGGGAATGCAGTTTTGTGGGATGTCCATTTTTCTCTCAGGTGGCTCAGGCGGATTGTGCTGTGTCCCATATTCAACATTTCTTTCTTCCTCTTCTTCTACTGTTTATTATAGGCTGCGTAATGTAGCTTTGCCTCCATTTTTTTATTTCAAAATTTTGCTTTAAAATTTACTTGACAATGGATGGAAACACAGCTATTGTCTGGAAACAACAAATGTCCATACAAACTTATGTAGAATAAATTACATTTTTGACCTGCTGTTGGCGCTACAGAAAAAGTGAGGGAATCACCAAAGTCACCAGGATTCATCCTCATCCGGCACTATGGATATTGGTTCATGGCAATCCATGTAACAGTATAATAAGATATTTCACGAAAAAAAAAAACCTCTGAAGACCATGAATATCTGAAATAACGTGAAACAAACACGACATCCAGTACGATTTAAATATATAACACAAATACACTGCCTCCACAGGTCAGTCCA
Source organism: Chaetodon trifascialis (assembly GCF_039877785.1). Lineage (NCBI taxonomy): Eukaryota > Metazoa > Chordata > Actinopteri > Chaetodontiformes > Chaetodontidae > Chaetodon > Chaetodon trifascialis. The sequence continues at coordinate 5,153,517 of NC_092071.1, read as the reverse complement.
AAACTGACTACACCCACAAATTAATTCAGAGGAAGCATGAATAAATGTAGTGTGAGGCCTTTAATCAACAAAATTTATTTCATTTGGCCTCTGTTTAAAAAATAACGTCTAAGGCCGATTAAAACCACCCTGAAGGCAGAATGAATAATCATAACACAACATCCACTCTCCACATTTTCTTTGTGAATAAACACACTCTCTCACGCATGGTTGTGACAGCATGCCCGCTTCACTTATATCCTTATACTCTTTATTTAATCATTCATGTTTTCCCACATTTCTCCTCCTAATGGCGTCTGGAAATTATTCGAGTTTTGCTTTTACTCAGGGTGAAATATTTTGGGAAACCCCTCAGGGTTTGTGTTTCCCTCTACACCTGAGTGTGAGTAATACAATCCATTCATCCATTCATCCAACCATTCTGCCAGTTGTTCCCACTACCTATTAATCTAGGCAGTCATTTATTCAGCCATCTATTCATTCATCCATCCATGAGTTAAATCTTTCATTCATACATCATCCAGCCATTCAATAGGCTTTCATCCACCCATCAAGCCTTTAATCCATCCATCGAGCCTTTTATTAACCTTCATCCACTCATCCATATAACATGTATTCAACTACTCAGTCCATCCATTTATCCCGCAGTTGCACCTTTCATCCATCCATCATCAAGCCATCTGCAAAGACTTTCATCCATCCATCAGGCCTTTTATTTATCTTCATCCACCCTTCCAAATACCATGTATTCATCTAGTCATTTATCAATTATCCAGCTTTTTATCCAGCCATCATCCTTCCATCCACTCTGCCTCCCATTCATCCATCAATTAAATCATTACTGCACCACTGGATTCATCCAACCAGTCAGATAACCATCCATCCATCCATCCATCCATCCATCCATCCATCCATCCATCCATCCATCCATCCAGTTTTCATCCATTCATCAACAAATCAGTCTCCCCTTTGTTGATTTGTGCATCACTTACACAGCTCCATTTATTCAGCCTTTCATCCATCAGTTAATTTATTTAAAGGATGATGACCAACAAGGTGTTCATTATCATTATTATACATGAAAGGGCATTATCACTTATATCATGATCACATGCCAAAACAAAATAAGACCATTATTTATATTTAAATATGTTTTACAATCAAAATCTTAAGTTTTTCACAAGCCAGAACTTAGCTTCCCCGGGAACACCTGAGCATTAGACTAATACCTGGAACAATCAGTACCTACCTGTTCAGGTTCTTATGCAGTGGAAACGTTGTTCATTACTCCAGTAAATAGGATGAACCTTTGATATGAATTGGCAATGGGGGATATTTCTAATCTGCTCAGCTCATAGAACCCTTTGGCCAAGCTATAAGATCACCAGCATTGACTTTGTATATTTCGACAATATGTTTAAGAACAAGACTAGCTGGCTAGCTGTCCAGCCATGTCACTGTTGCCAAATCAACATCAAGATTTTCCGGAACAAATGATCGGCTGTGTGTACGGTCAGCTGCAGCCTGCAGTGGCGAGTAGAATAGCGGATGGGATGATAGATGAAGTCCTTCTCCCATTTCTCTCTCCTCATTTCTTCAGCTCCATCCCAGTCATCAGGGTTGTCATATTCCCCCAAAATTAAAGGAAATATTGAAATCACTCATTGTTGTAATTAGATATTAGCTTGTTAGCATATTGCATTAATACGATTGTGTTCCTGTTGCTATGGTTACTCATTTTAGTAACAGCCAACACATTAACTTAGAACACTTAGTTCAATGGAACTTCTCAGTGGGTGTTGAATTCACAGACAGCCAATCAGAATCTAGCATACTCCCACACCATTCTTCCATTTATTCATTCTTCCATAACTTCATCCATTCATCCATCCATTCCAAGACAACTGCCCCTCGATTAAAGGAGCGACCGATAGAGACAGAGAATCAGTTAAAAAAAATGGTCTCAGACGTTGCATCAAATCACATCATCACGGCAAATTACCCACGAGTCTCTGCTCATTTGTCTTCCGTTGTGTCCAATCTGTCCGTCTGGCTCCAACGCTCCACTGGGCAGTGCTGTTAGGCCTGACCAGCTTCTGGATCCTCCTCTGATAATTGGGCCAAAAAATAAAAAAGATCTGCAGGGGACAGGAAGGAAGTGACACACTGAAAAATGTCTACTGCTAAATCCCTGTTTGAATCTGTGGCAGTTTACAAACATGGACGAGTAATGCTAAGTATAGCTGGAAGGAGGAACGACAAGTGTGAAGAAATGGGCTGGATAAACTGAATCTAAACACTCTAACTAGGTCACATGGTTGACTGTCCTGAGTTTCTGTTTTATTAAACCACATCATGAAAACCAACTTTTTCTGGGCCCTCAGCAGAATTTAGTAAACCCTTATTAGCTTTCTTGCTGGGAGTGAGATGTTTAGATTGCCAACACTCTCAAAGTAAGTTTAAGGCTACAGCTAGCAGCTGGTTAGCTTATAAATATTCTACTGCTCTTTCAGATTGATGATGACCAACCCTCCTCTTGCTGCTCCACTGATTCACACCATTCCCATCCCAATCTTTTGTGTCTCCCTTGTCTTCAGTGTCAGAGGTGTTAAATCAACACAGTACCATTTTTCCTGTTGTCAAACTGGCCTGGGAGAATGAGACGCTCTGATCCTGACCCCTTTATTCGTGGTGTTATCACCCACAATCCCCTGGTGCTGCGAGCTCTTGGCTGGGGCAGACTGCTGCCAGTATCCTCACCTGTACCTGTGCCCCCACACACCTGCTTTTAAGTTCAAATTTGTCATTTCCTCTCAGTAAAAAGGACTTCCTCTTTGGACACGTACCAGAAAAAACTTGCAACATCTCGGTGGAAGTACAACGGGAGGAAGATCAAGTTTGTACAAGCACACAAACATTACAAATGATTCCTAGAACAAAATAGATTGCAACACACACACACACACACACACACACACACACACACACACACACACACACACACACACACACACACACACTGCTCTCTCTCTCTCTCTCTCTCTCTCTCTCTATGGCCTCAGGTTGTGTGTTTAGATCATCTGGATTAATGAAGCGAGTACAGCTGGACTCTATAACTCTGCTCTTTCCTTCTAGTTTTCTCTCCATCTTCTTTCCTCCTCTTCTATTTCCATGCTCTCTTCTCTCTTCCTGGCTTTCATCCTGTCTTCCTCCGTTGATTTGTTTTATTTAATCCATTCTTCTTCTCTTCCCTGAGGTCACATGTGCTCTGCAGTTATTCCAGCCATCACTTTCTGTTTTATGAACCTCCACATCTTCACCCTCCTCATCCTCCTCAGTGCCTGCGGCCATGCAGCTGTGAATTAAGAAGCACGATGACCTCTGACATCCAGTCGCTGATGATTATAAGGCAAACTACCACCAAAACACAAAAAACAACCAGATTTTGAGGAAAATCAAATATAGCATCTAGTAAGTGATTTGCATACAGTGGATTTTTGGTTAAAAAAAAACAAATTACAAAACTGAAGTTGACTGATTTAAACGTTTATATTTATAATTTCATACAATTTTAAGCTGATATTACCTGTAGCTCTGGAACAAACTGGCTGACCCAGTGTGGTCTATGCCCCTCAAACTGACATATTATGCTTGTGTTTGTCCAAAAACCTGAAGATATTCAGTTTATTATCACATAAGACAAAGAAAACTGCAAATATTCATATTTTAGGAGCTGTAACTGGCCATTATTAACATTTAGGCTTAAAAACATGAAAGATTTGATTATTATTTGATTTCATTATTTTTTGGCCACCTGGGGGCAACGGAACAACTTGTAACCACAACACTGACATAATCACCTTTTAAGTTGATCTATCTATCTATCTATCTATCTATCTATCTATCTATCTATCTATCTATCTATCTATCTATCTATCTATCTATCTATCTATCTATGTGTTAACAAGCTGGCTGAAATAAGTGTCTGTCTGTCTGTCTGTCTGTCTGTCTGTCTGTCTGTCTGTCTGTCTGTCTGTCTGTCTGTCTCTCTCTCTCTCTCTCTCTCTCTCTCTCTCTCTCTCTCTCTCTCTTCCTGGCAGTCAGTTTGAATTTACTGATTAGCCTTCAGCTAACCTGTGGACGACAGGATCCACCGGCTCACGTCTGTTTGGATTAGGGTCGGCTGTTAATTCACCCTGTTGCTTTTGGCAAAATATCAACTCTGAGGGAGGAAGGAGGAAAAGTCGGAAAACTGCATCTGCATGAAAAATCACTTTCAGGGATGATGCCAAGTCATTTCTTCCTCCCTCGTTCTTTTTTTCCTCTCCTCTGAGCTTTATTGATCGTCATCTCTTCAGTCATGTTTGACACTGACAGCGAGGTTAATGTGTAAGATGCTGGGACTCACAGCGGTTAAATCTGGCTTCATGATGGTTTAGTTTGACCATCCACGCTGTAGTAAACAGACCATTAAAACATGAGATCTAAGTCTTTTTCAATCAGATTCAGAAAGAACTTTATTGGCTAAGTGTGTTGACACATACAACAAATTTCTCTCCAGTTGTCGGCAGCTTTCAGAGCATTTACACACCAAGGAAGCAGACTAAGAGTCAAGAGCCATGTTGAGGCTTTCATTACTTCCTTTCCTTATTTCCCTTTTCTTTTTGCCTCTTTCAGTCCCTTCCTTTTCATTCTTCCCTTTTTCTTTCTTTCCAATCCATTCATTTCCTTTCCCTTTCCTCTTTTTCTGGTTTCCTTTAATCTCCTTTCTTTCTCTTGTTTTGTTTCTTTCTTTTCCTTTGTGTTTTTCTTTCCTTTCCTTTCTTTTTTCTTTCCTATCATTCCCTTCCTTTGCTTTTCTCTTCTCCCCTCTTTCCTTTCCTTTCCTTTCCTTTCCTTTCCTTTCCTTTCCTTTCCTTTCCTTTCCTTCAGTTTCATATAAATCCACATGTCCCTCTTCACTGTATTTGTATATATGTGAGTGATTGTGTGTTACTTTATCATTATGACTGTGTTTATGTGTTAACATATAGAGGATATACTTTAAATCTGTGTGTGTGTGTGTGTGTGTGTGTGTGTGTGTGTGTGTGTGTTTGGCAGGTAGTGGGCCAGTTATCAGGTCCGTCCAGCTGCTTCATGCTCACTAAGCTCTTTACCAGCCAACGCAACACACACACACACACACACACACACACACACACACACACACACACACACACACACACACACACACACACACACACACACACACACATCTGTCCATCCATCCAGTCAGATAGCATCCCCACCTCCTCCATCCTTTTCTTGTTTTCTACATCTCTCTTCCTGTCAGTCACAGCAGGCCGGGCTTTTATTTGAATAAACACATGAAGAGAGGTTCTTATTGGCTGATGGGAACCACAGTGAGTAACACATTAATTTTATTTAATTTATGAACTCTAGGCCTGCTCATGAATTTTTACTCAAGCTGAAGCATTTTCAGTTCAAGCTGCCCCGAATGAACTGACGCCTCATTGTGTATATTTCATCAGTGGAGGAAGTATTCACATGAGAAGTACTGATACTACACTGTAAAATAACCTGTTACAACTAAAAGACTGGGATTTAAAAGTAATTTAGTAAAAGTATGTCAGTATAATCAGGAAAATATAGCAAAAGTTTTCAAAGTAAAGGTACTCAATGGAGAAAAAATGTCCGCTGTGACTGTTATACTTTAACATATGAAATCATTAGATTATTATTAGTCATTAGCATTGAAGTAAAAGCTGAATTTTACTGTTTGTTTCTGTTATGATGGGTTCCAGTTTTCTCATTTTGATGTTTTTTGTTTGAGGTGACAAAAAAATCCACCTGCTGCAGAAAAAAAATGCTGATAAATATTCAAAGCTTTCTGCGTTTGACTCATCCCATTAAGTCATAATTGGGCAACTACATGCGTTGCCAATTATACCAAAAAACTCAAGCTCTTTGGCCCCGCCCACTGAGTTTCAGCTGAACCAATGAGATTTTTTCTCATTGAAAAATGAACATGTGAATGCCTCCATCTTCAGACCTGGAGCCTCGTTTTTTTATCCATCCCATCCGTCCAAACCGAAGCTAATCCCATCCAACACACACACACACACACACACACACACACACACACACACACACACACACACACACACAAACACACACACACACACACACACACACACACACACACACACACACACACACACACACACACACACACCACCACCTGTCTCTCATTCCCTAAATCTGCCCAAGTCATCTGGAGTCAGAGCTAATACTCCTACAGGCTGCAGTGTGTGTGTGTGTGTGTGTGTGTGTGTGTGTGTGTGTGTGTGTGTGTGTGCGCGTTGAAGCCTCGGAGCACCTCCGGTTGAATATGAAGCAGAAAGACGCTGATGTGTTTGCCTGTTACGTGAACAATATGGCGAGCTTGAAACTGACCAACAGGATGAATCATTTTCAACCAGCCTGTCTGTGTTTTCACGTTTAACACATTTTATCTTGAAACAGACTAAAAGCTCAGTCAGGCCAGCATTCAAATAGTCAAATTTCACAGTGAAAAAAGTTGATTTCAGTGGAGTTTTCAGTGAAGTACATCCATGTGAAAGTTTCGCCTCAAATTCAACTTTAACTTGCCAGTTGGTGCTGTTTTCCTGCACTGATCTTGTGCTTTTAAGTGGAATAATAGAAAAGCTTCGGCCACAGAGGTGACACTTCTCTCAAAGAATCGAAGAGAGAGGAGGAGGAAGAGGAGGAGGAGGAGAGCAAGAAGCCAGCATGGAGCTCAACGACCTATCGTGACGGCACAACCTCTAATGTTTGGTTGATGGTTTTTGTTGTGACTGAAGTCCTGGAGTTTGCACAGGCTTCAAGATTCATCCAAAGTGTCAGAGAGGCAGACCGACATCACCAACTCACACGCACTCATGTGGAAAAAAGGTTATTTTTCTTTATTCTGCAGTGTGTGTGTGTGTGTGTGTGTGTGTGTGGCCTTCCACAGGGAAATCTTTCAACTTTCCAGCACGCTGGATTCCCCTGCCTCTCACACACACACACACACACACACACACACACACACACACACACACACACACACACACACACACACACACACACACACACACACACTATTCTCCAGTATGTGTTGTGGTGTGTTTTAGTTCCCAGAGCACATTTGCTTTCCGCATCATTCAACACTCCTCCAACCACAAACACACACACACACACACACACACACACACACACACACACACACACACACACACACACACACACACACACACACACACACACACACACACACTCAGGAACAACCTGGCAACCCCAGTGCCTTTTTTCCTTTAAAATTCTTCAGTTTGAACACACACACATGCAGATATTTAACATTCAGACCTTAATAATTAAATAAAGAGTAAATCAAGCGGTCACTCAGAGACTTCTGGCCATCATTCAGTTTATTCCAGGTCTCAGCATGATGTTCAGCTGAGGCACATTGACCCCAGGTAAACTCTGACATAACTGCAGTGTTGAAGTACCCAGAAAATTGTTTTTAAATTCTTTTTCTCTGTATAATAAAGGGACATTACACGGAATATCATGGTGATGATCAATAAACATTTTTGATTAACCATATACATTTACCTGAGCTTGAGATTTGTTATTGGACAAACAGCTACGGGTTTATGCTGACCGCCATCCACTGTGGGTGATACACTGACTATGGATGAGTACCTCAAACAACCCCACTTAAGAAAAGCTGAACTTTCCCTTTAAGAAAGAGCTTAAATCGTGTGATGTATGCCCTCGGGATCTGGATGCATTATGCTCTGGTTGAACTGCGGTTCAGTCATGGCTCTGTTGTGGTTCAGTGTCCACAGGACACATTTCACATGTGAGCTGTTGAAGCATAAATGTTTTCAGCTCATTAAGATGGTAATTGATGCTTTGTGGCTGTGCCCAGTATCATTACTATTTTACCCCATTGCATCTTTTATCCATCGTGAATAGTGCAAATAGATTGGCCTTCACCCGCTTTAGAATGAATATTTTTCTCCATCCATCTGTCCTCTTAGGCTGGTGTTTCTCTCATCTTGAGATGGAGCTTTGGCAAAACAGTGACAGACCTTCACCTGTCACCTCGTTTTAAAGTTTAATAAAGCACATTATGGCCGTTATCATGAACCTGGATCCAGGCCGATTCTGTTGATCATTAAAAACCTTTCTGTCCTGCCCTTGTCCAGCACCTGTCAATCATCTTGGTTAGCTGTCATCTCACCTGAGGCTATAAAGCCCACACAGGTGCTGAGGAGGAGGATGGAAAAAGTTGGCAACTTAAAGGCCCTTTTTTTTTTTTTTTTGCAAAATTAATGTCAGTAGAGTTCAGTTAGCTTTTGCTTTGAGGTTCATTTAAGGACAACTGAGTCCAGTTTGAATCTGCTCAAACCTGAGAGAGGAAAAAGAAACTAGAGGAAAATAAATTGAGGAATAATGGAAATTGAAAGGAAATAGGGGAGATGAGGATGGAATAGATTGGAAAGGAAAAAAAAGAAAAGGGGGAGACAAAAGGAGAGAGACGCAAAGAGGACGAGAAAAATGAGAGAAAAGAAAGGGAGCAAATGAAGCAGATGAAATGAAATGTACAGCCTTGTTTCCATAAAGTAAAGCATAAATTCTACAGAATGTGACAATGTGTTCATCCTTTTTGACCAAATGTCAAGTGAGAACAGTACCAAGACAATACATGCAATGTTTGACTTCACTGATTTTTGTAGATATACTATTATTCTGAATTTGATGCAGCAACACGTTTCAAAGAAGTTGGGATGGGAGCAACAAAAAGACTGAAAGAAAGAAAGTTTAAGAAGTTTAAGTTTAACTGTGAAGGAAAGAAAATAGAAGGGAAGGAGATGAGAATCGAGGAAAGCAGAGAAGGACATATAGGAAGAGAAGAGGACCAGGAGGAGAGAGGAGACCTCAAGTTTGAGACTGAACACACACACACACACACACACACACACACACACACACACACACACACACACACACACACACACACACACACACTGTACTAAACACTTTGTCCGTGGTCTCAATAGAGAGGAATTAAGCCTCAGTGCTTATATAAGACGCCTCCACGAGAGGATTTATGTAACGGGAGGAGAGGAGAGAGGAGACAAGAGAGGAGAGGAGACATGAAGCGAGAGGAGACAAGAGAGGAGAGGAGCCACTCACCACTCTGTTGTGGTGCCGCTAGGCTAGCAGTTTCCCTTTTCTTCAAGTCATTGTGCTAAGCTAGGCTAAACACATCTTCCCACCACAGCCAGCGATGAAGCCGATCTTCGCATACAGCTCTGGGGGAGGACGGCTAACAAGCAGATTTCACACAATGTTGGACTGTGCTTTTAACGGCGTGAAAGATTAAAGATTTTCTTCTTGTTTTTTCTCAGTTTTGCCTGCAGTCCAGTTTCATTGACGACAACAAAGCCAATGAATTTAAATTACAACGGAAAAAATATCAGGCAACTAGCCATAACCACAGTAACTAGCAGCCTGAGGACACTAAAATACAGATTTAATGAGTTGGACCGTCAGATGAAAAACACTGGACTCAGCTGTCTTTTTCTTTCTTAATGTGGTTCCTCTCTGTGAAATGATCGTCTGATCATTTATAGGGATATCGTAGCGATGCTGTGACAGACTCTGACTCCTGACCTCCTTACAGGCTGCTCAGCATGTTGGTGATGGAGGAAATGAAGCCGTCTCTTACTCCTTTCATGCCAGTACAGATATTAGAAAGGCCCTTTCTTGGCGGACGAGTATCCTGTGATTTCACTCCAGAGGTCGTCTGTGTTTTTAATCTGTCACGACTGTAGCCTGCAGTGGTGCACTGTGCTAAAGAAGAATTTTAAAATACTTGCACTTTTCTTGAGTTCTTCCTTTTTATGCTGCTTTATATATCAGATGTTAGTAAACCGACATCTTTGGGTTTCAGGCCTGAATAATCAAGGATAATCAGCAGCAGAGTAATAGATACTGACAATAAGAGCATTCTGCAAGAGTTCAACATTTTGGGAAACGTGCTTATTAGCTTTCTTCAAGTGAGTGAGACAAGAAGATCGGTGTCACTCATTTTTTGTGCACTGAGGTGGAATAAAAGTGTGATTAGCTTAGCTTAAAAACAGGACACAGGGAAACAGCGTCTTTCACTCATTTTATTTTATAGTTTAACCTGAACAACCTAAAAACATTAAATATCTTTGTCTTGATATGTCACATGCAGGTTTCTTTACGTTTGACACAGCGTCAAGGCTTTTTAAAGCCTGTCTCTGTGCTGCTGATGTGAATTTATTCTTATTTTATCTTAACACTTTGTACATTTCGGTGACACTCTGTGAATGCAGGAATTTAAAGGTGATGTGAATACATCACAGGCGTTTTGTAATTTCTCATGTTCTGTGTCATTTTTGCAAGGATTCCTTGGCTTTTCAACCCGTTTCCACTCCTCAGGAGTCAAGAATTATAGCGGATGAAGTGAAAATGATGAATGAAAGCTTTGATCGCATTTTAGAGGTAGAGTCAGAGGGCTCATCTTACTTTTGATTGACCGCTGCTGTAAACTGGGATCAGGCAGTGATGTTACCTCTCATTCAAATCTGGAGATAATTCTCCAGATTTAAGTCTGTAAATGTGAGTGAAATGCAGACATGGTGGAGTGAATCCCTAAATCCAATGAATTCTACATGCAGGTAGCAGTGAGGCACAGCAAGCTGTGCAGCCTCATACCTGTGCGAATAAAGGTTTTTTTGAATATTTGGATGTGCTGCAGTGACAGACATTGGTCCCACTGGATTATGTCAGAGCTCTGCGGTGAGTCTGGAGAGTCTCTGAGCAGATTATGAATCAGGGTGAAAATGAGTGGGAGATGTGTGGGAGAGCAGCTGGAGAGGTGATGTGTGTGTGCGTGTGTGTGCGTCCATATGTCAGTGCAGATGAGGCACTCTGGGGACTGAGTGTGTCGTTGCCTGGGGAGTTGAGTTTTCTGTGTGTCAGTTTGTACTGTACATCAGATAAATAATGTTCCTCTGCTCTGATATGGCCAACACACACTGACACACACATAAAGAGCTCATCACATGAGATCATACAGGTGCAGTGAGGTCATTATAACCAGAACCTGATTTATTTAACATGATTTATTTTTCTCTGTGACAATAATTTATGTCGAAAATCAGTGCCGGAGAGGAGGAAGCATTCAGACCCAAAAGTACTTTCTTACATTCATTTCCCGGAGACTTTCTCTAACCATAACTAGAAGCAGAACCCTAAGCTTAACCTAAACCTAACCTTAACCCAGCTCTTCACCCTCAAAATGAATGATTCCCATTGCCCATTCCATGGCCACATACACACACACACACACACACACACACACACACACACACACACACACACACACTCAAAGTATATGAGTACATCATGGTGAGGACAACTTCTGTGCTTGTAGTAAATATGTAAATGCAGGACTTGTACTTGTAATGAATACTTTCTCCTCCACTGATACACACCAGAAGAAAAGGCAAAGGGATAGTCAGAGGATCATCGGAGTCAGCAGGATTCATCCTCTGGGAGCCATGAATGTCTGTGCTAAATGTATTTATGGAGATATTTCAGTCTAGAGGAGGAGCAGTTACTCCTCTTTCGTAATACTTTCTCCCCAAAGAGCAGTCAGTAACTCCTGTACTTACAGAAACTTGTGACATTTCGTCGCTGCTTCCCTCCTGCAGTAATATGACAGTGATGTCATACCCATGAATCTCCTGTTGGCACTTTTATTCCTTATTTTTAGGTGGAGCAGAGGCATGTAGTAGAGGAAATAAAGCAAGAAGAAGTGCAGAAGGTGACATGATGTGATTATTTATTAAAAAAGAAAAAAAAAATCTCCAATCACCATCTTCTCTTTGGGTTTGTTTTTTCATTTCAGGATTTTTAAGTGTGCAAATTCCAAATGAGCAGAAAAATAAATGGTAAAACTTAAAGAGTTGACTCAGTCTGGCTGACTATTTCTCTGCTCTTCCTTGTTATTGGTTTCTGTCTCGCTGCAGTTCGTCTCCATTTCTTCTGCCGAGGTTTGTCACTTCTGTGTGTGTGTGTGTGTGTGTGTATGTGTTAAACTAGTGTGTGAAGAGGGATAACAAGGGCAGCTCTCTGCCAGTCTGAGTGGGCTGACTCACAGTGAGGAGGGAGGCAGAGAGAGGCAGGTATTTACTGTGATTTGGCTCCTCTTTAATACATTCCCCCTGTGTTTCGAGGCTTAGGTTGCTCTGCTGAACTCAACATCCTGCCTATAAAACAGACCAAATTAAAGCCTGGATGGAGAAAGCAAGCACCTGGAAAAGAGCGAAAAACAGAGGCAGCGACACGAGAGGAACAGACTCCTTAAAGGCTTGAAATAAACCGTGAGGAAACTCAAGATCCATCACAGAGAAACAAACTGTGTAACTGGCAGCATCGCTGGGTGTCGACTCAGACTGAGGAAGCTGAAACGCAATAAGATAATAATAATAATAATAATTCAATAAATGGTGAAAACACCATCATACCAGTGAAATTATGAGAGAAAGTAAATACAATAACGCCTACAGTTATTCCTTATTTAAGTGAAATTATTGACATTCAAATCACATTTCTGTCAGTAAATCTCTGCTGAGTTAAACCCCAATACCAAAAAAAATCCGAAACTCCTCTTTTCTGAAGTGTTCCTGAGCTCGTGTGGTGATATCCTTCCTACAATCATGTGTCCACAAAGTGGTGAACCTCGCTCCATCCTCGCTTGTGAACTTTATTTCCTATAAAGTAGAATAAAATGACCATTTGGGCCTTAAATCTATTTATTCTAGTTCTGTTCTTACAATGTTAACATACCTGAGTCTTTCCTTTTCCTGCCACTTTCTGCTTCTACTCCACAACATTTCAGAGGAAAGTACTGCAGTTTTTACATTTATCTGACAGCCTTAGTCACAAGTTACAGATTCATATTGATACAAACATCTAACTCATAATGTATTATTATAGATTAAGCTGTCCTGCACATATGAAGCAGTGAAAATCAAATCCACATTGTCAGGCGACAACATCCATCAATAATTATAATTCAGTAATATAATAAATAAAACTGAAGTCAAGTACAATGCTTGAATAAATGTACGTACCCCACTGTGGAAGTAAATAACAACTGTAATCAGTTTAAATACCAATGAATTTAATATTTTTATCTGGATTTATGCGGTTTAAATTCACCTTTGATTTAAAAAAGCTATGTCAAGTGGGTGTTGTCATACTTTCTGCACAACAAAGCCAAATATATAAATCACATATAATACATATCATATAATATATATCACAAACGGTGCACAGTTTGATTTAATGACCAGACTCCATTGATAAATTAATCACACCTGCTGTCTCTCAGTCCTGCGCCTTCACTTGAGACCAGGGCGTCTCTGGCTCCATCTAGTGGACGCTGACTGAAAACAACTCCAGTTTATAGATGAAGAGCATCATGTTTTCTCATCTGATGACAGTTTCTCACCTCATTAGTGACACCTGTTTAACTGGGTACAAACTGGATCATCTCAGCTGCAGCCTGCAGGAGAAAACAATGAGTCATGACAGAGAGCATGATGGGAAGGAAATGACAAAAAGCAAAATTATATAATAATCTATTTAAAAATTAATGGAGACAGACTAATGAAATGTAATAATTAGAGTCTCATTGAATCATTTTTACTATTTGAATCACTTTAATGCAAATTGACTCCATTAATGCATAATAGTTTAAATGCACTCTATTAGTTATGTAATCAGTTATAATAAGGAACTGAGGAAGCCTGTAATTAATACGACACTGCAGCCTCTTACTGATTTAATGTTTGGTTTAAAGTCGAAGCAGCAGTTTATGATGATTACAATGAGACTTTTATCAGATTAAATCAAGCGGAAATGTTCCAGGTGTTTGGCACATTTGGTATTTTGAAATTTTACAAACTTTTCTGCAGGTTTGAACAATGTTTTGTATTTATTCAGGTACTGCACATAAGTACACGTTTGCATGAGATTCTGATTTTGGGTCGAAAATGTTCTCATGCTGTGTTCTGACGTCAAGCTGAATCGAAGAGAAGAAAATAAAATACAGAAATATAGTGAAGATTAAAGGCACTTTAATTTGTAGTAAAAACGAAAAGTTCTGACAACAGAATGTATAAAAATCAAAAACTTGTACATCCAAGGTGGACAATACTGTTGTCTTTCATCCACATGCTGGTTTAACTTGCAGAAATACACACTTACTAGCCACAAATGACCTGCATTCAGCTGCTTACAGCACAAACTCCCATTTCTTCACTTTTACTGAGCTGCTTTTGGTCTGTAGATGAAGTAATTGTACAACACACACTTTTTTTTACACTTTAATGACTGCTGATGTGTGCGTTTATGTGTCCAGCGTGGGACGGCAAAGTGGGATGAGTCATTCGAAGCACCGAGGCAGTAAGAAAACAGACGCTTCAGTCGATTTCATTGTCCACAGAGCGACACATTTCTAGTACAGTCGACTTGTTTTGGCCACATTTTTCATGCTTTACAATGATATCTGCAAGTCATTTAGCTGTAACAGATGTGGCTATGCTAAGGACTAATCTGAACACTGATTTTCTACAGTGAAAAAAGGACATACTATTCAATCTCGACTTCAATGTCAACAGGCTTCAGTTCTCTGACAAACATTACATCCAGGTTATCGTTAAGGTGGGGCTCGCTGAAGCCGTCCTCCGGCTCCTCTTTGCAGACGATCTGTGACAACTCTGAGGCCTCGAAGGGCAACTCGAAGACTTTGTTCAGATAACCTCCCCTTCTGCCGTTTTTTCCTGCCATGGCTATCACCTGTGATGCAATGGAGCAAGCAAACTCCACCTTTCGATGGCTCTGAGAGCTCAGATCGAAGTTGTACTCCAGAATGCCGTACAGAGCTGGAATGTATTGCTGGCAGTTTTGCACTACGTACTGGTGCACCTCTAAGAGGACTCCTCTTGTCAGCACTTGCATGTCGAGTTTGGTTTTGGCTTCTGATTCCGAGCAGACGTCGAGGTCCAATCCTATTTCTTTGCAGATCTGATAGTCGTGGGCCATTTTCACCTGTTGCACATTTCCACTGAAAGGTTGCATTTCTATGCCCAGCTTTGAGTCTTCGGGACACAGATCCTCCAGCTGGGTGTCGGTTGGTGGTTGTGGGCCGAGCTGTGGGCGACCGTTCAGTGGCACAACCATGTTTAACCACTTGTTTCTCTTTGGTGATGGGTTTTGCCTTTTCATGAAGCTTTTCTGTGTTGTGTACCATCTCTGGATGACCTGTGCGGCCTTGGTCACACCGCTTTGAAGTTCAAGATCGAAATTGTGCTCAAGGATGTCATTGACTGTCTCACAGAGAGTTCCACAAAGCTGTCTGACAAAGCTGAAAATTTCAAGGACAGCGCCAGTGGTCAGGATGGTCAGATCAAGTTTTTGGTTGGCCGGACGTTGTTCAGTCGACCAAAGGTTGAGACCTAGCTTGTGACAGAACGGGTGGAGCTCCATGTCTGCCTGCTTGTCTGAAGAAATATGCAGATCACCATAAAATCTTGCTGATTGACCTAAAATTGGAAAAACGATATCTTTTTGGTGTTTTAATAGCTTTATATTATTTCTAAGAACGTATTTTTGTTATCTATAACATTTGGAATGAAAAACAATTTCTTTTATCAAGAATAATAACACATATTATGTTCGGGGTCAATTTGAGCCCAGGAAAAACAAACACAATTTCAAATATTTAGAGGGATTTTATTTGTAAAACAGAACATCATCATCATCAGAACATAAGTAAGGTACACATAACAGTTCTTTATTTACAAAAAAAACTGTAAAAAAGTACATTGGAGCATTGGGTCAGGGATTGTTCTATGTTACTCTAAGTGCTATGTATGCAGATATGTATGTGTGAGATAGTAAAAAACAAAGTTACATAGTCACTAAAATGAGTGTGACAGAATATGAACATACAGAATATGAACAACATATTTTTCCTTCAGGCCACCAGACAGTACATTCCGGCCTTTTGTCTGCACTACTGTACACATGATGCGCAGAGAGTGCATGCATGTTCTTAGCAGACGTAGTTCTTGTATTTCACACAGGTGCTGCTGGTCTTGGAGTCATTTCTGTTGGGACCCGTTGGCACCTGCCACATTTCCTGCCTGCAGTTTGGGGTGTGTGTGTCTCTGTTTGGGTGTCCTTCACAAGTGTTGATGCTCTTTGAAGTCACCATCTTCTCTCGATATGAGGTTTCACCATCGTGTAACCCAGCTGGTCCAGGAAAATCCTGCTTCGATTCGAGTCCTTCGAGTTTTCTGCTATTCCAGTCCTTGTTTATTTCATTCCATATTACAAAGGCATTGTAGGTGCTCACATCAATGATGTTGAAGAAAATTACAAGGGGCCAAAAGACAGTCATGACTCTGCAACTGTATGTGGCTGTGACCTTGTCCAAGTTATCAACCCCTGCCTTTGTCTCATTGTAGACCAAGCTCTTTACTGAACCAATAAACTCTCTGTTCACTCTAGGCACTCTATGCATCACTTCGTAGCACTGTCTTGTAGCACCTATGTCCAGTTGGACCAGAAAGTTGCGTTAGGGCACTTACTCTTGTTGTTCTCTCCCATCAAGAACCTTGCTTGTGATGTATGAAAATCTCATATGTCCGTTGCCTTGGATAAAAGCATTTGCCAAATGAAAAATTGTCTTCTCTGGTACTCAGGACAGCATCTTTGTGCATGGTGCTCACCAGCAGGACATTTTTCCCTTTCTTGGGGCAATAGGAGACAACACAAGCAGCAGAAGCATTTTCATTGCCATTTTCCATTTTTCCACCCCCACAGTGTTGGAAATATCAAAGTTCTCGTGATAAAAATGTTTTCTCCTCCCCCATGTTATGTGAACTATCAATGGTTCTCGCACTACTACAGTGAAATATGAAGCAAAAAAATTATGTTAATCATTTATTTAGACACATTAAACGTTGAATGGGGTCAAATTGACCCCAAAGATAATAGGATGGTTAAAACAAGACATTTTTAGACATCAGGTTGGACTCTGAGAACTGCGATGACTACTTTCCATAATTTTCTGGTATTTTCTAGACTAAATGGATTATCAGAGTATTATCAGAAGATTAAATGACAATGAAAATAGTTAATTACAGGCCACAGTGAGTATTTGATTCAAATATGTTGACTTTTTGATCCTCTTGGTGTAAAAGATGAAAGCGCATCAGGAGTGTTTATTTGGCAATACCTTACTTTAAGAAATAGTAAGCATCATTTTATCCTCTGGTGGCCTCCTTTTAAAAAAGAAATGTCGTACAGCCAAGTGCTTTTGAGAGCCCAGATCTAGACCCCAGAGGAAACCCAAACAATTCCACCCCTATAAACATCTCAGACTGACTGTGTGTATTTTGTATGTAAGTCTCAGAAAACTCACATGAATACCTCATGAGTTCTGAGTAATGAAATATAATGCACCATTAACAAGCTGATAATGTACTTTAGATGTGATGCTGTCATACTAAATCGATGTAACGTAGTACACAGTCTTCACCACTGGATGTCAGTCAAATATAGTCAGAGCTATCAATTGAGCAGTAAAGGAGGTAAAGGAGTAAAATACTGGGATCAGGTCTTAAAGGAAAGAGTAGGTTGACAGAAAATGACTCACTAATAAGACTGACCTTTGGTTAATCACAGTGGTGGAATGGACCAAAGAACAGTTACTCAAGTACTGAACTTAAGTACAATTAGGAGGTACCTGAGTATTTCCATTTCATTCAACTTTATACTTCCACATTACTACATTTTCAGAGGTAAATATAAAAAAAATTGTAAAATGCAATCTTCTTTTTGTTCACAGAAACTGAACATTTAACACATGCTGTCAGTTTTTGTCAGGTTTTGAAAAGTGATCATTTCCAGGTAAATTAACTGTTTGTTACATGTAATGTTGTGAT
Organism: Chaetodon trifascialis; assembly: GCF_039877785.1. Classification (NCBI taxonomy): domain Eukaryota; kingdom Metazoa; phylum Chordata; class Actinopteri; order Chaetodontiformes; family Chaetodontidae; genus Chaetodon; species Chaetodon trifascialis. The sequence goes on along the minus strand of NC_092071.1, from coordinate 5,135,410 downwards.
CTTAAGTTGAAAAACTGTTAACTTATACAGATATCAGGAAAGAGGACTCTTGTGATTAAACCCACTCTACTTCTAGCCAAATTCTACATGCACAAATTCAAATTTTACAGTCACAGGACCCTTATTTTCTGTTTTCAGAATGGAAATGTTGAAATAACATCTTCTTTAAACAAAGAGGTTTTTAACGCTGTTTATTCGCCCTAAATAATTATTCTAATTCGATTATTCATTTATTTATGGTAACATTCATTTCATTTTCTATTATACATATTTTGTGATATATGTATATGTACGTATGTTGAAAAGTACTTTTTTTCTGAACAAGTACTGCGATTCAAGGAAAGAAGCTTTTACTGATGACACCTGGACGCACCAAAATGGCTGCTGCAGACAAACACAACTTCTCTCTTCCAGCCCAAAGTACTCCCATTAATGTGAGCCTTGCAGGCAGTGCATTAAACCAGTGGTTTTCAAAGTGGGGCTGAAAATTGGAGGGAAGTTAAGACAAAAAAGCAAAACATGTTAGTTAATAATATTCTCATGCTAAACAAATGTAATAATTATTGAATAGTGAACACACACAAACACACACACACACACACACACACACACACACACACACACACACACACACACACACACACACACACAAACACACACATTATTCAGTGGGAATATAATACAGTGTTGAAAACATGTTCGTTAAAATTCTTATGCTAAACAAATGTAATAATTATTGAATAGTGAATAAAAGTAAGAAAATCATTCTAAAAGTAGATGTTTCTTTACATATTTTGTAGCATTGTCCGTGGGTTTGCAACGGGGGTCCCCGGCCAGAAGCAAATGCTGTTTGGGGGGGCCATGGCATGGAAAAGTTTGGGAACCCCTGCATTAAACCACTGAACAGCGAGCCAGCGGCGGTGTTAAACACAACCATCCTGACTAGTTTATGAAGAGCCACACAAACCAAAATCGGAGTTAACGCTAACATTAGCCTCTCGGAGTAAAGCTAACATTAGGCTGCTATAGCAAGCATTAGCATACATAAACGTTTAGCACACAGAGGTGAAATATGAACTTTTACCAAAAACCGCAGCACAAACCGGTCACCCCGGTGATTGGGTCGGTTAATATGTGTTAATAAAGTTTTATAAAGCACGACTTCACGTGTGATGCTGCAGCGCTGTAACAAACATGTGGACTCGAACTGAGGGCCGCGTTTGGGGCGCATCGGAAATTTCGCCATTACACATTACAATAATGAACAGTTATCAGAGCTTCACAGGAAGCATCAAAGTGCAGCGTAACGACAATATATGAAGTTTATTTAGCTGTTATTTAGCTGCAATCGGCTGGCGACCGGTACCCCGCCTCTCGCCCATTGTAGCTGGGATAGGCTCCAGCCCCCCGCAACCCCGAAAAGGATAGGCGGTATAGATAATGGATGGATGGATGGGTTTCAGGGATGAACATTACCTCATAAGGGTGTGTATGTATGTGTGAACGACAGGCACATCTCTTAATGTGTGTGTGTGAGTGCTATGACAAATAAACGTGTGTTTCAGTGTTTACAGCCTATAATAACGACATGTAATATTCATAGTGAGTGGCACAGCTTTCCTTTTGGTTTGGCAGTGCGTATGAAGTGTTCACGTGTCTGTCCTCATTGTGTCGTCATGCAGGGTTCAGCTTTGCATCGTGTGTGTGTGTGTGTGTGTGTGTGTGCGCGCGTGTGTGTGTGCGCGTGTTTGTGTGCTTCTGTATTTTCCAGTCAGTGGTTGGGTCCACTTCCATCATCCCGGGTGCAGTTCAGCTTGCTGAACCCAGGCAGCGTGACACGTCCGTAGCTGTAGATGTCGCGGTCGGAGCCCTGGTTCATGCGTTTGACCAGGTTCTTCTCGTACAGCAGAGGGTGGTAGGCGCCGAGCGTGCAGGCGGCGTCAAAGAAGCGCTGATAGTAATGGCAGAGCTCCGTCTTCCTGTGGGACGGCAGGAACTCGTAAACGTGCACCACGTCACACAGCGACATCATCAGGACGGTGCCTGGAGAGGAAACAGAGAGAACTCAACTGTACTCGACTGCGTGTTTCTTTACTGAACTCTACTGTGTTTCTTATTTACTTCCTTTTTTTGATCATGAACAGGAAGTGGTGAGTGAGTTCTCGTTCTCGTTTCTCATACCAAGGAGGCCGGAGGAGGGAGGGTTCTTCTGGATGGGCTCGGCCATGTTGTCTTGTATTCGTTGCCAGAGCTGCCACTCAAAGCGAGGATGCAGGATGTAGAAAGGCTGCGTGGGATGAAGCCTCCTGTATCTCTGGTACTGGGTGAAGATGGGGAAGTCTGTCCTGTTGTACCACTGCGGGGGGGACAAAGCATGAAGGCTTCTATTAAAACATTTTAAAATACTGTGGGTTTCCATTCATTCATTCAAGGTGTGATGTGAACGTTACCTGAGTGAGGTTAGCAGAGAAGGGGTCCCAGGCCACCAGGACACCTGAGTTGTACAGAGAACTGGACAGGAAATGGTGCTCATGAGTCGCCATCACCTATAAGACAGGTAGAAATGAATTTAAAAACAAATGCATTATATCGTATCTATAACAGAGTGACGCTCACTGATATCTCACTTCATGCATTAATCTAAATAATCTTTAATAATGTTTTATACCATGTTAAGTTAGTTTGGGATGAATAAATCTGAATCCGAGGCTGAAATTTAAGTTTAAAACATTAAAAACTTAAAATATCTACATGTGAAAATGTCAAATAATGTAAGAACACTGTCCTAATCTGTGCATTACACGTAAACTGTTTGATAATTTGTCCTGATGTGAATGTTTTTCTCTGTTGAATCGTGTGCATGAGTGAAGACAAAAATAGTTGAAAGCAGCATCATCGGCAAACTGTTACCATAGCAACTATCAGCATGATTTCAGTCGTGCTGATGAAGAATCAATTGTTTTACTAAAAGCAAAAGTTAGACTTGTGCAATGGGTATTTGATAAGGTTTTCCTGGACTACGTGCGGATCAGGGTCAGTTCTCGTCCAGAAGGAGGTGGTGAGGCACCTGAAGCTGTTTGACAAAGTTATTTCAGATTGTAGTTGTCTGAACATTCGATGTGAGGTCAGATGGAGCACTGTGTTGTGAGATACAGACACGTCTTTCGGTTTCTGTGTCTGCAGCCTTACATGTCCTTTCACTGGTCATCGTGCTTACCTGCGAGTTGATGAGGCGGATTGTGGTTTTGGAGCCAACGTCCTTCTCGTAGCCGGTGGTGGGCGCTGCGTTGAAGCGTATCACGGCATCATGAGAGTCTGAGATGTATAAATAGAAAACAGTTTGAGAAGAAGTGAAACTTCTGTCTGTTTCTGTGTCTGTAAATAAACTGCATATAAACACTCAAGTAGAAACTGTTGTGACACTGAAGACATCCACTTTGCCGTAAACCGAAGTTGTTGTTTACATCCGGTTGTCATCTGGTGTCGTAAAACCATACTGTCGTAATGCCAGTCGCTTTCAGTACTACTGACTGTAACAGAATCGGAGCTATTGTCACCCCTTCCTTTTTTTTTTTTTCTGATGCAGACAATCCAGTTTGCGGACTATTAACGGTTCACTATTGTATTGAACCAGTTTTGCCCTCTCACGGAGATGCCTTGGTCTGTGATGACTGGGGCTGCTGGGCCATTAGTTATGTTATTTGTATTTTTGTTTGTTTACTGTTTTTGTGTTTCGTATAGTTGTTTTTGTGTTGTACTTGCACAACCCTCTGCAACTTTTGCTGATTATTCACTCTGCCTAGTTCTGAATAGTGTTATTCTACAAATGTTCCCCCATCTTGCAACTGAATAATATTAAAGGTCTAAAAATTATCCATCTAAATATCCGAAGTCTTCTCCCAAAAATTGATTCACTTCGTGCATGGGTTGTTCAACATAAACCCAGTGTTATCACATTATCTGAAACATGGCTTAATTGTAATATATCTAACAATCACAAAGGATTATGTACTATATAGAGCTGATAGAGGCTCCAGGGGAGGTGGTGTCGCTACTTATGTCTCCTCTAATTTAGTTGCTGAGCTAATTACACCCTCGTTTAAACCAACTTATTTTGAATGTCTTTTTGTTAAAATTATACTTCATCAGAATAAAGATATCACAGTTGGTAATGTGTATCGACCACCCTCTGCCCCAGTAGAGTCTTCTAAGTGTTTAAAGCTAAAGATAAAAATAACTTCGAAAATCTTAATTTAACACAACTCATAAAGGAACCCACGCGTATTACTCCCAAGTCCCAGTCCCTGCTTGACTGGATACTTGTCACTCACCCTGAAAGATTTGTTGAAGCTGGCATTTTGTCAGACTGTCTCAGTGATCACTCAGTTATATACTGCATATGGAAAATTAAAATCCCTAAATTACCACCAAAATTAATTAAAATTAAACAATATAAGAAAATGAACATAGACTTATTTATTAATGATGTAATTTCAATCAACTGGGACAGGTTGCAGTTAATACCAACTGTTCAGGATGCCTGGGACTTTCTTTACTCTGAGTTTACACAAGCAATTGACAAACATGCACCATGGAAAATTTCTAAGGTCAAGGGTAGACATCTTCCATGGATAAATGCTGACCTTATAAGCCTTTTTAGACAGAGGGATAAGGCTTGGGCTAAATTTCGGCAGACTAGAGAAAATGCTGACCAGGAAACATATAGACAATTAAGAAATATCTCCAAGACAAAGACCCGCGATGCTAAGTCTAGCTATTATAAGGAATGTCTTTCCAACAAGTTTAAAAATCCTAAACAATTCTGGAACAGTATAAAATCCATAATAAATAATTCTGATAAAACTCCTATTAATAAAATATATGATGGTAATGCTATAATTCATGATCCCTTTTTGATTGCACAAGTGTTCAGTCAGCATTTCTCTGCAGTCTGCTCTGATCTAATATCAAACTTTTCCTATAATCATAGTTCTAATAATATGTCCTCCTGTCATAGCAGTTTTTCATTTACTAAAATTACACCCCTAGAAGTTCAGAATGCTACTGAAGAACTTAGTCTGAGTAGTGGTGCTGGCCCTGATGGGATTGAATCAAGATATTTTAAAATGGCCTCCCATATCCTTATGTTTCCTCTTGCTGATCTATTCAACTTGTCTTTCGAAACCTGTGATATACCAGCAATGTGGAAATATTCACGAATTACACCAATACACAAGGGTGGTGACACTCTTGATCCAAATAATTATAGACCAATATCAATAGTATGTACAGTTGCAAAAGTTTTTGAAAAAATAATTTTCAATCAAATATCTGATTATCTTAAAATTTATGATATTCTATCACCTTCTCAGTCCGGATTTAGATCAAATCACTCAACAACCACTGCTCTTGTTAAACTCACTAATGATATATTCTCAGCATGTGACTCTGGTAATCTCACAGGTGCTATTTTTATTGATTTGAAGAAGGCTTTTGATTTGGTTGACCACTACTTACTACTTGATAAGCTTTATGCAATTGGTTTTTCACAAAATGCACTTTTTTGGTTTAATTCCTATCTGCACAACAGAAAACAATGTGTTGTTATTCAAGGGTGTAAGTCTGACTTTTTTGTTCAACAAAGAGGTGTTCCCCAAGCTTCAACACTTGGCCCTCTTCTCTTTTCAATTTTTATTAATGATCTTCCTTTAATTTGCTCTAAGACATTTGTTCAACTATATGCAGATGATACTGTGATCTATACCTCAAAATCTAATATCTCACAAATACAAAATACCCTTCAATATCATACAAAACTGGCTTTCCGCCAATAAATTGTTACTCAATAAAACCAAATCTTATACCATGGTCTTTGGAACTAAACATAACCTAAAAATTAAATCTAATGACTTAATAATATCATGTAACAACGGTACAAATCTGCATAGAGTTGAGCAATTCAAATACCTAGGATTATGGCTTGACCCAGAACTCACTTTCAAACCCCATATTGATTATATCCATCATAAAATCAGCTTTGGTATCAGTGTTTTGTTCAGATCCAAGAACTGTTTCACACCCAATGTTAGGAAAAAAACTTGCCTTACAACTTATTTTACCATTTTTTGATTATGCTGATGTAGTATATTTTAACACTTCTAAAACATACCTTCTGCCCCTTAACGCTGTCTATAACCGTCTCTCTAGATTTGTTCTAGGTTGTTCATTTTACACCCATCACTGTATCATGTATAACTCACTTAATTGGCCCACACTCAATATAAGAAGACATATTCACTGGTTACAGTTCATTTTTAAATGCATACATTGCAGTTATCCTGCTTATTTACAACAGTTTCTGATTCCATATTCCTCAATATATCAATTAAGGCACTCATCTCAATACTTCTTCTCCATTCCTACAGTGAACAAATCAATTGGTAAAAGAGCATTCATGTTTAAAGCGCCATCAGACTGGAATAATCTCCCCTTGAACATTCGATCATTGACTTCTTTTCATAGGTTTAAATGTTCCCTGTCTTCCTATTTTGAGTTAAAGTGCACCTGTTTTCGATGATACTTAATCAATAATATTTATAGCACACTATAATTTCAATTGTTATTATTATATATCTCCCAGCTTTGCTAGGCTGCCATGGCCATTTGTGGTCATAGTGATGTGCTCTTGTTGTACTCATTTTATTTTATTTATTTAATTATTTATTTTTTTTCTTGGGTTGTGCTAATGTCTTTGTTTATGTTTGTTGTTGTTATTGTGTTGTTGTTGTTGTAGATTGTTATTGTGTTTTGTCTCAGTTTATCTAGGACCCCCTTGAAAACAAGAGGCTTCCTCTCAAGGGGTTTATCCTACTCAATAAATGTTTTGATGATGATGTTTCTGTCTGGTGTCGCCTCAGAGACTTCTGACAAATGCTGCAGAGGAATTGAATTAAATAGATTGTATGTGTTAAGGAGTCACGTTTGTGTGCTTTTCAATCAATAGATGTAAGACTCTAATCAGCAGAAAAAATATAAACACATTCTTCTTCTTGGATAAAAATAAAAGTAATAATTTACAGGACATAGCGCCACCTATGCAGCAAAGAGCAGGTTAATGTAGACATTACACATAAAAGATGTTTTTGGCAAGCAGTGATCAGCACTAATGCTACAGGCTCTGTTAGCACTTAGCTGACTGGTGAAACTAACCGAACTATGACCTTAAATGGATTAAAAACAGACCCGAAACATGGCGGAAAATTTAAACTCAACCCATCTTTGTTCGTTTGTTATGTAGTTGTGGTATATGAGACAAAATAATCTCCTGAGATTGACAACCATGATTTGATGTCAAGGTATCTCACCTATCTCTTTGCCCAGTCCAGAGGAGAGGAGTGAGCCTGCAGACGACACCGCAGCGCAGCTCTTGTACGGCCCGAGGTCAGAGGTCAGCTGCTTCGGCGGCAGCTGGGTGGCCCAGGGCAGCGCAGAGAAGGGCTGGAGGTCAGGGGTCAGAGTCGTGATCTCTACCTTGTCCTTCAGCTGGCAGAGAAGCTTAGGACCGCTCAGTTTGGGCCTGCTGGAGACGCCGCCGGGGACAGAGAACGCGACTCTGTACTTATTCATCGCCTGACGGAAACACAAGGAGACGACCAGGGACAAAAAATCAACAATGTGTCTCGAAAATAATGTCTGAATTCAGATAAAATGAGAGAATTATGACAGTACAGTGATAATATTTTGTCACTAGAATAAAAAAATTTGCATGAAGTTTATTCTTAAAATTCAGATTTTTTCTCAGAATTCAGACTTCTTTCTTCAAATGCTTCACTGAATAATAAACTCTCACCTGAAAATTCTGCACCACCTTCCTGAGTCTGCCTCTCAGCATGCGACTGGACATCTCGTCATTCCACACTTCTTCCAAACGCTTGTCAGGCGTGGTGAACTCCGCTTCCCCGGCTCGGCCACTCAGCTCGCCACTCAGCTCGCCACTCAGCTCCCCCCTCCGCTGACCTTCGAACAGAGTCTCCAGCGCACGAACGAAGGGGCGCGGCAGCAGCCGATTATTACACTTAAAAAGTAACGCGTAAAAAGTTGTGTTATTTTCTACATTTTGAATTTTACTGCTGTTGAATACTTCAAACGTGCAACTCTTGCTAACCTAACACCATTTTTTGTTTATTTCTTCTGTAAAGTGGCCGTTTTTAATGTGGGGGTCTATGGGGATTGGCTGGTTTTTTGAGTCAGCCTCAAGTGGCCATTTGAGGAACTGCAGTTTGAGCCCTTGTGTTGGCTTCATTATTAAGTCTGGGAGGTCGTTGCTTGCAAATGTGTCAACTCATTGAACCTCGTAAATCATACAAAATTTATTGAAATATGATCATCCCGAGATGATATTCACCATAATAATGACCAAACTGATCTTCATGCGTAAGATGAAGTTATAAGAATTTATTGTTTAGATGTATTTTTAACCAGTTTTATTTTTCTCTTCCAACAGCTGGATAAAATCACATATTACCACCTGAAACCAGTTGTGGTTGGCTGCTACAAAACACATGTCACAACATGACAGTAAAACATGGCGACAGACCTTGTTGCCGCTGTTATCAGCACAGAGGGTGTAGAGCAGAGCCATGGAGATGCAGAAGAAGGCCATGCAGACCACTCCACAGCGAGCCCGACGCCTCAGACGCCACAGCAGGCTGAGTCTGTCCATTGCCGCTCCAGGGATCTGCAGAGGACACGCACATTGACAGACAACTCTCCAGACAAGTCATCTGAACCTCTTCTACGAGACAAATGAAATCAGGACGGTAACAGATTCCAACAGTTGAGATGAAGCTAAAGGAAGATGCTTCTAGTAGTGATTTAAGTAACTGAGTAAATTTTTCCAAAAATCTAGCACAGACAAACGGGAACTAACACAGAATCTGTTCTTAATCATTTAAGCGTTACCTTTGGCCCCTATCTATGGTGCCAAATCCAAAATGTCTCCACACAACACATCCTGGTTTACTCCATTTTGCATTAACAAACAGAGCAAAAATAGCCTGCCTGCTGTGGGCGACAGAGCGTGCAATGGATCAGAGTGACGGTACATTTAATGCTCAGACACTGAATCATTCCCTTCAGCTCTACAGAACACTTTAGCTTCTTTTAGCTCACTGTTTTGGTGTTATGGCCTGAAACGTAGAAAACAAAGACAAGTTCTCAGACAAAAAGCTAAAATCCTTCAGTAAACCACCTGCTCACCACAGTTAGCGTTGAGCTGGTGATCACAGTGGAGCATTTAGCAGCTAATAATCCAGAGATCTCCCTCAGGAGTTGGTAGAGACCAAAAACAGAGCTAAAACAAAGAGAACACTGGGCTAACGTTCATCAGGTGGGTACAAACACAGCTCAACTGAACGATCCTGCTGTTCTGTAACTGCTGGATGTGGAAATAAAATGTTTGCTTTCAAATTCAGCACATCAACTTGAAAGCTGAAAAGATGTCAATGTTGTGCCCCAAATGTCGAGCAAAGTCAGTTTTTCTAGGTTTGATTACCTATTTATTGATTTTACTTTGTTAATATGAGTGTAAATGAAATCTTGACTGGTCGGGGCATTTGTTGGCAGCTCTCATCTGCATTGTGAGCAGTTAGTCAACAGGATCTTCTTCTCTCTCATAACTAGAACAGAACTGTAAACAAAAGTGTTTTCCATTTTCCTTTTTTTATTTTGTATTTATGTGACACTTTGGACCTTGTGTTGGTAAAACACTGCACTAGGATCCCCCTATGAATTGGCTTTTAAATTTGACCTATTTATTTATGGATTCATTCATTTATAAATCCTTTAAATTCCTGTTTTTGTGTCCAATCAGACACCAATCAACAAAACGCTTCGCAATAATTTCCATGCCATAGTGTAATAACAATAATCCACAGACCCAAAACCAAACCTGTCTGCATGGTTACATACCACTAGATGTGAGAAAATATTCTGTTTGTAATTTGAGCCAAAGCTTTAATTGGGACTACTTCATTCACAAGATGAAACAAACAAACAAACAAACAAACAAACAAACAAACAAACAAACAAAAAGGCCTTCGTGCTGAATCCCTGCTTCTCATGCTGTAAGTGAGTAAGAGAAACAACAATGAAGAATAAGGGCATGGGAGCATGCCATCAAGTCTATCACAGGATGAAGTCCTTCATCGCACAATGTTTGTGCAGCCGACACATTCGACCTGACTATGAGTCACACTGATTGGAAATAAATGAGGCTGGTCAGCAGTGTGGATTTAGCACAAATAACAATGACCATGGATGACATCATAAAGGACAAGAAGAGGAAATATGTACCATGTCAGAAAGCACACAGACAAAAACAAGATTAAAGAAAAATACTTCAAGAGGAAACATTATTAAAATCAGGGTGTGGAGGGAGAGATGTGAGGTGCAGGTGTTGAAAAGTGCTGACGTGGTGACCGTCAGTAGATTCAGCCGCAGCAGCAGAGATCATGGCGCCATTTAAACTCCAGTGGCCCACTGTCAAAATCTGCTTTAAACGTTAAAGGAACAATGCATCTCAGAGCCGCGACTCAGATCCAAGCACATGAGTCAAACACAGGCAAGACATTTTTAGATTATGTGTAACTTACACTTTCAAGGAATATGTAAATAAATGCCCATACATCCATTTAGAAATCATGACGGTCATTAAAACTGCAGCACTTCAACATAGAATCCTCACCTTTTGCTACGATTTGGCATTCGGGGAAAACAAGGAAGCGAAGAGTTGGTTCCAGATGCAGACTAAAAAAGTCCGGGTAGGCGCAGATCAAAATGTTATTGATGGAAGGCTTACGGGAAGGATGAAGCAAGCAAAGAGCAAATCCAATAAATGTAAACAGGCCAATAAAGCCAATGAACAGATGCAAACCATAAAAAGGGCTGGTCAAGGTAAAAAGAGTAACTGACGTGGACACTGGAGAGGGAGGAGCGACGAGGCACAGGTGAAATAAATCGACACAAAGGTGGGGAAACACGGGAAGTAACGTAAGAGATGACACACGAGGAAAATCTTTTTGACATAAAACAGGAAATAAGAAAACTGACAACCAAAATCATGATGCCTTAGTAGTGCTAGTTATTTCTAGGTTACATTCATTCAAATACAGACTAAAAAAAACAAGTTTTAGCCCAGAATGGAACATTATACTTCCTATTTACTTCTCCAAAGCTCTCAAATTATAGCAACTGTAGTTCCAAAACTTAGCACATGAATATCCCAAAGCAAAAGCGAGACAGAGAAGAGAAACAGGACTGAACATGGTGATTAGAGATATCCTGCACTGAAGCTGGCAAACCAAACACTGTCAGTGCCAGGCATCGCCAAACGTCCACAGATTGTTTTAGCCCTGTGGCTGAGCTAGTGCTGAAGAGTGAGGCTCAGTCTCACAAAAAATAGTGAAACATAATCACTGAGCCAACATAAATGCCTGCAGGGAGGAAGGTGGTCTCACATGACTCAGCATTTCCTGCAGCAAGTAGGAGAGCTGCAGGGTGTTCAACTCGAGGGACAACAAGGCACAAAACAATATTCACATAATATTTCAGTTTTCTTTTTCTATCAGTTTACCCCAAATAACTGTGAAGCATGCTGTCATTCATGACAAATGACCCGAAAACCTCTCCACCATTATAAGGGGACAATTCTCAGAGGAGATACCTCCCAGTGGAAGCATAGTCAACTGGGAGGAGGCCCCAGGAGGAGCTGGATGAAGCAGCTGGACTGTGTCTGAGCTACATTGCTTTGCCTCATGTCAGAGAGCACACAGACAAAAACAAGATTAAAGATAAATACTTCGAGAGGAAACATTATTCAAATCAGGGTGTGGAGGGAGAGATATGAGGTGCATGCAGGTGTTGAAAAAGTGCTGACGTGGCGCCTTATCAACACCGTCAATAGATTCAGCCGCAGCAGCAGAAATGACTCCATGTCCCCGACTGTCAAAATCTGCTTTAAACGTTAAAGGAACAATGCACCTCAGAGCCGTGACTCAAATCCAAGCACGAGTCAAACACAGGCAAGACATTTTTAGATTACGGGTAACTTACACTTTCAAGGAATATGTAAATAAATGTCCATACATTCGCTTAGAAATCATGATGGTCATTAAAACTGCAGCACTTCAACATAGAATCCTCACCTTTTGCTACAATTTCGCATTCAGGGAAAACAAGGAAGCGAAGAGTTGGTTCCAGATGCAGACTACAACGTCCAGGTAGGCGCAGTTCAAAATGTTTGTTAATGAAAGGCTTACAGGAAAGATGAAACAGGCAAAGAGCAAATCCAATAAATCTAAACAGGCCAATAAATCCAATGAACAGGTGCAAACCATAAAAAGGGCTGGTCAAGGTAAAAGGAGTAACTGACGTGAACACTGGAGAGGGAGGAGCAATGAGGCACAGGTGAAATAATTCGACCAAGACAAAGGTCGAGAAACACAGGAAGTAACGCAAGAGATGCCACACGAGGAAAATCTTTTCAACATAAAACAGGAGATAAGAAAACTGACAACCAAAACCATGATGCCTTAGTAGAGATGAGAGGCGGTTTATTGACAGTTCAAGGTTGGTACACGGAAGGCAGTCAGGAAAAGCAACAGTAAAAAATCACTAGGCAGATCGGGAGTCAAAAACACAAGCTAGAGTCCAAAAAACCAGAAAACCGTGAGGAAGGCAAAAGTACCAAGACGCTAGGTAAAAAGGCAACAAGAGACAAAACAGGTCGAAACACGAGGAAGTCAAACATGAGGAAGAACGCCAGAAAGCTACTGACACAAAGACGCAGGCAATCTGACAAAGACACACTGGGAAGGGCAGGTATACGCACGAGGAGTGGAATAATTAGACACAGGTGTAGACAATGAACAATCACACTCATGGGGAAATCAAGACACCTAACAAGACATCACAAAACAGGAACTGAAAACCCTTAAAAAATAAAACACGAAGTGACACAGACTAGGACCTGAGAGTACCCCCACACACACACACTGCCGGCTCCTGATGGCCCAGGATTGTGGGGGTGCATGCGGTGGAATTCTCCAATCAGCTCTGGGTCCACAATGTTCCGGGAGGAGACCCAAGACCTTTCCTCTGGACCATACCCCTCCCAGTCCACTAGGTACTGGAATCCCCTTACACGGTGGACTCCCATCAACAATTCGGGCGGGGAGGAGGGGGCCTGGTAGGTGGGACCAAAGCTGAACCTCACTGACGTGAAATGTGGGGTTGACTCAAAGGGACCTGGGAAGGTTGAGTCTCACAGACACGGGAATAATGACTTTAGATACAGGAAATGGACCAACAAAATGGGGAGCCAACTTATGGGATTCCACCTTGAGTGGCAAGTATCAAGTGGATAGCCACACCCTCTGTCCGGTCTTGTACTTAGGCGCCGCTCTCCTCCTCCTGTCAGCAAACTTCTTGTAACTAAGTGAGGATCTGAGGAGGTTCTACCAGGCCAGAGCCCATGCCCGCCTGCAAGAGCGGATCACGGTGACCGCAGAAGGGACACTGACCTCCCTCTCCAGCTCAGGAAGCAGCGATGGTTGGTAGCCGAACATACATTAGAATGGAGACATGCCCAGGGAGGTGCAGGGTAGGATGTTGTGAGCATAATCCACCCACATGACGTATTTGCTCCGGGAAGTGGGATTTTGTGAGGCCAGGCAGCACAGCCCCTTCTCCAACTCCTGGTTTAGCTGTTCTGTCTGCCCATTGGATTGAGGATGGTGGCCTGAGGTCAGACTAACCGTGGCACCCATCAGTTGGCAGAATGCTTTCCGGAACTGCGCCACGAACTGCGGACCCGGATCAGACAGGACATCCCTAGGAAACCCAAAAACTTGACAAACATGAGACAAGAGCACCTCCGCCGTTTCCTTGGAGGAGGGAATCTTAGTCAAGGGTATGAACCATACCATCTTGGAGAACTGTTCAACTACTGTAAGTAAAACAGTGTTTCCCTCTGATGGGTGTAAGCCTGTTATGAAATCGAGTGAGATGTCCGACCAGGGCCGCCGTGGCACAGGCAGAGGCTGAAGAAGTCCAGCACTGGGGGCGTTCTTGCTCTTATTCTGTTCACAGGTAGGGTAGGCTGCCACATACTTATTGACTCATTGACCTGATTCCTACGTACAGGCAGAAACTAAAGCTCTGCAAACCCGTAGTGAGGACATCAAGGAAGTGGACCAGTGAGGCTGTGGAGGATCTCCAGGCGTGTTTGGACTCCACTGATTGGGATGTGTTCAGGACTGCTACCAACAGTCTGGATGAGTACACGGAGGCTGTGACGTCCTACATCAGCTTCTGTGAGGACTGCTGTGTTCCATCACGCACCAGGGTGAGTTACAACAATGACAAACCCTGTTTCACAGCCAAACTCAGACAGCTAAGGTTGGCAAAGGAAGAGGCCTTCAGGATTGGGGACAAAGACAGATTCAGAGAGGCGAAGTACAGGTTTAGCAAGGCGGTGAAAGAGGCTAAATGGCTGTACTCAGACAGACGCTAATGACTCTGCGTCTGTCTGGAAAGGGCTTAGGCAAATCACCAACTACAAGCCTAAAGCCCCCCAGTCCATCAACGATCGACGCCTAGCCAACGACCTGAATGAGTCCTACTGCCGCTTTGAAAGGCAAAGGGACAGTCCAGCAACCATCCCCCCACGACACCTCCCAACAGCTCCAGCTCCAGTCACCTCCACCAATCCCCCCCCCCCACCCACCCACCCACCCACCTCAGTGACGACTCTTTCCATTCATGAGAGAGATGTCAACAAACTCTTCAGGAGACAGAACCCCCGGAAAGCAGCTGTACCAGATTCTGTCTCCCCATCCGCCTTGAAGCACTGTGCTGATCAGCTGTCTCCAGTGTTCACAGACATCACAGGAACCTACGCCAGGATCCTGTTTGTGGATTTCAGCTCTGCCTTTAACACCATCATTCCAACCCTGCTCCAGGAGAAGCTCTCCCAGCTGAGCGTGCCTGACTCCACCTGCAGATGGATTACAGACTTCCTGTCTGACAGGAAACAGTGCGTGAAGCTGGGGAAACACATCTCCAACTCAAAGACCATCAGCACCGGATCCCCTCAGGGCTGTGTTCTTTCTCCTCTGCTCTTCTCCCTGTACACCAACAGCTGCACCTCCAGTCATCAGTCTGTCAAGCTGCTGAAGTATGTAGAACACCACTCTCATCGGACTCATCTCTGATGGCGACGAGTCCGCCTACAGGTGGGAGGTCGACCATCTGGTGACCTGGTGCAACCAGAACAACCTAGAGCTCAACGCTCTAAAGACAGTGGAGATGGTTGTGGACTTTAGGAAAAACTCAGCATCACCTGACCCCATCACCCTCTGTGACTCTACTGTTGACACTGTGGAGTCCTTCCGCTTCCTGGGAACTATCATCTCCCAGGACCTCAAGTGGGAGCCGAACATAAGCTCCCTCATCAAGAAAGCACAGCAAAGGATGTACTTCCTACGGCAACTGAAGAAATTCAGTCTGCCAAAGACAATGATGGTGCACTTCTATACACAGCCATCATTGAGTCCATCCTCAGCTCCTCCATCACCATCTGGTACGCTGCTGCCACCGCCAAGGACAAGGGCAGACTGCAGCGTGTCATTTGGTCTGCAGAGAAGGTGATCGGCTGCAATCTCCTGTCTCTCCAGGACCTGTACACCTCCAGGACCCTGAGGCGTGCAGGAAAGATTGTGTCTGATCCCTCCCACCCTGGACATAAATTCTTTGAGACACTCCCCTCTGGCAGGAGGCTGCGGTCCATCAGGACCAAAACCTCACGCCACAAGAACAGTTTTTTCCTGTCTGCTGTCAGCCTTAGCAACAAGGCCCAGAACCCCCCCTGACACTTCACACTTCACCTCTGACTCTACTTGTCAGTGACATTGCCACAACCATAATGCGTTACATTAACGCTCTACTTGGACTCCCTTGAAAAAACAGTCTGTGCCTCTGTTAAAACAAAGAAAAAAAAGAAAAAAAAAGACTTGTGTACATATATTTATATTGTGAGATTTTTTTTATCTTACTACTGTTACAGTTCTTCTATTGTTGTATTTTTTTACTTATTTTCTTATTTTTATATTATTTACTTACTGTCATATTTTTAACTTTTTACTTGCTTCTTCTTGATAGATGTGTCATGCACCAACCTCACCAAAGCAAATTCCTTGTATGTGTAAAATCATACTTGGCAATAAAGCTTTTTCTGATTCTGATTCTGATATCATTCCTCATTCCGGGCCACCAAAACCTCTCACGGACCCGGGCCAGAGTTCTGCGGAAACCAGGGTGACAGGAGATCAAGGAAGCATGAGCCCACGAAATTACAGGACCCTGAAGGTCGGGGGTGACAAACAGGTTTTTGCTAGGTACCTCAGGCAGAATCTGAATATCCTGATTGGCCCTCTTGACCTGCTCCTCAATACCCCAGGACACACAACCCACAACACAGTTCTCGGGAATAATAGTCTTGGGGGCAACGGGTAGAATCCCCTCTGAACAGTCTGGATAGGGCATCAGGCTTTGTGTTCTTAGAGCCGGGACGATGGACACTGACCCGGCAAACACTCAGCAGGGGGATCCCGCGTTGCAGACGGCTTTGCGTAAACAGGGTGAGTGGTTGCGTCACCACGACCATGCTTTACGCTCTTTGTTAGAGACCACTCAGCAACAAGCAGCACAGGTGAGCCAGTTACTGTAAGTGCGCAGGTGGCTGGCCTGGCGGTTGCGCCTCCAGCCTCTGGAGCGCAAGCTCCAATGCCAGCTCCAACTCCTGCCCTAGTCCCAGTGGACCTCAACTCCGCCCGGGACATTCCCACCTCTAATCCGGACCCCTACTCTGGTGAGTTTGAGAAGCGTCGCTGTTTTTTGTTTCAGTGCCGGCTCATTTTTTCCCAGTGGCCCCAAGCTTTTGCCACAGATCGGGCAAAAATTTATTTTATGATTGGTTTACTTAGGGGCAAGGCTTTAACCTGGGCGGAGGCGCTGAGTGGTTGGCCTGAGTTTGACACCTTGACGCACGAGAGTTGTGTGAGCCAGTTTTGTTCATTGTTTGATCACCCGGACCATTGTGGCAACGCTTCGTCCCAGCTGATGGATCTCCGCCAAGGGTCTCGGCCCGTGGCGGATTATACCGTTCAGTTCAGACTTTGGCGAACGATGCGGGTTGGAACGAGGAGGCGTTAAAGGCTGCTTATACTAAGGGGCTTGGTGACAGGGTTAAGGACGAGCTTGCGTCCCGAGATCGACCCTCTGATTTTGAGGCCCTAGTGTCGCTGGCCATCCGGTTAGATAACCAGTTGCATGAGCGCCGCCGTGAGCAGGTCGGGCAAGATCCGGCTGGGGAGATCCCCAGACGGCAAATCATGGAGCGCTCCCCGCTCCCAACCCCTAGCCCGGGTGAGGAGCCTATGCAGTTGGGTCGCGCCCGTCTCACTCGGGCAGAAAGGCTGCATCGGCTTCGTTCCAGTGTCTGCCTTTACTGCGGGGAGGCTACGCATAGAGTTGCTCAGTGCCCCATTCAGCCAAAAGAGTCCGCCCGGCAGTAAAAGTGGGCATACTGTCGGGCCAGACCCATCCCATCACGCCCACACACCCTCGTTTTGAGCTGCAGGCCACTTTAACTTGTTCAGGTGAGTCTTGGCCTTTACGCGTTCTGGTTGACTCGGGAGCTGAGGACAATTTCCTCAACTCCGGGTTTGCGCGTCAGGCCGGGATTCCCCTCACCCCTCTCACTACTGAGATTAATGTAAACACACTAGATGGCAAGCTCCTCGCTACTATTTCTCATATGACTTTTCTCATATGACGCCCCTCTGTAAATGACACATTTTATGACCAGCTCACAGAAATCCTCAGAGAATGTAATCACAACAAAGAGTTCATTCTTATGGGTGATTTCAACTTGGACTGGGGAGACAAAGTAAAGAGAAAAAAAACTGAAGGGATTAACAGACAAATACAATTTAGATCAGCTGGTTAAAGGTGCAACTAGCACACAGCTTGACCTGATCTTTTCTAATAAACCAGAAAGAATAATGAATGGTTACAATTTGATTACTGGCTTATCAGATCATAATTTGACCCTAGTGGTTAGAAAATTGACTAAAAAGAGGTTTAGACTTCTCCCAAGATCACAGACAGACATTTACTGTATCCCTAAAAGTAAACAAGCAGTGTTTGACAATGAAATCACTGATCTAAGCTGGGATGATGTAAAAGCCTCTAATGATCTGGAGAGCAGTTGCAATATGTTTACTAATAAAATCAACTAGGTGAGGGGACGTTTTACTGTTAAAATACAGAAAAAATGAAAAAAACAAAATCTGCCTTGGTTGAATGAAAATGTGCGGAAACTCGTGAAGCATCGGGACGCTGCACTAAAAAAAGCAATTAAAACTAGGGGTAACACAGACATGCTGATTTTTAAAGGCCTAAGGAACAAGGTAATTTATGAACTGAGGCAGGCTTAATCTAAGTTTTATCTTAATATTCTACACAATGCTAAAGGTAACAGTAAACTGATATGGCAGGGCATCCATAATCTGACAAGGAATGAGCCACTCATCTCTGACAATTTTAAACTGAAGATTGATGGAATCCTGACAGATGACAAGGCTACTATTGTTGCTACTTTAAATAGTTACTTTATTGATTCTGTTAATGAGCTTGAGAGAAACTTCACTGGAGGGAAACTGGATATTTCACCCATTTCTTCATCCGATGAAGCTTTTGTCTTAGCTCGAACAAATGTTACAGAAGTGAATAAAATCATCGGCTCCCTAAAGAACTCAAAATCGAAAGATGTTTTTCAGCTCGATTCCATGTTTATTAAAAAACACCAAAACAAATCAGTACCACCAATCACTCATTTAATTAATCTTTCTATTGAACACAGTATTTTTTCAAGTGCCTGGAAGCAGGCCATTGTTACCCCTATTTTTAAGTCTGGAGATCGTTATGAAGTTAGCAATTTCAGACCGATCAGTATTCTTCCTGTGCTTTCAAAAATAACTGAGAAGGTTGTTATCAAACAACTGACAACATACCTAGGAGATAGCAAGTTTGGCTTAAACCCATTGCAGTTTGGTTTCAGGCCCAATCACTCCACTGAAATGGCTGCCCTACATCTTATAGAACAGATCAAGTTCAAACTAGACAAAGAAGGGGTGGTTGGTGCTGTTTTTTAGACTTGACAAAAGCATTTGACACGGTAAATCACAATGTTCTGATCTCAAAACTCTCAAAGTTCAATTTCTCATCTGAAACACTGCAATGGATGTCATCTTACTTATCTGACAGGATGCAATGTGTTAAGGTTAACAATGTCTTTCCTGACAATATCAACTGTAAAATGGGTGTGCCACAAGGTTCTGTTTTAGGCCCCTTTCTGTTCAGTCTCTACATAAATGACCTGCCACAAGCATGTCCAGGCATGGATCTGCAAATGTATGCTGACGATACTGTTTTATATACACATGCAAAAACAGCTGAACTTGCGGCCAAGAAGCTAACAGCTGCTGTGGAAAAAATCACAGAGTGGCTTGACCAGTCATGTCTTAGCCTTAACATAAGCAAAACAAAAGGTATGTTCCTCTCCAAAACCAACCGGTCTTCCAGTGGCAGCATTTTCATAAAAGCAGAGAAGAATGAAATTATGAGGGAGTTTAAATATCTTGGCTTAATCATCAATTCAAATCTAAATTTTAAGTCACATGTGAAAAAAATGACCAAAACCATCAGGTACAATTTAATAAATTTCAAACATATTAGAGGCTGTCTTTCAATGGATGCTGCAAAGACGTTCATGCACGCTATGATCCTTTCTCACTTGTTGTATTGTATCATTTGTTGGGGACAAGCTGGAGAAACAACCATCAAACCATTGGAATCTCTGTATAAACAAACCTCAAAAACCCTGGACAGGAAATCTATGCAGTTTCATCACTGCAGGATTTTGCAGAAGCATTACTTTCTTAGCTTTGACAATGTTAAACTGTTTGCTAATTTGTGTCTTCTGTTCAAGATTTTAAATGGTCTGGCTCCTCCCCCATTGCGTCAATTTGTTAATCTACGTCCTCAGCAGTCTATAAAATCCACTAGAATATCATCAACAAGAGACTGTTCTGTGCCCTTTCACCGCTCTGCTCTCGGTCAGTCAGCTTTCTCTGTAAAAGCTGTAACTCAGTGGAACGCTCTCCCCGATAGCATTAGGAACTGTGATTCTATCGGAAGCTTTAAGAACAAATTCAAAAATCTACTGAAAGACACTCAACTCTGTAATCACTGATTTTTTAAATATGACTGTATGACCCTGTTCTTGTATGTGAGTGTATCTCTGAGTGGGTGGGTGATAGTATTTGTGTATATATGAGTGGGTGGCTTAACTGTACAGTTTTGTGTCATTGTTTTATAGCCATTTTTCTGTGATGTTTGTTTACTGTCTTATTGCTATTTCTCTGTGATGTCTTTTTAACAAATGTCTGACTTGTGAGCTGCCAAGGGACTGCAGATGTAAATTAGCTCTGAGCTAACTCTGGTACAATGCATCAAATGGGAACATTTATGTTTTTTATTGTAAATGGTCTCTTTACAAATAAACTTACTAATAATAATTTTGTCTTCTCCGTCAGCTCCCCTGGTGTTGGGCCATCCCTGGCTAAAAGCCCATAACCCTCACATTGATTGGTCAGCCGGTAGGATTCTTAGCTGGAGCGCTTTTTGTCTCGCCACCTGCCTGCGCTCAGCCATTCCCCCCTCGGGGGTCGAGACTCTGAGAGCAGCCACTCCCCCGGATCTCTCCTCGGTACCTCCGGTCTATTACGACCTGGCCGAGGATTTTAGTAAGGATAGGGCCCTATCCTTACCCTCTCACCGGCCATACGATTGCTCCATAGACCTCCTGCCAGGCGCTCCGCTGCCAGCCAGCTGTACAATCTGTCGAGGCCTGCGCGGGAGACTATGGAGAAATATATAGGCAAGTCTCTGGCAGCGGGCATCATCCGGCCTTCCTCCTCCCGGCTAGGGGCAGGCTTCTTCTTTGTAGAAAAGAAGGATAAGACTCTCCGTGTATTGACTTCCGGGGATTGAACTGCATAACAGTTAAGAATAAATATCCCCTGCCCCTGCTTTCGGCTGTGTTTGAAACCCTCCAGGGCTTGACGGTGTTTTCAAAACTCGATTTGAGCAACGCCTACCATCTAGTGCGTATCTGGGAGGGGGATGAATGGAAAACAGCGTTCAATACTCCTGTGGGCCATTTCGAGTATTTGGTAATGCCGTTTGGGCTTACCAATGCCCCCGCTGTTTTCCAGGCGTTGGTGAATGATGTTTTAAGGGACTGTCTTGACCATTTTGTGTTTGTTTATTTGGACGATATCTTGATTTTCTCACGCAGCCAGGACGAGCATATCCGGCATGTACATCTGGTACTGCAAAGACTTTTAGGGAATAGACTATTTATTAAGGGGCAAGGCTCGCACCGGCCTCCCTCTGGCCTCCTCCAGCCCCTCCCAGTTCCCCACCGCCCGTGGTCGCATATAGCTTTGGACTTTGTTACGGAACTGCCACAGTCAAAAGTAATGACACTATTCTCTCTATAGTGGACCGGTTCTCTAAATCGGCTCACTTTGTGGCGTTGTCTGGGTTACCGTTTACTAGAGAAACGGCCAACCAGTTAGTCCAACAGGTTTTCCGCATTCATGGAATCCCTGTGGATATTGTGTCTGACAGAGGCCCACAGTTTGTCTCCCAGGTATGGAAGTGTTTCTGTGCTGCTCTCGGTGCATCTGCTAGTCTCTCCTCAGGCTGCCACCCGCAGACCAACGGGCAGACAGAACGAGCAAACCAGGACCTGGAGGCCACGCTACGCTGCGTGGCTGCTCAGAACCCCTCCGACTGGGCGGAGCACCTCCCGTGGGTCGAGTATGCCCACAACACTCTGACCTCCTCAGCCACCAACCTCTCTCCTTTCGAGGCTGCGTTGGGCTTCCAGCCGCTGCTCTTCCCCGAGCAGGAGGGTTGAGTCGCGTTGCCATCAGTACAAGAACATCTATGTCGGTGCCGCCAGGTGTGGAGGGACATGAGAGCAGCTCTTCTTCGCACTGCCAATGCTAATAAGAGGGTGGCGGATAGGCGTGCACGCCGGCACCTGAATACTGGGCGGGACAACAGGTTTGGCCATCTTCGAAAAATATTCCCCTCAAAGTCAAATCAGGTAAGTTGGCTCCTCGATTCATAGGGCCTTTTGTTATTGACAGTATTATTTCCTCCTCGGCTGTACGTTTGAGGCTCCCTGCGGCCATGAAAATTCACCCGACTTTTCATGTATCCCAGCTTAAACCTGTCTCCTCCAGCCGGTTGTTACCTCGGGACATCAAACAACAGACATCAAAATCAAAACCAAAACATCAAAAGTGCTGATGAAAAATATAAAAAATAAATCACTGGGAAAATATAAACTGTCCCCCTCTCTCTCCTACCGTTTCATTTTTGAGTGTGTGTGTGTGTGTGTGTGTGTGTGTGTGTGTGTGTGTGTGTGTGTGTGCGCGCAAAGGTACGTGTCATGCAACACCCCCCCCACACACGCACACCCTCACACACACACACACACACACACACACACACACACACACACACACACACACACACACACACACACACACACACACACACAAAAAAATCAGTTTCATGTTCAATTACACATGGCTTCTATTCATGTGAGCTGATGCTTGTTTTGTTTTTAATCAATGGAAGGGTTGACTGAGCACTGTGCTGTCCAGTTCAGCCACACTGGCCACTGGAGATTCAACGCCTTGCTTAAGGGAACCTTGACAGCAGGCAAGAGGACAAGAAAAAGAGCAAAATAAAAGTGCAGCACAGGGAAGAGAGGAACATGCAAAAGCTTTCTCAGTCCTCTGGACAGTTCAAAGAACAGATGATGAGGAAGAAGAGGTGAGAGAAGGACAGTAAGACTGGAGATATACTTCTATGTGTTCATGTATCCAACGGGCTGCATCATTAACAAACGTTCACATGTTTGTCCATGAACATTACTGGGGGATTGCCCTCAAGGGCAAACAGGAGAACTCAGACCATCTATAACTTTCAGATTTGCATTATGTAAACAAACACTCAAGGTTTTTTAACAAAGAACCTGATATTTCCAAAGACAGCTGTTCATCTGTTGTACTGATGATTAAAGCCGGAGAGCCTAGTGTCCATCCAAGAATCCAATCCAAGAGAGTCACCAAACATTTTTTATGAAAATGAACCAGCTGATGATGAACACTGTGTGCCCTCATCCTAAAAGGACAAAATGATGAATGAATGTGATGCCACTCAGCTGATGGCAACAAGTCTCTGAAGCAGAGTATCACATCGTTTAGAGGAATGAGAGGACCCAAACAAGCAACCACACTGATGAGATGAGGCTGTTTGATGCACTGTTTACAGCCGATTGGCGTCAGGAAAAAAAGGGAGGGAGGGATGAAAGAGTGAAAACACTGTACTGTACTTCACTATAACTACTGTATGTTTCCAGCAGTCAGTCACTGCACAGAGAGCAGGTTTTACTGCAAGGCTGTATCCATGGCAACGAGACAGAACAATAATTAAGGGATAAGTCAGGGATGATCATTTCGTTATATGTATGTGTGTGTTCATGTGTCTTTGTGTGTGTTGAACAAAGGTCAAATCACGATTGAAAGTTCATTATGTAATAAATGGCTGGGTTGTTGATCTTGTACACATCTGTTTGGAGTGTCCACGCACACACACACACACACACACACACACACACACACACACACACACACACACACACACACACACACACACACACACACACACACACACACACACACACACACACACACACACACACACACACTACAGTGTTGGTTACAGCCAATCATATACCAGCAACCAAGCAGAAAATAGACACTCAACAACACTCAGCAGAGGAGAGGAGAGGAAACCAGAGAGGAGGGGAGACGAGACAGGATACACTGCAAAAGACAAGCTCTCAAAACAAGAAAAAAAGCGCTAAAATGAGAGTAATATTACTTAAAATAAGCAAGAGAAAGAAGAAAGGAGCATAAAACGGAAAGAGTCAAGTAACGTACAGGTACTCCTCCTCCACGGTTACGCACTATTACGCTGGATAGACTTCTACCGATGGTTCCTGGGCAGATGTAAAAAGCAATAAGATTAGACAGAGTCTGCCACCAACTGTCAAATGGACTATAACGTCAGATCACAGGCCGTGGGGAGACACTAGACCCGGATGAGAGGGGGGAAATGACAGAACTAACTGCCCTTTTTGCTAATTCTCCAAGTTTGTTTGTATGTTTGTTTGAATTGAAGAGCTGGAGGTGAAGTTTGACGCAGAGGAAGATTTCAGTGCACAATGCACAGGCAGCTTCTCTGAGTGACAGACAGCAAGAGATGAAGACTGGGTCTGAGAGTTTCCTGCCAAGCACCATCATTACGTTGGTGACTGCCTCTATCCAGGCCTTTATTTGAAACAGTTACATGAAAACAGGCCTTCATTTCTAATTTATTCCACTTTGTCAGTAGCTAATTCCAGTCAGCACTACTTTGGCCATCTTTTGATCTGTGCTAAGCTACTGTAAATTAAACTCCACACTTCCATCAGATATTTCAAATTAAAAGTCTACCAGAAGGTCAAAGGACATAATCCTTTCCTCTGCAAAACATCTGATGGAAGTGTTGCCTTTTATTTATTGGAGCTTAACTTTGAATGAAGAAATGTCAAAGTAGAACTGATTAGAATTCCTCAGCGAGCTACATCAGTCTGTCTGTTAAAAAGAGAAACTCAAAGCAGCAGAGCAATGAAGTCTGATGACTTTGATATTGTTGCTGCTGTGGAAATGTGCACTAAACATATTTTTCCATATCAGCCATGTAGTACAGGTAATCACACACCCCCAATATTTGCTTTTATTTGTACTAAAACTGGGTCAGGCCATGTAAGAAAAAGACTCAG
The DNA here is from genome assembly GCF_039877785.1 of Chaetodon trifascialis. Classification (NCBI taxonomy): domain Eukaryota; kingdom Metazoa; phylum Chordata; class Actinopteri; order Chaetodontiformes; family Chaetodontidae; genus Chaetodon; species Chaetodon trifascialis. The sequence goes on along the minus strand of NC_092071.1, from coordinate 5,110,317 downwards.
CACTAACTGTTATTATGAGACAGGAAGTGAACCTGCAAGCGATGAGACAAACACCCGGCCATGACCCCGAGATCAACACATCCTCACTTCACACTGCTCTGCATCAACATCACTACTTCCTGCTCTGCCAGTGAATGCTGCCATCGAACATAAATCTTTAAGACGCATAGAAAAATAACGTGCTGTATCACAGGGCACTTGGGTCCTCACCTGAGTCGGCGCTGTACATGTAGACGAACCTGGTCCAGTAGAAGTGCTCCAGCAGAGCCATGAGGGGCTCCTGAAGCTGGGGCCGCAGCTGCAGGACAAACTGGTTGTTGGTCTGAACGGGGAAGGACGGCGTGACGAAGCAGACGTGCAGAGAGCCGCAGAAAGACATCAGCATGTTGACCGTCCGCCGGTCGTACAGACCCATGATGGCGTACACGCCCTTTGAGAACTGGGAGCAGACTGGGAAAGATGGAGGAGGAGGAGGAAGAAAAGGGGATTATTAAAACAGAACTCATTGTTTCATCACTTGTCAGCGAGTGACGGAATCTGAACTGATAAACGTTTCGAGTATGTGCCACTTAACTCAGTGTACTATATGACCACAGTGTTTCTCATGAAAACACATTCCTTTAATACTTTATAATGTTGGAAGAAGTATTCAAATCATTTATTTTAAATAAAACTGAAATATCACACTGTAAAAATACTCCAATATGAGTAAAAGCCCTGTGTTGAAATGTTACTGTAAAAGTACCTTAAATTATGTTGATGTAAGGGGGCACTTTGGCAGTAAAGATGCCCTGCAGGTGCATTTATATTTCATCATCAGCGTACATAAACCTCTAGGTCACCTGGATGCCTCATTTCACTGTTGCAGTTGGTACAGATGGAGCTAATTCAAATATCTTATACCTTATGCTGTTGAAGAGAATACTTTTTGTATATAAAAACAGAATCTAATCCTTAAAGTAACTAACTAGTAAGGCATGAAAAAAATTGTAGTAACAGAACAGATTTTTTATTTTTTTTTTAATGACCATTACACAATGTATGTATTGTATTCTATGTGTTTCACGTAACATGTGGAAAACTGCTAACACAACAACACAGAGATATACATTATTGGAATAGTGTATGATTTATTCATCAGTGTTACAGAGCTGGGAGCTGTGCCCCTGTTCTCACAGAGGGGCTCTGAATCGATAACTTAAAGCGGAGAAACAAAATAACTGATTTTTAATGCGGAGACTCACTGAGTTACGCAGACTGCAGAGTGTTTTTATTCCAGTAATGCAGGATAGTTGAACTTGATGCCACATCAGCACCAAACCTGAGAGGAAACTGCAGTGGGAATCTGGAGCAGTGGTCCGATGAATCACATTATAACTTCATTTTGGGAGTGTAAAGTGCTCTGCAGCCCACAGCTGCCTGATCCCCACTGAATGTGACCAAACCAGTCAAGGTTAAAATGGGAATAAGAGAGCCAGCAGAGGATTCACCTGCTGTACAAATGTCACAGTGAAAGAAGTTTTTGCAGAGTGACACTTTGAGATTATGAATACAGGCAATAGAATTGATTGTTTTATTTAAGTGTATCAGATGGTGCCCAGCCCATGTCTTACAAGACACTTCTTGACAGTGACAACCAAGATGATGACATGGTGAATCATACAGTATATGTTCATTACACTGTGTTAGCCAGTGGTGCAAAAGAAGTACATTTACTCAAGTGCAGTATAAGTGAGTGCAATTTGAGGAATATGAGTATTTCAGTTTTACACTATCTTTACTTTTAACTCAATTCATCTGACAGCTTTAAGTACTTTGCAGGTTAATATTTTAAAACACATGATCATCAGATACAGCTTGAGTCTCAGTCTCTGTCCATGGTGGTGATTCCAGGATTTCTGTGTGACTCTGTCCAAAGTGCTGATTCATGTAATATTTCTATAATGGGAAATCAGTCGAGGAGAAAAACAATATTATTGAGTCCACCTAAGTCATTAGGGGAATATTGTATATTAGCTCTCTTGCTGTATGTTGCAGGAATATCAAAGTGACACAAAATATTGTAAGACACAAAATGAATCTACCACCATACTGTGAATCACAGAGGGAATCCCGGCTACAGGCATTATTACAGGAGCGCTGAGTGAAGCCACATAATCACGATATTAGTCACGACAACAATATTATTCTAGCAATAGAATTATTATAAGAACCTGTCATGGGAATCACTTTTGTCTGCGTTAGTGCTCAGCTTCCAAACACCATTTTAAGTCGAAATAATGAATGAAAAAGTGTGTAAATATCTTCGGGTTTGTTAGAGAAATAGTTTATGATTGGAGTTGGGGACCCTTAGACAAGCATCATTATATGAATGCATTTGAGACTGAATGACTAGAAATACACGAAAATTTAGTTTTGCAGACACTGAGTTATAATCTTGGACGCAGAACATATTCAATATCTCAAACAATATTGTAGGAAATTAGACCCCGTCGGGTCCGGTCCCGGAGCGCCCCTGGGTGCAGGGACCCCGCCGCCCGCCGCTCACTCACCTATGTTGATGTTACTTGGGAAACTTGTGCCGCTGCAGAGCCCGAGCAGCAGCAGCAGCAGCGGGAGGAGAGCCGAGGGGACCGGGGAGCTCTGCGGCCGCATGTTTCCTCCAGCAGCAGCACCGACAGGAGACACAGAACACGCGGCGTAATCCCATTCACACCGGGACCGGCAAAGATCCTCCGCAGCCCGGTCACAGACTCACACATCCACCGGCAGTCCGCTCCGGTCCTCCTCTCTCTTAGTCTCTGTTCTCTCTCTGAGTGTTTCCCTCTTTTCAAACATCCATAGTTGGAGCGCAGAGCTCTGCTGCCGCGTCGACTCTGAGTGTCTGAGTGTTCAGTGTTTCTGTACCCAGCTCTCCCCAACCACCACCACCACCACCACCACCACCACCCTCTCTCTAGTTACAGTTAGTTACTCTCTCTCTACACAAGTTACAGATTCATATTGATACAAACATCTAACTCATAATGTATTATTATAGATTAAGCTGTCCTGTACATATGAAATCAAATCCACATTGTCAGGCGACAACATCCATCAATAATTATAATTCAATAATATAATAAATAAAACTGAAGTCAAGTACAATGCTTGAATAAATGTACGTACCCCACTGTGGAAGTAAATAACAACTGTAATCAGTTTAAATACCAATGAATTTAATATTTTTATCTGGATTTATGTGGTTTAAATTCACCTTTAATTTAAAAAAAGCTATGTTAAGTGGGTGTTGTCATACTTTCTGCACAACAAAGCCAAATACATATTACAAACTGTGCACAATTTGATTTAATGACCAGACTCCATTGATAAATTAATCACACCTGCTGTCTCTCAGTCCTGCGCCTTCACTTGAGACCAGGGCGTCTCTGGCTCCATCTAGTGGACGCTGACTGAAAACAACTCCAGTTTATAGATGAAGAGCATCATGTTTTCTCATCTGATGACAGTTTCTCACCTCATTAGTGACACCTGTTTAACTGGGTACAAACTGGATCATCTCAGCTGCAGCCTGCAGGAGAAAACAATGAGTCGTGACAGAGAGCATGATGCGAAGGAAATGACAAAAAGCAAAATTATATAATAATCTATTTGAAAATTAATGGAGACAGACTAATGAAATGTCATAATTAGAGTCTCATTGAATAATTTTTACTATTTGAATCACTTTAATGCAAATTGACTCCATTAATGTATAATAGTTTAAATGCACTCTATTAGTTATGTAATCAGTTATAATAAGGAACTGAGGAAGCCTGTAATTAATACGACACTGCAGCCTCTTACTGATTTAATGTTTGGTTTAAAGTCGAAGCAGCAGTTTATGATGATTACAATGAGACTTTTATCAGATTAAATCAAGCGGAAATGTTCCAGGTGTTTGGCACATTTGGTATTTTGAAATTTTACAAACTTTTCTGCAGGTTTGAACAATGTTTTGTATTTATTCAGGTACTGCACGTAAGTACACGTTTGCATGAGATTCTGATTTTGGGTCGAAAATGTTCTCATGCTGTGTTCTGACGTCAAGCTGAATCGATGAGAAGAAAATAAAATACAGAAATATAGTGAAGATTAAAGGCACTTTAATTTGTAGTAAAAAAGAAAAGTTCTGACAACAGAATGTATTAAAAATCAAAAACTTGTACATCCAAGGTGGACAATCCTGTTGTCTTTCATCCACATGCTGGTTTAACTTGCAGAAATACACACTTACTAGCCACAAATGACCTGCATTCAGCTGCTTACAGCACAAACTCCCATTTCTTCACTTTTACTGAGCTGCTTTTGGTCTGTAGATGAAGTAATTCTACAACACAGACTTTTTTTTACATTTTAATGACTGCTGATGTGTGCGTTTATGTGTCCAGCGTGGGACGGCAAAGTGGGATGAGTCATTCGAAGCACCGAGGCAGTAAGAAAACAGACGCTTCAGTCGATTTCATTGTCCACAGAGCAACACATTTCTAATACAGTCGACTTGTTTTGGCCACATTTTTCATGCTTTACAATGATATCTGCAAGTCATTTAGCTGTAACAGATGTGGCTATGCCAAGGACTAATCTGAACACTGATTTTCTACAGTGAAAAAAGGACATACTATTCAATCTCGACTTCAATGTCAACGGGCTTCAGTTCTCTGACAAACATTACATCCAGGTTATCGTTAAGGTGGAGCTCGCTGAAGCCGTCCTCCGGCTCCTCTTTGCAGACGATCTGTGACAACTCTGAGGACTCGAAGGGCAACTCGAAGACTTTGTTCAGATAACCTCCCCTTCTGCCGTTTTTTCCTGCCATGGCTATCACCTGTGATGCAATGGAGCAAGCAAACTCCACCTTTCGATGGCTCTGAGAGCTCAGATCGAAGTTGTACTCCAGAATGCCGTACAGAGCTGGAATGTATTGCTGGCAGTTTTGCACTACGTACTGGTGCACCTCTAAGAGGACTCCTCTTGTCAGCACTTGCAAGTCGAGTTTGGTTTTGGCTTCTGATTCCGAGCAGACGTCGAGGTCCAATCCTATTTCTTTGCAGATCTGATAGTCGTTGGCCCTTTTCACCTGTCGCACATTTCCACTGAAAGGTTGCATTTCTATGCCCAGCTTTGAGTCTTCGGGACACAGATCCTCCAGCTGGGTGTCGGTTGGTGGTTGTGGGCCGAGCTGTGGGCGACCGTTCAGTGGCACCACCGTGTTTAACCACTTGTTTCTCTTTGGTGATGGGTTTTGCCTTTTCATGAAGCTTTTCTGTGTTGTGTACCATCTCTGGATGACCTGTGCGGCCTTGGTCACACCGCTTTGAAGTTCAAGATCGAAATTGTGCTCAAGGATGTCGTTGACTGTCTCACGGAGAGTTCCACAAAGCTCTCTGACAAAGCTGAAAATTTCAAGGACAGCGCCAGTGGTCAGGATGGTCAGATCAAGTTTTTGGTTGGCCGGACGTTGTTCAGTTGACCAAAGGTTGAGACCTAGCTTGTAACAGAACGGGTGGAGCTCCATGTCTGCCTGCTTGTCTGAAGCCTGAGCTGGTGAATCCCAGTTTGTCGGCTGCTCTGTCTTCGCGTCCTGTCCACTTTGAAAATCACTGGTCACGTCAACCATGTTGTAAACTTCAGGGAACTGAAAGGGACTGCTGAGAAACTCCATTTCTTGTCTAGCAGGGTGATTCTGAAGAATCTTTTCTTTCGTTATGATGTAATACATGAAATTGCGCTGATACAGCTCATCTTGGAGGACAAGGTTAAAGTTGTTGTCCAGAATGTCAAAGAAGAAACTGCGAAAACTCTTTGACATTGTGGCTGCAAATCTATGGACTTCCCACAACACGCAGTTGGTGAGGAGTTGTAGGTCCACACTCTGTTTGTTGCCTGAACCAACATTAAAATCTAAACATATCCTTCTGCAGTGGGCGAACAGATCATTCACTTTGCTAGACTTCAGGATTTGTTTTGAGCGAACAGCACGTCTCATCCACAGCTTCTGTTTCAGTGTTTTCACATTCTTGTCCTCATTTTTATGTTCAAAAAACATATTTGTGACTGCTTTTTGAGTCTTTGGATGAAGGTTAACTAAACTAGAGTTGTGGCCGTTAGTCTGAGGCCACACGGGAGAGACAACAACCTCCTCCTCTTCATGCTTTATATCCAGAGATACTGCCGACTTTGTTTCTGCGGCTGTTCCTGACAAACAACTTTCAAGTTTCATTTTTTGTGGTTTGACCTCCGTATCTGACTGCATTTCTGTCTCAAAATCAACTGGACAAGTGTAGGACAGGTCACTATCCTGCCATATTTTTTGTGCATCAATGTCCCTGTGCCTCAGTGTTCCCCTTCTCTTACTGGCCAATGTTAGTTTTTCCAGTTCTTGGTAATTTGTGTCAAGGCTTTTTCTCTTTTTATGATTCTGTTCCTGTTTCTTGGTCTGGACTTTAAAGGGCTCCTTTCGGAAAGCGTCCCTGTCCTTGGCTCTTACACAGGTGTATTTTCGCTCCATCAGCTTTGATACTTGCATACGGAACAGCGTTTTATCCAACTCGTGACCAAAATTTTGCTTGACCAAGTCGTGAACTATGCCAGTTTGTGTTCCACAAAGCACTCTGGAAAAGTAAAGCAGTTCCATCATCACACCATTGGTGAGTAGATCTGGGTCTAGTTTCTGTTTGGTGTCATCTGATCCAACAGTCAGAGTCACACCAACTTCTTTACAGTAGGGGTAAGCATCACCTGTTAGTTTTGATCTGACCCCTCCTGGTTTCTTCATGATGCAGACACTGCTCACAGCTCCATTCGCCTCATTCTTCTGATTCCCTGAAGACTGGCTGTTCTTGCTGCCATCAGTGAGGACTGAACTATCCACGATTTTGTTCCTCTTAGGGTAGTAACGTCCCGACTGCTCTGACCCAGCGTACTCCATCACAGTGTTTCGGGCTGGTAGTAGAAATGGTTCTTTCCGTCTACGGGGTTTTAACTTGATTTGTTCCTTCAGCAGCTTTATTTTATTGTGGACTCGTTTTCCGTATTCATAGCACTGCAAGTCGTTGTCCATGTCCACACCAAGGTCAAAGTTGAACTCTAGCATTTCGAACAAGAAATATGTCTCGGACTTGGTCACAGTTTTGGCAAAGTCACAAAGTTCCAGCATCACGGCGTTCGTTAGCAGACACAGATCTAACTTTTCTTTCCTTTCCAATGCTGCGTTGAACTCCAACCCGATTTTGACTGACTCTGGGAACGGGATTGCGCATTTCTGATGCCTAACCCCATGATGGATACGGCGCTGCCAGATGTAGTCATCACTGCCGTCCATGCTGACATCCAAATCCCAAATCTGTAGGAAGCCGAACGTTGTCTCGGGAAATAGATCCAGAAACGCTCTCAGTCCACTTCTTTGCAGAGAAAAGCGTTATAGCAGCTGTAAACATCACCTGCTGTCACTACGACATCCATTCAGTCTGTGAGTAAAGACAGAACATGGAGTCTAAGTTAGTTAAGTTAGTGAACAAAGCAGGAGCATTTGTTATCCTAAAACCTTTAAATACTGGAGCTGTGGGATCATCTTGCTGGATTTCCGATGATACGATTATTGTCACAGAAACATCAGGGTAAATGGGAATATCGCAATATTCAATAAACTTTACTGAAATAAAGTAAATTTAACTCACGATGGTTGCCTTGGAATCTATCAAACCTAACAAATTGAACTGTCATCCATTTAATAACAATTCATACAATTAACAACAATTTTGAGAATTTATTCATTGTTGAAGCTATTTAGAAGCAAAAATTCAATGTCAATTCAATTGCTTTTGACATTTTTAGACATCAGGTTGGACTCTGGAGAACTGCGATGACTACTTTCCATAATTTTCTGGTATTTTCTAGACTAACTGGATTATCAGAGTATTATCAGAAAATTAAATCACAATGAAACTAGTTAATTACAGGCCACAGTGAGTATTTGATTCAAATATGTTGACTTTTTGATCCTCTTGGTGTAAAAGATGAAAGCGCATCAGGAGTGTTTATTTGGCAATACCTTACTTTAAGAAATAGTAAGCATCATTTTATCCTCTGGTGGCCTCCTTTTAAAAAAGAAATGTCGTACAGCCAAGTGCTTTTGAGAGCCCAGATCTAGACCCCAGAGGAAACCCAAACAATTCCACCCCTATAAACATCTCAGACTGTGTGTATCTGTATGTAAGTCTCAGAAAACTCACATGAATACCTCATGAGTTCTGAGTAATGAAATATAATGCACCATTAACAAGCTGATAATATACTTTAGATGTGATGCTGTCATACTAAATCGATGTAACATAGTACACAGTCTTCACCACTAGATGTCAGTCAAATATAGTCAGAGGTATCAACTGAGCAGTAAAGGAGGTAAAGGAGTAAAATACTGGGATCAGGTCTTAAAGGAAAAAGTCAGTTGACAGAAAATGACTCACTAATAAGACTGACCTTTGGTTAATCACAGTGGTGGAATGGACCAAAGAACAGTTACTCAAGTACTGAACTTAAGTACAATTAGGAGGTACCTGAGTATTTCAATTTCATTCAACTTTATACTTCCACATTACTACATTTTCAGAGGTAAAAAAAAAAAAAAAAAATTGTAAGATGCAATCTTCTTTTTGTTCACAGAAACTGAACATTGAACACATGCTGTCAGTTTCCTTGTCAGGTTTTGAAAAGTGATCATTTCCAGGTAAATTAACTGTTTGTTACATGTAATGTTGTGATCTTAAGTTGAAAAACTGTTAACTTATACAGATATCAGGAAAGAGGACTCTTGTGATTAAACCCACTCTACTTCTAGCCAAATTCTACATGCACAAATTCAAATTTTACAGTCACAGGACCCTTATTTTCTGTTTTCAGAATGGAAACGTTGAAATAACATCTTCTTTAAACAAAGAGGTTTTTAACGCTGTTTATTCGCCCTGATTCATTATTCTAATTCGATTATTCATTTACTTATGGTAACATTAATTTAATTTTCAATTATAGATATTTTGTGATATATGTATATGGACGAACGTTGAAAAGTACTTTTTTTCGGAACAGGTACTGCGATTCAAGGAAAGAAGTTACGTGTTGTTTTTACTGATGACACCTGGACGCACCAAAATGGCTGCTGCAGACAAACACAACTTCTCTCTTCCAGCCCAAAGTACTCCCATTAATGTGAGCCTTGCGGGCAGTGCATTAAACCACTGAACAACGAACTAGCGGCGGTGTTAAACGCGACCATCCTGACTAGTTTATGAAGAGTCACACAAACCAAAATCGGCGTTAATGCTAACATTAGCCTCTCGGAGTAAAGCTAACATTAGGTTGCTATAGCAAGCATTAGCATACATAAACTTTTAGCACACAGAGGTTAAATATGAGCTCTTACCAAAAACCGCAGCACAAACCGGTCACCCCGGTGATTGAGGTCAGTAAATACGCGTTAGGAAAGTTTTATGAAACACGACTTCACGTGTGATGCTGCAGCGTTGTAACAAACATGTGGACTCCCCTGAGGTTCGCGTTTGGGGCGCGTCGGAAATTTCGCCGTTACAAATTACAATAACGAACAGTTATCAGAGCTTCACAGGAAGCATCAAAGTGCGGCGTGACGACAAGATATAAAGTTTATTTAGCTGTTTTAATATGTTATAATGTATGAATATGAATCATAGGCGCGAGGTATTCAGTCATGCGACCACATCCAATCAATCGCCTGTTGGTATTTGTGTTTTCCACAGTTTTTTTTTTTTTTTTAATCTTCATTGAGTACAAGAAAGAGTGAAACACATTCATGTGAACTAACAATAAGAAACAGAATCTATCTATCTATCTATCTATCTATCTATCTATCTATCTATCTATCTATCTATCTATCTATCTATCTATCTATCTATCTATCTATCTATCTACATGAATAAAAATAACGATTAAAAAAATTAAAAAGTATAAATAAATAAATAAAACAGACTAGTTAAAGAAGTTTTACAGCCTAATTGATGCAGGATTTCATACTGTCTGTCAAAAACACGTAATATGGTGCATTCATTCTAATTATTTATGTCCGTGCTTGTTTCAGAGTGTATTTGTATATTCATTTCATTTATTGAATTATTATTGTTGATGTTATTTTTGTATGTTGTTATTTTGTAAATCAAACAATTTATGTATGTATTTTGGCAGTTACTTATGTATGGTTCATCTACATATTGAGATATCTTGTAATTTATTTTTGAATTGTATTCAGCATTAAAAACATCTGGGAGCAGTTTGACCACCAGGGGGCGGCCTCCTCTTTCTTTAATCTGAAGTACATGGAAGATCTTATCTTGTGTCAGTTCCTGCACTCTTTAAGAATGATTTCCGGAGCCTTTTTGTTGTCAGTTCTTTATTGACTGATGGCCTCAGTTTTAAAGTTTAAATTAAATGTATTTTCTTCATCCCAACATCCACAAAGATGTGTTTCACTCTAGATTGTCACAAACTCCTGCTCACACAGATAAAATGGTGGACTCGACATCTGAAACATTAAGTCATTAACCAAACATCATGTAAACAGTTCACTGACAGGTTTTATAACACAATGAGGAATCTTCAAAATACAACATTAATAACCAGAATAATTCATCCAACAAAGCAGATGCTTGACTTGAACATTTTCAGCATTGGTTTTGGAAACCGAATTTAATGCATGCAGGGTTAAAAATGCACTGTTATGAAAGCAGAGAAGCAGGATCATGACACAGTTTAGAGCCATGAAGTGTGTTTTATAGCCCGTGTGAATGTGAAACATCATATTCAGGCAGTGGGTGGGTCATGATGGCATTTGATGATTTCACGGTGATCCATCACATAGTTGTTGAGATATTTCACAAAACCACAAAGTCATCAGGATTCATCCACTGGGAACCAAGAACGCCTGTAAAAAATGTCATGGCAGCCATTCAACAGTTGTTGAAATATCTCAGTCTGGAACAAGGCAGTGAACCAACTGACTGATGCACAGACATCACCATCCCCACAGCCATGCTGCTAGCACAAGCTAAAAAAAACAACACAAGCTAATGATTTGGACACCTTTCACTTAGGAATGATCAAACTGTACATTTGGCATTTACACGTGTTTCATCTAACTCGATTACAGGAAGGTTAACTGATGAAATGCTCACAAAAGGCAGTGGTATGTTTTGAGGGCAGATGAAAGCAAAAGTAACCACATTATAAATACAACCAACCACACGAAACCACAGCAAACAACTTAACAACCAACCCTCTCAGAAACCTAAAGGATGAAGGCAAAGCAGAGGAAAAAGTGCATCCATAAGCTAAAAGAAAATGTCAAAGGGTTTCACACAAGCGTACGCTGACGGTCGAATTAAATGAGCAGGAGTCAGGACAAGAGTGCAACTGCATAGGGAGAAAATGTTCTCCTAGTTTTCCTCTGAAATGCAATGACATCAATTATTCAAGTGTTTTCCTCCTGAATAAACAATAAATTCCTAGTAAAAACATGAAAGTGAAATGATTAGAAAAAACAACAGCGGCTCCGTTTTGTTTCTCAGAGAACGGTCGAGCTCTGATTCATTCGGCTTCAGACTGAGGAGAAACTCCATGCGTCAACATGTCTTTTCAGAAAAATGAACTCTTTAACGGTTCCAGGGGTAAGACTTCTGTTACTGGGCCCGGGTTGACCCCCACTTCCACCCACTGTCCTGTGTTTATCTCCTGTAGTCTCCAAAGTTCCCATTAAGGTACAAAGTACACAGCAAATCACACATGGCAGCTTCATCGTCACACTGGCTCAAAGACAAGATAGTTTTCTGGGAGTTGTGTTTGAACAGCCATGCCAGTGGCTCTGTAAGCCTGTACTTCTCCACATTGGAGCTAAATGCTAATGTCAGCATGCTAACATGCTTGCAATGAAAACGCTAACACGCTGACCTTAAACTGGTATAACGTTTACCACAGCGTGTTAGCATGCTAACATTTGCTCAATACAACGCACAGCTGAGGCTGATGGGAATGTCATTAGTTTTGTTTTTGTATTTGGTCATAAACCAAAGTATTGGACACACTGAAATTTGACCAGATGATGGCAAAAATCAGAGGATCAGCAAAGTTGTTACAATTCATCTTGAGAGGGTCATGATTATTTTTACCATTTTTCATGGCAACCCATCCAAGAGTGGTTGACACATTTCATTCAAAACAACACATATTCATTTGCATTTATGTCTGCTACAGCATACAGATCTGCTCTGCAAATCACTTATATCCAGTATATTCTGTTGCGTGAGTTCTTAATTTTGCACTGAATCGATGAAATACTGTTCACTATCCATCTACACAGATAGAAACTTGTCTTGAGACCCTTATTTACAGCAGATATTAAACCAGTGAGGTTTCTATTTCTCGTTGGAGAAGAATCTGGTATTTTAGACAAACATAACATCCATTGTCCAAGGAGCATCACACTCGCTCTGTAATCCAGGCTCATTGTCTGTGTTTGCATGCAAACGACCCGGCTCACAAGCGATGATGCTAATAACAATATGCATATCTTACGTAAATGGTCACGCTTAGTTAAGAAAAATGAAAGGATAAAAGCTGAATTCATGCCATGCGGTTAATTTCTCTGTTTATCAGAGATGCAGCGTGTTCTTGTTTCTCCTGTTGCTACACTACTTTGGAGAAAACTTTCAGGGATGGTACACATGCGTTGGTAATAATAGAATAAAAGTAATAATACCCTGGAGGCTGTTTTTGTGATAATACTGAGAATATAACAGCGATGCAGATGTGTGAGCAGACTGGAGTTTTAGTTCCTGAAGCATTTTCAGACACAGACCTGGAAAATCTGAACAACAGAGAAGGACTTCTGGTCAAAGCTCCTGATCACATTCATTTAGCTAACTAGCTAATAGCTGCAGATGACTACTTTGAACTTGTACGACCAGCTAAGCTAACAGTCTACCTTTGATATCTTGGGGCTGCTGCATTTCAAGCTTGTGATATTAGCTTTCCATTTTCAAAACTAGTTACTTTCCCAAAGAGAAAAAGAAAAACTGGGTTCACTAATGAAGTTTAAATCAGCCAGTGAAATGATTCATGCCTCCAGTGAAGCTAGCTGGCAACGTCTGTACAGTATATTTGATAAACATACACATTTTATGGTTACGAATTGACATTTTTCATTAAAAAAAGCCAAAAAAGAAAAAAAAAGGAGAGAAAGAACTACAAACACGTTGCTCACTTTTGTTATGTCCCACCACACATACCCACTTTAGCTAGCCTACTTTAGCAAGCTGCTACCTTAGCATGGTTTACGCACTTTTCTGAGGAAATCATGCACTTATGCGCAGTGTTGTTCTGAACAACCACAAAAGAATCAGACGTTGGTCGTAACATTTGTAGAAATAAAACTCTGATCTGCTTCACAGCTGAGAATCACGCTAAAGACGTCCTCCTGGGTATTACCGCTAGAATATATACACTATGTAAGAAGTATAAAAAGACTATTGGGAATTGTCCGCAGGCAGTATTTTCTCCAATAACAGATCCAGGTGTGTGTGTGTGTGTGTGTGTGTGTGTGTGTGTGTGTGTGTGTGTGTGTGTGTGTGTGTGTGTGTGTGTGTGTGTGATGTAGAGACATTCATCAGCTCTCTGACCACTTCACTCACTCCTCAAGCTTCTTCATTAAAGGAGCAGTCCAGCGTTTCAGTGAACTCCTCTTGTTCTGTTCTCCAGATGAGGAGATGGGGATCAGTTTCATCTCTGTGAGGGTCCTGGCTGAGCAAAGAGGCTAAAGACAGGGGAGGAAATACACCTCAAGAGGCTGTTTGAGTCACATGTTGTGTCTTATTTAAGAGCTAACTCTCAGATGGGTGTAATCGAACTGGGCTTTGAGTCCTTTGTTGTTGGCTAAGAGCTACCTTCTTCATCTTCTTTATTATGTTGTGTCTAAGTTAAGGACGTTTGCACATCCATCTCTGTCTGCACATAAACACCTTAACAGAAGGAAAATAGCCAAATCTTCTTCCTCTTTTTAGTTGCCAAACAACGAAACATCTTGTGAACTTCCAAGTTAAATTCAATACTTGTAAAAAAACTAAATGCAGTATCACAGCTGTTTTATAGTAATATTGCCCAAAGTATTAAACTATGAAGGAAAAGGCCTAGAATTATTTATTATTACATATATTTTTTAGTACTTCCATAATCATATAATCAATTAAATTAAAGTGACCTGGACAAGTGGCGGAAAATGGAGCGCCACATTAAGCCATTAAAAATGAATGAATTAATTCAAGCTTTAGCTTTTTCTTCCCTTGTTTGTTCTGAGCTGACGAGCTTCGCAGCAGTGACAGCGTGTGACTGAAACTCCAGAAATAGGGATTAAACAGCCTCCTGCAGCCAAATCCACTGTCACAACAATCCCACTTCCAGTTTACAGGTGTGTAACGTCTCCTGACAGCCTGCGATCACGTACAGACACATTTCATGACTAACATTAGCGCCTACGGCAGCCAAGAGACACGATTTAAGACTTTTCAAGAGCTTCTTTTTTGAGGGAACTAAATTAAATGCTTTTTTTTTTCAAGAACTGAAGATATCATAGTTTAGTTACAAACACCAGGCAGTTATAAGAGAGAAGAAGATGCCTTTTAAAATTTAACAAATTTAATGTGGGCGTACTCTGGCTCCTTTGTGTTAGGACACTTCTTCACACCACCACTCACAGTCAGGAAACTTCCCTCTCGCACACTCAGAGAACAGATACAATCACTTCAAGCCAAGACATCATGCTGCTTGTAGAAGTGCTTTTCAAGCCCTGAAAATAGGGCAGTAGAAAAGTCCAAAAAGTAAAATCCAAGCCACAGAAGACATGTCAGAAACTAAAGCAATGGAGCCGAATGAGATCGCTCCTCAGTATGATCAGATGTAAGGGAAGCAGTTATCGGCAGTGAAAAACTGATCCAGAAGCTGATCTAGACTCTACCATCAAACAAAAAAAACAAACAAAATTGGCTCCACAGCATGTTGAAAACAGAGCTCAAAGTGAAACAGCTGCCGTCCGAGCGACAATCAAAAGGAAAGTAGGTTTGTGATTCAGGGTTAAAGATGGAGGTGGAGGAGTGGGAGCGGTGCCTCACAGTGGAATGACTGATATGTTACAGTATGTACATCTGAAGGCCCTCACCTGTACAGCTCTGTGTGATGACTGTTTTGTCAGTTTAAGACTTTGGCTCGGTTAAAGATTAAGATTTGAATTAAAGCAAAGGACCATACTGTTGATTTTACTTGTTTCAGTCCAATAAACCACTCACGTTTCCAAAGCATACCCGGTGTTTTCAGCCTGTCTACTTTATAACTGTTTGGCTGCAACAGGAGATTATTTCATAAACTCAAAATTATTCACGGATACTTAGATGTGTGACAGTTGACAACAAAAAGGAGAAAAATAGAATGGAGCACCAAATGTGGATTAATCCGCTGCTGAAAACAGTCCCACTACAATAGTCCCCAATTTCTCCCACAGTTAAATAGTTTTGGGTATGTTATTAAATAAATATTACTTTCTATGGATGGTTAATGGGACTGCTTGCTTCTATATATGTGTGCTTCTTGTTCAATGGTCAGCTACATAAATTTGTATGTACAAAATTTGTATTGTATGTACATAAAGTGTTCCAGATTTTGTCTGGAAGGCAGGAAATCAGCCTAAAATCTGATACTACGCACAAGATGAGCAGCTGAAACATTTAAAAACAGTGGTATGGTCCTTTAAGGGATGATATTAGAGTTTAGGTTTCAGGGATGAACATTATCTCATAAGGGTGTGTATGTATGTGTGAACGACAGGCACATCTCTCAATGTGTGTGTGTGAGTGCTATGACAAATAAACGTGTGTTTCAGTGTTTACAGCCTATAATAAGGACATGTAATATTCATAGTGAGTGGCACAGCTTTCCTTTTGGTTTGGCAGTGCGTATGAAGTGTTCATGCGTCTGTCCTCATTGTGTCGTCATGCAGGGTTCAGCTTTGCATCGTGTGTGTGTGTGTGTGTGTGTGTGTGTGTGTGTGTGTGTGTGTGCGCGTGTGTGTGCTTCTGTATTTTCCAGTCAGTGGTTGGGTCCACTTCCATCATCCCGGGTGCAGTTCAGCTTGCTGAACCCAGGCAGCGTGACGCGTCCGTAGCTGTAGATGTCGCGGTCGGAGCCCTGGTTCATGCGTTTGACCAGGTTCTTCTCGTACAGCAGAGGGTGGTAGGCGCCGAGCGTGCAGGCGGCGTCAAAGAAGCGCTGGTAGTAATGGCAGAGCTCCGTCTTCCTGTGGGACGGCAGGAACTCGTAAACGTGCACCACCTCACACAGCGACATCATCAGGACGGTGCCTGGAGAGGAAACAGAGAGAACTCAACTGTACTCGACTGCGTGTTTCTTTACTGAACTCTACTGTGTTTCTTATTTACTTCCTTTTTTTGATCATGAACAGGAAGTGGTGAGTGAGTTCTCATTCTCGTTTCTCATACCAAGGAGGCCGGAGGAGGGAGGGTTCTTCTGGATGGGCTCGGCCATGTTGTCTTGTATTCGTTGCCAGAGCTGCCACTCAAAGCGAGGATGCAGGATGTAGAAAGGCTGCGTGGGATGAAGCCTCCTGTATCTCTGGTACTGGGTGAAGATGGGGTAGTCTGTCCTGTTGTACCACTGCGGGGGGGACAAAGCATGAAGGCTTCTATTAAAACATTTTAAAATACTGTGGGTTTCCATTCATTCATTCAAGGTGTGATGTGAACGTTACCTGAGTGAGGTCAGCAGAGAAGGGGGCGGGGTCCCAGGCTACCAGGACACCTGAGCTGTACAGAGAACTGGACAGGAAACGGTGGTCATCAGACGCCATCACCTATAAGACAGGTAGAAATTAATTTAAAAACAAATGCATTATATCGTATCTATAACAGAGTGACACTCACTGATATCTCACTTCATGCATTAATCTAAATAATCTTTAATAATGTTTTATACCATGTTAAGTTAGTTTGGAATGAATAAATCTGAATCTGAGGCTGAAATTTAAGTTTAAAACGTTAAAAACTTAAAATATCTACATGTGAAAATGTCAAATAATGTAAGAACACTGTCCTAATCGGTGCATTACACGTATTGTTTTAAAATGTAAAAACTGTTTGATAATTTGTCCTGATGTGAATGTTTTTCTCTGTTGAATCGTGTGCATGAGTGAAGACAAAAATAGTTGAAAGCAGCATCATCGGCAAACTGTTACCATAGCAACTATCAGCATGATTTCAGTCGTGCTGATGAAGAATCAATTGTTTTACTAAAAGCAAAAGTTAGACTTGTGCAATGGGTATTTGATAAGGTTTTCCTGGACTACGTGCGGATCAGGGTCGGTTCTCGTCCAGAAGGAGGTGGTGAGGCACCTGAAGCTGTTTGACGAAGTTATTTCAGATTTTAGTTGTTGTCTGAACATTCGATGTGAGGTCAGATGGAGCACTGTGTTGTGAAATACAGACACGTCTTTCGGTTTCTGTGTCTGCAGCCTTACGTGTCCTTTCACTGGTCATCGTGTTTACCTGCGAGTTGATGAGGCGGATCGTGGTTTTGGAGCCGACGTCCTTCTCGTAGCCGGTGGTGGGCGCTGCGTTGAAGCGCAGCACGGCATCGTGAGAGTCTGAGATGTATAAATAGAAAACAGTTTGAGAGGAAGTGAAACTTCTGTCTGTTTCTGTGTCTGTAAATAAACTGCATATAAACTCTCAAGTAGAAACTGTTGTGACACTGAAGACGTCCAGATGTTTCTGTCTGGTGTCGCCTCAGAGACTTCTGACAAATGCTGCAGAGGAATTGAATTAAATAGGTTGTATGTGTTAAGGAGTCACGTTTGTGTGCTTTTCAATCAATAGACGTAAGACTCTAATCAGCAGAAAAAATGGAAACACATTCTTCTTCTTGGATAAAAATAAAAGTAATAATTTACAGGACATAGCGCCACCTATGCAGCAAAGAGCAGGTTAATGTGGATGTTACACATAAAAGATGTTTTCGGCAAGCGGTGATCAGCACTAATGCTACAGGCTCTGTTAGCACTTAGCTAACTGGTGAAACTAACCGAACTACGACCTTAAATGGATTAAAAACAGACCTGAAACATGGCGGAAGATTTAAACTCAACCCATCTTTGTTCGTTTGTTATGTAGTTGTGGTATATGAGACAAAATAATCTCCTATGATTGACAACCTTGATTTGATGTCAAGGTATCTCACCTATCTCTTTGCCCAGTCCAGAGGAGCGGAGCGATCCTGCGGACGACACCACAGCGCAGCTCTTGTACGACCCGAGGTCAGAGGTCAGCTGCTTCGGCGGGAGCTGGGTGGCCCAGGGCAGCGCAGAGAAGGGCTGGAGGTCAGGGGTCAGAGTCGTAACCTCTACCTTGTCCTTCAGCTGGCAGAGAAGCTTAGGACCGCTCAGTTTGGGCCTGCTGGAGACGCCACCGGGGCCAGAGAACTCGACTCCGTACTTATTCATTGCCTGACGGAAACACAAGGAGACGACCAGGGACAAAAAAATCAACGTGTCTCGAAAATCATGTCTGAATTCTGATAAAATGAGAGAATTATGACAGTACAGTCACTAGAAAAAAAAAGTGCATTATTTTAATGAAGTTTATTCTTAAAATTCAGATTTTTCCTCAGAATTCAGACTTCTTTCTTCAAATGCTTCACTGAATAATAAACTCTCACCTGATAATTCTGCACCACCTTCCTCAGTCTGCTTCCCAGCATGCTACTGGACATCTCGTCATCCCACACCTCTCCCAAAAGTCCGTGAGGCCCGAAGAACTCCGCGTCCCCCACTCGGCCACTCAGCTCTCCCCTCCGCCGACCTCCGAACAGGGTCTCCAGCGCACGAACGAACGGGCGCGGCAGCAGCCGAGAGAAAAACCCGGACGGCTCCCGGTCTCTCTGCCTCCGCTTTGGCGTGGAGTCCACGGCCTCGTGGGTGTGGTTTGGAGAGGAGAGGACAGGGATTGGACGATGAGGGTCACCTGGGACGACACCTGGGAGCTTCTGCGGGTCGATGTACATGGGCTTGGCTCCGCCTCGCAGCACCTGTGTGGAATCAGAGAAACAACAATATCCATATAAGCTATTTATTCAAAATATAAATTTTAATAAATTTTTTCATATATTACACGTAAAAAGTTGTGTTATTTTCTACATTTGAATTTTACTGCTGTTGAATTCTTCAAATGTGCAACTCTTACTAACCTAACACCATTTTTTGTTTATTTCTTCTGTAAAATGGGTGTTTTTAATGTGGGGGTCTATGGGGATTGGTTGGCTTTTTGAGTCAGCCTCATGTGGCCATTTGAGGAACTGCAGTTTGAGCCCTTGTGTTGGCTTCATTATTTAGTCTGGGAGGTCGTTGCTTGCAAATGTGTCAACTCATTGAACCTCGTAAATCATACAAAATTTATTGAAATACGATCATCCCGAGATGATATTCACCATAATAATGACCAAACTGATCTTCATGCGTAAGATGAAGTTATAAGAATGTATTGTTTAGATGTATTTTTAACCAGCTGGATAAAATCATATATTACCACCTGAAACCAGTTGTGGTTGGCTGCTACAAAACCAACGCGACAGTCAAACATGGCGACAGACCTTGATGACAGAGTGTGCACGAGGCTGAGCCCGGGTTCGCGCCCGGACCCCGAAGATGGCATCTGTGACGGGCACACTGTTTTCAGCACAGAGAGCGTAGAGCAGAGCCATGGAGATGCAGAAGAAGGCCATGCAGACCGCTCCACGGCGAGCCCGACGCCTCAGACGCCACAGCAGGCTGACTCTGTCCATTGCCGCCCCGGGGATCTGCAGAGGACACGCACATTGACAGACAACTCTCCGGACAAGTCATCTGAATCTCTTGTATGAGACAAATCAGGACAGTAACAGATTCCAACAGTTGACATGAAGCTAAAGGAAGATGCTTCTAGTAGTGATTTAAGTAACTGAGTAATTTTTTCCAAAAATCTAGCACAGACAAACGGGAACTAACACAGAATCTGTTCTTATTCATTCAAGCGTTACCTTTGGCCCCTATCTATGGTGCCAAATCCAAAATGTCTCCACACTTCACATCCTGGTTTACTCCATTTTGTATTAACAAACAGAGCAAAAACAGCCTGCCTGCTGTGGGCGACAGAGCGTGCAATGGATCAGAGTGACGGTACATTTAATGCTCAGACACTGAATCATTCCCTTCAGCTCTACAGAACACTTTAGCTTCTTTTAGCTCACTGTTTTGGTGTTATGGCCTGAAACGTACAAAACAAAGACAAGTTCTCAGACAAAAAGCTAAAATCCTTCAGTAAACCACCTGCTCACCACAGTTAGCGTTGAGCTGGTGATCACAGTGGAGCATTTAGCAGCTAATAATCCAGAGATCTCCCTCAGGAGTTGGTAGAGACCAAAAACAGAGCTAAAACAGAGAGAACACTGGGCTAACGTTCATCAGGTGGGTACAAACACAGCTCAACTGAACGATCCTGCTGTTCTGTAACTGCTGGATGTGGAAATAAAATGTTTGCTTTCAAATTCAGCACATCAACTTGAAAGCTGAAAAGATGTCAATGTTGTGCCCCAAATGTCGAGCAAAGTCAGTTTTTCTAGGTTTGAAAATTTTACTTTGTTAATATGAGTGTAAATGAAATCTTGACTGGTCGGGGCATTTGTTGGCAGCTCTCATCTGCATTGTGAGCAGTTAGTCAACAGGATCTTCGCTCTCATAACTAGAACAGAGCTGTAAACAAAAGTGTTTTCCATTTTCCTTTTTTTAAATTTCGTATTCATGTGACACTTTGGACCTTGTGTTGGTAAAACACTGCACTAGGATCCCCCTATGAATTGGCTTTTAAATTTGACCTATTTATTTATGGATTCATTCATTTATAAATCCTTTAAATTCCTGTTTTTGTGTCCAATCAGACACCAATCAACAAAACGCTTCGCAATTATTTCCATGACATAGTGTAATAACAATAATCCACAGACCCAAAACCAAACCTGTCTGCGTGGTTACATACCACTAGATGTGAGAAAATATTCTGTTTGTAATTTGAGCCAAAGCTTTAATTGGGACTACTTCATTCACAAGATGAAACAAACAAACAAACAAACATACAAAAAGGCCTTCGTGCTGAATCCCTGCTTCTCATACTGTAAGTGAGTGAGTGAAACAACAATGAAGAATAAGGACATGGGAGCATGCCATCACTGCCCCAGGCAATGAGTGAAATCAGGGAGAAAGAGCAGAGAGGAGGAGGAGGAGGAGGAGGAGGAGGAGGAGGAGGAGGAGGAGGGTGGCTTGATTCATCAGAGGACAGGCCAGACGGGAATAAAGGAGTGAAGGCAGGACGAGAGAGGCCTAAAGATAATGAGAAAAAGAGAGAAAGATAGAGAGAACAAGGAGGACAGAGAGAAGGAAGTCTATCACAGGATGAAGTCCTTCATCGCACAATGTTTATGCAGCCGACACATTCGACCTGACTATGAGTCACACTGAATGGAAATAAATGAGGCTGGTCAGGAGTGTGGATTTAGCACAAATAACAATGACCATGGATGACATCATGAAGGACAAGAAGAGGAAATATGTACCATGTCAGAAAGCACACAGACAAAAACAAGATTAAAGAAAAATACTTCGAGAGGAAACATTATTAAAATCAGGGTGTGGAGGGAGAGATGTGAGGTGCATGCAGGTGTTGAAAAAGTGCTGACTTGGCGCCTTATCAACACCGTCAGTAGATTCAGCCGCAGCAGCAGAGATCACGGCGCCATTTAAACTCCAGTGGCCGACTGTCAAAATCTGCTTTAAACGTTAAAGGAACAATGCATCTCAGAGCCGCGACTCAGATCCAAGCACATGAGTCAAACACAGGCAAGACATTTTTAGATTATGTGTAACTTACACTTTCAAGGAATATGTAAATAAATGTCCATACATCCACTTAGAAATCATGACGGTCATTAAAACTGCAGCACTTAAACACAGAATCATCACCTTTTGTTACGATTTCGCATTCAGGGAAAACAAGGAGGCGAAGAGTTGGTTCCAGATGCAGACTTAAAAAGTCCGGGTAGGCGCAGTTCAAACAGTTTATTAATGAAAGGCTTACAGGAAGGATGAAGCAGGCAAAGAGCAAATCCAATAAATCTAAACAGGCCAGTAAATCCAATGAAAAGGCGCAAACCATCAAAAGGGCTGAAACAATCAAAGTAAAAGGAGTAACTGGCACGGACACTGGAGAGGGAGGCGCGGTGAGGCACAGGTGAAATAAATCAACAATCACAAAGGTGGGGAAACACGGGAAGTAAAGCAAGAGATAACACACGAGGAAAATATTTTCAACATAAAACAGGAAATAAGAAAACTGACAACCAAAACCATGATGCCTTAGTAGTGCTAGTTATTTCTAGGTTACATTCATTCAAATACAGACTAAAAAAAACAAGTTTTAGCCCAGAATGGAACATTATACTTCCTATTTACTTCTCCAAAGCTCCCAAATTATGGCAACTGTAGTTCCAAAACTTAGCGCATGAATATCCCAAAGCAAAAGCGAGACAGAGAAGAGAAACAGGGCTGAACATGGTGATTAGAGATATCCTGCACTGAAGCTGGCAAACCAAACACTGTCAGTGCCAGGCATTGCCAAACGTCCACAGATTGTTTTAGCCCTGTGGCTGAGCTAGTGCTGAAGAGTGAGGCTCAGTCTCACAAAAAATAGTGAAACGTAATCACTGAGCCAACATAAGTGCCTGCAGGGAGGAAGGTGGTCTCACATGACTCAGCGTTTCCTGCAGCAGGTAGAAGAATGCAGGTAGGAGAGCTGCAGGGTTCACATAATATTTCAGTTTTCTTTTTCTATCAGTTTACCCCAAATAACTGTGAAGCATGCTGTCATTCATGACAAATGCCCCGAAAACCTCTCCACCATTATAAGGGGACAATTCTCAGAGGAGATACCTCCCAGTGGAGGCATAGTCAACTGGGAGGAGGCCCCAGGAGGAGCTGGAAGAAGCAGCTGGACTGTGTCTGAGCTACACTGCTTTGCCTCATGCCAACATGACCTTTACCGGGATAAGAGATACAAAATGGATGGCGAAGCTGAAGAAAGATTTGTTTCATGTAAGCATTACCCAACCCAGGATTCAGTATTAAACATGCCACCTGAGCTCAGTTTATGCTGCAACACATGCGGCCAAACGGACGGCAGCAGATGAGATGAGAATGAGGAGGTGTGTGGACGGGAACCCACTGAAACCACGGCACAGATCAGACCCTGTGGAGCACAGATTCTCACATGATGGCTGTCTGTGCTGCATACGAGTGCAGGGAACGTATAAAATGAGTATGTTCCTGCTGTGTTATGTCTGCACACGCAGCAGCTGGTATGCACACAGCCAGGGGCTGAATACGCAGCACTGAGCTCCACTTTGTGCTGCCTGACACACTGTTGCCACACGAAGGACAACACAGCCCCACTTTGATCTGAATTACTGTCTGAACAACTCGTTTTCTATCAAGAGCCACAGTAGGAACTGCAGCCTGACGCATCCTGGTTCCATGAGGACAACAGCAATATCTGGAGGAAAGCATGTTGAGTATAATATTATTAAGAGAATATCAGGAATGTCAGGTGAGAATATATCGACCAAACTATTGTATACAAACGCAAAGTTTGACCTGAAGATGGCACTGGAGGAAAAGTCAGAAGATGACTGAATTCATGTGTCTGAGCCATATTTCACATGGAGCCATATTTCAGTCTGTCTCTCCACAGCTAACATGGCTAAAATTAAATTCATTAAATTTAAACTACTTATCATTTATCAAAATTGTAGCCGACTATTTTTCTGTAATCAGTAACTATTTAATCAACATCGATTGTTTCAGCTTTAGATTATTTGCCGCAACAATGCCAAAAACTGTCCATTAGAAGACCCCAAATCAATGTCCTCAAAACTCAAGAAATCAACGGTTTTCACCAAACTAACAAAAAGAAAAGAAAAGCTCCAAAGAGAGAAGTAAGAGGCTGAAACAGTGAAATGTTGTGTCACAGCAAAGCTAACTTTTCAGCAGTCAGAGAGAGAAAACACTCACACATCTGCAGAATGACGTAATGAACTCTGACAGGACTTCAGTGGCTTCCTTTCATGAGATTATTGAAATGAAAGCTCTGAGTCCGGTTCAGACCATCTGCACCTCCAGCTGAAATCAAACAAAGTGACTGAACAGATTTTAATGAGGCTTTTGAGGGAAACAGCTGCTTCCACTTCGCTTCAACTGAAGGAAGGAGCTGTGCACATCCTCTCTGATGAATATCAATACACATTTTCATCAATATCTGACTAAGCAGGGCTGTTTCAACCCGGACTGGGTCCCCCTTTGAGCTAAATAAGTTTATTTCATTTTTAATTAATGACCTGCACTCAAAATCTGCTCTGTCATCATCACCTTTTAAGCTGAAAGCTTGAACATACAGCTGTAACAGAGCCTGGTATTCACTCTGTTTTAGCTCTATTTTTGGTCTCCACCAACTCCTGAGGGAAATATCTGGCTCCTCAGCTTCTAAATGCTCCACTATGATCACCAGCTAGTCTCTGACTGCGTCTGTCTGCTGTTTGCTGCTCGTGTTAAGTGGCTTTTTACAGCTATTTCTCTGAAAACGATGCTATTAGAGCACCGGGAGTGAACCAGAACAGTAAAGTTGTGTCTGGACAGATAAACGATGACCTGAAACTCACATTAAAGCTCTGTAAGGCTGAGGGGAGCTGGAGACTTTTACGTTGTCATTTATTTCACAGATTGTTATTATAAAATATCCACGATAGCTGCTTTAAGATCTGCAGTTTTGGTCAATATCAGCACATTACAGGTGTGGATCACCTGAAGCTGAAATGAATTCAGAAAACCACAGCTGCTGCTCGTACAACTGTGGACCTTCAACATGGCTGCCAGAGGGTGTGACGCCTGTCGCCTCCTCCTCCTCCTCCTCCTCTGAGTGAATGAATTAATGAATGAATGTAACGGCTGCATAACTGCAGCACTGCTGGCTGCAGAGATTCAGAGCCTCAGACAGATGGTGGTGTCACCCGATATCTGCTTAAAGATGTTGCCCTAAATCCCTTCTCTCACACACACACACACACACACACACACACACACACACACACACACACACACACACACACACACACACACACACACACACACACACACACATACACACACACACGTTCATATCATGAACCCTATCGTGCCACTCCATCAACATAATGCATTCCCCTTACCCAAACTTCAGCCTAGTTCAGTCTGGACCCGAGAGGACCCATAGTAACTGGAGGTCCCCCTGAGCTGGTGTGTAGTCAGTTTAAAGTCTCCACTGGGATAGAAACACACACACACACACACACACACACACACACACACACACACACACACACACACACACACACACACACACACACACAGACACAGGCAGTTGAGGTGTGTGTGTATTATGTATGGACTTACAGACTCATAAACTACTCAAGATTAAAAGGTAGGAGTGTGTGTGATGCTGCAGTGTATGTGTGTCTGCAGTATGTGTGTGTGTCTGTGTGCGTGTGTGTGTGTGTGTGAGAGAGAGAGTTTTAATCTGGCCTGGTGGAGTGAGAGGGAGTTAGATGGTTATGTATGTGTCAGCAGCAGCAAAGCTCTGAATCAAGCCACACAGAGGTTGATTGGTTGGTTGCTGTCGGCAGTGTGACATTTATGCCTCGGCATCAGAGAGGAATATCCTGCTGCAGCTGAATATCCTGTCTCTCAGTATGGCAGAAAAGTATAAATTATGACTTTAAAAGAGAGAAGACAAACACACAAAAAACCCTGAGAATCGATTCAGTCTGCTCAGACACGAACCGACCGATCTGCAGATGTTTAGATGGTTCAATAATTCTTTTTAAAACTGACTCTCATAAGCAGCTATTACAAACATGGTGTAAGATATAATGTGAATACAACGCACAGCAAAAAAAGAGCTGACTACAAACAAAGTAAAAGGGGAAGTTGTCCTCCACGCCGAAATCTGTAAGCCCCCCAAAACTTGCATGACTGATGTGTGGTCAGTTTTAGGAGATCACATGATATAAAGCACCCATATAGACTTGGTACATACAGAACAAAAGCACCACAGAGAACCTGTTCACGTCAGCATCCTAGTTGTACTTCTGTGTTGGCGATATCAGGATTATTGGCACGAAATGGCTGCAAAGACACCATCACCGGCAGTTCAGCCAGATCTAATATTAACTCCACTGTAAAAAGGAGCTGTACACAGTGTGTTTGTATGTGTTCTCAGTCTGGTTTCGCAGACGTATGTGACTGCAGGACTAAAAACAGGGCAAACCCTCTCTGAATAATGCTTCATTGATCCAAAGTTGGAATAACGGGAAGTTTCTCTTGCAGCCTGAATCAATGCAGGATCTGGGCAGATCCTCACGGGTGGAGGCTGCCACGTTAACACCAGCACCAACAAACTATTCAGCTGCACTCAGACCGTAGGTGACCGTGCTACATCAACAGCCACACACACACTGGCTGCATCGCGTAGTCACTGCTGTGACATAGAGATGGAAGACGGAGGGTACAGTCGATAAATCTGCTGCCTCTCTGCAGGGCTGAGGGCTGGGATGCGGGTCTGTGACGTAGCCTGACCGTGCTACACCACTGTGGGTGGATGATGTGCGTCAAGACGCTCCGACGGCTGCAGGTGTGTTGATGTGCGTCTCTTTATCAGCAAAACAGACCGAACCAAAGCACAGAGCTTTAAGTGTTTCAAGGTGAGCAGCCACGTAACAACCGTGTCAGCACACTCATGAGGGAAGTTCGATGGTGATGCCAAAACGTTATCTGTTTTTTATCCCTTGCTCTAGGGAATAGGTTTGATATAATGAAAGATATAATGTTGACCACATTAGCTTAGTATTTAAGCAAGCTAACACTTGCTCTTGCAGGTAATTCATCTATTTCGGATGGACAGTTTTTAGACAACTCCAAAGTTTTTCCTTCTCGTCAGGTGAAGAGTCAGCACGTCGTCTTTGAAGCATCACCAAACTCACTCGGTCTGCATGCTTTCATCTGATCTTCATATTAAGCGTCTTCGTCTGTTGCTAACACCTAGCAGCATTCACACCTCGACTGCATCTCGTATTGACGTTTGCACTTCCATCCTTTCTGGTCTCCTGATGCAGGTGCCGGTATCATTCCCAGAATTCCCTCCATGGATCATATTACTCCTGTTCCTCGGCAGTTTCACTGGCTCTCTGTTAAATACCGTATCCATTTCAAGTTTCTGCGTCTCACCTTTAAGGCCTTTGTACCTTTCCGGACTCCGTCTACACACACTCTCAGGTCCTCTTCTGCCATTCGACTCACTAAACCACCCGCTTGCTTGACTACGTGGGGTCTCGTACGGTTTCCTTAAGTGCTCTGAAAGCTGTATAAATAAAATGCATTTGCTGATGAGTTCATTAAGATTCATCCTCTGAGGACCTTGATCGTCTGCACCGAATCTAACGGCAATCAGTCAAATAGTTGTGGATCAAGATATCCACGGTATGAGTCAAACTCCATAAACTCTGTATCCTACATTTCCCAGAAGGCATTATTCAATAGACTTTAATTCGACCCTCACTAATCTTTCAAACTCTGCATGCCAGTTTGTAATGCAGGCTTTCTGTTATGGATTTACAGTCTCCAGATAACCATCACTATGACATCATCAGAGTTATTTCAATAGATGAAGATCCTCCAGAGCAGATTATACGACTTTGTTCATGGGCTGGGCAGAGCTCCTCACTACAGCTGCTCTTTAAATTCAGTTTATGGTTCTTATGGCTCGATTTTGAACTGTGAGAACTGGATTTGATTTAGTTTTATGGGTATTTCCCAGAGTTTACCATATTGAGTTAGAAATGCAACTAAAGTGGAAAAGCATCACATTATTACCACAACAAAATAGGTTAGTATCATCTGCAAATAAAAATATGTTAATGAAAACAATAATGAGCCGAACACTGAGCCCTGGGGGACACCACAACTAACCTTCAATAATTGTGGGTATCCACTGAACATATTGACACTTAACCAGGAGTGTGTCACTCCTTTAATTCTACATTTTTCTTCAGTAATAAGCCAAGATCAATAGTATCAAATGCTTTTTTGAGATCCACCTATTTAGTGTCTAATCAGCTAATATTTCCTTGTGAAATTCGTTAGTAGTACAAGATAAATAGTCCCATTGGCTGTGCAAAGAATCCGGTCTGTAATTATAAAATACGTGTCTGTCTCCAGCTTTACACAGGACTGACTTTAGTTGTTTTCAATTGCTGAGAAATGTGCCAGCTTGTAGAGACTGTTTCCAAATAAATGTCAAATGATTTCAGCACACATTCAATAATATTTAAACCACAGACATGTCAGCTCCACTCCAGTGCCTGTTTTCAGTTAAAGCCCTAAATTTCCTCTTCCCAGCTGACTGTTTTGAAGCATTTCTTTCAGCAGATGCTTGTAGTTACATCTGCATCGTGCATACTACTGTAGGTGTATCAGCGCAGTGAATGAATCATGACACCTCCAGTAACTGTTACTACTGTTGAAGCTGTGAGTCATCTGGAGGCTTTCAACATCCAAAACACACATTTCTGAGGTGCGAGCCACTGGAGTTTTCAAATACTGACTGATGGTTTCACTGGGACTGTTATCTCACACACTGCACGTACATGCAGGTTGGACAGTGAGCGCAGCTTGTGGTCGAGCTGCTGCTCGGCGTGCTGAATCGTGCTGAGGTTACCTTGTAGCCCATGGTGTGTGGTACCGCACGCTGTGTTGCTGCTGTTGTTGCTTAGAAACCAGCTGCTGCTTTTAGGTTTCCCCTCATCGCCTCTGTGGACGGAGAGATATATATACACACCGTCAGCTATCTGCATGGGATGATGCGCACACACACACTCACACAAACACAGGGCTCATACTGGTGCAGCTCCTGCTTGCAAATTTCAAAACAAAAGCTTAACATAAGTGATCATGATGAATGACACATTAGAAGTATGTAATGTAGTTTCACTTGCTATTTGCGATTAATGTCACACCACTTTCCTTAAGCTTTTGCATCCCTCCAGTGGTGGAAGTACATTTACTCAAGTACTGCACCTAAGTACATATTTTGGGCACTTTAAGGCATGCTTGTATGGCAAATCTTAACCAATATAATTCATTATGACAGATCTCTAATCTCTCTCATCTTGCCAGTATCAACTTTTCCAAATCCCAAATCAGTGGCATCAGTTTCCAGGAGTTACACGTATGATCTGCTGCTTTCTGCAACTCTTCCTCTGCTGTAAACATGATAATGGTAGCATCCATAGAAGCATCATCGCGCATCTCAGGGAGTCTGACATCAAGGTCTTCTGAAATTTTGGAGCAACAGGTTAAATTTTTCCATCATCCCATGTTCAGTAAATGCTCTTAACTCTAATACACCAAACTCTGCCTCTTGATTCACTTCATCTTATCTGCTGTGTTATTCTGTATTGCATGCATAGTATCTGCACTTTTGATCTCCTGCAATTGTCTCATTCCTATTATTATTCTTTTTACAATGTCTCATTTATTTCCTCCTGTGGGGCAATTAAGATCTGAACTGAGCTAACCTGCACACAGGAAGGGAAGAAAGTGATGGACAAAAAAATAAAGAAAATGAGAGAAGGGGAGAAAAAGGTAGAAAAAAATGGGGGATATTAATAGAAGGTAAAGGAGGGGGGAAAGGGAGGATGGGAAAAAATGTTCTAAAAATAATAACTGTATATGTTACAGCTTAATATGAGATCGTGTTACACAGTATATACAGTACACATGGTAATTACTGATTAACAGCAATTAATGAACGAAGTTAATGAGTACACAGATGCCAAATAAGATACTGTAGATGTTTTTATAGGCAGGCCATCATCAGAGATCATGCAAGTCACCACAGGATCATTACAGAAACATGAGGGGATGAATGAATGAGTGAATGAATAGATAGATAGATAGATAGATAGATAGATAGATAGATAGATAGATAGATAGATAGATAGATAGATAGATAGATAGATAGATTTCTTTCTCTATCTCTGTCTAATCTATCGTGAGATAAGGTGTTACGCGGATATTCGTTGACCTGTGTAAAGTGATGCTCCTCCGTTACCAGCCCGCCAACCGCGTCGTTCCTCTGATCTATCGTCGCCACGGTACCGAATAGGTTGTTGTTCCCGCCGCCATGTTCTCGGAGAGTCCCATGCGTCGCGGTGCTTCCGCTGTTCGTCCGTCCGGTCCAAGGCCGCTGTCAGGGTCCGGTGGCATTTGGAGAAGTGTGAACCTCAGCGGCCAGTCCTCCTCTCTGTAACCGCACAGGCTGCAGCGCCGCCACCGAGCGTCAGGCTAGCGATGAGGAGAAAGCCGCACTTCCGTGCAAATTAAGAGCACCGAACAGTGGCGCTTTACTTCCTTGACCTTGCTGTTAAAAATAGCGACAGTACTGTAAGTAGTACAATTGATTTTCATCAGTTTTATCAATTTCACACAATAGACAGACAAACAAGGGGTAAAGGACATGAACAGCACTGTTTAAATCACACAAATAAACTAAAATAAGAAATTAATGACATAACAGTCAAAAGATATATACCTTGAATTGTAGAGACAGCCACAGCTGTAATCAGTGGTTCTCAACCTTTTTGATTATATGTGAAAATAAATTGTAGCTGTTCCACCACAGAGGGATTTTCCTTTCAAAACAATTCAAAATCTTCCACTTGAGTAATTTTAGAGGCCAGAAGAGGTCAAAATTTTTGCTTCCAGTTTCCCTTTAGTCTGTGTTCTCAGTGTAGAATTTATTCATTTCGTTGTTGTTGTTGTTGTTGTTGTTGTTGTTGTTGTTGTTTTCTTCTATTTTGTTTAGTGATTTACGAATTTGAAATTTCTATCAACAGAACACATTAATGACAGCATCAGATACATTTCATCTGGTGTAATTTTACTTCATTTTTAATACAAATAATCAGTGCTTTCTCCTGTATAGAACTTCCATATGCACATTTCTGCTTCCATAGTTGACGTATTACTTGTATTTTTTATTTTGAAAGAAAAGGTTAAACACCTAATATCCGGCTCTCCCCTCCCTAAATCTGTGTAACTTGACGGATTTCTCTGCAGTAGCAAGACACGCAATGTCTCTGCAGAGAAGGAGCGAAGATGAAGATACACAAACCAGAGGGCATCTCTGCTACAACACCAATCTCTCCTCTGTCATGTATTAATGATTGATTTATCAATTTCATCGTCAGTTTCACCACAACTGTCATGCTATTCTAGCAGCACTGTAATATTGTTCATATTTAAATGTGTATCATATTCTAGATCTACAATATATAACTACAACATATAATATATATATTAAAAAAAAAAAAAGTACACAAGATAATACCTTAATGAACCCCAGTTCTCGTGTTACAGCAGTACAAGAAACATTAAGATGTTGGACTGGGACAAAGATCCATTTAAAAAATACAACAGAATAAAATATCACAATCCTTTAGCCACATACTTTGTGCATTGTGCAAATAGTTTGTGCAAATAGATAGGTCATGCTACTGAAGTAATTATGACTCTTTGACGAATGTAACACTCTTTTGTACACAGATCAAAAGAAGTTCCCTGACCGGGAATCGAACCCGGGCCGCGGCGGTGAGAGCGCCGAATCCTAACCACTAGACCACCAGGGACGGCTGTCAAATACATAATCTCTGCTTCTTTTCAATCCAGTGAACATTCATCGTGTCAAAGTTAGTGTTGTCGTCGGTTGGCAACTGAACAATGCCGTCTTCACCATCTCCACACATACTCGTGATTTGGACGTTTGAGAATGAAGTTAACGCTACAGGTAAATTATAGTTTTCGACTTAACTGTCCTTGTCCAACGTGCTCATGTTAGCGGGGTAACTGTTGACCTAGCTAAACCTCGTTTACGTGAGATAGGGCTTACCTTGCAAGCTAACAAGAGCAAAAGCTGCTGTTTTGTGTTGCTTCTCCTGATATTATGTTATTGTTCTTGATGAGTGTTTTGCACTGAGGTTGAGATAATATCGTAACCGACGACAATATTAGCGCTGCCTGAGGAATTGTCCATGTTCATTAAGCCACAAATCGAAAGTAAAGCGTGGGACCTCGTGGCGCAACGGTAGCGCGTCTGACTCCAGATCAGAAGGTTGCGTGTTCAAATCACGTCGGGGTCAGGTGTTGTCTTTTTTTTTTTTTTTTTTATTATTATTATCATTTTTGTAATCCAGCCAATCAGTAGATATTCAGAAAGCCCAAACGATTGCCGATTTTAGTAATATAATACCCTAACAACTAACTGAATAATTTAAACGAACAGAAAATGATAGATATTAAAACAAATACAGAAACAAATAATTAAACGCATAAATGACGTAAACAAGTAATAATAATTAAAACATGTTTTTCAATTGTGTATCAATTGAAATTCAATTGCAGCTTTCACATTCATACTTTAATTAATTCTAAGTGTCTTTATTTGTCAGGTATTGTATGAACCTGTGAGAACCTAAACTTCTGATGTTGTGTCCTCTGCATCCTTGGCCTCATTTGCAAATGTGCTGCAGGTTATTGACTTTGAGGCTTTTTAAAGACAGACCTACATTCTCTGTAACATTCTTCTGTCCTGTTTGTCCCACAAAACCTGGAAACCTACTTTGCTGTCACAGAACTCTGTTTATCAAGCTGTGGTCAGAATGATGGCAGCCTGATCCAGACAGGAAAGTCAGAAAGTTCCAGTGAATGTCCTTAATGCACACCCAAACTGAGGTTTTGTGTTTGCATCAGAGGAAGAGGCACTGCTGTTATCTTAAGATTTAGCAACATTTGAGGAAATAGTCCTGAAGACTGCAGAAATAAAAACTTACCATTTCGTTTTATTATTGTATACATAAGCAAATAAATAAAAGCAAAGCTACAGATTACACTGGAAACAGATCTAAATGCTTTCACACAAAAGTTACAAACAGAAACACTATTCCATTTAAAAAAAAAAAAAAAACTTTTAATAATGCTCAACCAAAAAATTCAGCTTTCACATAGTTTCTTTTTCATGCGATGTAAATATGAATACTAGCAGCCGATAGCAAAGTAGAGCTCTCTCTCATTGGTTTGCACTACTGCTTGTATTGTCCACAACAAATAAAGGAAGAAAAAAGCTCTCAAAAGGCGATTTCATTGCAACTTTTAAGACATACGTTGCGTCCCCATGCTAGCTGTTGGAGCTGGAGCGTGACTTGTGGATGCTGACTTTCTTGCGGGTGTTGTCGCTGCAGCGCTCCAGGATGAGCTCCGGGCTGGGCCGTGGAGGGATGACCGGAGCCTCCTTCCTCAGCTCGCTCTCAGAGCTGGAGCCAGACTGCTCTGGAATGTTTTCTGGTGGATACAAAGAGCAAAACCGTGGTGGGTGATAATGGCATACTAAATGAAGGCTAAAGTGTAGAGTAATATCTTTGCCAATGTAAGTAATGAGGTGATTGTTTTCATGGAAATATAACAGATGATTTCTTAGCAGTTGAATCATCATCTGGATAGGAACATTAACTTGCCACAGATGTGATAAATTGCCCTGGAAACATGTCAGTACGATCATGGCTTCATTACCCTGGTTCTTCCTCTCCCTCAGCGGTGACTTTTCGGCACTCTTGGAGCTTCTGCGTGGCTCGGCTCGGCGGCCGCCCTTCTGCTGGAGGTATCGACGGCTGTTCCTGCGGTAGGCCTCCTGGCTGAGCCGCTGGCGGGACTTGTTGTGGATGCTCTTGGCATTGCGGATGGTGGATCTGAGACCGGAAAAGAACACACAGAGTTGAACTGTTAAATGTTGTGTAGTAAATAGTTTAAGTGCTTCCAAATCCCAGAATCTCCTCCAACTATTGAGTTTCAAAATACTGACAGTGAGATGTAAAAGATTAAAATGACAGGCTAACATGCAAACAGTGAAATGCTAACATGCTGAATCTTACATGTGTAGAAGCATGATGGCTGAACTCATGTTAGGACGTGCTTACTATTAGCATGATAAATGCTAACTGTGCAGGTTAGCATTATGATATTAGGATGTTGATGATTCAGTTACATTCGGTTACTTTCCTGAAATGTGCATGAGCTCTTTACAAAGTACAGCTGCCTTTCAGTCATACATTATATATTTTCTGCTGAAACCTTTGAAATGATGGTTTTTACTTTTGTACCTGCGAGGTGGTGGTTTCTTTCCCTGCACGTTCGCCCTCTCTGCTTCATATTTCTCTCTCTTGCCGGCCTTGTGCAGGAACATGGAGGGGAAATGACCGGTCTCATCTCCTTTCCTGTACAAAGCAACATGTACAAGTCAAAATTAAGTATACAGAACAACTAACCAGTACAAAAGTATGAGAAGATGAAATGGTGATAGCTTATAATGAACTGTAGCATACAGATGGCAGTGCCAGGCCGCCGATCCGGCACTTTGGTTCGGAGTGAAATATCTTGACAAATATTCATCATCCCCAAAGAATAAATGCTTGAGTCTCTGGTGAGACTTTGACCTTTCTCATCTCTCTCTAACGTCAGCAGCACGTCATGGTTTTAACTCGCCCACAGCTTCAGTTCATGCTTGAATACCTCTGAAACTTCCCGTCAGCCTCAGGTGTCATCATGCCATTAGATGTTATTTGTAGCATAAACACACAGATATAAACTTGTTGACTTTGTGCAACTTTGTATTGTTTCTTTATTTACCCACATATGTCATCTTTTTGTGTTCATCTGATGAATCTGAGTCCAGTATTCTCTCTTTTAGCTCTGTTTCTTTTATCTTTCTTCTATAAAACTACAAATTCTAACCTTTTTAATGTGTCTGTAGATCATACCTGATGACCCACCAGCCGTCCAGCAGCTTGTGAATGACCTCGACGGTTTCTCCAAGCTCCAGAGAGATCTCGTCCTCCTGCTCCCCCTTGTAGGCTTTGATGGTGACGTGCAGCTCTCCTGCAGGGACACAAAGCACAATGACTGACAGGAGAAGACTGAAAGGCGTTTACGTAATTTAGAAAACAATGTTAACAGCTTGCCTTCGTAGTTTGGTTCAGGGTCCTCGGCCTCCTCAGGTCCGTCCAGAGGCTCCAAGTAGGACGCAGGGACCCATCCTCCTTTAGACTCACATTGGCAGAACCACCAACCTGAACACAACAGCAGGACCACCACAGCTCAAAACCTGCTCTTATTTATTAGTGTTTTTTTATTGATTGGGTTTAACCCCGTCAGTCCCAGCAGAACACGGGCAGCCTGCCCGCCCTCAGTCAACATATCGATCGTCCTGATCCTCATGAAAAAATCAACTATCACACTTGGTGGTAACATTGTTTTTGCATGTTGTTAAAGTGATCCAAGCAACATTTGAGCATCCGTTCTTATGTTAAAATACAATCCCATCACTTAGAGTAAAAAGGTTGACAAAAAAGGCTTTATGTTGTAATAAATGTCTCCGCTGGCAATGTTTGAATGTGTTCTCACCATTCTGATTTTTCTCCACAATTTCCACCAGGTCTCCGGTGCGCAGATTGATCTCATGTTTGGACGTCTTGGTGAAGTCTGCAATCACTCTGTAGGTGTCCAATATGATGGGGCCAGAAATCTCTGAGAGATGAAACACAACAACCTCCTTCAATTTCAGGAAACACCTGCAGTTTTTACAGGAAACTGATGCGAACAAATGAATTTCAGAATGAATGTAGTTTCCAATCTGTGACCATATGAGAGCAAAGTGAGGCAGTATAGAGATTCAGAAACAAACAAAGAATATGAGAAAAAGAAAAGACCTTTAGATTCTTTTCAGTATTGATTTCCAAAAAACAAAAAATGAACAAAGCTGTACTTTTAAGCATGTAGTGAATTTAGTAAAGAGGCTCTTACCAGATGCGTTGCCTCTGGCCAACTCCCTGGACACCACAAACGTCTCATTTCTTTTCAGTCTGAAGAGGAAATCATCATTTTCTTTTGTTTTTGAAACTTGCCATTTCTTTTTCTTGTTAATTTGACTGATTAGATTTGCAGTGAAATATGTTCCAACTCAGCTCTACTATCTAATAAGTCAGCTGCAGTGGAAACAGATGTGAGTGATATACTGACGTGTTTGGCGCAGGCGGGTTCTCGTCCTCTGGTCGAACCTTGAAGAAGTTGGCGAGGTGTTTGCAGCGGGAGATGTGAGGCGGCAGGTTGATGAGCGAGCGGCAGTACTCCGCCAAAGTGCTCTGCCTGGTTTCTGTCGACTTCTCGCTGTCCAGCCACCGCGGCGCTGAGGACACAAGCAAACACATCAGTGGAGGCCAGTCACAGGTAAAAAATCACTGGGTTTCCCAGTGATGCTATTTTCAGACTGTGCATGCAGGAACCATAACTAAAGAAATCTAAAGGTGACCGTGTGATGGATGCACACATTACATGAGATAACACTTTCTAAGTAAAATGAGAGAAATTATAGAGAAAGAGAAAAACCAAAGGTTTTTTGATGCTTTAAATATGATGGGGTTTTTTTTCCAGTGGAGTTTTGAAGACATATCTATATTGTTCTAAAAGAAGTGGCCTCTCTGTGATTACCAGCGAACTGATATTAAGAAGTATGACAGAAAAGTAAATGAAAACCCTTTAAAGAACTGGAAGAAATTGAATGAAGGTCTGAAAATTGATTAAAACATTTTGGAAACCGTCAGAAAGGCTTTTAGGTCGAAACTGATATTCCTGTATATTGAAAGTTGATCAATTTAAGTTCCTAAACAACATCGCAAATGAGTCATAGCTGCTTGAACTGGTTCCCGTTTTCATGAATTTCTTCTGAATTGAATTCCTTTGTTATGATAAGATGGCAACGCAACATCATCATGTTACAATAGACAAATATTTTCAAACGCCTGTGATTTATGGTCAGAAAATGTCCAGAGGTTCATGGTTCATGAAATACATCCACTAATTTGCAAACTTTGTTTTGTGTTTTATTTTACTCATACAAAATAACCCTATGCATTGATCTGCAGAGGATTGAGATTTCTTTGAGATTTCTGCCTTTTTAGAATTTCTTCTCCAGCTTGAATAAGCTTTGCTCTGCCTTCACATGTGACCTTCACAAGGTGGAAATTTCCAGACCTGTGTCGGAAGGCTGCTGTTGCATCAGGATTGAGGCTTTGTCTTCTCTTTTTCTATATTGTAAGAAGTTTTGTTTTGTAATTAAGGTTTCACAAGGGGATTGTGCGCAGTTCTGTTTTCATGAAAACTGGCCCTGAACGTCGGAACAGGAACAGAAATTTTTTCTGGTAAAACGCACAAAACTGCTTAATGTCAAATGTCAGTGACACCTGGCTCTAATTAAAAAAACTGAAAGCAAGAGGTGGCATCAAACTGCAGTTCCTCTGACGGACACAAGAATTACAAAGGCTTAAAATAGCCTCAGGCACTGGTTTCACTTCTTCTAATGTGTCAAATCATTTTGAGTTCATGTTCAGGTTGTGTGTCGAGTTCCCAACAGTTTTATCTTTGCTCTGCACCATCTTAAAGGAAAAGTTCAGCATAATCAGACATGCGTTAATGTTTTTCTTTATGTCAGTGAGATGAGAAGAGCTGGCGTTAAGATGCTGTTAACTTAGCTTAGCTTAAAGACTGGAAACGAGGAAAACATGGAGCCTGGCTCTGTCCAGCTCAATAATTAACACGTGAATTAACACGTGTTTGTTTAACTTGAGCACATACAGAAATGTAAAAATGACAATTTGTGGTTTTAGGAAGAATTATGTCCTGGAACTATTTATGGATGAACAGCAGCGCGCCCAGTTCATTTGCGACTACAGCACATTTTGCCAGATGTGGTTGGTGGGCACAGGTGTTGGTGTTTGCACAGAGATGATGATCGTAAACCAAGCTGTCATCCACTGAGGCCGCCGGTCATTGATCAAGAAATTGTCCCAGCAGTGAACTTTAAATTTGCCAGATATTAAGAGTTAGCATGATAGCAAACTAACCTTGTTTCCTTGTTCTTTTCCTGTTTTGTAAATTTGTAAATTGCTGCTCACAGCTACTAAAACTCTTTGAAAATGTTGACATTGATTTCTGCATTATTGCAGTTTGCTCAGTTGCTTCATCAAATGTAAAAAAGAGAAGTAGAAAATATGTTTGCTAACCACAGGTGCTTCCTGAAAGAGCATGACTGCATGCAGAAGAGCTTGAATATCATCCTAAGCAGAATATCATCCTTAAAAAGACTAAATACTGAAATGAGAGTTGAGCAGCCCTGGTGGCAGGAGAGCATGTACTGTGACACAAACCGTTAGTCTTTTACAAGCAAGCAGCAGGAATATGGAGAAAATTCATTTTGTTTTTTTACCTGGTAACGAAGGGATGATTCTGTCCCTCTTTTCTATCTGACCAGACTCGATGGGAAACATCTCCTTCAGCGATTTCTGTCACCGAAACAAAAACATTTCTGAACCCACATTCAAAAATTGCATTTCTGTCTGCATTGCTTCAGACCTTTGGTTCATTTCACTCTAGATGGTTGATTATTTTTTACACTGAGCTGCACAGAGATTTTATTTTGTAGTGTACAGGGACTCACATGGAAGGTGTGGATCTCAGGATACGTCCTGTAGATCAGCTTCTCCGAGAGGTCGCTCCATTTCACCATCAGCATGTACACCTGCACAAACAGACAGTACAACAGATGATGTTCTGCTCTGTTCTCTGTGAAGACTCGATTCTTGATTCAAGCTTCTCTGAGTCTGAACTTTGGCTTAGTGCCATTGGTTATTTTCTAGAACAGTCTCTAGATGTATAGATTTTGAGAGGATTTGAAGCCTCTGTAGCAGGATTTGGGTTTGTAGAGTAAATGCTTTGAGCCTTACGTAGTGCTGACTTGGGAAGAGGCGTTTCTCGAAGCCCAACAGCTCCACGTGCCTGACGTAGGTCTCCTCCATGCTGAGATACACCGAACTGATGAAATCCAACTGAGATAAAACACAACAGACACGAAGCTTATATAGTGTGTGCGTGTCTGTGTACAGCGTATCATCAGCTTACCACAAGAGTCAGTTCCTCTTTCTGTGTCTTTGAAAGTCATAGAACATCACAGAGAAAAGAAACAATGAACTACTGTTGCTTTCACTTATATAAAACAATACTGATAATAATATTGATAATCGTGCCATTAACATATAGATAATAACTTTAGAGTTGAATAATAAAAGCAACTGTCAGAATCAGAGTTGCAGCAGCAGATAAAGTCACAGTACAATATTTTCCTCTGAAATGTGATCAAGTACACTTATAAAGTGAAGCTGAACTGATGGTTATTTTATTGATCAGTCAATTGTTTGGTCGACAGCATGTCTGAAAATAGGGAAGGAGCAAA
Organism: Chaetodon trifascialis; assembly: GCF_039877785.1. NCBI lineage: Eukaryota > Metazoa > Chordata > Actinopteri > Chaetodontiformes > Chaetodontidae > Chaetodon > Chaetodon trifascialis. The sequence goes on along the minus strand of NC_092071.1, from coordinate 5,070,643 downwards.
GAAGGATACGGTCACAGGTCACTTCAGCCCTGTAAATATTCTCTGGGTTGTTTGTTCACGTGAAACATGGACGACGAGCATTCAAGCATGCGTTTCTTGTTTCGGTACAACTTTCAGTCAAATACAAACACTGCATTTGGAAAAGGAGAAGTCATTATTTTAGCAAAGTGCCTTCACCTTGTTGAGTTCTGTATCACACTAGTACACTCACATCACTGTCATACTCCTCTGTCGGTCGATAGCTTAGTGAAAACAGAGTGACTGTTTCAGTCCACACTGAAATATCTCAACAACTACGAGAGGGATTTTCATTAAACATTGTACAAACATCGTGGTCCCGAGAGGATGAACCCTACTGACTTTGATGATTCACTCATTTTTCATGTGACACTATCATCAGACCAAGGGCTTGATATGTCCAATAGCTTATGACCGGATATCAGCAAAACTTCTTACATTGCCGTCAGCCTCAGCTGTACTTTGTGTTTAGTGCTAATTACCGAATGTTAGCATGCTAACATGGTAAACATTATGGCTGCTACACATACGATATTCAACACGATACTCAAAAATTGCATTTAGGGCTTACATTGTCCCCTAATGAAGGACACGTGGGAATCACTTTAGTTTTTGTCAAATCAGAGTGAAATGAATTTTTTCGACCAACCATTATCTGTTATGAATACCAGTTATTTAATCAGTTTTTATTAGCTGCTGTACCAGCAGTGAAAACCAGACTTGGCAGCCACTCAGGACCAAACATCGTCTAAAGTTGTCTGTAGTTGCTGTTCATCGTTCTTGTGTTGGATGGATGATATGCTGTGTACTTTACATTACCTGTACTGCTGTAATTACACAGCGTCCTTCAGAGGCATTGCTGATGTAGAGCTCAGCAAGTCTGCATATATAATGTTCCCTCAGCTCAGAATCTATATCACTCATGGAGAATAGAGAATGAATAATAAATAAGAATAGATAAATAATTAAAAGGTGAGGTCAGGAAATGTCATGGAATAAGTACTTTTATGACTAATACTTGTAGTGCATTTAATTACATACACTTATGTAATTTTGATTATGTAGGATTTAGAGGATGTAGAGCTTGTACATGATTAGAGTTTTTCTACTTTTAGTAGTAGTTTTAAGGATCTGAGTATTTCTTCCACCAACCCCAGTACTCCCTGGTCAGAAGCTGTACCAGCAGCAGTAATAGTAAAAGTACTAGTAGTTGCATCTTTAACTGACTCAGAAGAAGTAAATGGTCAAATTTAAAGAAATCGTGCAATTGAAGAGTTCCCCTCTCAACTGTTTCTCAGTCTAAAGGGGAATCACATCCTTCCACACACACACACACACACACACACACACACACACACACACACACACACACACACACACACACACACACACACACACACACACACACACACACACACACAAAACATGTATTTTATTTCTGTGGCAACCCTTCTGTTGTGTCACTCATGTGGGCTTTCAGAGGGGCTTTCAGCTCCGACTTGTGATTTCCAAAACTTTTGCAACAGGCAAAGAGGAACAAAAACAGCATAAAAGGAGGGCTCGCAAACAAAGCCACATGGGTATACTTCCTCCAGTGAGGTCACGAAGGAAAAAGATTTGAGTCTGCATTTAGATTTGTTTTGTTCAGATGAAATCTTGACGTGGTCACCAGTGCTGATGACTAACAGATGAGACATTTTTTATTTATTTTTATTTTTTTTAAATACCGAAAGAGCAAGTGATCCAGAAATAATCTGATAGATGATGAACAAAGACACCAAATCATTTTGTTTTGCAGTGAAGGTGTTACTATTTGCAGAAAGCACATGATTTCCTTGACATGAGACATTCGGAGTCACATTACTGCATCTGATGACTCAAAACACGTATTACTACATCTTACTACACGTTAGCCACGTGTGTGTGTTTTGTGTGTGTATGTATTATTGCAAAGTATTATTTTCATAACCTTAATGCATGTTTTTATGTGAAATCGTGATCTACAACCTAAGTAGTAAATGCAGTGGCGTAACAAGCACAAACGTCCCTCTCAGATGGAGTGAAGTAGAAGTAGAAATAAAATGGAAGTACTCATGTAGGTACTAGTACCTCAAAATTATACTTAGGTACAGTACTTGTGTAAGTGGACATGTGCTAAGCTAACATGGAGAGTGTTTCAGTCAGCTCACAGCCACATCATGCAAAAACATGCAAAAATTATAGCTTCATATGTTAAAACAAATCATAGACCAGACGACACAGAGACAATGGTCACATTAAAATACAACTTCATTATAATTATTGATTCTTTACTTAATCAAAAAGCTGCAGTATTAGCATATTGCTACTTATATTTTTGACAAACATTTTCCTGCTGACGTCTTTATTTTTACATGTTAATATTTTCAAAGCAGGATTTCCTTCATAGTGTATTTCTGTACTGATAATATCAGTAGAGCAAGAGAGATAGATCAAGAGAGATACATAAAACACACGTTACATCGTAGACATATTCCATTAATAGCTGTATTTAAAGAAAATGTTATGAAAACCGTTAGCAGTTTCCGTAGTGTAGTGGTTATCACGTTCGCCTCACACGCGAAAGGTCCCCGGTTCGAAACCGGGCGGAAACATTATCTTTTTTTCGTCCTTGCTTGAGTCTAGATCACATGCGTGAAAAGATCAAATGTGTTACTTAACGGTAAACAATACAATGATTTCGAGGGTGATTCATTTTTTTCAGAGATATGTGCGTGTGCACAGTGTTGAGACAGAGACATACATTGATCTCATGAAGTACATATACAGTAGGCCTATCTCACATAATTCTCACGTTAATTCTGATGAATGAAAGTAACCTTTTCTTTGTTTTATATATGATATTTAAGAAAATAAGCACCACTTCTGTAATTCCTGTCAGGTCTCATTTCAAACCCTCATGTCAGTATTTTACTCCTATACCACTCAAGCTTTCACTGCTTAGTTGATACCATTAACTACATTTGACTGACATCTAGTGGTGAAGGCTGTGTACTACGTTACATCGCCTCGACGGGGCAGCTTTCATTTTTGCTCTTTATGGCGCAAAGTGACCCACTGACTGAACCCTGATTTTCCCATTATTTTCCTCTTTTTAGAAGCTTTAAAGCAACAAATCTATTTAGAACGACAGCATCACATCCAAAACACATTATCAGCTTGTTAATGGTGCATTTTATTTGAATACTTAGGACTCTTTGAGGTATTCTGGCCCAAAATGCTGCACTTTTTATGCCGGTGAAGAAAATATCCTGGGTAGGTTTGTGAGACATATGTTCATATATACACAATCCGAAATAGTTTGGGTTTTCTCCGGGGTCTTATTTCTGTGAGGGCTTTCAGAGGCACTTGGCTGTACAGCATGTCTTTAGAAAGGAGGCAACCAGAGGATGAAAAGATGATATGGGGTATGTATACTCACATACGTACTGTAACAGAGTATTTTTACAGTCTGGTATTAATACGTTTACTGAATGATTCATATGAATACCTGAACCATTCAAATCTGTGCTAACGTTTCTCGTTTGACCTTTAATGTTTAACTTCTCACACAGGAAAGGTTAACGGTCACTTGTACTACGCACACTCAGTCCGCCTCAGAAGACAACCAATCGTTTACGAGCAACAGCTCCACTTATTAGCATCGAAGGAATCTATATGAACTGTTCGAGCTGCCGCTAAACATATCGTCGACTGACTACAGAAGGCTGAACAATGCCCGAACCACCAAAAGCAGCGAAGAAAGGCTCCAAGAAGGCCGTTTCGAAAAGCGCCACGAAATCTGGCAAGAAAAGAAAGCGATCCAGGAAGGAGAGCTATGCCATCTACGTCTACAAGGTCCTTAAGCAGGTCCACCCCGATACCGGTATCTCCTCTAAGGCCATGGGCATCATGAATTCCTTCGTCAGTGATATCTTCGAGCGCATCGCCGGTGAGGCCTCTCGTCTGGCTCACTACAACAAGCGCTCCACCATCACCTCCAGAGAGATCCAGACCGCCGTCCGCCTGCTGCTGCCTGGTGAGCTGGCCAAACACGCCGTGTCTGAGGGCACCAAGGCCGTCACCAAGTACACCAGCTCCAAGTAAACCTGCCTCAGCGCAACCAACCCAAAGGTCCTTTTCAGGACCACCCACCACTGCAACTGAGAGCACGGTTCTTGAGAAATGATGTTATTTGTTTTTATGTTGGAATTTTTAAATCATAAAAGATATAGTTTAGTTAACTTTTCACTGCATGGATCCATACATTACAAATGTCTCCACGACCTAGAAGTCTTGTATTTGTGATGGGAAATCCGATTCTCGTAAAAGAGTCGGTTGTTTCGCTCCTGATCTTTTTTTTTGTTGTTGTTGCTTAATTTACTACCAATATAACAAACTAATCCTCAAATGTTACTGCTTTTCCTGCGGTCACTCATTTTCTCACCTTTCCAGCGTGTTGGCTCAATCTCTCTTTGTCTGTGTGTGCGCGTGCGCCGTGTCTGTCACCCCGCCCCTCCCCTCCTGCTCGGAGCATGCACATAGGCCACCACACACCATGAAATGACCAATCACGTGCGGCTTGAGCAGAAAAAACGCCGAGGAAAAAACAAAGCGGCTCCCTGCGGTTCCTAGGCAGGAGGCTTCGATCGCTCACTTAAGAGCCGGTTCTAAGAGCCGTTTCGTTCTCGACCGACACATCACTATCATGTATATTACTCTCCTGAGCAGCAACATTTACACTGGATCTTAAATACGAATCAATTGGTTCATTAAGTCATTCTCTGCTTCATGTCAAACGAATGCATAATGTTGAGTGTATTTAACGTTTCTCAAGGCACAATCATGCCCTGGTGAACAAGGATCCCCTTAAATTTTAAAATGACTTCCCACATCATTTTTGGGTATATATTGGCAAAATTCATAACCAAGTAGGATTCATCTGACCTCAACATTCAATGAAAATGTATCAATGAGGGGTGAAATGCAGATGAGGTGCTGCATAGAAATACATTAAAAAGGAATAGCTGACAGTTTCTACTGTACCTTCACTTACTTAACCAGGCATATTTGAACATTTATGCTCCTTTTTGATAAACATTTATGTGACTGAGAAAACATTAATAAAAACATGGCCTCGGTCAGATCATTTATGGACTGCTGAAAGAAAAGATGCAGTCCGGGTGAAAAAGTTATTATTGTATATTAAACTGTGGAAAACCAGCTGTACCATGGTCATCAAATAGACTTATCGACAGTGGTCATGAAACGTGCTCATTGACCTCAAAGAGACCAGACCGTTAGTTATTAATCACAACCTGTTCTGAGAGACCTACACAGGCCATATCTTATAGATCCAATCTTACTTCGCCCTGATGTCTCTGATAGCCTTCGAGAGTGAAGCCAATACTCATAGAATCCAGTGTTACGTTTTTTATTTTTTTCAGGTCAATCTGCGGGACATGTTTTATTCTGAAAATCCCGTACAGTACAAAGCGGAAGCGTTGGAAACATCACAGCTGATTGGGCAATCATAGTTACGTTCCTCTGTCCAATGAACGAGGAGCTGGGAGGAAATATAAGTCACGATTCAACAACAGGTTTGTCTAAAACTGATTGAAAATGTCTGGCCGTGGTAAAGGTGTCGGGAAAGCGAGAGCAAAGGCAAAAAGCCGGTCTTCCAGAGCCGGGCTTCAGTTCCCGGTCGGTCGTGTCCACAGGCTGCTGAGGAAAGGCTACTATGCTGAACGTGTCGGTGCTGGAGCTCCGGTGTACCTGGCAGCGGTGCTGGAGTACCTGACCGCTGAGATTCTGGAGTTGGCAGGAAACGCTGCCCGCGACAACAAGAAGACCAGAATCATCCCCCGCCACCTCCAGCTGGCTGTCCGCAACGACGAGGAGCTTAATAAGCTGTTGGGCGGAGTGACCATCGCTCAGGGAGGTGTGCTGCCCAACATCCAGGCTGTTCTGCTGCCCAAGAAGACCGAGAAAGTCCAGAAGAAGTAGAATCCTGTCAGAAACAGCAAAACAAAAGGCTCTTTTAAGAGCCTCCCACTTCCTCTGAAAGCGCATTATTCATTTATTGTTTTCGTACAACTTACTGCAATCAAAATTTAAAAATGTTGCTGCAGCAGTAATAGATGCAGCAGTTCAATGAAACATTGAGAAGAGCAGCAATAGCATGCGACACAAACATTACTAAAACTAAAATTGCATGTTTAACAACTCGCTAATTTAATTACATCAGGAATATTTAGTCGTTACATATATATATGCCACTGCACTGAGCTGTAATGCAATTTATTATTTGAGTGTAAATCAATAAATGATGCAATAGGATCAGTCTGTGTACACACACTTCGCAAGTATGTAGTGCAAAAAAAGTCATTAATGCATTAATGGCGGTACAATAAGTCTACATTTCTTCATATAAGACAAATATCGACAACTGTGATAGAGACTTTGTTTGTATTAGAGGTACATATAGTGAATTTGTGCTGCTGACATTATTTTTAAGAGTGATAATGTTGTTTCCCACCTAAATTATAGTAGTTTTCTTATGGACAACTTGCTCTCTCCGTGTTTGTGTTTGGCTCTTAAAAGAGCCGTTTTTTGTTTTATAGGGAGACCAGAGATCAGTTTAAGCCCTCTCTCCACGGATGCGGCGGGCCAGCTGGATGTCTTTGGGCATGATGGTGACCCTCTTGGCGTGGATGGCGCACAGGTTAGTGTCCTCAAAGAGACCGACCAGGTAAGCCTCGCTGGACTCCTGCAGCGCCATAACGGCCGAGCTCTGGAAGCGCAGATCTGTCTTGAAGTCCTGGGCGATCTCTCTCACCAGGCGCTGGAAGGGCAGCTTACGGATCAGCAGCTCGGTGGATTTCTGATAGCGACGAATCTCCCTCAGGGCCACTGTGCCGGGCCTGTAGCGGTGAGGCTTCTTCACTCCACCGGTGGCTGGGGCGCTCTTACGAGCAGCTTTGGTGGCCAGCTGCTTCCTGGGAGCCTTTCCTCCGGTGGATTTACGGGCAGTTTGCTTGGTTCTTGCCATTGTGGCTGAGTTTCTTTCGCTGTTTTCAAAGCTGAAGAAATGATACTTTTCAGCCGCGAACACCGGCATTATAAAGAAACTGCCGCTGTGACGTCACGCAGATTGGGCCAGACCGAGAGGAGCGCGCGCTGAAGCTGATCATCTATTGGATAAAAAAGAAAATTCAAACTAACCACTCCTCCGCAGGGGCTGTCTGAAAAGAGATCAATCTATCACATCTGACTGATGAGAAAGAAATGTATTGAAACACTGACCCTGAGAACACGTGTTTACATTTTACACACTCTCAAATATAAATCCTGCACAATACACACTGTCTGTGGGTACTTCAACATTTAATTCAATGTTTATTCCTTTGCATTTTTAAACATTACGGAAACACTTGACATGTTGTAAGAGTACATCATTGTTGTTTTTTATGTACATTATATTTATATATGAACTCTTTCTTTCCTATCCTTTTATTATGTTGCATTTCATGTTTATATCTATTCTTTTTTCACAAACTTATCACAATTATGCATTTATAAAACTCATTTTTTTTAAGTCTCCAGTTATGGAAGTAATTTGTTACCATTGAATTTCAAAATAAAATCAAGTTGCAATTTGATTCTGTTTTGATTATTTCTTCAAGAAAATACTGTATGGAACAGCTTTTACACACTTAAATATAGTCTTTAATTAATCATTAGAAGTACTCAGAGCTTTCTCAGAGGCATGCAGACCCGGGTTGCGTCTCCTTGCCCCTCAGTGGGATTTTGTTAGAGTTACATACTTTACTCTCATGTCCTTATAAGTTACATACACATGGTCACACAACTAACATGCCCTCCAGTAACCTTAAGCTACACACACATAGCCACATGGGCAATATGACCTTTAGTAACCTCAGAAAACACAGAAACAAAACTTAACATACCTCGTGTCAGGTAACACATAATTTACATATAGAGGAGGATCTCGCCATCTTCCCTTTCAGGGCGCTGTCTCCTGTGGATTGGATGGGTCGTGTGCCAAGAGGCTGGGACCAGCCTGTGCACCAAGAGGGGAGCGCTAAAGTCTAAACCATGGTGACTCCACACCTGTTTTGACCAATCAGATAGCTGCACATTTCTTTTTGAAACTCTGTGTAACCGTCAGTCAGGCATTCTCATTGCAGACTGCGATTTCCCAGAAGACTGAGATCCATGTGCATGTTCTCTATTTCATCAGTGTGTTTATAAATCCCTTTAGCTGAAGAGAATATCTCCTGACCTCTTTTCTGCAAAAATGACCACGCTCACAATTTAATGCAGGCTCCCAGTGCGTGTTTGTGCATTACAGGGAGCATTCTTTGGGTTTTCCTCTGCCTGCACAGTACGTGTCATACTGACTGTGTGAGATGTATATACGCACATTATATGCAAATTATGAAAATACTAAATGTCATAAAAACACCACTGCAGATAACAAATGCTGTTGCCAACATTCTCATGAGAAAATTACTAATGTCATATGTTGTATTGCACTTGAGAAATACTGTTGCACAGAAAGGACATTGAATTTCATGAGTCTATGTATTATGTACTATATGTACAGTTTCTAAAAATCATCACCATCTCCATCGTCTTGCTGGCATTTATGTGCAGGTGGTTCAGTCCACACCAGTCTACAAAGCTGGCTATGACCTCCCTGTACTCCAGTTTTTTCCCCTGTGATAAACTTCCAACAGTGGCTGTATCATTGGAGAACTGTAGGTGTTGTGAAGAGGACTGCACAACACTTCCCAGTCAGTGGTTTCAAAGCACCCTCAGTGCCACGCTGGACTCCTCTGACCATCTACTCACATACCTGATGGTTGTGGTTGTTTATTCATCAAAGGTATGTATGCAGGCACCAGATGGACCTGATTGTGATCAGAACGGCCCAGCGGGGGGAGGGGGAAGGAGCTTGAGGCCTCCTTTTTATCTGCATACAGAAAGTCCAGTGTTGTGTTAGCTTTGAAGCTCAGTTCTTTATTGGAAGCTCAAGAACGGTCCGGAGAAGTCTCCAGTTCACAGTCAAAGTATTTATTGTAGGTCACAGGTAAAGCAATGCAGCGCTGGACTCAGACTGACAGAGCTCCCTCAGGATCTCAGCCAGAATGAGTACCGTTCACAGACAATCGTTCACATTTAAGGAGTTGGGATTGACCAGCCCAGTACATTAATCAGTTCAGGACATTCTAGACATCTTCAAGAACTAACCACTAAACATGTGATAATAAGTAAAGCATATGTGTGTATGTGTGTTGTGTCCGGCGTGAGGATAATATTGCAGACATCGTAAATAAGGAGTAGAGGTGCCATGGACATCTTGTTTGCCACTACTGATTGTCTCTGGGGATATGATATGTATGACTCAGGGCTAAGAGTCAGGCCTTCTATCACAGTGACAAGATGTTTTCGTATGCCAGAGTACAAAACAAGATGTTAGAGTGTTTAAACAAGATATTCTCCGCAACAGTTGTATTGTCTCTGGTGTGGTAATTAATATACTGGGTGAAAGTCTGGAACCCTGCCTGTCCAGAATTCAATCAGTGTAGTTTCCATGTTCTTTCCATTGGGCATCTCTGTCTTGAGATTTTTGAGGAAGCGTCACAGAGACACTTCTTCTTCTTCTTTTTTCCCCTCCGGAATATTTTTCCCTGTGGATGAAAACATCTGGGTTTTAGCCCTAGTCCAAGTTCAATTCAAACTGCTAACAATACCACAGAAACATAATATTTTACACATGTTTTTCTAAAGGTCTGTCGAGTAGCTCTGCAACAGTCCATCAGGAGGTGCTGCTGTGTTTCATCATGATAACAGTAAACAACAACCCGAACAGGAAGTCTGTCAGCAGAAACAAGCCACCAAGCGCCTGCAATGCTCTCTGAGAGGATTTTGTTTTTCTATATTTTTATCACCTCAGTACGCTCTATTTCACGCAGTTTTTGTATTTAATTAACCCACCATAGATCCACCATGTGAAATCATTTATCTTTTTAAAAATCGGTTTTCTAGGTGGACCACGCCAGCTTTATTATAAATGCTGGTATTGTGTGACAAAGTCTCTGTACATGAGTTTTTAATCAGGACCATGTCTGGCTCTCCCTCTCCTCTTTTTCCACATGGAGCTGTCATCAAACCAGGGAGCAGATACATTTTTCATTTTAAACCCTGTCTTATATCTCTATTTGCACTGAATTATTTGGTTGTAAATTGCGAACGGAAGCAGTCCTTGTTTTTTGAATTTCATCTGCTTCACGAAACACCAGAAATCTGCACAATCAGTTGAAACTGGATGTGTCTTTACAAAGAGAGCAAGGCACTTCTTTCACTGCAGACTGCTGTTGGTTGTTATCGATGGTGGATGTCACATAGAAGATCCTAACTGGTCAACATTCTGCGATGGTCTCTCCTGCCTTTCCAATGCATTTTGCACCCTAGCTTGACCTTGACCTTTCACTGTCTCTTTTAACATCATTGTCCTCATTCTCATTCTGAGGCTCATTCTCACCTTTATTCACTTTCGCTTTTCAGCATTGCCAGCAGCTCTTTGTCTTCCTCGTCACTAAATTGTAATTCATTCATGTAATTCAGATTCTTCTTTGAAGAGCTGGAAATAATGTCATTTTCATCCTGTAAATGGAAGAGAGGTGTTAATTATAAACACACTCTCTGCAGAGAGGACTCACAAATTGCACCGTCCTGGTAGACTATACTGTGGAACAGCCTGAACTTTATTACAACTAATATTATCAAATGTATCCAGGTTAATTTGTTGAAAAGAAAATTATAGTGACTGTTATGAACAGTATATAAATCTAAACACAACCCACATCAAAAAGTATGGTGTTAATTCAAGGCTAGTGGCTACATTTGCATTTTCATGAATTTGCATTCCTTAATTATCAAAAGTACAATTAACAGTTTAAAGATGAAACTTTAATCACTGATCCCATATGGCCTAAACTGATGCCATGTGATAATTTATAATACCACTATCAGTGTTCTTGGGTCTCTGCCTCTTTCTTTTAAAGTATTAAAATTAAAATGTTACCTTGAGTCAACAGCGTATCATAGCGGGCTGAGCCAGGATCAGAACCTGCACTGATTACATTATCTGAGTAAATACAGCTCTATACAGCTCTAATGTCCATGTGTAGGCCAACTGTTAAATGATTAGTAAGGTGGGTGCCTTCTCAATCTGCGTATGTGGGTTTATATGTAAATATTTGTCATTGCAACCGATCACCTTTAAGCAATTTCTTCAGTTTTAATTATCATTCTCATTCTCCTATCGTTCTCCTAAAACCAGATCTGCTGACCTTTTTTAACCCTACTTTATTATAAAACCAAACATGGCTGGCATTATCACGTTGTTCTGTATGTACTGCATCACTCAGTGCGCTTTCTTCTATTTTCTTTTATATTGATTTTTTTTCTTTTCAACAGTCTGTTGATTTGTATGTTGTCATATCCCCAGACAGCTAGCCATTCTCTAATACACGTATGCATAATAAGATCTGTTATCGTAATCTGTTATATTTTATTTTGAAATCCTATTCGGCATGGGGCGGAAGTATTATTGTTAATTCAGGAACTGGCATGAGCTCGCTGATCATTGGCCCACAAACGTTACACTCAGTCTAGCCAATCAACGAGCAGCTTGTTTGGTATATAAACCGATTCAGCGATCGAGTTTGTTTATGTTTGTTCCGAATAGCGATCAAAACAAAAACTAAGAATATGTCTGGACGTGGAAAAGGTAGCGTGGGCGGAAAGGCGAGAGCAAAGTCAAAAAGCCGGTCTTCCAGAGCCGGGCTTCAGTTCCCGGTCGGTCGTGTCCACAGACTGCTGAGGAAAGGCTACTATGCTGAACGTGTTGGTGCTGGAGCTCCGGTGTACCTGGCAGCGGTGCTGGAGTACCTGACCGCTGAGATTCTGGAGTTGGCAGGAAACGCTGCCCGCGACAACAAGAAGACCAGAATCATTCCCCGCCACCTCCAGCTGGCTGTCCGCAACGACGAGGAGCTTAATAAGCTGTTGGGCGGAGTGACCATCGCTCAGGGAGGTGTGCTGCCCAACATCCAGGCTGTTCTGCTGCCTAAGAAGACCGAGAAAGTCCAGAAGAAGTAGAATCCTGTCAGAAACAGCAAAACAAAAGGCTCTTTTAAGAGCCACACACTCAATCTGAAAGCGCTTAAGTTTACTTTACAGTTATTTCGTACAAGGTTCACGTACACAATTGCACATGAACGCACCATTAAAACGCTGACATTAATAAATGTTCTGCGTAACCACTAAGAATATCTGAAATTACTGATTCAACATTCAAGATAGCCATTGTGTATTTCTGAATAGAACTATATCGAATGACAAAAGTGATTACTTATTATTATTACAATTTTGACAAGATACAGAGTAATAACTCCAAACGCTACCATTTTATCAAAAGTTCAAACGAGTTTAAACCCGCCCGCCGTTTAAAACCGGCGCCAAATTCCGTTGAAGAGCCATAAACTGTCCGCGCGCCTCTCAATGCAGTTACAGTTACTTACACAACGACTATTGCCCAAAATCCTCATGGTGACATGTCAGCATAGCAGGTTGTTTAGTCACGCGATGTTAAATTCAGACAGGGGGTCAAAAGCGAAAACTGTCAGAACGTTTACAATTTAAAAACAGATATACAATAAAACGCTGTCAGTCCCCCATATACCGTGCTTTCATATAATAGCTTTTTAGTAGCTTCTCCAGTTGTTCCTGAAATGATGTTGACACACTGGAATCAGAATCAGCTTCACTGGCCAAGTGTGTGTGCACATACAAGCAATTTGACTCAAGTTTAAACAACATGTGTTTGCATAGGACAAAAGACAGCTCAACCAGAACAAAAAGTCAGTAGGAAAGGCTGGATAATTAGTTAAGCAGAGGATCTGGGGTCAGAGCAGGGAGGAGGAATATTTGCCAGAAAGAGGAATTTGAGCAGGATGAAGGTTTTAACTATTCTTGATCTTTTATCAGTATCTTTGTTTCCCCATTTCTACACTTCGTCTTTCATTTCATAGTTTTGGCTCCCAGTTTGCTCAGCCTGTTACAGATGGTCAAACCAAGCATTTTAATTTCTTGTTTACGTTCTTGTCTACCACTCTCTTCTCAAACTCCTTGTTTGGCCTTAATGCCTGTTCATATAGATTTGTGACTAATTAGGACATCCAGCTCGACTTTATTTTTCATTTCAATAGTAAAATCTACCTTTGTGTGTGCGTGCCCATGATATTTCATTGTCAGAATCATTGTATTTGAGTTAATTAGTTCAACAAAGCGCTGCAGGTTAACAGGACTGTGAAAGTTGTGTAACTTTTAACACGTTCAGCGGGCTGACTTTGGCACCGCCCAGTGACACTCTTGCCACGTCCATGTCTTCCAGCACGTCCGCAAACACACAATAAATACCGAGGAACAGCACTCAGTAGGCACATTTTAACTCAAACTGCAAATATGAGTGGACGTGGAAAAGGTGGTAAGGGACTCGGTAAAGGAGGCGCCAAGCGTCACCGTAAAGTCCTTCGTGACAACATCCAGGGAATCACCAAGCCCGCAATCCGTCGCCTGGCTCGTCGTGGCGGTGTCAAGCGTATCTCTGGCCTCATCTATGAGGAGACTCGTGGTGTGCTCAAAGTGTTCCTGGAGAATGTCATCCGTGATGCTGTCACCTACACCGAGCACGCCAAGAGGAAGACTGTCACCGCCATGGACGTGGTCTATGCCCTGAAGAGGCAGGGTCGCACCCTGTACGGCTTCGGAGGCTAAACACGTTTGTCTCTTTTAACATAAACCAAAGGCTCTTTTAAGAGCCGCCCACTTCAACTCAAGAGCTTTTCATTTCATGTATATACCGTTTTTTATGTGCAAGTTAAAGACTAATATATCACTGTAGTATTAGTTAAATTAGTACTGTAGTATAGTGGTGTGTGTGTGTGTGTGTGTGTGTGTGTGTGTGTGTGTGTGTGTGTGTGTGTGTGTGTGTGTGTGTGTGTGTGTGTGTGTGTGTGCTCATTCTTTAACACGCATCTTGATCTTGACAGATGCTGGACAAGAGGGAAGCACTGAACAATATATCGCTTCAAATATGTCACTTTATCTCCTTGAGGCTGATTCCAAACTTCAACTAAAACTGCATAATAGAGTGACAGTGAGGTTGTTCTGTCGATCACACATAAGAAACCAGTCGCTGCCCAAAAGGATGTTGGTCAAACCCCGTGAAGAACACTCAATGCTTTCATCTACTCTATGGGATAAATATGGCTTGCTTATAATTCAGTTCAATTCAATATACCTTTATTTGTCCCGCAAGGGGAAATTTACAGCAGCACCAGTAAAAGATAGAATTAAGTTTTAAAAAAAAAACAAAAACAGCAAGTATATAAAAAAAGAGTGTAATAAAATGATCAAATTGATTGGGATGATGATAAGCAACAATATCTTTGTTATTCATATTCTAATTAAACCAAAACTTAGACTTAAATAAAACCTGGATGCCTTTTATAAACACATGTCAACACAAAACAGGATCAACAAGTATTCAGTGGGATGACAGTTTTAGTCAGTATTTATTTTAGAAATTCACATTTGTTCTATGCAAAACATAAAGAAACTGTAGAAAACGTTTTGTTATAAATTCTACAGTTTATACAAGTACAGCTGAAATTATAGTTAATTTATCAATTACTTAAGGATCACATGACAGGATTTCTGCTTCTCCTTTTAAAAACGTGTTACAGTGTTTGTCGCTTGACCTTGACGTCTTCCTTCACTTCTCACACAGCGATGTTGAGCAGTTATTTTGCAGAGCGCATGCGCTACCGGTTTTCAAACTCAGCAAATGAACAACGAGCAACAACGCAGTTGTATTTGCATGCCAGCGCGCACAAATTAACAATTTCAAGTTATACTGTACAGTACTGCATACAGTTACGAACAAAGGCAAAATGCCTGATCAACCCAAAATCTCAAAGAAAGGCTCAAAGAAAGCCGCTTCGAAATCGACCAAGGGCAATAGGAAGAGAAGGCGCCCCAGGAAGGAGAGCTATGCCATCTACGTCTACAAGGTCCTGAAGCAGGTCCACCCCGACACCGGGATCTCCTCCAAAGCCATGAGCATCATGAACTCCTTCGTCAGTGACATCTTCGAGCGCATCGCCGGTGAAGCCTCTCGTCTGGCTCACTACAACAAGCGCTCCACCATCACTTCCAGGGAGATCCAGACCGCCGTCCGCCTGTTGCTGCCTGGTGAGCTGGCCAAGCACGCTGTGTCTGAGGGCACCAAGGCCGTCACCAAGTACACCAGCTCCAAGTAAACCAGCTGATGCTCAAAATAAATAAAAGGTCCTTTTCAGGACCACCCACTGCTACAACTAAGAGTGTCGTTCTTGTTATTTTTTTGTGGTCTTTCCAAAGAAGACCGCAGTGTAAGAAATCTCTGAAATTAAAATAACTTTATTTCTTGTATGAAACACTAAATAGATCAACTTCTGGATCAAAGCTGCTTCCGCTTAGGCTCCCAGCTCCGATCGTTCACTTCAAAGAAGAGTCGTTTCTTTCGCGACCGACACTTCACTGCTGGTTACGCGATGCATTGAGTGTGAAGAAGTAAAGTGTACTAAGGTCATTTATGGCAATTCTGTTACTTTTAATATGCATCTACTGTTACTTTTACTGGAAATGTTAGGCTATTTTATTTATATTGCTTAAAAATGCCTGTTGCACCAGACACGGTTATCTGAGTATTTTCGGCTTAATTCTAGCAAGGCTGTACTGAGGGTGGTGGCTGGATAAATATGTAACTGATATTTTGTATGCACTACTGCAAGTGCGTCTATAGAACTCAAATTTGTGGGTTAATGGCTCAGTAGCAGAGCTGGTCCCCACCCATGTGGTGTACTAGGTAAGATTTTTGCTAGTGCCCTTTGCATTGCACCCAGTCATTGCACAAAACATTACAGAAACCTCAGGTTCATATGCATAATGTAGCCTTGTTCTACAGCCTTACTTATCTTGCACCAAATTCATCGTAATAAGGCAGCTGTTGCGAGATGATTTATATCATTCATGAAAAGTTCACTGAGATCTTCTTGCACCACAGTAGCTCTCGGGTAAGTTTTTATGTATGCCTGGTTTCTTGGGGACCAAACACCTGAAAAGTCTTTTCGACGTTCCCTAAAGAATCTAAAGTGGGGGAACTGAGATTAACTCTAGTTGTAGTCATACTTTTACGATGGGTGCAGTATAGTTTTGGACAAAGGTGGATTATCTTTGCTGTTTCCTCTTTTCTATAAGCAAGACAAAATATTGCTGCTTTAAATATAAACATAGAATTGAAATTGTATTTGTCGTTAGCTAAAACACAGTCCATGAAGGCAACATTAAAGCGACATTGACCGACAGTCCGTGAAGGCAGCGTGAAAGACGCGCGTTACGTATGGGTCAGGTGACTCTGTGAAGAGAAACAAACATGGCGCCGCGAAAGTGAGGGAAACTCTGCTGTGACTGTCTCTAAAATTGATATTGTTTGGTTTGTTGTTGTTTTAAGTAGCTATTGAACATATAAGCACACAAAGACGCAATGTGTTATTCAATCGAACGGTTAATCAATCAGAAAACCGTATAAACGAACTTTATTTTCGTTTTTTAGTGTCTCGTGGGTTCAGTTTGTTTCTGTATCAACCGTTTTAAGCTAACTGCCAGAAGGTATTTGCTGTGAGTGCCCCTTTCACTGTGATTCTCACCGATCAGTTTGTGAATTAAGTTGCTTTAAGTCTTTTCAGGCTTCTCACTTTGCTGTTTTCTAAACTTTAACGCAGATGTTAATTTAGTTTGGTGTCCACGCTCATACTCCCCCGTCTCACTGACCCACTGGACAGATGAGAGGAAGAAGAGGACGCTCCTCATCATCAGGTGAGTGCTGCTAAGAGTGGTTGAGGACGGGGCTCTGCCATGAGCTTTGCTGCAGTTTACGCTTTACGTGGTCTCTTAAACCGTGTTATTGAAACAATATATTATTATATTATATTATAATATTTAAACAATTTCCCCTCGGGGATCAATAAAGAATTCTGATTCTGATTCTGATTCTGATTGAAGCTGTGATTCAATCTTGATTTTTTGGTTTTTCTCAGTCGCTTTGGTTCTGCTTGTTCAGTCTCCATAACATCGAGTCACTTGTGCACATCATAAAAGCAGAGTGTCATTGTTAATGTCAAACGTTGCTTTTGCAAAGTCATGCAAATGTTTATTTGTCTGCTGTTTTTCTACATTATCAGTTGTTTATGTCAAAATGTGTCATACTGGTTCACTGCTGCCTCAGTGCTTTTGAGATGGAAAACCTTGAAATCTTGTGTGTGTGTGTGTATGTGTGTGTGTGTGTGTGTGTGTGTGTGTGTGTGTGTGTGTGTGTGTGTGTGTGTGTGTGTGTGTGTGTGTGTGTGTGTTAGTTTCTCAGGAGCAGAGCAGGATGGCTCTGAGGAAGCAAATAACTAAAGATGCCACTGACAGTTGCTCTGGAAGCCAACAGATTGGCGAAAGCACTCAGGAGGACGAAGATCTCAACCACAGAGACGACAATGTAAAGAAATGTGAACGTTAGCCAGAATCCGCTGAGATAAGTGCAGGTTCAGGTTCAGACAGCTTCATATCTCTGAAATAATGTGTTACACCTGCAGGCGATTCAACTGTGGTTTGATCGTAAATTATTAATAACTAGCATGTGATGATTTGAGCATAGTTTGTTGAATTCTTCTTCTCCTCTGTAACCCAGATCTGTGAAGCACAAGGCCTTTCTGAACTCAGGGGGAAACGACAGCACTGTAAAACATGAACTGTTTGTTTGTTCTTCCAGGACGAGCTCTCATCATCACTCCTGTTGCCTTCGTCATCAAGAGAAAAACGCAAGAGAGAGAAGGAAAACAAACCCAAGCCCAAAGAGACAGAACATGGCACGTAGGACACAAAATAATTTGCTTTCACTTTTTCTTTTTTTTTTAGTTTTGAATTAGTGCAGGATAATCATTGTTCAAGATGGAGAAATATAACAGAGTGCTGCAGGGATGACGTGCTTCTGTCGGTCGAAGCAGAAGTCATCACGCCCTGGTTCCCTCGACAAAAAGTCAGTGGGATTCTTCAGGATTCTTAATCACCAGAAGCACAAAGCTAATGTTAGGCAATAAATGAACTACACCAAGGTCACATGACCTCAGCGTCCCCACCACGAAGTTTCTTACTAGACTATACAGTACACCCTTAACTATAAATGTCTGAATCTACCTGATTGAAAGCTTGAGTTAGAGTGTGAGTTTGTAAGAGCGTAATCATGAACCCACAGAGTCTGTAAAGGCAGACAAGTGAGTGGATGAGTTTGCATGTTTGCTGTGATTGTGCTTTTGAACTTGTAATAGCTTCAATAGCTAGCTCCCTTTGAGATGCAGATTAATTGACGCCATCAAAATTGTCAAATGGGTCGAGAAAAGTAGAGTCTAATGAGAATAAAAGTCTAAACTCAGTGTCTGAAGAAGGACTTTTACAGCCCCGGCTCCTGACTTAATAACCACTGTCTCTGTTTTCAGAGATGACAGAGGACGAGATGATGGACTTGGCCTTGCGTCTGAGTGAACAGGAAGCCAGTATCACTGCGCTCAGGCTGCAGAAAGAGGAAGAGGCCATGATGAAAGCCATCCAAGAGAGTGTGAGCACAGAGTTGTTGTTTTTATATCCTCCCTTCATGAAGGTTATGGTCAGTTTTGGTTGAAACTGTCGGCGGGACAAGCCCACTTGACGTGGCGCAATCATTAATGACAAGACTCTAATTTTATGTATATATTATATTTGTAACTGCTAATGACATTGCTCAATGTGTGTGTGTGAACTGCGAGCTGAGACTAGCCAGCAGGCAGCAGAGGCAGTGGAGAGTGAAGTGTAGTGAACACTGATCAACACTGGAGCCAACAAGCTTACGCAGAGCATCAATCTGCTTCAAAGAGTTAAGCATTTTCCAGAGTTAATATACGATCGGGGATAGTTCATTAATTAATAGATTCGCCCTTTGTTGTTTCTCCTAGATGGTTGGTCAGACGGAGTCATGTCTGCCTTCCCAAAGTCAGAGCCTGCTGACCGACGGAGAAGCATCGCTCAGGATCAGCTCTCGACGGAAACTCATGTACTCCGACAGGCGGCCGGCATCTGCCATCAGTCAGGGAGCGCCCGAGGAGGTCTGCACACCAGAGACAGACCTGAGACGAGGTGAGTGACTTCGTGTTTTGTTGTTGGATTTCCTGCAAATCTTAGTTTCCTTCTGCACCAACACGGACAAGAAACATCAGACACCACAGCAGGAAAAGGAAAACTCTATCAAAGGAAATGGTTAAAATCAAACTGCTGAAATTCTTTTTATTCCCAGGAGCAAAAAGAAGTGCAGATGAAAGTAATAACTCGAATCCAAAGCGGAAAAGGAAAGAAGGAAGTCCTCTGTTGGAGATGCCGGACTTGTCCCAGACTCAGAAAATCTACTCTCAGGCTTCACCCTGCAGCTCAGAGATCCCCGACCTGCCTCTGGACTCACCACAGGTTCATCCAGCACATTTTTGGCTCGTCTTTCCCTTTAGTTAGTTTATTTTTGATTTTTGTTAGTCATTTCATTTGTTTAGTCTATAAAATGTGAGAAAACGCTGCTGCCTAAGTTGCAGTCTTCAAATCATAAACCCAAGGATATTTAGTTTAGTGGGGACAAGTGATGAATGTTTTCATTATCAGTTAATCTGTAGATGCTGAAAGTAGTCACGTCAGTCTCACAGAGGCTAAGGTAAAGTCTTAAAAATGTTTTATTTGCAACAACAAACAGTAAAGTTAATCAGTTCACGATGATCTAAAACAGAAGTAGTAGAAAAGTAGAAAATCCTCAGAGAATCCAAATATTTGACATCCTTAAAATTGCTTAACTGATTGTCACAATAATTGCCAATTAATTTCATTTCAATCGGCTGTTTTATCGACTTAATTGAACTTGCAGTCATATAAAACAGAGAAAAGGAGCCGAATCCACAAATTTGAAAAGGTGTAACAAGACAGCTGTTTCCTTTTTACTTGATCAATGACTCGATCAGAGAAACTGATAATTTAATTTCACATTCTTTTCTCTGTTATTCCTTAAGCAGCTGTAATCAATATTACCATGAAAACAGTTTTACAGTGTGTTGGTGTCTCTGGTAGTGACGAACCTGCAGAGAATTATGGCCTCAGCTTCATGGAGCTTTTTAACTTCAGCTCGTTGTTAATCTGTTGTGGTTCGCTCTCGCTGCTAACACAGCGTCGTTTTCAGAGAAGAAGTTGTAAAAAGCCTCCGTGCACGACCTGCTCAGCAGCAAGCAGCAGACAGAGTTAGAGACAGGCTGGTGAACATAGGGGAGCATTTAGCAGCTAAAGAACCAGATATTTCCCTCAGGAGATGGAGGAGACCAAAACAGAGCTAAAAGACGGAGAATACTGGACTTACATTCATCAGGTAAACATGATTCCCAAGTGAATGATCATGTATGTATTTGTCTTCTCTTAACAATAAATCAGAGCTCTGACTCGACTCAGATCGACGACTGTCAGCTTCGTAAATCCCCCGTCTTCCACTCGACTGGCTACAGAGCCGAGGTCCACGTCCACCGGCTGAGCCAGGACCTGCTGCAAACCTGCAGAGCCTCAGGGTTTGTGACGTGCTCTGAGGACAGTCGGACCTCGCCTCGAAAATCTCCGCCCGCTCAACCCAAGAGCCCAACGTTTCCCGGAAGCCCCAAACGATCCAGCGACCTCACTTTGGCTGAGAACACATTTCCTAAAAGTCCTGTCTTCTCAGAGACTGATCAGGGAGACGATGGAGAGACAGAACTGGACCCAGAGTATTTTAAAAGTCCAGTATTTGGCAGGAATACTCAGCATGAGAAGTCTCCACGTGCCTGTAAACCCCAAGTCGGTGTCTGTAACTCAGGGTTCATGTTCTGTTCTCAGGAGAGTTTAACCTCCTCTGTGAGGTCCACGTCCTGCCGGCCTAAGAGCCCAGTATTCCCAAGAAGCCCCAGTCCTGCCAAAAACCTCCCTGCCACAGAGAGATCAGCAACCTGCAAAAGCCCCGTGTTCTCAGAGAGTGATGGAGGACAGACCGAGCAGAGTCACGGTCGCTGTACAAGTCCAGTGTTTGGCAGGACAGGACAGCGAGAAAAGATTGATGCTGTCATGCAGAAACACTCTGTGAGTCCTTCAGCTGCAGAGCTCAGAGGTTCAAGCAGCGAAGGGACTTCAGCTACCGCTCAGAGTCTGAGGCAGGTGAGTTCAGGCGTCTGCACACTTCAAAGTGCCTGTCGGACCGTCCATCAGAACCTGCTGAATGTTTGAGTCTCGTATAGATATGTGAGAGTTAAAAATCCTTGCTTTAGTTCTTAAGCTCCATACAAAGCTGTTAAACCGCAGTGAGGAAGCACCCGGCTGTCCTGCAACACGTTTGTTAGACAGCATTTTATTTAATGGCGATGAAGGGCAGATGAAGCTTCAGGGCTTCATGCTCAGCAGCGCAGTGACATCTGCTGGTTTGTAGAGTTTACAGCATCGCCTCAAGACTGGAGACGAAGCTCCACAGCACCTCTGTGATTTTAATGGTTTTAGACTCATAGGTGAGCAGTAACAGTGCAAGAAGCCTGAGTGTAATTCATAAATCTAGAATTGTTCAGAGCTGCTGCATTAATTAAAGGTTAGCTGCAAAACGCTCTACTCTTGTCAAGCTGAATGAAGCAGCAGAGACATTTACAGCTTCAGTCGTCATCAGTCTTCCAGTTTTCTTTATTTAAGATGTGATTTATTGAAACAGTGATTTCACAGGAGCGTAAGGCGTCTCGGTGCTTTGATATCATCCACACGTCTCTGTTCACCCTCCCAGGATGAACGTCTTTTTCCCCGTTTTCAGCGTGACCTTTGATGTGACTTTGAATGGAATTGTTCCCTCGCAGTATATCACTCATTACATTCAGGCATGTTTTCATATTTTCTGCTCATTTCTCTGTCCTTCCTGCCTTTGAATGCAGGACTGCAAGACTGATCACAAGCAAGACACCAGGCTCCACGCGTCATCCACGTCAGGTGCAGTCAAACATCACATACTCTGCTCTCTGGAGCTTTCTGTTCCAAATTCATCTTCAGTGCTGACGTACCAGAAGGAGTGTGTCAGCAGATTTTTGGGTCTTTTCTGGTTTTAGGTGATTCAGAGGAGAAGCTGAAGGAAATATCCAAAGACAAGGACTCGGCTGGGATGGAGCTGACAAGTGATATGACGCTACTCTGGTCTGACGAGGACGAGGACGTCACGGTACAGACGCTTTCTCACCACGACCAGACGACCAGAATCCACTCAGAGCAGGGACTTTAGTCATACACGTCATTTATACACACACCGTCCTGCTGCCCCAAATACTCACTAGAGCACCAAATGTGGATTAATCCGCCTGAAAATAGTCCCCAACAAATGCACTGCTTCTTCCTGTTATTTGATTAAAAACCAGAGCGAGCTGCTGAACCTTTTTTTTATATATTTGTGAGGTGTTTTTTAAAGATTTATGCTTCAGTAGGAACCATTGAGCCTGGAGCTGAGAGCCAAAGACAGGAAGTCAGACAGCACAGAGAGACAGACGAACACATGGTTGGTCTGGGTCCGCACATGAGATCTGTCTTCACTGTTCCTCCCCTCACCTGTTGCAGCAGGTAGGCTCGGTCAGCCCGGTGTTCCAGGAGGAGAGACCCGTTGGACGGGCAAACAGCCAGGCGGCCTCCCTGAACCACGAGACTTCAGCTTCTCGAGGGACGACCAGGCTGAGCCACAGGTACAGCAAACACCAATAACATCATAAGATCAGAGTTTCAGGAAGTTTCTTCCACAGTCACAGCAAATTTTTGCTTTTTTCTGAGTGATAACATCCGACAAGTTGTGAGTTCTGTGATTGAAAGAAGTTTTCTTTCCTACTCCTGATGATTTAGTTGTAGAATCTTTTTTAGTTCATTACACAAATAATCCCTCCCTGCAGTGGAGAGACGCCTCTTTGCTCTCTCTATGTTTCCACACATCTCATCTTCCTCCTCTGCATCCACCAGCAGACAGCTACTTTCCACCACAGAGCAAGAGCTTGGGCCAATCAGCAGTCACGAAACAGTAAGCAAGGTGTCAGCCCCGTCGGAGGAGCCTGCAGGTGGGTCAACGGTGCACTACTACTGGGGGGTTCCTTTCTGTCCGCGAGGCCTGGACCCAGACGAGTACACACAGGTGAAGACTCATCTTGGTAATGATAAATCAATAAGTAATGGAGAGTTATGCAGTTCCAAATCAATGATGTCACTAATCATTGATGGATTTACCATCCGTCCTTCCTTGTACCTGTTCTCAGGTGATCCTGGCTCAGATGGAGGTGTATGAGAAGAGTCTGAAGCAGGCTCAGAGGAGTCTGCTGAGGAAGGTTGAGTGGGGGGAGGCCATCCTGCCACAGCCGGAGGTATGATGATGATAACATGGCCGCAGAGTATATTATTTATTGGGCCTCATGCTTTTTAAATACCCAGTGACATTCTACAGGAAGTGTATTAACAGTGACAGTGTAACTATCATTATCCATTTCCTTCCCAGAAATCTCCATCGCCAGAGTTGCCTGCTGAATCACCTCACCGCATTTTCACTCAAAGGTAAAATCCACATGAACTTCACCAGCTCTCCTTCTGCAGTGCGCAGATGTGTCATTAGCATCGTGTTAGCCTTCATGGTCACGCAGGATAAAACAGAGAAACACACAGTGAGACAGCGAGGAGGCTCTCAAACCAGAACGCTGGTGCTCAAACACTGTTACTGCCTGTTATTTACTAAAACTGACTGAACTAGTGCTATAATGACATGTACAGTTTGTACTAATTCTCTGCTTTGGTAGCTGTTTTACAAGAAATGAATGAACTTTCTAGTTTGTAGAAACAGAAACTAATGCAGGCTTTGTGTTGATGGGTGTTACCAAATTGAAAACTTGAGAAAAATAAAGAAGACATGAAAATGATATGAAAAACAAAATTTAAAAGAGGGGTCAGGGCTGTTCTGTCCACATAAAAAAATGAATAGATGAAATTTAAGATGAGTTGAATGAAAGTTTTCCTCGGGTCAGCTGTCATCAGAGCTGTGCTCTTCACAGTAATTACAGTTTGCATCAGCTGTGATCAGCTTCTTTATTTCTGCTGCGTGGTCCTCTGGATAAAGAGATTCGGATAAAATGAGATAAAATAAAACTTTATTGATCCTCAGACACATAATGCAGGTGTTGCAGCAGCATAAGAACAGGAACAAGTACAGAAACACAGAGAAAGCCAAAACAAATTAGAAATATTTGAATAGCAATGAAAAAACAAATTATACAAGAGCAATTAAGCTCAAAATTACAAGCAGTACACAAACACTACCCACGACTAATACTAACTAATACTGCATTATTGTCAAAAGCAAAGAGGTATAATGGTGTGATCAGTCACAGCAAAGTCAGCAAAATAACGTCTGTAACAGCAAAATAATACATGATGTTCAAGTAAAGATGCTCACTGTTTGTCTTTGTTAATATAGAAATATTATGTAGAATGGGATACAAGAAAAGGTAAAATGTAATCATTTGGTTTTACATTCAATTCAATTTTCAATTCAATTTTATTTGTATAGCGCCAAATCACAACAGAAGTTGTCTCAGGACACTTTCCATATAGAGCTGGTACAGACCAAGCTCTTTTATCTACAAAGAAACCAACAATTCCCCCATGAGCAAGCACTTGGCGACACATACATCATATACAGTTTTCTACGGTGATATTGCATAGAATATTAAGCACAGTGCATATGTGTATACGAGTATGAAATGGTATAATACGTCCATCAACACTGACTCAGAAACAGTAAACAGTCAACACAAACTGCACAGTAATGTCATTTGGCCACTAGATGTCAGTAGTTCATTTGATTTAAATGGAAAATCCGTGAATGAGACTGAACCACAGATTGGAGTTCTGAATTATTGGTTAGAGTTCATTATTCATGAATTAAAAAAAATGGCCTCACTGCTTTAAGTGCGTGATCTTCTTCTCATAAAGAGACCGTTCTAACTGTTCCTGTTAGTTCCTGTTCTGCTCTCTCATCCTGGAACATGGCAGTCTGGGTCTGTTTGAGGCCGGTGTGAAGCCCCCCAGGCACCATTTTCCTGAATTTTTATCACTTAACTTTAATTAACTAATTAATTGCGTCCTTTAGGTCAGGTGAGGCCCATATGAACAACAAGTTCTGCAGAGGCTCATCAGTTCTCTGACAAATTATAGAGTTCTTCCCCATCGTCATCACACCACACTTATGTGTACTGAAGGCTGTCCTGAGGTTCAGACACAAGCATCAGCAAATGAGCTTTGTCAGTCGGTATTTTATGTTGCGTTGTGAACTGATGACCAACGTTTACCTGTTTCTGTACCTCTTCAGACGTGGCATCAGACTGAGAGGTAAAAAACTGTGTGATGCAGCTGATACTCCTCCAGCTGAGGCAGAAGAAGAAGAGGACAACAAGGGTGAAGAAGAAGAAGAGGAGGAGGAAAGAAAGACAAAAGAGGAAGAGAAGCAGAGTGAGGGAGGAGGAGGACAGGTGGACACTGATGACTGTGAGGTTTGTCCAGGTACTGAAGCTCCAGAGGAAGTTGTCCTTGTGTTTTCTAATCTGTTTAACTTAAAACATTAGAATCCAACAAGTGTTTTGTGTTTTCTGAGCAACGAGCAGCAGATCAGCTGATGATTGCTGCATCCCTTTTCATCACTTTTCCCCTCCACAATAAAAATTCATACAACTGCTCACAGTCAGTGTGTCTCTCTACCAACAGAGACCCAGCTGAGCGACAACGACGACGACAGGACGCAAGATCTGACGATGGACGCTGAGACGGAAGCTGACGTGAGTTTGAGTTTTCATTTGAATCTTCAGCCTCTGCTCAAATACATCACTAATACAAATCCTCAGTTTGTATTACGACTGAATGAATACTGTGTACTTTATAGTGAGTCCTTTAATGTCCACATTTACTATTTACTTTATCGTGTCCATTCTCTTTCTACTATGTATTTTATAGTGTGTATACTGAGTGTGTACTTTACAGTGTGTACTTTCTCGTATTGATAATGCCCTCTTTATACTGTTTAAAGTGTCCATAGAAGGTGTGTACTTTCTAGTGTGTACTTAAGCTTCCACAGCTTCCATACTTTACATTGTGTACTTTTATCGTGCCTACTTTGTGGTGTTGATACTTTGTGTGTACTTTACAGTACAGCATTTCTCCAGTTTGGATTTCAGTCTGACTGGAAACCTTGTTTGGATTCCTCCACAGCTCCGCCCTAAGAGCCCGGAGCTGCCTGAGGTGGAGATGATTCTCTGGGACAATTCTGCAGCTGGGAACAAGCAGCAGGAGGAGGAGGAGGAGGAGGAAGTGGAAGGTGAGGCTGCACCTGCTTGTTTGTGTGGTGGTAGAAAGATACTGGAAATACATGTATTTTTTAAGCCCTCCCCTACAAGTCTGCCTTAAAAACCACAACACAGGAACTACGTGTCTATCTGCAGTCTCATCTGTTTCACCATGTTAAAACTAATGTGTCATAGAAGTGTATAAGCAGCATCAAAAGGCATAAAATGACGACATTAGAGAGTGAAAACTTTAAGCCTTTTCCTCAGCGTCACTGTTCCTCTGGGTACTGCTGTCTGACTTCCTGTGACAGATGTTAATGTGCATGTGATCAGGAAATAACCTGAAACATGAACATGTGTGATTTCAGCTCCAGTGGACAGAAAGATGAAAGGAAACTTCCCCGTTAGAAGCAGCGAATTTGGTCGACAAAGTGTGGCTAAAGTGGAGGTAGAGGAGGACGGGGGGGACCCAGATGTGCAGGAAGTAAAGGATCGAGGGCTTGAAAGGTCGACGTCTCCTGAAGTGGAACGAGCCGCCGCCCCTCCGATCCCTGAAGCCAGCGTGGACTGTCCCATCTGCCAGGCGTCCTTCTCTGTGACGGAGATCGAGATGCACGCTGCGTACTGCGATGGAGAGGGGGAGCAGAGGAGGCCCGAGGCCGACTGCTTCCAAGGTGGCGGAAACTTTATTTTAACACGTCTGCTACAGTAGAAGACATCACAAGAAGCCTTTATAGAGTTTTGTATGAAATGCTTCTGAATGTTTGTGTGAGACATTCAGCCGTGAGCATCACTTTAAACGATGTCCGTGTTGATGCTTTAAAACCTTCCTCCACTTTGTAGTGTCATCGAAGCCACGAAGGAAGAGAACAAGGAGAGTAGAGCTGACTGCTGAAGATACGAAAAACACCGTCAAGTACGTTGGTATAATCTGTCGTATGTCGTAACAGCTCAATGTTTTCACACAGATTGTCTTTTTTTAAATTCATTTTCCATCTTATTTTCCAAAGGAACCAAGAGAAGTGTTTCATCTGTCAGAGATCAATTCCTCTGAGAGACTACAGCAGACACACAGAGCTCTGCATCCAGCGGCAGGCATCCAGGACTGCAACAGTAAGCCTGTTTAACACTGAATGATACACAAATAACAGTAACACCTCCAAGTCATGCAGGGTGGAAAATTAGAGTTACTCTTGGTAATGCATGAACACGTGAACATTTGGATGAGATGTGCTTTGTTGAGAATAAATCCTGTATTTCTGACCCTCAAGAGAGGAAACCTGCTCTCAGCTCTGAAGAAAACAGACAGCAGAGATTCAGGTGAGGTGTTTTCATACCTGTCGTTCGTTTGCTCTGGTCTGAAGGTTTTTGCAGCCTCAGAACAAAAACATCAGCAGGAGCATCAGATTTCAAAACTCATCATACAGACTTCATCTGACACGATGCCGTTCTGTGTTCACAGAGGCCGGACCTTCTGGATCCAAACTCCAGCCAGGGTGAGACGCCTTAGAAACACTTTCAGTCACTACGCTTGTGTATCTGTGTGGACATTTTCATCCAGAGTTTCTGACAGTCACTGTTTTACACCTGTTGATATGAGAGCTCATCACACCTGAGGTGGTAGAAATGTTTGTGCTGATACTCAGCTGTCACATTGATGCTTTCAAGTCAATCAGGTCACAGAAACGATTAACGATCTATAAATGCAGCTTCGAGTCCAAACTTTATTGACTTCTTCAAGGTTTACTGTAGAAGTACACACCTAAGCACACATTTTAAAAAAAAAGTTTAACAGGTGTAAAGAAGATTTGGGAGCTCGTCATCAGCGTGTATTTATATTGGACATCTTATATAGAACCACGATTCCAAAAAGAAGTTTTGACACTGTTTAAAACAGAAAAAAAATCAACTGCATGGATGAAATTATTAACTTTAAAAGCAGCATGTGAACAAAAATGAGCTCCCATTCTATAACATCTTGACATTTTATGCTCTAAATATTAACTAAACACGAATAATTGAACTAATAAATGATTAAATTGGCGAGTGAGAGGCAAGGCGAGCGTCCCTCACGCCCATGATGGTCGTTAGTGCTTCAACAGTGTTCAAATCCATGAGCGATGCAGCCTGTGAGAGAACAGAGAACGCTCTTCTTCACTCGTCATTTCTGTCTTGCCTCTGTTTTCTGGTCGTGACCACTTCCTCTGTGGACTAGCTGAGCATTGTGGCTTTTTCTTTAACTGTCTTGTCTTGTCTTGTCTTGTCTTAACATTGTGTAACATCAAAGCTGCTTGTGTGACAGATGAAGTCAGCAGTGTTTTATATTCTACGTCTGAGAAACAAGAGCTAATTGTTTCAGTACTATTGATTAATCAATAATGAAAGTAATTCACAAGTAAAATCATCTAATTCCAGTGTGGACGAATGTTTCTGCTTTAACGGCCCTGATTTGTATTCTCCTATCAGAGATGTCATTGATCTGCGGGATGATGATGATGACGAGGAGGAGCAGGACGAGGAGGAAGGCGGGGTTTCAGTGATGAGGATCAATAACTCTCCCATCAGAACCTTTACTCCCATATCAGAAGCCACCGGCTGCCTTATTGACTTCAAAAAACAGCAGCGATCCAAGAAGCTGAGCCAAAGACGAAGATGAGGACGGCCTGCTGAAGAGCCGGTGGTCCTGTACTGTAAATACTGGAAACCAGAGCCTTAACCACAGACCTAATCAATCATCAGGTTGGATGAGACATTGCGATTAGAAAAGACTTGTTTTCCTGATGTCAAATTTTGGATATTTATGCAGGTAAATAAATACAAATGTTCAGAATCTCATGTGTATTCGAAAGAAACCTGATTGTGACTCTTTGTTTGCCACTAAATGTTTTCTGTATTTCCGTTTGTCCATGTTGAAGGTGTCCAGACTACCTCTTCATGTCTTCAAACATGTCCTTTTCTTACTGTAGCCTTTGTTTAATGTCCAGTGGTGTGGTTAGAGTTTACATCAGATTCATACTGTCGACATTACTGGCCTTTATCTTAAAACAGGCACGAGGAACCTTTTTCTTATCAAGGGCCATTTCACTTCTTATAACATCCTTTAAGGGCCGTTCTCGGTGCCTCCGTGAATGAATTAGCATGAAATCTAGTCGAGACATTCATGTTCTCCACAAGATGAACCCTGCTGACTTTGGTGATCTTCTGACTTTTCCTTTAGCACCACCTTGAGGACAGGAACCACAAAAGCTAACGACTGAATTAGCCTCATTGTAGTTCAGACACAATATGCAAGCGTGCTAACTGTTAGCATGTAGATGTAAACATGAAGCCTGCTAAAGTTAGCATGCACTAAGTTGTTAGCATGCAAATGTTAAACATCAGCATACTACACTAAAATGCTATACAAATACCATAAAAGTGGAAATTTACCACGCTAACTGTACACATTCACAGGCTAGCTTTGCTTACTAATTTTACGTTTAATGAGGAAATATTGCAAGCTAAGTTTTCCTGTAATCACAGATCTTTTTTTTTTTAATTTAGGCTGCTCTGTTGCGTTCATTGAAAATCAGAGCCAGTCAGAGCTGATTTAAGAATGATGATGTCGTCTTCCTGTGTCAGAGTCAGAAAAAATGGCAGCAAAAATGGCAGCTCTATGACTGAAACTAATGATTATTTTCTTGATTTAATCAATTCATTGCTCTATCTATCTATCTATCTATCTATCTATCTATCTATCTATCTATCTATCTATCTATCTATCTATCTGTCTATCTGTCTGTCTGTCTGTCTGTCTGTCTGTCTGTCTGTCTGTCTATCTATCTATCCAGCTGTACAGGTTGATGTCAGTCAGCTCTCTACAGACAATTAAATGCAGACTAGCTAAATGTTAGCATACATGCTAGCATATAAAATCTTAAATGGCGACATATTTACATACCTTAACATGTTAACTGTAGCAGTGTTAGCATGCTACCATGCTAACATTAATATTCAGCTCAAAACACAGCTCAGAGTCAGTATAGCTGAGAGTCAGAAATGTCCCAAAATGGCCACCGTAATGACCATAACCCGTTCCAATTCTGGTTTGTTGCAAGATAGTCTCCCCTCTGGTGCACCCTCAGGACACAAACATGACATTTTTTTTTTACTCCTCAGTAAGGTAACTGCTCATTATTACAGGTCTGTCTTCTCTGTTCAGTGCATGTCTCTGATTGGATCAGAGGAATTCAAAAAGTTTAACGTCTCAAGATTTGATGCAATCAGAGCCTCTGACATGAGCTTTCATCCTTTGTCTTGTTTCCCAGCAGATGATTGCATTTATTAGCACATAAATGAGGAATTTCCTGTTTCCTGGAAGGTCCCTCAGTACTCTGTCACCTGTTCATACGACGAAGGAAGCCCGAAGTCTGAAAACTGAATTTCTCCTTTAACATCATAAACTGCCTGGTGTGACTCATTCAGAGCAGCATCATCACAGAAAATTGAGGTGTTGCTTGTAACCTTAACCTGTTGTGTGTTTGCATAAAAAATGACATTGTTGCTTTGTCTTCACCGTGGACCATTTTTAAATCACCCAAAATATTCCTGTTCTCTAACTGTATGCTCAGAGCATTGGCCTTGAATACTGGATCAGCACTTTAGTGTGAAATTCGTTAACTGATGTCACAAAACAAAAGTAAAGTCACTGTGATGCATTGAACACATGTTTCATTTTTCCATTATTTTGTCCCTGACAGAGTCTTTTCTCACAGTGTCTCAGTGATGGACAGAGACGGTGTTTGTCCAACCCTCCTGCTGCAGTCCATGCATTTCACTCTCAAACTGCCGGCCTGAGGTTTGTGTTTCTTGTGAGACTTTGAAGCAATGCAGTGACGAGCAGACTGTTGTTTTGTAACACTCTGTCACAATGATCAGTTGAACCAATCGGGCCAAAGTTTAGGAGATTAAGTCAAGTTCAAATGAAGGATGACAGTAAATAACTAGTACACTAAATACCCAAAAGTATGTGGACAGCAACACACGTCCACATGATGATTGCACATGTGATGCTGACACCATGTTGATTAATCTGGTGCTGTGACAGAAAGTGGAGGTGGTGAAGTATTCAGATCCTTTAAGTAAAGGTACTAAGTGTAATCAGGGAAAATACTGAAACTATTAAAAGTACTCAAGACTGAAAAATGTCCCCATGGGTGTTATACTTTTATGCATTATATCATTAGATTATTATTACTGATGCATTGATGTAAAAGCAGGATTTTACTGTTGGTTGAGATGGAGCTTATTTTGCATAGGACTGCAACTCACGACTGTTTTCATCGTAGATAAATCTGCTGATTATTTTCTCCAGTAATTAATTAATTGTTTGCTTTGTTAAAATTCTGCAGCTTGAGAGAAATGAGGTCACATTTACAAGAGCCCAAAGTGAAGCCTTCACAATGTTTGTTTAGTCCAACAACCGTTCAAACCTCTAAATTAGTAAGCATACATTAGGACTGTTAGGATAATTAAAAGGAAAGACGCGAATCTTTATGTTGGCTAAGTTGGAACCATGAAATGTTTTTACATGAAAAATAATTATTATCAGAATAGTTGGTATTTTTTAATCATTTCAGCTGTACTTGTATAAACTGTTGGGCGGTTTAATACATAACTAAACATAATATATTATTTACTGTTATATGTATTTATATATGAACTTAATTGGTAAAGTAAGCAGAAAGTGGCCTGAAAAGAAAAGTCTCAAAGCTCATAAAAGCTCAAGTCAAAAGTTGCTACTGTCTGCCAGAATCATACACTGTAATTTTTAAATGCATCTTAAGTTAGTATTCATGGTAATTACATGTTGGGGTGAACTGATCCCAGAACAGAAGCCTGGCTCTGCGCTCATTGTGCGCCTTTACGCGCAGGGAAGCACCTGCCGCTGCGAACCAAACCGGCTCCCCTCCTGCTTTTTGGACGTCATCGTGACCATTACACGGGGTTCACACACACGTTCAAGCTCGGCTCTGGCCGTTAGTCCCAGTTTCTTCCGAGAAAGGTGCTTCGATTCGTGCTGCGCCGCGCGTAAACATGACAGCAGCACCCGACATCCTCCGCGTTTGTCAGCGCAGAGGTCGAATACGACCTCCTGGTGTTGCGACATGAGTCCGTCTTCAGATGCAGTGGGTGTAAACGCACTCCCAAATTGAGCCCGACTCTCACACACTGTCTTCTTCACTGAGGAAGTTAACTCCTGTCAGTGTGAGCAGCGCAGCGCAGGACGCAAAGGTGAGTGACTTCACTTCACTGCTTTTACACGTTAGACGAGCCGTTCAGAGAGAAGATGTCAGCAGTTTGTCAGCAGATGTCCGACTTTTTCCTTCACACGGAAACCAAAGCTCAACTTCTCTGTCTGAGGAGATTTAGGTTTTTAATCAAACTTGCGCTCATTTAAGTTTTGAGTATGATGTCAGCTCCTTCACTTCACCGAAGAACCCCCTGCTTCCTCCTCATAGAAGCCAGAGGGGCCCCTGGACCCCTGATCTGAAACCTTGAGCCTTTCATTCCACCTGTCTGGCCGTGACTTCAGCAGTAATGTTGTCGCTTCGTTTTCTGTCGCCTACGCTGAAGTACTGTTTTAAACCGCGGCTGCTCCCGTTTGCGCACAGTAGAGAGCTTGGCTTTGTTTCAGGTTACATGTCAGAATTTGGATGCACTTTATAGGTGGTTGAATCCATCACTTAAAGCTGTTTCAAAGCTGACTGGTTTAATTTTAAACAGACTTGTCAGTTGGATCTGAACGAAGAAAAGACAGCAGCTGAAATGAGCCAAAGCTGAAACATGTTTGACGCTCTGTCCCTGCTCAGGTGTGACTTTGGCAGGGCGGGGCTCAAACACAACCTCCATAAACTGCATCCAGGTGGAGGTTAGTGTGTTGCCGGTTTTCATTCATTCCAACATGGCCGGTGACATTCTCTGATGGAGACAGATACCCCAGTCTGACTAGTCCTGTCCTCTGACCCTGAAATCATCTTGTTGGTCAGATTCCACTTAAACAGGTGGAGTTTAAAAGCCACATAACCCGTAATGTGTCCTGTGAGACACTCCACCCAAAAACTTAATCTGGAGTGTTGTCATCACCTGGAGCTTCCCCTCAGGTCACAGATGTCACAACCTTTGTGTTGCAAATTATTTACTTGACTTAAAGAAGTAACACCTCGTTGTAAAAGTACTCCATGACAGGTAAAAGTCATGTTAACCCATTACTGAAGTAAAAGTACAGAAGTATTAGCAACAAAGTTCACATGTTATCATTGTTATTATTAATGTATTAGGTGGTCCTTAAAGTTTATAGCTGCTCAAAGTGGAACTAATTCTACCTCTTTCATACTTCATTTGTACACTGTTGACTAATAATAATAATAATAATAATAATAATGTGAAACTTTTTTTGTTTAGCATCTGTCATACAAAGAGTGCAGCTCAAAGTGCTTCACACAAAAAAAGACACAGTATGAACATAAAAACAGAGATGGAAATTTAATAAATGTCAAATTAGATGGAGAATGAAATGCAGTTGATAGCAATACCAACAATGAGATAAGGGTGAAAATAAAGACAGTGCATAAGATAAGATGGAAAATGCAACATTTCTAAAGACATGCAGCAGTGCATGAGCACGAGGCAAAGCTCTAAAGCTTCAGGCCTGAATCAGGAAGTGTCAGGAAGTCTTAGCTAAGGCTAACATGAAGAGACTTTTCAGCTTTCTTTTAAAGCACACTGCTTCCCTCATATCTATCAGTAGTGTGTTTTAGAGCTTTGAGGCGTAATTGACAAAGGTTGCATCCCAATTTTAAATCAGTGGTTGCTGCAAACCTCCAGTAAACCAGCAGCAGATGATCACAGTGCTCTTGTAGGCAAATAGTAAGCAAGGGATGTAGCTTAGCTAAATCTGCCAGTAAATGCAGTAAAAAGTGCAGTGTGTCCTTCTGAAATGTGCAATAGAAGTAGAAAGTATCATAAAGGGAATATAACAACTAAATGTCCATACTCTGTAAAAAGCTGAAGATGATACCCATGAACATTTGATCCATTGTTAATGTTAAAATATGAATTAGTGCAGCTTTAAAGTTATCAGCAGAGGTCAGAGGATGTTTTCTACTGGTCAGAATTTAGATGCTCTAACATGAGCTCCTCCTAGTTTGCAGAAATTATTCAATAATCAATGAATGAATGACTTTAGGGGTGAAAACTCCTTCACAGCCTATGGAATACATTTTTACTGATTCTTATCTTCTTAGTTATACTCATGAATTCAGACATTTCATTCAGCTGACTTGTCCATTAGGTCGAGTTCAGTGTCAAGTCAGTGACTGAAGGTGGAAGTGGCTGTCCTCAGTCATCATGCGCTCGCTCTCAATGTGACTCCTCACCTCACATTTTTTCTAAGCTTGAGATTCTCATGATTCAAGCGTCCTGTAACAGATGAACTCACGTGATGTTGTGCTCTGGTTACAGCCGCCTCCTCTTTACTGCTGTGCTCTGTTAGGAGGATGTCCCAGCAGGTGGAAGTGAAATATGGGCTTGTTCCCCTTTTGTGTGGACCTTCCTGACTTAAAATCAGCTTTCAGTGCTGTCAGGCCACATGGTCTTGAGCAAAAAGGGTTCTGGGTGATTTCTTTACTAAACAATTAGCTGCATAAAAACAGTGTATTCAAAGTAAACATCAGATTAGGAAGTGATAAAGAAACATGACTGCACATGAACGCACCATCTCATCTTAGAGTTAAGACTTGAATTTACAAATACACACAACTCTATTCAGTTGGTCTTAAGGGTTTAATTTCAGCTGAGGATGCCCTCCCTCTCTTTTCAAGATCCTTTCATTGTCCCTCTAATTTGAACACTTTCAGTTTGATTCATTCCTAAAATACCACTGAACAGCATTCACTTACTGTCTAACAGCTAAAGTCCAGATATGCGTATATATTGACCAATACATACCTTTAACCTGGAAATCAGCATTGGTCATATTCTCAGATGAAATGTCCACCTGAGTCTTCATCTGTTATTAACATCCACTCGCAGCTTTTAAGACTCACAAGCAGGAGCAAATGATTGTCTTTGGCCTAAGTTTGGTCTATCAAACAACACAGAATTTGTCCTTAAAGGTGTTTACATTGAGGTCTGTGGATAAGACTGTTACACTGAAGTTGTTTTTCATGTAAATTTAGTGTCTGTTCAGGTGAGCAGTGAAGCGACAAACGGCGAGAACAGCCCACAGATTTCCAAAAAGGTCAAAATGAGCGGAGAAAACTCCAACCTGCACCTGGACGGCATCCCTCTGGATGTGCTGAGTAAGGTGAGTGTCACCTGAGGAGGAGACATGTTTATTGTTGTTGTTTTTCAAATTCTGCCATCCACCAGTTTACAGGAGTCACAGTCAGTATTAGTGAGGTGGTTTCTCCCTTTAAGTATCTCAGCTGGTGCAGATTAATAACAGACTATTTTATTCCAGACTGCTGAACATGCAGCAGTTTAAACACTTCATTAACTCTCAAGAAAGTTGATGAAAATCACAAATTCTGCTACAATATCAGTTTGTGAAGATGTCTGGAAATCAGCCCATTGATATGTGAGTTATTCATTTGGGCAACGACATAACAAAGCAACATAAATACATTCAGGATGTGTAAACTTATTATGCTATAATGAACTTAAAGCTAGCAAATACTGTATTTTTTTTTACTTCATTACATTTAACTGACAACTTAAATTGCTTGAAGGTCAATATTTTACATAAAATATATATTCTGAGTTTATAGAATATGGTGTATCATATATTAATTAATTATAAACTACCCAGCTGAATTAAAAAGTAGCCAAAATTTGCTCATTTCTGACCAGCTTCAACATTAGATACTGCATAAGTAATTCATAATGTTACACTGACAGTATTTTTACTTAAGTAAAGGAAAAACTGCAAACTCAGTGAAAAGAAACAAAAATGGAAACTTGTTTCCTACAAAGAAAAGGAAAGCACAGGGTTTATATTAGTCTGAGGATCAGTCACAGGACCGTTCAGTGACAGGTGACGAGGGATGAAACACGACTTAATGTCCTTAATCTTACAATCGAAGACTTCCACTTTTCAGGTCATGACCATCAGTTCCCCGTCTGAAAATCCTCAGAGGGACAGCTGCAGGAGTCATACCCAGCGCTCCTCTTACAAAACCTCCTGCAGACTTCTGTTAGTCAGCTGGGATGTTTATTGCACTCGGTCACTGATGACAAGCTGCACCGTCTTACTCACATCTCTGAAATTCAAACAGGAAAAAAGGAAATTCCCACTGTCACCTGGTTTATTACAGTTTATCACCTGCTACAAGACTTAAAGTTCACAGCCATGCCAGCTGTGGTGGAAGAAGTATTCAGATCCTTTACTTAAGTAAAAGTACCAGTTCAGTAATGCAAATACTCTGTTTTGTAAAGTACTGCACTGTATTATCAGCACCAGTTTCTGCTACTTTTTGCTTTGACTGCGCTACATTTCACATGCAAACATTAGACTTTTTACTTCATTATTTATTTAATAATTTCATTTACAATCAGGTTAAGTAATACAGAATGGAATCAACAAATTCTGATTATAATTATTAAGAAAAAAATATTAGAATATTATTATGATTATTAAAGCAAGATAAGATATAACTTTATTGATCCCACGCCGGGGATATTACAGACAGCAATAATAGCAAGAATAACAAAGGATATCTAGGAAAGACAATAAAAAAAGAACATAGATTAAAAATCAACACACACACACACACACACACACACACACACACACACACACACACATATAACTTTACAAGAAAATAATATAGAGTATAGTATAGATACATACATATAAATACATTAACATTAGGCCCACATTGCTCAAATATGCATGACAATGCATCAATAATCATAATCCAATAATATAAAATGCATTATTCTGAAATGGGCTATTCTACAAAACCTTTACTTTTTGAACTTTAAGTATATTTTGTTAATACTTTTACTTAAGTAAAATCTGTATTGCAGGACTTCTGTTTGAAACGCAGTATTTCGACACTGTGGTATTGCTACTTCTAATTAAGTAAAAGATGTGAGTATTTCTGCCACTGGTGTACTGTTACTGTGTATTATGTATGTCGATATGTATGCATAGTGATATACTGACAGCTTAGTCTTTTCATAGCCCGCACCATCAGACTCATGATGGAGGAATGAAGTTGGTCACGCCTGCTGAGCAAAAGCAGGAATGAGCATGTAGAGACACGAGACAGAAAGGAGGCGAAGAAAGAGTTAAATGCAACAGAGAGAAAGAGTGAGAAGCGAGGCCTGAACAAACACGCCTCTGGAAAATTACTGTAAGCCATGAGAGAGAAGAAGAAGAAGAAAAGTGATGTGTGTTTGTGTCCACACGTCATGCCAGTCTGAATCGGATTCGAGATCCAGGATTAACTCAAACACTGCTGGGAAATCATCACACAGACTGCATGAGGCAGCTGTGATAATAATAATAATACTGCTAATAATCATAATAATAATAAAACTTTATTTATACAGTACATTTCTTGCAATCCAGTGTTCTTCTCAGCAGGTGAAAAATACAGAAAAATATACAAACAGGAGAAACATCAAATCCAAAAGTGACAAATAAAAGAAAATCTAATTAAAATAACAGTTAGTTTAAAAATGACTACATATTTCAATGGTAAATAAAGCATCAGCTGCATATGTGCTGTGTGCAAACAGAGAGCGAGACAGGTGTGACAACAGTAACTATGGAGAGCAGGTTCATTAGGATGCCGATTAGATCTGAATCTGCTGTCTGAGATGTCAGATCACCATATGAAATTATGCCTGTAGGCCAGACCTCCTGCTAAGATTCATTACACACTGTTCCAGTGATATCATCATCGTATGAATCTTTTTTTTCAGGGATAGCAGCAGCAAGACTGTTGCAACTTGTCTGAGGTATTTCAGACAGTGTAGTATTTGTGTGACGGTGGGAAATACTGACCCGCCTGCCAACGAAAATATTCACCATCCGACCATCACACCACAAACTGGTTCTCCACGTCTCCATGTTCAAACCTGGATGCAGAGACACAGGTCCCTGAAAGCCTGCAGCGCTGAGAAGACAAACACATAAACACATCCTGCCCAGACACATTTCACAAACTCAGTCACACAGTCGAAGGGTGTGTTTAGTCCGGGTGTGTCTGGAGCAACTTATACTGGACTCAGGTTTAGTTTGGTTCGTTTGGCCTGATGAAGACTCACACTTCTGTGTCTGTAGTTCTGTTCAGCATACAGAGATCCAGACTCTGGACTGTTTTAAGCAATGCTAGCTGCTAGCACGGCTCTGTGGACAGCCATGTCAGTCTGTCCGTCCTCTGGTCCAAACTGAAATATCTCAACCACTCTTGGAGTACTGCCATGAAATTTTGCACAGACATTCATGCTTCCCAGAGGATGAATCCCTCAGACTTTTAAGACCGTTAAGGGTCTTACATCCAAAGGTTTTTGTCCAGCTCTGGTCACAACATTTTACAGGAAAAAAACATCCTCTTACAGTGAGTTTAGTTAAGAAAATACCTCACGCCTCTAAAAGCCTCTCTTTTTTTTTTACCCAGAATCCCCTCCTCTGTGGCTTTACACAAAGCTCTTTCCATGAATTTTTGCTGAAACGTTTCTCTTCAAGTTTTCTCTTCAAGTTCAAGCTTGACTTTATTACCCGAAAAGGAAGTTGAGTGTATTGGGAGTGCCAGCAGAGACAATACAACACCAGCGGTCCATAGAAACAGTACAGGAAGCTGCACATCATTCATATATTCTAAATACACATAAAAAAAAACCATTTCTTTTCATCTTTGAGCATGAACCTAAACTTCCCCACTGCAGTTTTGACCAGAGTGCTCTGCAGGTGTGATTGTACTTATATGCTCCTCTGTAAAATGTAGAGCTATAGATGCAAGTTGGTACATTAAAGCTGCCCAGTGCAACTTTTAAAAGGTGTTGCAGGGTTTTTTCCAGCTTTGAAGGAAGCGGAAAACAGGAAAAGAGATTTGAATTGTTTCTGCCATCTCCAGAGGATCATAACTTGTTGTGCCAGCCAGGCGTCTTCCTGCAGAAAACGCCTCTGGAACATTTTAACAGAAACAGACGAGGTCTGTAGGTATGCAGGG
Source organism: Chaetodon trifascialis (assembly GCF_039877785.1). NCBI lineage: Eukaryota > Metazoa > Chordata > Actinopteri > Chaetodontiformes > Chaetodontidae > Chaetodon > Chaetodon trifascialis. The sequence continues at coordinate 5,030,799 of NC_092071.1, read as the reverse complement.
GTTGTTTGCAGTTACAGGGATTAACATCAGAATAGAAAAGCAGGGACACATAATATGGAGAATTTGTGAATGAAACGATTTGATATCTTTTTATATGTCATCTAATTTCTAGTGTCAGAGGATGGTTGAATGGTCAAATGCCTTCTGTACAGTTGGAGGATTTGCTTAATTGCATCACTTTAAAGCCTCATTTTATCCAATGTGAAATTACAGGATATGGTTTGTAATAGACACCAACATTCAGCAGGACAGAGGGTTGAAGGGGAGGGCAAGAACCTGTATGAAAAAACTCAAAAATCCTGAGAGACATAAGAGAATTGTGGAAGTGAGAAGTACTCAGATCATTTACTTAAGTAAAAGTAGCAATTCCACACTGCAGAAATACTTCATTACAAGTAAAAGTCTTGTGTCAAAAAAATTTGCTGAAGTAAAATAAAAAAAAGTGGTTATCAGATAGATGCAGTTGAGTAAAAAGTCCTGCATTGAAATTGTTAAGTACTTAGTAATAGAACATATGTATTAGCATCAAAGTACACTTACAGTACTTACAGTACCAAAAGTAATAGTACACATTAGTTATGTAACCATGTGTTCGCCGCTAATGTTGCTGCTGCTGCTATAAGTGGAGCTAATTACAACTACTTGTTGCACTGCTGGATCGCTCTATCCATGATAATTGTTACCATAAACTATTATGTGATTTTGTATTAATAGTCTTACTGACTCAGACCCGTCGGCCAATCAGTGTCGCCGTAGTGATGGCGTTCATTCATGAAACCTGATGTCATCCACAGCTACAGGGTTCGGTCCCGCCTCTTCTCTCAGCTCTTGAGTCCTCTCTGTTTATTGATCCTCAGAGGAGTCTCTGAGTCAGCAGGACTCCTCGTGCTGAGATAAGATCCCAATCAGCTCTGTGATGTAAGTGGCCACAGACTCAAGAACGCCCTCAGCTGTGTTATAACTAGAAAGATGACATCCTGTCTATTGCATCTTTTGGACAGGACCTGAAGTACCACATAGCTTGCTGATCATGATGATAATTTCTCTTACACAATGGCTTTCTGCTGTCTGATGCTGCAGATGTTGAGGAAATGCTGCCATCTTGTGGCTGAATGATGTAAAATTTGTTCTCCTAAAATGTTTCAATCCGGTTCTATCATGTAAAGACCTTTGTAGCTTTGTTTAAAACACTGCTTCATGAATGAAGTTCATAATTTTACCACTATAATTGTTCAGTGTTTGGCTTTCAGTCATGTCTGCTTTGTTAATTTGATGCGTCACTCACAGATCTTTTCCGGATCTCTCTCTCTTTGCAGGTGCAGGACTACCTGAAGCCTTTCCGTCTGCCTCTGGTGAAGCTACAGGAGATTTCTGCTCGGCTGAAGAAGTCTATGGTTCGAGGTTTGGGGAAACACAGTCATCACAAGGCGGCCGTCAAAATGCTGCCCACCTTCGTCAGGGCCACACCGGACGGGACGGGTGAGGCTGTTTCCATTACAGTTAGCTTGATGGACAGATGGGCTACGCTGTGACGCATCAGATAGTGGAATCAACTCTTCCTTATGTAGATATACAAGTTTTATTAAGTTCAAGTTAAGTTATAGGTTGTAGTTTAGAATGTAGTATGCATTGTTTTAATTTAACTCCTTCTCCCTCAGAATAAGGGCTAAATAGTTTCTTCTGCAAATTAATTAAATAAATGTCCAGGTGTTGCTCAGCAGATTTTACATCATGTTCAGTCATCTGAAAATACATTTTAATATTATCAAGGTGTGAAAAAAATAGAGCATGATTGGCTATTTTGCTCTGGGTTTCAGCTGTCAGGCCACACACAGGCTCACCTTATTGTTGAAAGCTCCATCCAACACTGTCAGGCTGAAAACATGTAACCCATGCAAAAGATGCTCCAATTGAACATCAGTCAATGAAAAGACAGTAAACCATCATTATATGTTTGAATTTATTAGGCAGCTAAATATCTTACATTGTATTTCTGTTCTTTTTTAACCCCCACCAACATGTTTTATCACAGTTTGTCATTTAGATTAATTTCAATGTGCAGAAACGCAAAAACACAAAGAAGCACATATTTACACCTCAATCATCCACTCCGTCCTGCAGAGAAAGGCGACTTTCTGGCATTGGATCTCGGTGGAACAAACTTCCGAGTGCTTCACGTCCGTGTGGTGGAGGAGGAGCAGAAAGTGCTGAAGATGGACAGTCAGATCTGTGCCATCCCACAGGAAATGATGCTCGGAACCGGAGAACAGGTGACACACGTGCAGCATTTAAAGATTTTTAGTATTTTAATCCTGCAGTGTTGACATGATCAGGACGTATCGTTTGGGATGTTCTATCTGTCTCTCTGTCCAGCTGTTCGACCACATCGCCGCCTGTCTCAGTGATTTCGTCATCTCCCGGGATCTGAAGGGACAAACTCTTCCTCTGGGCTTCACCTTCTCTTTCCCCTGTGAACAGAAAGAAATCGACAAGGTCTCACACACACACACACACACACACACACACACACACACACACACACACACACACACACACACACACACACAATACACATGTTTCTTCAGTATTAGTCTTCATCTTCGTGTTTTCTCTAAAGTAAGACCAGATTTACGACCGGTCACGTATGGCTGGTCTGCAGTGGTGGTGGTGGAAGTACATTTACTCAAGCAATTTATTTAATTCCAGCTTAAAAGCGCTTCTATATTCCTTTTAAGTTGGAAATATTGTACTTTTTACTCCACGACATGTCTGACAGCTTTAGTTAGATGCCTTGTAAAATATAAATAAACAGGTAAACAGGTTCATTGGTAACAGGTGAGAGTATCATGATTGGGTTTGAAAGGGGTATCATCGAAAGGCTCAGTCACTCACAAGCAAGGATGAAGCGAGGTTCACCACTTTGTGAACACATGACTGGATAAAGGTGCTGCACCTGTTGTCCATCTCCTGACAACTGGACTTGAAGCTCCACCGTGTGAATTTTTCCTTTCGTTCTTTGGTAATATCTTTGTGAATGAAACTGTTGTTGTGGTTAGTCGAACAGGCAGCCTTACATGACAAGTTCAGTGGTGTTAATTGTGCTAATGATGAAATCTCATGACCGTTCACCTCCTCATGAGCAGGCAGCGTTCATCAGGCTGTAGTTAACGGAGTTTGATTTGAAATTAAAACTTCTCTCTACACAGAGCATCCTGATTCGCTGGACCAAAGGCTTCAAATGCTCCGGAGTGGAGGGAAAAGATGTGGTGACGTTACTAAAAGAGGCCATTCGCAGGAGAGGGGTCAGTCCAAAACACTGAGGGTCATATGATGGGCACAATACTATGTCATGTTGTGAGCAGCAATGATAGGTCAAAATATCTTTGTGTTTTGGTCCTTTTGTCAAAATAAAACACACTGTATCAATACATACAATCACAATGGGAACTTTTCACTGTATTCTGCCAACTCTATTAGTCAATTTTAAAATAATTATTAGTTGCAGTTTTGAAACTGTCAAGATGCATCACATTCCGGCAAGCAAAATATCACACAGCCCAGCCTGCTTTTTGCCCCCCCCAGGCTACCGTCATGGGTCATACATGTCCAGGGACAGATGCAGTAGTGATACTGATAAAAGTCAATCATGTCCTTCACTCAAAGTGCCGTCCATTTTGTTGCTGCTTTGGTTTCTTATGCAGTGTGGATTTGGATGTTTTTTGATCTAATAATAATTTAGAAGTACATGAAACTGATGTCTTTTGTGCTTTTCTGCTCCTAAAATGCAGCTCAGACTTAATTAAAAGCAATGTGACAATCTGCAGTTTCTCTTGTATAAAACTAGATAGGCAGGTTGTTTGGTACAGAGATTATAAATAAGAAGACATAAACACACCTGTGTATTGCTGTGTCTTTCCGCAGGACTATGATATAGGTTCAGTTGCCATGGTGAACGACACAGTGGGCACAATGATGAGCTGCGGCTACAAGGACCAGAGCTGTGAGATCGGCATGATCATCGGTAACCTTATGCTTCAATAAAAAAAAAAAAAAAACAACTTCAGGACATCCTCAGATAAGCCTGACATGAATCTGGCTTGGCCCATTATCTTTTACTTAAGTAAAAGTGGCAGTACTACAGTGTAGAGTCCTGCTATCAAATCCTCATCCAAGTAAAATTCTTATCATCAAAACTTAAAATCCCAAATATAAACATATTATGCAAAATGGCCCAATTCAGGATCATCTATGTAATGTGTTGTCCAGCAAATGTAGTAGTGGAGTTGAAGTATAAGTGTTTATAAGTACAAGGACCTCAAATTGTACTTGCACAGTATTTGAGTTAATGTACTAAGTTACATTTCCTCACTGTATATATGTACCATATGTAAACTTACATGGTACCAAACTGCTGAGCCTGATTATAACCTTATTTTCAGTCTTCATAAAGGATTCAGTGGGTTTCATTCAGTGGTAAACTGAGTAAACTGAAGCCTAATTCAGATCGGATTCATGTTACAGGAGTTTATATGTGACAATATGTTTGTCTTATTTGTTTGTAGCTAAACTTAGCATTACGGACAGCACTGACAAACTACAGGAAGAAATTTTGAAATAGGCGAAGATCGTCAGCGTAGAAACTGACCAGTGACCAGAGAGATTTTCAGATAATTTAACTAGATCTTTTCATACCTGCAGCATTAAATTATTATTATTATTATTATTAGTAGTAGTAGTAGTAGTAGTAGTAGTAGTGACAGTCAGATGGCTCTCTCTGAAAGCTTGCTATGTTTTTGTAATGAGTCTGTGGGGTGACGGTGTTGATCTGTGCAGACCACTTCACATAAAATCAGCTCTAAGAAGGCAGACAGGATATTTGGTTTTCCATTAAATTGGTACACACATTTGTTTTCTTTCAGGACGAATCATAATGCCTTTAGTGATCCATTTGCCTTTTCCTCTGTGTAACACTTTGGTTTATGACCAAATACCAAAATTAATCAGCCTCAGCTTTAAACGGTATATCCCTGAACACACAAACACAGGATAAAAGAAATGTTGAGTGAGAGATTTTACTCAGTTCTAATACTGAGTTAGAGCAGAAGCTAGACAGGTAGTAAGATAAAATAAGATCAAATAGAACAAATAGACAAAAAAAAAAAGATACAAAATAAAATCAACCATAGAGGCGATATACATTATATAGAAAAGCATAAAGAGATACTGCCTTGCAAAGAATTTCAAAGTGGATGTCAGAATTTCTGACAGATTGATATTCAAAAGATAACTTTAATCCGCAAAGTGTTATTCCAACCTTGCAGATGCAATAATTGGTGTTGTTAGAAACCCACACAGCCGAGGAGGCCGTTCTTCACTCACAGACAATCATGAACAACAGCTCCTCTCAGGTCTTACTGAGCCTTACAGAACACATTGAGTCTTACCTAACAGACATAATGTGTTTCACCTGGTGAACAGGAGGCTCCTCCACTCAATGATCACATTGGATGTAATGAGAGTTGTGCTGTAGCGGTGGAATTGCTCCTTTCTCTGCTGTAATTAGTTTGCTTTGAGAGCTCACTGGATGATGATTACGCCGCTCGCCTCTTTGTGTTTGTGTGTCGGAGACACAGAGAGTGAAACAAAGGTGGTGAAGAACAAGAAGGAAGGTTCGATTGTTGTGAGTTTATTCAACCAAAGCATGGGCAGCAACCAGGTTCCAGTTCTTGGTTCTTGGTACCCAAGTAGCTGATTATATTATAATGTTGATGGTTTGACATGAGTCTGGATTTTTTTTTTTTTTTGGGTTCTTCGAAGCAACTTTAAAATCAGTCCAGAACTGTTGTCATATTTTATCTGTTTTGAGGACCAAACCTGTGAAAGCGCATCTCGTTGACAGTTAGCATCATGACCCAGATGCTTTAGCTTAAATCTGAAAATAAAGTTATTTTCAAATATAAATGGCTTTCTTAGATTTGTAATGAAAGAGTGTTGATGTAATTATGACTTTAGAAGACAGCATGGTTTTTTGAGGATCAAACTGAATTCCCAGATTTTCCTCCATCGTCTTCCTCTTCCTCTGTAGGCACGGGAACCAACGCCTGCTACATGGAGGAGATGAAGAACGTGAAGCGCGTGGAGGGCGAGGACGGGCGGATGTGCATCAACACAGAGTGGGGTGGCTTCGGAGACGACGGCTGCCTTCAAGACATCCTGACGGAGTTTGACGTAGTGGTGGACAAGACGTCCATCAACCCTGGCGTCCACACGTATGTATGATGATTGTTTTGCTGCTGAAATTTGCAGAAAAATGGCTGCTCAAGTCATTTGTTGAGAGTAGATATCAAATAATTTCTGCTTCCAGCGTTTCAAATGTGAGGATTTGGAAATTCAACCTAAAGGTGGCCAAACTTATTTCACTCGATCCTCAGGGGAACATGAATATCTGGACCAAATTTAGTGGATGTTCAGATATATGTTTCACAGTGAAACCTTTTTGTGGCGCTAAAGGAAAAAACAGGGGATCCCAAATTACAAATATCTGTACAAAATGTCTTGACAACCCATTTAACAGTTTCAGTCTCTAAAGTTTCAGTTCAGAAAATACTTTCAATAATCAAGACAGAATCAAGACTTAAACTTCAAAGTGTGTGTTCTGTTTTTAAACCCTTTTGCTTGTTTTTTGATGACTGATATTTTTCTCCTCTCTCTGTCCTCTTTACACCTCTACCTGTCGTCTCCTGTAGCTTTGAGAAGATGATCAGTGGCATGTATTTGGGAGAAATCGTTCGGCTGCTGCTGGTGAAGATGACGGAGGACAAGCTGTTGTTTAAGGGACAGACATCAGAGGCGCTGCTTACTCCGGACAAATTCGAGACCAAGTTCATCTCTGAGATTGAGGAGTGAGTGTCCGATAGAGGCTTCTTAAATGATTCATCCACCATTCGCCATTCGTCAATTGTTCTAATCTGGCTGAAAACTGATCCAATTCCATATTGTCTTTTTGTTGATCGCTAACTGGTACCGCTAGCTATCATTACAGCTCAGCTGAGGAGGACACCATTAATGTTTACGACTCATCTATGCCTCTTATCCACGACTAGATGCTTCCTTCTGCACAGTGATTCGGTTGATGGGTGTAGTTCGGAAGAAAGAAAGTAGTTCTGACTTGAATCTGTCCTTTTAAGACAGGTTTTGAACATCCTGTCACACAACTTCTTTTTAGTCATGTTTCTGAAATGCATGAGGTCAACAGATTAGTCTCTCTTCAAATAAACTAAATTTGACCTTTTAGTTTCTTCATTCTCGTCCTCGCTGATCCTCCATGTTGTTTTTACTTCGTGTGTCTCTGGATCAGGCTGGACAAAGGTCTGGAAAACACTCAGAAAATTCTGACCAAGTTGGGTCTGAAGTGGGATTTGGTCGACTCCTGCGTGGTGCGTCTTGTTTGCGACACCATCTCCTCACGCTCTGCCTGTCTCTGTGCCACCGCCCTGGCAACCCTCGCCAACCGCATCCGTGTCAACCGCGGGTTGGGCCATCTGAAGACCACTGTGGGGGTGGATGGGACGGTCTACAGAAAACACCCCAAGTAAGAGGGAATATGAGAGAAGTGAAACGTCAGTATAACAATGTATAGGCCTGTATTTAAAAAAGACTTAAATAGTGAAAGTTTAATTGCATTAGTGATGTGTTTGCCTGCATTTAAAAGCTATAGCCTATAATAAATTACTTACAACACATTAAAATTAACTTATTGGCAGATATGAAGACATTTTAAGCATTTATTAAAGAATATCAGGTTAAAAATGTTGAGAACTACATTCGTAAACACTTAAAAAGGCCTTAGATCTTATATCAATTCCTGCTTAGTGTCCCTTTAAGTCTAGAAGACCAACCCTCTTGAAAATAAACTTTCAAGGGTCAATAAAGACACACAAGTTCACACATTTATCAGTGAGCATTAAGGCTAATTCTATAATTTTATGTTGTACATTTCTACAAAGTCAAACTGATGATTCAGTTTGATTCAGCCAGCGATGAGCGGAAACAGCCACCATACAAATGACCCAGGAGGAAGTCTCCTTCTCCTTTTTTTCTCTCAGTTTTGAAGAGATGTGAAATCATCTTTATGGTGTGAGCAGGCAGGAGGTGGAGCTGGTTGTTGACACATTGACAAACTTCCTGGCTTTGTGAGAAGAACAGCGTGTTGAGAAAATCCCATGAATCAAACCATGGTGCTGTTTAAAGTCCCCTCCTTTCTCTGTCCTTCAGGGTTATTTCCTGTCAAAACACAGCTTTGCTGCAGCTGTTGTATTTAAACTATACCTGCACTACATATGTTGCTTCCTGCTGCACATGCTCATCTATGAATATGTATATTTATATACATATTACTACTTTAAAATATGCACACTATTCTGCACGTTTCTGCTTTGTGCACTTCTGGGTTGGTGCTAAATCTCATTTCAACATCTCAGTGCTTGTCAGTAAAGTTGAATCTAATCTAATCAACACATTTTCTCATGATGATGGCAAGGAAGAGATTTTTTTCTTCTTCCTTTGTCTTTCTGCACTCAACGTTCGCTCATCTTTCTCCTTTCTCCCTCTTTTCTTTCCTATTCGATTTCTCCCTTCTCCTCTCCTCCCCTCTGTAGTTTCAGTGAGGAGCTCCAGGCAACGGTGCGCCTCCTCGCCCCCAAGTGTGACATCACCTTCCTGGTCTCGGAGGACGGCAGCGGGAAGGGCGCTGCCATGGTAACAGCCGTGGCGCAGCGGCTGGCTCTCCAGTCCCGACTGTTAGAGGACAGCGATGGTGAGGACGACGATGAAGAGGAGGAGGAGGAGGAGGAGGAGGAAGATAAATAAGAGCAGGGCAGATGCAAATGATACACAACACTTCTAGGCAGAGTAGATGGAGTCTGAAAACATGTTGTTTTCAAAGCCTGCAGTATTTTCTTTTTTATGTGGAGATGTTTTGCTCATTCATGCATCTACAATTACCTTTTTCGTTTCCTGTTACAAGTCCTGTGATGGTTTTTGTGTTTGTTTTGGTGGCATTTAGAAACATTAAAGTTTCCCTGTGGAGTTTCAGACCTCTAGTAGCGCTATGGAGCTGTTTTCTTTAAGCAGGTCCCTGTTTTGTTGGTGCATTATTCCACCAATCTCCAGGTGGCGGCAGCACCCCAAGAAACACAGCAATGCACCAGCAAAAGCAGGGAAGAAGAAGACAGCTGGCTAGTAAGCACGGATGCTAACGCTGCAGGATTCAAATGAAAATTCGGCTTTGCACATTTTATGAGGAAATGCATTCAGCAAATTTGTTCGACCTGAAGGATTCACATGTGTACTGACTGTAAACACAACTGCTCCTGTTTAAACTCCACAGGGCGTCTTTAAGCCAATGAGAAAGACCGCCCACAGTGTTTGACTGACAGCAGCGAGTCACCTCATCAACAAACGATAATAATGACAATAATAATGATAATAGTCATAGTTTGCAGAGTACTTTTTAATTCTGCATGCTGAGTAAAGGTTTGATGAAGTTATTTGATTTAAAGTAGAACTCTGAGAACATGTCAAATAATTTGAAAAAGTCTCATTTAATCTTCATTATTTAATTTGTTTCATTTATCAATCATCTATATTTACCATTTATCATTGGGGATGAACAACCTTCAGTGTGTTTGTTGTTTACATAACAGATTTTTCAATGATCTAATTACCCTTTGTTCAATTTATAAATCCATCAAATCGGTCGACAATCTGTCACTCAGTTTTCAGTTGAAACTTAACATTGTCTTTCCTTGGTTTGTACTTTTTCATGAACATGCAGCTGTTTTTAAAGAAAAGAAAGGTATATATCCATGCTCTGATTGGCCTGTCCAATCAGAGCATGGATATATTGTTACATAATAGCAGCTCTTGACCAATCATCTTCTCCGTCTTTCTTTTAAAGTGATGGTATTGTTTTATTCTAACAGAGGAGGCAAATTCTGCTTCTTGTGTTATAATATCCAACAGTGCACAAGCACTGAATGACAGGACGTTCAGATGGTACTCATTTAACTCCAGTGTGTTTTGCTGGATATTTATTTATTCATCCGTGCAGTTGGCATGAATAAATAAAGAAAATCTCCTCCTAGGCATCTTAAAATTCTCTCGTTCACAGCATTTCCTACTTTCTTAAACCTTCTTTGTGCATAAGAGATGGTGATAATTAAGATGCTACATTTATCATAGTGATGTTAGAAATGAAAAGATGTGTATTTAGTCTCTCTCTGTGCATGTTCCACCTCATGCTGCTGCTGCAGTCTTTACATTAACATTCAGTTCAGACTTGTGGTTCAGAAATATTTTGATTCTGAATTTGTAAGACTGGCATCGTGACTTTTACATCACAGTGATCAGGGCACTTCTTCATTGTTAAATTGCCATCAGATTAACATGAAAGGTGCATGTCTGAAAGGACTTTAGCTACAAAAAAGCTACAAAAACTGACATCGACATAAAAATCCAGTCGTTATTAACATGCAGAGTTTTTAACATGCAGAGTTTTTAACATGCCTTTTGTCCATATTAGCATGCTAACACTGGCAATCAAGGCTGATTAAGGCCATCTTAGACTGATTAAAGTTCACACACAACAATGCAGAGCTGAGCCTGAAATGTCCTAAAATGGCCTCCGTACCGAGGAGAGGCCTGTAAGACTTTTGATTCTGAGTAACAATGTGGCCTTCTCTCTGGCGCCACCATCAGGACAAACCTCTATTAGTTCAACTCCATTAGTGATTAAGATCTGAGATAGCAAAGCTGTCTTTCCAGTCTTCATTGGCAGGTGTTGTTTTCTGAGCTGTGCTGATCAAACTTTTTTTAGTCCTGTTACTTCCTGATCGCTGCTTCTCTCTTTCGTTTCAGTGCTGGTGTTGATGCAACACTGCAGCTTTAATTACAGTTTGCTGCTTGTTTCTACAAGCTTTGACCATTTCATTTATCCCAAAAATCTCCATTGTATCACACAGATAAGACATGAGTCAGAAAGAGGTGGAGCACTGAGTGAGAGACCTACTGGAAAAACTTTTTATTACTTGAAATCAACCAGTTAACCACAGCTCCGTTAGGCTTTTCAAAGCAGTTTTTAATAAGGTGCTAAAAATCTGCTGTTTTTGTTTCAAACTGGAAATAAACAGACATTTTTTCTAGCAAAAGGTGATGTGAGTTATTGTTAGCAGTCACACTGATGCATGGACATATTATGACAGGTTAGAATCCAGATAATGTAGAATCAACCACAATACAAACACAGAAGGAGAGAAGAAAACATTGACAATAATATCAATAATGTTTTGTTCACATTCCAGTCTTATTGTACATAAAGTACAATGAAGCCATAATACACCATGCAAGGACGTTAGTAAATAAATGAATAAAGAAAGTAAGAAGCTGAAAAAATAAAGTATGTTTTGTTATAAACTAAACTGCTCAACAGACCACAGCTGAAGTTCCGCTGAAATGATCGATTTATCAGTCGATTGACTGATTGAGAAAATTAATTAACAATGACCTTTAGAATAGTTTAAACAATTTTTCATGTATAAAACATTTCATTTTGCTCATTATCATTATATTTAATGATTTTAATAATTTTAGTGTATTTTGAATAATTTTGAGAAAGCACTGAAGGTGTCTCTTCGGGCTCTGGTTAATTGTTTTCTCACTATTTACAGGATTTTTAGAAACCAAACAAACAATTGATTGATGAGTAAAATAATCAGCAGATTAATCCATAATGACAATAAGTCTGATCTGACTGCAGCATGGCCCCTTTTCTCATTTAAACAAACTCTGACATTTTACAAGATCCGAGGTGTTTAACGTCGTAAGTGCTGAGCTGTTGCTTTATTTCTGGGTGAACATCTCATCGGTGTGCTTCACCGCAGAATAACTGTTGTCATCAGCAGTGAAGCTGCTGCTGTGCTGCTGCAGCTCTCACTGACATGCAGAGGACAAAGCGGAGCTGCAGCCTGAAGCTTGTTGTGTTCCTGCAGACAGTCTGCTGCAGTCTGATCCTGCCACACGGGAGGAGATTTATAGGTAAAAGCCTCTCCAGCTGCTTGCCTCCATGCTGTAGTACTACACTCAAAGCTGTACTATAGTATTTATTAACATGTCGCACAAACCACATGAGGCAGTGTTTAAAAGACAAAAGGATGAAGGTGCTGCTATTGTAGATGCATATAAATGTCATTACAGGCAGTGGTGGAATGAAAATAAGTACATTTACCCAATTATTGTACTGAATTACAGTTCTGAGGTACTTTACTTGAGTATTTCCACTCCATAAATTAGACTTCTACTCCACTACATTTGAAAGGGAAATATTATGCTTTTTACTGTACAAAATGTGTAGTAATAGGTATTTCTCACATAAAAAGCATATAATAATGATAATATTTAAATAGCAAATAATAATTCAAAACTGTTTTAAAATGCTTCATACGAAAAGCAAATATTAAACATAGATACAATTATAAATAGTCAGTTAATTAAAAGCCATGAGATAAAAATGACTTTTAAAAAGAGACTGAAGATAGTGAGTTTGTCCGCCTGCAGGGTGTTCAGGTGAAGCTCCGCCACCTTTAATGGCAAACTGAGATTTAAGATGCATAAGCAGGGACCTGTCGGAGGATCTGGAGCAGCTCTCAGGCTTAAAACTCAATCAATTGTAAAAGTGACAGGCAGCCAGTGAAGGGCAGATTGATGACATGTGGTCTCTGACAGCAGAGTTTTGTGTCAGCTGCAGTCTGTTTCGCCTGCTGATAGCAGAAGAAAGTGTGTTGCAAGAAGTGTGGAGGAGATAAATACAAATTCTTCCATGACACAATGCAGCACTGTACTACTGACACTCCTAGGAGTTTATAGCATGTCTAGCATTGGCTCCACATTGATGAATTACAACATTAAAATGTTTGTGTGTGTATTCATTAAACATAAAAACAGAGTAATTCCATATACTCTAATACAATAACCTATGAAGGGAGCCATTCTGCATAGAAAGTACTCTTCCTTTTGATATTTCCATTACATTTTGCCGATAATACTTCTGTATCATGCTTTTACCAAAATAATATTTTGAATTAGGGCTTTTGTAAAGGCGAGTGTTTTCAGATGGTGGTATTTCTACTTTCAAAGGATCTGAGCACTCTGCTGATTTTGACCTTGAGATTTGATCTGTGAAACAAAGCAGAGCAGCGATACATGAGACTGAATAACTCATGCTCGGCTTTGTTAGCAGAGGGCTGATGTGAGTGTTTTAGCTGAGGCTTGTTGCTACATGAGTGCCATGCAGGAGCCTCATGGCTGGTGGGGGGGGGGGGGGTCACTTCAGCTTTCAGCTTTGTGGAAGTTATAACAGACACGTGCTTCCTCCCCCTGCTGGAGGCAAGTGGTAACAGCTGCTTATATATTCTCCCACCAGGGTCCATGTGTGAGATCACGTTTCTCTACAAAATCACCAACACAAGCGGATAATCACCTCAGCTGAGAGACCGCGCTTACGCTTCCTCTGAAATCCAATATTTACATCGTGAAGTCTTGGTTTGACAGTCTGCCTGTGTGTACGCTCATCATGAATATGTATTTTTATATTTCTGTAATTCCTCCCGTGGTACGGGGGCAGAATCCTCAAAATTTAACCCTTGATGGTGTTAAAGTCTCAAAACAGGCAGACTTTAAGGAGACGGACAGGAGAACATGTTAGAAAATGACAACAGTGGGAAGTAACAAACTACATTTCCTCATGTACTGTACTAAAGTACAATTTTGAGGTACTTTATACTTCTTTTTCACGTCATTTTAGAGAGAAATGCTGTACGTTTTACTCCATTACATTTGTCTGACATTCACTAGCTGTAACATTGCAATACTGCTTACATCTTAAAGCATCAGTAATAATATGATAGATATAATAACATACAGTATCTCTCCGAAAGAGACCTATCTGCCAAAAAATATAAAATCATGTTATTTTATATATTTATATTATAATATGAAGTCAATAAACTGATGTAGTATTAAGGTCTGTCCTCAATGTTGACAAAAGAGAAGAAACTTAGGCGTTAAAGACATTTTGGGAAATATTCTTGTTTGTTTTCCCTAAAAGGTGAAATACCGATATCAGCGCGTCCAGGACATGGTTAGCCTAGCTTAGCATAAAAGCACAGAAGAGAAATGGTTGCCCTCCAATAACAGCAACATTATTTACTCATTTTGTGCACAACGTGTTAGAAATGTAAAAAGGGACATTGTGATTTACTTACTGGAGCTATGTTATTGACCAAAAACAATGTCTCAAGTGTCTCAAGTGTCTCGAGGTCAAGTCTTTGATAGATTGGTGAATAGCTTGTTAGCTAACACGATGCTACAGACAAATAAATGGTGTATTATTCCCAGTTTGATTGATAATTCTTTGCCTTAGCTTCCAGCTAAACCCATGAAAGGGTCTGACTTTTTCTTCTGCATTTCCATTATTTTGCACATTTTGTGTAGACCTTAATCATGAGTTTGGCCTTATCATTGAGGCTTTTATCTACGTGTTACAGTTCCAGCTGCAAAAAAAAGAAGCCTTTTTTGTCTTATGACCCCTCGTTACAAAGCCACGTCTGCTTGTGATTCCTCAGAACAGGTTTCATATCTATAAATCGTGAACATGTGAGCGGTTCAAACGAAGAGGGATTTTCCATTCTCACATTAAGTCACTTTCATCATTTTTAGAGGCCCTAGAAGTTCAAACTTTAATGCATTAAACAAGAAATAAGCAAAGATCTGAGGGGAATCCAAAAACTAAATATCATTTTGGTTAGTAGAATTTTGTGTCTTAACACCCAAGCTATCATCTGCAGACCCCATAGTGGGACCCCCACCGATTTCATCTAACTGGATTGTATTCAGTATTCACTGACTTACATATATAATAATAATAATAATAATAATAAGCACCTTTCATATGAGAAGTGCAGCTCAAACACAAATAGAGCATAAACAGATATTTTTTAAAGAAATAATGTAAAATAAGACAGAGAATAGAATCCACTTGATAATAATAGTACAAATAAGATAGAATAATGTAATGTGCCGTTTCATTTATGGTGCTTCTAAAGTTCCATCTGATTTTCACTGTGTGACTAAATCCTGTTGGTTGTATTCCTGCAATGAAAACTTCAATCCTCAAATAAAAGTCTTGCATTTAAAGAAAAAAAAAAATGATAAAAAAAAAAAAATCATAGGAAAACGCAGTCAAATAAAAAAAAGCTCTGCAGCAGCAGTAAATTATTGATGTGTTGATGCATACACAGTATTTTAATGGAGGTGATCCAGCTGGTCTGACTGCTGCACTTTACAGTGTGGCGCTGCAGCAGCAACACACTCTTTTTATGTTTTGAGACTTCAGGAGAACTTCATTAATGTTTTGTATGTAAACTCTGAATCTGTAAAACATTCCAGCCGGAAATTCTCCCAGAATGGAAATACCTTTATTCCAGAGCCGTAGAACTATTCAGTGCTTTTCATATTATAGCCTGCACTATATTTATACTACAGTAAGCTTTTGTCATATCGTTGTAACAATGTCAACAGTGAAGCTTTAGCATTTGCATTAAAGTGATAAATCCTTCTGAGACAGCTCCACTTTAATTGAGTATTTCCACTTTCTGTTACTGCACTAGTACTGATAAACATTTAGCAATTTGGTCTCCTTTTCATGTTTCAGTTGTTTCTGAGTTGTTATCAGTTCATTCAAAGAGACATTTGACGTCCAAACTTTGCACATCGTTTCATTCCAATTACTATTTGAGTCCCAAAGAGGTCAAATTATTAACATTTCAACAAAAACATCAAAGATTAAAGAAACATCCAAAAACTGACAACAAAATTATGTATCAGAACTTTGTTTCTTTTTCTTTCTTCTCCCATTAATCATCTCACGACCCCCTCAGATTTATCTTGGCCAGACCTCTAGTTTGGAACCACTGGACTAAACCAGCTAACTGTACATAAAGTAGGTCAAGCTAGCTCCACCTGGAGCAGCTACAAGAGCAAAATGCTGCTCTAACACTGATGCATACTTGTACTTAAGTAGGGTTTTGAATGCAGGACTTCTACTTTCATATTGTTGTATTGGCACTGTTACCTAAGCACAGGATCTAAGTACTTTTTCCAACACTGTACACATTAATACATCGATAAAATAATCCACAAATATAATTAAAATGATTATACAGGTCTTGCTGCGGGCCATTCTGTGCAATGAGTTATTTTTCCTTTTGATAGTGAAAGTACATTTCTTTGATATTAACTTTTACTTTAGTAATATTTGTATTCAGTGCTTTTATTAGTATTTTCTAGTATATGTATATGAAATGGCACATGTGAGTAAAGGGTCTGAATTCTTCCTCCAACACTGCAAACTGCATTAAGCCTTTTGTTGTCATGGTTACAGGTCTGATTATTTATGTCAGTGAATATTCAAGCTTCATGTTGCGCAGGGTCTTCTCCTATTTGGATGTAATAATTTAAAGCTTGGTTCCAGGGATGTCCTTGTGTGTATGTAACCTGTGAGTTATTAGTGTTTGGTGACCATATGTGAAAACGGCAGCTGAAAAAGACACTGCATATATTTAGACTTAGTGTTTGGATGCTATCATTACAGGCTGCTGTGTCTCTCTCCAGTATTTTTAACCCAAGCCCTGCAGACTAAATGTGCTTCCACTGGAAACACAAGCCTGTTCGTCAACATTCAGATAACAATAATAAGCATAGTAGTAATAATAATAGATTCTGCAGGAGATAGTGATCTGCCATTTTTCACCTTACCCAAAGAAGTGATTGAGGTCTAATTTATTTATTTAAGCTTTATCTCACTGTCTTCCTGATCTAATAACACTGGTGAGGGAGATGGAGGTGAACAATCCCACGTCTCTCTCCTTTTGTTCTTCCATTCATTTTCCCATAGACAGCAGCCAGGTTTCTGTAAAGCCTAACCAAGCAGTTTTGGTGCCTAAACCTGACCGTTTGACGCGTGTCCTGTAGCCGCTGTGAGTCTGCAGATAGATCTATAGGCTACCTGTTGCTGCACACAGGTCTGACGCTGTGGGTCACATGCTCGACATGCTCAGGATTGAGTTCCATTTTACTTCTATTGACAAACAAATGTGACAACTTTTTTGAAATGTTTCCATTTTTTTTATATTTCACTCAGTATTTTTTTGATGCATAAATAGAAAATTAGCAGAAAAACAAGTGGGTGGGAAGCACACTTAGTGCTACATGACTCACAGCTGGAGCTCAGACTGGCATGAAATCAACTGTGGTCTTTGATTGAAAGTAGAAGGTGAAAGCTTGTGTAGGCCTACATAAAAAAAAAAAAAAAAGTTAACTAGCTACGACCCCAAAGGCACATTTTGGCAAGAAACCTCCATCACTGAGCTTGAAATTCTGTGACAAGCACGGTTAATGGCGGGTGTAAGCTAAAATTACAAATAGGTCTAACTGTGGGTCACTGCAGGACACGCCTATGACATGACACACCCTCCTAAATTTGGTTAGGTTAGGCAACAAAACCTCTTGGTTTGGTTCAGGAAAAGATCCTGGTTTTGTCTGCGAGACTGCAGATAGACCCCTCCCAAGCTGTTGAGAAAGCAGAGTCGCTGTTTGGCCTCCCAAATAGTTATTCCAAATTTTCACAAAAGGGCAAGACCAGAACAAATGAACAGCTCCTATCTCCCCACAGCTCTGCTATATTTGCTCCTCTACAGCCTTTTGCAAGAGCTCAAATGATTAATCAATCAATAGATGAACAGAAAACAAATCTTCAGCTGTTTTGATGAGTAAATCAGTTTTCAAGCAAATCCTCAAATCCTCCACTTCCAGCTTGCCAAAGGTAAGATGAAAGGTTAATTTATCTTACTTTTTTTTTTTTTGTTCACATATCTATAAATAACTAGAGCTTTAACTAATCTTTGATTAATCGGTGCACAGAAAATAAATCAGTAACATGTCTGACAATCAGTTAATCAGTGTATAAGCAAAACTGGCAAAAAGTCTCAGTCTAAATTGAATATTTTTGAAAGGCAGACTGAGCCTCGTATAAAAAGGATTTTGCATGTAAATCTGTATTAATGGCAATCAAATTTAGGCAATAAAGGGTATATATAGTTGAGACTTTAAATGTGTGTTGTCATCCAGTATGCAAAACAGTACATGCATCCAAAAGAAGACAAGTTATTAAAAAAAAAAATCCTATAAAGGAGCAGAGTAAATGAACAGCCCCACAGGTCTCTTCTGCTCTCTTCACCAAACCTCAACCACTTTTTTCGTCATTTAACGATAGTTTGGGGATTTGATTTAAAACCCTGCCGTATCTAAACCCCGCCCACTTATTCCATGTCAGCGGAAGTACGTCACACCGCTGAAGCTAAAGATGCTTCAACCGTTTCACTGTGACTTTAACATTAAGTTGTACTCTGTGGCAAACTTTGGCCACACCTAGATCCTGCCCCATTTCCACAAAAAAAGCCCTTTTTTTTTCTTTCTGGTGCGTTTGTTTGTGTGTCGGCGAGTCCCGGCGGTGTAACCGGAGAGGGGCCTCAGAGAGGGAATGCAGGACTGCAATGGAGCACAATGCAATACAGGTAAAGCCGATATAATTTCCAAATAAATGTCGATTTATGTCACCAAGACCCGGTGGCTTTTCTGACCTGTTGACGAGGGGAATATTTTAACCGTGCGTCGCTGTGAATTGAAGCCCGATTCCGCGTTTTATTTCATTTAGTTTGACCATGTCGTATTGATTGTTTTCTCATATCAACCAAACCCAAGCACCGAGAGTTGCTCTGACTGCAATTACAACTTTATTCAGCCAGGCTCAACTTTTTTTTCCCACCACAGGCGGAAAATAAACCGCTGATATTTGTATTTTTACGGGCGAACTGTCGGCGGTGGCACCGAGCTGTCGCCTCGTTTGATATCGGAGCTTCAGCCGTTAAATTCCAGTTTAATATTTCTGATATTTTCGCCGTGTTAATGATTAATTTCTTTGTGTGTCGTGTCGACAGTCTCAGCTTCTCCTCTGGCTACCAACCCCCACCCACACTAACAACACATTAGCTAAATAAAATTAAATTTTCTGGCCGTTTTCCTGCCTGAAAATATCAGGAAACTTTTAAGCTAGTCAGCCTTTTCAACCAAAACTAGCTAGCAGCGAGTCGTTGCATCGACATTTTTTTTTTTTTTTTTCATTTCTGAACGCAGACTCCCCAAATTAATTTCTCCACCGACGTGATATTAAAGATTGAAATATTTTTCGACAGGGACTAGGTGGAGCAGCAGTAGTGTTGGTTATAATAGGAAGCATATTGATATTATTATCAAATCCCTCCCGACATTTTGTCTCCGGCGTAATTGCCACAGTTTAAGGAGGAATGTTAATATTGTGTGTGTGAAGGGGGGAAATGTGGAGTTTTTGTACTTGAAATAACGAGGATTAGTCCAGCCTAAAACCCCAGGAAACATACAGAGGACACACAGCGAGGGCACTGGGTTTTAGTCGAAATCAAAACGACTAAAATCATTTATTTTGACATAAATCCTTCATGTGTGGCGTGGGGTGTATTTAATATTCCAGTGGTGGATGTGTATTTTTATAATATCTGTTTAAATATTAATTTATTGCAGAATTCAAAGGCGTTTTTTCCTCTCCAGTGTTGAAGTTGTGAGCTTTTTCAATAACAGGATATACCCAAGGTCAATACTGTAGACTGTGTTTGGATTTTATTTATTTATTTATTGTCCAAACAGGAGACATTTTATTATTAATATTCGTCGGAGCCCCCCCCCCCTTCTCTTTCTCTTCCTTCCCGTCCTGAAAACTGTGTAAAATTTTATATATATATATATATATATCACTGCATTATTCCCAGAAATATCACGAGAACTGACGTAGGCAGGGTGCAGATTAAGGGTTTCCATCTTAAATTCTTCTGTGTGTGTGTGTGTGTGTGTGTGTGTGTGTGTGTGTTCACATTTTAGACAGTGGGCTGCCTCTCAGTGCTCAGATTATATTATGTGGCTTTTATTTTCCTGCCTGCTCAGCCCTGCCTCGTTTCCACCGCTAGGCTGGAGCACTGCTTCAGCTGGCCCTCCCCCACAGCCAAAAAAAAAAAAAAAAAAAAGGCTGGAGCTCTATGATGTTCATATAACACTTCTATAGTACATAATAGTATGTTTATGATACGCTATACTCACTTGATGGTAGTACTTGTCATATGTTGTCACTGTAATTAAGTTAAATATATGTATAATACTCATTCTGGGGCTAAAACTGTGTCTGCAAAGCTAAATAGTGACTTGATCCCACTTTGTTGTGTTATATTTCATGTTTTTCTTGCTTTTAACTGTACTATAACCAGTCTTCAAAGGATTTATAGATTACTCGAGGAACAGAAAGTAAGTCTACAATAGTTTTATAACACTTTTAAAGCCAGTTGTCCAAATTTTCTAGTTCCAGATGTGAGCGAAATAGTGAATTTGTCTTGCTTTGTTGTAGTCTTTGCATGTTTTTCCTGCTCGAATACTTTCAGATAACCAGAGCTCGAAGTGTTGATCAGTGATTTGATGGGTGGAAAATAAACATTTTTTCAGCAGTGTCAGAAATCCTCTGGCTTCAGCTTCTCTAATGGGAATCGTTGCTTGTTATCTCAGTCTCCTGTAATGACAAATTGAATATTTTTGTGTTTTGGGCTGTTGGTCGGACAAAACAGGCTGATATAAATATGTCAACTTGGGCTTTAGCAACTTTTCTGACCTTTTATGGTTAACGTTGTTCTTTTTTTTAAAATACTTTCATGAGTATGTATAATTTAACTATAGTGGCTGTTATTGTATCTGTCGAGCTCAGTGGTGTTTTTATACTCAGTAATCCTCTGATGACTCTTATCTGCAGTACTCCCCTTCATCTTATTAACTTTATAGTCTCTCTCATGTTGTATCAAGCATAATAATGCTGGAAAACATCTAAAATGTCACTCGGATGTCACTAAAGCATATTGGGTTGCTTTAAGTAACTGTTTAATATTCCTGTAGTACTAAAATACATTCAGTATTGTCAATAACTCTATTCTTTATGAATCATATTGATCTTAATACAATAGCCCCTTTCAGCAGTCTGTATGGACTTTATCTGACCTTTTGGTATTTTTTCTTAAATATATCTCTAATATTCATATAGTAGCTAATAATTATGTCTGTAGAGCCCAACAGTGAACCTGTACCTTTCCTATGGGCGCTCACAGGAAACTGGGGACTTAATCTGACTTCATGGTATTCTGAATCTTATTAAATCACCCTGATTTTACTTAAAAGTACCTATAATATACCTTTAAGGGCTGGCGTGTGTGCAGCTAACAATTCTCATACAATATGTTTAATGTTTTTATATCATCTAATTGGGTAATAATTTGTCCATAGAGCTCAATAGTGTCCTAATGTTTCTTTCTCTTATCCTTGCCCCTTTCTAATCAAGTATAATAATCCTTGAATGAGTCTGTAATGATCCTAGAGGGTCCCACAGTAATTAGTAAATACTTAACATGACAAAGTATTACTCTGAATTCTTTAAATCAATCTGTAATATACCTGTAATGTGTCTGTCGAGCTCAATGATGATTTCATCTAACTGGATTGTATTCAGTCTCCTTCTTTGTCCTTCTCATATTCCCTTAGATAACTGTTAGATAATCCCATAATTATCTTTTAAGGTCATACACCTTGTATAGTATTCCTTGGTGTTGTGTATTTACTTCATTGTGTTCGTCTTTGTATCGATCATAATTATTCTTGAATAAACCCAGAATATTCCATTTTAAGTTGTCAAGACTTTATGTGTGTTCATTCTGTTCTTTTCCTCAAGAAAATACCTTTAAATGTAGCTTTAATCTTCTTATAGTGACTAATATGACGAAGCTCAATAATGGTTTTATCTGACTGTTTTATTGTTTCTCTATCTGAATTCAACTCAAAAACTTATAACTGTGTAATATTCCAGTAGTTAACCTGTAGCTGTCTATCTTTGTTTATAGTCGGCGCTCTCTTCATTCTTACTCGTGTTGGATCCTGTGTAAAAATCCTTAAAACATGTATGATATTTATCTTTGGGCTCACAACAAACAGTGGAGACTTTATCTTTATATATTCCTGTGATATTCCCTAAATATAGCAGCTAAATCTGCCTCTAAGGCTCTTAAGTTTTACTATTCTTAATGCGTTGTATAAAATGTGTAATTTTATACATATGGATATATTTCTAGCAGCTATTTGTGTGGCTGTGACTCAATAAGACATTTTTATATCACTTTAATGTGTCTGTGTTACTCTACACTTATTTCATTTTGCTTAATCACTCATTCATCTCTAAAATATATCTGTGATATCTCTGTGTGGACTTGAACTGTACCTCTGGGGCTCTGTGCTGAGTTTGCAGTGAATATTTAATGATTGTTTAAACCTACAGTGTGTTCAGGATGTTCCTGTAGGGACTTGCGGTATGTTTGATGACCCTGTTGTGATCTTAAATCTGCTTTATTCTGACACTCACTGATGACCTTGTTTGTTTCAGTGCTTTTCTCTCTTCACTCGTATCGCCATAATACTCCTCTGAAACAAATATCTGGCTCCTGTAGGGACCCAGAGCGTCCGAGGGATTGATCTTGTTTTTCATGAATGAGTTTATATGGTGTCTTGCAGTTTCCCGACAGGGCCTGTTAAAGTATGTCTTTGATACTCCACAGTGACGTAATTAAACCTCACGTCCCTGCATTGTGTTATGCAGCGGCTTCTTTTAACTGTAGTGGTATTAGTGTTGCCGTTTGACTCTGTATAGCTCATATGTATATTTGCTGCTGTGGCATTTATTCGGTATCTTTCTAAAAATTGATCCTGGGCCTGCTGCAGCTGGTCTGCAGCGCTACAGCGGTGGGTGGGGGAGAGTGGGGGAGGGCTGTCTGTGGTGGGTTATGGGTATTGGGTGGGGGAGGGTGTGCTGGGTGGGGTGGGGGTTGTGGATGATCAACACAGGAGTGAGAATTTGAGAATATTTTGCATTTCGGCAGCAGACAGGCAGGAGAGCTGCTGTGTTCAAACAGCGCTGCAGCTACAGGGCAACGGCGTGTTTGAGGAGGGCTCGAGTTCAGAACTATTTCTGGAACAGAAAGGGAGGAAATACAGTATACGCATTTATTTTGTGAATCTTCATGTCACATCTATCATTGGTAAATGGATAGCAGCTGCACAGCCGGGCGCGCCCTCAGTTTATACACTAGGCCTTTTATTTCACGTGTATAAGAAGCTTGGTGAATGTGACCTTAATATATTAAAAAACAAATCTCTTACATCACCAAAACTGTTAGGCTTCATTTAACATTCGAGCAGCAGTAATTAATGGATTCATTTATTAGTTGCTTGAAAGAAAATTGATTTGCAGCTGTTTGTGATTTCAGCTGTTTTTCACACAATCTCACCTTCCTGTTTGTCCAATGTGAGGATTTGCTGTTTTTTTAATTGAATTGGAATTGATTTAGGGCTGCATCAAAGGATCATTTTAAAGCAATTGATCTGCCAGTTATTTTCTTGATTAGTCATTTAGTAGTTTTGACTCTAGAGCGTCAGACAGCGATCTGATTTCGGGTCTGATCACCCTTAAGATATTCACCAGAACCAGAGAGCGTTTGGCATTCTGATTTGAAATGAATAATTTAGTGAAGTGGCTGACAATTAATTTTGTTTTGCTCTACTAGTGAATTAATCGACTTACCGTTGCAGCTCCAAACTGCTTTGCGTTGCTTGGTTTGATGAAACAAGACGTTTGAAGACGAGGCAGATTATTCGATAATGAAAGTATTTCGTAGCTGCAGCCTTAAATAAGACAAACGATGAAAAGCAAAAGTAATAGCTGGCTCGTTTCAGCTTGAATTTGTGTCACAGAGACATATTTGTTTAATAATAAGGGTCATTTGCAGCTTGTACGTTGCAGCTGTGGGGCTGCATATTATGTTTCATGTAAAGCTGCTGTAATTCAGCCTTTTCTCGCCTGGAACTCCTAACAGGGGATCACAGAGGAGCAGAGGCAGCGTGATGGATTCAATATCAGAAAACAGCAGCAGTTTCATGGCAGCAGTGTTTTCTTCAGGGCTGTAAAAACTGGAGCATCATGTCGGCTGTGGTGTACATAAAGCAGCATGTAGTCGCATTTCCTCTTCGTTTTATCATCTTTAATCTGTTTTAATATTCACTTAAAGAAAGGAGGCAGATTTTAATAAGAACCTGACTGTATCTACTAACAAGTATTATGTGTGTTTCAAAGCCTGATATATCTCCCTCCTCTGTGCCATAGAACTCCATTGTTGTCCACAACTATTAGCAACTCCTCAATGAGCCACACTGTTGCACCGGCTGACATGTTCCCCTCATTATCATGAACACACACACACACACACACACACACACACACACACACACACACACACACACACACACACACACACACACACACACTGTAGTTAATATCGATTCAGTCCCACACACACCATCCTGCTGCTACCAAATGTGGATTAATCCGCCGCTGAAAATAGTCCCCAGAATGTGCTATTTCCTCCTGTTTGTTTGTTTGTTTGTTTGTTTGATAAAACAAATGTATGAATTAGAGTTGTTAGTCGGACAGAAAATCATTGTCAGCAGTTTTGATTGTGTAGCTTCTCAAATGTGAGCATGTGACATGTGTCATAGCAAACTGTTCATGTCTTTAGGTTCAGGACAAAACCAGACATTTAAAGATGTCACCTTGGGGTTTGAGAAATTACCAGACAAGTCATCGATCAATTGAGAAAGTGATTGGCAAATTAATATGTACTTATTTGTGGTTGTTTATAGAAAAACAAAAGCAAAACCTCTGCCTAACTTTAACCAAAAGAACTTGAACTAAAGCCCAATAAACTGAAGTGAAACTTTGGTCAGAGATGTGTGAGCTGGAGTTAATGTGTCGTTAGGTTTGGAGGGTAAATGAGGGCAGGGGAGGGTAAATGAAACACAATCTACTGCATACTTACAAGCAAAAATGTCAAAAATGATTCTCAGCTGGAACAAGGTGGTGATTGATTTTATCTCTCCTCTTGTTTTACATTTTAATTTCATTATTTACCAAGAAGTCAAAGACATTTTTAATAAAATACATTCAATTTGGGTGAAACCAAGTTTGTGTTGCTCGTTTTGAGAGCTAGATCTAGAGCTGGTCTGAGTCACTCTGGCTTGTGGATTTTGTGGTTATTATCTGTGAGTAATGTTTGTAGCAGAGCACATTAGCACACAGCCTGCTGACTGAAGCTGTGTTTCAGGATCCAAAATGGCAGCTCACCATCCTCCTGACAGATACACAGGCTATCATTTGGATCACATACTTGAAGAATACAACAAAGAGAGTGTGTTTTCTGTTAAAGTGGAGCTGTGAGGGTCTGCTAGTTTGCTGACCTGTTCAGGCCTCTCATGACATCAAATCACCCTTAAACTTAAGACAAACTGCCTCCTCATCTTTGCTGGCTTTGGTTTTATGCGTGACTTTTTTCCACGAGCTCACACTTCCTCTTAATAAAACATTGACATCAAATCTGTAGGTTTATTCACCCATCAGCAGCAGCAGAGGCAGTATTGTCTTTCAGATGCATGAGCCCACTTGAGGTGTGCTCAATTTATTGTTCAAGCCATGTAAACACCCACAAACAGCGAGCATTAGCTGCTCATTCGGTCAGACAGATCAAGTGCTCCTCATCACATCCAGAGTGTAAACACACGGGAAGCTCAATGTAAACTGAGGTGGAGATTAAATAAAGATAAACAGAGCGAGAGAGTCATTGTGGCCAAATGGCACATCTGCCATTTTGGGGACAAAAAGGGGAAACTGCTCTCACAGAATTGACTGCTGTAAAAAAGTTCTTAACAGTTTGTTTACACACTCTAAGCTGCTGTAACATTTTTAAATAGTTAAAGTAGATTTAAAAGTGCACAAGTAGATTTTTAAGTTTCTTACCCTGCAGAATTATTGCATTCTTATAATATTAGCTGCATTTTAGGGCTGAAACTAACCATTATTTTCATTATCGATCAATCTGCCAGTTGTTTGCATTGCAATACATAATGCATGGGCAAATAAAGTGAAAGATATAGCAGCTTTGTATGCAGCAGGAAACTGCATGAACCTTGAACAGGTTTTCTGACAGCAGTGTTTCTATTGAGACCAGTAAGACCTGTAAGACGAAATGGTCTATGTGCCAATGTGACGAAGGGTGACGTCTACAAATCGCTTGTTTTGTTCTTCCACTAGATCAAAATCCAAAGATACTCAGTTTACTGTCGTGGAAGATGAAAAAAAACCCAAAATATTTGACTTTGAGAAGCTGGAATCAGTCAATTAATCAATCAATCAATCAATCAATCAATCACATTTTGATTTTTTTTTTTTCTTCAAAATGACTTTAAACAGTGAATTGATTATCAAAACTGTCATTGTCTGTTTTTGACTAATTGTATCTGTTTTTTTTTTTTCTTTCTTTCTTCTTAAAGGGCCAGCGTATAGGATTTAGCAGTGTCTGGCAGGGAGGTTGGAAGTATTTCATGCGTCTTTAATTTGTTTTGTTTGACAGTCGAAGACTCTGATATTTTAACTTTAAACTATAAGACAGAAGAAGGAGCTGGAACAAATGTTTGGGGTTTTTGAACTTTGATATTTGAGCTGAAACAAGCAGTCAATTAATCAGTAATTAATTAAATGTGCTGAGCGTAATCTAGCTGCAGCTTATCACTTGGAAAGATTTGCTGTTTTCCTTTGTTCACTGTAAACTGGATATCTTTGGATTCTGGACTTTTGGTCAAACAAAACATTTGCATTTAAAGACATGCTGTGGTCTGAGTGGCACTATTTTCCGATATTTTATTGTCCAAGTGCTTCAGTTTCTGTCAGTTAACTGATTTGACTCATTGTCGCAGCTCATTCTTGAAATGGTAGTTAAGCAGTTGAAACCTTTTTGTCCAAACACTAACATTCAGTTGCTTTTGTTTGCACAGAATTAAAAGCAACACTGAGATGAATAATGTTTCATCACTTATTATGAGATCTAGCTGCTGCTGTAATGAAGCTTCAATTTTTTCTAAGTTTTGTTCATTTGGTGCTTTTTAAAGATGCATTATGAGCCTACATGCAGCTCTGATCTGCTCTCTTGTTTCTTCCTTCATCATACCTGGACAACTAAATAACCACCTGCAGGAGAAAGTAAAGAAATCCCACAATTTGCCCTGACACAGTGTCAAAACATCCGTCTCTTTCAAGTCACGTGACGTATAAACTGAAAAATAAAAAGGGGGATGTAGTCACAACAGCTGAACACAAGCAAGTCACACGCTTTTACATTTTCTGTCAAATACTTCCAGTGCTCATTTAAGTGGAAGAAATTTTTTTGAGGTTAGTCTGTTATGTGAGTGGGAAACGAAAATGCCCCAAGTCACAAATCTCCTTATTTAATCCCCTCACTCTTCATTTTATAGGCAGACGTTTTCATGAACAGGTTTTAATGTGGTTTATTTTAATGCTTGTCAGTTACTTCTGTGCTGTTCTACAGCTGTGATATGATACAAAGAGATTTCTAAGATTAGATTAAGAAGATATTTAGGGAGTCTTCTGGAAAGTGACCCAACCAGTGCTGAAACAATGAACCCATAAATCAATTAGTCATCTGACAGAAAATTAACCTGCAGTCATTTCGATGTTGAAGTGGTTCCAGCTCCTTAAGTGTAAGGAATTGTTGTTTGTTTTTTGTCTGCTTAAAAATGGAATAACTGCATTTTGACTGTTGATTGGACAAAATAAGACATTTGAAGACATCCTCTTGAACTTTTGGAAGTTGTGATGGACATATTTTCTGATGTTTGATGGACTCGATGATAAAACCTTTTTTTTTTCTAAATGCACATTAACAGCTTGAAGCGTTTTTATTATCAGGTTTGGGTAAACAACCTGAGCTCAGTGCGACATTAATACCTGTTAATGCAAACTCAACACTTCCTGTAAATGTTTCACAGTAAAAGCCTTCAATAAAAGAAGAGGCTTCACTGCTTTTATTTTGAAGTACCTTTAGGAAATGATAAGTTTCTGTCATTCAACAGCACATATTATTTAACCTTTATCGGCAATGGGAGAAATCTGAAAGACAGCGCTGCGTTTAAATACTAATAGGAAGGCTCAGTATTTGTTTCTGACTCGGACAAATTCTCACAATTACATTCGCACGAGTTGTAGGAATTGTGGAGACACGTTCTGATCCTCTGGGCAGGATCACTGTGAATGATCTCCAGCTACACTGCCTGTTCATCGTCACCCACAATGTATTGATTATTGAAAATTTATTGTACATCTGCATATGAGCAACATGCCTAGAGTCAGAGTAAAGGTCACATGACTTTCTGCCATAGAGTGCATATTACTCAGCATACTTCACTTTAATATTTGACCTTTGATTACAGCATACATGCCAATTAATTTTGTGTAGACACACATAACCACTCCAGATTTTTATCAAACTAAGACCTATAAAAGATGAGCCCCGAGATTCCATCACATGGTGGAAGTCTGAAATAATTAGTAGCTGTTGTCAAAGAATAACAGGAAAAAACAGAATTACACAACTAATTTAGATGTTGTATCCTCTACAATCCACTGCAGACAGTGAATGATTAACCACAGCTGATGGCTTTATGATGGTTCTCAGTGAGTCATGTGGCCTTCATCCCGTGCAGCCGCCTGAAAGTAAAAGTTAAACCGCAGAATCAATCCTATTAATTTACCCTCTAACTATTGATGTTTGTTCATTTAAAGGGCGCTCAGGCATCTACCTTCAGTCTAACAGGAAGTGTGACCACTCTGCTGTTGACTAACAGCAAGCTTGCTGCTGTTTTGCAAAGTCAGCTGTTATTGTTTTTGATGATCATGAATTAAACAGGTGTGTTACCTGGAAAAGAGTTGTTACACAGATGATAAAGATCCTGCAGGCTTCTACATGTCTTCGTGTTTTTGATCATCGAAAGACTGGTAGTGTTTTTTGTAAGAGCAAGCGTTGCGACATGTGGATTAAAAAGCAGCATCACTTTCTTCAGATCCAGTGATATCTGAGCATATTTTTAGTCACTATCAGGCCCTGCAGATATGCCCCTGCCATGCCAAACAGTCGGACAGGTTAATTTTTAACATTTCTTCCCCAAGTAGTTTAATATATTACAATATGCTGCTCAGAGTGCTGTGTATACATGTAAAAATACTGACTCGCTGCAAGATGGTGCAACTTTATTGTAAGAGGTGTTGATGCCAGCAGTGGATTCTGCAGAATTTATGGCTTCAGCACACCCCAGAAAATGCAGAGAGGACACTGTGGTGTTTAAATTTTCATTGGATAGTTTTCATCTGAGATATTTTCCCTTTTTAATGCAGAAAAATCTGAATATTTAAAAACAAGCTCAGCTTAATGACCAGATTTCTCATCAGGTTCGCAGTACTTGGTACTTTCAGTCCGACGCCAAAAACTGTGTTTTTATGCCTCCATGCTGACAGCAGCTGTGGCCAGAGGCGTTAAGTTTTTGAGTCCCATTTCATGAACATGATATATTGAGACCGCCTTGAGAGAATTTCTTAAAATTGGGCGCAAACAGTCATTTGGACTCAAGGATGAACTGATTTAGATTTTGGTGGTCAAAGGTCACTGTGACCTCACAAAACATAACTAATAACTCTAAGAATTCATATGCAAATTTCACACAAATTACTTATGGGGTAAAATGATGAAGTGATGACATTTTATATCCAAAAGGTCAAAGGTCAGCTTCACAGTGACATCATGATATTATGCAAATACGCTTCTCTGGCCATATTTCAACACCACAGCTTGTGACCGTATTTCACCTTTGGTTAGATACTAAAATGTCACAAAAAGCATTTTTTCATGCATTTGTCAGATATGAGAGCTCTTCACAGAACAGTAACACAAACCACAGGAACGGCCTCGGAAATAATGAATAACAGGTGAAAACTGAGCGCAGAAAAAAACGATTTAATCAAAGTCACTTTGACTGGATTTTTCTGTTACTTTCACAGCTGTAGGTTTAAAGAATGTGAGCTTCCTCATCTCTAACTTCTGTTATTCACTGGCCTTCAGTCGAATCTTTGATCTCACTCACCCGTAGATGGTATTTATATCTCCAAAAGACAAGTTGGGAGTAAAACTCTGGTCCACAGTTGATGTGCAGAGCTTATTAAATGCCAGAGTGTAGCAGTGAAAATGTCATGGGTCATGGTTCCTCATCACTGTTCCTCTTGTCTTTCTGCCAGTGGTTGGGTGCTCCCTCCTGCCAGCGAGGCAGCTATGCCTTCTATAAGTCGGTGAGCAGCAGAGCTCAAGCCGACGGGCCCGTCCAGGTATGGAAGCTCGGGGAGTTTTACTTCATCCGCTGTGGACCGCAGGAGCCTGTGTGCATCGCAGAGGTGAGAGACCTGCTCTGTGAGGTTAAACCTGCTATAATCAGTATTTATAATACGGCTCATGAATATGTGTAATGTTAAAGTTGTCGCTAAGATTGATGAACCCACTAAGAATCATCCCCTCAGCACAGTATATCTTCCTTCAGCTCTTTAATTTTCTTACCCACAGCTTTACTGTTTTGGCAAACCGCTCTCAACAGTGTAGTTTTCAGATGCAGCAAGCAGCAGAAAAAAACACTGTTCACCAGCCAGTCCCTAAATATGTCTGTCTGCTAAACATAGTGGAGTATTTAGCAGCTGAAGGGCCAGATATTTCCCTCAGGAGCTGGTGGAGACCAAAAATGGAACACAAAGAGAGGGAATATTGGACTTACATCCATCTGCTGACATAAACTCAACTACAAATAATCACGTAGCTTCTGATCAGCTGGTAACTGCTGCTAATACAAGAAGATAAACTTTTATTGATTATTGAGGGTAAATTCAGGTGTTTCGGGACAGAAATAAGTACAGATACATAATGAATCAGAATCTAAATAAAGATAGAAGCTATACAAGAACAATAAAAGTTCTAACGCGTTCCCTCTGGTTATGTTTTGCTTCTGGAGTCTTCTTATTGGCCTCTGATTGGATGGTCTGTGGGCACCGTGCTAATTGGCTTGTCTTAGTTTAGGCCTAAAAACAGGGTCAAAATCTGTGCCGGTGCCTCATATCTTGTAGCTTGTCTATTCCAGGGTCACATACACAGATAACCTCACTGTTCAGAATGTTCCTGGACAAATTTTAATTCCACATCCACAAAATGTTTCTACAGCTCCAAAAACGTTTCGTACCCATGGAAATGATACCTGCGTGCACAACAAGGTTTCACACATGCACAGAAAATGCGATATGCAGCTGCCTGCGGAGAGAGGATTTGTGAGCACCATTTCACAAAATATCAGTGACCCTTATTTGCTTCTATAGTGTTGCGCCGCTGCTGCAGTACTGTCTCAAACAAAGTCACATAACTGTGTGATTTGTGGCAGCAAGGTGTTGAACATGTAAGAGTAATGATACTGAGCTGCAGAGTCATGTATAATGTGATTCTAACTGGAAATGTAGTATTATAGTACAGCATAATGTATGGAATACCTACTAACGCAATGGTGTGTGAGTGTAGTATGAAAATGAATACTCAGTATATTATAATAAATAAATCATATCATATATATATAAGGTAATAATACTTGAAATGTTTTGTTTTAGTAACTGTTACTGTTGGATAGTAGCTGCTTTGACTCAACCACAGCACACCGAACCCTAAATGGGTCACACTTCTGCTCACATGAAGACTATAGAAGACTAGTAGTATGTTTTATTGAGTCTACATCCCATGGCAAGGCTATATTTAGTCAATTTAGGTCGTGAGCTGAAAAAGTGTTAATGAGATTGCATTGTATTTAGGTTGATAATGTCGTATTGATTGTGATGAAGGGTGTGAAGTGAATGTTTTTGGGTTAATGTATTTGTTCAGATGATAAACCCCTGGAGGAGAGAAACAGCGAGGTAACAGAAACTAAACTAAATAACAAGTTTACCTTTCCCAGAATAAGTCAGCTGGAATGAAATGACACCTGGGTCAGTGACACACAACATGGATTCTTTCTCACGTGCATCTGACAGATTAAACACGCTGGTCTCACATCTGAATGAACATGTTGATCACTTTCATGTAAAACTGGAACATTTCTGTGTCTCTTTCAACGCGACACACGTCTGAACTGAATGCTGTCAGATGAGTGTAAAGACTGCAGCAGCTGCACAAAGTACAACAGAGAGTGAAGCGAACAGATTAAAGCACAGCCTGTGTGGGCGATACGCCTTCTCAGATCACAGTAAGATGTTTTATTGCCTCAATTATCATCTCTTTCACACAAAATCACTTTAATAAACTAGCATAGTCCCTCTTTGTGCTGTATTTCCAGTGTTTATTCACGTCAACTAGAAGAAAAAAGAATATCAAGCAGAATGTTTTACATACTGCATGTCAGCAAATAGGAATTAAAGGACAGTCCCAGCTTAACTTCCTGTCATTCACCGCTTTTGAACTGCTGAATGTTAGAAAAGAGGAAGTATTATTCCCTATCAAATACCATTTCTTAAAAATTTAGCTCTAATCGACATGCATGTAGTGTCATAAACTATCCCTCCGATTGTGAGAAGCTCAGAGAGGAAATGGAAAACCAGGAACAACAGTGACTCTCCTGACCTCTAAAAATGTCTGCTGCTTTTTATTACTCATCACATTATTGTGAAGTTAGCACTTTTGTCCCTGTCAGGATCCTGTAGGAATAGTGACTCAGTGTCTCCATTGATGTGATTGGCCACCAGTTGCGATGGTGATTTAACTGCTTAAAAGTGATTCAGCTTTGTGTTACCAGAAAAGCGGAGTTAACCCCAAAGGCAGCTGGGTAATCCACTAATCGCGGTTTGTGGTAAAACATCATCACCCCACAGTGACACACGTGAATATCAGTTGTTGAATTTTGTGCAGACAGCCTGTAAAATATTACTCATTGCAGCAGTATTTGCAAAACATTCCCTTTTACATTAAATTATGTATTTAGCTCAGTGATAACATCAATATTTAGCACTAAAGGGCCTGTTTTCGTTTTTGTCAATGCTGTAAATAAATTAGCTCCTTGTGTGTTAAAATGTTAAGAAGATCTGTCCCTATTCTTCAAAGTGAAGATTTCTCTGCTCCTCAGAAGAGCAGATTTTAATATTTCACTCATATCGACTGTAAAATGGATTGTTTAAAAAAAAAAAAAAAAAACAGCAGTTCTCCAGCAGGTTTGCCTGCTTTAAGAGGTGTCCAGGTGTGACTGACTGAATGTGAGGCAGGTGTTTCAGCCTGTGTACTCAGTCAAACTCCTGCGGGGTGAATAAATAAAACCAAACAAAAAAAAAGAAAAAGAAAGAGCAATGTTGAAATGTCTCCTTGTGATTCAGCTGAGACCCACGTCTGACCTCCAGACCTGCTCAGTCTGGTCCACTTCAGCTCAGTTCACACTCACGTCATGCCGTCTTTTAGCTCCATCAGCCTGCTCAGGCTCCGTCCGCCTTCTGTCCCATCAGGACGGTTTTCCTCAGCTTGTTTCCTGTTTCTTCTCTGCTATTCTTCGTTCTGC
The DNA here is from genome assembly GCF_039877785.1 of Chaetodon trifascialis. Taxonomy (NCBI): domain Eukaryota; kingdom Metazoa; phylum Chordata; class Actinopteri; order Chaetodontiformes; family Chaetodontidae; genus Chaetodon; species Chaetodon trifascialis. The sequence continues at coordinate 4,997,010 of NC_092071.1, read as the reverse complement.
ATCCTCACTTTTCCCTCTGTGATGAAAATGTTCATCTCAAGTTCCGCTCTAACAGTGATGCATGCGGTTTTGATGATTATAGAAATGTTCCTGTAGTTGTAGGAAACTCTTTTATATAAAGCGCGACTGTGGTGCATTTAGCTCATCAGAGACAAACTTTTCAAAGGTTTGAAAACTTCAGTGGATGTTAAAATCACAGAAAGACGCTCTCTGACTGCAGACATGCTTCTCAGCTTATTTGTGACGCAGCTCTTCTTCTTCATGTGCAGTTGACCTTACTGTGGGAGGACCAGACACGGCACCACCTGCTGGCCAGCACCAGACTCTACTTCCTGCCTGAAGACACACCGAAGGGCCGGACCAGGGAGCACGGAGAGGTGGGTCAAAGGTCACGGGGCGAGCAGCTCCTCTCTGACGAGGCATTCATGTCTACGTGGGAGGATATTTGAGTCGTTTGTTTATTCCTCCATTTATTCTAGAAATATGTCTGTAGTACACTGTTTATTTGTTGTTATATACTCTGAATGCAATTTGTTTAAATTCAGTAAATATGGCATCTGTTACCCTTTTCCATCAGCTACAAAAAAAGAGGAGAAAACACAGAAAAACAAGCTTTTATATAAGAACACATCATTGTAGGATGTGACAGAATGAGAGCAGTTTCTGATAATTATACTTGATTCTCATCAAAACTGAAAGGTACACACAGACACACACACACACTCAGCTGCAAGATACACCAAACCAAAGCTAATGCAGTCTAATCCAAACAAACGAGGTTAAAATGTTCAGTTTGTGCTTCAGAGACGTGTTGATCCGATTGGAGGATCATTTTGGAGGCTGCAGTTTGAGTTTTTCATTCTTTTTATTCTGTTTTTGTGTAGTTTGTTTGTATCGGTGATGGTCGGCTGAATAACAGCAACGCTTCTCTTGTTTAGCCCGTGAATGTCCCCCTGGGGGGGGCAAAGTATTATCTCATCGTAACCTATAACAATACATCTGAATTTATGTGTTGATTATGTTTTCTATCATTAACTTGAATCTGCAAAGTCATCAAATAAAAGTAGAGCAGTGGAAGTATAAAGAGCATCATGTGAAAATGTTCAAGTACAAGTACAGCAGTGTTGTACTTAAGTATAGTACATGAGTAAATGTACTTACTTCACCACAAAAACAGACAATCAGTACAGATAAGTGACCTTCAACCCGTGGAAAATAAAGCATGGAAATAACAGTAATGTCCTTCTGTATATCCCATTGACTCCTAATGGAAGTCAACGTCTCCCTAATATGATCTGCTTGAAGAACATCTATTACTAACCTCGTCCCAGGAACGCTGCCTCCTTTTTCATCCAAACATGTTTCAGTCTTGAACAGGTAACCCTTCAGTCAGAGTCAGAAAGCGTCTTGTCCTGACCTTTTTGTCTTTTTCCTCGTGCTAAAATATCTCATTAATGAGTGCTCAGGAACAAACTGTTATTTAATGATCTGCTTGATTAAATGATATCGTTGAAGTGTTGTAAATGTAAGAAAAATAAGCCGTGATTTGACATGAATAGAGTAAGAAAAGCAGTGAGAGATGAGGCTTCGTCTGCTGAGTGTTTCTGATTAACACAGTTCACATGCAGGCTGCAGCCCAGCCTCCACATGAAAAGCTCCTTTTGGGAATGAGACTAATGTATTACCCAAATGTAAATCCTATGACTTGTCTGAAACCAAATTTTCCACATTTAGGACTGTAATATTCCACTGTTGAAGTCTCTGTATAGAGGTTTAAATTTTCCTGCTGGAAAATGAGCCGTCAGAGAGTTGTTTTTCACCGGAACCACTGCCCATTTTCTTTTATATGAAGAGTTAAAGTGTTATCTCAATGTCTTTTACCTTTGAAGATCTGTGGAATGGTTGAGTTTTAACATATGTATAACATTTATCCACAGCCAGGTTTTAGAGCAACAAAACCTATGATCTGGAGTTTAACATGTATCAGAAAAGTCACTATTTCAGATACACTTTGATCTTTGTATGGATAAAACAACAAGATGTCATGTGTTCATCAGTGAGAGTTGGAGGTGCTGATTGGTGGATTGGTGTTAGCCAGGCTAACTGTTCCCCTCTGTTTCTGTTGCTATGCTTAGCTAAGCTAACTGGCTGCTAGTTGTAGCTTCATATTTAACGGACAGATACGAGAGTGCCATCAATCCCCTCGTCTTGCCCTCGCTAAGCAAGCAAATAAACACATTTCCCAAAATGTCAAACTATTCGTTCGACATGTCCGTCTAATGTCTGAATAAGCACCGGATAGTCAAGGCTGAAATTTCTGCAACACTTCAGCACAACTCAAGTCTGAACTGAAGCATGTTTGATTAATGTGAAGGCGACTGCACACTTGTTCGCCTCATTGACAGTGCCGTCATAAATATATCATAATAAATATCAATTGATAGAGTTTCAGTTTGATAAGATCAGGGTGGTTATAAATTAATTGAGCCTGCAAGTTTTAAAATGAATCACTAACGCAGCCTGAGGGAGAGCTGAGGATGCTTTTCTTTCCTTATATTACTCGATACCTCCCTTTCATGCACTCGGGGCTAAATATCATGAAAGCTTTGTCTTTTTCTGTGAATGTGCTGTTGTGGAACGTGAACGTGAAAGACGCTTCTGCATGACAAAAAGACATCACTTTATAGATAGATGAAGCCTGCAATGTCACTTATTCTGTGTAATTAATACATGTTAAACCATACATTTATGTATTTATGTAACAACAAGCTTTAATGAACAAAATCACACTTACAAGAAAGGAGACAGTCGATGAATTTAGAAGATTTGAGCTGTAGACGTGTTAATTGGTGATGCCTGCAGAGCCACTCTGTAGGAAAATTTCCCGGCTCTTTGCAGTGTTAATGAACTCGCACCTGGCTGCTGGAGGAGCAGGAATGTGAGGAGCTGATCCCACCTGGCTGTGGTACAGGGGGGGTGGAGGTTTTCGAGGGTTGGGCTCTGTCATCTTTGCCCCAAGGACTGAGCAAGATTGCAGCTGACAAACAGGAATAGGAGGAGACGGCAGTGGCCTCAGCTCCATGAAACACTGTTGTTTTCAGGGAAACTTATAGAGCAACACTTACAACTCTTAAGAGTCACTGGGTGGTTTTTACTCAGCCTGGTGCAAATTACTGTGAGGAACACAAAAGTTTGTGTTGCCGCAATTTTTCAATTAAGCAATTTAATAAGACTGCAGACGTAAACGAGCTGCAGGTCATCTGGTCTCTCAGTAAATAAAATCTTTACATTTTAATTGAAGTAAAGACATTTTTGGATCTCAAAGCTGGTCTTCAGCCAAGAGGAAGGAATGCTGCATATGAAGGAATATTAGTTCAATAGATGAAGGTTGTAATCACTGGTAAAGTATTTCAGCTCCTTAGACCAGATGCTGTAAACAGATGAAATGACGTAACAGGCCGAAGAAGTTTTTAATTGGCTGCTTCACTGGAGCTGCTATGAGCCGCTAAACAGAAAGATGGCTGTTGAATTTCTGCTCTTAATCTGCATTTCCACCACAATAACTTTCCCAACGGAATAGAAACCTTTGGAGGAAATAGGAGTGTTTCCACCGCAGTATTTGTTCATTGTACTCCGACACATTAGCGGTTACAGAAGAAAGCAGATGACAGACTGATGACAGAATCCAGCCCTTGACGTTGAACAGTCAGGCGCAAAAATGACATATAAAAAAGGCCCTTGTGTTTTCATACGTCAGTGGACTAATTTAGCTCATCGTCACGGTTTTTAGACCGTGTCAGTAACGTAGGCAGGCTGGAGGAGCATTTTAGCTCAAATTGAATGTCTTAAAATAAACATTACATGACACCAAACATGCAGTTTTCAGTTCTGAGTTTTATCGCAGCAAAACCTTGTTGTGGTTCTTCAGTAAATAAGGAAAAATCCTCAGATCCTTTAGTAAATATCCCACACTGACATGAGTTCAGACTGGGCTAACAGTATTAAGGCGGACCCAACAGAAGAGAGAACCTGTGTACTACGAGTGTACTCAGGCAGTTAAAGCAGATGCATGAAATTATTTCAGTGATACACAGATTCCTTTTCAGGATATTTCTCATAAACTTCCTCTTTCATTTTCAAATGTTGCATCACATGCAGTGGTGGAAGAAGTTTCCAGACAGTTTACTGAAGTAAAAGCAGCAATACAACATAATAAAAATACTCTATTACAAGTAAAATTCCTGCATTGAAAACTGTGCTTAAGTATAGAAGTATTGGCAACAAAATGTGCTCAAAATATTGCAAGTTAGGTACTCATTATTATTTGTGTTTTGTGAGAAAGAAAATGAGTCAAAATTATATTTATTTGAAAGGCAGAGCATCAACCCAAGTGAATAAAATCCATGCATTAAAGCAGTTTTTGAAATGTTTGGAAATATTTGAAAGAATTAGAGTACTCCCTGTTATCAGCTGCACAGATAGCCCACAGAAGCTGTTTACTGTTCTGTTAAAACTTTGTTTGAGCAGGCTGTCACATTCTGTCCTTTTCACGCTCTCATGTAAGTGTCAAGATGTGTGTCAAGCATGTGCAGGTGTGTTCATCTGAATATGAGCGAGCAGGTCACGGTCGAACAGGTGGAGCGAGGGAGGAGCAGAGCGGTGCTGCAGAACGGGTGTTTCCTCAGACAAGAATCCTATAAATACAGCATTAAAATCTGATCTGAAGTTACATTTGACTTCAGATTTCGACATCGAGTCAACTCGCGTGTGCTGACAGTCTTTTTACAAGCCAAGACTGAAGTTCTCCGCTTCTTTCCTCGCTGTTTTCTGGCCTGCTTTCCTTCCTCGTGCTTTGTCACAGTTGTAATAACAGTCTGTTTCATGCACAGAGCGTGCTGACAAGTATTCAAATGTTTTATGAAGATAAAGTTCACCCGTGACGGTCTGCTCTCCTCAGCTGTCGTGTGCAGATAAACTCTGAGAGAAAGTTCTGTTTCTAAACGTCTGCCTGTGTTCAGCTCTCAGTGTGATTTAAACCTCTGTGGTTTGGAGTTCAGTTTCACTCCTGTGTTCCTGTTTGCACTTTCACACATCAGCCTTATGGTTCTATTTACTGATCACGTTCAGCCATATTGGATCTGTGTTCAGTTACTGCTGATGCAAACCAAACATGAAAAGTTTTTTCCACTGGCGAATTGTCTGGATGCTTTCATTGTGCAGAAGTTATTGGAGTTAGCAGCACTCTACTTTGCTGAAAACAGGTCTAATCAGCCAGATATGGGAGTGTTCTGTGCTGTTTGGTCAGTTTTAGATACTGCAGGGAGGAGCAGTGGAAAGGAAAACAGGCCCTCACCTTCAACACGTCATCAGGGTGGATGACTTCACTGCTCGCTCACGTCTTGATATTTGATTAAAATGTTTTTAGGAGAATATTAACTGTAAATAAAAATGCATAAGAGTCAGCCTTATTTTTTCATTTTAGCTGAAAAATGTGCAGGGCAGCCACTTTGTTGCTGTGGTTAAACAGTCACCAATTATCACTGTGAGAAATGAGTGTATCAGCGTTTTTATCAGTCCCTCTCCCCTCATCTGTATCATGGAGGCTGGACAGTGAAGTGACAGCGTTAAGAGATTTTAATATAAAAAATCAACCTGAAAGAATAAAACTAAAGGGGTCACCAGAGTAAATTAGAAATGCATTTATTCATTTAGATGGCTGTATAGTTTTTTTTTTTTGTTTTTTTTTTAACAAATCCACCCTGAATAAATGGAAGTCTAACTGTGGAACGAACCTCTTTGTGTGTTTAGGATGAGGTCCTGGCGGTGTCCAGGAAGATGGTGGTGCGGGTGGAGGACCTGGTGCGGTGGTCGTGTGCACAGCCGCCTGGTTGGAGCAGCAGCCTGAAGCCTTCGTCCTTTGGGACCAACGGCATCCACAAACCTCTGCAGAGCAGCGACGGTAACGGCAGCAACACGGCCAACAAGAGCAGCGAGCCGCTGAAGGACAAAGCTGAGAGTAAGAAACACTGAAACATTCTCACCAAACAATCACACCCAGAATGATTTCAGACAGTTTTTGTGATCCAAGCAACACCCTTTCCCATATACAAGATCAGTTTTCCTACCATCAAATGTCCACATGAGGTTCAGTAAATCTGATAGAAACGACATCATCTTATCATGACATGGATTGTTATTGTGTAAAGATCTCATTACTCCATATTATATTATTAATGTTTATAATTTAGTGTGTTGAAAAGGTGTGTGTATAAATTAGCTTCCAGACCAACAGAATAGAAACTAGCTCGTTTGTGAAGAATGCAAATAATGCTCTTAAACTTTCACACCACAGAATCATCAAGCTGCTGCTACAGCACAAAGTCAGCTCGTTATGATAATAATAAGAATAATAAACATATTTGTGTAGCACCTTTCATACAGGAATAGCAGCACAAAGTGCTTTACAAGAAAGGTGCTTTACATAGAAAAGACAGAATGGACATTAAAGACAGATAAAAATGTAATAATGTAAAATAAGATGGAGAGTAAATCCTACTTAATAACGATAATGAGGATGAAGATAAAGACAACGCATAAAACCACAGAATAAGATCATAAAACATAGGAAAGAATAGATTACATAGAATGCATAAAATCAAGGCAAAGTTTCGGACCTGCATCAGAAAGTCATAGCTAGTCATCTATCTGACCTCCTCATAAATGTGATCATGTGCTTCCAGTTTGAGCCTCTGTTCAGGTCAGTGGACGGACAGTTCAGCAAAGGATGATTGAATTTACTGCAGGAGGACGTTTGGTTCACATGTCTCATGTCTCTCCCTCTCAGACGACCCAGTGGAGTGTCAGGCCGTCAAAGTGCTCAGCTACCCGCAGTACTGCCGCTTTCGCTCCATGCAGAGACGCATCCAGGACGGAGCCAGGGGGCCGGGGCTGCAGGACCCCCACCTTCTGGCCCTGGGGGGCATCAAGGCGCTGCCCAACACCCGGCTGATGTACTGCAGGGACACCTTCAACCACCTGACGCTGGAGACCAGCGCCAGCTTCTCCTGGCAGTTCAGTGAGTGTTTCAGTAGATGTTTCTGTGTGTCAGTTTGTGCTTATTTATTTTAACAGAACTTTGTTTAGAAATAATTAATAAAAAAAACAATCTGTAATCGTGAAATTAATATATTTCATTATTAATTACTATTCGCTTATTGAGAAGACTTTTCAGCCATAGAAAGCCCAGTTTTAAGACATGTTTTGACATGAAAATCAGGACTGGAAATTTACTGGCATCAGATTTATACATGACGGATGAAAATGAACAGGAAAACCTAAAGACTGATTGTTTTCAGGCCCTTTCAAAATAAGATATTTTACTTTCAATGCAACAGAATTCTTGTATTTCCCAGCTCATAATATTATCCACATATGTTATTATGTGAATAGCTGTGTTTAATGTGAAAATCAGGAAGCACATGTGAACATCTGATTGCACTGATGCTGAATCCCTCATGTTTCACATTGTATTCTGCAGGATGTCCGTCTCTTAGTCTTCGAGGGCGACCACGCAAGAGGAGAGGCCGCGATGGCAAAGACTCCCCAACCTCCAGCCAATCAGAGTCCTGGATCGAGAAGATGAAGGTTTGTTCTTCATATATGATATTCACATCTGAGTCACTGGTTGTTTCATGTGGACAGCTTGCTTGTGTGTTAATGTAAAAATGGCAAATTCTTCTGTGTTGATGTTGAAGCCGTTATTTTGAAGCCTCTCTGTCGAAAGTGACGAGTAGAATCTCTTCCTGGATGTCCAGCAGAGTTCACCCCTCTGTAACCTTTAAAACTGATGATCTCAGTTGAACACTAAACCCAACCTGACTCATCGAGGACCAGTTTGAGCTCCACTTTGAACTGGTTCAACAGCAGACTCGTCCTCTGCTCGAGTTTTCGGAGGGCAGAGCACAAGCTCTCGATATAACAACAGCCGTAAAACTACTGATTACATGTCTGCGAGTCAGAGTTGGCCAGGGCCACATGTGCAATGAGTTATGTCTCAAAATTTATGAAAAAAAAAAAAAAAATCAACACACACTGAATACTAAAAAACAGATGGACTGGGGCAAAGAAATGCATTCAAGCAACATTTAATGGAAACTTTTTAAAGATAAGATAAAACAGTTTTTTTCATTTGTGCACAGTGCAGCAGTAAGTTTGTCCAAATGTAATGAAAGTGAACCAAATGAATGTAGTAGTCAGAGTGGGACTTTGGTCCAACCTGAAATATCAACAACTGTAGGATGGATTGTGAAGAAAGGAGTTTCAGACATTCATGTTCCATCAGGATGATAATAACTTTGATGATCCTCTGACTTTTCCTCCAGCGCCATCGTTAGGTCAACATTTTAATGGATCCAATGCTTTATTTTATGACCCAGTGCCTGCAACATGCTAAACTAAACATAGATTCGCTTGTTTACAAGTAGGAACTCCGACTTTGATTGGCGTCTTATACTTTTGTATAGAGTGTAGCCGTTAGCGTAGTTAGCTGTCAGCGGTCAGTATATCTTCACTGACAATGACAGCTACACCCTCAAAACGACCACCGACTTGAATAAAAACCTCTGAGAAACACAAACGTTTTGAGGTTCATTCTTTCAGTTCCATCATACGCGTGTTGGTGTTGCTGCTTCGCTTCAAACGATGTGCATCTTCTCCTTTGTGTGTAATGCTGGATGTGTCCGTCTCAGGAGAACGTGATGGGCAGCGTGGAGGTCGGCTGTGAGGCTAGCTGGCTCCCTCACCCCGAAGAGCAGCTGTTCCTGGATCAGCTCTTCGCCTTCATGGACCGTCAGGGCTCGCCCATCCACAAAGTGCCCAACCTCGGCTTCAAGAAGAGTGAGTCTCTAGTCATTTCCTTCATGACTTTCTTTTTTCATGCAGCCCTTTCTTTATTCTCTCTTTCTTTTCTGTGTTTGTTTATTTTTCTCTTTTCTTTATTTTTGTCTTTGATGTTGTCGTCATTCTCTTTGTGTTTCTGTTTTTTATTTCTTTCTTTCGAAGGTGAAAGTGTGAGCGCTTTTGACATTTAAGAAATGAAAGAATGTCACAGGTCCGATTCCTTCCCATCATGCACTCTGCTTCTGGCTAAATGACGCCTGACCCTTCAGAAGACATTTTACCCGACTGAACACTGCACCAATTCAATTCAATTCAATTCAATTCAATTTTATTTGTATAGCGCCAAATCACAACAGAAGTTGTCTCAGGACACTTTCCATATAGAGCTGGTACAGACCAAGCTCTTTTATCTACAAAGAAACCAACAATTCCCCCATGAGCAAGCACTTGGCGACAGTGGCGAGGAAAAACCGAGATTAAAAAAAATGTATTTGAAGAGGCATCAGTTATAGACAGAGAGAGATAAACAGAGAGCACTAAATATAAATCACACAATAAGAAATTAACACAATTAAATGGTAAAATCCGAAACAAGTTCATCATATAAAAGATCACTTACTAGAAATAACAGCTTTTTAAAACAGCTCTCTGTCAGGATGCAGACAGCCGCAGCTCAACTCTCCTGATCGACGGGTTTCGTGATCACACTTGATGAGTTCATCAACTTAAATATGCAGTCATTGTTTTTTGTTCCACTAGGGGGCAGCAGAAACAAGGTGTGAGCTCAGCACTGACATATCATCAGCTTTTAGGTTAATGTTATGAACTTATTGGCAAATCAGTCACATATTTTCACAATTGTAAGCCTATTTTTTATGCTTATATAACAATACAAAAGTATATAATGCATAAAAATACACCACTTACATTAAATGAACAGTTATTGTTGGTTATATATTGGTATTTTGTGTGAAGTTTAGAGGAGGCCAGTTTTTCAGCGTGTCGCTGCTCGAATGTTAAAGATGTGAATATTTTGCAGCTGAAATGGTGATGTGAGCTGTGGTTCAGGGGATCATTAAAATGTTGTTTATCATAATTAGAGCAGCAGTCGAATCGACTTTGCGGAGCTGAAAATATAAAAACTTGTTTCATCTGGATTCAGCAGGACAGGATAAACCCACCATGACCATTCAGAGTCCTTTGCTGATTGGTTTATCAGAACGTATTTGTTTAGTCAAACTGAGAGATGTGCACGTTCATCTGCTCTGTCATATTTGCATGTCTCGTCTGTTTCCGCTTGTCATGCTGACTGGGCCGCTGAGTTTCAACATGCCTGTCCTCTCTTTCCTCAGTTGACCTCTTCCTCATGTACTCTGTGGTAAAACGACTCGGAGGCTACAAAAAGGTGAGTTACTTCATGTTACTTCACTTCTTTAGCTCATTTAACCTTTTTTCCGAGGAATAGTTTGACATTTGGAGAAATCTGCGTGTTTGTTTTCTTGCTTAGAGCTGCATGAGAAGATTGAAATCACTCTTATGTCTTTATGTTAAAGATCAAGATACGACAAGCAGCCAGTTAGCTTAGCATAAAGACTGGAAACAGGGGAAACAGCTAGCCCACCCTCATAAAACCTAATTTTGTGTTTTTGTGCAGACTGATCAAATTACATAAAACGGGTTATTTAGTGAGCTTTAGATGTGCTGGTAGGACAATTTTGGTACGTTTGGACAAACCCCAGCTAGCTGTTTCCTCCTATTTCCAGTCTTTATGCTAAGCTAGGCTAACTTCCTGTTGGCTGTAGCCTCATAGACATGTGGCTTTTCACCGGTAAGAGTATATTTCCTTTTCCTTTAACTATTCCTCTAAGTTGGTACACTGTGTAAAACATCAATAGATATAAATATGCAGATTTTTGTAAATGTATGCTGATTCTGCAAGGATGGAGTGAGGTGTTGTGAACACATGATTGGATTAAGGGTGTTACCACATGGGCTCAGGAGCATTTTGTTAAACTGTTGTCAGAAAACAGTTTGCTTGTAAATGATTGTTTTTATTTATGTTTTACACAGCGTCCCAGTGGTTTTGAATAAGAGTTGTGAGGAGTCACGTGACAAATCAAAGATGAAATTATAAGTTAACAATGACGGTGATTCATGAAGCTCGTGACACCAGACGACCTGATACTGTGAATTTTTGATCAAGAGGCATTCAGCTGTATACACTAATATTTGTCTCTTCAGAATGAAGTACAGTGGAGTTCTGCCTGAAACAATCAGTCATTTGTCAGCAGTTTACAGTAAATAAACACAAAACAAAAGCAGCTTTACAATAAAAGAAAATGGACAGAAACGGGTGTTCAGGTTCAGCTCAGTGCTGCACTGTTCACAACAAAAGGCCTGTTCAGCCCCTCATTTCGCCCGCTGTACTGAACTGAGCCTTGCACTGAACAATGCTGTATTATCCACACACACACACACACACACACACACACACACACTCCACTCAGCACTATAGCTAACAGATATTTCATTTGAATTCATTTGAACACAACGCACGCACTCTAAAGAGCTGTGCAGTGAAATAATACAAGCAGCAGAGAGCAAAGACATGATTAAAGGGCGATGACAAAAGAACAAAAGATACTCGATGAAACAACTTTATCTTTTTCAAAGTGTGGAGTGCTGTTAGCACGTTAGCCACAACGTGCCTGCCCACATTTCTTTCCTCTCCTCCCTGCTTGAAGTCGACTGTTTTCTCTCTCGGTTCTCTTTGCTCGGTCGACTCCTCACTCCCCCTGCCGAGCTCTGCAGACACACACACACATTCTCACAACCCCTCCTCCTCCTCCTCCTCCTCCTCCTCCTCCTCCTCCTGTCACACACACACTTCAGCAACAGACCTGTGACTTATACTCCGCTGCTAATGGCACTATTTCTGCTATTGTAGCTGTTATTAGTATTTGTTTTGTGTATTTTTTCCTGAGTACAGCTTTTTTTTTTTTTTGATAACCTTTATTTTCACCGGTGCTACATGTTGTTGAACAGCGACACCCGAGTGGGTAAGACTCCCATTGTGGAGCCAAATACCAAACAAACAAGCGTGATTGGCTGTCACCTGGTTGTCAAGCACATTGCAGCAGAGGACTTTTGCATTAAGTTGAGCTTTTCTCAACTTTCGGTGGGTGTCTTAAATCTCTGGAGCTCAGCCAACACCAGATCCCGTTCACAATGGCAGCCGGTCAATGTGCCAGCTTTTGAATGTGTGAACAGAAGGTAAGGAAGCCTCATGCTTCAAAATCAGCAAACAGGCTGACAGTGGATTTCAGGACTGCCCCCCCTGCTGGAGTTCATGCCACAGCCTGTGAACTACTCTATATTACACATAGAATATATCTATTTTCCAGTTTCGAACGGCAGCATCAAGCGACAGTCCAAACCAGCACACACGTTTCTTTTCTGCCGGATTTCAGGAGTTCAAAGCTGTTTCTGTGTTTGTGTGTGTGTCACAGGTGACATTGGACCGTCTATGGAAAGTGGTTTATAATGAGCTGGGAGGATGCCCCGGGAGCACCAGCGCTGCTACCTGCACCAGGAGACACTACGAGAGGTCAGGCAGAGACACTGTCCCCCAAGACACTAATTTATTTAAATAACATTATTCAGGCATAAAATAAAGATCCTATGCACTAAGCATCCTGTAACTCTGTGTTTGTGTGGGTCTCAGGCTGATGCTTCCTTATGAAGAACATCTCAGGGCCGGAGGAGCAGAATTCAAAATCCCAGAAACCCCCATGCCTCCAAAACCCAGAGGGATAAGAGGAAGAAAACCACTTCCAAGAGGTCGAAAACCAGGACCCAAAGCCAAGGAGAAGAAGATCACAGCCCCTGCTGCTCCGTCTCGCACTGTAAGTGACTGAATCTATTCAAACAAATGGGACTAATGATAAATAACATAAAAGCACATTTTGATACGATGACTTAGTAATTGGCTGAAAATAATCCAGTAACAGTGGAGATGATGGTTTGCTCAGCCCTGCACTCCTATGACTCGGGCATACAGCAATAATTAACGTGCAGAACACAATGAATAAAACACAAGAACATGCAGCAGCAGCTAAAGAAAAACATCACAAAAAACATAAATCCTCCAAAAGATATAAAACCAATCACAGGCTTAAAGATGGCAGAGGTCACCCCTGATCTTCTTCCCTCTAAGCAGATTGTCACCCCAAACGGCACTGTGGTGGTGAAGAGAGGCCGAGGCCGGCCGCCGGGCACTCGCAACAAGGCCACGCTGATCGCTCAGGCCAAGCTGCTGGCTCAGCAGCAGGCTAAAGCTAAAGCTAAAGCAGCCAACTCCCAGCAGGAGAGTCCTCCGCTTCCAGCCAGAGGTGGAGGTGGACCAGCACCCAGCAGCACTCACAGGGTAACGCCTCCAGCTCTATTTTACTGCAGGGAAAATTAGATTTACAGATATGTTTTAATATTAAAGTCATCTGTATCAAATACTCACCATCTGTAGGGTCTTAAAATAATAGTATTGAGTTATTTTTGAGTATTGCACGGGATTTTTACTTTCCACAGACTTTACAAGAGCTGTGACTCTGTGTCAAAATAACTCTGTGATCAGTCAGCTGAGTCCAGCAGATCAATACCAGACCTAATCTAAACGAAGGTTATGAAGTTAGAGGACAGAGCAGGGAAGCTCCCCCTGCTGGCTCTGTAGGGAAATGCCCTGCAGTAGCATCAACATTCATTCTAGTTCAGCAGAGACAGAATGATGATTTAAAGCTTCATCGTGCCATTTTCACGTTATCAGCAGCTGTGGTGAGGATGAGAGCTTCCTCAGTTTTACCCGGACACTTAGAGAGTTGACAGGGAGTCCTCTGATTTGTCTTATCATGAGAACAGCACGGTTTCTTGCAGACCCAGGCTTTATCTCTGCAGCGTATGGCTTGTAAAGATTTGCACTTCTTTTTGTGTTCTGTGAGTCTTCAGTGGAGCGTATCAGTACTGAGCTTCTGGGATGGAGCAGGCACTAAGTGTGGTTGAGTTGTGTAGATCAAACAGAAATTCTTCCTCTCATGACCTCCTTTTTCTTCTCCCTGCAGCCCATCCAGCCAGCGATCCTCCCTGTCAACATGCCCCTCACCCCCGATCTCTCCCCCATGTCCACCCCCTTCCTACCCTTCCAGCCCAAACCAAAGGAGCTGAATCCGGACCGAGGGGAGTCTGTGGCTCCCGCTCCAGGTGTGCTCCTCTCCACTCTGCCTCGCCAGTTTGTTGGAGGATCTCTGGGTGGCTTCAGCCCCATCAAAGGCGTGTGTCCTCTGGATGTCTTCAGGAACCGCATTAGCCTCCAGAGAGGCCTGGAGAGCCCGGCCCTGACGCCTCAGGACCCGACCCAGCACCATCCCACCATATACACCATCCAGTCCAAAAGTGGAAGCCCGGACACGCCTCATCCCAGTGGAGACCAGATTCAGCCTCAGCCCCACCCACTCCACCAGCAGCATAACCGCTGCTCGGGGTGTAACGTGGATGAGGGAGCCCAGAGAGGAGGCATTCGGGACGCTAGGAACCGGCCTCCTCTGCCCCCTCTACGGGTCCTGCCTTTGAACCTGGACTGCAGTGTTCAGGTGTGCCAGCTGATGAGGACTCGTTTAGGCTCGTCTCAGTTCCAGACCTTCACCCGCCGACTGTCTGAGGCTCTGTCCCAGGACCTGAGCGCCAAGCCCCCCTGCTCTCCCATCACCCCTCCCCCCGAGCAGGCACTGCCTCTCAACCTCAGCAAACGCTTCACGGCTAAGAGACCCAGCACAGAGGGACCAGAGTCGAGTCCAGCGACGATCAACGGAAACACAGATCAGCCGCCATCCAAGAGAGCGAGAACCAGCAGCACGGAGCAGGCCGAGGACTTCAACCTGAGCGACCGGCCCAGCTCTGGAGGAAGTGGAGGAGGAGGCAGAAGAGAAGAGCAGGATGTGGAGATGAAGAACCAGGAAGAACCCGCAGACCTAAGTTCCCCCAGCAGGATCAGGGCCTTCCTGCTCGGGCTGCCACCCTTCCAGGTGAAATTCGAGGAGGATCTGAACGGGACAAGGTTTGGGAAATTTCTTCCTCCAGGATCTAAAGTTGAACCCCAGAGGACTGAGACAGAGAAAGGAGAAGGAGGAGTAGCAGTAAAGAAGGAGGAGGAGGTGGTTGAAATAGAGCGATGTGAAACTGAGAGGAGCAACAAACTACAGAAGTCTGAGCAGGAGGAGAAAGAGGCCACCCTCATTTCTGGTCCTGGGCCAGCAGAGCTGAAGAGAGCTGGGCCCTCAAACACTGACACACACTGTTTTTAGCATCATTCCCGCTGTTGATTTTAGCATTTTGTCATCCGAAAACTGTCAGATGAGCCGAGGATTTGTCGGTTTTGGAATCTGGAAAGTTGTGCGTGGTGTTGGCTTTGGGTGACGAGGGCACGGCCGTCGATCCGGCTCAGGTCAAATCCTGAACACCTGGAGCAGGGATGTTAGTTTTCTTCATCTTTGACAACATTTGAACTCACAACTTTCCCCCTTTTATTTGTCTCCTGTTGGTATTTCCTGTTTTGTTTTATTTTTTCTGGTTTTCCATCATGTCGTTGATTGAACTTTGCAGAGGAATGACGACACCAAGACTCATGACAATCACAAATCAGTTTCTCTTCCTTCCTCTGATGAGACTGTGACTCTTTAACAAACACTGCCATAACCCTCCATAACACTATTAACTCCACTATTCAATGTTAGGGTGGAATATTGAATAAGATCCATATTACTTAAAATAAAAGTCAATATTACATCTATGGGTGATGCTATGCATCAAGAGTTCATTAATTAG
This sequence comes from Chaetodon trifascialis, assembly GCF_039877785.1. Classification (NCBI taxonomy): domain Eukaryota; kingdom Metazoa; phylum Chordata; class Actinopteri; order Chaetodontiformes; family Chaetodontidae; genus Chaetodon; species Chaetodon trifascialis. Next base: position 4,981,242 of record NC_092071.1, on the reverse strand, counting down.
CATCTAGAGTGTACTGTAGTTTGGTAGTTTCATTTTTAAATTGTACTCTACTTCTGTAGAGAGATAGTTATTTTCTGATAAAGTGTCTACATGTTATCTGGAGCTCCGAGTGAAAAGCTCCTCAGTCTTCACATTATAGCTCGTTAAGTGAAGCGTTTCTATAGTCCTGCTCGTTAGCTGAAATTATATAAACTGTTCTTACACATACGTGCCTTACACGGCCTGCGATCTGTTTCATCGCCGGCTTCAAATGCATTCACTTAAAGAGATACCTTGATGTTGGACCTGTTCAGTTTTGCTTCGTATTCACGCTCGTGCTTCAAAGAGACTCGGCCTGACTGAGTTTCTGTCACTTTGAGACATGTAGGGCGGCGCGTCCCACAAAACGAAAGAAGCCAAAGTTTTCAAATTTGAAATGTGATTATTTGTAGCTGAAAGTGGTCAAATGTGGGTTTAAATCAAGAGCTCAGACAGGAGTGGAGCACAGATCTGACCGCGCATCGATGCCAGTGATGCATTTTGTTCCATACCCAGCCCTGCTGTTTGCTTTGCAAAGACCACTGTGGCCACACGTTGGCGCCATCGTGTCGCCTTCATCACTATCGCTGTTCAGGTTGTTTGACCAGTAAGAAATCACATCGGCACCGCGTGTAGAGATCATACATGAACATGTAGCCCAGACATTCAGACTACCTCAGGTTTTTTTTCTTTCTTTTTTTCTCATCTCTCCACCTGCTCTGTCTGTTTCAGGCGGGTGGAGCCTATCCCAGCATGCATTTGGGTAGACAGCAGGGTTGGTAGCTGGGGCCTCATTTATAAAAATGTTCTTAGATTTACACTTGAATTTAAGATTATTTCCAGCAGTGTGCTCGCGTTTGTAACGCCTGTGATCTCTAAATCTCAAAGTTTGTGAAGATGAGATCACAGTGATGGTGGAGGAGGGTGAAATAAGTAAAGGAAGAACTACTTTTATGTGGTTTTCTGCTTAAGATGTACTTCAGATTGAAATTGATCTGTTTTATTAATATGGCCCCAACTCAGACCGACCTGGACCAGACCTGGACTGGTGTTAAAGTCTGGTGTTCTACACTTTTCTTATTCTTTTCCCATGAAAAGACCAAAAGCAGCAGTGCATCATAAAGCCTCTCAATGCTTTATGACTTCCTGTCTGTGGTTCTTGGTCGGACACATTCATTGGTGGCTTTGGTCTTTTCATGGGATTGTTGACAAAAAGGAAAATATAGAGTATCACTGGAATGATTGTTTAACCTTCGGTCTCCATCTGGATGCGTCTCCTTTGCTCTCGGTATCTCCATTCAGACCTCACTGCGATCACATCTCGTATTGGGTGCAAAGTCGGTAGACAGATGGCGGATCAGTCTCAGGTGAAAGGAAGCTATGCTGCCATGTCGTACATTTCTTTTGTCCTTTGCTGAAGAAGGGCTCATCTGTAGCTGTTAGACGTGAGAGAGCAGGAAGACGTGCAGACGGCTGATCTTTCCACGGGATTTTCTTGCTTTAATAGTTTCACATTTGGGCAAATACACACAAAGTTGGAGAAGAAGATTGATACCACTCATGTCTGTACAACCCTAACCCTAAAAACGAAGCTACAGCTAACAGCCAATTAGCTTAGCTTAGCATAACAACTGGAAACAGGGAAACAATCTGTCCAAAGCTTAAAAAAAAACATCTCTAAAGCTCATTATTTAACACTTAGTTACGTTTGTTTAATTTGTGCAGTAACAGAAATGTAAAAACGTCAGTTTGTGGTCTCTCTTTGTTTATGTATCGGACGGTTTGTTGGTCTTCTGGGCTCTCTGCTAGCTGTGCACACCTGACCTGAGCCGAGACATGGTCCGCTACAACTGCAAATTGTCGATTTTACACAGTAGTTTTTTGTACATATGCGATTCTGACATTTCACACAGTGAGCTTTCGAGGTGTTTGTAGTTTTTGTCACTTTCTGACTGAGCCAGGCTAGCGGTTTCCCCGTTTCCAGTCTTTGTGCTAAGCTAGGCTAACCGTGTCTTGGTAGTAGCTTCATATTCACTCTACAGACACAAGTGTTGTATCAATCTTGTCAACAATTTTTTTCCCAAAATGTCAAACTATGATTTTAAGAACGTGGCCAAACTGCAGATGTTCAGCTGAGATCTGATTATATTCTGACTGTTGTGAGTTCTGTTGCTTTCACATGAGTTTGATCCAGATACAGATGTCAACGCCTCACTCACCAAAGAGCTTGTCGGCGGTTTCCACTGAAAGAAAACAGTCCACTGCTCCTCCCAGCTTCTCCCTCTCCTCATCTGAAGTGCCAACAGAAAGCGGTGACTCCGTATCGCGTCGCTAAAAAAACGTAAATATCAAGGTATCCCTTTAATCGCCGCCTTTTCCTTCCACTCGTCTGTGTTCGGTTCAGATTTGCACACCTACTGTACCTGTTTGCTTCATTTGTTTATTCATATTTATATTTGCCAACGTTTTGTTATTTTACAGTAGTGGAATCAACTACGACACCGAAATTAACTGGTGCTGTTTATTCTTAGTTATTAGCTTTTGCCATATTGTTGTTTTTAACCGATGAAGCTGCAAATCCTTTTCATCTCAGCAAGTCGTTACATCCTCAAACAGCTTCGTGGAAATTTTCTCACGGCAGAGGGTTTTAAGAAAATATGTTAACAAGCTAAATTAAGAGATACTATGACTTGTTATGAAAATATTTGCAGTTTTTCTCAGATGTATGTGACAGATATGAATTGTTTGTGAATGAATGCATGAGTAGAGGTTTGTATACTCAGTAGATCACAGCGGGCAGATGCACCAAAGCACACGTACTCCACCAGAGGCCACCAGACTCTAACCGTGACCTTTCTGTAACATTTATCATCATGTTGAAGTCAGAGTTATTATTAGTATTTCAGGATATTACTATGTTTTTCCTGCGCTGGCTGTTTGCTTTGAGAAATGTAACCTCTCACAGTAATGTCAGTTTTTCCTTCACCTGAGGAGAAAACGAGCAGTAACAAGGAGATCATGGTGAATACTTCTCCCTTTTTTGGTTATTTCTTGAAAACAGTCATATTTTCATCAATGCAGTAAGATTAGATATTATCTCACAACAGGATAAATGCACATTTTGTGTCTCACTCTGCTTCATCATGTCCGTAAACCTTTATTTATTAATGTGGGGTGTTTCTGAGCGCGCTCAGTCTGTGGGGCCCTGCGTCGAGCAGTTAAGGCCTCAGGATGCTTCAGAAAGTTTGTGCGAATGAAGATAAAAGTGTTTGTTCTGAACGGCCATTTAAAAACCATGGTGGATATCCAGCAAAGAGGAATGATGGCGTGTTCGTTTCCCTTCGCACGACATCTCCAAGAGCTGTACGTGTTTTGTTGGCCTTGTAGTCTTGATGTTATCAGCGTTCAAACGGGGAAGACGGCGCCCGGTTATACGTCAGAAAAGTGACAGACCAATCAATGCACAGATTGGGCTCGGTTGTTGGATTGTGGATTTCGAAATGTTAGAATAAATGTCGGGCACAGCTCATCTGCTGTTGCAGACGCTGTTGTACAACATGCTGTGCAGCTGTGGCTCGGGAGGCAGAGCGGCCGTCCACCAATCAGAGGGTCGGCGGGTCAATCCCTGGTCCCTGTCGTCTACATGTCCAAGTGTCCTTGGGTGAGAACCCCAAATAGCTGCTGATGCCATGCCATCAATGTGTGCTTGAACGGTTGTTGCTCCTGATGAGCAGGTGGCACTTTTCCACGGTGGCCTCTGCCCCCCGTGTGTGAACGGGTGAACGCTGACGTGTCGTTAAAGCACTTTGCAGTTTAATTGACCGATGTCTGGCCACCATCCTGCTACGCTACCGCTACCTACTGCTACCTGTTTTTATCCACATCTTCTCACGCGTAAAAAACCTGCGTGAAATACCACAGAAATATAACACTACATTATGCGGCAGAAACCCGGTCGGTCCTATCACCTGACCGATGGGTTATCCTAACCTTAACCTCGGCCTGCATTTTTGCACATGCGTGAAACAAATCAGGTTTTCGGTATGGATGGAGCAGCGACGTGCATAAGCCAAAAAGCTTTCATGCTTCCGGGTTTACTTCTTCATAGAGCAGTCCACTGCACAGTGGTCTGTCCCGCTGATGCCTTCGGCCTACACATCTAGCATTGAGATGGTGTCATGAAAATAGAAATACCTTTTCTAGGCTCTGACACCAGTTTATAAACGCGTTATGGAATCAAAAAAAAACTGTCTGCAGGCTGTAGATGTCCTGTCAGCAGTTTTACAGACGTCTCTTTTATAAAGGGGGTCCACGGGGGTCAGGTTCTGTGGGCTGCAGTGGATCTTTGTTCGTTGCAGTACCTCAAATGGCCACTGGGACAAGTTGTCAGCATTGTCCAGCTCTACGTGTAGAGCCACCGAGCTGCCTCCGACTGTTTATGTAACTTTCCGAAACTAGATCGGACGAAGCTCTTTTTATTCTCTACATAATTACTTCTGTCACGTCACGTATGACCAACCGAGTGCAGCCATGAACGACCGCAGGCGTTTCCAGTTTGGCCGTTTTTAGAAACACTTTTACCTTCAGGCGACCGCAGACCAACAAGTTCATTTCAAACGTCCCCCTCACACTCATACTGGGAGCCTCCCAGTCAAACCACAGCTCCACTGGACCAGTTATATCTCAGCCTGACTCTCCTGAACAATTTGCCTTAGTTTTTTTTTTTTTATTATTATTCTTGCATGTTAATTTTATGTAAATGCCACTGAGGGCTGAACGCCTGCTGTGTCATTGGGAGGGGAGGGGGCTTCTTCTAGTTTAGTGTTGAGCAGCATGTTAAACCAGTGTGAGAGCTGAATAGGTTTTTTTTTTCTTCTTTGTTTATTTAAGCTTTAGTTTGTAAAGGTTTCTTTAGATATAATATCTTTTTTTCCTTTGATAAAGTTAAAATTTAAATGTTTACATTTGTTATGCATGTTCAAACAGATTTGTTATATCCAGTGTTTTGCACACTACTTCAGCATCAGTCTTGAACGGCACTGCTCATTAATGTAAAGTACTTAAAATTAAGTGCCTGATAGTTAAAACTGAAAATTGGAGTTGATATTTGTAAGCAAATGAAAGTTAAATTTGCTCATTAGCCTTCATGCCATTGACTTGAACAGCGGCTCCTGTAGTCATGTGTTATTGTGCTTAAAGCCTCTGTTTGATTACACGAGGGCGGACTTCCTGCTCGGCTCCATCGTCTGTCGGAGCAAACTGGACCTACGGGACTCGACAACAGGGACACCTAGTGGCCGTCAGAGCGCTCAGTGATGTGATTCATCCAGTGAGCGACATTCACCAAGATAAATGATCAAATTAAAGGTGCCACATGTGACATGTTAACATGCAGAAAACGCTGCGAAGAGGACTGACCTGTGGGTCGTTATCGCACAGAACAGGAGGAGGGCGCTGTTCGTCCACTGAGCTGTGAGACCTCCAGCACTGCAAGAAACACTTATTTTCATTAGCAGATGGACATTTTATAGGTTAAAGGATTAATTGTTTAATCATAAAAACTATTTGCAGATTAAATATTTTAACTTTAATATCACCAAATGAAGAGATTTACACACCTTTGCTTAATAAAATAACCATTATAAACTATTGCTGATTAGTTTTCTGTGGCTCCAGAAACATGTCGAACATTTCTGGTCTTTGCATGTCCAAAAAGAGACACATGCCTGTAATATTTCCAAACTGATGTCCTCAAATGTCTTGTTTTGTCCAGCCAGTAGCCCCAAACCCCAAAATATTCACTTTACAACCAAAACACTTGAAGAAATCCAACAGAAACTCCATATTTGAGAAGCTGCAACCAGTGAATTTGGAATTTTTGTCTGTAGTTCCTGGTTGAAAATCTTAAAAAAAACAAAAAAAAACAAATGAAAGAATCCTCTCTGAGGCAGCAGAAGGGTTTATGGGAAATGTAGTCTGGAGAAACACCAGCAGCAGCAGAGCCAGACTCCTCCATCATGGCAGTGATGTCCATGTTAAAGTGCTGCATGTGGCGCCTTTTCAGAACTGTTGGATGTTAAGTACCAATGAATGTCTCAGTCACATCTTAACTGTGATCTCATTTTTATCACTTGACACCATTTAACTCGTGTTTTTTGTCATTTTTTTTTTTACTTAACACAAAATCCCAGGTCAACTTTAAAGTGTTCTTTTCTTCACAAACTGTGCTGAAGCTTTGAAGAGAACGGATGCTTCCTGGTGTGATCGCGCTCACCTGCCTGCGTGCACCTGAAATGGCCGCCGAGGTGTGAGGTGACGTGAATGGGAATTTTTCGTGTCGCATGTGTGTGATTTGATGATTGCAGATCTGCAGCACAGACTCCATTTTTTTTTTTCCTCGTCTCTATAAAAGCGGTAAACGGCTGGCAGTGTCAGGTACCATTCCATTTTAACACTGTATATTTATAATAAAAGTAATCTGTTAATAAAACCTGAGTGGCTTTTGTCTTGTTTCCACATTTCTGAAAAAAAAAAAAAAAAAAAAACTTTGGCTCATATTTTCTCTTTTACATAATTAATGACATTTTCTGAATATTGATTTTTCTTTTTTAATTGTATGAAAAATAAGTCATTTTATTGAGAGATTAAGATTTTATTACAAAAGTTATAATAAAATTGTGAGGAATACAAAGTTGTGATATAAAGTCGATTTGTCAGACTGAAGAAGAAAAAAGTCAGACATTAAAATTAAAATCTTAAAATATTGGGAATAAGGTTATTTTGCACTTAAAGTTGTAATATTAAGAAAATAATTTTTGAGGTTTTTTTTAGAAAAAACTTATATGAGAATAAATCCATAGTTTCATGCTAAAAGCTGTCTGTTAGTCTGTTTTTACTTCAGGGATTTGTGGCCTAAACTCTACCTGATATGTTCTCAAAAACACAAGAAAATCTTTAAAAAAAAAAAAAAAGAATCATATATTTATTATTTAATATTATATTTGATATGAGGTTTATTTTGGATTGACAGTTGATATTAATGATGAGATTCTTGTATAGAAATGAAAGCTGAAGTATCTTCAGTCTGAAGCCTCTTTCTGGACGTCCTGTGATTCCTCTCACTGAACACTAGATGGAGACAGAGATCTGATGAATGAAGCCATGTGAACGTTTCCAGGAGATTCTTTTAAAGTCCGTTATTCAGTGGAGGAAAGAAAGTACTGCTTTAGTGTCAGTTAGAGGTACTTTTATGTCCTGCTACTTTTTACTTGACAGCTTTAGTTACTCATTAGTCCTTAGATTACATGAACAACGTATGAAACTGTCATGAAATCTTTCATTTGATCTCTAACCGTCATGTTTTCATTGCGTAGACTTAGATTCATCATTCACTGAACACTAACCCTTATCGTCACCTTAACCCAAGTCTTCATCCTAAAAGTTATCGATTTACATTATGGGGACTGTGTTTTGTCCCCAAAAGGAAGGCGAGTTCCCACAATATGAGTAATACACACACACACACACACACACACACACACACACACACACACACACACACACGCACACACACACTTTGCATTCCTTCCCTCCAGGACTTTTATTCTCAGTTTGCTTCAGAAACGTGCAGAGTGTAAACATTCACACTGAAGAGGAAATGAACACATTCCTCAGTCTGCTGCAGGTCAGTTCACACACAGCGTGTGTGTGTGTGTGTGTGTGTGTGTGTGTGTGTGTACAAGCAGGACAGGAGCAGTGAGGTAAATGCTTTAGTAAAGCACCTTTCAACGACATAACTGACACATTCAAAAAAAATAGGGCAATATTAAAACACACACATGATCAGGAACTGAAACAAAGTAAAACTGAGGATAAACTAAAATAAGTGACGTCCTCGCTCACTCAGACAGCAACTACTCATGACGCTCAGCATGTGTCAAAAGTTCAAACTACTCATGACGCTCAGCATGTGTCAAAAGTTCAAGCTGGTGGAGCTGGTGGAGACCAAAAACAGAGATTAAAGAGAGTGAATGCTGGACCTGCATCCATCGGGTGGAAACTCCAAACGACTGGTGCTGTTGGGTCATACCTGCTGCATTAAAAGGTGATAATACGTCAGTGGTGTGCTCGGTTATAACGCTCCATTTAAAAACACAAACCTGCTATCTGTGGTCAAACTTTACATTTTTTCCCCTCGCTGAGACGCTGACGTGTCTACAGACTTGCAGTCTTCTTTACTTTCCTGGGTTCAGGTCTTGGTGTCATCCAGTCTCTGTGTCTCTGGTCCGGTTCTGTTTTCTGGATTACAGAACTCACCACGGGGCTCCGTCTCACTGCTTTGGTATGTGAGTTGTATTTTTCCTGCACAGCCTGACAGACTTTTAACCCTTTGAGACTCATAAATATTTTCTTTTGAAGTCTCTTCTCTTTTGTCTGAGATTTGACCAGCTCAGACTGTACAAAAAAAAATCCATATATACACACAGACTGCTAATATATCAGCTGAAAGCAGGACGACATCACATAACTGCAGAAAAATAACTGTTCAGTGATGTAAAACAATGCTGCGGGTAAGGTTTGCGTACGTTTAGGCACAAAAGAGTTTAAAGTAACCGAGGTCTGCAGTCTCCCCTCCTCCTCCCCCGTGTCCTCTTCCTGGTGTCTCCTGTCTGTCTCGTCTGTGTCTGATGCTGCAGGGCGTGGCCGGCAGGTTGAGACCAGCCTCCTGCACACACCTGCACATAATCACCAATCAAGACCCACCTGTTCACCTCGTATATAAGCACCCCGATTACAACCAGTATTCAAACAGTGGTAACAAACAGACTGGGATTATTTGATTTGGAAAAGCTTGATGGAAATGCCAAAATTTGACAAAACGTGCTCTATTTATCGTTAAAACACGACATGGGAGATGGAAACAGCTTTGCCGAATAAGTCCTGACGTAGTGAACACTGACATGACTAGCCGTCGCTCATCCAGACTCTAGTTTATTTGCTCCAAACCAGTTTATGGAAACACAATTTGCATTTTCTTTTTTATTTCCTGCAAAATTTCAAAATGTCTCTTTTGCTTGACGATAGATGGAAACACTGTTAATGTCACTTCTAATTCTGATTCTGTTGTTTTTTAATGTGGAATTATGTCCTTAAATGGGTGAAAATGGAATTTAAAAAAAGGCGTAAATGTCTATTTTTCTTTTCATTTATTTATTTTTACTTGATTTCTTTTCATGATACCCATTTTACTCCGCTGCGGTTAATGTCTTTGTTGCTTGACTGTGATGCTTGAGGGATTTTGTGACATCATATCCACTTCGCAGCCAATCAGGATGCAGAGTGAAACTTGAAGCCTCCAGGTCACAAACACTGAGACCTTTCAGTGAAGTCTTGCTGTTAAACTGAGTAATAATTTGACAGTTCAGTGATGGAGAAGGAATCATTTTCTTCTTTATTTTATTGCTTTCCTCAAATATACCACTCAATCTGTTTTCTTCTGTAATTATGTTCATTGTTTAGAGTCATAATAGAATAAAGAAGTCTAAAAGAGAATAATAAAGAATAATAGAGAATAATAATTAATAAAGACATAAAGCATTTTTATGTCTGAAATCTGGAAATTTGCTTTGCTTATTGTTGGTTTTTAATGTGTTTCGACAAACTCTCATCATTTTTCTATAATATTGAGGCTATGAAACAGCCGCCGGTTCCCTCTGTCCAGCAGCGCCTGAGCTTTAAAGACCACAGAGGCCTTCAGAGACCAAACCAGATCCGCTCGATTACATGATTCATTGAAGTCTCCGTGGATGTCGAGCAGTAAATTTCTCTCAGAATTCAGAATTAATCCTTGTCTTTTTTCACCCTGCGGAGTTTTTATTCTCTAATCTGCTTCCTCTCCACATCCACCGCGACTCCCACCAACAGAGAGGGTCTGGAAACATTCAGAGCTTCAGATCTTCACATTTGGACTCTGTAGTTCAGCAAACATCCTACAGTTATTGTTTCCTTTCCCTTCATCTCCACTCAGACAGACAGTGTTTGGACGAGAGCCGGACAAAGCGGAAGACGAGGAATTAAACTGTTAAGCCAGGCTTAACTCTGAGTCCATCTCTGAGGACGTGAGCTTAGAGAGAATCTAAATATCTGAGCTTTCATTTGATCGGTCGCATGTTGATTTATTGCTGCGAATGCTAAGCTAACACAGAGGCTTTTCTTTGTCGTCTTGCAGCATCGCTCTCACACAAAGAGCACAGATGGGAAATGATCCTTTTCCTTTTCTTTGTTTCCCATCTGTCCACCTGGCTGCCTCCTCCTTCACAGACGTGCTGTATAGAAGCTGATCAATAAAATTAATCAATAACTCTTCTGCCACAAAGGAGCAGAATGAGTTTATCAAACAAAGATCGGACTTTAACATTTTTATTCCAAACAACAACAAATCCTCCACATAGTTGAGTAAATGTTCTCAGTTACTCTCCGTCATCTTGCGAAATAAATCTGGATTTAGAAAGACGTGAGCTCACCAGCTCCTCATCTCTGCTGCATTAGCTGCTACATTAGCATGACAAACCCAAATGTTAGACCCAACTGTGCATTGTGGGTAATGTAGGCCCCAGGCTTTGATTAAAAAAAATATTCTTCATTTGGATCCACGTTAGCCTCCACGAAGAAGCCAGTGGTCTTCACAAAGGAGCAACACAGAACTTAGTCATTCAGCTATCTTAAAGTTTGGTCCATATAGTTTAAATTAAATAAATCACCACAGTTTTTTGCTTAAATGTCACGTTTCTTTTTTCACACACATCAGCAGAAAAGTTTCTTTCAAAAGGCTGAAATTAAAAGTCTTTTTCCTTCTTGGCAGAGGCCCTGACCTGATTCTGAGGGACTTATAGCTGCTCTTCGTGGCCATTTGGTGGATTAAAACTCCCTGATTTTCTAAGTGTTATTTATTCCTTCCTCAAGCTGGAAGCAGACTCGGTGTAATCTCCAGCGTTCAGCTCTGACAGGCCAATTTGCCCAGTCAGAGGCTCCATTAAGAGAAGGCAGTTTAGTGTCAGCTCAGTCTGCAGGCCGGCCTTTCATTTAGAGGAGAAGATTTACACTTTTAGACTCAGTCTCATCCACTGCCAGCTGATTTTTTCCCCTCACAGAACAGAGAAGGAATCCAGACTCTGCTGTCGCTTCAGTCTGACAGGAGGCGTCCACTCAGCTCTTGATATTATTTCTAAATCATGTCTTCGTCAAGAATAATCAGGGAACATTTATGGTAACTGCAGGCAACTGTACACCCACCCACACACACACATACACATTAGCATACTGTACACCTACACACACACACACACACACATTCACAATAATAAACAAAACAAACACAGTGTCTGCAGGAAACAACGACCTGAAGGGTGAAGAGAATTAATTAAGACTAACCCACTTAACAAGAGGGGGAGGGGCCGCATGTGTGTGTGTGTGTGTGTGTGTGTGTGTGTGTGTGTGTGTGTGTGTGTGTGTGTGTGTGTGTGTGTGTGTGTGTGTGTGGGTGTGTGTGTGTGGGTGGGTGGGTGGGTGTTAGGGCAAAGCTAGAGAGTCATCTGATGAGACAGCATGGAGCAAACAGGAAGAGGGAGGGAGCGTGTGGAGCATGATGGAGTATAAGATGCCACTTACATGTCACGTTAGCATTTTTAGCAACACTAGCAGGTTGTTGTCGAGACGGCAAACTCTGCTGGTCCAGACAGAAACTGGGTGATTGCTATGATACTCTGTGCAGACATTCATGGTTTTCAGAGGATGAATCCTGCCGACCTCCAGTGTCTCCACCGGGCTGATGTTTATCGTTGAATGGATTGTCGTGATGTCCTCTGACTTTTCCTCCCGCGCCATCGTCACAATCTTAATTGCTCAAATTTGTCCTTTAGTTTATGGCTAAATAGCAAATGCTAGCGTGTTGACATGCTAAACTAACATGATAAACGTTATTATTTTTCTACCTCTCTTTTTTATTCTGTAACAAGTAAATTTCCCCGACATGGGATCAATAAAGTTTTATCTTATACCTGCTAAACATCAGTATGTTAGCTTTGTCATTTGCATGATGTTAGCATTTAGCCCTGCTGTGCTGAATTTGAGACACGAGCATGGCTGCACACTCTTACTCCTGTTTATTCTCCATTTTTCACTTTTCATATGAACAAATGAGTGCAACATCAGGACTTCCTTTAAGGGATAAATGTAGTTAATTGTCTCATCCTCCCTCATGCCCGCAGCTGCTTGCCCAGCTTTGACTGCAGCCTCTTCGACAGCAACATGACAGAAAAGGAGAATGGCCAGGAGGAAAATAACAGAGAGCTGCAGTTACTGGTCAGGTCTGAGATCACAGAAACGTACCTGCACAGCCAGATTCAATCGAATTTAAATGGATGTGAGTCAGCCAAGTCATTTATATTTATGTAGTTTAAAATCACAAATCTGGGGACAAACTCTCAGGTATTAGTATTTCATTCATAGTGATGGTGACCTGCAATGATTAGATCTTCATCCTCCACTTAAGCGACAAAATGATATGTTACGAGCACTGCCAAACAATCCAAACGCACATTGTTTCAGTTATTTATGATTCTATGATGCTCTTAAACTATGAGAACAGAAAAAATAGATGCCGATATACAAAGTGCCCTGGTGGTGTGAAGGCTTTTTATTCATTTATATGAGAAAAAAACATGACTCACGTGGAATATGTGTGAAGCCTGAGCAGCATTCCTCCTCTGATAACCCATTTATTTACCAAGACGAGCCTCAAAGGACGGGTCATTTTGTGAAAATAAAGGGGCAGGAGTGACCTCACGTGGGAATAGATAAAAGTTGGATAAAAGCAGAGGAGCATGAACACAACGCAGTGGATACATCAGCTAAATTATGCAGGTCCACCTTGTTCAGCATCACTGTTTGTGCCAATTAAAGCGCCCACCAGCGTCACTGCCCCTCCTCTATTATCCTCTGGCCTCAGCGCTGAACTCTGAGAGCACAGGGGGAAGGTATGTGGGCTCCACGCCAGCCGAGCCTGAGAGAAAAACAGCCAGGCGGGTTACCATGGTAACCAAGCACCGCCGCCAGACGGGGAAAACCTCCTCTAAATGTCAACTTTTCCAGGAAAAAGGAGAAAAGAAGCTCATTTTCAGTCTATCATTCATGAGGGTTTTTTTTTTCAGACCCTACAGAAGAGCTTTAAGAGGAATTCTTGGCCAATCGGCTCACTGAGAGCTTTCATCATTTTAACAAACCTTCAATTTAAATGTACAAATATTCACCAAATCACGCTTGTGAATTACGTTCTTGAGTAACATCCCATACTCACTTGCACTTGTGTTGCACAAGTGTGTTGCGCAAGTGCATGTGGGTCTGAGAAAGTCCAGATCAGACTGATAAAATCTGATCCATCTCTGACACAACAAGAGCAAAGTCTGAAATGTCCTAAAATGGCCACCATAGGATCGATCCTTTTCCCTCTCCGTCTTTCGTAAAGAACCTGAACCAGGCCTCCCTGAGGAGAATAAACTCTTTTGATTTGTCCTCTGACTCCACCCTCAGGACAAAGTTCACATTTTTAGCCACATTAATGGTCAGAACAGCAAACATCTCTCCATTTTTGATCTGTCCAGCAGTTGTTTCCTGCTGTGATGAGAAATACAGATGGCTGCAGACCTCCAGTGTTCGTGTCACGTATACAAAACCTTCCACATACATATTTGAATTTCTGTGCTCATTACTGCTGATATTGAACCTCCTGCATCTGTGAAACGCTTTCTGGTAACTCAGAGCTCGCTTGGACATCCTGAAGGTCTGATGTCAGAGCAGCAGAGTCAGCCTGTAGCTGCTCCACGAGCTACATCCTAATTAGCCGCCCGTCTGTCCTGCAGGAACAAGCTGCTGCCGGGATCTCCAGCTCAGCGAACAACCTCCCCCCTCAGCTCAGCTTGGAGCTGCTGCAGGGAGACGGATGCAACAGGAGGCACACTGACACATTTCTGCTCCCAGAGGCAGCCGGAGGGGAGTCTGCCTGCTGGAGAGTCACTGTGACAGAGAGGGGAAGAAATCATGCAATAAAACAACAAAGTACTGTACCAACAGTATGAGCATGGCTTGTGCTTGAACATGGCATTCTTGCTGTATGTGGATCGTACTGCAGCTCAGCTGACCTCCGAGCTCTGGGGAGGGTCCACGTGTGGGTCCAGAATTCAGTTTATACATCTCACTTTACTTTATATGTAGTGGAATTTCCCCACGTCTGCTGTCACCTGACCGTTTAATCTCATCTCAGTACATCGTGATTATGCTTATGTGGTTTGTAATGTAGCTGTTAACAAGTAGACTTTCAGTCTGTCTCCATCTAAGTGGACAAACAAGTCCACCCATCGGCTGGACGTGTCATATCCTAACATAAACACCTAGCTTACTGAATCTCCAGGTAATGTATTTCTGACATCTGTCACCGTTCTGTCATTAGAAAACTTGGTCATCTGTCCAAAGTGACATTAATGTAAACTAATGACATGGTCATGGCGAAGCAGAAATGCTGTCTCTATTTTGTTTGTGCTTGAGAGAAGTAGCAGACCGGTCAGATTCAACCCTGTTTCCTACTATATTTTATGCTGTTTACAAAGTTCATCATTGGACGGATGTGATGCGATGTGAATTATTAACGTTAAAATACCCTCCACTCCTTTCAAGTGGCCAGGCCTTTAAACCAAACTCCATTCAAAAAGCAGGTGTTTAATGGCAGGGGCATATTTTTCCACAGTAAAAACTTTAGTGACATCATCACTAAGACTCTTTTCTGATTCCTTCTGTGCTTCAAGCACAATCGGCTCACGTCATTGACTCAGTAACATGATTATCTCACCTGTGATGGAGTGTTTGCCTCAGATGTGCTCATATAAGCTGGCCAACAGTTTGCTGCAGATGGCTTGAATGCACAGATTCACTCTTTGGGTAAAGAAGTGATGTGTGCCCACTGTCATACACAGTCTGGGCGCAACCAAGTGTTCAAATACACACACTTATGTTGTCCTTAACAAATGGAGATGAATAGGAAATAAAACAGATTTGTTCACAGGATTCATAAAAGGAGGTCATGTTTAACATATTCATTACTGAGACAGGTTGTTATTTTCTCAGTATTGGGGGGATATGACCTCCCCAAATAATGCATGATGGCCAAGTTACTGAGGTATAAATAAGCTCCAATGAAAAGTGTTAACATTGAAGTCTGTGGATCATCAAAGAAATTGTTTCAGGGGTAAATGTGTCAAAGTTTTGGCACATAAAACTGAAACTCCCTCGACCACTAAACACAATGAAATGACCCTTTGAAGAATAACCCAACATCCCCTGAAAGCTACAAACGGCACTCCAGACATGAGAGCTCAAACTGAGCAGATCTGCCAGCAGCTCTCCATCACCACCACTGAGTCAGGGACTGGTCTGCCGCTCTCAGGTCCTGCTGGTTAATACTCACAAAATATGTGAGAGAGTGGCAGTCCAGAGTGTGCAGTCTGCCTTCAGGATGCTTCCCCGCCCACAGCGTTCAGAGTCTGCGTGCAGCCACAGCAGGATGTCAGAGCGACTATAGATTCTGTACCATCGAGCGAGAAGCACAACAAGATCCACTAAGCTGGTGTGAGACTGTCATCGTTGTCTTTCCTTTGTTTTATGTACCTTTATGTGAAACAGGATGTTGCCATGGAATTTAACAACTGGAAGAATTAATTTGAATATTAATGAGAGTTCACAGGGAAAGAGACGCTGAAATACACACTGCTGACCAATATGCATGAGTCATGGTTTGCTTTTGCAGATAAAATAAAAAATAAATGCAAGTCAATGCACAAATCAACCTCCAGCGGCAATGACATCAAAAAAACATGAAGATTTCCCATCACCTCAGCTGAATTTAAACAGGAAAAGAGAAATTTTGAGCACAGAACTGAGACGCTGTTGTTGCTGTTGTTAATTGCACCGCATGCATCTCGTTGACAAATCAATTGAGAGCTCACATATCGCTGCCACCTGCGCGTGATCCGGCTTGGACGTTAAGCACGCTGAACAAACATGTGAGCACATCAAAACATTTCCTGCATGAATCACAGCGAATGTGCAGTCATTCCTGTTAGAAAAGCTGAAAGATGCTTTTCCCTTTTCCCTCAACTCTACGGAAGAATCCCTGACGACAGGTGACTTTACCCTCTGAGGATGAAGGCAGAAGGAGCACAGGAAGTAAGCTATGAAGCTCACATTAAAGACACTATAAAGTATTTTAACTAACTGTCACACCATCAAGTGACCGACTGTGTTTGTACCCTGCTGCTCCTCTGAGCTTCTACATTTCTGATGTTTTTCACTGTCGGTATTTTGTCATAACAACAAAGGCACGGGCGGATTTAATAGCACTGATGGAGGTTATTTATGCGTACTGATAAGCTGTGATGAAGAGCCAGCAGCTACAGGACCAGAGCGACTTGAGGTGGAATGTAATGAATGTAATGCAGCAGATATGGGAACATTTCTGATTCATCATGTTTCTCAGTTGTAAAATCAAGATGTTTCAATTAATGGATATCACCAGTGGTGGAAAAGGTATTCAGATCCTTTATGAAGTAAAAGAGCTAGTACCACAATGTGAAAATACTCAAGTGAAAGTAAAAGTACTGCAAACTTTATTTACTGAAAGTAAAAGTAAATATTATCAGCAAAATGTATTTAAAGTATGAAAAGTAAAAGTAGTCACAGTGCAGTAAAATGTTCCCTGTCAGTGTTTGTTTGTGGATTAATATTAATATTATTAATATGCTGCTGTATTAATGCGTGTCTTGCATCTTACTGCTGTAGATGTTTCAGGTTGAGCTCATTTGACCCACTTTAAATACCACTGGCTGGTTTAATGTACAGCAATGCATCATATTCAAAAAGATCAGCATATGTTTGCAGCCTCGCTGTCCTGTGAGAACCACGTATCTCCAAAAAGCCAACCCTTCATATATGCTCATTACTGAGGTCGTAGGTCACAGTGGTGATGCATTATATTGAGAAATGTTGCTAGTGTTTTTTTCCCCACAACATTTACATACATGAGGAGGAAAACGTGTCAATAACACCTCCAAAACAACAACCACAGTAATAAAGGTGTAGTTGAATTACTGTTCCACTGAAAAATCAACATTAGAATCTCCCTAAATGTACAAACAGTGGCAGATCTGTTATGTTAGCTGGCTTTAATTGTATAGGTGTACCTAATAAAGTGGCCAGAGGGTGCGTCTTTATAGCTGACGTAAACAGATGGGATGAAATTTCACTGACTTATGAAGGAGTGAGAGGTTTATGGGTGGTGTTGCATCAGATTTCTTTTTCATTTTGCTGATTGCTCTGGGATCTCGGGAGTGAGGCGGGGCGCTGTCACCGCGCCTCATCTTATCGGATCCAGCCTCCTCTGAGATCATCACTTTATTTCATCATTAATGCTTCATGAGTCATGAGCTAATCCTAATGTTAAACGTGTGTGAGGCCTCTGCTGCATGTGTGATTTTTAAAGCTTTACAGGAGACGTTAGCTGTCCTGCTCAACATCTCTCTCCTCAAACGGAGCCATGTAAGATGCTGAGTCAGGCACACAAAGTCAGCTCTGTTATAGCTGCTGCTGCTTGTTCCTCCTCACAAAATCCAGCAATAAATCAAAGGATTTTCAACATGATAAAGTTCCCGTGTTGCTCCCACCACAGTGTGTGGGCGTCAGAGGCAAACTCACATTATTCAGTCATCTGTCAAAGCTCACATTGTTATGAACAATGTTCTCTAAATCATGCACATTTCAGTCCTGACCATGAACTAATAAAGGTGAATTACAGTTGTGTCACCCTGATGGATGTTTGCACTTAATCTGAGACTGAATTAAATGCCTGTTTTTTGGCGACTCTTTTTAAATTGTTTGTTACTACAAATATGGAAAACACCTGACAGTCACAGAAACAAGCAGCTGGTGAATTAAGACCTGTGCCTCAGCTGCTTAAGGGGAATAAAATATTATGCATTTGTTGAGTTATTACTTTCAGCGGTGGGAGAAGTTCAGATCTTTTACTTAAATAAAAGTAGTCACACCACAAAGTAGGATCATAATCATTTATGTATTAATGTGTTAGTCACTGTAATGTTGCAGCTCGTACATGTGAATCCAACTTGTGTATTTTTCATGTACATCACTTTCTAGACTAAGGTTGTCAAATAAATGTAGTAACAAGTACAACATTTCCTTGAACACAAGTACTTGAGTAAATGTACTTAGTTACTTTCCACCACTCATTCTGTCCAGTGTTTGTCCATCAGTCTTGACATCAGCTGATGTTTTGTAGAGGAGGTTGCCTCTTCGGCACTAGGACCCATCAGACTACTCAGCCGGTAACTTTCCGGCGCTAGGACCCCGCGGCCACTGATCGTCTCTTTGTCTCCACCAGTCAGAGCCTCCTCCTCCTCCTCCTCCTCCTCCTCCCCTCGGTCCTCTCTGGAGTCTCATTCCGCGTCTCTCTCCATCAGCAGCGGTCTGGATGCTTGCAGGGACGGAAACATGGCTGTGAATCTCGGCAAGAACAGACTGGCCCTGCTGACCGCCTACCAGGACGTCATTGACGAGACCTCGGACACCGACTGGTGAGTCCGGCTTAGTCCTTCTCTCCTCTCCGTCTCCTTTCTCTCTCTCCTTGTCTCGCTGCTCCTCTCTTGGCGTCCCTCGGGGTTTTGTTGTCCGGCTCGGTGCACGCTGAGGATGCGCAGGGCAGGACAGGAGCGCACCGTGCATCATCATCATCATCATCTTCATCATCACCACCATCACCATCTTCACACCCGGGCTGGTGTAAACTTGCAGACAGGCAGGCCGGGCTTTAAAGTGTGAGCAGCTTCACTACACCTCCTCATGAGGAGCTCACGTCCAGCTGAAATTCTCCGCGCAGCTTTGCCTTTTCTTAATTAAGCGCATTAAGCAGCCGCGAGCTTCAGGACGCTTTCTAGCAGTGAAAGTGGGAGTTTTGTTTTATAGGTAATGAAAGCCAGAGCAGCAGGTTTTCCAGTCTGAACTCAACTGCACTGCAGAGTCGGGGCACTGTGCGCTGCTGTGCAGCACTGTGTGCGCACTGGACGAGCGGAGCGCTTTGTTTCCTCTCAGTTTCTGCTCTCTGGGCTCAGCCGGGACCAGGTCTACCCGCAGCCAGCTGGAAGCAATTTCAGGCTTTTATGTAATGCGATGCAGCGGTGTGTGCGTGCGTGTGTGTGTGTGTGTGTGAGTGTGTGTGTGTGCGCGCGCGCGTGAGAGGCTTCAGCAGAGGTACACGGGCCTGGTCCAGAGATACTGATGAGCCCCTGCATCCCCAAACGAGGGCGGAGAGGAGAGGGGCGAGGCCGGGGGGGTGGGAGGGGAAAAAGGGGAGGGGGGCTTCCATCATCACCCTTTGTGGCCTTTCCTCACTTGGAAATAGCGCAAGAGGTGGCAATAAAAATCCTGCTGAAATGCTGAATGTGAAAGTGAAATACTGCGCTGAGAGCAGCTGGAGTAAGAATATCACTTCCTCATGAACCAGGACTGTTAAAAGGCCAGTCGGTGAATAAAGCCCTGCACTGGCTTGCACTTGTGGGGATTTTCTGTTATTTTCAGCCACAGTTGGGTCATAAATTTGCAGAAGAAAACGTCTCTAAATATGGAAATCTGTGAATTTTCAGTGATACATGCTATGCAAACACAATATGCACTTTTATTTTGTGTGTATTCCAGTGGTGGAATGTAACTAAGTACATCTACTCAAGTACTGTACAAATGTGAAGTACTTCTACTTTACCTTTTCTTGTCATGCCACTTTCCACTTCTACTCTACTACATCTCCAGGGACAGTTTGTAGCTTACCTTTTACTACTTTACATTTACCTGACCCCTGTAGTTACCAGTTACTGCACAGGTTTGGAGTTTTAGTCTTGGGCCGACATCCGGCATTTGAGCCTGGTCTCGTTCCCAGATCACCGAATATCGACTTTTTCCCACACCCCTTTGGGTCTCATACACAAGGTGCCATTTATTGTCTGTACAGAATGAGATGGACTTTCAACTACCTCCAATGTAAACCCATCATCAGTATGTTGAGAAGTCTCCTTCAGGGTATCTATACGTATATTTATATCTTCATATTTAGGCCATTTACTATGTTCTATCGGTTGCAATTGGCTTGATTTTTACACGAAAGAAGAGAACAAGGCACTTCCTGTTCGTCAAGGACTCATTGGCTATTGTCAGTTGTATCGATGAAGTGGAAGATCCTAATTGGTCGAGTGAGGTGTCAATAAAAAGCTCAGAGTGCGGTGGCCATTTTCAGATGAACGTATCAGCTACGCATACATGCTAACCAGAGTTATACCAGAGAAAAGATGGAACATTAGCACGTCTGCCAGATAATTTGAAATAATGGAATAGCTTTCTGTGGATTATTCAAAAAATTTTTTCTAAATATTTTGCTGGATTGCATCATCTGGACATTTGTGCTGCCTCACTTTTGTAATCTGTTGTTTGCTTGTTGGTGTTGATCGTAGCTACTGTTGTGGTTGTGTCTTGCTTGCATCAATCAAACCAAAAGAATATGAGCTTTCCAAAGATGTCAATGATGGTACAAGTACAAATTTAAACATAGCATTTGCACGAGTGACGCATGAGTAATAATAATGATATAATATGTAGTAGCAGTGACAGTCACAAGGAACACTTTTCTCCTTTGAGTACATGTACTTTTAATACTTCAAGTACATTTTCCTGATTATATTTACATACTTTTACTTAAGTAACATTTTTAATAGAGGACTTGTAACTAGATTCACAGTATGGCATCAGATCTGAATACTTCCTCCACCACTGGTTTATAGTAAACCAGACTAAGTAGTTATTAATTACGATAAATTCTGGACCACCAGGTTTACAATTTCTGTCCCCGGTTTGACTGTCTGACATAACAGCACATGAATGCAGCACTGTGTAGCAGCCAACCAGGAAGTGCTGCATGTGGGACTGTCCCAGCAGCAGCAGGTGAACCCAGAATGGGAACGTTAGGGGTGAATTAATGTCATGACAAATGAAAGAAGGATGGTGCACTTAGCTGGAGGAATTTTATAAGATGTCACTGGGTTTTTGGTGTTCCTGTTTGTGTGTGACAGGAAGTGAAAGGGATTTTTTTCTGTTGCACCTTTAAGAGTTAGTGAACCAAGTAAAAGCCATTAGAAGAGGCAGTATTTGACTTTGAGCAGGACTGCAGGTTTAAAGTTAACCTGTTGTCCTTGATAATGATAAGCTAGCAGTCACTACTGTAGCAGTGTAAACAGACGTTTAGTAATGCCAGTCATTTTTCCACTTTAAACCTGCAATAATAGATTTTTTGGCCACTTGAGGGCAGCAGAAACAAGTTCCTTGTCAGCAAACAGTTGTAAATCCAGTATTCACTCTCTTTTTGCTGTTTTTGGTCTCCACCAACTCCTGATAGAAATATTTGACTTTTTAGCTGCTACGTGCTCCACTGTGTTCACCAGCTAGTCTCTAACTGTGTGCCTATTTGTTGTTGAACAGGTACTGTTCATTGTTTTTTTACAGCTTTTCTCTGAAAACGACGCCATGAGAGTGAACCAAAACAGTAAGACAAACAATGAGCCAAAGCTCACTATGAAGCTCCGTGAAGCCGGGGGGAGCTGCAGATTCAGCTCGTCATGTTGTTTCCACAGTGTCATCTCTCTTGTTTAATTAAAAGAGATGGATGCGTTTGTTTTAAGTGGTGTTATTAAATTCAGTCTGTACACAATAGCTGATTGATGAGTGACCTCTAATTTCCAAATCACTGGAGGTTGCGCAGTGTTTTTAGCTCAGATTACAGATCCTGTTTGGAGTCGTTTGGAGCTCAACACTTAAATCACCATCTTAACTATGAAATGTGAACCTGCGCCATCTGTTGCCGGTCATTAGTCTAAATGAGGTCAGATTGTCTTGAAACACATGCGCTGCTTCTGCTTTCAGTTTGTGGGGATTTTAGTTTTGCTTCCACATTTTGTTTCTGGTTTTGGACAGTTTTGATCTGTAGTGGAGACTTTCAGTGCTGAGGATGTTCCTCTCAGCCTGATCTCATACGCTTTTTCATACTAGCACTAATGGTTAACGATATAAAACACTTTTTTTGATTAAATATAATAAAATTTCCCTACAAACACCTCTTAGTATGTAACAAGAGAAGCCAAACATCTGTTGTGTCACAGAGCAACCATAAAATAACGTAACCTTTACACAAAATAGGGACATTTACTACATGTATGATTTAAATGAGGTAGTAATTACTTAAAATAAACAAGACTCATAAACAAGA
Source organism: Chaetodon trifascialis (assembly GCF_039877785.1). NCBI lineage: Eukaryota > Metazoa > Chordata > Actinopteri > Chaetodontiformes > Chaetodontidae > Chaetodon > Chaetodon trifascialis. Next base: position 4,958,804 of record NC_092071.1, on the reverse strand, counting down.
CTTAATTCTATGTACACATTTTGGTCAGTACTCAGCCCATTTCTCTAACACTGTTTGTTTTTGGGGTTGTTCTGTTGTTAATTTACAGCAGTCTAATAAATTTCTACCATTCAAACATGTCAGATGTTTGCCAGAGGTAGAATATAAAGTCCTGGACTAATTTCCATCACTGTTTGTGTCATATCCATCTGACACCTTGCTCTCCAGGGAAAGAAAACGTCACTTAACAGCTTGTTAAGTTGTTGATCTGTGCAGGAAATGATGCTTTTTCCATCCACAAGTCTCCCCGGGCCTCCCCAAACTGTACAAGTGTGAATTACATCCGGCATCACAACCCAGCTTGCATCAGTAGCTGCATCCTTCGTGAGCACGAGAGCAGCCAACAATCAAGCCAAAGGTTAATGTTTCCTTCAAACGTTAGTCGTCCTTGTTCAGATGATCTGGTGGAGCTGAGAGATGATGATGATGCAGAGGGACCCAGGCCTGCCCCCGATTTTCACACTTGATGAGATTTGAACAAAGGCAGAGACCTCCAAACACTGCTGACCCCAAACAACACGGGACACCCCCACAAACAACCCCCTCTGTCCCAGTAATGATACACTCCATCTATCCATTTATCTATCTGTGTAGATGTCTGGCTGACTATCTGTCTGTCTATGCTGATTTAATAATAAAAAAAAAGGTTTAAAAAATTTTAATCTGCGTCACATCCAGATCCACCTCAGTGACAGACAGTCCTGAGGTCATTCACCAGATTTCTTTAAGCCACGTAAGTACAGCGTAGTCTGGCCTCAGACCTCATGATCTGTGGTTTACAGTTGGTCTGGTGTTTGCACATGAACAGCTTCTTTACCCCAGTCGGAAACCAGTTACCCAATCACAGCTTTGTAGGCCGTGTTAAGAATTATCTTTGTGCATCGTGATGTAGATGCATCCATGAAGGTCAAAGGGCTGCAAAAAGGGTGAGAAGACAAGTTTACACGATCTGCATGAAAAACCTTAATGCTGCTTGAAATGATGCTTGAAATGACTTGAAATGACTACTTGAAATGACGGCTGAAGAGACATGGGATATTTGGTGGTTTTGTTTGTCTCCTTTGAGATTAAATGAAATATTTTGGGGTTTAGGTCTTTTGTATTAACAGAGCAAATAATCTGAATAAGTATTAGTGCAAGTAAATAATGGAGAGGGGGATTAATCAACAATGAAAGTAAACATCAGTCGCAGCATTAAACAAAATGTCAATCCAGTCGTCGGGCTAAAGAGGCAGTTAATTAGAAAATAAGACAACTATTAAATGTCACACAATGATAATGAATAAGAAATCCTACTTTTTATTTCCTATTTTGATAGTTGAATAATCATTAAAGTAATTTTAGCAAACATTTGAGGGTTGGACTACGGTTTACAGACCAAACAACTAATTGATTAATAAAGACAATAACTGGCAGACCATCTTTACTGGTCAGGGTCAAAAACTGAACCTCCTTCTTGGAAGAAAAGTCTTCTTTTGCAGTCATGCTAATGCTAACGCTAATGCCTTTCACTTTCACATGTAATTTGTTTGTGGCTTGTAATTAACTCTTTTCCTCTTCATCATCATTTCCTACTACGTCTTTATCTTGTAGGGTTTGATTTCTGCCTCGTGCTCTCTTTGTAGCAGCAGTGAAATCAATCAGCAAGGTTTTTTCATCCATGAGGCACAAAGCTGTCGAGGTGTATTCATTAATTACACGACATCCTCTCGTATTGCGTGTCCCCTGTGAACAGGCCTTATCTCTGCCGCGCTCATTCACGCCGTGCTGTGCAGCTTGTCCCTCAAACTCTGAGCTCTGCCTGCTTCCCTCTGTTGCGTCTGACCGGCTCGGCCCTCGATGCGCCATTAGCTGCGAGGGGTCGAGAACAGGCTGCTGAAGCTGAAGTGATAACAGGCAGAAGGGATCCAGATGACGGATGAGTCGGTCAAGTCCTCTTGTATTCAGCCAGAGAAGCTCCGTCTACGCTGGTAACACAGAGGATCACCCTGACAAGGACGTCATGAGGAAAAATCTACCAAATGAGCTCAATTTTATGCATCATTTGATAGAAGAAGGTTATTTTGATGAATATTGTTTTTAACTATGTCAGCAGCTGGTCGGTGCACCTCTTTGGTCTAGACTTGAAATATCTCAGTAATCACTGGACGGATCCCCATGAAATTCTGAACAGACGTTCATGATCCCCAGAGGATTGTTCTGTACCTTCACTCCAGCACCACCATGAGGTTAATTTTTGTGTTCTAGCTGAAATATCTCAACAACTATGGTTTGGATTGACATGAAACTCAGTTCATGTTCCCCTCAGGATGAATCACTTTGATGATCCCTGAAATTTTCATGTGGCGCCATCATCAGGTCTAAACTTTTCTATGTCCACTACTTTGGTTTATGACCAAATACCTGCAAAGCTAATGACATTCCCACAGCTGTGTGAACGTAGAGCCTCACAGAGCTGCTAGCCTGGCTGCACATTCTTGTATTAATTACGATGAGGAATAATCAGCAGCTCGTTTGCATTTCTTCCCCAGTTTTTTCTTCTTTTTTTTTCTGTCACTTTGTAATAGTGGGAAAACTTTTTGAAGCCCAACTGTACTGTACTTCTGTTATTTGCATTCTGTCACTTTGGAGGAATTTACCTTGTTTGCCTTGCTGACCTCATGTCATGTGGTGAACAGTGTGCTAATGCAGCAGGAAGCATTTGGTTGCATAGGAAGATTAAACTTTACACGAACCAGTTAGCTAAAAAAAAAAGCTGACTGCTGAGCTTTCATTAACAGACAGTTATGTGCACATGCATATTCATATTATATTCATAATGTGACGGCACAGGGGTTATTTTGCAAATCAGATTTTAAACTGATAAGACTGACTTGTTTGAGCAGTGATGGATGGTCGGCGACATCGATGGTGCATTAGCATCCAGTCCTGCAGCTTCAGTGTCAGAATGTCAGCTGCAGATAGACGAGATGCAATAAGAGGGGTTTGACTTTACAGCCTTTTATCATTATTTCACCCGGTGCCTGGAGGAAGAAGCAAAGAATGTCGTCTCTCCAACCACTAAATGTCAGACTGTGGTGGCCGTTGTGAAAAGGGCAGCGGCCGAATCAGGGTTATCCAATATCAAACAATCTGCAGACGTTCCGGAATGCTGAGCTCTCTGCGGCTTCTGATTGGCCCGAGGCTGCTGTTACATGACCCTTTGACCCCCTCCAGCTGTATGAGGAGGCCATTACCTGACGAGTCACCTCTGCCAGGCTGACAAAAGAAGAAACCGGTGGTAAGCGGAGACGAGCAGGGCGGTCGGCGAACTCTGAGTCGTGTTTCATTAATTGAGGCCTTCAGACAAAGAAGCCTCAGGTCTGATGCCTCTGCTCATTTTCTGAACTGCAAACATACCTGCTTCTCCTTGCTCACATTTTTCTACCCAGCTAGTCTTTTTTTATGCAGTTTCATGATTTACCTCTGGGAATGCTTTCTGTTCACACTGAGGTCTGGATTCAAGGTTGGTCTCTGAAGAGCTGGTCGAGGTCAAAGGAAAAACAAAACACGGCTTCGAAAACAGCCGCCAGTCGTGTGCTCTTGCGTTCCGGGCTCAGTTTTTTACTCGTCGCTGCATCCAAAGAGGCAATTAATAGAAGGAAAAGGCTGAATAAAGGAGTGGAGAAATGTACGGAATGCAGAGAGCTGAGGATGAAAATAAAGTGAATCATCAGCTGCAGCCTCCACATTCAGATCTCTGCTGAAAAGCTGTGGGAGATTTTGGAAAGATGATTGAAGTCAGTGCGCCTCTCCACCATAATCAAAACACCAGGAGAGACTTGGAGAATCTATAACGAGGAGCTCTGCAGCTGCTCTGGAGGCTCTTTGTGTTCATTTTACTTTCATTTGTGGCCCATCTGTGAAACTGACCGTAGCAGACCAGAAAAAGCTCATCATAAGTTTCCAGAGTCTGACGTGACGTCTTCAGTTTGCTTCCTCAGTCCAAGACCCAAACATTCTTCGTTTAGTCTTCATATATGACAACCAAAAGGAGCAAATTCATACATTTAAGAAGCCAAAACCAGCAAATGTTTGACGTTTCTTGCTTGAAAAATGATTGAAATGATTAGCAAAATCTGGTGTTTTTGCAGCTTGAGCCATACTAGGGAACAAAAGTCAACATGTCGGCCTCCGCTGCTTCGGTTTCGACTTCACAGGATAAAATCGTCTTTGACTCTGGCTGGCACAGCATGTTCTTCCCAAATGGATTCGCAGTGAAAGCCTGTGAAACAGCAAAGTATCAGCCCCCCGTCATTGATTATTTCGTCTGTTGTAGACTCGTTGGTGCCGACAAACCGCGTTATCAATGATCCTCTGACAGAAAACACAGATCTCAGATTCATGTTCCTAATGAAAGATTCTCCATCAGTGTCGCAGCAGGTCAGGAAGTCCGCTCAGACCAATCAGACGAGTCCAGGTTTGACCTTCGACCCGACCGGCCGTCATTCTTCTTCTCTTTTCTTTTATCTGCTCTGTTTCCACTGCAGGTATTCTGCTTCAAACTGCCTCGATCGTCATTAGTCGTAGCGCTGCCAGCTCTCTGCACTCTCTTAATGTAGAACAGGGTCAGTGGTGCCACATGCAGAACAGGCTTTTGCTTTCATCATGTCTGCTTTTTGAAACTCAGTCGGACATCATCTCCCTGGACAATTAATCTCCTTCATCGCTGCATATTTATAGCTTCTTCACTTCCTTGCGCTGAAATACATTAAATGAGGAATGTGCTGGTCTAGGGTCAGTTTTGTTTGTTTTTTTTACTCTGAATGTCTTTGAAAAGACTGAAAACTCTTGAAATGTTTCACCTCCTCCATGGCGGGTGACTGACTGCAGCTCCATAATGGGGTTGTGACCTTCAGTAAATGTCTGAGAGAAATGTGAGATTGCGGGCCGGACGGCGGTGTGTCAGGCCGAGGTCAGCGTCATGATGAGGGATGAGGAGGGTGACGGTATCCAGACGAAGAAAACCAGCAAATCAAAAGCAGACACGCCTTACAGGGAATCCACAGCAGACACTTGTCATGTGGAGGGAGACGTTACAGTACCGACAGTGAAAAGCACTGAAAAAATCCTGATTTCCTGGTGTTGGTGCTGTTCCACGCTGAAACTTGTGGCCACACTGAGCCGGAAATTCAGTTTTTCAATGCTTTGAGGAGCACAAATGTCAGGCACCTCAAAACCAAACTATCTGCATGTCTGCATAGCAAGTGGGAGCAGGTGGGGCAGATATTTGGGATTTTTGGTTATTTGGATGAACTAAACATGTAAGTTTTAATTGGAAAATTACTACCGAGCTTGACAATTAGCTCAGTCAGAATACAGTATGAGATTAACCAGAAGCCTTTAATCTCATCTCAGAGGTTGACTGAAGATGCAGCTGAAATTTTTGATAATTATTATCCTAAGATAATTAAAAGGCCTTAAAATGGACATTGTGTGTGATATCCTCCACCCCTTTTGTGCAAACAGATGACAAAAACTATCAAAGCTTGTTCTGTTTCGGTAAGTCCAGGCCCCCTTTTCATCCTTTGACAGGAATCTAGGCTAAATGTAACTGTTAAAGATCATTATTTATTCATTAAACTTGCTCTCGCCTCATGGAGACCCAGATCAAACATGCCTGTGGCTAATTTGGGCTGCAGAACGAACTGGTTTGGGTGTTCGGTCTCGCCCTAGACCTGCAGATTCATCAAAGCGTCCCCGCTGCTGACGTTTTCGGTGCTGAGGTTGTTTTTGACCCCAGACACATGCGAGCTGGGATGATGAATTCAATGACCCGTGTCAGAGTGACTTGCCCCAGGTGGACCTGGTGGTAACTCCCCCTGAGGCAACAAATAATGAGCTTTCCTCAATTTATTGTACGAGCTCCGTGCAGATATACAGGAGCAGGGGGTGATGTCACTGCAGGAGACTGGATGCAAAATTCATTCAGAGCTTGTTCACGTTTTTAAACTACACATATCAGCTTGACATGTGGAATAACTGGGGAGGGTCTCCACTCTGATGAAACTTGGCTCTGATGCCAGTGGTGAATGTATTTAGATGTTTTCAAAGGGCTGTTCCTCTGAGGAGGCCAGTATCTTCTCCTGGCAGCTCCCTGCTGATCTGCTCTGCTCACTGACTCCAAACCCTCTTTTGATATGTGTGAATTTACCGCCAATCTCTTTGGATTACTGACATTTAGGTTTTCTTTTTCACACCTCGAGAGCTGCAACGTGGAAATATAATGAGTTTCACATTTTGCTTTTGAGTGAAATATCTCAGCAACCTTTGGACTGTTTGCCATGAAGTTTGGTCCAGACATTCACGATCCCTTCACCTTTCATCCAGCGCCACCATCATTCAGTTCATCCAGTACTTTGCTTCATGACTATAAATACCTGCAAAACTACTGACGCTCAGCCTCAGCTCTACTTTATGTTCAGAGCTAATTAGCAAATGTTAGCATGCTAACACACCACACATCATCATTTCAGCATTCTCATTGTAATGGTGATGCTAGCAAGCTCTGCCCATCCTACTGTGAAATACATTTATTTTGTAGGAGCTTCCAACTGAAACAGGAAGTGTGACCATTAAGTGGAGGGACTGTTGGGCCAGAACAAACTGTGAATATTGATAAAAGATGTTGGTTTTGGTCATAATTAATACATTTCCGCTTGTGCGTTATGAACAGAAGGGTGTTTATTTCCGTCTTTGCTGACTAGCAGTATACGTCTTCCTTACCTTACCGCTCATTGCTTTATTTCTTGCCATGTTGCTGCCACCAGCTGTCTGATATCCATTCCATATATCTAAAGCTAAGCTTTGTTTAGCCAAACCAACAGTGCAAAACCAAAAGATATTCAGTTTACAAAGATGTAAAACGAGAACTCACAGTACATTACAGACCGTTCTTTACTCTCTACATTGATGAAAAAGTCAGATTCCTTGTATTTGTACGCATACTCTTGAGCCAACTCTGATTTGTCTCTTAACCAGAAAAATCCGCAACAACCTGTTGAGCCGAAAAGCCACCATTTTGTTAAAAATGTTGAGTCAGTGATGTGGAATAAAACCGAGTGCCAGGCTCACTCGTTTTGCTGCTGCTGTCAGAGGTTTTGAGTTCAGCGAGGGAGCGCTGTGGTACAAGAGGGAGCCTGGAGTTTGTAACCTCGACGCTTCTCTGAGGTTCTTCCTCTCTGCGTGAATCATTTGCACTCTGCCCTCGCAGCTTCATGGCAGGAGGGAGAGAAGAAGCGGAGAGAGATTAAATTGGCCAGAAAAGAGAAGTCAGTCAGCTCTTATTTTTAGCTTCGCTTTCACACATTCGGTCGTGGAACACATTTAAATTAGAGTTACAGAAGAGGAGGAAAGCAGTCAGAAATCATGGAAAAGTGATTCTGTAGTTCATTCTGCAGAGTCATGTTGATTCTCCTTAAAGCTCTGGGCGCACAGCAACTGTCTGATACAGTTTAACTCTGAGTCAGTCAAACCGTTTTCCTGTCCTCAGTCCGGAAGGAAAATAAGAGTTACTCCAGGACTAAATGAAGCTTCAAATTAAACCTCCAATGTGTCCAGCGTGTTTTAACTTCCAATTAAGGCTGACGGTGTTTGAACTGCTCCAATCAAGTACGACAAGTACCGAGACCGCTTTCACATGAACAACATGGCTGCGAAAAGACCCACATCAGTATCATTGCAATGCTACTAGTCAGTCTGTGCTGGTGATCACATGACCACTACTGATGCTCATAAATATGTGATGAGTCCAAAAATACAAAATTGATTTTAATAAAAATAAAAGGAGTAATACCACAATGTAGAAACACTACAACATATAAAAATATGTATGTATTATTTTGTTTTAAGTATTGATCAGTTAATGCTCGGATCACTTTAATGTTGCAGCTGGCAAAGGTGGCTTAATCCATAGCAATATATTTTATTTGTTTTGTTCAGTTAATCTGAATATGTAAAGTATCTAAATGCTGTAAAGTAGAGTAGCAGTATATAGTAGCATAAAAGTACCTCAGAATGTACTGCAGTAAATGTGCTTGATTGCTGCATCTGTACATGCTGTACTTGTTGTACTGATGCTGACTCCTGCCTTCAGGTCTGAGCTGGAAATGCCACTTTTTTTGCTTTTGAGCGTCAAGTGAAAAAATAAATCACAGCACGAGTCAGATTTAGATGAACAGGCTGTTGAAGTTAATCAAGACTGCTGCCAATGGTACAACGGTACACGCACACAGCACACATGCAGAATACACTTCCAGACTTACTTTTACAGCTAAGTTAAACCGCTAAAGCTCAGCTGCAGCTGTGAGATTTAAGTCCGAACACCTGACGCAAACTGACCAGCCTGCAAGTGTTTAGATGACGACCTGATCTTCTGCCTGTTCAACGTGCGTCAGCGTTTATTAAACAGAGGTGTTGTGGGTAGTGAAGCCAGGTGTGATTCTGCAGCTTCGCTCCAGTTCGCTCCAGTCGTCGGTGCTTTTCCAGAAGCAAACACCAGTTGTCAATCATGTATTGTGGAGCCTTTTGGAAATGATGATATGAGTCTCAGGCTGATTCATCCTGACAGACAGTCCGCAGTGAGAAAAGAGAAAATTGAAGGATGGCTTTGCGGGGTGAAAGAAAGCTGTGATTACAAGTGTTTTTTAAGGTATCTTAAACGACTCGGTGTGTGTGCGTCAGCCTGTTGAGGTGTATTGTAAGACTCGTGCTAACACAAGCTTCTCTCAAGGCTGTCGGTGAAACAAGCAGGAAAAGGCTAAAACGAGTGTGTTTGAATTCACAGCCGCTGATCTTTTTCAGTTCTCTTTGGTCAATAGAAGACAGAAGTTGTCTTTGTGCTGCCACATGTGTGCAGCTGTGTCTGACTGTGGCCACTGTATGCACGCACACACACCATTAATGCAGTCAAAATGGGATCAAGGCAGTAATAAGAGTAAGACGGAGCCCATAAAAGCACAATTATTTCATCATGCTACTGTACTCAATGAGCTCTCACAGTGTTTTAGCCTCACTACGATGCACATACAGCTTCACTGTTTTCATATTCAGACTGAACGGCTGCCATGTTTTTCACACCTGTGAGCAGTTTTCTGCAGGTGAAGGATTAACAATCATAAAGGGCAGCGACAGCAGTGTCCTTTTCCCTGGTGTCGCTCAAGAAAAGCTGCAATTTGATCACATTCAACATCATTAAATGGCTAATTTCTGAGAATTTTTTTTCGATCATGGATCCCTAAACGCCATGTGACAGGTGTGTGTCGCCGTGGATGTGTCCGGTATTCATTAACATTGAGGCTGCTATGGCTTCGAGCTTCAGAAGACACATTTGATGTGAAGACATTTTGCTGTAAGTGATATCGCAGGAAGACATTGATAAGAAAACCCAGTCCAGAAGATCTACTGAGGACCGCTAGCTTGATCAATAGTAGTTTGTAAGTGACCCAGCAAAGCCTATAACTAACATGAAAGTCCTGTTTCCTCATGTTTGTAGTGTTTCCTCATGAGAAACAGGCGAGACAGACAGAACGACTGTGATGCTAACTTCGTCCCCTTTGTCTGTTGTGTTATCGAATAAAAAGCCATCAGACAGACGAAGCTGCTGCCGGTCTGAGCTCTGACTGGATTCAGATTGGAAGTCAATGGAGATGAGTCTCCGGTCCCTGACCGGGCCCCTCGTCTGACCTCTGGACTGAATGTAATGATTTTTAAAGCAGGTAACGTTTGCACAAAGCGGACTTTAACTGTGACTGGGAGATATTTGCTGTTTGGTGAGGTAGACGTCAAAGGTCAACTCATCAACCAGCCTGCACCACATTAGGTCTGTTAAATGTGTGAAGCTATTTACTGGGAATACTTTGTTGTTGAGATCATCTCAATCTCAACAGAGCAGCTATTATTTGCAGCCTTTTTCCTGCTTTTCCTCCACGTTCTTCCACCTCCTCTTCATCACTCCCTATTTCCTGTCCTCCTCCGGTCTCCCTACGTTTGCCTCTCAATTTCTTCTTTTTCCTGTACTTTTTTACATTTGCACACACCCCCCCTTTTCTTTTCAGAGAGCTGACTGAAAGATAAATCTATATTTATGGAAACCTTTTGTCTTTACTCCCTCTCTCTGTATCCGTCAACAACAAAAATAGACTCATCATGTTCCTCTGTTGCTTTCAAACGGAACCTGCGGACGGCTCGTCCCTCTCTGTGTAAACAAAGGATGGAGGGACGGAGGCCAGTGTTTGTCTTCTGTGGACCTCTGAGTCACCACGACACTGCCTGGGACTGCAAGAGGGCGAGAGACATAGACACAGAGAGAGAGAGAGAGAGAGAGAGAGAGAGAGAGAGAGAGAGAGAGAGAGAGAGAGAGAGGAACAACGTCACTCTCATCTCTGTGCTTAATTGTTCTGTTTTTTGTGTGAGATTTCATGAGTGGCTGCAATGACAGCAGTGTCACTGTGTGTGTGTGTGTGTGTGTGTGTGTGTGTGTGTGTGTGTGTGTGTGTGTGTGTGTGTGTGTGTGTGTGTGTGTGTGTGTTGTCCTGTCTGGACCTTCACCTCCAGGATAAACCACAAACTAACTGCAGCTGAAAGCTTATCTTTGTAGATTCCCTTTAGTGAACGGAGGAATCTTGACTGAAAGGAGACGATTTATTGGATTTTTCTCCATTAAATCAAAGAAAGGCAATTATAATTAAGTCTCAGCGGTCACTGAGTACCTAATAGTGCAGTTTAACCACTACTGAATACTTAATGTAGAAGTTTAAATAACACTGAATTTCTAAAATTTCAGCCACTTTTTTGTCTTTGGCTCACAAATGAAGAAGAAATGAAGAATGAACTTTTCTGTCCTCAATCACATCACAGACAGACAGCAACCTGATGGGACAGAAGCCGGATGGATGGATGGATGGATGGATGGATGGATGGATGGATGGATGGATGGATGGATGGATGGATGGATGGATGGATGGATGGATGGATGACCACAGGTGCAACAGTTCAATGTGCTCTTTTTGATTAAAACTCATTTGGTTAAAACATCTCAAGCTTTTAGTTAAAACTGGGTCAAATTTGTTTAAAAGTGAATATTTCTTCTCCAGGTTAATCGTTGTTTCCTGTAGTGCACACAAATATTCTTCATTTAACAGCATTTGCATCAAATACAGATACAGAGGGTCGGATCTGCTCGTGTTGTGATGCGTCTTAAATATGAGTCTGGCAGTTTGCAGAAAACTAAAATATTTTTTCAGTCACTCAGATCATTTCTTTGTCCGTCGGTTCCTCTGCCCTGTGCCTCTATATTGAAGATGCAGCCTCCTAATTATACTGCAGTACTACAGTACTACAAAAACACCACCAGGCAGGCAAAACACAATGTTTTTTTCCTTAACATTTTGGTAAAATCAGGATTATATTTGGTTGAATTTTCATTAGATGTCTACAATGACATAACCATTGTTTTGACAGGCTGTAAATGTCTTTATTTTAGTGTGAATCAACTCTCAAATGTATGAATAAAAGAAAGAGAGGAGAGAAGAGAGAAGGAAATATAAGCAGAATCGCAGACAGCAGCAGTTAGCTGTGATGGGGGATGGGGAGGAGAGATTTAGAGGGAGCTGATGAGGATTTGGGAAGGGATAGAAACTGAAACTAGTGGCTAAAGAGGTCAATGGAGGGGGGGTGTAAATACTGAAGTACTGTTGAGAACAGGCCAAATGGGACTTAGTGTGTGTGTGTGTGTGTGTGTGTGTGTGTGCGTGCGTGCGTGCGTGCGTGCGCGTGTGTGCATGTTTGTTTGTGTGTGTGTTAGATCCTATTAGGATCATCTGTATTTAAAAGTTTGTTTTTTTGACTCATTGTTTTAGCGAGTTGATGCGTCATTTTTTGCAGTGTGGATGGTTTCGTGGCGTCGTCCTCTCGTGATAATTCAGCTGCAAACTAACCCTTTGAAGGCATTTAAGTGTTAAACGAGTCAAACAAACATCAACACGTTGAAAAAATTTCACTGTAAAAAAAAAAAGAAAAGTTGAGAAATCAAAATTCAAATTTTCCAGCTGAAATGAACTCTTACCTTCACTTTTCTTAGTTTTTTGGTTTTTCTATTGTTTTAGAGAAGACCAGCTGACTGCTCTGACGCACATCGACCTCCATCTTGTAACTTGAAACGATTCATCCTGAAACGTATCTAATTTTACTGAGTTGATAATAAAAAGAAAAACATAACTGATTATGAGATTTTACAGTGCAAAGGAGCATGAAGTGAACTCCGGCCTCTTACAGCTAATGAGCACAAGGACTTTCCCACTTTCACAGTTAAAGATCATTTATGCCAAAGGGTATAAGTTGGCCTTTTGTCTGCTTCTCTGGTAGTTTATTCTGTTAGTTCGGAAAAGCTTGTGCTGATTTCACCCAAATACCAACGGGGTCATCAGTTGGAGGAGCGATGGCTGTGACACGACTCTCGGAGGTGATTAAGCTCCTTTAGTACACTTGGTAATCAGTTGCCACAATTTGTGCCAAAACTCGCCCTCTTCCAGTGTGCCTGGTGGAGGATACCATTATCCCTGATTGTGAATAAGCGTCCAAAAAAACCAAAAAACAAAAAGACAGTCCTCATAACTGCAGAACTTTTCTGAAAATCATCATGTTTTTACGCCTTTTTCTGTGTTAAAGTAATCCAGTGACGGTGAATAATACCATCAATTTGCCAAAATGTAAACAATTATAGGCTTAAAAGTCCAGGGTTGAAGTTGTAGCCTGCAGTGTGAACAGTCTGACCGTGGTGGTTCATTACAGATGCAGTAATTTATGACCTCTACTCTTCATCATCGGCCTGTCAGAAGAAAACTTCAACAGAATTTAAATACTGGAGTAACTCAGCTGTTGAAATCGCCCGTTTTTTGCTTTGTAACGATGTTGCAGAATACTTTCCAACTGATAAATCTGGCATATCGATAATGCCCTTTTCAAAATGTGAGCTGAACGTCGAGCAGCCCACGAGTCTTTGGTGAGGAATTCGGGGGCTGGTGGATTTGGTCTGGGGGGTTTAGCAGCCAAATGTGTCTGACAGGCTCAAACTGAGAGTCCTCTAAAACCTTTCGCCCCTGGCTGTGAAGATTAGACCAGGATTTTCTGGTCTGGCTCAAGGACTGTATCTTGGTGATGCTCAGTTTACCGTCCCGAGAGACTCTGTGATTTCTTTTGACTGGAAGACAAAACTGCTCAGGCTGCAGCTCTGGCAACTGAGGAGCAGTTGTGAGGAATTTATTGTTGTGTATGAGATATATTATCTGTCTCTGTCTCCCAGTCCAGCCACATGGAGCTGGACCGGTTTAGAGTCATTTGAACGGCATTACCTCCGCCGGGGTTCACAGTGAGGTCTGAGGGTTTACAGGATAGGCCTGCTGTAAGATTAACTTCCAACATGGAGCAGAGAGACTTCATTTAACCTGCAGCTTCTTCTCCTTCTGCATGAGTAAAACCGGGAAGAGTCTACTGTACATATCTGTTCTGTTTTAAAGCGATCCTCCAAAATCACTCTGCTGTGGAGTAAAATTCCCGTCCTGGCCTCGTAGTCCAGAGGACACGCTGAACCCTGAGAACCTGCATGACGTACAGACAAAATTCAGAGATCAGGAGGATCTGCAGCGATGGCGTCTGAGCTGTCACCACACAAGTCAGACATGTCGTCAGAGTACGGAAAATAGATCTGACATTTTGTGGTCATGAGGCATCCCAGACCCAGAAGCAAGGAATAAAAGCTCAAACTGCAGTGACATGATCGACGTATTAACAGAGCTGGATACAGGGCAGTCATTGCTTGGTAGTTTTAAAAAAGGATATTTTGACATTTATCCCTGAATGGATTCATTTTTTAAGTTGGAACCAAGATAGAAATCATATTTCTCTCTGGTGGGCAAAGTTTGCATCACAAACACTATTTCTAAAGTTATTTTGTGTTATGTTTAAAATGTGCTTTTAAAACGCGAGGTATTTTTACCTGCCTCGTTCACTTCAGGAGGTCTGGCTCAGGTGTTGCCCAGCAGGCAGCTGGTCGTCTTCTGATCTGTGCAGTAAAAGTAATCATGTTTTCATATTTCAGCTCGTTCCAGGAAAACACCTCAATTTCTTCTGTTCTTTCATTTTTTAGTACTTTCAGTCGCAGACATCAGATTGTACAGCTGTGGAAACTCTGTGTGTGTGTGTGTGTGTGTGTGTGTGTGTGTGTGTGTGTGTGTGTGTCCGACCTGCCCTGACCTTCACTGTGGAGCTATCCCAGCTGCTGGCTGCTAAGTGGCCTCTGTGAATTGTTGAAATTTGTAAATCAGCGTGTGGAAGTGGACGAACAGTCCCAGCTGTCAGGCCTCGCCCCTCCAGCCTGCAGCCATTATTCCTTCCACATGTGTTTGGTTTTTGTCTCTGGGTGACAAATGGTTTTGCTCATCCTGTGAGGACCTGAATGAAAACCACAGCCAAGGATGCAGCAGGAGGGAGACGGTCAACAGCTGAAATAAGCCTCTCGTATGTTTACTTTGCTGTTTGAGTTGGAGTTTGGGTATAGATGATGATGATGGTGCTCGTCCAAACCCACCATGTGTCAGCACATCAGTTATTAATCGTGATGTTCCAGCTATTGTCTGCATGTGTCATTCAGTGAATGAGAAATGGTTTTCTTATGTGGGACACAAAGGTTATAGAGGAGGGTTTGTTGTAGAGTTGTTGTATGTTGTATGTTCACGTGGTCCAGAAAGAGTCAGCTAATAGGACCACTAGCTGCATGGCTAACTGAGCTAACTAGCTAATGACAGCTACAGTTATGCTGCCCTCGACAGGTCTTACATATCCCACCTTCAATGTTTTGCTCTTTGTTAATATGAAGAGAAAAGAGACAAAAGAAGACATTTAATGAATGCAAGTATTTAAGCACCTGAACTAAATCCAAAATGGATTGGAGATCGGATCGGAGATTGGAGAGATGGCTAAAACATTGAAAATGTAGCTAAGACACTGAACCTACTTTTCAGCAAATTAAATAAAATCGGGGTTTCGATTCACAATAAAGACAGAAAAGAAAAAAAACAAGCTGAAAAGTCAAGAATCATAAACTATAAAAATATGTGAATTAAATAAGATTTGATTAGCAGCATCAGTCTGGTCTGGAGTCTCTCTCTCTCTCTCTCTCTCTCTCTCTCTCTCTCTCTCTCTAATGATGAGGTTTTCTCTCTCTCTCAGCTCTTGTTTAAGGCTTTGACCACAAATTGTTGCTGTATGTTTAATCAGAGGAGGAGAGAAATGGCCTTACATGGGCGCAGTTTACCAGCGTTGTTTTGATCAGGAAGCTCATGCCCCCGGGCTCTCTCACACACACACACACACACACACACACACACACACACATACACACACGCACACGCACACGCACACACTCCATCCATCTACTGTATCACAGTGTGATCGGTCTCCTTCCTGGAAGGGCAGAGTGGTTGCAGCCTGCTGACTGAGCGGGCCGGCTGCCCGTCCCCCGTGTTAACAATTACCACAGAGCCGTTTGCTTTCCGGAACCGTCTCTCCATCTGATCCCAGTTTAGCTTCAGCGATAATGACAGACGAGGTGGTCCAGTTCATCGTGATGGCTTGCCGTTGTCGCCGGGGTCTGTAACTGTACTGTCATCTTCATCTCTGCTTCATGAGGCTGAACTGAAAGTGAGAGACGATGGGTGAGAACCAGACGTGGTTCTGCATCTCTGATAACCTCCATCTGCTGAAGATCTGCTGGTGAAAGCAGAGAGAGAAGATGTTTTATCAAGTAAAAGTAGTCCACAAAAACACTGTATTACCACAGGTGAAAAATAAATAAGTATATTCACTCAAATACTGTATTTATGTACAAATTTTAGAGGACTTTCTATTAATTGTTTAGTCGATTGACAGAAAATGAACTCCTTCGATAATATTTTGTTATTTTTCATGTAAAAATATTTTATGTGAAGATTTGCTATGAAAAAGTGATACACTGCAGGTGTGACATGAATTGCCTCCAGGTGGCGAAGGTGTTGAAATGGCTGCAGTAACTCCCTTTGCCTGCAGGTGGTGACAGTCTCCCCCTGCAGCTCTGAACTGCTGTTTCCTGGAGGCGGTGCAGGTGCAAAGCCGCTAAAAAATACAAAATATTAATTAGCTCCACGAGGTGCCCGACTTAAAAAAACCTGCCAGTGCTGTGAAATCACAGATCTATTTTAAAGTGTTTTGAACACTGACATACTATTGCATGATGCAGGCTGTTTTAACACTCACGGCGATGTGTTCATGAGCCTCCAGGTTGACTCAAACAGCTGAAACACCAGTGATATGGGTGCGAAGGCTGTGTGGCTCAACCAGAGCTCCAGAGCAGACATGTTTTTTTTAAGAAGTTGACGTTTTCACGCTGAACTCAGCGAGCTTTCTTCAGGAGAATCTAAAAATACGCCTCATGTGTCTGTTCAGTTCTTTATTGTTTTAAGTTTATCACTCACAATCCCTTCTGTATAAGGTGAGTGTTTTTCATACTGTATTGATGTTGTACACAAGAGTGGAGCCTCTGTGGGTTGATGCTAACTGGTTGTTTCATCCGCGGGTCAATTGTTTGGATCCAGAACGAAATATTTCAGCTGCTCTGGTTTTATTGCCATGAAACTTGCTCGAAGTCAGCTGAGGATGGATCCTTTTGTTTTTGGCAACTCCCTGACTTTTCCTCTAGCGCCACCATCAGGACAAACTATGTCATACAGTTTAACCAACATTACTACTTTTAAACTCGTAGTATAAAGTTGTGCCTCTGGAGGGAGCTGTGTGAAGTCTGATAGATTTCCTCGAGTGATGTCACTTGAGTCAGCGTCAGTTGGGGTTGGGGTTTATTTTTGATGATTAAAACTGGATGTTTCTTGATGGTAAATAGCTCTAATGTTCGTAGCTCATGGTGTAGCTAGCTACACAACTTTTGAACATAAGTGTAGCTTCCTCAACACTGGCTGCTAACTGTTCACACAAGCGATTGTCTTGAATTTGTGAATCCAGCATTGTTACAGGAGTGTGATGCTAAATCGATGCTCTTTGAAGGAGTTATGTCAGTGCGGGTGTGTGGTTTCACGTTCCAGCAGTGCAATATAAATGCCATTTCCTTGCAGACGTTAGCTGGTACATGAACCGAAGTAACAGACGGCTGCTTGACGATTCATCACTGAACAGCATTTGTGGAGACTGCAATTGACTGCGTTCCATATTTTACCTTCTGCGCCCTCGTCGGTAAAGTGGCCACTCACATGGCGTCATGTAATATGGAAGTGAAGAAGGTCATGGCAAATGATGACTGAAACGCACCCCGTGACTCAGACATCCACCTTTACATTAACACTGGTTCTGTTGGCTCTCTGTGGCTGTGAACACCAACATGACACCGACAGAAATGAAGGCGATAATGAAGAATAAAGCCTGGAGCGGGGTTACAGGTGTCAGGGTTTTATTTGAAAACCAAACCTTGATGGATGAAGTGTTTCCACGCCGTCCTCGCCCTCGCTGTTCACCCTCTCATCCCTCTCTCCTCCATCCATCTCAGCCTCTGCTCGCAGGTCTGTCAGATGAGGATCAGCCTCCGTGTGATTTAGTGGAGGCTCAGTGAAGCTCCGGGATCTGGGCTTCCTGTTTCTCTGCTGTGTTGATGAACGGCGCACAGAAAACGCCCTGGAAGGTTTACGGACCCTGCTGAGCTCTCACTTTATTTTCATCAACGTCCCTCCCTTCATCTCGTATCATTATCCATCTGTTTCTTCCTCGTCATCTTCCTCTCGCCTGGCTTAATTTTCACCATAATTAAATTCAGTTTGCTCCATTTCCGCCTCACTCTTTCTCTCTCCCAGAATATCATGTTTTCGCAGTGGAAGCCTCCCTCCACTTGACGTGTCTATAAATGAACTCCAGGTGGAAAAATGTGCTATAATCCACTGAAATAAACCCGTATTCATGCTGCCATCCCCCACCTGAAACGTTCACTTCTGCTCAGGCCTCCCTCTGTCTCCTCGTATCATATGTTGGCTGGATGACGGCTCAGGCTGAGGGATTTGTGGAAGTGATTTATGGAACGATGCACGGCTCTGCAGACGTGCAGGATGTTTCATACAGTCTTCTCCTACTTGCTTTCTAATGAGTTTAGCAGACAATTATTGTGAAGAACTGAAATGAAGGCAGAGTTGGTAGGAGGAGAGACTGCAGCTGAAGGATGTGTTGGATTGATTTTTGAGGAGGTTTCAGAGAGGAAACAGACAGAGAAGTTCATTTCATAGTATTTTAAGTTCCCTTTTTTGGGTCAGTTGAGGTGGAGAGGCAGCAGTGCAGCTCTGATTCGGGTTCAGTGGGAAGATGTGGCAGTAGGTTGTTTTTCCAAAGTGTGATTCAGCTCAGTGTACTGTCTGACACGCACAGCTACCACGGCATGAGGCTGGTGAGTGGGTTCCCTGAAGGGAAACAACCATATTTTGTTGTAACCATGTATGAGCTCATCTAGTGATGCCTATCTGCGTGTTAAACCAATCCATGTGAAGTCCTTCTTTCTCTCATGTGTTTCCTGGATGTCATCATTTGTTTGTGGCTTTGTTAGAAATGACAACCACAGAAACAAAGATATGATTGTTTCTGAGCAGCTGCTGCTGTGGTGAAGCTAAGTTTGGGTACAACAACCACTTTTTGAAGTGAAAGAAAGGAGGAACAAACCGACACTGACTGTCAGCGGGACACGGGAAGTCACCGCCCTCTAGTGGCCATGAGAAAAATGACGGTCAGGTGACATTATAGAGCGAGTGTGGAGGAGGTCGAGGTTTACGGATGATCAAAACAACACTGGATGCCATACAACCTATTTTGTCTTTTAATTTGAAGGGCTTGTTGGTCTCACGTGTCGCCCACTTTGTTGACCAAACAAACCAACCAAACAGTCATCATTCACTCAGAAAGGTCTTTGACGTGTAAATCTAAGCACGGGGTGCTGTTTCGGCTTTGGAACCAATGCTGTCAATTGGTGAGTTATTAGGCCTTCACACCAGTAGCCAGGACTCGTGGATTCTGTCTGTAGAGCATTTTTAAGTCATGATCTCCACAGTGGTTTCTCGCTAACAAACTACAGTAGTACAGTGATGATTCAGAAATCTCCACATGCCAATTTAAGCCCCAGCACAGAGTGACAACCGTGAGGACGGAAACAAACCAAAACTTGATTCTTTTGCACTAAAAATAATCAGGAGGTTCTATCTCCTCATCTAAATATGGCAGTGAGTTCTCTTATCATACACCGGCGGTTGGTGCGTGGGGGGGCTGAGGCCCAGCGGTTGGCTCTGTTATGTGGGTTACAGTGAGAAGACGGAGGCAGCGAGTTGAAAGGAGAGTGTGCAGCCGTTTAGTTCCGCCGTGGTTCTATCTGCCCTCCTTTCTTTGTGCCTCAAACATCTCTCTTTCTCATTCGACTCATACATATTCATCTCTCACTCTCCTCCATCCCCCTCTCTCTCCACATGTGGTAATACTATTAAAATGTCTGTCAATGATTAATTCCTCCAGCCTGGATCGGGGGAGAGAGACCGAGCGCTGTACCGTGAACTCAAAATACTCAAAATAGAGGAATGTGGAGCTTTTTGGGGAGATTTGCTCATTCAGTAATGCAGCTGTCTAATAATGATTATTATAATGTGTAGTAGTATCACTCGGTATAGTGTGTGCCGCTGGCTGCCTCTCTCTTTGGCTTATTATTCAAACACAGCAATGCCTGCCTTTATCGCTGTTATGGCCTGCTAAAAACACAAGTTGTCACCAACAAAAGAGCGATTATCCTTCTCAGATTGTTTTGCTTGAAGCAGTTTTAGAGACCTTAAGAGGTGAGAGTATGTAGTATTTCATAAAACCAAAGTAAAAGTTACAGAAAAGTCAGAAAAATATGCCACATTTTGTGTAATGGAAACATTATTTTCCCTGCCCTTTAATCGACTTGTGACACCTCAGATTCATCTGGCAACCTAATTTTTACTCCAATACATTTATTTTACAGCTACTTATTTTTACTACTACGACATCTGTAATATATGTTATACACATATGAAATTATATGAAATTACCAGCTACAACATTAAATAGTAGATGCTCTACCGTGTGTTAATTAGCGAGTGTCAGAGGTGGTGATAGGCCTTTTTTTTTTTTTTTTTACTTTGGATCGAGCCAGGCTAGCTGTTTCCCTCTGTTTCCAGTCTTTATGCTAAGCTAGGCTAACCACCATGACATGAGACATCAGAGTGATGTTGATCTTTTCATCTCACTCTGGAATAAAATATGAATATTTCTCAAAATGCTGAACTGTTTTTCTAAATATTCTCTTATAGAATTGAAATTATGAGGATTATTGTTGTGTGTGTTTTAGACCTGACCCGATGTTGCATCATATGTTGTGTCAGATGATTTTTATTGAGCAACTTGAGCTGCTTTTGAGCCACTTTAACAAGCTGTAGTAGCTTCGGCGATGCCTCTCTGTAGTCTGACTGCTCTCAGAGCGAAGCAGCTTTTCAAGTGCGTTCACTGTCAATGTAAATGTCGGTGTCATAAACTCTCTCTCTGTCTGTCTCTCTCCATCCAATCCCATAAGCCCCGGCAGGCGTGCTGGCACACATGCAGCTGAGCGCAGCTTGACTTATCAAACTTGGAGTGCTGTCCATAAAGAGTCAGCACTCGGCAGTGTAACAGTCCAGTGAGTGCGCTGATCTTCTGTCTGACTCCACTGAATCAATACACAATATGAGTCTGAGTAGACAATCTGCCTCATTTTCACACAGGAAAAACCCTGCAGAGCCTCTACTGCATCTCTCCATGTTTGTGTTATTGGCAGAAAAGCAGGTCGAAACAATCTCTGTGTACATGTTCCAGGACAACAGGACCTCAGCTCAGCCTCCAAACAGAAATCATCTCCAGCCTCAAACGTTTCCACATTTTTCCTAGTTTGCTAAATGTAGCCATCACATACTGTTCAGGTCAAATTTGGCAGCAGGAAAAACACCCTAAATGTCATTTTTTAGCCTGAAATTTTCCAAATGTGACCCAAAATTTGCGAAAATCAAAATATTTTAAAATACTTTTGCATAGGTGCCACAAATTTGTGTATATTGAAGCTGATCCGGGTCAAATTTGACAACTAGTGTGGAATTGGCAAATACTTTGTCTTTGTTTGTGAAATGTTAGTTAATGTTGAATTAGCTAATGGTTATTATTAGATAGTATATTAGGATTTATTTAATGATAGAGCAGTGAAGACAGTGTTTGATGTTTGTTGTTATAAATGGTTATATAATAAATATATAATAAACCCCACAGTTCCTAAAATGATCTCTCTGTTTTCAGATTTTATAAAATATGTTAAAATCATAATGGCTGTGTCTTAGGTAAAACAAGTAGGACATGATATGTGTGTTAGGGTTTTTCCTAACACTAATTAGGGATAAATCAGCCATGTGATAATGTCAGATTGGCTGTTTATACCTTTGATGCTTCTACCTTTTGTACGTTGCTCTTTGCTAATAAGAGAGAATTTTTACATTCCTTAGCATCTGAGTTCAGTGAATGGCGCATTGTGCCAATTCACGAGTCACCCGCACAAGTGTGCCCAAGTACTTTTTCACATTTCGCACTCTAATTTTAACTCGCATGTGCAGAAAAGGGTTTGCACAGTAGAGTCGTACAGGAGAGCAGGGCTGCAGCACCGGCAGGCTGAGGTGAACGAAACAGAGCCGGGTTCAGTCAAGGAAGGAAAGGTCAAGGACGTGGTTAGGGTGTTGGACTTAAGTTCAAATGGACACAGTCCTCGTGGGTTTGAACCCCTCTCCTGATAACACACAGGAGGTAACGCCCACGGCAGACTGTGTCCAGTATAATCAACTGAAGCTGCCCAGCTCACCTCTATTGTTCTTACAATCTATTTAACGAGGATTAAAATGAATACCTCATTGTACCAGAAGCAAAGTGACACCGCAGAGCAACCTCCTTCATGCTTTTACATTTCACAGTAAAAGGATGTGAGCCACCGTCTCTGTTGACGCTGTCCTTCGCTTTGGTTGCCCACCATCCATCCCAACTCCTTCTGTGTAATTTACAGGCAGTAGACAAACGTAGCATCTCCTTCAGTCACCAAATTAAAGCTGCCAATCCAGGCTGTAATTATGTTTTCCACAAAAGTCACAAATGTCAGAACTAATTTGAAGTGTACACATGCAATTTCTTGGAGACAGGAGGTTGTTCAGTTTGCTATGTGGGGCACATAAGCGCCAGTTTGCCCTGCAGTTTGTTGACAAGCCTGAATCTGCATGATTTAGCTTATGCTGTGCCTTGGAGAGGAAACAAGGCCCTGATTTGTTTTTGCCTCTTTGTGCATCCAGACAGCTGATCCCCTGCATGTCTGCCCGTCCTCATGTCTGTCTGTCTCTGCTGGAAAATAAAGATGAGCTGAAGGGAAATCATTGCAGATCAGATTGTGATTGACAAGGCAAAACTTGCAAATTGTCCATATATTTAGTATTTTGACATTTCGTTTGAATCTAAGCATAAAAGGATTCCTTAGATGCTGATGTTTGATTTCATGCCGAACATATTTTAACAGTCCATGAAACAAAGCCTGGATATGAGAGAAAAATCTTGTTTCCACGCCTGTTATTTTGTGCCTGCAGGGTGATAATTTTCTCTCCCTGTAGACTAAAGAGTGCAGAGAAACAGGGAATCACTGTTCAGTGTTTTCCTGATGCCTCAGGTGGACGAAAAAAGCACCCACAGGAGGAGGGATAAAATGGTGTTACTGTGTGCTTGAGTCACATACACACTCATACAGGAGTTCAAATGCACCTGCATCCTTGCACATGGGCATGCATGTGCAGCTGAGCGTGTGTGTTTTTGTGCTGTGGTGGT
This sequence comes from Chaetodon trifascialis, assembly GCF_039877785.1. Lineage (NCBI taxonomy): Eukaryota > Metazoa > Chordata > Actinopteri > Chaetodontiformes > Chaetodontidae > Chaetodon > Chaetodon trifascialis. The sequence goes on along the minus strand of NC_092071.1, from coordinate 4,935,776 downwards.
GTTTGATGGTCGATTCTATTGTTTTGAGCCTTTGAAAGCTCCCTCTCAGTGGATTCAGCTGCAGGCAGGTCGTCTCAGACCAACACATTTGGAGTTTCACCACAAACACAAATGCATTTTAAATTTTTTCTTGCATTAATGCACAACCAGAAGATCATAAGGGCTTCGCTCTAAAAATGCATTTGAATGCTGTGAACCCTGTGTTCTCCAGAGGATCAGTTCCCATTGTTGTCAGTATATTTTAAATCAGTTAGTATGGATCCATGTGCTGTGGTGGTGTTGTAGCATTATTTTCATATAGTTAAATGTGACAGAAGGAATAAAAGAGCACATGTTGTTGGCTGAACAGAGAAAGAAAAGGGCATCATCTGCAAAGTAAAACTTCATCAAATGAAAATCCTAACCAGTATAATTTTTTTGCTGATTTAGTTGTTTTTCTGTGAAATTTGTGCTTCCAGTGTGGGTGAGCGGGCTTCACAGTTAAATGGTTTCCCTTTTTGTCTTTTTGTTGTTGATGTGCGATCGTGAGTGTTTTATTTTGAAAATTTACTGGATTCACTGCACCGTTCCTGCATCTGACTTCCTGTCTGGCTCAGTCTGCTCAGTGCAGTTGAAAATATAATCTGCATGTATTCTCCTCATGGATACACTTCTGGGACATTTCTGAAATGGAGAGTCTGTGCGTCTGGTGGAAATGCACTCACTGTCTGGAATGGCAGCAGTCAGCTCCATCGGATGTGTTGTGGATGGACCGTGGACATTATGCATCCTATGGTATTCAAGGGTTAGACAAAACAAGCAAAATTATGCCTTTCCGTAGCGTAGTCCTACCAACACTCCTAAGAGTGACAGATCTCACTGTTTAGAGACAGCTGTGTCCAAAAAGGTATAACCAACTGTCCATCTGTAACAGAGAGTCTCAAAGAATAAAAATGTCTTTAATACTGTAAGCATGTCTATCATACGGTCTGTTGATGAGGATGTTCCTCACACAGTGTCCTCAGAGGAATGATGTGAGGCAGTTGTATCCTCGTAGCTTTGTCCGCAGCTCCGTTTGATGTTAAGGCGATTGTTCAGGTGTCCTGCCAAAGGCTCATTGTGCTGGTGTGTGTTGGGGGGAATCTGTCTCTTTCTGCCTCTCCCTCCTCCCTCCTCTCTCCCTCCCCACCCCCCTCTCCATTAGTCTGTCATGTCCTGGTATTAAACAGGGATTTGGATGGCAGGAGTGTGTCTGCAGTGCAAGATTTGGCTGAACATGCCCGGTCCCAGCGGGGGTGAAAGCTTCAGCTCTGAGCCCTGGAGGACAGGAGACTGAGAGGAGCTTTATTTAACAGACTACTATTTCCTGTCTCTCCTCATAGCTGACAAGACGGCAGACAATATACACAAGCTACACTCAGGCCATAACTGGTTTTAAAAAACCTTTGGAGCTATGTTTCTGAGGATGTTTTGGATTCTGAACTTCATCTTTGTCATTTACTGGAGCCTTAAAATCCAAATGTTGGCATATGTGTGCAGATGGAGACAGGAGAGTGGCAGTTTTATCTTGGCTTAATGTGATTGGCAGAGGTATCTGTCAATCAAACGTATCCTTCAAGTCTTAATCTTCTCTTTCTAGGAAGAAGTTAGTTTTTTGGGGATTTTTGCCCACTAAAGCACAACAGAACAAGCTGTGAGTTCTTGCGATGAATGTGTTGGAAGCTGCTTATTTACACGTCTGGCAGAAATAGAGCGACATTAGCTTTAATTTGGAGTCGTGTTTGTGTCCACCTGATAAATTTAAGTAGACTCCTAATTGTATGTCACACATACAAAAACACATTTAACCTTTATGTTGCTTACTCGCACATGATAGAAGCTCAAAAATCTACAGAAATTAACAAAATCAGAGCAAGTCAACGAATTGGGCTGGCAAAGCTATCTGAAATGCTCCTGGTGGGGTATGAAGCCATAGGGAAGACCAAACAAAATGCAAACACAATGTCATAGAGCTGCACAATCAAGACGGTGGGGGCCATATATTAAAAAAAAAAAAAAAAAGAAAATGCTTAAAGACGATGAGAGCAACTCCTTCAGACATCAAGTATGCACAGGATGCATAAAGCAATACACTTTAAAAAGGCTGAAAATTGGCTATAAATCCCCCAGCTTGTCTGTGTTGAGTGAAGACAGCATTTGTTGGGGGTTCATTTGGGCAGTGAAAGTTTATTTAAATTGCTCCAAATCACAACAAAAGTTGTCTCATGACACCAAGCTGGGAATTGGCATCCCTTCACAGTTTGTGCTTCCCTGCCGTGTCGGTGCAGTCAGAGCTGGACCTCGCACTTGCGTGGACGTCTTTGTTGTTTTCTTACTAGCTTTTGGATCATTCACCTGACAACTTGAGTTCAAATGAGAAATACAATAACCCTGCAACTGTGTGTTGTTGTTTCTTCAGCACTGACACAATATCTCTAGATCTGTTTTTAATAAGAAATGTCCCGCAGTCCTGCAGCACGGCCTAACCACCTCCTGCTGTTTATCTCAGCGTGATTGAGCAGCACAGTCAGACGTCACCTCGCAGTTTGTACTGTATATGCTGAAAACCCCTCTCGCTCTGCCTTTCTGTCCATACTGTTCTTTACTCCGTGAGCCGATCTGCTCCCTATGGATCGGTTTTGTTTCTGTGTGCTTTCCAGTCGAGTGGAGCAAGGACAGTTTGTCTATCTGATAGCGAGGATGAATCAACTCCTTTCCTCTGCTGCTCCTAGCGGTAATGCTGCTTCCAGACCAAAACTTTGATTTCAGAGCCAGTGCCAGCCGACTCGATACCACAGGGATCCTACCAACAAATGGTCGTGGAAGAAACAGAAAGTCCTGCCAGGAAAACAACAAAACCACAACAGGTGTTAGGCATTAGCTGCCACTTTGAGGGTTTGATGCACTGCATTGGTCATACGTGTAGATTATGTAAATAAACAGCGTGTCGGTTTTGCGGTTGAGACAGAGAACGTTGAGTCTGAATCGAGTTCCCAGTGAATCCAAGTCACTAAATTAACGTCGGCCATCAAAGTCGTGTCTGAGTCACCAGACTTTGAGTATAGGCCTTCAGCTTTCTGCATGTTAGCATCTCTTTTGTTATGGGAAACAACAACATCCGAGCTAGCAACCTACACGCTGATCTACGCTGAAAACAGCAAGTTATCTAAACCCTCACCTGGTCGCAAACAAGCTAACAGCTGTTACCTTTTCTCTTGCAGGAATCTCACCTCTCCACATGCAAATGTCCCACCAAAACCTGTAGTAAGGGTACCATTGATCATCCTGGGCTTAGCAGCGCCCAAGAAGATAGTGATCAGTTTAAAGAAATACAAACAAGCCAAAGTGTTTCCCCTCTCCTATAGCAGAGTTATAATTGGTTCAGCCAGACCTCTCTCCAGTAATGCGGAGATACGTCTGGCTATGCCAGACTACCAAAGCCATTACAGAGTCACCAAAGTCATGTTGAGGACACTAATCTAATGTTTGGGTCATTAAAGTGATGTCTGAATCTCAAAGTCATGAGCAATCACTAAGCTATCGTCTAAGTCAACAAAGTCACGTCTGACTCGCCAAATTAGCCCGCCAAGTTAAATCTCAAGTTCTGATCTTTCAGATAATCCAAGCTGAATGCTTAAAAAGTGAAAAATAAGAAATGATCGTCAGTTACAGGAAAAGCTTGTTAATGCATTAGAAACATGAGTCTGGTGTGTTGTGGCTTCCAGTTGTTAGTTTTGTTTCTGTGCTCACTTCAGTCTACATATGGTTTTGTGGCTTTAATTCAATAATATGATCAGGAATTTTTTTTTATTATTAGACTACATTTAGGCCAATTGTACAAATCTCTGTTTGTCTTTGATGCCAAGACCAAAGAACCACAAACATGACTGCGAGAGTTTACTCCGCCAAAGGCCCTCCGCTGACATGTCGATATAATAATGATTATCGGATTATTGAATGCTCCTGATGCTCATAATGTTTATGATGTAAAACTGTGCACAAGGTTACACAAACAAAGAGAAGAGCACAAACCAGAGACAGAAAATACTGAAAAACAAGAGGCCAAGAGCCAAGAGACAAACATGAGTGATAGCAGCTTGGCCTGCAGTTTGCTGAGTTAAGCACTCTGCCTTATTGGAGTGTGCGTGTGCATGTGTGTGTGTGTGTGTGTGTGTGTGTGTGTGTGTGTGTGTGTGTGTGTGTGTGTGTGTGTTTCAGTGGAGGGAGGGTGGCAGCTTATGCACAGGAGTCCACAGGGGCATTGTGGGTAGTTCCCTCGCAGGTTTTCTCCCTCTGCCTGGATACAAGCAGTGCAGCGCTTCCCTCTGTCTCCTGTTTCCTCTCTTTGCGTTTTCCTCTCCTTCCATGTATTTCCATCCAGCTGTGCAAACTGCAAATGAAGTTTATGGAGCTGTTAATGTTCCTCAGTGCCCACCATGGTGGCTTTATTTAATGGTTTCTTCAGAAAACGAAGGCACTTTTGCAAAAGTCTAATGCACCGACTAGCACTGTTTATTAGCGGTAGGTGCAGCGGTGCGACCAATCGTGACACAAGGTGTAACTGAAAATAAACAAAATGTTGGAAGAGAAAATGTGGTTCATGCTCTTTTTTTGGCAATCCTCTTAAACCGATCCACTGACTTTGTCACATTTCATTTACATCTGCCATTTATAAGCTGACATCGGTGATGCTTCTTGAAGTTATAATCCTTAAAATTCTCATTATGCCAAACCCAATTTTTGATGCTATTTCAGCATTCTTAAGCATTCAGCATATTTATATTCTATATGGTAGTTTTCATAGTTAAGTGTAGTCTGCTTGTCCCTGAATGGATTCAGTTGCAGACCAACGCACAAGTCCCTCAAGAGAAACCATGGATGCATGTGTTGGATGCGATATGGAAGACGTTTCACCTGAGGCAAATAAGAGTGTTGCACCATAAGTTCAGTATTACCATGTTGGACGATATTGTTTGACTTTTTAAAGAGTGCAAAGATGAAGATACAGCAGACAGAGGGGTAGCTCAGCAGGGAGAGCGGGTCGTCCACCAATCAGAGGGCCTGTGTTCGATCCCTGGTTACTCCAATCTGCTCACAAGCTTGTGCAAAAGAAACTTTGAAATCCGATTTGAACGTCTGGAGCTTCCGGACAAGAAACATCTGTAGAAATCTGATTGGACTTGCTTTCGAAAACCACTTCCAAATGTGGCTTTTTCATGTGGTTCTTTTGCTGTCAGACTTTCTAAAATCAGTCTGGATACAATCAGGATACACCAGAAATGTGATTTGATGTGACAGTCTGAACAAGCCATACGGTTACTTCAGCTGTATGGAGGAGTGTGTTGGAACATGATGCATTCCTCATGCTTCGTGACGCTTTCTATACTCTTAACAACACTGTGGTGTGCTTGTATGACTGTGCCAATGTTGATACCGCTGTTTATAAATCCAGTTGACTGTCTGGTGGTTGGTTTACATTTTTCAGTGCAGCCCACAGAAGATGCAGTTTGGCTAAATCCTGCTGAAATGCAGCCCAGATTCAGGTTGCATGGAGCGCTGTAGGTGCAGAACTGCTATTCTAATGACGGCTGATGTAATGCGGCTGACAGGACCCCAGCGTGGACTGTGGTAATGTGATGGCCCTTCAGTCTGAAGGCCATGAGACCACATGTCAGTTTTTATATGAACCAGTCAAAGATGTTTGATCGAGTCAGTGTCCACTGGTGGAGGAACCGTTAACAGATATTAAAACTTTACATGAGCATTAATCTGTCGAGCGTGCATGTGATTTATTACATAACATTCTCACAGGAAAAATGTTTTCTGCTTCAGCAAAGTGTGAACATGTTTTGGCATTCTTGTGGAAAGGTACTGATCTGATTTCAATACAGTGTTTATGCTACAGCAGTTCAGTTAATGTGCATCACAGAATTCAACAAGAAACAGAAACAGCTGGATGGAAACCGCCTCGTGTTTCTTCTTCCTGCATGCTGTGCAGAGGAAGTTATCTTCTGCCTGCAGCTCCTTACAGTCGGTGGTCTGATTTCTCTTTCTCTCTTTTCTCTCGACTAGCAATAAATCAGCCCCTGATGCTCGATGCCTCACAGCTATTTGAGCATGACGGGGACCCAGTGTACATAGCTTTGTTACAGAAGTCCGAGCCAGAGGAGAAAGATCTACAGCGCTCTGTCTGTACGCACCCCCTTCACTTCTGTCCTCTTTGTTTTAATATTTCATTAGGATTAATCTTTTATTTGAGTTCTGCTTAATTTAGCTGCCTTTTGTGAGCAGAACAGCACGACAGTTTATTATTTGGGGGGCGTTCACAGGCTCTTTCATGCAATCAGAAGCAGCACTTTGAAGGGAACCAGCTAGAGAGACCGATAATGTTCTTCCTCTATGTCCCTCATCCTCCTTCCATACCTCACACATCCTTCTCAGACCATCTGGGTGCTGGCGGGGTACAGCTAACCCTGCTGCCTCTCCCTCCTTATGCCTGACAACATTACACATCTACAGAACACTTTGCTGGATGCTAATGTCAGAGACTAATATTATATGGAAGCTAAAGGATTTAAGCTAAGCTAACTTTAAGCTAACTGATACAAGACAAACGTGCAGTTTTACAGCACTTTGCAGGAGCTCAGATACTGAACAGAAAATGCACACACATCTATATTACATGTAGTCTAATGAAAGATGCTATACTGTTGCATTATGGGAAGTGTAGGAACATTTTAGCCATGAAAGCAACATGCTATGAATGGCTCTGTGAATGATAATGAGGGTTTACAAAATTAATAATAAGCATGTGTTTAAGGCTGTGAAACGACCACTGCTTGGTTAGTTTCAGGCGACAACGCTGCTTAGTTCATGACAAAGCTTTTTTGTGTTAAAATAAGTTGCAAATTAGGAAACATAAACAGTTTCGACGAGACAGGGTTGATTCTCGAATTGTGTTGTCTGGAAATCAGACCCAAAAGACAAAAAATGAAAAAAAAAATGACGTGGACACTGTGGAAAGGATGATGTGAATCTGGTCGTTTTCTCACATGAAAAAAGGTGATTTTGCTGCTGACGAAGCAAACGTTGGCATGAAGTTAAAACACCGATCTGCTCTGGTCTGCTTCAGAAATGGTCAGCATTCACGTTGATGTGATTTGTAGTTACGGGGCGACAGCTTGTAAAATGAGCAGCGTCTCTCTCTAAATCAATCCTCGCTGCTGCCAACATGTATTTATTCTCACGAGAGGAAGTCATTTTACATGGATCGAGTCTTTTCTGAGAAATACAGCTTGTGTTGTCATGAAATTTAAATGACAAATAAAATATGAAGTAAGAATCTTCACGCCACAGTCGTGAAGTCTCACTCAGAGTCCTCAGTCATCTTCCTGTTTTCAGAGACAACTAAAAGCCGCTGCTCAGAATCTGCCTTTTTCCTGGTCAGCGTGTCCCTCAGCTGTCAGCGTGTCACTTCCTCCACCGCAGCAGGAGTGACGAATGACGGCTGCACCAAATGTCCAACAGGTCTCGCTTTCACGTCTTAAAACATGCGGACGTGTGACCAGGACTGCGAACGCTCTGACTCAGGAGCTTTGGATCCGTCTTTCAACCTGTTCAGAGGACATTTCCGTCCACTGAGACACCTTTTAGTGGAATGGAAGCCAAAAACTGAATCAATGACAGTGACCTTCAGCGTCTAGATCCAGTTCTCTGATTGTCCTCAATGCAAAATTCCTCCAATCTAAACTACATTAATGGAGCTTTACGTATCAGATATAACCAATCGTTGTTGTGCTTCACTGTTTGAATGTGTCTCTGGACTGAGAGCTGAACAAGGCTACAGCAGAGAGGGATAACGTCAGCGTTGGCACTGAGAGACAGAGAGAGGACTACTGTAGAGACATTTTAAGACCTCACAGCTATCAATCAGTCTGAATGCTCCGGCCTGATTTAAGCCTTCCTGTGCTGCTTCTCCTACACTAAAAAATATCACTTTAAAGGTCCAGTGTGTAGGATGGAGGAGGATCTACCAGCACAAATTTAATAGAATATTCATAAGTGTGCTTCCAGTAGCATGAAAATAAAAGTTGTGTTTTTGTTGCCTTAGAATGAGTAATTACTTTAAGTAATTGTGAAATGATTGTGATTTATGCTGAGTGACGTGTTTCTAGAGATTGAGCTGCTTGAAATCATTGTATTAGTACAATATCAATGTATATCACATTAAGATAGTGAACCCAGGTGCAGACACAGAGTCAGGTAAGAGATTTAAGGTCATTTATTGCAGGATTAGAAGAAAAGTCACAGACAAATGTTAACTAGAAAAAGGGCTGGATCTGAGTGAGCAGGAGGATGTGGATGTGGTGGATACGGCAGAGTCTTTGTGGGGGTCTTGATTACAGGAGAGGATGCAGCTGGAGAGGCTCTGCGCCGGCACACCTGTGTCCACTCAGGAAATCACACAGGGAGAGAGAGACAGGTTACTGCAGATCACGTGACGTCACAGAGGCAGATGTCCCTGTCCCTGTGTTGACAGGATGGTCGATTATATGTTCAATGCATTAAACTGCTTTCCCCTGTTATACATAACATTTAAAGGTCTTCATACAAAAACACATTTTGTTAGTTTTTAACTTAATACACCTCCTTAATAATTGACAGTGCAGGAAAGATGAAAATGAGTAACTCTGAGATCTGAAACTCTTCCTGTAGCGAAGAGTCGAGAAAGTACAGAAAACTGGAGGTAAGGACATGAATAAAAGAGCTGTTTGAGTTTTTCAGGCATCAGGAGACTCCTCCCTGTTCATTTTTAATCGTTTCTAAACCCTGTAATGAATCGTGTTTTTAAAAATCAAACAGAGTTGTTGTGCCTCCCTGTCGTTTAAGGTGGCTTCATCTCGTCGGCTTGTTGGCACACAAACTCCCACTGCACAGAGAGGGATTATGCTTTTTTGGCAAAGCATGGAGCTGGAGCATAACACAGGAAAATGCTATTATGTAAAATATGAAGCTTACTCTGCACTCTGGTACAGTGCGTGCCTGATTTCCAGCATCCACACACACACACACACACACACACACACACACACACACACACACACACACACACACACACACACACACACACACACACTGCATGAACAGATATCTGCAGCATTTTAAAGGTCATTGCAAACGTTTTGTACATCTATGGAGCGAAGATGTTATCTGATGACTCACAACCTCGTTATAACCTTCAGACACACATAACATCATGTCATGAGTTTCACATTGTCAAGAATTGTTTTGTCAAACGAAGTTCATCATTCATTTCAAATTAAGCTTTTTTCCATTTGAGAAGTCTTTAGCTGCCAAATCATTGCAAAACAAGGACATCCTTGAGGGTTTTTTTTGGAAGGGACAGCTGCAGATTCTGGTGTTGGATATCAGGAAGACAGGAGACTAAAATTGGCTCCAAGTATTGACTCTAAAATCTGATACCAAGACCTACTGAGCAGTGTGAAAGTGACTTATTTTAGGCTGAAAATAGCAAGATTGTGGAGAAAAATCGGTTTCTGTTGGTCATCGCTGTTAGAAACATCCAATCGGGGAGCTTCAGACTCTGTTGTCATGTATCTAATGGTGGGAAATTAGAGGTTGAGCTTTGTTGGATAAATTCAGATATCTGAATCGATCCACTTTGGGATCAATATTGGATTGATTCAGTAGCCTCGATGCAGTGTTTTGCAAGCCAGTCGTTCTGAACATGATACAACTCAGACTGGCAGTATTGTCCTCACTATGTCCACATTCTTTGTGTACTGGTCTGTTTTTCCCTCTTTGGTCCAAACAGTTGCAGATTTGTGTGAACAGTTTGGGTTTTTTTCAACATGTCAAGGCATCCCTGCACATAGACCAGTTTCGTAAAGAAAAGCTTTTCCCAGTTTGGTTTGAAGAACTGGACTGGCCTGACAACCCCATCCAGCACCTTTGGGATGAACTGGAGACGGCTGTGAGCCAGGTCTTATTAGTGTTGGATCTCATTAATGCTCCTGTGGCTGAATGGGAACAAATCCCTGCAGCCAGGTTCTAAAATCTGGTGGAAAGCCTGAATCCAGAAGACTGGAGGCTGTTGTATCAACAGATTAAATCCCATGGAATGACGGTTATATGGTTAAAAGTCAACTATTGAATGCATCACAATTTTAGCCCTTAAGAGCTTGTTTTATTCTCATAAATCTGCCCTGATGTGCTCTCAAATCTTGGCACCGGATTCTGTTACCACTGGGAGGACAGTGCAGAATATCAGCTCTTTCAGACTGATTCACATTCAGGGTTCGCCTCGCTGAAACATTTCTGCTGCGACTGTCTTTTCATTCAGCTGGCTTTCTACCAGATTTTGGAACCTGGCTGCAGGGATTTGCTCCCATTCAGCAACACGAGCATTAGAGAGGTCCAACACTGGTGATACTGGAAGCCATGCGGTGCAGATGAAGAACATAATAACCAGTAAATGGAACCATATGCAACACCAGGAAAAACACCCAAATTGGTATTTTTCAGACACAGAGTCATCATTTTCTCACCTTTTCTCACCCTTTTCATATCATCTCTGAACGCTCCTCTTCGCAGTGACTTTCCCTGATTTACTTGTTCTAATAACCTCTTATGCTGAAGGGAGAAACCTCGTGCCTGAACTGTAATTACTCTTGTTTCTCTTATTTCTGCACCGACACCTCTTCACTCCCACATAACTGCTCAGATATCACAGGAATTGACGGGCGCTACTGCAGCTCTGCCCCTGTTCAAACCATTTCAATGGTTGCTTTCCATCTACATGAAAAATTTAAGCTTATTTTACATTTGCAGTGGTAAGATATTCTGGGCGAGAGCATCAGTGATATAGCTCAAATTTCAATGTAGATGTAAATAATAGAAAAGATGAAGGACCAGCAGCATCATCTGTGACAGATGCTTCAGAACAGAAGCTATAGATATCCAGTGCAGGTTAAAAATAACCCTGCAGGATGGTACCTGTAATTGAAAATGGATGTGGTGGAACAGAGCAGACCCTTTTTGTGTTCTGTCTTTTCCTGTTTCACCTCCTATCAGGGAGTGAGAGGTCCAGAGAAAAGACACAAAGACAGAGAAGGAGACGGTTGTAGAGAGCTGTAGAGGAGGTGTCAGACACACAGTCGAAGGCAGGATGTGATCATACATAACGTTTTCTTTGGTCTGAATCCTGAATTGGTTTGGGAGCCAAAAAGACGCCGTTTCTCTGATGGCCTCTAGATGGTGACTCAAAAAAATTCAGTCTGCATTGAAGTAATTTGGAAAATCTTCAAGAAGAAGAAGTGGAACACACTAAATTTACTTCTGACGGTGTTGATTTTCACATTTCATTTGGAAGAAATTAAAAAGTTAGTAAGATCTCCGTGCAGACCTGAAGGAATGACCTTCAGCAATCATGAATTATGACTTCTGTCTGTCAGGAGTGAGGGTTTTTAGCTGTATAAACACACCAGGAATACAGGTGAACAGCAGAGAAATAGATGGTGTGTTGAAGTGATCTGAGATTTGGAGGTTTTATTAATCTAAGATTTGTTGTAAGATGTAAGGAGAGTGTTTTTGGAAGCATGCTCACTGGATCAAAACATTTTTTTGTCCCTGCAGAACACGACAGATGTTAAGTCCATGTTTGTTAAACGTGAAGAAGTAGCTCAATAAAACCACAAATCCAATCTGCTGCGTATCAGATGTCGACATCAGTCTTTCTGTACCCTTAAACCCCTGAGCTGAGAAGTCATTTCCTGCAGTTGGTACAGTTTATATACTCACACCTACAGAACCTGCAGTACAGTGTCTGTATTTGGTGCCTCACCAGTTGGACTGCTGTCGTTCTCACCTGGACATATGAAGCCGTCTGAGGCAGTAAACAGCACAGAGCTCCAATAAATCCATACCAACACATACATGTCTGACTCTGTGACAGTCAACTGAGAATCAGGCTGCCACACTTGACTCTATTTCTGTCAGACTCCCACTGCAAGCCAAAGGTGGTAAGCCAGGTTATAACAGTCTGCCGTGTGAGACAGAGAAGAGAGGTGGGGAGCCTTATTTCCCATTTGTCTTCAGTAACAGCAGCTGAAATCTAACATTCAGGACATAGTTAATATGTTAAAAACTATCAAAGAAATGCATTTAAAATGTAAAAACTCGTAGAAGTTATATATGGAAAGAACGAGATGATAGCTGACTGTAGTTTGAATAAAGAAAAACAGGAATCATTCTTTGCCTTTTCAGCACATTTGGATTGTGTTATGAACATGATGTTGCACAGGTGAGAGTTTGTTGTTACAGGTACAGGCGAGAAGATAAAATACACTCTGCTGACTTCAAATTAATCTACTAGAAATATGTGGCTTTGTGTGTTTTACTGCAAACACAGAGCTGTAATGTTTAGCTGGAGGGGATGGTGGGACAGTATAAAGTATAGTATTACTAAAATACTGCATCACTGCAAGTGGAAGCTCGTACTCAGGAAGTGAAAGTACAGTAGTCGCAGCAAATGTACTGCAAGGGTTTTATATCGGATTGTCAGAGTAATGCCAGTTTAAGTGTCAGTGCAGCACTTATCTGTCCTTCCTCCAGTGGAAATGGGGCTGTGGTTGTGTTGGAAGTGGTTTTGTTGCGAGCAGCCTGAAGACGCAGCGCGTCGGCCCATTAATCTAATTATCAGAGTGGAATCACAGATTGGAGGGATTAGCAGACAGGAGCTCTCTGCTAAAGCAGCTGATTTGAAGATGTCTGCTAATCTCACTCGTCTGTCGGCTCATTACTTTTATAAATTGACATTTTGCTTCCAGTCAGCAAAAGTAATCCCCGTGTTTTATGAGGCAGATAACGTCAGCAGTATTGATACGCACAGCAGGGCGAAGGCGGCAGCAGTTCACTGCTGCCTTGCTCAGAGGCACTACAGCTGAAACTCTTTCAAGGACAAACAGTGTGTCGCCCTGTGATGTAGTTTTATTTCCATCCTTTGATTTGATTCTGTAATGGCTCCATTTTCCCCTCAGGGATAAATATCGCTCAAACTATTCAGTGAAAGTTATCGATTGGATCTGAGAGGACTGGAGGTAGAGAGGGGTGGACAAAGAGAAAGAGAGAGAGAGAGAGAGAGAGAGAGAGAGAGAGAGAGAGAGAGAGAGAGAGAGAGAGCTACAGACTGCAGAGGTTAAATGTTCCACTTTACTGCAGATGTAACACACATGGTTTCAGCAGCAGTGAACATGCCCGACTCAACATGCTTCAGTCTTCAATCTCACTTTATTTAAATCAAATTTCTGTTAATTGTTTTATTGAGGCAGAGCTCTCATACAGCTGCTTTGTGTTAAGACAAACTGAACACTGAAGCGTTTATTAAAGAGAAAACATGGGGAGGTTTTCTGTTGAAAACAACCTCTTAAGGGTCGACTGGACAGTTTGAGAACATCCGACTTTCATCCCAGTGTCGGACTGAACTGTTTCATTATTGATAGTTTTTAAAATGCTAAAATTTGTCAAAATATCTGGAAAGTTTCACTTGGTGAAATTAGGGTTTTGTTGAAAAAAGGAAATGCATTTTTGGTGTATGCAGGATGTGTGTGCGATACTTCACCATCACCATGAATTATCAGGCTGTGATGCACACATAATACTTGTCAGGAGATATGTTCACTGTTGGTTTGGGATTTGTTGACAAGAAGAGAAAAATAGGATATCAAAAGACTTATCCTCTCCAAATCTCCTGCCAGATTTGGAAACAAATCTATCAGATTTACATAATCTATGTGGTGAAATTTACTGATCTGGGATCTGTAAGGTGTAAAATCGCAGTAGTTGGTATGGTCTCCAGAAACCGTCCCTCTCAGGCTGCAGGGTTTCTCCCGGCCTACTTCTCTGACCCCGGCTCCACCTCGCAGCCACACTGAGAAGACGATGAGCACATGTTGGTGTTTGTGCAGCACCGAGCATCAAAGACGCCTTCAGATCTGGGAGATCTCAGCGGGCTGGAGCAGAGCGATAAGGCGGCGGGAGAGCTCGGAGTGGTCACGCTCGGCTGCTGCCGGAGAGTTTGGTTTGGGCTGTTTTTGATTTGTTTTCTTGGTCTTTTCTGCTGTTTTCTTTCCCTCTCCTCTGTTTGTTGTAGCCAAACAGTCAGCCTGCTCAGCTATGTGAAATATACAACATACTGTAGCCGCTGTCTGTTTTGTTTTGTATAAAGCGTGACGGTAGCTTGAATTACTGTTGACGGTTTAATAGGTTTGCTTAGCACACAGAGGAGGAGATGGATGGATGGATTTTGCCCTCTCCCGTTCGACCCAGTCAGTCCGATTTCCAGCCTTTTATTCATAAATGTGTCACACTGACTCAATCGAAAGGCTTTTCATGCGTGACGTGCAACACACACAAACCACAAATTACCCCCTCCCCCCATGGACACACAGCACATGTTGTTCTGTATGTTTGAACGAGAAACAGCTCTGATCTCCCACAGTGCTGATTACAGCTGACTAAAAGTTAACATCATCATTTTAGGTGAAAGGTTAAAGGTTAACTTCAGACCCCCACAAATGTGGAGTAGTTTTTGACTAAATCTGAACTTTGACAACCCACCACCAGAGCTGTTGTCATCATTTGTGAAGTGTCTGAACCGTCTAATCATTTCTGTCTGGTGCTGAAAGTTTGGACTTCCTTGCATCCCGTCTTGATTATCGTCTCTATACTCAGCGCTCAAATTCAGCACTAAATCGACTTCAGTTGCTCCAAAACGGAGCTGTGAGGCTTTTAGGTGGATCTACAAGAAGAGAACACATTACCCCAATTTTAGTCTCCCTTCATCGGCTCCCCGTTGCTTCCAGGATGAAGTTCAAAATTCTATTAATCTCTTATAAGGCATTAAATAGATTGGCTCGAAGGTATATTTCTGACCTACTAATCTGATATGTACAAGGACGCTCACTGAGGTTGACAGGAAAAGTTTAGATTTGCACTAGAGGTGGCCATTAATTTACTCTGATAGCGCCTCAACCAAGACATGAACCACCATTGACAATTGCTTCTTTATCTCAAACATCACACACCTTTTAAAACTGTCTTTTAACTCACTATATCTCCTGAACTCTTTATTTTATTTATTCTTTAATCAAATTTATCTGGAGTTGCTTTTTGCTCTGTCACTTTTGCTGTCTCTCATGTTCTTTGTACAATAATAATAATACACCTTTTTTATATAGCACCTTTTATAGTAAATATGCAGCATTTTAAAGGTACTTTCTAAAAGGGGTTGTACAAATAAAGTAGGTTTTTAAGTAGCATTTACCAAAACAATCAAATAAAACCAAAAATGCTGCACACTCGTCTGTCAACATAAGTCTACGTAAAATAAAACAGATGCAGCATTTTAGCTATATTTTAAGGTTTTAGGTGTACTCCATGCCCTGCATTGTACTTTAACTGTTTTCAAGGTGTTTTGTCTGAAAATGACAGTGATTTAAAAGACTACAGTATAATTTATCGATTAATATATTTCAAGTTTTCATAGTCTGTGTAGGCACTATGGGCAACAAGTCCTGGTCCAGTACATCGTACCAGCTTTCATGGTCCTGGAAAGCTTTAAGAGAGAATTTAATTCATAAAATTCATAAGATTTGTTAAATATCACACATTGCAACACACTGTTCAATAAATCCGTCAGTGAGTAGATATCATCAACAATACTTTGATTCCCACTGTCGGAAAAGATTGTTATCGCTCCTACAGTAACATACCAGACCAATGAAATCACATCTGTACAGCTGGATACACATCTGGGAAATTCAAGATATCCTAAGAACCATACAAGAGAAGAAAAAGAAAAGAGTGTGTGAGAGAGAGGAAGAGAGAAACTATTTTCAGCCTCCAGACACAAACAGAGGAAATATGCAGTTTTTAAAATTGCCCTCACAAATCAGTTGAGTTTCACTGAGCTGAAATCCCAGCAATGTTCACAGACAGCTATTAATAGCACTGGCAGAAGATAGTTTAAGTATGTATTAAAGGAAAAATCCACCCTAAAACCATATATTGATCTGCTGCTTTATTGTTTGTTCGTGTATCATTTGGATTTTAGTGGATAGATATTGAAAGGTAGATATTGCGAGGCCAGATATTTGTAGATGGTTGAAAATGTCGGCTGTAAAACAACGTTGGACAAGTTTTGTTTTTAGTCCCAAAATACACTTAACACCAACATTTAATAACATGTCAAAATGTTTGTGCTTCACAAAGGCACAGAACTTTGTTGTACCTGCATCCATACTCGTAATAGAAGTCTTATAGTGAAGCATTATCAGTACTTAAGAATTTGGTTAGAAACCAGAATTTTCTACAAAACTCAGATTGAACACCTCGCTCAAAAACAAAATCTTCAAATTAGATTCTTATACTTGTTCTCCTAAAGACAGAATTAATCAAGTTACCAGATGATATAGGTGCCCCACAAGGATCTATACTAGACCCCCTGCTATTCACGCCATACATTTTTCCAAATGAACAGTGCAAAGTTCATTTTTATGCTGACGATACCATATTATTTGTCAAAGACTCCATTGCAGAACAGACCTTCTCCAGATTAAAGTCTGCTTTTGATTAACTCGTGATCTCTTTAAATAATTTAAAGCTTGTTTTAAACTCCACTGAATTTATTCCTATTTGCATATAGTGTATGAAACCTGCATCTTGTCATTAAAATGCAGCAGATCAGATGTTAAAAAATGCTTGATGCCTGTAACCGTCAGTACAGGATATAAGAAAACATGAAAGGCGACTCTGCATACTGAGTCCATTCGTAGCCTAACATGTGTTTGTGATTTAAATCCTTTCCTGACAAATCATGACAAAGTGATGTTTTTTCCATCCAAAGTCATCACTCTCCTTCCTCGATTAAACCTGAATAACAACTGTATTGTAAACTGAAATGCAATTTCTTCTCGTTAACCTCGCCTACACCCTCCTCGCTGTCATGTCCCGGTTTCTGTGGAGCTACAACAGACACTTTGTGTAAATTAATAGAAAACAGCTGTAAGCGTAATGTGGTCTGAAAGGTCGGTTAATCCCCTCTGGAGGAAACAAGATCTTTCAGACAACTTGTATTACTGCGGCTTCAGGAGCTTGTTTTATAGACGTGTTGTTCTCTTTCACAAAGCCAGACTTGCAGACTTGATGTTATTACTTGTTCACTTAAGCCAGACATCATTTTAAATGTCCCTCACACAGTGTGACCTTGGCATAATACTTTTAAACACTGCAGCTCTGGATGCACTCTATCTTTTAAGTGATGCTTTTATGTGACGTAAACGTGGCTCGATGATTACAGTTAGAGTGGTTTTGTGGTTCTGTTTTTTATGGTTTGAGATTGAGATTGTCTCACATTAAGACACATTAGAGTTGATGGAAAGTTTCTCATCAGGTACACGGTGTCGTAGTAAACTATGGTGATGGCAGAAAGTGATCAGTCACATACATTACGGTGAGCAACCAAAATATTCCGACTCATTTGATCACGTCGCAGTGATGCACAGTCTGTTTAACAGTTAACTTAAGCTTTTACTCTACTGCAACACTACTACTGATACTACTATCACAGTCCAGCTGCTGCTGCCATCACTGCTACTTTGCTGCTTCTGCCTCTTAAGCTTTCTTCTGGTACAACAGTACAACTAATTGCACACTAATTACACCATAAGAGCTGGTCATCATGACTACTACCACTTGTGTTGCCATAGTTGCTAATACTATAGTACTAGTACTCCTACTGCTGCTGTTGCTACTCATTACCACCAGTACTGCTTTTACCAGAGCTGAGACTTGCAGTTAAGTCCAACAGAAGTTACAGAAAAGAAGAATTAAGACTTGAACTCGACTTCCTTGTTGCGACTGGAAACTGTGCTGCAAAAAAAAAACTGAAAAAGGAGGAAGTCATGTGACGGAGTATGAATAGCGAGAAAGTCTGCACACGGAGAAGGTGGGGTGGATGGATGGATGAAACAAACACGAAGGTCCAGTACACCTGTCGCTGCTGCTCTGCAAGTCTTATATGTTGTTTTGGGCATCGTTGGCAATTGACCTATTTAGTTGTTTACATATGAGGTTGTGTTGCTCTTGGCTACTAAATTCTGGCTTCCAGCGCCAAGCGAATGCACATTGCTGTCCATGCTGCACAGTGCAATGGTCACACTCTGCGTCGTCACAAAGCCACACATCCAGTCTTTTGTTGCATTTATGAAACATGCTGGAAGCAAGGATAGCAGAATTAGAGGGTGTACTTACTCTTTAAAGGCAAAAACACTGCAGCCTTGACCTCTTACAATTAAAAATTAATAACACAGACAGGCAGGCTATGCAGAGCCACGCAGCTTGAATATTTAATTGTTATGCCTCTGCACTGACAGGATGAACACTCAGATATTGTAAAATTCACTGAATGGCTTTGAAAGGAAGATGTTGAAATGCTGTCGTTTTAATGATCAGCAGTCAACTTGTTGACTTGCAGCGTGCTAATAAAGACTGTTCCTGTCTGTTCCTGCAACCGTGTGTGCTGCCTGAGAGGAATAAGTAGGACAGAGGAGGAAACGTGAATAGGAGGAACATGTTGATGCTCTGGTGCAGCAGCGTGTCCTGCTCACTGCTGTAATGCACTGAGGCAGATGAGGCAGGATCCCACATGTTGGACTCTGTCCAGCAGCTGCTCTTCTTCTTCTTCACCACTGTCAACAACTGCAGACGTAAAGAAAGAAAACAAACAGGATACGGCCCTCTGTCCTCGGTAAGGAACAGAGAGTGGCCATCTGTCTGCAGGGAAAACAGCATGTTGGGACCCCATGTGGCGTCCTGGCACGGAGCACAGCCACACTGTCTGATGACAGTCACTATCTACAATAAGACCAAAATACTTATTTTTCCATTAGATGGTAATGCTGAGGGGCTGGAATAAAAGAGTTTAATTGGTTCTGTTGGGGTTAACAATGAGAGGAAACACTTAAATCCAAGCTGCAACCCTCTATGCACTGAAAATGAAAATAATCCTCCCCGTCCCCTCCTGCCATCCCTCTTTCCTTGTATCTGTGTCTGCAGACGTGATATCCCAGCAGGCCGAGGTTTGTCTGACTCAGTCTTTGTGCTCCAGCTAAAAACATCTCGACACACATTCTCCTTTTCTGGTCACCGACTCTCTCCGCTCTAATCTACTGTACTCTGCCCTGCCGGGGGAATAACCAGGGCTTTCCTTCCCTCGGCAGAGATGAATTATTTCTTCAGCTCTCTCTACTCTGCTAACAGCACAACTGAAGCTAGAAGACCGAACATCTCAAAGATGCTAATGGTTGATGTGATCTGTTACCAAGTGGGAGTAGTACAGTTTTGTCCTCGTAACAAATGTTTTTTGACAGAAACTGAGGCGATGCACTGAAATATCTCTGTAACAATGATCCGACTGGTTGTATGAAGGCAGCTGGCCCTGAGTCTGTCCATATTGGCACATTTGGTCTACATATGGCAGCTCAGACGTGTGAATGGATGTGGCTGTGAATGCGGAGCAGCATGTTGATGAAATCGACCATGTTGATCGTCTTGGACAGGATGAGGTAGAAAACACAGCGGTTATCACAAACAGTCTGGTCAAAGGACTCATAACTGCAGGTTACTACTGGAGGTTTGAGCTCTGGTGTTCATGCATGCAGGAGTACTTTATGGACTTTGTAAACACAGTATTTAAGAGTACAGGAAGTATTTAGATCAATCAATGCATTATCAGATTTTTAAAATACATGTCAGCTACATTTACTGAACTGGTGGCACTTTGCATTTAGTGCTAATCAGCTAATTATGATTGCTACTGGATCCCATAGACGTCTACTGATTGAGCTAAGCTAAGCTAAAAAACATGTTTCTGTGGTTTTTCCTCACTTAACTGTGTGACTTTATAATGTGGTTTTGAATCTTTTATGTTTCCACAAAGTAATAAGTTAATTTTTTGAGATGAAGCAGGTTAATGTAAGCTTCCAGTAAGTCTCAGTGTGGATGAATAAGCAGAACAAAGGCTGATTTAAGACAGATATTGTAATCTTTGAGCAGTTCCTCCCACTCAGCAGGACGCTCTCTTGCTAAATGATCCTCCTACATTTACTCTCGGAGTCAGTACAGCTTATTTCCAGATTTCCTTTAGGACGATGCCAGTGCTGTTGCTTTATTTCTGAAGTGCACAATAATGCTTCTTGGCTGTTGGACAAAGGAAAGTCAGAATGAAATCAGAGTTGCTGTGATGATGACTGTGTTCTTCTCAGCATAGCACAAGAGCAGCAGTTCATTCAGGGCATCTTCCCTTCTTACATCTTGTCATTTTTCTCTTATGTCACTGTCCTCTAATCAAGCTGATTGATGCTGCTCAGTTCAGTTTTCTGTGTGTCTGTTGTTACCTATGTAGGTTTTCAGTAATTACACTGAAGTGACTGTCTACATCTTGGACTGTGATATGGAGGCAACCCTAACAATTAATTAATTTAGGCATTTATAAAATTGTTATTAAAGGAATGTTTGAGCCTGCTCTGTAGGTGGAAAGTGGGTGATTTTGAAGTAAATTCAGCACAATTCATTAAATCTAAGATGGTGAAGATTTTCCTCCTTGCTTTCCTCTGATAGCCATCAGAAGTGTGCAAGCCTATCTCCTGAAATGCAAATATAGTTTAAATGAATAAATATGATAAGTAAATATAGTTTTTGGTGACAGGGCTGAACTTTTGTAGGTTGTATGATGAGCCAGAGCCAGGACTGTGTCCACATGGCGTCTCCCCAGAATAAGAGGACACGGGAGCATTAGCTGGGTAACACGTGCTAACGTTAGCCAGCCAGTAGAGCATCATGCAGTCACATAAACCACTCAAAACAGCCACTATGCAGTGCAGTGTTCCTCACTCATCGGCCATCTTTCCACGCCTGCCCCCTGTAAAATGATTGGTCAATTTGTTAGAAAGGACAAGGGACATTGGCCAGCCTCTTTGAATGGTTGTTTTGCGGCATAAAGAAGGTGAGAAAGGAAAGACTGCGGCATCCTCAGTTTCTCTAAAAACTGCTGGCTCTCTGTCAAAGAAGCCAACTGGACCGGACGCACGTTTAACGCTGACTCCTGCATATTGAGCCTCTGCCCTGGAGAACAATCGTTTTCTGTTAATGAGAGGAGGAACCAACCATCACTGCTTCATTAGATTCATTATACTTATCAAGCAGGATTACAAAGTCTTTGTCATGGGCTTTAATTATCCTGGTGGTTTCGATGGTGGATTTCTGGTCATTTGGTTTTTAATTAAATGCGATCTTTATCTTTACACTGGAATTTGGCCAAATGGAAGCACACTGCTTTCATGGATGTAATTAATGTTTTCTGATATTAGTAGTAGTTGACTTAGCTTATCTTTTTATTATGAGAAAACTCTCATGTTATTTATAACACTTAACAGCACGTCATCCTGTACCTCAGCTGTTAGCATTTAGCTAAAACTCTATTCCCTCTTAACCGGCTCGCCACCACAGCGACCTACAAACACATAACGTCAGTACCATGACAGCTCCTTCACCTACACGCTGAAGAGAGGATCATAACAACAATGATCTAACTGTTTTCCACAGTCTGGTGCTTCAGACCAGACTCCATTTATAATTTGGGGGATTTAAGACAAAAGGGGCAGCTCATTCACAGCTCATTCACAATTGCCTCATTGCCATCTCGTGCTTGTTTCAAGTCGAGTGAAAGCTAAATTCCTTGAATCAGTTTAAACAAACAAGTTTGGCGACTTCTCCACTGAATGTTTGCTGTGTAGTAAACTCTTCATTATGAAGTATATGTTTGGCTCAACACTGCGTCTAAACTGACTAATCCTCCTTCTCTCTCTTCTCTTCCATGTTTGAATCTCCCCCCGTGATGCTGTCTGATCCTATCAGGTAAGAAATTATATTAATCTGTACAAACACACACAGAAACGTCCACAGGAAGTGCAGATGTGAGAAGCTGACCGTCCCGTATGTGTTTGGGTGGAGTCAAGCTGGGCTTATCGCACTAACAACTGAAGATTACATCTGAGGGTCTCTGAAGTTCGCTGGATTCCAGAGAAAGCTGAGGGTGTGGAGTTGTTTGGGGATGCTTGGATGATAATTTCAGCAGGTCTTAATCAGGTTTCACTCGTGCTTCTGCAGTATGATCAAGAATCCAACTGAAATATATTGAGGCAAACACACACGCTGAGATTTCACCCTGTGTTTGTAATAGAGATAGAAAGAATAAGAAATCGTGCCATACATCCATATTTGAAGCTAATGAGAAAGACCTGGGCCTGCAGCGGTTAACCCTGATGTTCTTCTGCTGCTCTGATCTCATTTCAGGTTATAACTACAGGTTGTGAACATTAATTAGGCTGTCACTCAGACTTGTTGTTTCGTTCTGTCAAACAAATGCAGAGTACAGATCTCAAGTTATTTATAACATTTGTTACTTAAAAATGTTGAGGTTCGACATGATGAAGGATTTGACAGCAGAGTCTGAAGCCAGTTGTATGGGAGAGGAGAGAAGATCATGTGGGGGCAACGAGGACTGTGATTGGTCGGCTTGGGGTGCTGGTGTTTACGAGTTGGTGCTTCATGAGCAGTTTTGAGACGAGTTGATTTAACTGTGTGCAGAGGATGAAGTTGTCAGTGGTGGAAAGTAATTAGATTTATTATTTTACTTCAGTACATTTTTGAAATACTTGTATTTTACTTTGGTGTTTCCATTTAATGCTACTTCATACTTTTACTTTACTACAATTCAGAAGGAAGTCTTATACTTTTTACTTCACACAGCATTTATTTGCTAACTGTTGTGACTTTGGAGATTAAGATCAATAATACAAAACATAATCAAATTAATCATGATATTCACAAGCTACACAGCCGATAAAGCATATAAGTATGTAATACAATGATATAATATGTTTTTTTAATGAAACTGGCCACTTTGTATAATGATTAGTTGTGTTTTATATTTTAATATTAGTTTCAAAGAGCTGCACCTTATTAACTGGAAAGTGAGTGTAATAATTAAAGCCTGATCACGTATGATACACACGCTAACCCGAAGCGGTAAATCCAGATTAACTGTCCTGGTTACAGAATTTGTCCAAAACAATCAAATGAGATCAGCTCATCTCTGAAGAGGAACGTGTGATGATCGGAGAGAAAAGTGGTTTTCTGTTAATCTGAAGAAAATATTTTGTCACAAACATGTTTGTAGTTTAAACTGATTCTGTCTGGGGTCAGATATCAGATTTAATTTACACTTTCCATCTCCTCCATTTCCCATTGGACCGTTTCTTTCACCCGTTAGCTGCATGGAGGCTGCACGGGTTTTGGAAATCTTTCTCTGGTCTCGGTGTTCGTGCTGCTTTCTGCTCTGTGATATTTACCTGTTTGCACTTTGTGTCCATCCGGGACTGTTTTTAAGGGTCTGTCTCTCCTGCAGTGCTGCTTATTAAACTCCAGCCTGTTCACCGTATCGACCAGAAGACATGTTTCCAGCCGTTCTCATTTCTGTGGCTTTAGGAACAGCAGGAGTGTCTATTATCTCTGTGAGGAGCCGGTACTTAAAGGCCCAGTCCGCGGCCCTGCTGGGAACACTGGGAGACACATTTTATAAAATGGATCGGACGGAGACGACGAAAGGCTGAATGTCACGGCGAAGTACAGCCGGAGGCGTCTGGCTGATGTGGAGGAGGAGGTGAACAGACCCAACAAGCAGTTCAAACACAGGAGGAGCAAATACTTTTCAAACTGAGCTGAAACGAATTATTTTCACCATCATCACCGTCTGGAGATCATTTGTTCAGTTAATCATTTAGTTTCCAAACAATCTTTTTAGCAGACAAATGCACCTAAGATTTGAGGTTTAACTAGAATTCAGTATAAAGCAAGAAATTCTCAAGTTACACATCAGCAATTCATCTGTATATACTGTAGCACACGTAAAATACATAAAAAGACAAGATATTAAACAAACACAAGTCATATTAAAAGTCATATAAATTGGATTTAAAAGGAGTAAAATTTAATATCAGAAATTATAGTAGATAAAAGTCTTAAATTCAGCCCAATGAGGCCTGGAAACTGTTAAATAGAAGAGAGGAGAATAAAATGATTGATGTTTTCCTTTTGATATTCTTTATATGTGTAAAACTGTTACCTTGTCATCAGTCAGACAGCATTTTTCAAATTGAGGTTTATCTCATGATAGAACTTAAATGTGTTTTACAGCTCAGGTTTCCAGTTCAAACCAAGGAGGAGACGCAGATGTGTGTTATTTTTCTCCTCCGAGCAGCAGCAGCAGCAGCAGTACCAGCCGTTTAAATCGAGCCATAAACAAAGTTAAACCAGTTAAGAGCCAGGCTTGTATTGACAGAGCCAATCAATAACCTGCACTCAGCCACAGGGAGAGGGAGCGAGCATGAGGAGATCATTGCAGCTTCAATATGAGTGGATTTCAACTGTTCAAAGAAGAGCACGGGAACATTCGTCATTGTTCCCATTACGTGCCATATAAATCTGAGGACGTAGGACCCTGTGAACATTTGAATATCATGTTTGAGCTGCTTGAATATATCCCACCAACAAGCCCATTGTCCAAAAACTATTACAAACACATCAGTCAGTCACACTGTTGCAGTGGAGTTCCTTCATAAACACACTTCATTAATCCGCCGCTGAAAATAGTCCCCAGCAAGTGCACATTTTCCGTCTGCTCGAGTGATGTTTGATAAAAACTACAGTGAGCGAGATATTTATGACCAATTCTTAAAGACTTGCATCTTCAGTAGGGACCAGCAGGCTTGAAGCTGAGAGAAAGTATTCAGAGATGGATAAACACGTTGTTAGTTTGGGTCTTTTCAGGGGATTTGTGGACCTCAATTTTATGGAATTGCGGCACCAAATCATTGAAGTAGCCTTTCAAAGTGCCCTTCTGATCTGAATGGCTGTTTAGGAAGATAAGTCTATGTGGATTACACCTGCTCACAGGCTATGGTGTGTGTCCTTTTCTATCATGTGTTCAGGCTTAAATTACATGAGATTAAATGCAGGGATCACACAGGAAGAAGCAGTGATGGCTTAAGAAATATGAAAGAAAGGAAAAGGAAGAGGAAGTGAAAAAGAAGGAAGGAAAGAAAAGTTAAAGCAACAGGATGAAGACAGGTACAATGATGAAAGAGCGAGTGAAGAGGCAAGAGGCCAGCGTGTGGACATGAAAGCTCTCCACCTGTACCAAAGCTTTTAACTCCGGCCGGGGGTCTCGCCTGTCTCAGTGTCTGGTCCTGTCCTCCGCGCTGCTGAACAGAGGAAATGGACTCCAGCGGCAGGTTTCAGCCAGAATAACTGCACAAAAGCACCGGCAGCCTCTTTTCATTCATCCCTCAGCCTGCGTCACAGAAACTGGACTGCAGCTGAGGCTGACAGAGAGAGAAAGGGTTCACATGGAGCCACAAAGTTCAGGCTGAATGTTTTCACACCTCTGCTGGTTAACAGGAAACACAACTATTGGATTAAAGGCCGAAAGACGACTTTGTTAATTCTTTACCACAATTGGGACACAAAAACGAACCTGAAAGATATGTTGCACACGACAGTCAAAGGTATCGCGTCCACCTCAGCAGTAATTAGACTCGACTGTAGCCCTAATACTCAGAAATGCCGTATTTGTATAATATTTTTTAAAGGTTTCAGTTTGATGTGTTTGTTTAATCTTGTGTCCTCTTCTTGTGTGGAAAATTAGCTCCACCGAACCAGCTCTAAAGAATCACACAACAGAAGTGGATGGAAACACGCATTTTCTTCTGCCAATTTCATTCATTTTCGTGATGTTTGGATGGAAACTTGGCTGTTGACTCAAAAATCTTCACTGAGCTTTGAGCAAAATGCTAACGGGGGTGGCTAACATGCTAGCAGTACGTAAAAACAAAGTTATCTGGTGTGATGAGGTAAAGTCCCAGAAGGAAAGCAAAGATCATGAGAGGGCAGGCAGAAAACAAGCAAGAGGCTGCATCGCTATGGCTGTGGTACATTTACTAAAAGCCGCTGCTGGTAACAGCAGGATCCAGGGTGACATCGGGGTTAGTGACTGGAAGGCAAACTGGACAGAAATGAGCACAGCAGACGGATGCCATGACACACTTCAGCCATGAAGCTAAGTGTTGGAGAAATGCTGACTTTGACCTGCTGGATGAAAAGTCAGAGGATCCTCTGGAGTAATGTCTGTACAGAGGTTCATGGCCATCAACCAATATTTAAGACATATTTGTTTTCTAGTATCTTTATAAAGTAGTGATTTTATAACTACTTTCTCCTGAACTCTCTGTTTTCTGTTCTGATATTCAGTTGAATTTTGGAGGAAAGTGACTGCGTAATAGCAACCAAACCAGCTACTTGAACGTTAGATTAGTGAAATCTGAATAATTAGTGTTTAAAAGCCTATTTTGAATGAATGCAAGACAGTCAACATCAAAGGACTGAGGGTGAAGTGCGTTCACTTCACGGGGATTTCCACCAAATACTGCCATGTAGAATAAGCTTCTGCCATGTTTGACAAAAACAGCAGGTGGTCTCGTGTTTGCCTGAAAACCTTCAGAGGGTTTTTCACTTCCTTTCCTGTCACCTCTGTCATTGTTCTCATGGAAGTTTACAATCAGCAATAAGCTGTAACTGCTTCTGTATCTGTCAGGGAGAAACTAAATTCAAAACCAAATCAAAGAGCTTTACGTTAAAAAAAAAAAGAAAAGCAAAATGAAACCATTAGAAAGAGAAAATCCATCTACACAAACGTGAAAATACACACAAGCATACTCACACGTACCAAACTACATATTGTCCAAAGCATTTCAAAGTGCTTCACATCGAAACCAAACAGGAAAAAGCAAAGACATCTGTGTATACATACATATCAATGTACATAAAGGTACAAACAATCATACGCAATGCCCAAATATGGTGCGTTTGTTGAAGAAAAGGCTCGACTGAAAAGGAAGGTCCTTAGTTTAGTCGACGATCAGCAGGCGGACTGTTCCATCCTCTAAACGCTGAACGCCGTCTCAGCAGACTCTGGCGGTGCTGTGACACATGGAGCAGATTTCCACCCTGTGACAGAAGATGTGCTGGGCTCGTGAACTGACAGCATGTCTGAGACTCACTGTGGAGCCAAACCTGGAAGTGCTTTGTAGAATATGATGCAGCAGGAAAAGCTTCAATGAAATATTCTGATGTGATTACATAACGTCAAGCGTGTCTTTTGAGATTCTCCGTTTTTAGACTCCCGCGTGTTCCTTCTCCCCCTCTCGTGAGCCATGACTTTCATGTCAGGCTAAATATTGAAACAGGCTCTCCGTCCCTCATCATCGCCGGGCTGCCAGGATGGTGTCAGCAGCAGAATGATGTATCTATTTCAAGCTCGGATCATCCTGAAAAAGAGGATGATCCCGCTGCCGCTGGTTTTTTGTTTGCTTTTTTTTTTTTAGCGTATACAGTGTTTTGGCCATGCTAGCTGTTTTCAGCAGCACTCTGCTTCACATCCAGGCAAAGCTTCCTCAGGTACACCATCATGCATGAGTGCATTAAAGCTATTCTTAGAAAATTTTGAAGTCATGGATTTATGTTATCTGCGAATATGTCATTATTGGATTGTTCAAAAACAATCCAATATCCTATCGGCCTCAAACATTCAGGATCTTTCCAGCTCTAATTTGAACTTCTGGCTGCTGCTCGCTGTGTGACCAGTAACATGTTTCACAGCTGGTTTACAAACAACTAAATATTTACATAAGCAAGAAGAAAAAAGGTGGAATGAAGGTGGATCTGCAGTGATCACAATCCCTCAAATCTGCTCTGCACTCCCCTACCTACAATGAAAACATCGTTCTTGCTTGTCCCATAAACACCCAAACAAGCCAGAAGAAAAATGTTTAGAAAAGGTGGATTTGGCTTTTTTAAACTTACACAATCCATCGAAATACGTCTGCATCGTCTCTGATCCCCGTCCTGACCCCACAGATTGGCCCCAACCACAGAAATATTTACATGAACACAAAGAAAAACTGTAGAAAAGGTGTCCCGCTAAAGTGTTCTACCATGAGTGAAGAGGAATAGAGCGAATGACATTCACAGAAAACCAGATCCAGCACTACACCAGTGGCACCAGTTCTGGTCTACTGCTGAGTCGCCTACCGGAGCCACAGTTTGATGAGCATATGATTAATCCTCCTGCAGTTATTTAACAGGAGAAGGTGGGTCCTTCACAGCACCAGTCATGATTCAGAATTTCCAGGAAACCAGTTAAAATCGCTCGACCACAGATGGTTCCTCTGGGACAGACGCAGCACTGGCAAAATCCCAGTAACACCAGTCACTAATCCAGGTCTGACTCTTTTAAGGCATTTCCTCATCGATGACTAACATCTCCTGAGCCGTGAAAATATAAAGTCTGTCCGTGATTGTTGCACATCTCCCAGAATACAAAATGTGCTTTATGTAAAATATTAACAGGACAGACATGCAGACTCACACCTTAAGGCGAGGTGACCCCCAGCCGAGATCAGTAATTGGAGAGTGGGTGAAGCAGGTGGCACTGCCCATCTCTTTGACAGCCTGTGTGTGTGTGTGTGTGTGTGTGTGTGTGTGTGTGTGTGTGTGTGTGTGTGTGTGTGTGTGTGTGTGTGTGTGTGTATGTGTGTGTGTGTGTGTGTGTGAGACAGCCCCTCCAGTGGGCAGAATGTCACACTGCCTCTGTTCTCCGGCCGTTAATTACAGCACTTCACCGTCTGCGTCACTTCAGGACAACAACTCAGCAAGATGACGATGCGGCCGCAGCTCGCTCCGTCTCTCCCTGCTGTCGGAGGCAGAGAAAGAGATTGGATTTCTGTTTTCATAGCCGTCACCGTGTTGTTGGAATCTCACACGGCTTTGCAGCCTTGCTAACATATCTGCGAGGAATAGTAGACTGAAGAAAAACACGTTTTGAAGTCGGGATTTAAGTTCAGCCATTTTAACAGATTAATAACCTGAGAATAGTCGTTTTCAAAATCACCGCCAAGGCCCTAAAGATCAAATTAGCTGCTGATAGCTGGACAAGTGGTGGCTAAATTCATCTTCTATCACCATCTATTGGCCGCTGGTGGAACTGCATCTCTAGGCTCTTCGCAATAGACATGTTTCCATCCAAATGTGGCGCAAACTTAAACCAAGTTTCAAGAAAATGGGCAGATGAATGTGCGTTTCCATCCACCGCTGTTACACCATCACGAGGAGTCGCATGCTTCATATACGTCATGATTTATTGTGAAACTGTGTTTCCATTGCATTTTGTCGCTTCTTGCTTTTATTGGTAAACCACCTTTTCCACCCCAGCCCATTTATGCAAATGTGCATAAAAACAGGTGTGATGGAAACACACCTGTCCCTGTGGTTGCTGCTTGGGTTGCCAGAAACAAACCTGAGCACTACGAGTAGCCACAGCTGCATGTTAATACTTTCTTTGTGATATTACCTTGCAGGCTACTTAGCTACCACCGTAAACAACACTGAATGTGCATCAAAGCCTCTTCTTCCTCCTTCCTGCTCCTCCTTTCCTGTTGAAAATAGTCCCTAATAAACACAGTTTCCTTAAGTTTGAGTAACGCTTGTTGAAACTACAGTGCCCATCTGTTTTAGGGGATTCTTGAGCCTTTTCCCTGGTTTATTTAACCTGCCCAATAGTCCCCAAGCCCTGAAATCTCCTCCAGGAGTTGTTGTTTCACTCAACTGGGAACTGTGTCGAGTTTCCAAACAGTGAACTGCGAGGAAATGTGTGGATTTAAGGGGAACTATTAGGCCCTGTGGCTAAGTCAGCAGAGAGGAATGAAGATTCAAACATTTGAAGACAAAACATAAACCACCAAACTGGCCCACACTAACACCACCACATTTCTTCAGTTATATCCACATCTACGTGTACATTTGTTGATGATAGAGATAATGTTGATGTTAGTACATCTATCCCCACAAAGAGACAATGACAGCATCAAGAATGAAAGAAAAAGGTGTTACGACACAACACCAAATGTCAGCCATGTAACAAAAACTCCCTCATTCATTCCACCTCTTCGTTTTCCATATGCAGCTACCTCCCACACACGCACACACACGCACTCGTTCACGCACATTCATCATCCGTGCGCTCATGCAGAGCAGCTGTATTCGTCCTCCAGACACACGTGTAGGTTTGGACAGATGCTGCTTCTCATCTCTGAGCCACTTACACAAGAACAGCACCGTTTTGGTCCAGCTGCTGGTGGTTTATATTTAGAAAAACTCTGATTTATCTGCAGCTCTTTCAAGCAAAATCATATCAGTAACATATTGGAGTGCCAGCTCTGAGTCTCTTAATGGACTGGTCTTTCATTCGGGTCTTGGTTGAGATAAGTTATAGAAATATGTTTCCATCTTTAGTTAGTATAAAATCTTCAAACGTCTTCTCCATCACTGTTTTTACCTGTGCAGAGAATATCATGTTTCAACCTATTGCACAGATTTCTTTCAATTAAATCAGTTCAGCGATGATTGGATTTAACGATTTGACCTGTGTTCAATAAAACGTGACAAGGATAGACGTTAAAACGCCCACCTGGAGGGAGATCCTTTTAAAATGCCATTTAAATTGAAAACGCAGAGGAAGCCAGAGCTGCTTATTTATGTGAAGTCAGGGTTTGTGTGCTTGTTTGCGTGTGAGGTGAATAGAGTCCATACATCCAACACCAGTTCCTATGCTTCCTGGGGAACGGCGGCCATATTGGTACAGGGAAGCCGAGCTGAGTTTGTACTGCTCATTGGAAGCATAATGCATGAATGTTTTGCATAGCAAGAACTGTGACATCTCTGCAGTTTACCATGATGAAGATGTTAGAAAACAGTTCAGATTTAGATTTGTTTGGATGGTTTCCCGACCATGACATGAATGTCCTTTGCCGGTAACTGTATTGTTTGTGGTTGTTTTAGGAGATGCAGATACAAAATTTGCAACCTGTGTACCACAAAAAGTAATCAATACTAGAGTCAATGAATTCAAATGCCTGAGTTTATATATATATATATATATATATATATATATTTTTTTTTTTTTTTTTTTTTTTTTTTTTTTACAAACCCTTTCTTCATTTAATAAAAGAAGCCACAGTTCTCAAATGATAACTGTTGTCTAATTACATTTTTTTTTTTTTTTTTAATTTTACATAATTGAACGTCTGGCAGAATTGGCCATGCTTTGATTTTAATGAGAATCTGTCTGATCAAACAATAAGTAACAATGACGACAAAGCTGAGTATGGAGAAGATGCTGGCTTTCAGTCTGCAGATTACAAAAGCAACAGTCCTTCAGAACTTCAAGCTGAAGAGAATCACATTTTAGAAAATGGAGTCTCCCTTCGCTCACACCCAGTGAACAAAAAGCCACAAAATTCATCTTTAGAAAGTGGATTTTTGGTAGATGTCAGTCTTTTGTGTTTGGGGATGAGATCAGGCTTGCAGTAGATAATGTGTGTGTGCACCAAATCCCTATTATATGTGTGTTCAATTGTTCCCTGGAGCATGACATCATTTCGCTGGGTGGTTTTAAAGAAGGAGGGAGGAGACATCAAACCCTCATTAATGTAGAAAGATCATGTCAGCCACAGCTGGATCCACTGTGAGGGACTAATGCAGAAAAAGCACAAGGGACAGACCTGATTGAACTTAAAGTTGTGTGTCTGTGTATTAACAGATTTAGTCAAAGGAAACAGATTTGTTTCCAAATTGAAATTACTAATGACAAAGCAAACTGTCTGGAAGAAATCACCAGTCAGCACATTGTCTGAGGTAGTGATTGTTTAGCAGTTAGCATTAGTCATGTAGCTCGAAGAAGCTGTCTTAAAATACTGGTTTGGACTGATTGGACTTTTGTTTACTGACTGTACATTTATGGGCATGTGGTGACGTTAGAGGTTGAGCCCTGTTAGATGAATTTATTGACTTCACTCATTTCGCATTTACATTTTAGATAAATTCAGAAACTATAGTGTGTTTAAAAAATGGCATTTTTTTGTGTGTCCAGGGGCCAACTAGGCTTGTTGGTACTGCAGTATTTAGTGTCTCTCAGTGCAACTAACGTGCATGAAAAATGTGATTTGTCAGGAACAAAAGTTAAAAAATTTATAGCCAATTGCAATAACATAATAAATTATCCAGGAGACTCCTGTATTTCTGTGCTGAAGAGCAAACCTAAGAGTCTAGTGATTCTGCAAGGCTGAACTTGAGTCAAATGGCATCTGCATGCTAACATGCTCAAGTCATTTTGAAGTTTCACATTAAAAATTAAACTTGAAGCCAACAAATCAAGTCATATTTCCGCTGTGTTTTCTACATTTTTTGTCATTTTCTCTTGACAGTTTTCTGAATGTTTGGTTGAAATGTGTGGTACATTTGGATGGAAACCCAGCCACTGTGACAATGCAGTGTTCACCATCATAGTTCAGTACCTTAGCATGCTAACATTAGCGAATTACCAGTAAACACTAATGGACTGTGTTTATGGACTGCATTTATGTAGGACATGTCTTCCTTAATGGACAAAGCACTTTACAGTGTTGGCTCTCGTACACCCTTTTACACACATCGTTGGTGGAGGTACTGCCGAGGATGATGGGAATATATATAATTTTGGCCTGATGATGGCACCAGATGAAAAGTCAGAGGATCACCAAAATCAGTGGGATTCACCAAATGAAATCCATGAATATCTGTACAAAATATCATCATATATCAGTGCTGACCAAAGTGGTAGATCGACCTGCACATTAACATTACCTCCCTGCAGGAAAGCTGGTGGTGTGGCTAAAAATTCATTCAAGAAAACAAAAGAAAAGCAACCTTTCAAATGCAAATCTGCTCTGGTGCTGCTTTTCTATAAATACTGTGGTCCTCAGTGGAGCATTTGCGTCACATTACATAATGATGTTTTTCAGCAGTTTATCCATTTGACCAAGAAATCCATTTTAGGGGAGAGACTCTGGGGATTCAGATGTCCTACATGTCATTTTCTAGCCTCTCGCTCCAGTTAAAGCTATGTAACATCTACAGTATGTTAAATATGTTTATTCAAATGTATTTTAATTAGCCCCTCCTGCTGCAGTGTGTGAATGTGTCCGGCCACATGTCATCTGACCTACTTCACATTCAGCATCAGTGTACTCTGTGTGTGTGGTTATTTATGTGTGTTTGTGCGTGTGATCTTGTGATGTGTGGGTCATTTTGGCGCCTCGCCGTCCGTCCTCGCATTCACACCGGAAATTAGATGGAGAGAGAAAGAGAGAGGACGAGAGGAGGTGGAGCAGGCGGGTGATGGAGATGTAGAGAGGCAGGAAAATGGAGTGTGTGTGTTTTAAATAGAGAGAGAGAGCATGAAAAGGAGGCAGAGAGACATAGGGAATGTATTAGAGAGAGAGAGGGAGGCAGGATGAAAGGCTTCGCTGGCCGACAGCCCACAACGACCAACCACCAGAGACTGTTCGATCACAACTCACAAGGGGGTTTGTGTGCGTGTGTGTGTCTACTACACAGACGTCTCTGTTTGGGGCAACTACCCACAGCCAGATGATGCAGCATCTACACGAACAAAGACCCGGTTTAAAAAAGATATAAGATTAAAAGTCAAATATATCTGCTAGTGAGTATTGTGTGTGTTTCAAAGCCTGACATATCCAGAGCACCAAATGTGGGGTCACAAAACGAGTCTGTGGGATTGCAAACCACTGCACTGGAGCGCCACATGTGCATTCATCCGCCACTGAAAATAGTCCCTAACAAATGCACAATTTTCTCTTGTTGGAGTGACGTTTGATAAAAACTACAGTGAGCAGCTGTTGTAGGAAAAAACTGAGCTATTAAACTTCTAAAAATAAAACTATAGATTTGTGAGGTGATTTTAAAGGTTTGTCTCTGCAGTGGGAACGAATGGGTTTGGAGCTGAGAGCCAAAGAGAGTATAGGTTCCAACTACGTACGACGGGCTAACACATTGTTGGTTTTGGTCTTTTTATCTGATTTATTGGCAAGAATATAGCATATCAAGAGGATTTTCATCAAAAGATGATAATATAAGTTTCAGACAGGTATGCTAACAATAACTGCTGAGTAAATCTGAATGAGACTGAATACGCAGCTTTTCATTCATTTACAATGCATGAAGGGATGAAGATGTAGAAGTATGAAGGACGTTTCCAGTCACTGAGTGAAAGGAACCCAGACTGTTGAGATCATGATTCACTGGAGGGGAATTAGCAAGAGTTCTCCAATAATTATTAGAAGAACAAAAGCAGAACCAACTGTACAATTAATTACAGTAATGACAATAATGATGTTTCTTAATTAGTCTAGAGATGAAACACAATCACTTCGACCCTCGACGCTGTTGCACTTTGGCATCTTTCTTTTGACACAGTGACACCCAGAGGGAATGAAGTGCAACATGAATAACTAAAACACAGACAGAACATTCCTCCAAAAGCTATTTTCCCTGTAATTCATTACACTGACACTCATCTCCCAGGCAGTTGTCTTTGAAAGGTTCCAGATCCTCTGATGTCTATCCAAGCCCGTGTTTCTCTCCTTTAGCTGTATCTCGCCATGTGGACAGTGTCATATGGAAGCTAATGGCCGAGGTTATCTGAGTAAACAGGAGAGCTTAGATAGTGAGGGCGATGTATGACGACACTGAAACAGAGAAGGAGGTCTGAAAGACTTTCACTGACCAGGAAAACTCAGCAGGAATGTCAGGAATGATATTCGACATTTGCTGCTGCAGTGCAGGTCACGAGCGGTCGGTCTGCTGCATGAGCACGGCAGGGATCCACAGTCGCTGTTGTTTCACTTTGAGCTTTCAAGGCAGGTAACAGAAGCGGTGTTTGGAGAGGAGGTCATCGGCCCTGAGTGGCTTGGCACCTCGTCGAGGGCGTGACATGTTAAAAAAAGAAATGCGCAAAGGTGCTACGTGTAGTATATGTTTGCCATGTTTACCACAAACAAATGGTATGACGTTGTTTCAGGCTCCTTCATCAGTTCAGAGAACATGTCTTAGAGGAGAAGCAGCCTGTAGTTTGTTTTCAGAGGCCTGGTCTATCTCTGCAGACCATCAGGTCCCAGTCAAACGTCCCATCGTCCGTCCAAACATTCTCTGTTTGCCCTCCTGTTTACACTCGTCCACTGCTCACATGGCAACGGCCCAATATTGTGCTGGACGCTGTGTCGGTCAGTGCTGAGCTCTGATTGGTGCAGAGGAGACGGCGGCTCCACAGCCACAGGAAGTCCATTGTAACCCGTCGGGCACACAAAGCAGCGCTGTGAAAGCCGCTGTGGCCCCCATGCAAAGTCCGGGCAGGAGCGACCTGGCAGCGGTATATAACATCAAAATAACAAAAATAATGTGTGAAAACCTGGTTCTGAACACACGTCCCAAAGGACATTTAGACCTTTTAAAGTGTGGTTCTGCTGTGCAGTGTTTGAAGGGCTCTACTAAAACACCTTGAGGCTTGAACAAATCCATTTTTAGTATAACTCATTACATGTTTTCATAGTGGCACATGGAATAGTAGCCTTTAGGATGGGGATGCTTATTTAAAAACATGATTAATAAACAGTCAGACAGATTAAGGTTTAGTAAAAATAAAAGTAGTAGTAGCATTAAGATGTGTGTGTGTGTGTGTGTGTGTGTGTGTGTGTGTGTGT
The DNA here is from genome assembly GCF_039877785.1 of Chaetodon trifascialis. Taxonomy (NCBI): domain Eukaryota; kingdom Metazoa; phylum Chordata; class Actinopteri; order Chaetodontiformes; family Chaetodontidae; genus Chaetodon; species Chaetodon trifascialis. The sequence continues at coordinate 4,899,912 of NC_092071.1, read as the reverse complement.
GTGTGTGTGTGTGTGTGTGTGTGTGTGTGTGTGTGTGTGTGTGTGTCTGTGGCAGTATTACACGTTCATTTGTGTGAAGATGGTGCAAGCACTGATCAGCATGAACAACATGAAGTCATTTGTGAGATTTTATGGTAAAACATGTGGTGTTGGCTGATATGAAATGAGCTTGAGAGATGTAAGTAACAGTCTTCATGTGTTCTGGGTGGTTGTTTATGTAGATTTTTTGGATATTGTGGATGTTGTCATCGATGTTAAGTAGCACTACAGTACAGCTCTTGCTGAAGGTATATGATCGTTTTGGACCAGCTGAGATTTTGACCTGCTGCCGACACTAGAAAAGTCATTAGGATTCAGCCAACATGACTATTTTCACCCATTTTAATGGAAATTTATCTTAGAGTTGTTGAAGTACTTCGGTGTGGAAGAACCTGGTGGACAGATAGACAGAAGCCCGTCAGAAAAAGAAAAGTTATATGCAAAACTACTATTTTATTTCTAAAAACAAGCCCAACAAAGTTCAACATTATGTTTTTGTACACACTGCAACAGATTGTGCTACTGTGTGCAGTAAAATGCACTAATGAGAGTAAGGTCGCTTTCTTTGTGTCAAGAAGTCGTCCTGCACACCTGCAGCTAATCAGCCAATTACCAGTCCAGTAGAAGAGCAGGTGTTGGTCTCCACTCGTCAGGCTTTTGGCAAACACATCATGTTGAAACGCTTGGAGCCTGATTCCTCGATTTCTCTTGTGTTTTCCTTTCCTCGTACACAAAATACACTGCTAATGCACAAAATACGCTAATAATGCAAAATCTCTCACTTTAATTTCACCCACATCCTGTCTTCATAATGCAGGCTTCTGTTTAGTCCAAGTGAGGCGTTGTTATACAGTATGTTCCCAGCACAGCCTAAACTTTTCCTTGTTTTTCATTACTTACTCTGCAGCATCAGCAGCTACATCTTTGCCTCAAGCATGTTTTTGGCGTTGCTACCTGTATCCCAACTGCTGCACCGATTGCACATATTGAATTAGCTTCTCTTCTGTATTTAGAGGGACAGACTTGTGCCGCTCAGCATCTAGTGGAATCTTAAGCAGGGAATTTGAACTCCTCTGTCAGGGTGTTTTGGCTATTTCTGGAATAATGACTGGTATCCTCGCTTCTCCTTGAGGCACTTTTGCATTTTTCAGAGTAGAGAATGAGTAGACTGAGGAAGGATGAATACTGAATACTCAATGAAACCCTGGAAACAATACAACGCCTCTGTCACATCGTCGGAGAGTGTGCGTTGTGTGTGTGTGTGTGTGTGTGTGTGTGTGTGTGTGTGTGTGTGTGTGTGTGTGTGTGTGTGTGTGTGTGTGTGTGTTATGCATAGTTTTATAAGTCTGTCACCGCTGCCTCTCTTGCTGAGTCAGTGTTCAACCAGACCTCTGAGTCCTGGGACTCACACACACAATCCTAAACCCTCATTCTCGTCCCTGGAGAGCTGATTAGGGCGAGTGTGCACGGACCCGGGAAGGGATGGTGATATGTCTGTCTGTCTGGCTGTGTGTGTGTGCGTGCGTGCGTGCGTACGTGTGTGTGTCCTAAGGGCCCAGAACAAGAAAAAACTCCATTGTGCTGACTAAGTCGCTGTGACAGACTTTGGGCCACAGCTGAGGCTGTTTTGACTGTCCTGTCCCTCTGCAACACTTTGTCTCTCTCCACAAAGGCAGCGTTTGAGGACTTGTAGGACAAACAAACGTACTTCTGTCTGAAATGGCAGAGAAACATTGTAGTTTGGACCTTTCCTTCAAGACCTCTTTTAGTGAATAAACATGGTTGACTTCTAGTAAACACTTTGGACCTTGCTGGTAGACAGATCTTGGAGATGTCTTGGGCACAAACAGTAAATATTCTAGACTTTGGTTGCTGAATGTATAGATGCTTTGACTCATTCTAGACTTCAATGCCAGATACAGACTGCAGACCTCTATGGCTGACCAACATCTAGACCAACAATGTCGGTCTCTCTGTCAGGCATCCTAAACCTAAAATACATTTTCCATGGCAAATACACATTCTAGACCTCTCTGACTGACAAATTACCCATCCTCTTTAGCAGCCATCATTTCTGGAGACATCTTTGGTAGATCAACGTTTAAGACCTCTCTCTAAAAACCATTTTGACTTAGAAGCATTCCTTTTCATCAAATGAACAGTGCAGTCAACTAGTGACAAGAATGTAAGGTATCAAAATTACTAGCTGACAAACGTTCTAGATCTGTATGACCCAAACCCCAACCCTGATCAGTAAATCTTCTCCACCTCTCTGGCAGATCTTAAAGAAACCTGGAAACTCCTTGTAGCTCATTGAGGTTCTAGAAATGTCTCATCTAATAAACAACCCCTCTGAAACCTTCTGGAACTGTGGAACGTCAGCACTGTTGTATGCTGTATGGTGATTGATTGTCCTCCAGGCTTGTCTTCCAGAAGTGAATTTCCGGGCCGGTTTTCTCACTCTTCCATCAGGACGTGCAATTATATCGTAAAACATTATTCTACAAATCTCCAGAGATGCCAGGATATTACAGAAGCCTGTGAAGAAAGATGCCAGAACTCTGTGAAGTGAATAATCTAAACAGAACTGTGTTTGCCGAACTGACAACTGGATAAGCATTCTGCACTTCTTTGATAGATGAACAGTCCACAATACAGGGCGTGAAAAACAGCCTAGAACCTACGTAGACAAAGACAATCGAACGTCCTCCAAGATAATGAAAAACTGCAGAACTACTACTGTGTACCAGCCCCTGAAGTTCTAAAATAAAAGAAATCATAGATGCCGATTTTCATCATTTTCCAGAACGTTTACCTGAGAGATGGGACATTACTGTATCTGGCATTTTGTCGCATTACTACTCCAATAAAGCGAAACCTTTTCCCAGAGCTCGCTGACTGATCGTGTTTTTGTTTGTGTTCATGTCCGTGCTGGTTTGGTCATATCGTGAAAATTTCCCTCTTGGCAATAGCTGCTTAAGTTTAATAAAATACATCAATTGATAATTTGGCTTTTCTTTGCATACTGCATGCAACATTTTGGACGAATCAGTATGTACTGCTGATGTAGTAGGTGGTTTCAAATACAGCCTTAGACTGTTCACTCTAGACTGTTTATTCCCAGGGTTGACCTGCAGAAATTAAGGGAATCTAAGGTCCCACATTGTGGTTCTTGCCTCTCTACCGGTGCACTCATGTAATGGTCCACATCCCCCTTGTTAATGTGTTTCTCTACTGTTACTTAAAGCAGGATCACATCAAGGATGCCTTAAATGTTTTCAGCCTGCGGCCCAAAGGAGAAATGAAACCTGCCGTTTCAGGACCAAAACAAATTTCCCTCTAACTTCTCTGTTTTGTTTGTGCTGGTTTCATTTCAGTTTAAAGAGGCCTGTAAACATTTTCACTGAAGGTTTAGTCATGAGAAGCATCGCTACGCAACTCAGACACCGAACTGTTTCTTGTCAGTTTCAACTTCCTTTTCAGGAAACTCAACCTTTTTATTGTATTTACCCAAATGTCATAACAAGGTGACCTCAAGCTTTTGTTTTATCTTTCCATTCTTTCCATTTTCATCACCGTTGCCAAGTGGAAAGCGCGGCTGTAATTGCATTCAACAAATTTGGGGTTCAGATTAGCACGTCCAGAAATGATAATTCTTTCAGCGAATGAAGAACCCACGTTAATGTGCCGTCTCTCAGGCTTTTGGGATATCGCTGCTATTGTTCCTGTTCTCTTTCAAACAACACATCTGCTGATCTAGGCAGTATCCCTTTTAAAAATCAATTGCAAGTCAGCCTTTTCCCAATCTCAACACTACAAAGAACCCACTGCCAAACATGGAGACAGACAGTTAGACGAGCGGTAAGCCCGCTGGTTGGCTTACCAAATTCTTGAGTATTGATGGAAAATGTTTCCCCAGTCATTTTTCTGCCTCGACAGCTACTGGTTTGGCAAGATAACCACTTTCCATCTGGTGAAGCCCTTATTAGCCATGAGCATGTAGGACGGCAGAGATGTGAGATGGGAGACGCCGTAGATGTCGGCAGACTCTGGATAAAGGACATGAACTCTGTCAGATCCAGATGAAGATTACACTCATGCTCATATTTCATCTTTCTGCTGCACTTTGACTCCTGCACTGAGGGCCTTTGTTTGGAAAAGCCGTTTTTTCCCCTCTTCCCTGACATCAAACACATAAAGTTTCAGGCTCAGTCTCCAGGCTGGTTTACAGACACTGGAGTTTTGATTTAGAGGATAAATATATATTATTTATATTCAGAGGAGGAATAATGGAACACACACAAGGACAACAGCGACTTCTGCAAATGATTTCTCCTGGATAATAGACTCATTTTGGAAGCTTGTTTGGGCCACATCTGTTTTCAGAGTAGGAAGTAGATTCGACTGAGCGTCCTTTGAAACACCACCCTCGGTCTCTGTTGCTGGGTAAAAGCATGTGTGTCAGACTGCTAACGTGGATTCAGCTTGAGATGTGACCGCTGGATAACCTCTCAGAGAGCAGAAATGATCTGTCAGTGTGTTTGCTTGTATGGAAACAAAGGATTTTTTTTAAGTATATGTGTTTTACCTACAGTGTATTTCAACAGATTTCTCTGAGATATATTTCAGAAAAGCAACCTGAAGCTAGGGATGGATATAGACCTTGAATGTTGTTGTAGTGCTGGCAGAAGTGTGCCTGATCACTGATCCCAGTTTTAGACTAGATTTCATTGGATGTAGTTCTTCTGCAGCTGCTTGCATTCAGAGGATATTTAATATTTTAGAAGTTTGTCTTCATTATTAATTGATCAGAGTAAGGATATTTTTGTTATTGAAAACTTTGAAACTACCTGGAACACATTTCAAGAATTCTCTGTTAAATACACTATTTTCCCATGTTTGTGTTGTCATGTGTCGCACCACAGCGATTATGAAGTTATGGACAGAATGCAGAACACGAACCCTGTCCAGGAGTGTGACTAAAACGGCTTTTTTAAAGCTCAAATAGATGAAAATGGCCGGCTCCATTTACTGTGCTATTTGATGTTATTTTAGCTGGAAGTGGTTTGGATTATTTGATATTTTTATGGATGATTTTTTTTTTTCTTGGATTTAAAAATTCATCCTCTTCCGTACCTCAAACTGCAAATAACTGTAATATCACATTAATTTTCACCCTCCACCTCTCTCTGCACCACAGACGAGTGCAATGATGATATACTCAAGGGAAGCCATTACGAGAGACTACTTCTTCTTCCCCTCATTATAATTTAATGCAGGCCCAGACACATGCAGACTCATGTCCAAGCCATCCTTTTGCCCTTCTCCTTCTCCTTCTTTTCTGCTCTTGACTTGCTGAAGAGGAACGCTGCTCTCTTTCTTCCACCCTCTTTTGTTTTCTCTGTTCGTTGTCCTTCCACTGTTGGTGTCATAGTGTTACCTCATACGTTTCCTCTGTGATTCTAACTCCGGCATTGCCAGTCTGTCAGTGCAAAATGCTCAACATCTATTGGATGGATGCAGAATAACTAACCCGTCAAAGTGTCCCTGAGCAAGTCGCCCCAGTGGCCAGTGGGCTCCTTCAGTGTATAGATGAGTCAATGAGAAGCAACACTGTAAAGGGCTTTGTCCATTAAGCGGTGCATTTCCCCTTTAGCATTTTTCAGACCTCCTTTTCAGTGATCATTTTTGGCAGCTTGACAGATGATTTGATCTGGTTCTGCAGTAAAGACGTCAGATTTCAACTTCTTGTCACTAAAAAAACTATTTCCACCAAAACATGTGGTGCAAGTTGTCAGAAACTCCTGTACTCTAGCATACACACTTTAAATGGACTTTAGAAAAGCCTGATTAAGACTAAACAACCCATAATGCAACACTCTTTATAGGAGCAGGTGTAAATCATCTCATATTTGGGTCAATAAAAGATACGGTGTGTGCATGGTAACACCTCGTCCTACTGTACGAGCTCTGTTTCATTAGCATTGTGGAGTTAGCTTTCTTCCGAGCTCAGCTGAGCTTCAGTGCTAAGAGTCAGCTGATGCTGATGAGAGCAGCTCTGACAGTGTGGAGCTGAGCCTGACAAGCTGAGTCCTAAAATGGCCACAGAACAGATGACAAACGCTTTTGTTTCAGATAACACAGCCTTTCCTCTGGCGCCACCTGCAGGTCAAACTTTGCATTTTTGTCCAAACATTTCTAAACAAACAACAAGTTTTCTCCTCTGTTTTTCTGCTTCCAGCAGTTTTGTGGTCTGTAATGAGCATTGCAGCCTTGTGGTGGCGCTGTCTTGGCTGCAGATTACTCATCTTGTTTTCCCATCACACCGCTCACACTCATCGGATCGGCGTGCAGATTTCTGCATTCCCAGACCGACAGGAACAGGAGTCACGGCTGTTCCCTAATGCCCTCCTTCACCCCCCCGAAACATTACCCATAATTCTCCGTCCTCATGTCTGTCTGCCTCATTTCTTTCGCATTAAGTCACCATGTAGGTTTCTTGCTCAATAAATCACGCTACGTTATCCGACCACAGGAATAGGAGTGATTGCCAGCATGCTTAATCATCCCCCATAGTTCCCTCTCTCCCGTCTCACAGCGCTCGCTGTCTGCCTGCTTCTGTCCTCGCAGCTCTTTGTCTGTATCTACAGTCTCTGTTCTGAGTATCTCTCTAACCGCACATATTTTTCTTCTCCCTCCGGCCATTAAAAACCCAGGAGGAATCCATAACTCTCAAACCCGGGGATAAATATTGGATTTGTGTTGGGGAACAAAGCGTGCTTCGCTTTTGAATTCGGACAAATAACAGAGAGAAAGGCTGCACACGCTACAGTTCTGTCCTGATCTGATCACAGTCTGTTTTCATGCAGTTTACCGCAGTCTGTTTGCTTTTATTGCACAAGGTTAATTCCATGGCCACTGTTACCTCTGTGTGAGCAGTTACAGGGAATCTTATGCAACATTTTTACAGCATGGTAGGATTTACTCGCATGATCGAGTTGCAAACCTGATGTGTTTTGGTGTAGGAACATTACAGCTTGTTAGACGGACGATGAGATGACCAGCAGTGACCTCATGACAACGTGCTCACGTCTCTCTTTAACTCGCTCTGCTGATGTCTCGTGATTCACCGCTGACTCGACTTTATCTGCCGTTTCTTCCTAAACAAGCCTCGGCAGTCGACTCCTGTCTCGTGTTTTGTCTTCGCTGGCTGGAAGGGACCGACAGCCTGACAGCGGCTTTGTGACACTGTTCGTAAAATCAGTCGTCTGGTGACGTGAGGCCGAGAGGCCGGAAAGATTTGAACCTAAAACTCTGGCAGCTTTGTTGCCTCGTTGTGTACTTGCACTGTGGTACCTTCAACGTTTCTCTAACCTCTACAAATTGGCAAATTAGGCCAATTTCCATCGAGTTGTCATGGCAACTGGTGCAGTTCTTACACGCTTGGAGCTTCAGGAGCAAAACTGATTTAATAAACATCCAAATTACTGAGTCCTTTAGAGAGATTCGATGTTGTTAAAATGATGAAATCTGCAATCACTGATTGGGCCATGTTCTTAAACTCTCATTGAGTTTCTGTTATCAACCTCAAAGTTGGACGCAGTCCTCCAAACAGCTGCTCGCTGGCAAAGTGATCCATCATTATTTCAGTAACTGTGACCTTGGTCTGAAAATAGTGGAGAGGTCGATCTCCCCTGTTGCTGATGAATTGATAAACCAGAAGCAACTGCGTAAAATGCCAATTTTGACACTTTGGTCCACTTTGTGAACATGCAAAACTTTGAAATAATAATTTTCAAAACCCAGTCGGCTTTTGGAAAAGGTCTGTTAGCTTGTAGCATGCTAGCACAGATAAGGCCGGGCATCAGTCTTTAGAAGTTTTTTGGCACTGAATACGATGTGTTTGCTGCACAGATTAAATAATGCTGGTATGAAATAATATGAATGTCTTAAGCTTGGATCAGACAGAGTAACCCTTCACTACATCTGAAGTGTACACAGCTCAAGTCTTTTGAACCTCTGGTCACAGCTGGATGTGGTCACATGTGGTCACATCATCACTACCAAGAAGTTTGAGTGTTTGGAGTATGAGGCGTGGTGCACAAGCAGCAGGGCTTTAGATTAAGATGAAGGCTACACAACTGTCTCTGTCTCTGTCTCCGCATGAAGCCCTGAAGCCTCCAGCCGCTCTCTTTATCTTCTTGTGCGTATACAGGAAGTGTTGAAGAATCTGAAGAATTCTCTGAACAATGAGAGAAAATGTGATAATCAGTCACCACTCGCGCTGCTTAAAACAAGCTAACCTTTGTCACACAGCACTGATGAGTGTGTTACACTGTTGGAGGCTTTAATGCTTTCGTTTTGGAGTAGGAAGGAAGCTGAGAGCCTTTGGCACGTACTGCTTCCAGGAAATAGCCACAGCCACCTACTCTTGAGTTAGGAAATCTGTGAGCCCTCTCAGCCCAAAGATAAGACCTGCCCGGCTGCATCTGAAGCAGGTAAACTCAGCAGCGCCACCTGCAGTCTGTGTGTAGCTGTGCACCTGAGTGGTGGAGGCTGAGCAATGAAAGGCGACGGTGCATCCTGTCTTTTTAGTTCGGTGTTTGAGCTAGATTTTTAATTTATTGCAGATTTTGTGACGCTGTAACCAACGTTTGGTAAGATTTGTTTGTGCAAACAGCTTTTCAGCACAGCAGTGCGTGTTTTTGTGTTTTTGTATTGTGAAATCCGACACCACCGTGTGTCTTTACACTCCTGCTGCTTGCTGTGTGACGGGGAGTCTGCAGACAGAGATCAGAGCATCGGGTCTGCAGATCCTTTTGAAGTTGTGAAGAGAGTCCAGCTGGATCATCCCAACACACACACCCTGCGTGCTGTGTTCACCTGGTGTGTGCGTGTGTGTGTGCTCTGCCCTTCACGTCTCCTACACCCCCTCCTCTCCTACCCTCACTATCTTCACATCGTTGCTCCCCTCAGGTCACAAACTGCTGTTGCCGAGATAACGGTGGAGAGGAGGGGGGGGCGATGCTGCCCGGTTGCCATGGTGACGCTCCCCGCAGGGTGTGCGGGGCGGTTCATCTTGGCAACCTCTGTTTTTGAGTGGACAGAATAACAGAAACAGCAGAAACGAGACACATCCGAAGCAGCTTTTGGGATGAAACGTCTTCCTTCAGAGCAGCTGAAGGCGTCTCTGCAGCTTGTCTCACATGTCCCTGTGGTTTAAAGTCTCGTCTCACCTGTTCAGTCGTCTCATCAATTCAGAATACTTTTCTAGTTTTGTTCTCCAGGTTGCTCATATTTTCGCCTCTTAAACGAGACATTTCTGATGGGAAGTTCTGTTATATAAGAGACAGATTTTAAGTTTACATTGTCTCGTGTTTGTTGAGACTGTCTCTCAGGTGTTTATTCAGTCATATAATCAACATGTCGCCATTGTCCCTCCTCCCTGATTCTGTTGTTTAATCTTCTGAAATATGTATTTTTCTTTTAAATTCTTCTCCGTTAGTCACCTCCTGGTCCAGAGAATTTGTGATTTTGGGTGCAAATCACGCTTCAGCTTCAAATAACTCTGAAGTGTCCTCCTGTTGAGACCCCTGTGGTTGTAATGGAGGGGCAGGGATCTTGTCTACAGAGAAGGGAGAGAGACTGAGGAAAGGAAATGAGAGAAGGAGGAAGAGGAAGAAAATAGAATAAAGAGTCCATTGGTTTAAGTGAGTCATGTTAGCAGAGCTCTGCTAATTGCTGTCAATGAAAAATCAATGCTAACAACATCATGCTAACATCTCTGTAGCACCAGAAGATGACACAGCCACACAGAAACCTGAAGAAAGATGAAAAGATCAGTTTCATGAAAATCACACACGCACACACACACACACACACACACACACACACACCCTCCTATAAGAGCAGATTAGAGAGCAAAGCTGTTGTACCGCCTCCAGTTGAAAGCAGTACAGTGATTCTTCTGCACATCAAAGGTAGCGTGGGCACAGACACACACACACACACACACACACACACACAAATACACACACGACTGAGCTCATATAGACTATATATAGTATATTTCCCATAGGTGCTCAGTTGGGTCGAGATGCGGTGACAGTGAAGGCCAAACTGTAGCTCCTGTTAGTTGAGGTGGTCACAATGATGATACTTCATGCTTTTACTTAAGTACACTGAACATTTTCACTGCAGGATTTTGCAGCTGGGTATTTTTACAGTGTGATATTAGTACTTTTACTTCAGTAAAGGATCTGAAGACTTCCACCACCACTGCTTCGTACTCCAAATTTGTTGCTCTGTGTTACCGTCATCTGATGGCTCCTGATGGATTAGAGTCATTACTCATAACGGCCACTAGAGGGTGTGACACCAGAACGTAAACATAATGTTTTATCGCATGACCTGTCGTTTTTCTTCTAAAATGAAACTCACAGTATCATTAGCTTGTCACTCAAATGAGGCGGGCAGTTATTAATGACGACGTGGGCTGTGTTCAAATTACTGGTTTTTCAAAGTGATGAAGAAAGATGTATTGTCTTCTTGAAAACGCAATAAAATGTGAAAGACAGGCTGTTCTCTCGCACTTCTGTGCATGAAAAGATGAAACAAAAATCACCACGACCCAAACTTGTGTGAATGAGACTCGGCAGAGGTCGGGGTGATGCAGAGAGTGCTCGTTTGATTATGACCTCCACTTGTGATTAGTTGATTAATTGAGTCCTCTTCAATCCCTCATTATTCCTCTAATCTTTTATCCTGCTGGCTGTTTGTCCTCCCTCCTCCTCCTCTTCTTCCTCCTCCTACTCATCCTCTCTCCTTGTAACATCCCTGCCTCTTTCTTCTGTCCTCCTCCTCCTCTCCCTTCCTCTCCATCCCTCTCCCATCGTACCACCACTTCACTCTCTCTTTCTCAGATCATCTTTTTCTGCCCTTTCTTTGAACTCATTCATTAATTCAGATGTTTTAATTTAGAAGAAGTAGTGATTAAACAATTTCAAAACACTGCACGCACATTTTATTTCTGTAAAAGTACAGAAGTATTAGCATCAAAATATGCTTTAAGTGGAAGAGGTAGTTTAATTATGCAGAATGGCCCTTTTCAGAATAATGTTTATTCTGTTTTTGTGGTTTTCTATCTTTTGTCTTTTAACTCTTATGTTAATACTTACTATATGTAGCTTGTGAATTTCACCACAGGATCAACCACATTATAATCTAAGTGGTTCATTTACCACCTAAAGTTGAATCTAATCTAAACTAATAATACCTTATCATTTATTTGTTGATTATATTTTGCATGCTTTATTTTTCCTCTTTTATTCTTCCCGTCTTTTTTGTCTTCTCCTCTCATCTTTCTTCCTCTCTACCTCATCTTTCGTGCCCAGCTGTGCACGCAGACACACACACACACACACACACACACACGCACGCACACACACACACACACACACACACACACACACACACACACACACACTCACACACTGAGCTGTTTCTAGGTCATGATGACTTTATATGAATAATAAACAGCTGTCTACTTTAAAGGGAATTATTTATAGAGCTTTGAGTGAGCGAGTGAGACCCACACATGCTCTCTCTCTCTCTCTCTCTCTCTCTCTCTCTCTCTCTCTCTCTCTATCACTCAATCTTAAACGCTTCCGCTTTCTTTCTCATCCCCTTTTCTTCCATCCTTTTTACACCCTGTTGTCTTTATTATCTGTCATCTTTTTAATCCCTGACTTTTGCTCTCTTTGTTCTTGTCATCTATAATCCCCTCCTCAGCCTTTCTTCCTCTGCCTTCAGGATTTCTGCTGGGTTGCTGTGATGCTGCTATAACTAGTCATGGTAGTAGTAGTAGTAGTAGTAGTAGTAGTAGTAGTAGTAGTAGTACACTGTCATGATCATTTTCGTCATGTGATGTTCACAATCCAGTTACCTGGTGAAATAGACTTACATTCATTTTGCAGGATTTAATAACATGAAGTCTACATCTGTGCTCTTGTCTGTACTTTTGTTCTTAGATTTCGAATATGAGGTAAATTCATTGAAATAACTCCTACAGGACTTTACGTCAGCATCCGTGAAGAACAAACTTACAGTATGTCAGCAGCCCTTCGCACTGATGACTCTGATTTGTTGCTGTCAGTTTGGTGAAAGTCAAACCTGCATTCACTTGGGGGAAATGTAGACGTGACAGTGACATTATCACCTTGTAAAGCTGATAATGTGTATTAACAGTGTTAACATTCATGTGATGTTTGTGTCCAATAGTCACTCTCTTTTAGCTCTAGTTAAGTCTCCACCAACTCCTGAGAAACACATCTGTCTGTTCAGCAGCTAAATGCTCTGCTATGTTGAGCTGGAGGTGTACAGCATGTTCTTTGTACAGCTGGAGGTTGTAAAATGACACAACAAAGCGCTGTTGGAAACTCTGCAGAGCGGAGATAAACTGCAGTTGGATGCTAATTTTCTGTGGGTTTTAACTCCAAGTTTCACATCACATACAGTAATTTGACCCAATTTTAATCACAAAATGGAAATGGGAGCAGCTTTAATGTTGTGCTTCATATACACAGATCTTGTCACAGTTCCATGTAAAATTAATGCTGAATTCTTGAGTTCAACTTGTAACAAGTCTAAACTCTCATGAGCATTAGTTTGAAGTTATCACACTGAATGGAGAACAGCTTAATGTTGCTGCCTGTTGTGTGTTATTGCTGCAATGCATTCTGGTCTATTTGCTGCTCCGGTGGGTAGCCAGCCACCTCTTGTATGATTTTATCCCAGCATGATAGTGAAATTTTGTGTGTAGAAGGAAGTCTAATCTGTTTCTTTGAGGAAAGTCAGAGTGACAGTAAAAGAAGGAGGGTGGATAAATGGAGCTGATGGGAGAAGAGGAGATTTTCGGTGATGTTAAGAGCAGAGAAATCAGCAGTCTGGCAGAGAGAGGGGGAAGGAAAAAGGTTTTGGAAGCAGAGGGTGACTCGGCAGAAACAGACAGGATGGCGGGAGGGGAGGTGAGGTCAGCAGAAAGTCAGACGGACTAAAGCTTCAGGCTGAAACAGCATGAGGTCATCTGGACTGAGCCCGACTGGTAATACCCGCCACACACACGCGAACACTGCACAGAGACGCATGGACGTCCACAGCAGGACGGGCAGCTGTTCTCCAGGGATGCATCACTTCTTTAACATGCAGCATCGAGTTTGCAATGTTTGCAAAGTGCACATTTAATAAAAAGCAGAAAATTTCACAATTCTGTCACTTTAAACCATTTTAAGATCCCATTATTATTATTCTCTATAGATTGTATAGTTTTTTGTTTTTTTTTTAAATAATAGTGCTGATCTGCTAAAGGTGGCTCATTCAGGTTTTTTTAACCTGCCTTATTTCCCATGGATGTGGCCATTGGGGCTCCGTGTGTCTTGCTGACTTAGCACTCACCGCCTCTTTTGTAGAGATTCAGAGGAAGCAGGAGCTCGTGCAAAACAAGGTATATCAGGACGAGCTGCGTCAGCCTCCTACAGCTTTCCAAATAAACATGAATCACTTCAAATGCTCGTCTCAGACTCACAGTCCAGCTGAAAGTAAACACAGAAAGTCATCTCCTGGGTTGGCCATTATGGCTAACTGCATAGCGAGCTACATCCTGGCTGTCCTTGTTGTCCTTTTTCCCAGAATCTCTACAGCAGAGATGATGACTTCATATGATCCACAGAGCCATTTAAGCCCGTCTACTGTGGGGATGGAGGCGGATGCAGCCACTTGTTGAACCGCATCCACATTTGATCTTTTATCTCTAGTTTATGGAGATGTTGCACTCAACTTTACTGTCATTTCTTCTTTTAAATGGTGACATTTTAGCATGCAGAAACAGCTGCGGACTGGAAAGTTCAGACATTTTCCAGTCAAGAAAAAGGTATTTATAATATAATTGTACATTAAAGTTGGGAGAAGTTGGCTTTGTCTCAGTGGATATGGTAGTTTGTGAAACAGGTCCTGTTGTGGAGAAATCTTGTCAAATTCTAGCATCTCAGTTCCCGTCCAGAAACCAACAAATCTTTGCACCTAAATAATAAAATCTGGCTTTTTTCAGTGTAATCGAGAACAGTCCCAGCACTGACAGGATTCCTCCCCGACCTCCTCAGCAGAGGTTATTTTAAGCTGTTTAAACAAATGCCCAAAGCTGTAGTTTATCTGATGAATATCTAGAAACATAAAGTACGTTCACACTTAAATGACTCATGCAGAAACTGCACCGAAACATGCGTGTGATCGCAGGCAGGAGCTCAGAGCTTTTGTGCTGATTGAGAGTCTGGTGAAGAGTTTTATAGTAATAATAATCTTCTATAATCTACAGTGCACTGCTCTCCAGTTTATAATCTCCTGTTTAAACCCTGATAGATTAAAGGGTAATTTCTCTAACCTCAATCCCAGAAGGCATTTAATATGTAGAAAAATCCATTTTGATCACCGTCTCTTCCTGGTTTTCAGTTTTTGTGGCTTCTCCTGATTTGATGGAGAGGGACTCGTCATCAGAGTGAGCAACACAAATATCTTTTATTCATCCAGGAGGAGTTTTAGTTCCCTGCTTCACACTCATGCAGGTCCTGTTACAGAAAAAATGATCCCACAGCACGTCGACTTTGAAAGAGTACAAATAGTATTTAATAGCTGGAAGCACTGATCCTCTTGAACTCCACCTGAACCGTTCGATGGTCCATCATTTGAGCACATGCTGCAGAAGCAGTATGAGAAGTAGCTGAATACATCTGCAGCTTCTGTACGTCACTACAGAGGTACTTGTACTCTGCTTGAGTATTGCCATCAGTGGTGGGTGGAGCAGGCTCCTGAAAATCTACACTCAATTAAAAGTGAAAATTACCATTCGAGAAACCAACTCAAGTAAAAGCCAGAAGGACCCGACTAATGCCTCAACATACAAGTTACCTTCCATTTCAATAGTTTTATTAGTGCAGGTCAAAATAATGAAAAAAACGTATGGATGAAACGTATGAAATTTATAGCAGCAACGTTAACACTGATGTTGGCATCACACTGAACATCAGTTTAAAAGTCCAGCAGACCACAAGCTGCAAGCCAGTGTCATTATCATACCATCAAAGATTAAAGTTCTGCACGAAAAATTAACACAGCCAACGTTAGCTAGTGTTGCGCTGTGCTGGTGGAGGTGAGAAGAGGCGCTTTAAAAATGGACACCTCAGTGTTTTTGGGGAGGCACCGCAAGCACTCTATCATGTACCTGTTGTCTTTTTTTTAGATTTTGTTTTAAAAAGTGTGTCCAGGGACTTTCACTGCAAGCTGCCTCTTGTTCTGGCTTTTTCTCCGTCATTACTGCAAAAATAGACGAGTAAAAGGGAAGATATAAATATATTGTACTTTTTACTCCACTGCATTAATCTGACAGCTGCCAGTTCATGCTTACACGTATGATCCAGTAATATAATAATACATCACTAACGGGCCATTCAATATAATGAGTTAATGAGGCGTTTGATGCTTAAAGTACATTTTGTTTCCAGTACTTCTGTACCTTTACTTGGAGTGTTTTTATGGTGCTACTTCTACTTAATGTAAATCACCTAAATATTCCTTGGATACTTCCTGTCAGTTTTGTCTATAAAAAAGTACACAAACATCCTGGATTAGGGTTGATAAGTCATTTTTTGTTTGGGAGAGTTTCTAAGAGACGGAATAGATAAAAAGAAAATAGCATGATGTTTAGCTTGGTCTAAATACAGCTGAAGCTGAAAAAGTCAAGCTTGAAAGTTGAACCAGCTTGAACCTGCTGAGTCTGAGATGTCCTAAAAAGACCAGCGTACAGAGGATAAACCCTTTCAATTTCAGTTACAACCCTCAGGACAAACTCAACCTTTTCCACCCACTTGTGTTAAAGGTTTTACGGATCCATTGAGAGCTCCACGATCCGATGATGTGGCTATGGGCTTTGTGGGCTTGTTGCAGTGAGTTCATTCTGGCCTGCAGGTTAATGGATTTTACAGCAGGGTCACAACAGAAGGTCAAACAGTTTCAATCTGTCAGCTAAACTCTAATCTCTGTCACCTTCATTTGACCTGAGCCTAAAAGTTCAGAGGTGTGTGCGTGCGTCAATACGTGTGGATGTGTTGATTTTACATAACACAGTGAGGATATGCTGTATGTACTGTGAGTGTGAGTGTAATTGCGTCTGTTGTGCTGGAACAAAGGCAATGGAGAGGGCAACAGAGGTGGTCGGAGGAGTGTATGTGTTTGGTCTGCACACATATTAAAGTGAAAGACCAAAGCTTTAAACCAGAAAGTGAACACTTTTTGTCGATGTCAATGAAAGTTTTGTCTGAGTTCCCTCAGTCATTAATCAAACCAAGTAATCTGCTTTACAGACACACACTTGAGCAGATAAAGCAGCTCTATCAGTCATCCTAAAGAGGTTCGTGTGGCTTTGTTTCCGGTGACGAGGGGAGTCGACTTCTGCCATTTCTCCCTCTCGCGGAAAGAATCTGATTTGTTATCTGAGGTTAATCAGTTAATGTGTGTTTTCAGCAGAGTCACATGGTCCAAAGCAGCATGGCTGTGTTTTTTGGTAGCTGCAGTGTTTACAGACAACACACTGATGAAGATTAATGTAAAATACTGCTGACGTGTGAGGTGTTGATGTAGGACAGATGGGGTTTTTAATATGGGAAAGCACTTGTTCTGTCACGCTGAACACTTGTTTGAGAGGGATCCACTTAAAATTTTTTTAACTTCTGCCTCTTAACGTTCATGCACTACCACTGTTGTCCATGTAGTAGTGGTTAAATGCACTCACTGTGAGTTGATTTGGGCACAAGAGTATGTTTAACATATGTAATGTATTGTGAATACAAGACTTAAGTCATGCTAGCATCCCTGTGCGGCTGCACTAGATGCTATTATCAACATGCTATATATGGGAACATGCTAACATTATCACAATGACTATGCTAACATGCTGATGCTAGCAGTGCTATAAGCTAAATGCTAATATCAGCACGCTAACATTAGCACAATGATAATGCACAACATTCATGTTTGCCATCTAAGTTTACAATGTTAACATACTAACATTTGCTAATTAGCACAAAACCCATAATTCCCATCAGCCCCTGCTGTACTTTGTACTTAGTGCTAATAAATGTTAGCATCTTAGCACACAAATGAAATTGTGAACATTGTAAACACTACATCTACTAAACATCAGCATGTTAGCATTGTCATTTTCCATTTAGCATGCTGGTGTTAGCCTTGTTGCTTGCAACATTGCTCAAGTTATTAATTGATTTTTAGAACATCTGCAGATGAACGTTTGAGTCATTGTTTAAAATGCTAATCTGGAAAATATTAAAGTTAAATCTGAAGTATTTGTGACTTAAGTCCAGACCTCTGCAAACACAAGCCACATTAAATGCTCATAAAGATGAAACTTGTTTTTTCTGTCTGACTGACACACTCTGTCTCTTTCCTACAGGGCCTTGTACACATATGAGGATGAGAGCAATGATTTGACATTGGCATCATCAGGAGGTGAGTTTACGCTCTTCAATTCAGCACAAGAATTTAATCTCCTGCAAATGGGATGTCTTGCTGTTACTCTTTTGTTAGGTTTTAATGATGGCTGCCTGTTAACATGTTAGCATCATGTGTGTTGTAATTTGCCGCTGCAGATCTATTGTTATTCTGATGAGCTCTGCAGGTTCTGTTGTTGCTTTGGGGTGAAAATTATCATCTCCTTTGTCTCCTGATTGTTACTGAGCCATCCGAGAGCTGAATTCATTATTACTGCAGTTAATGACGCGCTGCATGATCATTACAGTTTAATGAGACTCCTACGTTTGATACACACACATGCAGACGGTCCTCCAGACTGTAATAATATCACTCCATTGTGGCATGTGTGAATTAATACACACACACACACACACACACACACACACACACACACACACACACACACACACACACACACACACACACACACACAGAGTGTATTAGCTAATGCACATAATCCTTATACACTTGAAGGGATGTAGAAATAAAATGCATCATCTATTTCAAATGAATAAATATAGGAAATACATTTGAGATTAAATTAAATTAAGCAGCTGGAGTATAAAATTGTAAGTAAGGTATTTCTAAGGACAGAAAACAATTGTTGTAATTGTGTAATTAAATATATTCACAGTAAAGTTTATGATCTATACAGGAAAAACTGTAAGTTCATAGGTAATAAATAACATGTTCCAATATAATTTGAATATACTGTATACTATAGTTATACTGAGAGGATGAAAACTCTTGAATGTAATAGATGTAGTAGTTTTATTTTAATGTCTCCTGGAGCGTCCTGGTTTATGTTACCACCATCATTTTTGAATTATTCCAGCTTTGTTTCTGGCTCTAAATACAACAACACGTTATCCTTAGCTGCTGTTGCTGTGGAAGAAGAAGCCAGAGGCACAAATCCAGTTGTTGGAGCTAAAAACTAAACATGTCACCATAACTGAAAGTGAACTGATTCAAACTTGACCCAGAATCTGAAAGTGAACTGATTCAAACTGTTTTATCAGGTTTTAAAATCTTAAAGACACATAACAGAATCTGAAGCTCCATGATCTCTGATTTGGATGTTTATGTCCACACACTTATACTGTTGATTTTTTATGTAAAAGCAAGATGTTTTCTGACATTTTTTGTTCATCTTTTGTACTAATGCACTGTGTCTGGAAAGCAAATGGAAACAGACTCAGTGAATAAATGATGATGTACATGAAACACGTGGCTTAAACGTCACTGAAAACATCAGATTTGTGCAGAGCAATGAGGACATTCCTCACATAAATACATGAAACTAACAGAAATGTTTGATTTCCGTCATATTTTCCATATTCTCATAACAGTAGTGAATGAAAATGTGCATTAATTCAAATGTACTTCTGCTGATTTTCTAACTTCAGGCCCCTGAGCACCAAAAAACCTCCTCCTCTTTACAACCCACAGTACATCACTCACTAAGCTACAGCTGCCTTAAGCATTTTAGGTTAGCTAGCTTTTAGCGTATCCTTCTTGCCAATTTCTGTGAATGTTGAGTTGCTGAAGACAGATATAAGCACATTTATAACCACCCAGTCAGTGAATCTGCTCAAATGAACATGGCTGTTTTTGAAGATGTATGTCTCCAGCAGGAACCAATGGGCTTTCAGCAGAGATTCTCAGACAGGAAGTCAGACAGTATTGAGAGATGGACCAACACATTGTTGGTTTTGGTCTTTTCATGGGATTTTTTGTCAATATTAAAAATCTAGAGTAACGGCAGCCTCAAACATGTCTTCATAAGCGTGATAGATTTAGATAAGGAATTGGACACGTCTGGTTATTTCAGTTGATTTGATGAGAACTTATTCTGTGAGTCTAATGCAATCATCAGTGCAGAAGTCCTGAATATAAAAACACAGATCACATGAGAGGAATAAAGTGGAGCTGCTGCCGTGAAGTGTCTGCATCACTAATGCTGGAGAGATGCATGATAAAGAGCCACTTCTGTCAGCGGCGCTCTTACTTTCCTTCATGTCGTCAGTTTTTCCTGAGAGAGCCGTGAATATTTCAGCAGCGACAGAGAGGAAACACAGTTTCTTCATCTGCACTGTAAATCTCAGAGGAATCTGTTTGCCTCCTCAGATCAGAGACCAGTAGACCACAGTCATGTTTGTGTGTTTGTACAAATGAGTGCGTAAACATTTCTGACATATGACATAATGAAGAACAGGATCATAATCCAAAGCTTAAAAGGAGAAGCCGGGAACGCGTCGCTGCTCGTCAGCGTGAAAGAAAAACACAGACAGTGGTGGAAGACGTGTTCTAATCATTTACTTAAGGAAAAGTAGAAATACAACACTATAATGATAATAAATGTTTGTCCAGTCATGGCGGAGTAGAAAGGATCTCTGAAACCTTAAATGCAGACACGACTGTGCTGTATTAGTACTGAGGTCTCTTCTTCTGTGGTGCAGGAGGCGGCCTGGCAGAGATCACGCTGACCTTTGACAACGGCAGGGTGATGTACGGCTTCTGCAGCCTGAAGGAGCCCACCTCCGCTCTGCCACGATACATCCTCATCAACTGGGTGAGTCGTCGGGTGAGGGGCGAGACGGGAGGGGAGGGTGGCGCAGGATGCCAAACACCCCGGGCAGCACGCACACACACACACACACACACACACACACACACACACACTGAAATGTCCTCCAAAGGTATTACAGGAGAATATCAGAGTCATTAAGGGTCACCGCACAGTTTTAATTTAGCTGTTTGTTTAACAAGGACACGCCGTGTCACCGACGTGCAGGACCTGGAACCAGGTCCAATCACAGAGCTGCAGGCTCAGCAAGAAAACTAACAGCAGCAGCAGTTCAGAGCTGCAGAAGTACAGCCTGTGTCCAATTTATTAGGTACGCCTGTACAATCTAATGCAATCCAATGCAACTGCTATTAAATCTATTTCCATCATCCGTTTTTGTGTTATCAGTGAGGTGTTCACTCAGGAGACACTTACAAGCACCTTCATGTAACATCGTACATTGCAACACGACCTTTAACTATGACCTCGGGGATAAATATATAACTGAACTGAAAACTGAACATTATAACGTTCCTAAAGAGAGACCTAATAGCACAGCTGTTGCATTGAATTGCATTACTGTTGATTGCGCAGGTGTTCCTAATAAAGTGGCCACAGTGTAGATGCTTTTGTTGCCACCTACAGGCAAAGAAGATTATTGCTCCTCCAATTTTGGCTCCACCTGCAGACAATGAGGGTTACAACAGCTGCTGTTTTTATGTTTTACATGAAAAACTTCTTATCTTATCTTATCTTATCTTATCTTATCTTATCTTATCTTATCTTATCTTATCTTATCTTATTGCATGGAGTTTTTTTCTGATCTGATCTGATCTGATCATTTTTGTAGAGTGAAAAGTGTAAAGTTGTCTGAAGCTTTATTCCCTGAGGTTTTGTTTCTTTCATTTTTTCTTTTTATGGGTGTGAGGTGATTGACAGGACATATGACAGAACAAATCACTGATATGAGAACATTTAATTAACAAACTGAGGTTAAAACTGAACTTTTCATCCATCGTGTGGCCTTTTATTATCTCAGAGCTCTGCTGGAAACATTCTTCATACCCAAAAAGAAAAAAAATCTTCTGATGGATGAAAAACAAACTCTCCGATGAGTCATGTGGTCCTCTCTCTGATCCAAATTAAAACAATTCATCCAGTGAAGTGTCCACGTCAGCCCCTCCCTCTCTTTGGAACACATTTTACCCACAGATTATAAACTACGACCCACTGATCTGTTGCACGTCGCTGTCGGCAGCACAAAAACAAGCTGCAGTGATGAGACGCTGTGAAGCATTACAGGATCAAGCCTGAAACCTGTGAGAACAAAACAACTGGAAATTAATTCAGTTTTACCAACTTTAAAACTTTCTTGTGACTAATTTGCATTTTATAAACCGACAGAATTGAGAACACACAACCAGCTGGTCCCACATTAAATTCAGATGCTTTTATTTTTGAGTCTTGAGTTGAGTTCACAGCGCACCATTCAAGACTAGCAGTTTTTAATAAAAGCACGGGTCACACCCATCATTTTACAACGAGTGTACGTGTAGAAAGAGATGGAGGAATATTAGCCGTTTGAGCAAATCTGATGAAGATATTTTTATGTCAAGAAGAAGAGAGCCGCCCCATCAGACACAAACAAACAGCATCAACAACAAGACAAACAGAGTGAATGAACAGGGAGATGCTCTGTGATACCGTCTCTGTAGTGTTATACGCTGTGTGCTGTTTGATCAGAGATGCAGCCTGATGCTGTTATGAGCTGTCGCAGAGGTTGAACTTGTGACCTCCATCTTACCAGAGAGAAGTCACCACATCACATGCAACAGAGCCAGAAAAATTAGTCCAGCGCTGACTTCACGATGAAAAGGGGATGTAACAGGAAGAAATGAATAATTTGTGATGTTGGAGCTCATTTAATCGCGGCCAGAGTCGCACAGAGTGTGTAAAGAGCATTTAAGCACAGCCCGAGTGCACCCGAGATAAGATGGATGTTTTACTTTCTGAGCTCGACATCAGCGGCGAGCGTGTCTAACAAGGGAGTGCAGAGACAGGTGAAAAGAGAAAGAGAGAGGTGGAGCGAAACAACCTGCTCTCTGAGAAATGAGGCTTATATGCTGCTAATTTGTTTTGGCAGTCAGGATTATGTTTTTTTTAAAGCAACACACCACCAACACTGCATCCTAGAAATCACACACACTGCAAAAACTCTCCCAAAAACAAGAAAAGCAAAGCAATAAAATGGGAGGAAATATTATTTAAAACAAGCAAAAACATCTGCAAACAGAAAATTTTTAAGAACCCACATTTATCTCGTTATCTGCTGCAGTTATCTTACAAGTGAGATGATCGAATATGAAATCTGCCTGGTACCATGTCTCTTGTTGGACAAACAACAAACATGTATTGATTCGATTTCCCTTTCTGTATTTGCTGTATTTGCTAATATGAGCTGAAGGAAACATAAAAAGAGACATCTCCAAAGCTCCTGTCAGGCTGGCTTTGTTGCCCCGTGTGGGATGATTTTAGCGTTACCTTCCGTGGTCAGTGATTTTAGAATTTGTTTCTGCAAAGATTAAACCAGGACTGTGATCTTTCCCCGGCTTTAAGTGCTGTGTGTTGCCTCAACATAAAAACTGTGATCATGCTATTGCGTATCATGCTATACGGCTATGCTAATTACATATATCTGTGAACATGTTCCAGATGTGAACATTTTGAACTCATCAGATATGTTCTTTAAAAACGTGCTCGCTGTTGCAAAGTAGCAGAAAGCAATAGAAAGCTCCGGTAATTGCACTGAATGGAGACTGAGAGGGAGAAAGAACGAGACATTTGCTGTTTAAATGAGACCGGGAGCAGAGCCAGAGGAGTCCATGATGACGTAACACAGCAACAGTGACAGCCAAAAGAGCACCAGACCGGAGCAAACCAGGCCAAAATGGACAAAGTGGCCAAAAATGTTACACACATAATACACCAAACTGTGCCAAACTGCATGAGAAAGAGTAAAACACACTTCAGAAACACCCCAGCTCTCTCGTCCTTTCTCTTCTCCGGCCTGTCTGATGGATAAAGTGCTTCCGTTTTGGCATTGAGAGATAATTTGCCATGAACTCAGATGAGACGGATCCGTCTCCGTCTCTCTAATTGCTGCTTACTGCGTTTGCATTGTGTCGGTTTGAATGAGCTGTGATTGCTGGATCGCATGACACGACTGTTCAACGACTGAACGTGACCACAGCTGAACGAGAGCCCTGATGAGACCAGGACCGAGGGGGGAACTGTCCTCGGGAGTTGGGCTTGAACGCCTCAGCTAACTTTGGTTCGGTTTTGTCTCTCTCAGGTTGGGGAAGACGTGCCGGATGCCAGGAAGTGTGCCTGTGCCAGCCACGTCGCCACCATCGCTGACTTCTTCCAGGTCAGAACCGCCACGTTATTTCTACGTCTTCCCAAATAAATACTGAAACAACAAGCACACAAATCATCTTTTATGAGGATTTATGTTGTTTTACTGCTGTAGCGATCAGCTGTAGCTTCTGATGGCCACACTGACGTTCATAACTTGCCTCTGGAAATATAAAAAATATGTATAGCTGCTGTTTAAACTGCACTTGCAGTCAGTGGTGGACTAATTGACTAATTGATTATCATTTCAGCTGTGCTTGTATAAAGTGTTAAAACAGTTTTATTTATAAGAAAACATATTTTATAAACTGTTTCATGTGTTTTGTGTGCAAAATCTTAGTAGTTATCTGAACATAGTGAGTGAAAACTACAGTATTTCTGAAATGTGGAGTACAAGTAGAACGTTATACTTGTGCTTAAATGCAGTAGTTGAGTAAAAGTACTCAGTCTGAATCCAGCCGCCGTGTCACCACCACTGGATGTCATCACATCTGAGCTTTGAACCTGCAGCACGAAACAAAGAGCTTCAAAATCTTCAAATCTTTCATCTTGTGTGACATAATGAAGGCGGCGCTGTCGTGAGTATCAGACTCGTGTAATTACATCTGAGACTGCGAAGGCTGGAAACTCAGGAAGCGTCTGTTTCATAATCTGCTTTAGTTTGGTGTCACATGCAGAACGTTTGAATGTTTTTCAACCAACTCTCTGTGGAGCAAGAAGCTACGGCACAGTAAACCTGTAGGAGGATCAAAGAGGAGGAACAAGAGTGTGTGTGTGTGTGTGTGTGTGTGTGTGTGTGTGTGTGTGTGTGTGTGTGTGTGTGTGTGTGTGTGTGTGTGTGTGCGTGCGTGCGTGTGTGAGACAGTGCATGACTAATACCATCTCTTTTTAAAGTAATCTCTCTGAGTTGAATGACAATCCTCTCACCTACCGAGTGTGTGTGTGTGTGTGTGTGTGTGTGTGTGTGTGTGTGTGTGTCATACACAGCACTGTATTCACACCTACTCACCAGACGGAGCGTGTATTTTTGGATTGGTAGAGTAGATAAAAAGATCAAGATTAAAGCATAAGTGAAGATTTATTTTTATATGTGTATGTTTGTGTGTGTGTGTGTGTGTGTGTTCATGGCTGCTGCAGTGTGTGTGTGTGTGCGCGCGCGCGTGTGCGTGTGCGTGTCTGCGCGTGTGTGTTGAAGTGTCATTATTCTAAGTGGCAGCTCTCTCTCCCATCTCTCCCACACAGCCTCGACTTCATCACACTGACGGTGCTTTCAATGACCCTGTTTGGGATAGGACACACACAGCACACACACACACACACACACACACACACACACACACACACACACACACAGTACAAAAAGCCTTTACTGACATAAACACTCTGAATTATGACCCATGATCATCAAATAATAAATTCTGCTGCAGTGCTCTACCAGACATGAGGTCACACTGAATTTGGAAATATAGAACAACAAAGATTAAACTTCAAAAACCACCGATGGAAAGTAACTGAGTACATTTACTCAGTACTGTACTTAAGCACAAAGTTGAGGTACTTGTACTCCGCTAGACCTCAGAGAGAAATACTGTACTTTTTACTGTACCACATCTATCTGACAGCTTTAGTTACTCACCATAAATATATATGTATATTTATCAATATATCTACATATTTGATCCTCTCTCCTCTCTCTCTCTCTCTCTCTCCAGGGGGTGGAGGTTATCGTCAACGCCAGCAGTCTGGACGACATTGAACCGTCAGCCATCGGCCAGCGGCTGACCAATGGGACGGTGGCGGTGGCGAGTCCGGTCCTGAGCCGCCTGAGAACCCGAGATGAAGAACATGGAGATGTGGTACGAAGACGGAGAAAATGAGAGAATATGTAGAAATATGTTTGAGATTGTACAAACATTCAGTATTTTAGTTTCATCCCAACCATTGATTCAGTTTTTTATGCGTGGACACATATTGTCATTGACAGACACTGAAACTCAACCGTTCTTTCTCTCTCTCTTTGTCTCTCTTTATGTCTCTCTCCCCTCTTCCTCCCCTGCTGCAGGGCACAGTGTACGAGAAGACCAACGCAGAGGTGGAGATGAAGAAAATCAATAGAGAGGAGTTTTGGGAGCAGGCCAAGGTAGGTGTGGAGCCGGAGAGAGGGAGCGAGTGAGCGGAGGAAAATTAAGATGGATGAAGGAAGGAAAACTGTCCAATCCTCGACCATTGGTGAAAAACGCTAAATTAAGGGATAATTCTGATTTATGACAGATTTTTACATCAGACAGTTTGGGTCATAATATTTCTGCTTTCAGTGACGGCGTTGCATTAATTTGTTGTTTTTACCAACATAAATGAACCAAAAGTGTACAAATTAGACCCAAATTGTCCTAAATGGGAATAATCCCTGAAGCTATCATTTAGGTTTTCTGAAGAAATATGTAAATAATAGCTAATTTTGGGAAATATACTTGTTTGCTTTCTTCCCAAACTTAGATGAGAAGAGCGACACCACTCTGATTATGTTTATTAAAGCTACAGCCAGCATCTGGTTAGCTTAGCTTAGCACAAAGAGTGTAAACAGGGGGAAGCAGGTAGCCTGTCCAAAGTTAAGGTACACCCAGCAACAACTAAAGCTCACTGACCAACGTCTTGTGTGTTTAATCCATACAAAAAGGTGTAAAAACAGCACATTGCCGTGTGATGGGGGCTAACTGTTTCCCTCTGTTTCCAGTCTTTGTGCTAAGCTAAGCTAAGCTAAGCTAACCTGTGGCTGGCTGTAACCACACAGGCCTCAATCTGAACCAAAAAAGCGTCTTTCCCAAAATGTCAAACTTTTCCGCTGAAACTGATCAGTGAATGCAGTTCATGTGAATCCCAGTTGTGTTTGGAGTCGAGTGAAAGTGAGGAACAAAGTCAAACGTCTGCATCCCGCAGCTGTGTTGCCTTCGGCGCTTTCAAACAAAATGCGAAATGACAGCGTTCTTCGTGGAGCTGCAGGGTGTTCACTGGATCTGCCCTTCACAGCTTCAGAGATACTGTAGATTTCAAACTTCATCAGACAGATAATTCATCGAGAATAAACATTTATCAAGCAAAGATGGCGTTTATTCTCTGGGTCCAACGTCACGAATTAGCTGCTTTTCTGTTTTAAGCAACTATTTCATTTCCGCTGATTTATGTCTCGTTTCTCTGCGCCCTCCAGCGTGAGGAGGAGCTCAGGAAGGAGGAAGAGAAGAAGAAGGCGGCAGAGGAGCGGCAGCGCTACGAGGAGGAGCGAATGGAGCTGGAGAGGAAAGAGCAGGAGAACCGAGAGAGGAGGTACCGCGAGAGGGAGCAGCAGATCGAGGAGCACAGGTGAGGAGCAGATACACAAACACTCGACGTCAGATTGATAAATTAAGAAATGTATTTCATGAATCATGATAATAAATATGTAATTCATTATGAACAAAGCCAAGTAGAAAACATGTCCTTTATAACATACAACACGGCTTATAGGATTTAGAGATGAGCATTTACTTCACAGCAGCGAGCTGTTGACGTTCAGAAGCTCTTAATCACGGCTTTGGGAAACATGTAGAAATGTAAGAAAACACTTTTACAGTTACTTCAGCTCAAAATGGGAGCCTGGTTTGGGTTTGACACATCACACATCACACATTCACGTCACACCCTTTTCCCTCTCTGATCACGTGAAACCTGATAACTTTGGCGTGGAAAATATTTTTCCAGCTCTCAGGAGTGTAAAGTGTCATCTGATGTGTGTGTTTATGTGTGTGAGAGCAGGAAGAAGCTGCTGGAGGAGGAAGAGGCCAGAGAGAGGTTGCGGAACCAGACCATCATTGTAAGTTTCTGTTTGTCATCTCAATACATACAACAGGTACTAAAGAGAGTCAGGTGAGGGACTGAGACATCAGTGTTCATCCTGTTCATCGTATCTGCATTCATAGCTTATTTACAGATCGTCCCTCGATGGACTGTTTGAGTGATTGCAGACGAAGTGAAGACGTGTTGTTCAGGTGTCTTTTCTGCTCCCTCTGCCCATCAAAACCATCACTTCCCTTCCCAAATGTCCACGAAGGCGTCGTTTGCACGCCTACAGTTTTTGTGCCGGAGTCACGCTGCGACACAGAAATGAAATCAATTTGCGAGACAGTGGGGTTTGTTTTTGAAGAGAGTGATTATGCGCCGTGTGTGTGCCTCACAGAAGTTTAAAGTCTGGCAGGGACAGTTTATTCTGTGTATGTGTGTGTGTGTGTGATTTATTTTGACAAGCGCACATAAAACTATTAGAACATCCTTTAATCAGCTCCCTGCTGCGTCGTAGCACAGCTGTGATATTTCAGATAATCTGCTGAACGTCTTACGCTCTGTCCTGGTGGTGAGTTCATGCACGGCAGTTTCTTAATGATGGAAGGGGGAAGAAACGACGGGGCTGCTTCTCCACATGATAACATCCAGAGGAACCACGATCCTGCAACCATGCAGAGAGCTGAGTCTCTGACTGATATCATACACCTTTAAACACCTTTGTCTGAAACATGGAACTGTTTGTCCAAAGAACTGCAAATGCAACTGTTTTACTTGAGCTTACATGAGCAAATTAAGCTGCTCTGAGGACATTTTATCAACAAGTTGACAAAAATGAATGTTTTATTTCAGATCTTTTTGTCCCACAAAAGGAAAAAAAGGAAAACTGCAATACGAAGAATAAAGATTGTAAAACCAAAATGTTTGAAACTTGAACCTGCCGCACCAGATTAAATTGGCAAGATACCAAACTTGTTAATAAGAGATCAAAGATTCTTTTCACACGGTATCTGCAGCTCTCGTCTTAAAGGCATTAAATGTTAGAACCTGTTCTAAAATCTTAATTTGATTCACAAAAGTCTATTTTTCTGGTCTTCTGTTGGCAGTAATATGAGTTAAAAAATGCGGGTGGGAGATGTTACACACTAAACTAAACGGTGGGTTGGGTGGATTGTGCTGCAGGAGGCTTTTTAATCATCAGTTAGACTGAAACTGTAAATGTCACTACTGCAGCTGCAGCGGCAGGAAGCTCATCGTCTCGTAACGCGTGGAGATTTTTAGCAAAAACTTCAATGAAATTCAATGAATGATTCACTCTCAAATGACTAATCCACCCCTTCATTTCTGCCTCTAATTCAGGTCATTTTAATTAATTATAACATTAGAAATCACTGTTAAACACTGCTGGGAAGTATTGGAAGAATGTGATTTAATAATAGTTTTCATTTTTCATGCTTGGGCCGCTACGATCATGAAACGGGTATTAAACTTATTTCTCTTTGGTATTAAAACTAATAATATGTTGTCAGAAAGGCTGTTCCACCAAATGCAGCTTACACTGGTTAGATCACCTGAGACATCTTTTTCCCTGCTTTACACTGAAATCCTAAAAGTCCTGTTCAGCAACAAGTTTTCTTCTTCTCTGCAGGCAGCAGTGCCGAGCATCGAGGACCTCAACTTGGACAAGAAGGAATCTGAGGTCGAGGTGAGTCTCAGACAAACAGCATCAAGAGAGACTTCAAGACTAAAGAAAAGACAACTTCTCGTTCATGTAAAGGTTAGAGAAATGAAAGGGAATAGACACGAGTTGAAATAACTGAAGAGAAGGTGATCACAACACACAAACATATGTATAAAAAGGGGTTTTAGGAGTTGGTGAATGGATGACACAGATCAGTTTTGGAAAGTTCAGGAGTGCTGAGGGGAAGTTTGACGAACTGGAATAATCCAGTTTTATCTCTGTGAGGCAAAACTGTTTTATTAGATCAGTCTGGTCATTATTAGAAATAAAGAGGGACTGATGATCAAATCAGCTCTAAACAAAGACTCACCCTACAGACAGGAACGTACCTGCTGCTGCACTGGTTTAAGCAGCAACAGATGGATGATGGCTTTGTGTGGACAGCTGAAGGATAAAAGCAGGAGGTCCGCTGATATTCAGTGTGTACGAGAGCAAAGTTACTCCAGTCTCAAGCTTTTGCTTCTACTCAAGAAGACATTATCAGTTTGATCTCTGTTCATTTGCTGGTACTGGCTGGTACCAAACTGCTGATGTTTCCGTCATCATGTCAGTTTTAGCATTTCATTTTCATAATCCAATCCACTTCACACACACTTTCACAAACCAAACATCTGTGCACCAACCCTCCAAACCACCTCCTCCTGCCAAGTTCACCCCCAAACCCTGCCCTCCATTCCCGAGAACCTTCATCTTCCACCATTTTCTCCATTTTTCTTATTGTTTGAGGTCCGGCTGGTGCTTGTAATTAGATCTTCTTGTTGCACTCTCTTCTTCTGCAATGATATAATGATTTTCTGACTGGAGACCTGGCGCCACCTACTGCTTATCGCAATGAACCAACTCCTAATAACTCGCTAAAATTTGATTCAAACTTGCGATGCATTTGGATTAAACTCAGCTGGTGAAGATAATGAACTGTCCTTCAGACTGTATCTGTGTATCTGTGTGTGTGTGTGTGTGTGTGTGTGTGTGTGTGTGTGTGTGTGTGTGTGTGTGTGTGTGTGTGTGTGTGTGTGTGTGTGTGTGCGTGTGTCTTTCCAGGAGGCGAAGGCCATCATCGCTCAGCGGGCAGGAAACCCCAGAGAGTTTTTCAAGCAGAAGGAGAGAGCCATGACCATCAGTGTCGACACCTCGCCCGTCTCCGTCCACAGGACCGGTAAACACTCCAAAACTTTTTAAAGACCAGACAGCAGAGAAGACTCAGTTTTGCGCGAGCTGTGAAGTCTGAGGCTGTTATCTATTCAGAGCTTTATGCTAAAATATTTGTGGGACTATCGACTAAGCAAAAAGACCCAGAGCAGGAACGCTGGGTTCATCTTTCCATCCGCCGTCTTAAAGCTTTGAAAACAGGACAGGAAACATTTTAATGCTACAGGCAGCTGAGCAGCCATCAAATATGGGGTTTAACAACATATTCTACTCAGAAAACATGTGTATTTTTAAATGAATATCCCAGGTTCACCCATTCATGCCTTATTATTACTGATTTTTCAGGCGATGTCCAGTAGAGCAGGACTTAACAGTTTAGCATCCACTGGTTTGATGTGTTTAAATCGTAGGAGAGTAGAAGCATAAAGTGGCTTTGACAGATGTGGAGATGATCAGCTGAAGGACCTGAAAATGAAAGTGCTTGACTAAATGTACATTACTCTCCACCTGTGGCCACCGATGTCCAGCTGAAGGTGCAGAAAGTTTCAGTTTCCTGTCCTGGTTGAGTGTGATGGACAGATGATGGAGGCTCCAGGGGTGGAGGATGAAGGGAGTGGGTGGGTGGATGGGTGGCTGAGGTCGGTGGGGGTGGGGGTGAGGCTTCATGAATCATTACCTACCAACACAACATTAATCACGCTCAACATCTGCTCAGCTGCTGCGTCCTTAGAACCAGATGTGAAATGCTTCGTTTTCAGAGATTTGTCTTGATCGTGAAAAGGTGTTTGAAAAAGATTTAATGACCGACAGGAAAGAGTCCACGTCTTCTCGAGGAGTCCACGCTGTAAAACCACCAGACAGACGCTTCTCTCGCTGTTGGACGGCGACTGTTTGAGCCTCGCTTTTCAATGTGAATTTGATTTTAATTTTGTTGTTCGTCTGCAGCATTAGTGTTCGTCATAATCTCAGTGACGAGGGTGTAATTTTCACTCGGGACTGCTGGAACACGTCCCCCTCATTTATGTGTCCCTGTGTCATGGTGATTTTCTCCCTAAAATATCCTCAGACTGCCCAGCAGTCAAAATCCAGTTGTTTACTCAATGAGCTTTGCGAGCAGTACAAAGAGCTGTACACCATTTGGTGCCCTGGGTTTTGCCTCTCAGGCTACATAGCTGTATATACTTGCTGAAGTTTTGACCTCATTGGACTTTTTCTTGTCTCTGTGCAGCTTTGACGTAGACGAAGCTGTGCCAGAAATCAAATCTCTACTCTGCACGAATGCATGAATTGAACATGAGACAGTTAAAGTCCATTGCTCTTTATAGTAGAGATGCAAATACACATTTATCTATCATTATCAGGTCCCTGTCAAATTAAACATGATTTTAAATATTCTAAGTCCATTAACCATTTTTTGCAGGGCGGCCATTATTTTATCCCATAATTTCATCAGACTCAGGAGATTCATGTCATGCAAACACTTGACATTTATTTAATTTGTCTGAAAATGATGTTTCCTTTTTCGGGGATTCATTATTCAGAAACAGGAATGTCAAATTAGACGCGTGAGGATAAAAACCAACGAACTCCGTCAACATTTCATTTCTGCCTAACTGCATGCTGTCAGTCAGTGTGTTTAAAGCCACACTAACCACTTTTCTTTCCTTCTCTCCTCTTTTTTTTCTTTCTTCCTGTCTTTCTTTCGCTCCTCGCCGGGTTTCTTCTGCTCTCGTTTGTGTTCACCATCCTCTCTCCTTCTTATTTCACTCACTTCTCCGTTTATTTATTCACCCAATCCTCTGCTCTCTGTCATCTCTGATTTCTCCATTTTCCTCCTCCTCCGTGTGTGTCTTGTTCTTCTTCATGGGTTTCCACCGGAGTCTGTGCCTTTCCCACAATCCTCTTTGCTTCTTTCTCCTCTGGGCCTGAACTTCTTGTGTCTTGACTCTGACCTCTCCTTCCTTCCCTCCACTCTCCCCCCTTTCTTGCTTTTTGTCTGTCTTGTCTTCCTGTCTCGTCCACATCTCTCTGTCCTGCTGCGTCGCCTCGTGTCTTTTGTTTGTCTTTGTGTGTTTGAATCTCCGTGTTCGGCTGCGTGTGGCTGTGTGTCGCCCCCCCGACCGCCAGGCCGTTTGGACAGCCCGTTCTTGAGGCAGCAGCACAGTCCCAGCAGCCCCAGTCCAACCCCCCCACCGCGGGGCGCGTCGCCCCTCCGCACCCCGCCACACGCACGGACGCAGCCCGCCGCTGCAGCCGGTAGGTACAGCACATAACCGATAAACAGCAGAAGAAGAAGACCGATGGACACCAGCAGCTTGGTCGAACATCTCTCCTCCACAAATACAGAGGCTGAAGTAACATGATGTAGTAATGGAGGGTGAAGCTGCATGTGAATTCAAAATGTAAGCAACTAAGACAAAAAGAACATTTACATACGCACTAACATCCCATTCTTTAGTCTTATTCTGGTTTTGATCATGTTCTAGACTCCATGTTGACATAAAACACAAGTAATCTTGTTATTCTTCTTCTTGTATCTCATAAAATCATCCTACACATAGCAAGACTCACAGTTAGAAGAGTTTGATGAATCGACTTAGAACATTTGTACGATCAAACCTCTGAGAAAAAAGGTAAAAAAATGTTCTTCCATGAGGCCTCAAAACCAGAATAAGGTCTCATCCAAGTTTACAAAACCAGGACGTACTGTAATAGTTACACTCACAAACACAACCAGAAAACTCTAAAACCTGATCACATCAGGATCCTAGAGTCCAGACAAACCTCCACAGAGAGTCTGAAAAATTTCCACTTTGAATTGAGGATGAGAGAGTTACAATTACACAGCATTTCCATTAATGAGGAATCAGTGTGAGGTGCATTTCCACCTGTAGCAGAGGTGATTATCATGCTGAGAAGGCAGCAAGGCTTCCTCCACACTTCAGCCGCTAACACTTAACAAACAGAAGCACATGTGACATTTGAGGCTAGCTGTTAGCTTGGATCAGATCACACTTCATCATTTAGATTTTGTTTCCAGCATAAAATGTTTCTCAACTAACAAAAAAAAAACCTATTTAAGTACAGCAGCAATTAAATGATGCCTCTCAGGCCAACATTAGCTCACATGCATTTTCATCATGTCAGTTTTAAGATTTTATTTTCATAATCCCCTCCTCTTAGCACAAACACACTTTCACAAGCCACACATCTGCGCACCATCCCTCAAAATCACCTCTCCTGCCAGACCCTGCCCTCCGTTCCCGACAACTTTCGTCTCCCACCGACTTCTTTACTTTACAAGTGCCTGATTCTCATTTTAAAATTCTGAAAGTCCGATATTTTAGATTTTTCTTCTCGTCAGCATCCCATAAAAATACCAAAACCTTAAAAAGAGACACGATTTGTGAGTTGTTTTTTATAATTTACATCTTCAGGAGGAACCAATGGGCTCAGAGCTGACAGCCACAGACAGGAAGTCAGACAGCACTGAGAGACGGACTAACGTGTTGCTGGTTTTGGTCCTTTCATGGGATCTATTGGCGATAAGAACAATTTCATCTCCTTCAAACTCTAAAGAAGAGCAAGAATCCTAAAATATCAAGTCAGAAATGACAACAAACGCTGGCCTTGCTACTAGTTTTAGCATCGATGCTAGCTGTCTGTACTGTGTCCCACCATCAGATCTTTTTGTTGTTGTTTACCAAGATTGTTGATATCAAACCCGTCTCATAGCTCACCGTCTTTTGGGCTTGTGCACTTGCTACCTTCCCATTAAGCTAATGAGCTAACACCAACATTTCGCTAACTGCTGAATAGACAAAAGAATAACCTTTTATGGTTGTAAACCATAAAGCTGTTTGTCGGTTTGTGTGATAGATGTTGAGTCTGTCGTCCCCTTGGTCTCCATCCTTTAGATGTCGTCCAGTCAGCTGCTGATGTGACATTATTTTTGTGAATCTTTGTGTTTTTTCCTGATGTTTTATGGTTTGAATTAGCATCAAGCTAACTTCTCTCAGGGATAAAGAGGCTGTTACTTTAACTGCAGAATCTCACTGGTTTTCTTTCACCTCCTTCTTCTTCTCATCCTCGACCTCTCGCGTCTGATCTTGGACGGCATCACCTCCCTGCACACAAACACTCAAATACACACTCCTGCTGCTGCTTTAATCCTGACCGACTGACCAACCTGTGAGTGTCTGTGTGTGAATGTGTGTTTGTGACGTTGTCGAGCCGCCCGCCGGCCGCCACCGCTGTCTGTCGGGCTTTGACTGAATGTGGATCTTTGCTCTTTGACCTCAGTGGAGTTGATCTAGTTGTCATTCTGTTTAAAGACCATAACAGTGATTTTAAATGTTTTACACATAGACTGTATAATAAGTGGACAGAGCTTCCAGATCTGAAAAGTGACGCCAATGCAGAAGTGCCCTAAACCTGCATTATTTCTAATGGCCAGCAGGGGGTGACTCCAGTGGATGCCTGTTGAGTTTATGATCTCAAACTGTACTTTCAAGCCTTCTGCGATAAAAGATAATGTTAATTTGCATCAATGTAAAGTTGAAGCAGTCCTCTCCAGCTTGACCTTCTTGTCCAAATATGGTCCCTTCTGGCTCCAAAAAACCAAGATGGTGATGGCCAAAATGCCAGACTCGAGGCCTCAAAACGCTAGTCCACAAACCACTGGGTGGCATCGCAATGGCTATGTCCACTTATACAGTCTATGGTTTGAACCCATTAAAAACAAGTATCAAACACCTGACATCACTGCAGACCAACTTCTAGAGCACATCATGTTTTTTAGATAGACTTTCATTCTTTTAAGAAACCTTTGATGTCCAAGACTTTACAAATCACCTGACAGACAGTTAAAAAAACAAGGAAGTTGTACAAAGTTTTGCAGCCAAGTGCTTCAACCAAGACGGGTTTTTCCAAACAGTTCTCACAACTGCAGAACCAACGACAACTATGAACTTTAGCAAAACATCTAGGCAACTAAACAATTAAATGCTTATTCACTTGAATGGTGAGTTCACAAATAGATAGCTTTGGTTTATCTGTCAAGGTTTTGAGATATCTTTCTGCCTGCACACTAATGCTATGGAGGTGAATTATGGATTTTTCACAACCTTTAGAAATGACGGATCCCTTTGCTGTGGACTGGGTCAGTTTCGTGTAAGATCAGTCAATGCTGGGAGCACCTCAAACAAAAATCCATTTATCTCCACTGTAACAGAGGTGGGAGGCAGAAATCTCAAAACTATGTTGTTAATTTTAATTATTAATATGTTGTTTTGTGAGAATCAAGACTTGGAAAATGGTCATCAAGAATGTAGTTAGTGGGCATTCAGACCACCTTCATGGTCTGCAGTGTGTGTTATTGCATGTCTGCAGCTGCAGTAATAGCAGATATTATGCTGGGTGGGCAAAGAACCAGTTCATCCCTTTCTTGAGTGACAGCTGACAACAAAGACAGTCCTTTCTAAATTCAATCTGTTCTTTAATATAAAAGCGTATTGACAATTTTCTAAACTGATTTCCATCGTCAGTTTTTGACCCCCAGGTGAATTGGAGAACCCACCCATGCAAGACCCCACTGAGCTGGATGTGATTTGTCATTTCAACATCTCAGTCAGCCGTTTGTTTCCAGTCAGCGCGACTCTGTCGTTCTTCATCTGTGCTTTATTGTGTTCGTGTCCTGTGGGAAGTCTCAGAACAGGACGTCTGGCGTTAACAAGCATGAAATCATCCAGCATCTGAGAAACAGTGACGTTTTCGTGGTGGAAGTGATTCTCTTGATCGTGACCGACGCTGTGTTGATGTTTGTCATAATGACTAGTATTCCTGGATGTGGTGTTGGCATTGTGACTGTGACTCACCCACAATGTGATCGCATTGATGGCTTAGTGATGAATGTTCATGCAATATCTGATGATTGTTCAATGAGTGGCTGGATTATAGTGATTGTGTCCTAGTTTTGGTGACAACTTGCATGGGATCCTTGTTGGACTAAACCACTCTACTATTCACCATGTGTGCTATGGTGTCACATGACAATTCAGCGTCCTGCACTGCAATTCAGAGACAGGGTTGCAAAGTCTCACATGTTTGGCATGTGATGTTTGCTTCCAGGCATTGTCTAGTGATATCCAAACAAATGTCAGTCAAACCAGATAAGATAAAGAGACAAAGCCAAGAGTTTACAGCCACGCTAGCGGCTCTGTGAGGCTGTACAAACACAGTGATACCTTGTGCTAAATGCTAACATGCTCAAGTAAAATGTCGGCATACAAATTAGCACTAAACACAAATTACAGCTGAGGCTGATGGAAATGTCATTCGTTCTGCAGGTATTTGATCATAAACCAAAGAAGCTAGCTAGATGAAAAGTCAGTGGGTCACCAGAGTCACTAGGATTCATCCACTGGGGACCAAGAATGTCTCAACCAAATTTCATGGTAATCCATCAGATGCTTGTTGAAATATGTCATTCTGGATCAAAGTGGTGAACTTTGCAGACTGACATACCTTAAGCCAGCTGCTAGCGTGGCTAAAAATAAAGCTGCAACAGCTTCTACACTTTCTTACCTACCACACTCTAAATGTCCATCAAAATAAAACCTTTAATGTGATGGAGTCTGACACAGCCGGGTGATGTCACCAACACAGGACCTTTGAATTGCTGAACAGTATTTGAGATGCGAGCAGAGGTTCAGAGGTCTGTTCTGTGTCTGTCTGTTGGTCGTCTGACAGCAGAAGTGATGTGATGGCTGTGATCTCATGCACTGTCATGTTGAAGTAACACAGGAAGTGACCGAGGAGGTTAGAAAATCAGACAGCTTTACAGATTTGAAGCTTCCTATTAGCATCATTTGAGTCAGGATACATTCATCATTCATAGTCAAGCAGCAAGCTTCTGTGTTAGTTCAACACATCTGGTTAATAAGTGTTATTCTGTTGTTCTGGGGGATTTTGGTGAAGACGTTTTCTCTGTACCTTTTCGATGTTGTTGCTCCATTCTGTTCCTGTAGGGGACGACGATGTTGACGATGAAGCGAGCATAGAGCGTAACGTGGCCGCCGTGTCGCCCATTCCTAAAATAGTCACCACGCCCATTAAAGAGGACTTCAGAGACGACGACGAGGAATGCAGAGACGAGTGGGGTAAGAGTGAAAGTGAAATCAGTGTCCTCAGGCAAAGGTAACAGGCACCCAAACCTAGCCCGGTTAACGTAGATGTTTTGAGCTGCATTTCATTACATAACACGGTGACAGACTGAGTTTAGATGAAACATAAACTATTATTAAATTACCATTTTGCCTGTTTTCTCCTTCAGATTCGGTGCCAAAGCAGGAGCAGAAACCGCCGGTCCAGGAGTCGACACCCACCAAGCCTGTGCAGAGCGTCGCCCCGCAGGCCCGCAACGCTAACTTCTCCGTGTGGGAGTCCGGGACAGACAGCCTAGTCGACCTGTGGGACAGCAGCTCCGGCGCTCCTCCTCCCACCCAGTCCTCCAATCTGGTGGACCTGATGGGTGACGTCC
This sequence comes from Chaetodon trifascialis, assembly GCF_039877785.1. NCBI lineage: Eukaryota > Metazoa > Chordata > Actinopteri > Chaetodontiformes > Chaetodontidae > Chaetodon > Chaetodon trifascialis. The sequence goes on along the minus strand of NC_092071.1, from coordinate 4,862,055 downwards.
CCGGCGACGACGTCCCCCCCAGCAGCGCAACCGCGAGCGGCAAGCCTCAGCCCCTCCTCAGCTTCGATGAGATGATGGACGGGACTCTCTGCTCGGGCACGGGCGCCGAGGACGACCCCACCAGTCTGGTGGACGTGATGGCCTCGGACCAGATGACCCTCAGCTACCAGCATGCACTGCAGCATGCATCCGGGGAGAGGCAGGAGCTGGATGATGGACAGCTGCTGATGACCAATGGGGAGATGCTGCTGAAAGAAGGGACTCAGGTCAGACAGGTTAATGCAGCTGCTGTGGATTCAGCTTTCTCTCTTTTTGTCTGTTAATAGTTGTTTTCTCTCTGAACAGGCGAGCGAGGGCTATTTCAGCCAATCACAGGAGGAAGAGTTTGGCCAATCAGAGGAGTCTTCAGCTAAACCTGCACCGGTCTTTTATAACAAGCCACCAGGTGAGAAATTTATCTGGGGAGAAAATTGCTGTAACTTCTGTCGTAGTTTACTTCAACATCAGGCCTATTTACTTTGAACATATTTATTTATTATTCACTCCTTCTCATCTTGTTAATGCAAACTCAACACTTCCTCCATGTTTGCCTGCAGTCTTGATAAATTCAGCGCACAAATGTTTCAAATTAAAAGTTCTAGCAGCTCAATATGCAAAGTCGCTCCCTTTCCTGGTAGGCTTTTATTGTGCAAAATTTGCAAGAAGTGTCTTGTTGTGTTGATGACATCTGGATTGGTGGATTGGAAATAATAAATGAATGAAAACTCTATTTTAATTTTTACCAATGTGAACATCTGTCAGTGGTTTATGGTCTTTTTTAGTGACTGGGCTTTAATTTTTCATGCAGGCAATCGCTGTTATGTTCATCTCAGCCGCTATTTGCATTTAGAATTTAATTAAGGCCTCAAATTTCAGCCTTGGTTCAGTTTGACTCAAAATGTCTCACATATATTGAGGCTGTAGTTTGTGGTGCTGTTGGATTGTATTGTGTTATACTGGCAGGTGTGTCTATTATTGTGTCCACCCCTTTTTTATGAATGTGAGTAGACAAAATAACAGAAACAGTCAAACACATTATCATACCAGGAATCAAACGTGTGTGTGTGTGTGTTCATGTGTGTGTGCAGAGATTGACATCACGTGCTGGGACACGGACCCCGTGGTCGACGATGACGATGACTAAGCGGCCAATCAGACCCCACCATCGGACCAAGAGGAAGTAGGAAGTGCGCTTCATGAAGAAACAGATTTTTTTTCTAAAAAACAAAACGCAAACAAACAAAAAAAAAGTAATAATAATAACAAATCTTGCATCGAAACTACTTCTGTATTATCTTTTAGAGGGAAAGAAAACAGTAGCCACCGATAAAAGGGTTTGAGTTATCGTTAAACTGGTTTGAAGGCTCAGTTATGGGTTTTTTCAGTGTGTTTGTTATTTTATTTATTTTTTCTTTTTTTTTTTTTTTTTTTGCTATGCACATGTAATAGCTGGGAGCGGTGGACTTTGTTTGTGTAAATCATTTATTACACATTAACGTAGCGCACTGCTGCATATTAGAGACAATGAAGCCCAGTGTGTGGCAGGCAGCCGACACATCTAGTCTGTAGTGCTTTAATAACACCCTATAAACTAATCATTACAGCTGCCATGTATATCCTCACTGTTTCTTTTCTTACCTCTCTCTCACCTCCCTCCTTCCTTCTGCCTTCCTCCCAAAATATTCACCTCTGCAAGTCAGTTAATCTTGTCTTTAGCCCTCACTTTATTGGGAAAAAAGGTGACATATTCTATTTATTCTGGTGTATTTGAACGTCTTTCGCAAACAGCTGAAGGGACTCTGTGGAAATCAAACCTATTCTCAACATGAAATTCCTGACACAAGTCAAATTTTGGCTCCTTTTTGACCTTTTTCACTCCTTTTGTATGATTTTAAGACTGAATTCAAGATTAAATGGCTTGTAAATCTGGTCGCTTTTTTCAGTGCACTTTTATTTCTTCCTCGTGGATGAACTGCAGCTTCTCAATCAGCCCTCCCCTCTGCTTCCATGAAGTGCATCATTTTTACCCCACTTATATATTTACACGAGCAGAAAAAAGATTTTTTTGCATCTAATCTAGATGAATATACTGTAGATATTTTTCCAAGTGTTAACAGTTTTTTAGGAGAGTTCGGCTTCGTGGTGATGAACATGAAGCCTCCTTCAGCTGCACAGTATAAAAGAACACAACGAATCCTTTGTACGGTTCTTAGTCCTCTGAAATTTCTCTAAAGGCTAAAAATGAGAAAAAGTTCCCCCCAGGTCCTTCATTTTTGGACAGCAGCCGGCACAGTTCCTCTTCAGAGCCAGGGAGGTTTAAAAAAATGAATTTTAATCTTTATTTCCTGCAGCTGCTGCAGATGTTAGATCCCGGATGACAGAGGGAAGCTGGGATGAAACCACTGGGAACAAACATGGGTCACACGATGCTTGCAAATCTTTTTTGTCGTTGTTGTTTTAATCTGCGCGGAGAACCAGATTTGTCACCCCACTGCTGATCTGATTGTGTCAAATCGTAGTGTTAATATTAATAATAGACACTGAGCTGCGGAAACAGAAACTGTAGAAACCTGCGAGGAAGGAAACATACAAAGCTCATAACGAATGCAAGCAAACAACAATACATTCACTGTTAGAAAATCATAGCAAAGGGTTTTATTTACCAGGCAAGAAACATCTAACAAAAGACACCATTGAGTTGCATTATGGGAATTGTAGGATCTACTGTTTTTAGCGCTCATATGAGGGACTGACTGACTCAAGCACTGTACTTCAGTACAAATCTGAGGTACTTGTACTTAACTTGAGTGCTTTTTATACTTTTACTCCACTCCATTTATCAGACAGCTGTCGTTACTTATAGATTCAGATTTTACATTGAAAACACAGATATGATATGATGACTTCAGTACTTCTAAATAAATTAACTGGAGTATTTTTGAAATGTGGTTTTGTTGTTATAAATATAGGTTTTTAAGTGCGTCTTAAAACTATTCTCACAAGATCAACCGAATCTAAAATGAGGCCTCGGCAGATAAAATCTTTAGTACTGTGTTTCCTCTGTGTTAATATTCCTCAGCCGTGCAAATGCTGGAGGCACAAAGAGGAAACTCTGCAAGCAAGTTGACACAGAAAAGGAAGGAATCTGTTCATAATCCAGCAATTACAGCAATCAGTAACCTCTGAGCAGCGTGTGGGCATGTAAGCGCCTGAATCCTTCCTCTGTTACAACCTGGGACCAAAAGTTAGCAGACGCTGCAGCGTGAAGGTCTGTGAGGCTGAAACCAAGAGATGCTGAGCAGAAACTGAAACGTGCTCAGTTTTTTTAAATGCAGTTGCAAACATCTGTGCAGGTGCAGGCGGATGGACGAGCCCACGAACAGCAGAACTTTTCCAGCTTTCTTTGAGGAAACTTTCCTGGTTCTCCGCGCAGCTCGAAACTCTAAAAGCAGTTCTTAAAACTCTCTGACCCTCGCCTGCTGCCTGCTTTTGTTCTGTGCCAATGCAAAAAGCGCCAAATGCGTTTCATTTTTTATTTTTTATTGATGTGATGTTTAGTTGCCCTGGAAACTGTAGAGAGAGGCGGGGCGGGCTGAGACGGGAAGTGTGTGCGTGTGTGTGTTTTTAATACCTGTCAAAAAGTGTGCTAGAATTGATTTTCAGGACCTTTTTGAATATTAGCAACGACAGTGTTAGTCTTTTTTTGCTGTAAATTCCTGTAGAAAATAAAAACTCCTAGGCAATAATAACACCTGTGTGTGTGTAGAGCACCTGGATACTGTGTGTGTTCACCTGACAGCGTCTCACACGCGTCTGCGGATTATTTGGCTCGTTCGTTCACACACCAGCTGATCCTGGTGTGGGACCCGGTTTGATTTATACCTCTGCATGATCATGATCAGGGGACTCGAAGAGGACGTGCTCACATCCAGCATTCACTCACTAATATTAAATCCTGTAAAATGAGGCTCCATTAGTAAATAAATATGCAACTTCTTCATTTTATTTTCCCATTTTGTCTCATCATTCATAACTGTGTCGCCCAGTGAGGATTCACCTGGTGATTTTCAGGTTAATCTTGGTGTAGGTTAATCTGGACTAAATGTGGCTGAAAAGCATCTAGATTTCTTTTTTCTTTCATTTTGCTTTTCGTCCAGGATTTTTCTGACGTCATTTAGTCTGATGGACAAAAAGCTCCATTGCGATCTATCGAAGCACTGCAAAAACAGCCCTCCAAAACAAACAAAAAAAAGGAATGAAATTGAGGAAGTAATGCTTAAAGTAAATCAAGAGAACAGAAAAAGTTCACTCTCCAAGTAAAATGATCTATTTTCAAAGAAACCACAGGCACCTTAAACGTAGTGGCACCAGAAGAATAATATAAAAAGAATATTTGTTTGGATATGAAGACTTCAAGAAAGCAGTTTAGCACTTCTCTGTTGATCAAACATTAAGTTCCTCAGAACCAGCTCTCAGGAACAAGTTCTAATGTCTTATTAAGACAATTAAGGACAAAAAAGCTTCAGAAACAGGTGAAATGCTCTGACATGAAAACTACCTATTCAGAAATATCAAGCACATTTCGATTTCAAACAAAGCAAGCGAGTCCAGCTGCCTTTGGAAGCATATAGAAGTACTGTGACCTGGATGAATGAGACTCTTCACAGACGTATTGGATCAGAGGAAAAGCTCAAACCACTGTGACCTGCACAGAGGCGCTTGTCCATTTTACGAAAAAACATTATAAGAGCTTAATTTTTCTTGTGGTTCACATCTCCACCACTAGATGACGCCACTGTATTTGCTTTTCCCTGCTGGACTCTGAGAGGATGTTTGTTTCCTCTGACAGTAAAAGTCACAGAACATCTGTAACCTCTGCAGCACTTTTCCTTCTGCTGATGTTCAGAGTAGATTTCTTCCTGCAATTCTCCCAATCATGACCCCAGATTGTCATTTTCTTACCTGCCAGAAAGTCTAGTCAGGCAGAGAGGAGCAAACCTTTAAGCAGAATACTTCCATGTAGCTACAGCGTTAATGTCTGCCAGCCTCTAAAAAGCTTGTTTCAGACTGGAGTTTAACCCTCCATTCATCTGTTTTTCCACCAAGGTGCCATGAAAATGACCTTGAGGTCTGTTAAATCTGATCGTTTTTAATTTGTTACTCATCATTACAGCATGATTGACAGGTTCAGAGCAGCGTGATTCACAGCTGCAGCTCTTCATTTCAGCTTCAAGGTCCCACATGACTCAGAGTTCATGATGATGTGTTTTAAACCTGCCACATTTATCAGACTGAGATATTCTTTATTTTAAAAGTTTAAAGACTTAAGGATTTTACATGCAAACACCTTGACCCTTGACAGCTTCTCTCATTCAAAGGTAAAGAGACCCTCAAGAATACTGGATCATCACTGTGATGATGATGTTGGAATAACAGAGTGGAGTTCTTCCTCTTGTCTGTGTGCTGTACGCGGCTAGAGAATAAAAACCTTGAAAGTACATAACTTACAAGGTGGGAAAAAACAACATTTTTATGGTCAAGTGAGAGCTTGAGCCTGTTTTTATGGTTTTGACTCGATTTTACTGACGCTGCAGTGGCAGGGAAGGAAAATCCAAAGCTGCTGTACAAACGTACACGATGGCGCCTCCAAACGCAAGTATCCCTCCAGCACTGCCGGAGGAAAACTGAATAAAATGAAGACAAAGAGCCGAAGTGGGGATTCAGGTATGTGCCGAATTCACAAGAGGGGACAAATAATTAAGAATTTGTCAGGCAGTTTTTAAAAAAGTTGATAAGTGTTCCCCTAAATCAACATTTTCGCGATTTGTTAAGGGACTCTGGGGATTTTCGCTACAGGCACCAATTGCAGTTGCTGTTTTGGTAAAATTTACAAATTTTAAAATCACTAAAATTTTCAAGGAACCTAGGTTGTGGAATTAGTTGAAACGGTGTGTTCAAGCACACACTGAGCCTTCATACTTTTACAACATGTCAGAGCAAACAATATTAGAGACACCAATAATAAGAGAATTAATACAAACAAATGAAAAACTTAATGTGTTACTTTGCTGAATTTACAAGATAGGACAAATAATTAAGAATTTGACATACACTGCGTTTGACAAAGTTTACAAAGTCCAATAACTCAACAACCCACAAAATTAGGTGATTTTTAATGGAGTCTGGTACTTTCTCCCTAGCTGACATAAAAGTATATTGCATTACTGTACTCTTTAGAGTGAGCTCCTACTTCTTCTTTAGTGTTCCTGTTACAGCCAGTAACACAATATAGAGTTTCTCTCTCACACATACCAACAACGTCCCGACATGTTTAATTGTTATTTTCAGTTTGTGAGCCTGTGTGATGAACATCAACTGAATGTTTACTGCAAACGTGTGTTTTGTGTATTAATGTCATGTCAGGATTATACCCATTTAACAGACTGCAGGAATAGTTTTGCTACATTGTGGTACAATATCAAAGAGTCGGAATGTTGTCAAACAACATTAACAGTTTTATTAGATTAGACGGCACAGCTTAATTAATGCGGGGAACCTCACTTGCCACTAAATTGACTCACAGACAACAAATACATGCAAAAAATCCACAGTACACAAATAAATAAATAACACCATGATTATCATGACATGGAACTACACCACGTCTGAAAGTGTTCATAAAAAATCTGAGTCACGAGTCGCTCACTGAATGTCCATCAAAAATATTTTGTAATGCACAGCCTTCAAAGTACAGGACTGTTTTTTGGTTCGGCCCTTGTTCTGCAGGGGCCTCCAGAGAGTTAGGTTAAGTCAGTGGCTGAGCCTGCCTTTGATCATCTTATTGATCCTGTTTTTATGATGCTGCCCCTGCAGCAGAGCACAGCATGAAAGAGAACAGCAGCAGAAGAAAACCTGAAGAAGCCTCCTGCTGATATAGTTCAGTATACTTTATAGTGAAAGTATCTAGTCAATATTTTTTTTATAATTTTTTCACTCCAGGCAAAGTAATGAGAGCCCCAAAAGAAAATCCTGCGCAGGGCCCCCTGTTGTCTCGAGCGAGTTCCTGTTATACAGCACCTTAAAGATTTCAGGTCGGCCTGAGCTCTGATGCTTTTTATGACTCAGTTTTTTCCACTGATTTGAGCAGATCTCGTCACATCTCTGCTTTGAGTAAAAACCCAGGAGCAGTAAAGGTGATACATCGTCACAGTAGTTTCATTTAAAACAGCTTTGGCTCATTTTATTAATCCTCGTACTGAATTAAATCTCACCCCTGTTGCTGTTATTGCTGTACAATTCATGTCTTTGTGCCTTTGACCCTGACGGCTGATTTTGGAGAGAAAAAGTGTTTCCCCTGAGCTGTTTGTTGCAGGGATGTGGCGGTTGAGGCAGGAGGCGGCTGGGTTAACGGTAATTAGGCTGACAGACGGGAATACTCCAAAGGTTGTCCAATCAATTGGTTTGGGCATTAGATGAGCAGCCTCCTGTAATCACTCATTAATCAGTGGAAATGAGCTCTGATTAAACTCTGTGACAGTGATTCTGAATGGACGCCTGAGAGGCTTCTGGTTTTCTTCCACCTCATTTCACTCAGTATGTCTTCAGAGAAACGAGCTGAGCTGGGTCCGACAGGTAAAACGTGACTGTGGAGAAGCACGGATGTGTGCCTGTGTTTCCACGTTAAACATTTAATCTGAGGGAAGATAACATCCAGAAGACGAAGGGAGAAGCTCAGAATGCCTGCATGAAAGGTGGCTGCAAAGCCAAGTGAATGAAAGGGCAAGGTGACCGCTCACAGGCTGAACACTGTAGTTACACTAATGCAACGAGCCCAAACTGTAAGCTTCAGCTTTTTTATTCTCTGCGTGTTATCAGCATTTTGTTGCTGTGTAAAACATAAATAAAACACAATGTGATCTTTTGCTAATTCTTCTTGACATTGAAAACAGTACAAAGATGATATATTTTATGTTTTACCTCTTTGATTTTTGTAATTATTTGCTTAGTTTGAATTTGATGCGCTGCACGGTGGCGCAGCAGGTAGTGCGCGTGCCTCACAGCAAGAAGGTCGCAGGTTCGATTCCCGGGTCGGGCCTTTCTGTGTGAAGTTTGCATGTTCTTCCCATGCATGCGTGGGTTCTCTCTGGGCACTCCAGCTTCCTCCCACAGACCAAAAACATGCTCATTAGGTTGATTGGTGACTCTAAATTGCCCCTAGGTGTGAGTGTGAGTGTGAATGGTGTATGTGCCCTGCGATCGGCTGGGGACCGGTCCAGGGTGCACCCTGCCTCTCGCCCGTTGACAGCCGAGATAGGCTCCAGCCCCCCCCGCGACCCCAAAAGGGATAAGCGGCATAGAAAATGGATGGATGGATGAATTTGATGCCAGCAACATGTTTCAAATAAGTTGGAACTGTTACGATCCTGGCTTCTTGTCTCTCCCTGTGTGTCTCCTCTCCCTTATCCCTGTGTGTGTGTCTGTCTGTCTACCCCTGGATCCATGGCTGGGCAGCCCCTCACCTGCTGCCAGCTCCTCCCACTGCTACTCACCTGCAGTCACTCTCCCTCATCAGGGAGAGTATTAAAGACGTGGACTTCCAGCTCCTCGTCGCCGGATTATTCCATTGAGCTCCTCGTCTTTGTTGGTAGTATGGTTCGTAAGTACATGTCTTTAGTCTCTCTCTCTAGATCAGAATTCCGTTTGTTTGTTGTCCACATTTTCTCCAGTCTCTAAGTGAGCTGTGTTTTTCTTTGTTTCAGTGCCTGCCTGCCGCTTCCACGCGTGCCTCGTGTCATACCCGCTTCGTCGGTGCTCCTTTTGTTTTCCACTCCTTTTGAGTGCGTCTTTTGTTTGGTATTATCCGCTCGTTGAGCGTGTTTTCTGTTTCCCTTTTTATTAATAAATTTGTTTTGTTTTCACACAACCTCTGTATTCGGGTCTGCATCTCTGGGTCCTATTACATAGGCTATACAGCCCCTTAACAGGAACAGGAGCAACAAAAGACTGGGAAACACCTGTTTGGATCATTCACAGGTTGACTGGTAACAGGTGAGAGTGTCGTGATTGGGTATGAAAGGGGCATCCCACTTTGTGAGCACATGATTGGATAAAGGCTGTTACTACATGAGCTCAGAAACACTTTGGAAAATTTGCCAGTGAGCACACTTTGAAAATGATTGAATTCGTTTTTTTTCTTTTTTTTTTTTTACATTTTAGTCCCAACTTCAGACGCACACACACACGCACACACACACACACACACACACACACACGTTTCATTCCTCTGGTGGTGAGCTGGCAGTCGTTCACACAGCAGCTGAGAATCACACCTGAGGTCTCGTCCACAGTTAATTAATGAACAGCCTCCTTCGCTCCTCAAACATTCACTCAGAGCCGCAGACGGTCTGCTCCAACATTTTTCCACTTTTCAGACTGGATGTTATTTTTATATTTGTTTTTCTCCCTCTGGTCATTTCTGCACACCTTGTTTTGCACTCTCACAGCAGAAAACTCATTTCCATCCCTGTGTTTTCCACTGAGTCGAGCAGCTTATCAGTGTGTTTTAAAGCAGTTCAGTGGGAGCCGTGAGGAGGAAACAGCTGCTGCTGCTGTTTCCTCCTGATTTTCTTGCTTCAGTGTCATTTAAATGCTAATCACCATCACATCATACCAGGTTTCAAAAATGTTCTGCTGTGTCCAAACTCATGACAACTAAAAGCATTTTTGTAGTGGGCTTATTCATAAGATGTCAGAATATTTGTTAGAGGTTTAATATTTGTAGAGGATTTCCTGTAAGAAGAGCAGATAGTTCATAATGATCCACTCTGACTGGTCAGTGATGCCATCCAGCTGCCAAACGAGGGAATATCAGTTCAGAAAATGTTCAGTTTTGCAGAAATTTCAGCAGTAAAGTTGAAAAAGCAGCGTTGATGCCTTGAAACAGATCCCAAGCTTTTTAAAACTATCTTTGGATGCTAATAAAACAATGAACTAGTGCAAATCTTTTTGCAAAAGTTTGAAACTTCTGATTCCATTTTAACTTTTACCCCCAAACACTTGAATCCTTCAGTCCTTAAATTCAGACATGATTAAAATTGACCTTCTGAGAAGGAAAAACACTCAGCAGGAAGATAATAAACCTCACCCCCCTGTACAAATTATAGAAATTAATCATTCAGCTTGTTAGGTCCAAATTCAGAACGTCTCAAATCCAACAAATGTGAAAACACAGAGAACACACGAGCAGGTTCGGAGGGTTGGTTTGTAAGTCTTTTAGTAACATACATGAGCATTTCTGCATGTCATATATGATCTTAATGCTTATTAAGAAAAACTGCCTGTGAGATGGAGATGGAGAAAGATGAACATTAGGGGAAAAAAAGAAGAAATAGAAAAGAGAAATGACTCTGGAGGTCGTCTTCTGGGACATCTCACTCGATCAGCAGCTTATAGAAGTTGCTTCAGGAAGAATGTGGAAAATTTAAACTCAGCAGCATTTGTAGTAACTTAAAGGGTGGAAAAAGGATGTCAAATGGGTGCAAAGAAGAAATCATGCGCCAGCTTTGATTTTAAATGGTTTGTATGAAACAGACCTTTCTCTGTCTTCAAAATTGTTGCTTTGCACCTGGAGGATGAACCTGAAAAGTCTTTACGAAGAACCCACCACCTGCTGGGTTTGTATTTTCCAAAAATGAGTCACTGAGAGACTGAAATATTAATGGAAGTGACCCATGATTCATAGTTTGACTATGACAGTTGTTGATCAGAGTTAGGAAAGAGCTCGATGGGTTAATATACAAACCCTGATTCCAGAAAAACGTAAATAAAAACAGAATGCATTCATTTGCATTCAAGCTCCGTTTAGTTTCAAAAAGTGTTCCTGAGCTCATGTAGTAACATCCCTCATCCAATCCTGTGTTCACAAAGTGGTGAACCTTAGTCCATCCTCACAGCTGAACCTTTCTAGGAAGCCCCTTTCATACCCAGTCAAGATACTCTCAATGAGCCTGTTTACCTTTTTTGTGCCAAACAGGTGTTTTTGGAGTGTTCCACATCTTTCCCAGTCTTTAGTTGCTCCTGTCCCACAAGTCAAACAGACAGAAAGCCTCTCTTTAAGCCTTAATATCTATTTAATATAAGAACAGCGAACAAAACCTCAAACAAGACAAACATTATTCTTCGCTCTGGAGAAAAGAGGATCTGTGGCCGAATGAAAAAGTGCAGGAGATTTGATTGAGAGTCACGTTTTTATATCCAGTAAACCTGTGTCCCTGCAGCAGTCGTGACTTTGGGGAAGATTTGTGACGACACCGACGCCTCCCGCTCGCAGCTCACCTCCAGCTGTGACGCCATGATGTAACAGTGGGCGGGGTCACCTCTAATCAGAGGACAACAGCGGGGGGCCGTGGCGAGGTGACAGAGCGTGAGATGGGTGGGCTGATGTTCTCTCTTTACTACATGTAAACAAGGCTGAGCAGGTTACCGGGCAACACATACCCTCACAGATGCCATCCCAGGCTCGATATTAAAGAGTCGGGTCAGGTTTGACGGGGGAGAAAGTCTCAGCGGTGCGTCGTGGTTGTTTTCTGTTGGTGTTTGGGTGGAAAAATGTCCTCTGGTGCCAGCAGAAGGCGTCACGCTGGGTGTCAAACTGTCGGATTGTTGCCAAGGAGACTTCATAACTTTGTCATCAATGTCACAACCTTTGAATTAATAAATACCCCCCGTTGGCTACAAGACTTCACACCTCAGTCTTTTCCTCGCTGAGATGTGAGTAGAAATATTCAAGGAGAGACATAACACTCCATGGATATAAGTTTATTCATGTGAGGCACACCTGCGAGACCTTTGCTTCAAAGCAGCAGTCGGTCCTCTCCTACTGCCATCAGGACAAACTCTTCTGACAGTCATGACAGATTTAAAGTAAAATACACAGCGTGTTACAAAAGAATACAAACACAGCAAATGTTAGCATGTTTTTTCACTGTGGCTGTGAACCAAATATTTTTGTCATTTAGACAGATGAACAACCTCCACAAAACATTAGCTGTATGCTAACACATTGGGCAGTAACACGTCAACGGGAATATTTTACCGTATACTCTTACTTTTGTTAAGCTAGCTCGCTGCAAGTTAGCATTGCTGTTACTGACTCCATTTATTTTTGTGCATGCGTTAAATACGGAACATGTGACATCTGTTTTCTTTGGAGTTTTGACTTGAGACTTGTACAGGATCACTGTGTTTCATTCAGCCTAAATTCATGTCCTGCAGTAGCAACAGACTCAGGCTTAAGTCTTTTTATTTGACATTATGTAGTCATTCAAAAAAAGTTCTTTTAACATTATTAAAATGGAACTTGCATCATATTAGACTTATGTGATGATGCCCTTTTCAAACGTGACAACATGCTTGACTAGTGGAATGAATAACGAGTCATGATTTTGCAGGAATCCAGGCGTGTTTTCGTCTTTGGTACAAAAATGTAAAATACAACAAAACACAATGACAGCACATGAAAACATCTCACTGTGGTTACTTCATTACTCAAGATCACATTTGTTGTTGTGGAAACAGTACTGAATGGCATCTCTCTCTCGCTTTATATAACCTCGCACTGAATCATCATCAAGGTGTTAGCCTGCGTGGTGAAATGCACATCTTGAAACTGTGCTCATTTTCAGTTGCGCAATCTGTATCTCAGGTTTGTCGAGGCCAAGAAATATTTCTTTGAAGGTGTGAACGTGTCATGTTTGATCATCAGTGAATCACCCTGAAGCCACTGCTGTAATAATCATAGACAAAATAAAAGATTGACCAACATGACGGACATTTGTATGTGCTGTTGGTGAAGACTTCATGTTATTACAAGACGAAGGTATCTCTTTGATGGACTGGCCACTCAGGTCTCCTGATCCTCCCAATCAAACATGTTTGGGCAACATCTGAGGCACAGAACATCTTCCAGATAATGTTCAGAGCCTTACCGATGCTTTACTTCAAGAATAGCAGGAAAAATAGATTTGCAGACTCATCCAATATCAATGTTATTTTCTGGAGGATTGGAGTTTGTTTTGGTTCACGTTTGCACAAGCTGCTCAATTATGGTGTTTTTCCCAAGTCAACCAGCTTCAGGGAATTTCATTATACGTTCCTAACTTCATACTTTTCCTTATTAAAAACATAAATACCTGTGGGGCCTGTGTCACATGTCGATTTCATTGGCCAGGAATCAGTTTTAGTGCCAGGTCAATGATTGACAAGATTAAACCAGGCATAACCCTCACTGAGGAAGTCAAGGTTGTGAATAAAGTGTTCCATCACCCATTCCGCTTTCGCACTGGGAGATTTTCTATGAGGGCCTTTCAGTCTCACTTTGAACATCATCTTTGAAAATGAATTCCGTTTAAGAAATGCACCCGAATCAAACCCGAAGCCCTTTATTCTTAAACTGAAGCTGAGCTGAACTCATTATGCTACCAAGTGCTACATAAACTAGAAGACAGAAGGAACTCCAATGTCATTTTCTGAGCAACAGTATATTATGCTTTTAACCAACTGCCAATCCAACCCTCCTCCCTTTGATTTTATGATAATAATTGGCTGGAACACTATTTTTGAGGCTCTCCACCTTGATGAAAGCCAGAGCTGGAAACGATTGCAGTCATTTAAAACCATTATCACCATCATTTTGTGGCAGCAGAGAATGAGAAGGGCTGAGAGGATGTGACATTTTAAACAAATTGCTGCAGTTGCCGCTCTCTGGCAGAGGCTGTGAAGTCAAACGTGGCTTTGAAGCTTAAAATTTGATGATTGTATTGGCGATTTGTTTAAAAGGTGAATCAACACTGATTCACCCACTGTAGGCAGAAAACTGCTGCTATGTTTTCTTTATAGAGATGAACAGTTTCACCCCAGGAAACACACCATGAAGCAGGTTATTATCTTTTCACAGCTGATGCAACACCCCTGGTTGTTCTTTGAACAAACTCAAACACCTTTATCCTTATGCATGGTCTCAGTAAGATGTTAGAGGTACATGAAGGCCAGAGGGCAACAACCAGTGTCCACAGATTTGATCACTCTAGAACTCAATACTCTACAACTGCTGAATCACAGATTAAGACCGTGAGTCTAAAAAAAACACAGAAAAAAACACCTACCTAACCTAACAGCCCCACAGTGATCAATGCAAAACTAAAGAACCTCATGTAGAACCTTATATACAAGGATCTTGAAGTTCAGGGAACACGGAACCTTTAAACTTCGGTGTGCCATAACCAAAACACCACATCCTGCATTGATGAGGTGTGTTCCTGTTACGTCCTTGTCAGGGACGCACCCGGATGCATTAACGTTTACGCTACAAAAGATATGTAGTTACATGCATCCCGGATCACCTCGGCAAGAGGTTTGAGTGATCAGATCGCAATGCGTCTTGGTCGTCACTGTTGAGTAAACCAATGAGACTCCTTTATAGAGGTGAACAAGTGAATGGGTGGACAAGAGAGTGATTTTGGACATGGCCTTAGAGGATTCTAGATCCTCAGACAATCACCTCTACAATTCTAGAAGTCAACAACCTCAAACAGAGACTTCCTGAACTCAAGACACAGAACTTTAGAAGACTGCAAGATTAGAGCCGCAGACACAGTTTTCCATCGCTAGAACACTGACACATGAGAATGAACTCTATAGTTCCAGAGCTCCACAGCCTCAGCCATAGAGTTCGAGAGACTCAGACCCACAATTCTGCAGCTAAAGAACTCTTCAGACATGGAACTGTAGAACCCAACTTAAATTTCCCCAACTGAGCTGACTTGTTAAAACAAATTAGTGAAGTGCATAAACTGACAGTTTAATAATGACATTTGCATTTTTTTTTGTTTTTTGTGTATGTGCTGTCATTTTACATTTTATTCTAAGACAGCTATACAAAAGTCAAATTAATGGTAAGCCTACAAACCGCAAGGACACGTCAAGGCTGCAACAATCCCCCATCGTGAATCACTTCTATGAAATTTTATCAAATACTAGTTGTGTTAGTGGGACAGAAATTTTCATTTGTTTCAGATATTGCAGTCTTTTGAGAATAAGCAGACTTTTGAGCTATATTTGTCTTTGTTATGTAGCAGTTTGTTTTAGTGCTTAATACTAATGTTCATTGGCACCGACACATTCTTGCAGAATGTGAGCGCTTAAAAACATCTGAGCTTGATTGTATCACTGTGAGTGTTTCTGAGAAGTCTGTTTTCTCCACTACAGAGTGACAGGCTGAGATGAAGGGAAATAAGTGACTCGTTTTGAGGCACAGAAATGATTTTAAACCATGAAAACTTTTGCCAGAGATGATGGCGGGATGGCAGCAATGGTGGCTTTGCCAAAGTGGCAGATTCCATTTCCTCGTCACTCAATGCTGCTTCTTACAGCAGTGAAGCAGCAGCATGAGAGTAACAGCATGTTCTAGGCAAGGATGTCAGGGCAGATAGAAGGAGACAGTGACAAAGGGACATACCACAGAGAACAGTCGTAGACAGATGAGAGAATTAAAAAGAAACAAGCACAGCAGAGCTGCAGTCCAAAGGGAAAGTGAGGATGCAGAGAGAATCAAGGGAGGGGGAACTAAGTGGAGGGTAAAAGTGACTTAGAGGCTAAGTGAGAGAGTCAGAGACACAATCCACAATTTACATTAAAGGTTTCCCTGATTGGCAGATATAGATGTTCAGAATCAATTTATAGCTGAGAGAAGCAGAGCAAAAAGGACGATCTGATGAATAATTTATGTGGAAACTTCAGAGGTTAATGCAGAGGTCAGAAGAGTGAGTTCACAGGAACAGACGGCTGGCGAACATCTTCTTTGTCCTAATTAGAAAAGTAGCAGTGCTGCATCATACAGGTCCTAAAGAAACCCAGAAATAATCAACCAACCAACAAACTCATGTTTGTTAGGTTGATGCTGACTGACAACTGCATTTTAATCAATTAAAGAGGGTTACAGCATGAAGAGGAAGGGTTCAGATGAAGACGCAGTTATCGTAAATGATGTAAGTTGCAACCTGCTGAATTTCACCAGCTTCCATACCTGAAAGCAGTCTTTCATTTTTCTTTGATTGCACAATTAAGAACAATGGTAAAATGAACACCAAATTTCCTCCTGGAGATGAAGAAGTGTCATCTTACATCTTATATGTGCAGGGGAGTGAGGAAGCCAAGAGGCCTTACACTCCCCTTTGGCTTGGAAAGAAAACCAAAAATCCTGCAAACAGCCCATCACTTATACTCAGTCATCGGGACCGTCATCAAGTAATGTTTATGATGTTCAAGAACGTTTCTGAACTTGGTCCCTGTACTGTAGGCATACAGTCCTCCCCAACAAAAGTTTTCATGGGTGCAAACCTGGACTTGATCCTAAACAGACTAAACAGAGAACCATTCCAAAACGGACCCATGGATAGTCACTAATTAACTGATTCCGAATTGGTTTCGGGTTAGGCCTGAAGGTTATTACTCTATACCTGATCCAAAATGGTGTGAATCTGAATAATTAAAAACAGAGCAGAGCCAATTTTTCAAAAAACTTCAGACAAGCATTGCACACATCTATGTTGGCTCATTCATCTTCTTCCTCTTCCCTGCCTTTGCTGGTGCTTTGCTACATTTCCTGGCACATTAACACAACCAACTGTCAGCAGAATAGTGTGAAACTATTGGTGGGACTGTGTATCTTCTTGTACGCTTGCTTGATACCAAAAATAAAACACTGTGAGGAACATCACTCCATGACACTACAACTGTTCAAAAACTCTGCAGGGTACCTTAAAACGAGCAGCCATGATCATAAAGAGAAGCAGTGCCTGTCATTTTCCAGCACTTCACTCTCATGGGTATTCACTGCAGAAAGCTAAATCTAAGATAAAATATCCTCACTCAATGCAGTAGTTTGTTTTTATCCTACAAGATATATGTTAGAGATTGCTTGTTTCCAGACAAACTACTTTTAATGTAACTGTGCCTTTTTTGAGACTCGATATTTTTGATTGTTTTAAAATATTTTTCTATTCTGTTGACAGATAATTTTGCTTATTTTAAGTGAAATTTCCCCAATTTTACTGCTTTTTTGTTGGTGTTGAGAGCTCAATTTTTGCAGTGTATTACAGTCTGACTAGAGTCCAGGGTCAAGTCTCAGTTCTTAGAATGAACCCATGAAGACCTCTGCTGCCCATTGTCATCCCTACTTCAGTGCAAAGTATAACCAAAACCATCAGGCAGACAAGAAGAAACAAACAAGTATAACACATGCCAATTGAAGAAAAGTAAATACAAAACCTCCAATAAAAGGATGAAGAAAGAATTAATCTAATTTCGCAATGCAGAGTAAATGTCTTTGCAATTGAATCCTGAAGACATGTAGTGATTTTAGAGATCCAATATTCAAAAGAGCATAAAAACACTGTAGTCACATGTTTTTTCAACACCATAAATTATTGAAGAAGTCCAGCAGTTGAAGATGCTTTATTTCACAAGAAAAAAAAGGCATTTGTCACAATGCTTAAAAGTATGATAATAAATTTGTACATTAAAAAGAAGTTTTTTCACATAAATGACCCAACTGACGCAACAGTTTGTAGTAAAGACGACACTGAAAACAACAAAGCAGCATGTTACAAAATGCAATCCATGTACACTTGGTTCTCCGGCTAGCTTGTTGTTCTCTACCTTTGTTTTGGTTTTCACAGGGAAAACTGGCCTTTGGGCTCTCATGTCACAAACAAGGTGACATCAAATGTCACCACGTGTTCTTCTGTAAGTGTTAATACTTGCAGTCCTTGAGAGGAGACAAGCTGTGAACACAGTCTTGGAAAATCAGAGCAGATAAAAGAGGAGAGGTCGTTGTGGGCAACAGACAGTTCCAGGGAGCCATGGCAACAGCAGACTGGTACAATAGGTTGCTCAGCCACAGAGAGAGGAGAGAAGAGGAGGGATGAACAGAATGAGAGGGCGACACAAAAAGGGGAGGCAGAGATGAAAATAAAGGCGGGGGGAGTCTGGAGGAAATATAGAGAAACAGCTGTGCTTGTTGCTCGTCCTTTTACCTCATTACTGGATCGTCTCTCTCCTCCTTTGCTCTTAAAAAGAACCTTGACTCAGTTAGCTTCGATATGATACCAGGGTTCCTCAGAGACTCAACAACACTGGTTTGAAACGGGGTGTAATTTCTTCCTTTATCCACACACAGAGCTGGAAGCCAGGATCCCAGTGGTTGCACCCTTTGCCCACAGAGCTGAGCAGGGAATTTAACTCCTGACGCCTTTGTGGCACTTTAACCCTCTTTTGGCTCCTTAAGGTATTAAATCTCTACTTCTAGCAGTGTTAGTGCCGTGAACACTGAGCAGCACAAGAGGCATACAGACAGGAAGTCTGTTCAGAAGGCTCTTCGAAGATGGACCGACTTATTGGTTGGTTAGACTCCTCTAGTAAGCATCCAGGTCTACACAGCAGTGCTTCGACCCAGCAGGGGGAAGGCTGTTGGCAGGCCACAGCTGGGCTCCAGTCCCCTCAGTCCATGGACCCCCTGAAGCCCCTGTAACCCTCCTTGGAATCCCTGCATCCCCCCTTGGAGTCCTTGAATCCCTCCTCGAAGTCCTTGTATGCTTCCTTGGAGTCCTTGTATGCTTCCTTGGAGTCCTTGTATTCCACCTCGGAGCCCAACCCCATCATGGTGAGTCCTTGGCTCTCGGCGGGGCATGGTGGCCATTGCGGTGGCAGCCTGGATAGAGCAGGCCCCTGGTGGGGTGAGGTTGTTGTGGTTCAGGTCCATGTTAGACAGGAGATGACCCAGGGAGTCCCAGCGCTGGGACGAAGGCAGGCGTATCAGGGAGGAGTAACCTCGCTCGGGGAATACAGCCGTCACAGGCGGCTTGTTAGTCTCAGATGTTAAGACTGGAGCAGCATCCTGGTATTCCCTGGGAGTAGGTGGTGGCGGCACGGCTCGGAGAGGGGCAGGCTTCAAATAGGTGCCCCCCCGCGGGTCAGCCAAGACCTCACTGTAGGGTGGGGGAGGATCCTCCATCAGAACTGCCTCTTCATAGCAGGGTGGCTTCCCAAATATATCCGTGTCTGAAAAAAAAGAGAAGACTGGGATTAATCACAACACAGAGGCCTAAAATACATTATAAAGAGACAGCTGGAAAACTGTTGACAGGACACACAACTTCAAGGCTTTTTAAACCATGAAGGTTTCCTGCAAAAATTATGCCGTCACCCCAATGTAAAGTCTATGGGACATGAGCAGGGAAAGAGATGCTGATGAGTGTGTGCAGAGGGCTGCATGATGCCGAAGCAAACTAGAACGAGAGACAACTACAAAATACTGTCATATGGGCTGGATGAACAACTTCTATCTACGCCTATCTTGTAGTCTTCTCAAAATACCGACATGATCCAGCCGTCATAAAGTGTGAGAGTGTGTGTGGACTCTTACTAAGTATCTCCCTCAAACACACATTTTATGTTCTCCATCACTCACTCCTATTTCAGGCACACTTGTTTTCCATCTCTCTGCATCTGACGACTTCATTCTAGTGCAGGAGCTGCAATGCAGCACGTTGTGCAACAAGATCCACAAACCCATAAAAATCCTTTTTCATCATGCACTCATTCATTCCTGTTTGTTCAGATCAGACAGTAAACGGTGCAAAACACCTCATTTAGACGAGTCTGAATGCTTTTCAATGCTCCTGTGAAGTGCATGTGTCATGCAGTTAAACCAGGATAAATAGTGTCCAAAGCATGTTAACTGCTTTTTGGTAACAAACCCCTCATCAAATGCATTTTATATATGTGTGAAAATTACAGTCCTGTGACACTACATGTTCCAGCGATGACACAAAATGATGATGATTCATGGGTATCTGAATTCTCCACCAATTCTCACAACAGAATAATCTACTGAGTGTCTATTATGTAGGGCGGAGTGAATGAAGTGATTTCAGTGGATTGTGGTCTGGTTGGCTGCGGTTTCTCAGGAAAATATTTTTTTCTGGCTCCTGGGAAGAATGCATGTGATCATGTTTTGTCTTCCCAGTCAGTCTCTTGGAACAAAAATTATCTGAAACACACCGCCGACTGTTATTAAGACAGGCTTATATGTCAGCAGAAAAATGTCTGACAATCCCTAGAAAAGGGTGTTTAAGAAAATATCAGAAATGATCCTTTTCCTGTTAGCAGACTGAAGGGGTGTGTCCCTGTCTGTGTTTGATTGACAGCAGTTGATAAAGTTGTACCACAACGACCGAGACACAAACCTGCACTGTGGCCTACATGTGATGGGCAGACAGTGTGTGATTAGCGGTACTGAAGAGTAAGAACCACACCAGCATCTAACTGGACCAAGGAGACATCTGCGGGTTCATTTACATACTGTTTAATGGGCTGCAGCTGAGCAGCTAATTAGCTTTCTAGCCTCTAAACTGACAAGTCAGCAGTGCGATTTTCCCTGGCGAATGTTTGTTTGGAGGCTCGTTCAACAAGGTAAGGTGCAGGACGAGACGTCTGGAAGTTAGATCACAAAGAGACTTCAGCAGGAAAGCTAACGTTGGTTGGTGTTCAGAGTCTGATGCGAGAACAGTAGTCTGTTGAATTAATGCGCAACTAGGTGGTGCCATCATGAATTCATATTAAATATTCACATTATAAAATACAAATTTCTCCTGTTTGGTTTCAGGACAACACAGGACAAGTGATTTACACAGCAGGTATTTGCGATGTGTAAGGCAAAAAAAGCAATTTCAATTGACAGAAAAACAGAAAACACAACCTGATATCTGCACTTTGTGAGTGCAGCAGTCAAATAAAAGCCTCAACAAGACAGTTAGATGTTCCTTGCTTCCCCACTAATTGGACCATTCACACCTGTTGCTAATTACACGGGCCAGCAGAACTAAATCCTGTGTATTTTTGCAACCAATTAAAAAGCTCAGCAGTGAAATTTTCACACTGATGCAGAAAATTTGGTTCAGCGTATTCAGCAGAAACACCTGCACAAGATATTCAGCTGTTTTGATGTTTTTAGTGAATGCTGAGACATGAATCATAGTCAACAGACTCCCTCTGTTATACTGAGGGGATTTCAGCTGCCACAGCTGAAGTACAGGTATGTTTTCTTTTAATCTCAAAGATACAATTTCCCATTACTGTGGATGAACAGAAGGCAGAGGCAATAAATTGTTAAAATTCAGGTGAACTTTGGTGAGAGAATTGATACAAATTGGTTTGACATTTTCTTCTGGATGACATTAAAGTGAAAAAAACAACTGAATTTGTTAGTTTTCAAGTAGAGAAACAAAGCACAAATATACGAATTTGGAAAAACAGTGTGAGTTCACTCCTGCAACATTTCTAAAATACGTCTGACCTGACAGGGCGCTCTGCCTGTGGGCGTAATGTAAGATGTTGGAGTCTATATTTCAATGTGTCGTGAGTATAAAGAAAAAGATTTCTGACCTGATAAAACAGTCATGGGCAACAAACATCAGTCTTAAAGCAGTTTTTAAGGAACAGCTGAAGACAGTTCCTATTTCCAGGCTGAAGGATCTGCCCAGATTCTGATCAATATCTGTCGAACTGTTGCACAAACTCTCCTCCTGCTTTCACTGCACCTGAAATGTTCACAGTAACTCGTCCTGACAGCTTCGTGCACAGGCTCTTTTGGAAAAGAGAAAGTGTGCACCATAAAATACAACTTTTATATCTATGCAAGCGTCATAAGTTTATTTCTCAAAATGACAAACATCTGAATTAATTTCCCAAAGCTGCAGTATTAACAGC
Source organism: Chaetodon trifascialis (assembly GCF_039877785.1). Taxonomy (NCBI): domain Eukaryota; kingdom Metazoa; phylum Chordata; class Actinopteri; order Chaetodontiformes; family Chaetodontidae; genus Chaetodon; species Chaetodon trifascialis. The sequence continues at coordinate 4,840,191 of NC_092071.1, read as the reverse complement.
TTCTCTGCAAAACAACAAAAGTTTTTATGACGTTCCAGCAACTCCGGGTGCTGGTGAAATGGGACTGCAGGGTCTCTTACACTTTCTCATCATGAGAAATAAAATTAAATTGTCGTACAGAGGACCAGAGTTTGAGAAAAATCGCAGATCATTACAAAGAAAACTCTAAACACAATCATTCCTGAGAGAAAGAAAATAATTAGTATGACCTGATGTAATCACTTCTTTAAACTGCTTATTATTCAATCACTGTGTGTTTGAACATGTATTAATAATTTATGTAGAAGAATCTGTCTGTCAATGGCTCAATGGCACAAAGTCAATGGAAAGAAGCGAACACATGCAGAGGCATGTTAGCTCAACTACAGCGTGTAATAACCCTGCTGATCCACTGGAGGACAGCGTGTCAGTGTGACACCTTATCTGCGTCTGACAGTACATGCATGTATGAAAGTGCAGTACCAGCAGGGGGCGATAATGACAGGAGTAAAGGACGACTGTCATATAAAAACTGACAAAGTTTCTATATGGAGGTGGTTGTGTTGGACGTCCATGAGTCCATGATGGCTCGTTAATCACAACTCCTGAAGTGATTCTCTAATGCAGTGGTTCCCAACCTGGGGTTTGCACGCCCCACTGGGGGCACCAGAGATCACAGGGGGTGTGTACAATTTTATCTGCGCTGAGGTTGTGGGATTACCAAAATTATACTTGTGCACAATAAATTTATAAAATCCCAATAACACGCCCAGTTGGATTTGAACAAAAACCTCAACCTGCTGTTTATTTCTGCAAATAAAAGTTTGTAATCTGAAATGCTAACGGCGTGGTTCGCTGGGCTGCCTAACTTCACTCTGTGTAACTCTCAGGTTTATCAGTGCATGGACTTCTGAATCTGAATGGACCTGGTGTCCACGTTCGCTGTCTGTTGGCGCATCGCTGACAATTACACCGACAACCCACATTTCATTCGTTAGCCTGAGCCTGTTTACAACAGCAAACATCACAGTGGCATAAATCAACAGCTGTTTGTTGAACTGTTGCCATGGAGCTGGATGTATTTATAGATGCAGATTTTTTTATGTGTGTGTGTGTACACCTGGCCAAAATCCATCCCTCCCCCGACATGCCTCACAGATACCTACGGGATCAGACTTTCATTGTTTCTCAGATCTGGGTGAACTCCCCTGTTGATCTCTGAGCTGTAAACAAACCTACCAGCTGCCAGGACAGCTTTAAATAAACATCAGCCCCACAGAAACAACATCAGCAGAAACACACGGGACTGATGTTTCCACTGGGGGGATCAGAGGGGTTTCGCTCGAAGCAGCTGTCACTTCTCTGAGGATAACGTACGTGTGTTACAGTGATTCCAGCACAAATACGATGGGAACTGTAATCTGTGGCAGCTACTGTGCACACGGTGATCATATTAGTCACGGTGAGGTTAAAGGGAAACAGTATGTGTGGCTAAATGTACAATAGATCCTTTTATTCATTTAGGTGCTAACAAGGCACACCAGCTTCATTTCAATGTATCAGCTATGGTCATGGAGTACATGTGTGCTTCACATACAATGAAGCCGATCAGGATTTGTCTCTTTTCTCTCCTCCTATCATCCCTCGTTCCTCATCTGCAGCAGGTTGCATGCATGACGTAGCCTCTTTTAGTTTATGTGCTACTAACATTTTAAGGGTTGTACCAGCTGAAATAGTTCCAACAAAAGCATAAGTTGCAACGTAAATCTTACACCTGGCCCTAAGAAGGTGTAAATCCCTTTGTAAAATAGCAGCTGGCATGGAGCATCGTTTTGAAAGGTGGGATAACTCGGAGGATGAAGAGGAGCGAATTATACTATATAACAGTTTGCTAGTGTTGGCTATAATGAAGTTTGTTATAATAACATCTCCCCATTGCATCTTCTCTCTAACATCCTCGTCTCCTGTCCTCCCTTTCTTCTTTTTTTATCTAATCTCATCCCATCCGTCTCCTCTCCAATTTAATTTCATGTCTCATCTCTGCATATCCTCATTAGATCTCTCCTCTTTGTTTCCTTATGTTGCTCTTCTTACGTTATCTCGCCTTGCATTGACTTTCAGACGTTATCTCATCCCATCCTTCTCTTCATCTTTTCTCCTTCATCTCTCATTCCTTTCCTCTTTAATCTCCTCGTGTTTCTCATCTCTCTCCTCTCATCTCCTGTTTTCTCATCAGGCAGACGTCTTTTTTCTAATTTCTCATCTCATTTCATCTAATGTCTCCCCCATCTCTCATACATGTGTCATTTTCTATTAATGACGCTAGTCTATAACTGCTGAATGCTACATTACAATGCCATCAAAGGCAAAACCGAGATCAGAAACAAGTATGACTTTCTGATTCAACACTGTAGCTGCAGGTGGCTGCAGAGGAGGGATCATCACCCACCACTGGTCTGAACTGAGTGACTTATCAGAGCTGCTCCCAGTGTGAACATCCTGTGTGGGTCAGGACTCGGGTACAAAAGCCTGTCAGAACAAGAAGAAGAACGAGACGTGCCGGCTGTGTGGGATGACAACTGAGTGATGCATGAAATCTGTGTTACTGGAGCCAAACTCGTTCGTCGTGTTTAACATCTCCTGTCACAGTTTCAAATGTTTGAAAGCATATTTTCTTTGCTGTGAGCATCCAACACTAATGCAAGCAATAGCGGAGTGAATCACTGGTTTCAGACACACCAACAAGTTTTTTTCAAGACCGTCTTGTGCTGCTGACTAATTAATCAACCTGGGTATGAAAACGACAAATGCAGTGACAGTTAGGATGAACCTGACTTTCAGCTGTGAAGCTGTTAACATCCACATCAACAATGTCGGACTGAAGCCACTCTGAGCCTCACTGGCAGCCGAGCTGCAGGATGTTGATGTCAGTTGGACCAACACATTGGATCAGACTGAAATATCTTCACATCTTGGATTTCCTTTAAATTGAGTCCATTCATGTTCACTACAGGATAATAACTTTGGTAATCTCTAGATCAAATTTCACTGTTTGTTAAACAGCATTACATCTGCCTCCGCTGTGCTTTGATTGTGCTAAAGCATGCTAAATGTTAGCATGCTAGCCCCTTAAAGTAATACGGTGGTCATAAACGTTACACCTGCTAAACATTAGCTTCTTATCATTGTCATTATGAGCATATTAGCATGCTGATTTTAGCATTTAGCTCAAAGCATGAGTACACCCTCAGACGCAGTAGCATGTCTGTAGCCTCCTGTTCTTTTTGTACTTCATTTCCCAATTTTAGGTGGACAAGTTCACATTGTTGAGTGGAGTCATCCCTATTTAACATTTGCTGTTGAAGCATCAGTGTGTAGGATGCAGTGGCATCTAGCGGTGTGACCACTAAAGACACTAAAAACACGAGAGGCGCCCTCTAGCTGCCAGTGTTTGTCTGTTCTGGGCTTCTGTGGAAACAAACATGGTGGACTCGAACACTCTGTAGATATAAAAAGCTCATTGTAATCCAACAAAAACATGGTTCCTACTTTTGGGTGATAATACACTGAAGAAAACACAATTGTGAAGACTATATTTCATTTCTGCCCATAGATGCACCCTAAATCCTGCACACTGGACCTTTAAATCATTTGCATGTGTCTGTTACATGTTGGGTCTTTGCTGCTGATGCAGGACTTTACTGCCACATTTTTTGCTTGTTTCTGGGCTTTTTGCCCTCAGTTGCATTTGCCCAGCAGACGACACATGAATTTACATCCAATATTCACTTTTTATAGTAGTCTTCTCTACCAGCTCCTGCCAAAAATATCTGGCTGTTAGCCTGCTACATATTCCACTTTCACCAGCAGCTAGTCTCTCACTGTGTCTGTCCTTTAGCACTGAGCAGGTAGTGTACAGAGGTACAGAGGGTTTTTTTTGCAGAAAACATCTGCCTGCAGCTGGAAACAGGGTTGATAGGAGCACTGTGACCAAACCATTCAGTAAACATGCCATAAAATCAAAACTGTGAGCTGAAAGAGGCTAAAAAGGTCCTTAGACCTGCAGAAATCTACGTCAGGTTCTCATTTCAACAGTTGCACTCAGTTTATGAGGCACACCTAGCTTAAACTAATGCATTGCACTGATGTTCAGCCTTCGTTGAAACTGTTTTAGAGTGTTGATTCCACCGTGTGATCATTTTTGGAGGATGTAGTTTGTGGTGCTCTGGGACTGTATTCACGTATACTGACAGGTGTTTCCATTGTTTTGTGCACTCCATTTACATCCATGAGGGCCGGCTAAATACCTCTCTGTCTAATACAGTTTTAAAACTGAACATTATCAATATCCATATCAATACTCTGTCATTTCAGTGTATGCACACGTGTTAACAAAGAAGACACAGCATGTTAATTAGGGAGCTCTGGTGGTTTGAGTGGTCAGATTTCAGTCTCTGATGCTTCTTGGTTGGCTTGTGTGATCCTGCGTTGCCGTCCGATCTGCCTAACACACATGATGTGTAAGTTGGGTATAAATCAACAGTCAACATCTCCCCGTCTCTCCCTCCCGGCTGGATTATACGACTGAACCAGGTCCTGGCTTCTCTCGGTCCTCTGCTGCGCTCAGCACCTGCTTCTCTTTTAGCTCTGCTGCTGCCTGGATACTAAACCTCTTCATCAGTCTGCTTTGTGACCGAGACTCCAGCAATCTTTTGTTTTATCCTTTACTGTCTGTCTGCGCTCATTAAGCATCTCTGACAGCAGCTGATGCTCTTTTACTCCGGCTCTCCTTTTACTCTCCAAAAATCCGTCTTTCCCTCATGCTCTTCTTTTCTAGCACTCCACAGATTTTTGTCCTGTTCCTCCTCCGTCGCCTTTTAATTCTTCTCTTTTCAATTCATTGTTTTTTCTCTGTGGATAATTTAATATTTATTTTGTTAAAACAGCACAGACATGAGCAAATTCTCATGCTATCACATTTTAAGGTTTGTAAAGTTAAAACGTTGTTGCACATAGCAAATCTGCTGTGCACGTTAAGACTTACAAGTCACTCAGAATTTGCAGGATTTTCACCGGGTGCTTTGCTGCCACACATCAGATGTCTGCACGCCTAATTAATGCTAATGCTGCTCACTGCTGACAATACTTTTCCCTGCAGTTGCAGGGTTTTCATTTCAGATGTCTTTAAAATTCAAGTGGCTTGTGAAAGCACTTTTCGAGTTTTCTAGGTTGAAGCTTAAATTCCTGAAAAGGAAAAGTTGCCTTGTGCTTACTTCTGCCAGCAGAGTGAAGCAGAATGTGCCCAAAACGCATGAATGAATTTCCATAAAAATTGTTGTCCACAATGACCTTGGGCTGAGGAATGATTGGCAAGTTTTGGGTGAGAAAAGGGAAGGCTGAGGACTGCAAAATTGTGTAATGTTGGACAGGAAAGCCCTTGAGCTCAGTGACCTGCAGAGTCAGTCTGTGGTTGTAGGTGGCAGCTGCCGGTTGTGATGTATAAGTGGGGCAGGATGCTGATTGGAAAGAGCTTTTAAACCCACAGAAACTGGTTGCAGATGTCTGTGGTGTTCTTCTTCTGAATGTCTGATTCGCCAGCTGGATCAATAACTGAACCGATCATTGTCTGCATGCGGGAACGTCATCTGTCGTCAGTCAGAATCAACAATTTTCTGTTCTTTTCTCATTTTTTAACTTTAACTTAAATTTTTAACTTTTCTTTGGCCACATCAGCGTCATGTATGTACAAATGTCAGTTAAGATTAAATATCTCAAAAACTATTTGATTGTTTGCCTGAATGTCCTGAGAGGATGAATCCGGATTTTGGTAAAGCTAACTGCCACCGCTAACACCGCTTCTGTCCGCTCAAATGACGAGGACGAAGACATCAGCTTGATTCAGCTAACTCAGACTGGACTTTTTTTCTTGATTTCTTACAAGATAATTACATTCGGATGGGAATGCTCCAATGAGGAATGATTACAGTGATCAATAACTCTGTGAACACGTAGAAAAATGTAAACCTGCTCTTTAGGACCCAGCTGTGCTCCTGCTGACTCTGCACTCTCCCTCCGATTGTCTCTTTCATCTCCCCCCCTTCTGCTTCTTTTTTAGCTTAGCCTGGACATGTAGCTGCTCGCTTCGTCACCGCTCGGCCTCCACAGCCGCCGCCCACGCCTCAGCGGCAGCTGTCACCGTGACGCCCCGCGGGGGAACGCTGCCCGGCAGGCAGGGAGGTGGAAGCTGGGATCCGAAGAGTCTAAAAAAATCTGACACAGTGCATAATGTAATCCTCCTCCTGTCCTCTGCCTTTCTGTCTGCATCTGAACCGCTCATGTGAATGATGTGAATTCATTGATTTTCTCTCTGTTTTTGTTGATTTAACAGCTGGAGTTGAAATGATGAGTCTTATGAATAAAATACGCATTTGGCCTGCAAGTGCAGAGCAAATAAGATGTGACGGGTTTGGTGTTTGTCAGTAATTTTACAGTCAGCAGTAGAGACATGATTTATTTTCTGAAGTTTGGTGTTGAGAGTTTAAGGAGAGAGATGAAGATCGGAAAACACTCGTTTGGATACCTTAAAGTCAAAGACAGCTGTATTTTAACTCAACTTAAAGTGATTTGAATCTGCAAAGACAGAGAATTTCCACTTTTAACACCCACAATCATCTATTTTCTGGCACCTGATTGAGTCCTGTGTCCGTGACGAAAATACTAAGAAACAAATCTTTTCTCCTGAGACTCTTTTGGATTTGTTATGTAGTGGATCTGCACCAGTGCGTACAGTACAAAAATAGTCACGCAGTGGTGAAACTGCACGTGCTCCCGTGCAAACTCATTGCCCTCGATACTCCTCATGCCAAACTTCAGCTGGCATCCCAAAGACCACCAAAGAGACTGATGGTGGATTCAGGGCTCACCACATTTGTTCTTGTACCAGAGTCAAAGTGCACTCAGAGCAGACACTATTCCTGCAGCCTGCAGCCTGCAGAGTTTGGAAAGCTGCAGTTTCATAGTAGTTTACTTATTAATAACATTTTGACTTCAATACTTAAATCTTCAGAAAATTCATAATTTCAGATGCTATTACAACACAACATACATGCTGTGAGATTTTTGTTTAGTTACTGGAAACAGCAGGCACAATCAACATGCTTATCCCAGGAGGTGAAGCTGAACACTCAATGGTTTCATGAATCCTCATCTTTATGTAGCCACAGCTTAGCATTTTGGAAGGGTAATGAAGCATAAATTACTTCCACTCAACACCCACGCAACCTGTTAGCAGCTCTGTATTTTCATGAGCTGAAAGGTGCACAATGGCAGATATTTGAAAATCCCCACAACTCAAAAATAAGACATACGCAGAGGTCAGATACGGTATTTGAGCCAGAGGCCAAACTAGGATTGAAATTGACGTTAAAGATTGAAGAGATTCACAAGGCTGAATCCACAGACACCTTCTAAAAACTAAAAAAAGGAAAATCAGCAGTGATGCACGGAACAAGAAACAAACAAACAAACAATAAAAATCCTGTCACGTTACCTGGCATGGTGACCCAGTTTGCTTCCGGCATGGGATGAGGAACCTGCAGAGGAAGAGGCGGCGACAGGGTTTGAGGAGGACAGAACTGCGGCGGCTCCCTGGGCAACTGTGGAGGCGGTGGTGGAGGAGGAGGAGGCGGAGGAGGAAGAGAAGGGTATCCTGCAGGGTGACAGCTGAGCGGCTCCATCTCCACGCTGCGCAGACATTGCTCCCTCAGCCTCTCTTCGTGGCGGCGCTTCAGCCTGCGCTGCAGGAAGCTGCAGAAGCAGCAGAGCATGACGATGACGGCCCAGACCAACCAGAAGCCGGCGAAACAGGCCAGGAAGGTGTAGGTGCCCTGAGACATCACCATGGCGGTGACGGGACGGGCTGAGAGTTCCCCCTGAGGCGGGAAGATTTCAGGGGACGTACAGGGGGTCCTGTTGTCCTCTGGACACTGTGAAGCTTGTGACTCGTCTCTTCGGGGTCAGTGAGGCAAATTCTGGCACATTTGTCACATTTGTAGTTCTGACAACGCTGCCCTGCAGGCTGTAATCCAAGATGGGAGCCAAAAAAAAGCAAGTGATAAAAGGAAACAGTTCAGCCACTTGACTCGAATACTTGACTTAGAAATTTAAGTCAATTAAAGTTACAACATCCAAAAATCATCAAAACAGCAGCTCAGATGTTTAAAAGACTTCTGCTTTTTTGTTGAAATCGAAAGAAAAATGTATCCAAGAGCCTTAAATTTGCCTGAACAAGTTAAAAATGATTATAATTTCAATTAAAAACTGAGATAGCTGTTGAGAAAATCCAGTAAAAGTCAGAATGGTCACATGTCTGAATACTAAACGTTCTGCAGCGACAGTCTTGGTTGTGTTCATCCTCAGTAAAACTTGGGGTCACTTAGATGAGCATTCTTGTTAAATAAATCTCATTAAAATGTTTTTCCTGGAAGAAGGTGCACAAACAAGCTGAATGCAGGAACTTAATGATGAGGTTAATGACCTTAGAAACAGCAGCGGCGGCTCGGTGATCTCACCACAACAATTCTGTCCGCTTGGTTTGGAGATAAATGAATTTGAATTACAATTACATTTTTAGATCAGCAGAAACTCAGCATAAAGGAAAAACACTTTTGTCCGAATTATGTGCCTGGAAATGTGAATCTTAAAGTGCCAGAGCCCCAAATTCACTAAAAAATCAAAGGAAATTTTGTACTTACTTATAAAAGTTAATGCATTTCAACTTAAAAACAATCAGAGATGTTTCAAAGTTACTGAATGGTCAAAAATCCAGTAATTGGACCATAAAACTCAAGCTAACCTGCAGGAAATCTCATCTTTCTGCAGATATTCTGCATCAGTCCTCTGCAGCACTCCTCATTTACATGGAAATGTGCCTGGAGCTCAGGATAAACACACACATTCACACTCTGTCAGACACACACTGTTATTCCACAAGACTACAGATGATCTCTGCACCTTCGCAGGTGTTTCAGCAGCAGAAAAATTTCAATTCTCCAAAAGGCTCCACCACACTCAATAATCCGCCCTCTCAGTTTTCTTGAAAGGCTGTCTTGGCTGAAAACTTGTCCATCTTTTCTGATGGAAAACAAACGCTGCTGTCACCAGACTTTTGAAGCAGAACCTCAAGTCCAAGAGAGAAAAAGAGAGGAAAAAACTGGAGAAGCGAAAGGCCTGTGGGTCGGACAAAGCGAGGCGACGTCCAATCAGAAGCGTCAAAAAGCCCCGGAGGTGATGCGTGAATCCCTGTGTGACGGGTTTCGTCCAAGTGAAGTCAAGCTGTCCCTTCAGGGCTGCAGGGGACCAGAGTCGGGGGGGATGTCCACACCGCCGGGACGCTGAATTCTTCCCTCTTAGATCCCGGCGGGACTCTTCGGCCTCACGCTGCTCTACAAAGACACACGGAGAGGAGACGAGACCATCGTCAGCGATCACCAGAGGACAAAATTCAGACAATATTTTCAACACAGTGAGAAGTGAGAGCAGTAAAAACAGCGCAGAGGCCGCGTGCTTATGAATCTCAGCTGTTCAGGCAGGATTATGACGCCGACCTCAGGGGGTGAGTATCAGTTTCACACTTCAGAGAGCAGCTCGCAGAGAAAATGTTCACAGTGATGTAATGAGCGAGACTGAAAATGTCTGAGAGTCTAAAAAACAGGACACATTATTCCTTATCTTTATTAAAACTCATACATTAATTCACTTATACTTCCTTACATGCTGCTCTGCCCATAACAAGCTCTACACCAGCTGATTTCCTCCCTTGCTTTGTACCTTGAATGTAAGCATAATGTACTTATTGGGTAAAAGACAGCATTTGTCTTTTTCAGCGGACAGTCTGAACCTGATGTTTCGAGGGTTGTCCAAACCCGAAATAATATCCAGTATCCACCTCAAGTCTGAAGGGAGGATGGTGGATTCAATGGATGAGGAAGAAGCAGAGAAGACAGAGAAAAGGAAGCAAAAGAGGGACAAAGAAGAGGAGGAAATATTGTTTTTGGGAGGCTTAGATGTGTGATTGGTGGTGCACCGGTGCATTTTTCTGTGGTTCTTCAACAGTGACACATTCAATAACGTCCTCTGACAGACTGATGCTGTTTGCTTCTACTACTTCTGATGAACATGTGTTTTCTTAAAAAGCATTAACTGGCAGAAGGGAAACTGTCTGTGGCCAATAAATGCTGGAAAACAGAAGCATGAATAACTTTCTGATGAAAACTGCAGCAGAATAATCACACACAAACAGCTTTTCTCCTAATTTGCTGTGCAGGGTTTCTGCATCTTGATTAGCAGCTGATGTGTGCAAAATTTTAGCTGTTCAAAACTGAGTTTGCAGAATGATTGTGTTTATTCGTCACTGCAGTGACAAGAGCCAGTAAACATGTCAATCTCAACGACAGCGGGATGCATATGGCCACGACACACGCTGTCTGATTTCCATTTGGTGCACTGTAATGGAAATTACGTGTTTGGGCTCTCTTGCCTGCCAAGATAAGCAGCAGATGTTTGTGAACACGCAGTCTGTTTCGAACTGATTTCAGCGCTGAACTACTGTCCCAGTGACCCCAGACTCCTTTGAAAAATCACGCAATTTTGAGAGTGAAGAGAAACTTTACCGATGTTGCAGAACAGCTGCAGCAGATTCTTAATCATTCATGCTTTGTTGTAAATTCTGCATTAAATAAAGTACATGAAGTTGTTTCCTCCCTTGTAAAAAAGGCGCCTGTTTGCCACGACATCGCTGCACAGGCTCGTGTGCTACTCTGTGTTTGAAGTGCATCTCACCTACAAGCATTTAGCAGCTGTTTGAAGACACTCAACAAATTTTACAAATACAGTAAACGCCAACCAACGCAGGTTACTTCTTTGTCGCCAGTGGAGAAATTCACAAAACTCCCTTAAGAAATCGCACAATTTTGTGAGTCGTCAAATTAGTAGAAACCTTATAAACTTTGTGAAACACACTCTATGACAAATTCTTAATTATTTGGTCCTTCCTGTAAATTCGTCAAATGTTCTACATCATTTCTTTCTTTCCTTAAAAATTATTGTGTCTGTTTGTCCCAGCGTATTAGCTCGTACAAGCTAACCCCCTGTTAAAAACAACAGCACATTTGGTCTGTTGAACAAACCTCCATCTGACACCCAGAAACTCTGTCAAACATTTCTGCTGACAGATGATTTTATACTGAAAACGCTTTGGATAAAAGCGTCAGACGCTTCATTAAAACCCCCAAAGATGTCCACCTTATGGTGGCATATGACAAAAAGTCAGAGGACAGCCAAGTCAGCAGGATTCATTACAGCAATCCATCCAACAGATGTGGAGATATTTCACTTCCTGTTGTTTATCATCTGCATTGGGAGGCGATTCATCACCTGCTGTCACACAACGACCCTCCAGATGCTCTAGTGAGGCTGAAATGTGCATAACAGACTTTCCTTTTCAATATGAGAGTCATAAAATTAAAGTTGCCTCTTTATTTTAGAATTTAAAGATCCTCTGCTCATCACCTCTGGGAGCCACCCTCACTGAGAGTTTGACCATTAGTCTTGTTCCTCTCCAGGCGTCAGAGAGGCAAAAAGACACCAAAAGGGAAGGAATGATGTTTTTGGGAAACGCTGATGAGATTATGATTGAAATATTTCTTCCTCTCGTGTCTGAGCGGCTCCTGAGGAAATCACTGTCACTTTGAAAGACTCGCAGCAGTCGTGACTCATCCCATCGGCGGCGACATCTCACGCTGTCACCGCTCAAGCTGACCTGGAAACACGACGTGTAGAGCCATTCTGAAATATCTGAGGGGGGTGACGCCTAAAGCTGGAACAGATTGATGAGTTATGAGGACTATGTTTTCTTTTTAATTGGACACTTGTGCAGAATTAGTCATATTTATAGCCAGAGCGGAGCCTCGGTGTTCATGTTTTCATCTTCCACCTCCACATCACCCTTCGGGAATCGCACCCCTGCGTCTATTGTAATTTGAAATTGTTCAGCTGAGGTGACTCATCGTCAGAGGGCCTTCATGGGGTCGCACAGCCGCTGATATTTCAATCTTTGAGCGCTGATGCGGAACAGGGCCTTTGTTTACTCCCTACGCCTCCTGCCTGTCCGATCCAGTCACCACAGAGGAGCGTTCAGCGATACTCAGACCTCAACCTCCACACCCACGCACCGCTTGTACAACAACGCATGTACAGTACACACTCACACTATTTATATCCCTGCTTTGTCTTTTATCTTCCTCTCATAAGATCTGAAATAAACCCCAATAAAACAGATCTGAATACCAGCTTTTAGAACCGAATGGCAACAATAAAATGTGAATAGGCCAAAAATATAAGCAGTTTAATCATGGAGGACGTTACATGATTAAAAATGTGAAAGGGTGTCGCAGCATGATACAGGTCACATTTTCGTCATGGAGATGATCGCTACAGCGTCAAAGAGCAAACGAGTCGTTTCAGTTGTGTTTGTCTGTAGAGTTTAAACTCAAGCTGCTTTAACAGAAGGTGCTGATGAGCAGCGATAAACGTTTGTTACGTAAAACAGCTGGAAAAAAGACAATGGGACGTCAGAGAGAAGACAGCTTTCAGCCCAAAGACAGAAAATCTGAAAGGAATTTTGAGAAAATCATCAAAAGGTGTAAATTAATGCATTTCTCTCAACTTTCTCTGCTGTTACAACAATTTTAGGAGCTGGTTAGTCAAGATGAATCGATGTGGAAGACATGATGGAAATCAGACATTTCTGGAGGTTTCATGTACTAATGCGAGGAAGGTTGCAGCCTCCTCATCAGCGCACACAGATCTGATGTTTCCAGCTCTTCACTGACGACGTCATCGTTTATTCAGTAAGTCTGTTTCCAGCGCACATTGTCGCATCTTTCTGTTATGGATAAACCAACTTTTCCACCTCAGCGTTGTCTGCATTGTTTGCATGTTTACAAGCTCGCAGTCTTCTTCTTCGCTGGCTTTGTAGGTACACTGACGTTTGTTTGCACATTAATCTGACCAACTGACAACCAGCAGAAAGGCATGAAACCAACAGCTGGATGTGAAAAACAAAACAAGGACCTGCTTTTTAGGCAATCAATGTTGCTTCAAACTGACTCTGGTGCATTTATGTGTTCACTTCAGCTCATTCTGGCTGGTGTGACAACTGTCAGTTAAACTCTGGTTTGGCCCAAACAGAGACCACCTGGGAGGGGGGCGCTCTAGGGGGAATCATAAATATGTGATTTTATCAAGTATTCAAAAGATGAGCTTCTATCAAATCCATCCACTGATGGTGACGTGTTAAAGAAGCGTCTGTATGATGTTTATTTATCTGCTTCACGTGGTGACTGACAGTTTTGAAGTTCCCGTTCTGAAACTTGTCTCCTGGTGTGTTCAAAGACCGAAGATCCGACATCCAGGAGATTTAGATGCTGCGTTCACAAGCTGCGTTGTTATAAAATCAGACCCTGACAAAACAGTCAGCCAGCACAAATGTTGTGAAAAGGATTTTGCGAAAGTGTTTTTTCCTTGTACTTAAAAGGTTGACGCTCAGCAGTCGAGTGCTCTTGAATGCATCAGCAAAAACAAAGATTTCAAAAGGCAGATTTTTAAGACTGCGCGAGTCAGATTTTTATACTCTAACATCAATACGGCTGCAGCTAATGATGATTTTCATTATTTATTCATTTTCATCTTATTTTCTCGATTGATCGATTAATCATGTGACCTACAGAACAAAACATCCTGAGAAAAAGGAACATTTGCTCCTCAAACACACCTCGACGGGGGCAGAAAACCCGTCCAGTTTCAGGCTGATCTCTTTATCCAGCCTTCGATCATGTGCGGATTCGGTGTTTGGCTTCAGGGACGTTCTCCAGGCCGCAGCAGGCCACTTCACCTCCTCTGAGGTTTCAGAAAGCAGCACGTCTGTCATCACATTTCACTCAGAGCGAAAAACCCACCGGATCACTGGACCTGCGAGACGTTCGTGTCGGATAAAAATCTGAAAAACGCAAACTTTTTGTTTCTGGAAGTGCGTTCTTTCTGCTTGTGTCCTTGCACTCTCACTTGTTTCATAAAGATCGTTGAGCTTTCACACAATAAAGGAGAAGAAGAGTGAAGTTAAAGAGACTTCTCAGCAACAGTATTTAACAGGATGTTCACTCGTGTTGTTTATATGTGCAGGTTTGATCTTCATTATCTTATCTGGATTTCTGCCTGACACACGTTTAAATCAACCATGTAAAGAACTTTCTAACTTTACTTTGAAAAGTTAAGAGAAGGACGTCCTGCTGTCTGCAGTCCAGGTCTGACAGTGTGTCTCAGAATTCAGAACTTCACACAATCTCTGACTACAGATGATCTGACATTAATATGAAACATGATGACTTTAACTTCATGTTTTCCAGTTTCTTTCTGTCCCTTTATTTGCGCCCCCTGCTGGTCTACTGCAGCATTTCTTCTCATTGCCTCCTTCAGGTGTTTCTAATCTGGTCAAATTGTGCAAATCTAGATAAAAGGGGGGCAGGAAAGTCTCAGCAGACTGATGTGACTCAGCTGTCTGTGGTTTCTTGTTGCAGAGATTTAGTTCTGAGATGAATCCAGTCATGTTTTCTTTCTGGTCGCTTTAGTTTTTCTGTGTTGTTTGGCAGTTTCTGAGAAGCACCTCCAGTGTGTGGCTGGTTGTGACACAAATTTGATCAGAATCTCCTTCTGTTTTGTTTGATTTTTGTTAGTTTTCTGTCCCATTTATTCAAAAAACGAGGCTTAAAAGTCAGCAGGCAAATGTCTGTGAGGCTGCACGCAGCCACAGCGCCGCTTGACTGCTAACATCAGCAAACACGTTAACAATGACAACAGCATGCTCCTCTACCATGTTCACATCTTATTTCAGTGTGTGTTAGCATGCTAACATTTGCTAATTTGCAGTGAACACAAAGTACAGCTGATGCTGTGATTAGTTTTGCAAGTGCCAAATGAATGCTCACATTAAAAGTTTGATGTCATGATTGCGTTAAATGTTAAGTCACAGATTGACCAAAGCTGTTGGGATTCATCCTCTTCTGGGAACCATGAAGGTCTGTGCAGCAAAGCAGCAAAAGCTTGCTGAGACATTTCAGTCAGGAAGTGGTTTTAAGGGCACTATAACAGAATATTATTCAGGTTTGTGAATGTCAACACCCTCACCCTCATTATTTCATTTCAGATTGAATCAGTCCCAGTTTTGTTTTTGTTTCATTATGACGTGTATGCGTAAGCTGCAGGCTAGGCTAACAAGGCTAGCACAGGTTTGAGGCCCGAAGCGCCACCTGGTCAGCTCAACATCAGTAAAAAACATATTAATAGAAGAAAACGTTAATATTTTAATAAAAGAATGAATGAAAACTGAGTCCAAACCTGCCGAGTTCTTGGGCAAAATACTGAATGCTTAATCTTAAATTTGTGTTGACTAAAAATATGGAATATCCAACAGTTATTTCTTTTTGGTTTCTGATGTCAGCTTTCATAGTGTTTCTGGTGTCTTACAATCATCATTCATTCATTCATTCATTCATTCATATGGTGTAAGAAGTACTTAGATCCTTTCGTAATGTAGAAATATAGCCTAAAAATACTCAAAAGTCCAGATTCAAAGAGTTGCTTGAATTAAAATATAGAGGAATGAATACATGTAAGAACATTTTAATGTTGCAGTTTGTCATGATGAGCCATTACAGATACTTAAAGTACTGCTGGGCAGATTATTAGTATAGTGGTGCATCATAAGATGTAATAGAGCAGAAGTTGCAGAAATTGGAAATACTCCAGTGAAGTATAAGTAGGCTATGGCAAAAAGTCCTTGAGTACATGTACTTAGTTACATTTGTCCCACTGCAGCTCTTGTTATCTACACGGGGACTTCTTCGGGGACCCCTGGTTGTCTGGGGCCCCTGCATGTCCTCTGTATTTCTGGATGTCGCTACACTGAATGAAACTGTCCGCAGCTGCCAACAAACCCCAAAAAGCCTCCGCATCTCTGAACGAAACTGTATCAGGTCGGTGTCAAATCATCCAAAACATACTGATCGGTTCCCACATTACGCAACGGCTCGGACGCACTGCTGCTCCTTAAAAAATGCCTTCTTTAATTTCCTCCGTGACAGAAACAGCAGGAGGGTTTTTCATCCTCAGACTGGCAGGACACATTCTTAGAAAAGCAGCAATAATAAAGCAATAAATGAGTGAAGAGTGAGACATCATGTCTACATGGAGATGATGAGATAAGGTGACAGCGCGTAATAAAACACCTTGAACAGCAGTGAGGCTGTGAGCTCTCAGCTCAGCTCCGCACACACTAACAGGTCCCTGTTTGAATGTCATATGTTGCTCAAAACTCACCTTTAATTCCTCTGGAAATGAATTCCTCCGACGAGATGACGCACTCGGCTCGCTCCGTGCCATGCAACTTTATGTCCAAAATTGTAGGATACAGCAAAACGCAGGAGGACTGGTGGGAAAAACACTTCCAGCTTCTCTTTGCTGCCGGAGTGTGTGCTCTGTCCACCGGCTCCGCTCAGTTCACCGCCCGCTTGAGGGGGTGAGCTCCTCCGCTCTCCTTCCTGCGCGCTCCTGCCGCGGGCTGCGCGTCCTCTCCCGGACGTCAGGGGTAATAAAAGGAGGTTTTATCGGTTCACCTTGACAGACTGGCTCCTCCTTCCCTCTCTCTCCTCTCCTCCATTCAGTCCCTCCCCTCCTGTCTCATCTCTGGAGCGGCAGAAGGAGCGTTTCGTGACACCCAGCCTGTCCGTCTGTCTGTGTGTCTGTCTGGGTGATGAGAATACAAATCAAGCCGCCGGCGGGGAGGGCAGTGGAGGGGAGGGGGGGTTTCCAAGGACGCACGATTTGGCAAAGGGAGACAAACGCTGTGCAGAGCGCAAAGAGAGAGTTCCAGGTGATATTACACATGTATGCAAACTACTTAGATTGAACACGATGACATTTTACTGTTCTGTTCCAGTACTGCACAGGAAGAAGAGCCTTCAGATGATTTTTTTATCCATTATTTATGATTGGAGAGGTTGTGTTTGAACCCCAGTGATGGTCTTGATGGTCTATTGTCTCATTGTTCCAGACGGTCAGTCAGCTTTATCAACCACCAGAAGAAGCGTCTACACGGCCACACAAGCAGCTCAGTGTCCTTGTCAGGCCAAGATAAGATAATCCTTTATTGGTCCCCAGGGGAAAGTGAATAATAGCAACTATGAGAGCCGTTATACTCATGCACACAGCACCCACAGCCAGTGTTGTACTAATACTAAGCGAATACTGCAGTACTTGTTCAATAGAACAGTCAGCAAAGTATAGAACATGTAATTTGTACTAATATGAGACCATCAGCTATACGAGCAGAATCACATAATGTGATCAAGTCATGATACTTTGACTGGATTCATCTAACATTTATAGGATATTAATGGGAAACCTTCACAGAACGTTCAGGGAAGAAAACAATAACCTCGGTTTTCACATCAGAAAGTTAACGTCGAGAGAGGTTCGACGTGTAAAAACGTTCAATCAGCGTTTCCATAAACCAAAAATATGTTTTGAAATTTGAGGGACTGCAAGTTGTGGAAAGGCCTGTGTTATAAACTGGGCATTTACCAGACAGGGAGGGTCTGGCAAGAAGCTGCATTATGGGAAATGTAGGATCCAGTGCTTTTGGAGCTACGATCATAACAGACACTAAAAGTCAGGATTTCTTGATCTCTGCTGATTTGATTTTTACCTTCTTTTTTAAAAGGTGTCCTTTTTGAATGTCGCCCAGCCTTAATGAGGTGTAATACTACTGGAAAAACCCAGACTGGCCCTTTAAATGAATCACAGTAGTGAATAATTAAAAGTCAGTTGTCTCTTTTAATCAGTGACATCAAGTTACAAACAGGTGAGCTGATATCAGATGACCATCATTTTACAACACCTGCACCTCATGCACATTAAATATTCATATCCTCCTACAGCAATGACAACACACACACACACACACACACACACACACACACACACACACACACACACACACACACACACCTTTGAGATCAGAGCAACTATCTCTTAAAATAGACGTTGAACCCTTAATATGTTAAACTTCACATACATGTGAGGCAGGGGTCCTCAAGAGCCGTCTTTCTGTCCAGAGATGAAGACTCATGTCATATAGAAGATCTGATTCCAGGTTATCATCATAGGTTCTTGAAGAAAATGTTTGCGTTCCAGCTGTGAATAAACGTACCGTGACTCAGTCGTGAGAGAGCTGCTGGTTTCCTAAACACCGTCAGAGTTCAGGACCTGAGCTCAGTCTACCTGCAGCTGATTTGACTGTCAAACCGACTCAATTCAAATCACTGGAGCAGCCTGGCGCCTAGAAACACACTGAAAGTCTCTGAGCAGCATCGGCTGTGTGCACAGTGAACTACGGTGGTCACATTACTGCATCGTGCTCTGTTTTCACTGAAGTTTTGCATTAATACAACAACTGTTATTGGCTCTTAAATGTATTACATTTCTCTTTAAAAGTAAACTCAATGTGAAAGTCAGCCCTAAAACATTTTAAGAAGCTCAAGGAGTTTAAGTCTTCAGCAGCAAAAACAGACTGAGGACTAAATCTTCTGTTCAGCAGCCATGAATAACCGATGCCACTGAACGTCACAATGAGGAGTCTAAAAAGTGCTAACAGCCGGAGAAAATTAATCCAACCGCTTCCAACACTCTGACAGGAGGAAGCAGAAAGTTTCCATCCAAAATGTAACACAAAATTTAATACAAAGGAAAATACAGATGAATGAGGCACATCAAACAGCTGGTGGAGCTAATTCTCCTGTTGGTGCCGTTAAAATGTTAAAGAAGAAGAGGAAAGGACTTCCAAACTGTGCCAACTGTACATCATTATAAGTTTTACCAGAGAAAAATGTATATTTTCTACTCTTTTCTTACTGCGGCTGGCTGTGGTGAATATCTGTACTATTCCACACCACTGTTGGATATACTTAGCAGCTGGCCATATTTTTTAAAAAGTTATATAAGTAATGTATCTCCACTCTGGCTTGTGACCTACTTGCTGCAATATTGATCTTTCCCACACTTACCTACGAAGTTTATTCACTAGCAGTGTGTCTTGGAGGATCTCTGTCTTGAGAATTTGTGAATTTGCACATAAACATACAACATAAAAGTGAAGCATGAATGTTTGAGAAGACAACCAGTACTGCAAAGAGCCATAGGATAAGCAGGGAGCACATGATGTGAACACGTAGTCAAAAGAAAGTACGTCAGTGCTTCGTATGGCTCCTGTCGAGTTGTCAATTGTTCATTAAAAATGCAATTCAAGCCTGTTGCTTTGTTGAAAAACACAAAACCAGGTTCCATTCGCATCAAGCATTTGAGAATAAAGCACAGAACAAGAGGATCTGATTAATGTTCACCGTGAGTCACAAACACTTTGTCAGATTTTGGTCCAGCGTCTGCAGAAAAGCGTGCTCGTGTGAAAGCAGCCAATCAGCACAGACGTCATTCTCCTCCAATCAGAGCAGAAGTTGTGATTAAACCTGCAGGGATGATGATGGCGGTGATGAAGCATCTCGTGACTGACGGACTGGTTCGGTTTGAGTCCAGGCGGCTCAGATCAGTGACTGTCCTCCAGCCGCTCGTTTCCAGGGCCTGTTGAGATGAACACTGCCTCTGTTGTCTTCAGCAGCACCTCCTTCATAAAGATCAGTCTGTTCGGCTAACACACTCACACACACGCACACACACACACACACACACACACACACACACACACACACACACACACACACACACACACACACACTCACGCATAAAACATCTTGACCTTTTGTCCCATTACTGGTGTCACACAGCTGCCCAATTGTGGAAGACTTTCCGGCTTTTAGAAAATTAGCAGAAATCGGCTGATTTTTTCCAGGACCGGGGGATTCCTGGTCTTTAGTAAAAGTTCTACTGAGTTCAATTTTGTTGAAAATACACTTGAAATTATCTGAAGTGAAAAGATTAACATGACTCTTATTGTAAGAGCCACTTAAGCACAAGTATCTGTATTTGGTAAAATGTTAATGTTGTTGTCACATGTTATATAAGTTCCATACAAGAGTTTATGAATATTTGAATTGTGTATTTAAGTGAAATATGCTCAGGTTATTTTTGCTATTATTCTGTCATAAGTGCTAGAATACAGGTATATTTGTTATTTCTGATATTTTCGGTAATGCGGTTTTTGGCACACTCGAGGAGAAAACAGTTTAGGACAACGTTTTGATTATAAGATGCAGAGAAGTCTGCAAAACTTCATCAAAACAAGGCTTTGGCTGTGTGACAACAGGTAATTGTGCTGTATGAGCAGTAATAAACAGCATGTCTGTAACAGACCGGGCTAAGATGCAACTTTGGATAAATGCATCGTACATTGTTTGGTTTTCACAAGAAATTTGGATTAAATTATTGAACAAGAGTCATAACTAATTGGCCTTGAACTTGGAGGATGTTAAACTTATGTCTGTACAATAAATATATGATTAGCTTAGCTTAGCATAAAAACCTCAAACTGGGGAAAGCTAGGCGCAGTGATCTGACAAAGTTTTGTTGTTGTTTGTCAAAAAATAGTTCCAACATATAAGTAAAACTGCTGCAAGCATGGCCGGGTGGTGTGACATTTTTCAATAGCAGTGACTGGTGGCTGGCGAATTGATGTTTAATTCCCAGCTGTAAACTCATTAATTGACAATGAGTTCATTCTGGATTTGTGCCGGTTCCTTCTTATTTTCAGAGTTGTGGGAAAGAAAGCACATGCACTAAACATTGGATCAGCAATACGTCTGAAGATTCACACTGTGCATCAAGGCCATGCAAACTGTGCCACTAACAGATCATTTTAACTCCTGTGAGTCATGAAGGGCCCACTGACACGCCATTAGCGTAACAAACTGGATTTCAGGGTGCATTTAAAATGAACTACCCCTCACTGTCAGCATGTGAGATATTCTCTTTAAAGTGATCAGATGCTGAAATGCAACGGGGGCCCAGAGGTTCGTGTTCTGGTGGACTGCAGTGTTACAGCAGTGTTAGGGTGTGTCACAGTTTGTCTGGCTGCATTGCAAACTCTGCTGTGAATGAGCAGAAATGTGATAGCAGGAGGAAAGCTAACATACGAAACAGCATCAGCATCAGATGGAGGCGTGTGGATGTGGAGCATGGACAGAAATCAAGGCAGAAAAGACAAAATGAAACCTTCATCTGCTTGTTTATTCTGAAGCGTGCATCTGCAGGACAGTGTTTTTATGGACACGTGTGGTTATCCTGAGTGGGAATGGATCTGGCGAAGGAGCTGAGAGTTTGGGTGTGTTTTTGTTTTGTTTTCGTCCCGTCTCACTTTCGTCTCCAGCTCCGCAGGCCTCAGCGGGAGCTCAGAAGTTTGACAAGAGTAAGACGAGTTCTAACTGGCATCGCCCTGCAACACGACGGCGGAAAGCCGATCGCAGCGCTGTGACAACAGCTCTCTGTGGGAGCGAGGCACTAACAAAAGCTATCACACAAAGAGAGCCGTGAACTTGTTTTTTGTTTTGTTGTTTTATGCAGAGAACAGTTTAATAGCCGCAAATTAAAAGCCTTTCTGCAGTGCTATTAACTGACAATACCCTGTGAATGTGTGCGTGTGGCGAAGCAAGCTGCCACTTGAATAATGGCGTTAATGTTTGAAACTGAAGGCTCTGTGTAAACCTGTTTCCATTAACACATCAGCCAATCGATGTTGCACGAACTCCAGTTAAGCCACTGTTTTTTGGCTCTAAAAAGTAACTTTGCTCCTGCACACCAGCATCATCAGAGGTGCTGGGGGTGCAGGACCACCAGCAGCAGCAGCAGCTGAAGGGTAATAAGCACTCTCACCGAAGAGGAAGCTCTGCTGTGCTACAACAACCTGAAGCGAGGGCTGCTGGAGACAACACCTCGTCCATATTGGTGATGTAGCCTGTCAGTCATGTCCATCTAGTACCTCAAGATATAAGACATGTACACACCTTGCAACTGAACTGGCCTCAAAGTGCGTAAATCGCCTGTAAATAGACTCTTTATTCCTCGAAAGTTGACATTTTAGAGATAAAACAGGCCTGTTGGTATGCTGATGAGAAGCTGATTGCTTGTTTTTTCAGTCTCTTTCCTGTTTCCTGCCCTCAGCAGGGAAACCTGCCTGCTCGCTATTGAGGCATTAAGTGGCTGGCATGCAGCACGCTGGGGAAAAAGAAGAAAATCAGGGGCGCGAGTTTCCTTCAACTTCTCCTTTAAACTGTCACACAAAAACTTGATTCTTCTCTGTCTTCACAGCTTTTGACAAAAGGATGAGTGGGCATATCAAAGTTTAGCCAGGGCTGCCGCTGTTACTGACGGATATGTGGGACTGTGGGACAGACTTTTAGTGTTGATGATAAGGTTTAATGCGCCACAGAAAACGAGGTAAGAGCTGCACCCAATTAACCTGCCAGCATGAAGGTGAAGGACTGAAGGGCTCATCCTACTATTAAAGCTCAGTCCTTGTATAATTACCTTTATTGCCAATGCATATATCTGAAATATTAACCGTGAATGTCAATTAGCAAAGTTTTAAAGTGCATTGAAGTGTGTTGAAATGTAATTTTTAACAGCCTGTCAAAATAATGAGTCACGTTTTTCTAATGGCTGATCATAACTTTTTCTCAGCTCCCACGAGGCTTTGCTAGACGCAGTGGGTCGTTAGTGCTGGTACCAGGGCGGCGTATGTATTCAACCAATACCTTTAAAAAAAAACAAAACACACTCATCACCAGCATTTTTATATTTGGTGCTTTAGTTTTAATGTGTGCTGGGAGAAGTGACTGAACAGCCGGCAGCTTTTTCAACATGAATAAACGATGAGGTGTTGGAGTGCCTGATATGAAGGCAGTGTTTATTTTATAGATGGTTCCAAGCTCAGCGTGCGTCATTCTGTTTAGATTTCACAAAACATTAAATGCACTCTTTTTATTATCTTTAAAAAACAAGTTTTGTTGTTTTTATGGCCGCTTGAACACAACACTGACACGTCACCACCTAAAGTTATTCTGATGAACATTATCATTCTTTATCATCGTGTTTATTGAACTGAATGTCTTTTTATTGCCTCTTAAATCTAAAAACAAAAGAGACAACAATATAAAAAGTGTATAAAAACATGCAGTCCCTCTTTATTTTCAATGTTCAGAAGCTGGGATGGAGGGAAAAATGACAAATTACTGCCTAGATTGTCTTGTCACATGCTAGAAAAGGTGCCCCGCCGCCTGCAGCTGGAGTCCTTTTTATTGTTTGGCCCCTCAGTCCTCCACTTTATCCATTTACCTTCATCTTTGTACCATGTAGGGCTTGAAATAGGCTCATGACGCCTGAGATGGATCTCCAACATTAAGGATCCTCCCTCCCCACCTCCAGTATTTCTGTCCCTGATCTGCCTAACCTGATGACTAACGCTAGCCGTTTACAGCCATGCTAGCTGCTCTATGTGGCAGAGTGATGCTTTGAGTTACATGCTAACATCAGCATGCTTCATTTCCTGCCATCGTTTTCCAAGCACTGCTAGAATCTGCGGATGATTATTATTGGCAGTCAGAGTTTTGGCATCCAGACAACACAAGTGTTTGGGCTCTCGATTTCTATCCCTCAACAAACACGTGATAGCTGCTTCCCCTCCGACTGAGATGAGAAATGGTATAGTAACAGTTCATTTTTAGACTGACGGAGGATCTAAAAATGGAGTCGTTACGGAGCTGTTTGTGGATCCCAGCAGGTGGAGAGATGCTCTGAGTGGAAACTCCTCTAAAGTGGTTTACAGCTGACGTCGTCCACCCGCGCTGAGTGTGTATGTGTGTTTGTGTGTGTGACAGAGTGTGTGATGTACAGGTTTGTCTCTGCCCGGCCAGAGGAGCTTCACATCGTTCTTAGAAAAGATTTGTTATGATTAGTTTGTTTTTAGCACTTTGGTCCAGACTATCTCAACAATGATTGGACGGATCACCATTGAACTCTCTACGGATACAGTCACAGTCCCCAGAGGATGAATCCCACTGACATTGATGATCATCTGACGTTTCCTCGAGCATCACCATGAGGTTTAGGTTTTTGGCTCTTAGAGAAATCTGTCACAGCCCCATCGAACTCTGAGGCTTTGTTCGCACTGCAAGCAAATCAGATTTTTCCTCAGATCTGATCTTTCAGGCAGACTGTCTGCACTGTTACTTGCGAGTGATCAGATCAGTTGCTAAAGTAACTACGTAGGTGTCATCAACTGCTGGTGACTCTGCTTTCCAACGCGGATGCATGAAATATGGCGATCCGTCACCGCGCCCTCCAAATAAGCTCGCTTGTCAAGCTGCAGTGCAGAACTGCTTTGTCACTCCAGACAAACTTAGCGATGGAGGAGGATGGTACACATTGTGGACACTGCACAGCCGACTTCTTTGTTGTGTCTTCGTTGCATGTCGCATTGCTTGTGATGCAAAAAAACACCCCAGCATTTGGACTGAGATACATGCATCTGATTGGGATCTCATTTCAAACCTCCTCCAAATGTAGTTTGGATCTGGTCCTTGTAACATATGTTCATGTCTGCCACATGCTGACTATCCTGTCATTTCAGATCCAGATTGTTCCCACCATCCCCATCAGTCCTTCAGCATGTACACCAGACCATTCCCATTTAACCCTTGCCAGACTGTCTGGTGTATCTCCAGCCTTCTGTTCTGCCTGTCTGACTTGCACAGTATGACCCTCTGGCTCATCTGCCCGACTCCTTCAGATGAATCCTCTTGTTTCTTCTGCCTGCCTGATCTTTGACTGTGAACATACATGAACTCTTTACCTACCTGCCTGTCTCTGACTCATCTGGGTTCAAACCTGTTTCTCTGCCAAGCTGTCACAAAAATCTCTTGACAGCTCCTCGATGGATTGTCGCTGTTTGGATGATCATGGTGCACAGAGGATTGATCTACAGTCTTAGCTGTGCTGTGAGGCTGTGCTTTGAGCTTTGGATGCTAATGTCAGCATATTAACATGCTCACAGGGACCATGCTAATTGGCTAATGCTACCATGTTCACAATAGTTGTTAGTAGCAGTTGTTTGCTAATTAGCACAAAAGTACAGCTAAGGCCTTGGGAATCCTGAGAGGGACATGAAACTGTGAACCAAAATTCATGGCAACCCATCAAATAGCGAATATTTTGATTTTTCACTGAAAACCCACAGATGCCAGCTTCATGGTGGAGCTGCAGGAAAAACTAAAGTCAGTAGGATTCATCCTCTGGGAACCATGAATCCTGCTCCAATCTTTCAAGTACATCTGCAGGTATTTCACAGGACAAGTGGAATCTTTGACATGTTGCTAGCATGGCTAAAGAAGAAGGGATTTAATTAGAAGACAGTCGTTCATTGCAAACACATGAAGCTAAAATAGGCTCTGAGGTGAGTAGCCAGCATATGAGCAGGTCGAGGCGTCCAGTCAGATGTGAGTGACTCAGAGTAACATGAAGAAAGTAACTGAACAACAGCGACCAGGCAGAGCAGGAGCCGAGCGTAGGATTTGACCCAGAGAGGAAGAGATGGCGTAACAGAAGAGAGGAGACAATGAAAGGAAAAGAGAATACAACAGTCTGAGTGGGTTCAGGGTGACGTCACAACTCCAGGTCAGCATCCACGAGAGTGTGTGTGAGCGTGTGTGTGTGTGTGTGTGTGTGTGTGTGTGTGTATTTCATTTCTTATCAAGTGACACACAACAGTGACAAATGTGTGAGTGTGGGTGAACGAAAGTGTGACTGCATGACGTCTGATCCAAAAGTGACACAGCACCACACACACACTTACTGTACACACACACACACGCACACACACACACACACACACACACACACACACACACACACACACACACACACTGTACACAGTGGAGGTCTTTGTTCAGGGACGTCCACTCAACAGCGTTTTGTTATTCTAAAATTCAAATGAGCTTTATTAAGTTTTACAATGTGAAAATGATCGAGAGTAAGAAAAAACACATATCAGTGATGTTCATGTTCACTGTATAAAGTATACAAACTATATTAATGAAAACAAACCATAAAAACAAACCATGGAACGCAGTGTATGATGTACAAAACCACTCGTTTGTTCACTAAATAACAGAGACTCTGTGGTGAGCAATGAAATGAGACCGTTAGAAATCGGCAGTTTCGGGGGACGTTTCTCTCATGGCTGTAATTTTACTAAATTTTGTGAATGTTCTTTGGATGCTACCAAAGTAATGAATTGTGAAAATCATGAAGCTTTAAAATTCAATCAGGACCCTTTAATCTTCAGAATTTTTGGGCTTACATCAGGCTCCCCCAGACCCCTCAGGTGGGTCCAAGGTAGACCAGTTAAAGATAAGGGTGCAGCCTAAAATGGGCTCACGTTCAAATAGCAAAATATCCAAATAAAATCGACAATGAGGAAGGAGCATAAGTTTATTTTATTTGCTTAAGTTACGACAGACATAAACATGTCTGGCTCACACACACAAAACATGACCCACACTTGCTGACTCCCTCTAATGTCATGGCTGCTGGGTGATAACATCAGCTGTGTTTCAGTGCTCTTCACACGGCTCACGTTCTGATTGCGGAGACGCCACTTCAGCCCGTCTCCCTCTCTTCATCTGTATCTGTGCTTCACGAGAGAAGTGGCTGTAATCATGAAATCAGCGAGCAATCACCTGCAGCCGCACCTGTTTCACGCTGGTGATTCGTCCTCTGAACACAACAGCACAGCGAGGATGCATCACAAAATCAATGAGCAGCGCCGCACGCAAGGCCTGAATGTACTTTTGTCTGTTTGTGTGGGTGAGCGCCAACGTGTGTGTGTGTGTGTGTGTGTGTGTGGGCGTGTGTCTTCATTTCATTTAAATCCTTCCTGATTTTGAGTTGCCATGGTAACACAGGGGAAGATGGAGGAAGGATGGAGAGATGTTTACATACCTGGGCACCTGCTCGTTTCTGCACTGATTAACCTTCTTTATTTATTTTTTTTCAGCCGTTAATGTTTCCTGTCTGATCTTAACCAGGCCAATCATTTCTGTTCTTCTTCATGGATAATTTACATGGTGATAACACAATTACTTCGCCTGGCACCGCTGAGCTTTAGCCTCTGTAGTGCTTTAGCATATCGTGTATGTCGTTCAGGTCAGTGTTGCTGGTTTTCTCATTAAATTCATCACCAAAGTTACAGAAAATGCACAGAGATCATGAGAGGGATATTTATCTACACAGCTGACATACAAATGTTCATTAATTACAGGTACATTTAAATATTGATGGCATGACAGCAGCTTGAAAAAAAGCTTTTTTGTAGGGCTTTAGTTCGTTTCCCTTGCAAACACATTGATAATGAAATTATCTAGTTAGCTACAGATGATAAATCTGCCGGCAACCGTTGACCTTTCAAACCTCAAACTGAAAAGCTGCTTTCCTCTGCAGTGCCTTCTGAAATAAAGGCCCTATTGTCCGAAAATGACTGTGAATCTTGAAGGATAAATCTGCCAGTTATGATTGTAAAATACTTATGTGCAGTGCAAAGATCCAAAGCTTAACAACAGTAAGTGAGTGGGGGTCTGAGGGGGTCTTTTCTTTTGTTTTGTGTTGAGCCAAAAGGGCCACGGTCAGAGAAAATAAATGTGCATCGAGACCAAAGCAGAATTAGGATCGTTTTGAAGTGAAATCATAAAATTCTGGATGCGCTGTCGTTGTGTTAAAAGCCTGTAATAATTTTAGACCTAAATTTACACAGCTTTTCAGTGTTGGCGCAGGCTGTCGCAGTGACATTAACTGTGACATTTTTGTTGTTTGGAAAGGATGAAAAAAGGTGTGAAGAAGAAGAAAGATGAGTTGGCCTAGTTCAGACAGAAAACAACAGACTTTGTTCGATGGGGACATGAAGGAGAGTCTGCAGGAGGCAGAGAAAATAAAAAATGGGCTAATAACAGATAACAGCAGAACAAAGGCATGAGATAAGCAATAAACAGCCGTCCATGAAAACAAAAGGATCTTGGACTGACACTAAGGCACAGATGAGTGCTTCACTTCAGTCCGACTGAAATCGCTCTGAAATGAAAATGACTCCCGTTTTGAAATTTTAATTCACACTTTCGCACACAGTGGCTCAATGTGGAGCGACCCACGTTCTTCTCGTTCCCATCAGCTAATCACAGTTCATTTCATTCACCTGGTGTAACCGTCCCTGATCAGACACCAGGCAGGACTCCTTGCAACCCCAAAATGATCCCCGTCCATTATTTCCAAAGGACAAGATGTTCATCCTTGAACTAGTTGTGCTGTTTGGTGTGTATCAGTGTGTTTTGTCATGCAGTGTGGACGTCACAGAGGTTAAATAACATGCATGAATCATGAGTTTAGGTGGCTGCTAATTGATGCCGCCGTGCCCTGCTGTTGATTTCTGATAGCTGTATTTCTAAAGCACCTCAGAGGTGGAAATCAGCCCTATCTGGCAGAAAAGTCTTAGAGTGACACATTTCTGATCCTACTTTTAAGACTAAAAGCATTTTATCTTTCTTTTAACTTAGGAAATGACTCTGCTGATATTTAGGAAGGCTCTGCAACTAGTCATCCAGGATCAGTGGCGAAATATGTTATTGAGAGGACATCTGGAGAGCAAAACAGCATTTCCCAATCTGACACTAATTAAAAAAACCGCCTGGTGATGGAAAGTTCATAGTTGTGGGAAAGAGGAATCAAACTGCAGTCTCCTACGTTAACGTCTGACATTTTGTTGACCCGTCCAACCTGAATGTGACCTGTTATCGCTCTTGCAGCACCTCAGATAATGTGCAGATTCATTCATTTTCCCACCGTTTGGCTTGAAGTTATGGAGAAGGCTGCAAATTTGTGGGACTCATAGATGGCAAACACATAAAAATCACCACCCAGAGCATCAGTGAGAACGCTTATATGTTCATGGGAAATCCACAAAAGTGATGGTGGTATTTCTTTCAAGGAAAAATGTTGGTGTTCTACATCATTACAACCTTTAATGACCTTGTAAATGCCAGCACACCAAACACAGATAATGAACATGATACCTGCTAAACATCAGTGTTTTAGTATTGTTATGGTGAGTGTCAGCATGCTAGCGTTAGCACGTAGCTCAATGCACTGCTGTGCTGCTAGCATGGTCTTTTTTTTAAATGTGTGTGTGTGTGTGTGTGTGTGTTGAGCTGCAGTATGAATATCCCTGACTGACATGAATGCGATCTACATGTCCTTGTTACAAAGCATTGCAGGGTATCTGGCTGGCTGTCTCCTTGAAAGCAGCTTTCATAACCAATCTGAGAGAAAATCTGAAATCTGTGAGTGTCTTGAAAATGGCAGAAGCCACTCGCACTTTGAATGAAGCTGGGCTGAAAGAGAATGAAAGCAGTCTGTTTATTAATGGAGGCTGTTTCTTCCGTGTGAGGCTCTCAGGACTAATTAATTAACGATCCATTGACAGAGAGTGAAAACAAAGTTAAACAAACGTGGACGCATTCAGAGCTGAACTTCCTGAATCCTTGAACCACATCATGAGCAAATACAAGACGCCATGAAAAACCAAACACAACAGGGACACTGCGAATGTTCTCAACCATTTAGATCATTTCAGCCCTTTGATTCAGAGTCATTCTGCTCGTCAGTGATGGACATACCAGAACCAACTGACACTGTTTGTATTGTGTTTTGGGAAATTGAGGCTAATTGGGAACCAGTGTAAACGCTGACAGTGGGATTATTCTTTAGCCGTTACATTGTGCAATCAGCATTTACATCAAGCATAAACTTGTTTATTGCCTGTTTAAACACACTTTTCAAGGGCTGGTTCTTTAGCTGAGTATTTACTTAAGAGTTACTTTACTAATTAAGATTTTTCATTCAAAACATATGATCACCTTTTGTCTTATGATGCATTTGTTCCCTGTGAAAATCACCTCCTGTCATTTAAGTTTATAATTGAGTTGTAACTTTCCAGCTTGCTGTTATGAAACTGTCTCAGGCTGACTGGAGACGTCTCTTGTGGTGCCGACTAATCGTAGCTTTGATTTCATTGGTTATTGTGACAGTAAACATACTAAAGATCAACCTCACGCACATTTATGGATGCATTATTTTTCTTATTGCTTTTTCTTTTCACATTATTCCAAACAATAATTTTGCTGAGATATTCTCTGCAGTCTTTCCATGTACCCCCTGAGGTGCATGCTTGTACAATGAAAGCATCACCGCTGACGCCTTCCACTGCACCAGCCAGTAATGACGCAAAATGATGATGATTCAACCTCTCAGTTTACGGCTCACTGAGGAGCGGTTATCATACAGGGAGCACACGGCAGCAGGTGGGTCTGCTGAGTCTTAAAGGTGCAGCTATGGGCCGGGTTCAGAGCTGCATTGTCCACTACGACAGCTTTAGGAATTTAGGAAATTTAGGAAACCACTTTGTGTGTTTATCTTAGGTCAAACTCAAAGAAAAGCATTTGAGGTGATTTCTGTTGAGTTTTGTGAGATGCTGTAGGAGCCTCATGCGCATCAGTGTCATTTCCCTGCTGTTATGCCCGTTGACGTCAAGTTTAGCCAAAAAGAGAAACAACCAATCAGTTGGAGGGATAAAGAGTGGGGACATCCTCTTCCTTCAGAGTTAGCTAGTTCCTTAGCCACTAAGAAGCCTGCAAGCTTGGATGAGATCCATGCAGCTGTGCAGGTTGGTGCAATATGACAATATGATACAATATACAATATGAGAGTACCATGGTTGACATACTTTATGCCCCTTTAGTTTGTTCATAACCCCAAAGCCAACTGTTAACCTTCAAGCAGCCCTTTGAATGAGCGAGACGGGGACAAACTGTCCAAATACGTCCTCGAAAACTCGAATCCTCACAAAGACAGAAGCACAAAACCACACAGAGTAAAGAAGATGGTTTATGGTACAAAACAGAGGGAGGGCTCTCTGTTCTCACAGCGTTTACAAGCCAGGCTCAGAGAGACATGATGCGAACACACACGCACGCACGCACGCACGCACGCACGCACACACACACACTCCAAGCTCTCAGCAGTTGAAATTCATTTGAAATCTATAAAACATTATTGTTAAACCAAAAAAAAAGGAGAAAGAGAATCAATGAAATAAACAGGACTTGTTTACATCACAAAGGGAAGTAACCAAACACACTGAAGATGCACCAACTCAAGCTTTTCTCTTGGTTTCACTGATGTTCAAGTCATCGGGTGACGCAGACGCAGAGCTGGACGATCGGTTTGGGTAAAAAAAAGACAACAAAACATCTGCAGAGACACAGAAAAACAACTGCCACACACGAACACATGCAAATCAAGATTTTAGTGCATTTGTTTCTATTCTAACTTCTACCAATTTTAGCAGTTTTCACCTTGGAGGATAATTCTGATCTGTCATTTCTATCGGTAGTAAAACACTCTGCACTCACCAGATTAAACAGCTGCTCTGGGAACACGCTAACATTCATAAAAAGACTGTAGATGAACTGTGGGAGTATTTATGCGAACACATCTGAAGCATATTTGACATTTTTTTATCACTAACTCCTCCATTAGAGGCAGCCACAGCCTCCCTCATCTTGATTTAAACAGGATGGACAATGAATACATTATTCTTCATAATCCTTACAATAAATTCAGCTCTTTGATAAAATCAGAACATTAATAATGAACCTGTGGA
Organism: Chaetodon trifascialis; assembly: GCF_039877785.1. Taxonomy (NCBI): domain Eukaryota; kingdom Metazoa; phylum Chordata; class Actinopteri; order Chaetodontiformes; family Chaetodontidae; genus Chaetodon; species Chaetodon trifascialis. Next base: position 4,808,333 of record NC_092071.1, on the reverse strand, counting down.
GGGAAAATGGGCCATAAATTCTGGATATTACAACCATTCATGTTGTATCTATGTTGGACTTCTTCTCCCACAGTACCTACACAGGACCCGGTCATGCTGATGTTGCCATGTTTCCAGATGTTAGCCTTTAACTTAGTGAATGTAATGTTAACGTTACAGATAAGAACGATGAACAGAACCACAGAAATGAGAGCCAAGTTATAATAAACTGGAACGATCCTTCAAGGCTGAATACAGCGTCGGTGCACCTTTAACACAAAGAACACAGAAAGAGACAGAAGCTATCCGACAGCAGAGACAGCACAGCAGTTCAGTCCTGATTTAAACGTCCATGGAGGATGTTAGCAAGTTCCTCCGACTCGCCGAGTTCCCCTTCGACCTCTCAGTCTTTATAAAATCGCTGCACAGACTCCAGAGTTCAGAGGTCAGGGAGAGTCGACAGCAGTCTTTAAGTGCGGGGATCCTTTCAGTCTCATTGTCCTCATTTTGACGACGAACACACAAGGTACCGCAGACAGGAAGTGAGCTGAAGCCGATGCAGCAGCAGGCGCATGTACAGACGCATACAGTGTGTATAAAAAGAGGCGACTACAGGCTGGAGGAATACCTTCAAACACAGAAAGGCACCTTGGATGGGAAGGACTTAGTCATCTTTGATCTTCTGTGGATAACTGGTTTGGTTTAAGTGGTCAAGAGCTCTGTTGCTAAACAAAACACAGATAGCACGAAGCAACCTTTGACACAAGACGTCCACTGGTTTACACAAAGAACAGTGACTCCATCCCGGCACACGCTCACCAAAAGGCCCTTTCTGTCACCAGAGTTCATAAAAAAACTGTTTTAGTAATTCTTTAAACAAACTTTTCTTTCTTTCCAAATATAAGATTTGACACTTTTCTTTGTCATACATGGCAGTGAACTAATATTTTGGGGTTTGAACTGTTGGTAACAACGAACTGCTGAGCTGAGAAACCATCAACAGATTGATCGATAATGAAAGTAGTCTGTATTAAAGACTAGGGAATGGTGTTGTAAAACTACAACACCATTCCCTCACCTGTCTGCTGACGTATCTAGCCCTGCAGATCGCTTTGATTTTTTTTGGTTTGAGCCATTTTGGTGGATAAAAATGCATGCTGGGATACTTGCCCACCACACAATTAGCCAGCTCCCAAATCTTCCAGGATAAATTCACAGAGCAGGAACAATTGTCCCACTTCAGCGAATAAAAGAGAACCTGCAGGGCTCGATACCACGAGGGGCGAATGAGACAACATGCTGCGTAAACTGGGTGAACTGACCCTTTAAAATGTGTCATATACGACACACAACACGACCTTCAGCTTCAAACCTGACAGAGGGATTTGAACCCTGTTGGACAGTTAAAGGTGAATTCCACGTATTTCTGAATTGTCAGATCAGGGGTGTTTCAGTTAACTTGGTTTATGTTGTCTTGTCAAATATCAGTCTGCAGAAACAACATGAGAGCTGTTTGTACATTCAGAGGTATTTCACTTTAATAGCTTAAAGTCAGAGGCAATATTCTTTGAGGAAGCGACACACCAGCTGAGGCGGTTCACCGCGGCGATGAACACACCAGCTTCAGCCACGACTGGACCCAAAAGTTCAGTTACTCTTTTTACCGCTTCAGTGTGACTTCAGTCACCTGATCAGGACGCAGCCTGAGACACATCCGGATGGACAAAACTAGTCAGGAGTTGAACTGTGGGAAGGAGTAAATTCTACAGAAACCCTGAGAGATGAGTGGAAAAACAAACCTGTGACTCACTTACAGACTAACAGACAACAAAACTCAGATATTTGGTCTTGTTTACTTATTTCTCATCAGATAGCCAATAATGTGACAGGGTTGGTAGTTAAACCCCCCTCAGTCCTTGAGCAGCACACTGAACCTGATGTGTATGACTTCTGTGAAACTGGAAAGTTTTTCTTTTATTTTGCAGATTTGAAAACCAGAATCACATCAAAACAGTTTTGTTTTTAAAGTCATTTTTAGCATAACTTAGAACTTGTTTTTGGAATGGACAGAGTACTTGAGTTGGGCCAGTACTCACCAGTACACATCAGAACAGAGTACTGGCACATCACTCATCTCTTATTACTCAGCTCTGCCATGTTCTAATGAATGTATGAACTCAGCGTAGTTAGCGTTAGCGTTTCCTGCTCAACCAATCAGCACGAGGAGGAAAGTTTGCTGGATAAGAGCTTAGATTGCTGCTCACATCTCCATAAATACTGTTCACCGCTGAACTTTCTATCTGAAGTCAGTAATTTGTCTCTAAAATGAACAGAGCGTATGAGCTGACTGGCATCAGCTGAAACGCTCACATCAGCCACTCATTCACTTCTCACGACTTCTCTGCTGATGACTTGTTGTCAGAAATGTTTCTGCTGCAGCTCCATCCCACATCTCAGCCTCCTCCTGATGCATTTTTGGTGTTATCAAACTGAATGTAATGTTCACCTATACGTTGGTAAAGGGAGGATTATTCCTTGTTTGCTCCCTCTCTGTACTGTAAACTGTCTCTCAGACTGTGATCATTTTGGTTTTGCTTTGACACTGTTAGAAATCTGAACATGCAGAGAAACAGTTTCACTGACAAACATCCAATTTAACATACTGGAAGTTTCCCACCAAGAAGAAGTAATGACGGGATGTTTCCTTGGGTTTAGCCAAATGAGCGTGTGCTTTTTTTGTTTTTTTAATTCTAAAGTGACATTAACATAATGCTTGAGTTGTTCACTGCGGGACCGCTCCAAAAAAATTCCCCGTGAAGAACAAAAAGGCACAAGCATGTGCCAACTCTCAGAGTTTCTGTCAAATTTGACCGCACAACAGTTTCATCTACACCAGCACAATCAAACAGTCACATCCCGAAAGTGGCACCGAGCTGACGAGAATAACTGCAGCCGCACCGACGCGGCAAGTCGACTGTTTCAGGAATCCATAATCGACAAATTAAAAAATAATAATACTATGGATAGAAAAATATCTGTAGATGTAGACAACTTCATGGCTCTGGCATCGCCACTTCAAAACCATAACATCCGAGCAAAAATAAAAATCACACTTTTGACAGAATTAAAGGAAAAATAGAGTTTTTGTGTGAGGTTGGTCACAGCAGGATGGAGGGCGGAAGAAGAAGAGTGGTCACAGTTCAAAGTCACTGGTTCGATTCCCTGGACAGGGTGGGGGAAAGTAAAGAGATCAAGGAATGTTCAGTCCTCCCTTAGTAACCACTGCCACAGTGCCCTCCAGCAAGGCACTTTTACAGCAGGCATTGTTCCAGTGGAGCTGCTCAGCGGCCAGCAGCAGCTCCCAGATCAGTAATGTGGACATGAGTGAGTGGATGAATGTGAAAGCAAAGACTTTCCTGGACAACAAATAAACAAACTGAGACAAACAAAAGCAACAAACAAACAAACAAACAAACATCCGTTCATCTCGTTCAGAACACCTCGACAGCCGATAATTCACACATTTTAAATAACATTAAACATTATGGCTATGCTGAAAATATACATTCTGACAGAGATAGGACTATCTTAAAAATACAAATGTGCAAAACCTGTAAACAAATGAGATCCTGTGTGTGTGTGTGTGTGTGTGTGTGTGTGTGTGTGTGTGTGTGTGTGTGTGTGTGTGTGTGTGTGCGTCACAGCCTGGTGGGCTCCTCGTCGCTGTCACTGCAGTTACCACAGCAGTCCTGCAGAGGGAGGCAGAGAGGAGTTTGACTCCGGTTTAAACATTTCACTCAATGTACTATCATAGAAAAAAAAAAGACGGACAGCTAAATGACGACTAAAAAGACAAAAAACAAAGAATGAGCAATAAATAATCTAAGTCCACCCACCTGTCGGCCAAACAGCCGCTGCAGGAGTCCCTGTTTGGGCGGAGGAGACGGCTGTCCTCTCCAGTCCAGGTCAGGAGGAACCGTCCCGTCTTGGTGGAAAACATTCAGCTCGGTGAAACACTCCGTCTCGATCATCTGCAGGACGAAAGCCCAGAGCTCATTCTCTGCATCACGTGCGCAGACACACAAAGGACATGTCTCTGACTGCGTGTCTCTCACCTCATTCTGCCAGGGAATGGAGACGCTGCCTGTGGACACTTTGCTGTAGAAAAACTCGTCATTGGGCTCCAGCTCCACTCCCTTCACCGTGGAGAACTGCTCGATGTCCAGCACGTCTTTACAGTAGATGGCCTGCGGCTGCAACGCGCACACACACACCACCACTTCAACACATTTACATTTCAGCTGCGTAGCTAACAGTCAGGAGGACGGAGAGACTGTAGAGGACGCTTTACAAGACACATGACTGTTCGCTTTCTCACTGGAAGTCACACTATGATTAATGTCATTAGTTACGCTTGTATTATCATTGATATCCTTAGTGATACCTGTGTTATAATTATTGTGACTACTCACACCTGTGATATTAATGCTGTTTGTTATACCTGTGCTAATCATGTTATCAGTTACACCTGTGTTGTTAATGTCATTAGTTGCATATGGGCTATTGCTAACGTGATTTGTTACACCTGTGCTACCATTGATGTTACTGATTAAGACTTTGCTATCATCTCTGCTACTCATTACACCTGTACTGCACTTCATGGACCTGTCTCTGCTCTGGACGCACATGAGGGCTGATGACATAAATGCTTTTAGCATCTTTCTTTCTGCACTTCATTCGTAAATTCCTGAGACCTTCCTGAACTTCTGTGAATTTCATGTTACAAACTGTGGACTTACATCAGGAACGAAGGGCGGCTGCAGCATGCCGGCCTCAAGGCGTTTGAAATTAATGGAGCGGAAGATGGGATGGGCTTTGACCTCAGAGGCTCCGCCTCCCAGGCAGCCCAGCCTCTCTGAAGGATCTTTGGCCAGAAGCTGGAGGGAAGGAAAAACTGTTAAAAGCATCAGGAAGTGACAGAAACACTCAAGGTGTGACCTCAGAAGTCTGGTTTGAGTGACAGATCTGTGAGTTTGAAGTGGTTGATAAAACTGTTAGACAACATTTAACATCCAGGAAGCTTTGTGTTGGGACCCCCCCCCACCCCCATGCCATGGTCTGATGAACGAGCTGTCAGCAGCCCTCAATAACCTCCTAATTACAGCTTACTGATAGTATTTAAGGAAGCTGCACATGAATTACAAACTTAATAACCGAACCTGAACCCTTAATAACCCTAACCAGCAGAAGGACACTTCACACAAAGCGCGGTGCAGCCGAGCAGAGAGAGACGTGTCAGTTGTGCAGACTGGAGCTATAGGCCACTCGAACATCCACCCACCATTTTACAGAGGGACTTGGCGTCCTCAGAGAACTTGCTGGAATATTCCTCCTCCACCTCCCTCACCAGCCGCTCCACTTCCTCCCTCTTGATCTTCTTCTTCCTCTGCTGGAAGGGAGACTGGCCCTCGATCATCTCGTACAGCAGGCAGCCCAGCGCCCACCAGTCTGGGCTGAAGGTGTAACGCTCGTTTTTCACCACCTCTGGAGCTGGAGGACAGATGGGAGGCGGGAGAGTGAGCTGAGGGTGGTTCATGGACACGGGATCTAAAACCTTTACACCACAAAGTGGATGTTTCTCCGGCTGATCTACATGGAGCATGAGGGTTACTCTTGTGTCTCAGTTCCCACCGGTCAGAGGTCAGAGGTTACTTACCCATGTACCCGACTGTTCCCACCCGTCCCTTGATGGTCTGTCCCTCTGGAACATGAACCGCTAAACCCAGGTCTGATATCCTGATGTGGCCTGAAGACACACACACAAAAAGACAGACGAATGTGCTGTAAATGTTCATCATAAAGCCAAAGTGGACCATTAATTTTAAAAGCTCTTTTACATTTACAACATTTAATTCAAAACAGAAATGAATATCTCCTTTATGTTCTGGCTTGACGTGCATTAAAGACTGTTCACGCTGATCCGTGTGAAGCTACGGAGGATTTATGTTGTATCTTGTGATTTATGAGAAGCATCATGTGTTGAGTTGACGTTCTGTTTGTTTCCATTTCCTGCGTCTTTATGCCTTCTAGTCACAGACGTTTGTCTCGACTCCCTCACTGTTGGAGCCACATGTATTATTGTTCTGTTCATTATAACCGAGCATGCCCATGTTTTGTTGCAGTTCAGCTTTTTAATCAGATCAAAATGGTCTTGTGTGATTGAACTGGTCTCTGATCAGGCCGCTCTGCTGGACTCAGAGCGCCCTCTGCTGGCTCACAGCAGGAAATCATCTCATTGCTGTCATACAAACAGCTGGCTCGGGCTTATAGCTCTGTAGTAAACAGAAAAAAGTCACAATTCTGGCAAGTTCTGGTGATTTCTGAAGCAGATTTGTGGTTGTTTATTCACAGTGGACACAAGAGAGAGAAAAGAATCTCCTTAGAGAAAGGGCAAGGCAACACTGAAACTGCAGCACTAAGCGTTTTAAAGTTCTTTAATTAATTTAGTTTAGACTCACCGTGGTCATCCAGCAGGATGTTCTCTGGTTTTAGGTCCCTGTGTGAGAAAGAGAACAGAGACGAGAGCCAATGAGACGACAGCAGAGGGGAAAGACAGTGAGACATGTCTTCGTGTTAGAGGACGCTGACCTGTAGACGATGCGCTCTCGGTGCAGGTCCTCGAGGCCGCAGCAGATCTCTGCAGAATAGAAGACGGCCCTCTTCTCGTCAAAACCCGCCTCGCCCATGTGGTAGATGTGAAACTTCAGGTCTCCGCCGTTCATGAGGGTCAACACGAGGCACAGAGCGTCCTTCGTCTCGTAGGCGTAGGCTAAACTCACCTGGAGACAGAGGAGTGTTAATGATGAGAAGGCTGCGAGGCGATGCTTCAGGTCTGATCAGGTGTTCCTGCGTCATACCAGCAGCTGAGAGCTCGAATTCCAGTGATGCATCATAACTAACTAATGATTAGCAGCTTAATTAATGACATCACGACAGGAACAAACCTGATGAATCGAGGAGGAATAAAAAAATGTTCTCTGGTTCAAATGTGAGAATTTGCTTCTCTTTGTTTTGTGAATATCTCATCAACATGTTAAATAAAGTTACGTGACGGTATTTTGACACTGAAGTCACGCTGAACCCTGAGGGACGCCTCAGGCCTGGGAGCCCCGGACAAGACGACCGACTGGAGTCCAAATCAAATAAGCTGTGAGAAGGTCGTCTGGCAGAGAATCAAACCAAACCAGACGGAAAAAACCTCCATGTTGTCTTTTAATTACTGCAGTCGTTACTGCTGCAGACATCGCGGCTGGTTGATGCACGCAGAGCAAACTCACCAAAGCACCAAACGTGGATTCATCCGCTGCTGAAAACAGTCCCCAGCAAATGCACCATTTACTTTTGTTTGAGTAACTTTCAGCTGTTTTGGGAAAATGACTGAAGCTTTTTTTTAGAAATGAAACCACATGTTTGTGACAGGAAGTCAGAGAGGACGGTGGTCTGTTTCCCTTTAGGTTTTTTCAACATGCAAATTCAACATCTGCAGGTTAAAAACGAGTGAACGGTGAACTGGAGATGAGACGTGACGCTTACTACAAATCTGCTGTTGACTTTCTCCAGGATCTGTTTCTCATTGAGCGCCATGGACTCTCCTTTCCTCTTCTTTATCCTCTTCTTCTCCAGTTTCTTACAGGCGTACATCTTCCCTGTGGCCCGTACCTGACACGCACACACCTGCAGGGCAAAGAAAGAAGGATGAGAGACACAATCCGCTCTCTATTTGTGTCTTCATGTTTATGTCTTGTGACTTCCCCTCTGTGAGAGCAGCAGGGCTCCAAATAAGACGGTCACTGTAAATGATCTAATTGTGAGGTAACACAGGACGGCGGCTCAGGACATGAGAGAGGAGGCTCAGGGTGACGCTGCTGTGCGATCTGACTGTGGGGGATTTGCTTTCTGCTCGATTTGGGCTGCATTCAGGCATAAAGCGTAGCTGTACATGTAAACGAGAGGGGATCGACAGCAGTGTGACTCACAGGAAGTGGGCTGTCTGCACAAGCCTGCCATTGGCTGGCCCTTTCAGTCGGCATTCACCTCCCCTTCAGCTACCTGCATGGAACCGTTCGAAGCTCCCATCGCTACGTGAAACAACAACAGCCTCTGAGTTACAGCCTATATGCTGAGAATGGCAAGATCAGACAGGCCTGATTGGTTGTTCAGCAGGGATTTAGCCATTTTAAGGCAAACCAAAACAAGTTTCCCCACGACACTGTTTTGCAAGGCCGCTGTCACTGCATCAGCGCTGAATGCGATTATTTTAAAGAAATACAAACAAGCCAAAGTGTTTTTTTTTCCTACCAGAATGACAATTGGTTCAGCTTGAACTGAGAGACTCTACCCTCTCATGACTCATAACAGCACTTCTCAGGTGAAAGTGTTCATTTGTACTTGTCAGTAAGATCCCGTCCTCTGTGTTTGAGAGTTGTTCTGCTGTGTGCTCAGCTGATGCAACCATAAAGCTGAACGTACTCACCTCTCCAAAGCCTCCTTTCCCTAAAACTCTGTACTGTCGGAATGTGTTTTTCGTCACCGGCTGCCTGTTGGACACAAAGAGAAACTCATTTAATGCAAAGCAGTCATAATTAATTCACTATCTTTCCATCCTGGATGCTGACATACAGGATAGTCAGGAAAATAGTATTCAGACACCTTTGCCTTAATGTCAGATTAGGTTTATCAGGTAGAAATGTGGAAACTCATCAGAAATGATGCTTTCAGGGAAATGTGAATGCTGGTGGAGTCACACAGCCAGTCAGGGAGCAGCCACCGAAAAGCAGGCCTGTATGACAGCTGCCACGAAAACTGTTTTTCTGTCCACAGTCAGTCAGCAGCTGATAGATCTGTGAGGAGCTGGTCTAACCACCAGCACTGATGAACCGGTCCCTCCTGGAATCAACACTCCTGTTTCTTCTCCCTCTGGACACTTCGGTCATTTCAGCTTGTAAATTGAATGAACCCTGGAGCATGGACTCATTAACAGAGGATGAGTCATTTACTGCTTAATTAGCCCCGTGGTGGTGCTTCTCCTGCTTGTTTTTAACATGGCATTGCTCCGTAATTGGTATTGTTTGTTTATTCGTACATTTAGTCCCACATTGACCGACTGACATCCTCAGTAGACTCACAGATTTAATGCATTCATGTTTACGCTGAAGAGTGTAACTAGCTGAGTTGTAGGTGTGTCACTGACATTAACATCCTCTCTGCAACCCGTCAGGCTCGATCCTAAACTACTGTTGATGAAGTTCACTGGTTTAAAACAGCCACAGCAGGCTGAAGGTGCAGAGCTGGCAGCTGTAGAGGTTTGGGTTCAGGTCCTTAACATTAGTTACATGTGTGCTATAATTAGCTGCTGCTAATCCAGCTTCATTAGTTGAACTTGTTAAAATGTTTCATCAGGCTTCAATAGCTCAAGAGTTCAAAGCTGGCCATAGTCTGCAGTCACAGAGAGTTTACTGCTATTCTTCTTTAAAGTCAGATGGGATGTTATCTGCAGTACACTGCTGTCATTGCGGAGCACATATGAATCTACCGACAGCACAGAGAGTTCAATGGCCGAGTATCCAGAGCAGGACATCCACTTCAGCACTGCATTAAGTCTGTGATAGCTCCTGGGTTTAATGCACTGCAATGGCTGAGATCACATAACAGGGCCTTGTCTATCCCTGTAGGACACACTCCATAAGATGAGGAAAGCACTGACATTGGAGAGGACGCTAACAGAGCAAAAAATGTCGGATGAGTCGTCCAACACCTCAAAGTACTGCTGTAACCCTGAGGTGTTGTCTTTTAGACCCCGTGTCTCCCTGTCCTGGCCTCCAGAGGTCCCGAACTCTGCCTTTCATCAGCCATTACCCAGCCCTGTTCAATCAGCCAATCAGTCTGAGGATATAAAAGTCCACCCAGCTGGCCAGTCGATGCTCCAGTGTGGAGGCACTGCTGCCAGTCGAGCGTTTGTGATCATCCGTTGAGTGTTTTTGCTGTTTTGTTTTTTTTTTAATTCCTGTCTGCTCTTTGCACAGGTCTTCATTCTCTACTCACATCACTCCAAACCTATTTATTTATTCATGTCGTCATAAACGATGAAAGGACACGAGTATGTCAGCGAACTCCTCAGTCTCTCGACTTCACGATATCTAACAACCCAAAATGCAGCGGTGTTTTACTCATAACTGTATTCAAAGTAATGACCTGGTAGTTTGGAAAACACAGGTGTTTGTCATGAACAGCTTGCAGGTGTGGCGTGTCCAAAGGTGCACACGCTCATTAGGTAGAATCTCCTGCTTCTCTGTAAACCACCAGCTGGCCTGAGATCAGGGGCAAGACAGGACAGATGTCTTGTCTTGGGTGTTTATTTTTTGTGCTGTTGTGTATCCAGGTCAAATACTACACTTTTGTTTACCCTTCGCCACAAATATCATCTCTGCTGGTCAGATCACAAGTCTGATTGCGGTTCGTCTTGGGTTTACATGCGAATCAGGGTCAGATTGTGGTGTGAAGCACCTGAAGCTCAGCAGGCCAAAATTAAAGCTGCGAGTCGCAGCGAGCGAGTTTCAGGCTTCATAAAGGTGAACGAAGTGACTTCAGCGGCTGATTTCATCATCAGAGGGCGGCAGCGTTTCAATAACCGCACACAAAAAGCTCCATCATTTGTACCTCAGTCATTTCCTGCTTCTGCGGAAACGTTCAGGAGGCAGAGCAGGATGTCTCCAGTGATTTTAATCAGGATTACTCAACAGCAGCTTGAGTTATGAGCAAGTATGTGACGTGCAACACCCACGTGCATCAATCGATAAGGCGCTTCAGATTTTGGTTCATATTTGCTTCCAGAGTACTCACACTCACTTCAGTTTGCAATCATGGCCTGAAGATAAGGAAGATCTGTGATGATTGGACAAATCTTTGATCAGTTATGGCCATTCTCCAAAGTTTTTGGATTAATGGCGGCCATTTTTTCTCTCATTTCTAATAGAAATGTGTATTTCGGTCCCACCATGCAAAGAGATGATCTTCTTATTTAATTCAACAAAACAAATAAGCATGATTCCCAACATGCCAAACTGTCCCTTTAATGGGTTTTTACAGGGAATGTATTGATCAACGATCCATCAGCTACGGGTAAAAAAGAAGCATGCAGCTTTATTTTCTATTTGTTTGTTTGTTTGTTTGTTTGTTTGTCATCTTTCTGGACAGTTGAAGGATTAGCAGCTTCTGTCCAAAGAAAAAAAAAAGACAATATAACTTATTTCTTTGTTGGTTTATTTATTTTAATAATGACTGTAGTTCCCTGCTGTACTTTGTGGTCATTTCCTCTGTTTCCTGACACGTCTTGCAACATCTCTTAGCCTGACGTTGCTACTGCAGGAAAGCATTTTAACTCCAATTATGGTGGTGGTTTTTGTGTTTTCACTGCAGTTGAAGGATTAGAAATTGTCCCCCGTGAAGGGAATTCAGTGACCCTGCGGTTTGTGAAAACGTCTCGAAACCCCACTGGATGAACAGAAAAATTCAAGGTCATCAACCTTAAACAGTTCCTGGAAAGCCAGCAAGCAAGCCAGATGTACGAGGTTTTTATCTGACAAGCTGCTTGAGGGGCTGGAGGGAAAAGGGCCTCATTCTGCTGTAAATAATGAGGAAAGAAGCCAACGCTGTAAAAGGTTCCTGGTGGGCACACAGACGCACCATCTGCCTCCACCTTCTCTCGTCCTTTTGTCTCCGGCTTACGTTTCTCTGTCGTCACCTTTTGGATTCGGGCCTGATCTTCAAACAAGGATCCCTGTGGATGGATTATTATTATCTCATGTGGGTTGTTTCAGCTGATCCTTGAAGAACACCAGTTTAACCATCAAACCTAAACACTCCAGTCCTCGGCAGGATAGACCGCATGCTTACAGCACGGCCCAGGTTTTCAAAGTGGAGTCTGGGAACTGTCAGACGTCCCTGATGGGACACAGACCCAGATCAACTTTCTTTGTCAGTAAACAAACCTGATCAAACTCATAACAACCATTATTCTCAGGACACATTAATTTCTCCACCAGCAAATGAACACTTGTGTGATTGTGGACTGAGCTATGTCAGACAGCTGTGTGGAACAGCTGAATGCCAAGAACTGAGACGCTGCTTTTTCCTGGAAATTCTCATCCCAGTCTGCGTCCTTCAGTCCAGTGGAGTCCTTTTTCCCAAGAAACTACTTCATTTCTGTGTCTTTGTAATCGACTGTAAGGTCACATGACACTTCCTTCTGTCTGCCGTTCACAAGGACCACAGACCAATTCAAGCGTGCTTCCTGTTTCGGCAAAGGTCAGAGTTCACTGTTGTTTAACTCTGACTGTAATGAATTCATCCACAGCGCGCCGATCGCTGTGTGCAGAAGGTGGAGATGATCTTCTGTTTGATCTTTAATAGTGAGTAATGCTTTCGACTGTTTATTTATTCAAAAGGATCCCATTAGCTCGAGCCCATGGCACCAGCCAGTCTTCCTGAAGTCGGGAACATCACTTTCATCATATACTTTCATCACATGCACACTTCTAATTGTGTTCCATGGTGCGATGGATGACTCTGGGCAAAGTTACATGACTTTGGTCATCACCTGATGTTCTGGTGTGTAAGTTTCTACATTTAATAATTTGAACTTTATGATGCGTGCTGTCTGCGCTCCCTCTTATGAGGCATCGTCAGACTAGTCTAATCTGCTCTGTTCTGGACAGTTTGGAATTTCCTCAGCACACCTTTTGATGCAGATGACGACACAGGTGAGCAATAGACCAGGTGGCATGAAAATAAATCTTTAGCTCCAGAGTGTGTGCTGGAACACGAAGAAGGGATTTTCTTGCCGTAGAGATGCCGTTTCTTATTTTCCTAAGCATGATGTCAGTGTGTTCCACCCATGACTATCTATTATTACACCAGTAATCTAATTTCTATGTATGTAAATGTAATGTGCTTTGCACTTTGTTCCCGGGTCTCATTTTCATTGAGAGTTAGCAAAGTCTGCACTAAAGCAGGTAAACCAGGTCTAAAGCAGGTAAACCAGGTCTACATGTGCTGCTCCCTCTGCTACTGCAAGAGCAGAACTTGGACTCTCTGTGGATTTAAATAATTTCTATTGAATCTATTCTTTTGGGGACTTTTGAGTTGTTTTTAAGGTGCAAATAACTACAAGTTATGGGTCTGTAACTCACTGTTCCTGCTGTCTATCTTGACCAGAACTCAAGCTAAATAAACAGGTTTAGAGGAAACAATTTGGCCAGTAAGTTTCTACCTTACTGAATGCTCTTCGCTGTCGTTATGACACCTGATGAGACACCAGAATCACCTGCCGCGCTTCCCGCATCTCATAATACATGCTCGTAATTACAACAAACAGAACCTTCTCAGGTATAATCTGTCACGCAGCAGAATCACTCGTGTCTGACCTTTCAGGCTACAACGACGCGGCCTGTTTCGAAAGTCGCCTCACTGCTGAAATTCAACTGTGAAACTTGACAGTTGTGCAAGCTCCTCTCTTGAAATGTGTGACGTGATATCACTGTGAAGTTCATGGATTGCGTTGTTTTCACCCCCGTAACCCCGAGGAGATGAGGACACTGGGGAGAGGAAGGAATGAGGCAACTCGCTGAGCATGTTGTTACTGGTACTGTGGTGGAGTTTAAGGCTAATGTAGCCTCTAAATGAGCCTGAGTGAGCTTTTAAGCAGTGTGTGTTTGTGTATGTGTGCAAAGACATTACGCTGGTGCACATAGAGAGACGGCAGCAGAAAGAAAGAACGGAGCAGAAACAAAGAAAGAGAGGAGACAGGGAGGCTCAGCTCGCTCATATTGAACTTTACCTCTCCAGCCACTTCCACTGCAGGAACCTGTTGTAGTACATGCTGTCGAGGTAGTCTGCGAAGGGCGCCACGCTCAGGTAGTCGTGGATCAATCTGAAAAAAGCACAACAAAGAGCATCTGCAGGTCATTTTCAGTGTAAACACGCTGCAGCGACTTAATGTCATTCGGCTTAACTTTAGCTGAACAAGCAGCAAACATGGCCAAAAGTGACGGGAAATTAATCACAAACCATTCTGATAATCGATTCATCATTTGAGCCATTTTTCAAACTGAAATCCCAAAACATCGCATCAATTCTGAAAAGAAAGTTAAAGTTAAATATATTTGGAATTTGAAAATGACTGAATCAAACTATTTTCTCCATTAATAATAAATCTGATCCCTAATCGATAGTGTGGCAAAGGACAAGTCTTTGTCGTTGTTAGAAAATCCTAGAAGTTTCCTCACTTCAAGTGTCCCTGACGTGATGAAACATAGTCTGTAAAATGACTTTAAAGTTCACTAACAACAGCTAAAATTAGCCACCATCAGCTACTGGTCATACCAGACCAAGTAAGACTGCGTTGGCCCCTGAAAGGAAGCAAGAATATGTTTGTTTTTGTTTTGTTTTGTGTTGTGTTGTTTTTCTCATGGACTCATTTGTAAGAAGACCAAAGTGTTATTTCTTCATTCGTAAGTTACATTTTCACCCTTTAAGTGCTGTTTCGTTTCACTGCTTTGTAATTTAGGCTTAACTTAAAACCTCGGTTCATTAGCTTTGAGGGTTGGGGGTTTATTTTGGACAGGACATTCTTCTGCTTTTATACTGAATAATTCACAAAGTAAATCATTTTTTGTCAACTAAAATGGTTTCTACTACGTTGTGGTTTCTTTTCAGATGTAATCTTGTGAAAAAAGGGGGCTTAACTCAGGCAATACGCTGCCTTCAGGGCCTGCTGCAGTGAGCTAATACAGGAGGGATTTACTCCCGTTTTCAGTCTACTGACATATGAAATGTCTGGATCAAGGTCACTGTCTGACTGAGATATTCATAGTCATAATTCGGCATCATGGTTGCAGTACTATTAAATCAAAATGAATTGGAACCAAAAACTGAAATCAAATCAAACATCTCTGGTTTGAATCATGTTATTGTTTCATGCACTGGCTTGACGAAGAAAAAAGGGTAATTATTCTTGGTTTGAATTGAAATGAAACCCTCGCTGTAAGAGCTCAGAGTTTGTGACCTTATCTTTGACTTTCTGACCACACAGATAAAGATGAACAAACATCAGGGCTTGCAGCGTTCATGCTGTGTGCAGCAGTTTAGTAAATTACTCATGTCTTCTTCTTGATGTGGCTTGAAAAACAAACTGGCCTCTGTGCTGCCTCACACCCACGCAACAAGCATGAACAGTCATTACAGGAAGTTACTCAATGTGTGACTGTTGTTCATGAAATAAACAATGAAGTCTTCTTCATCACAAAGTGAAATTTTATTAGAATATTTTTCACTCTAAGTTTCTTCCTGAATTGAATTAGGTTTTGTTCTGCATGACAGATATGATCTCAACCAACACAAACAGCTGGCCCGGGCAGACACCGCAGAGTGCTCTCAAACACCATAAAATGAACTTCCTCATCTGGGAAATACTGGAGAACAAATCCAGTGTTACAAAGGCTGATGTTACAGGCCTGAGGCTGAACGGTCATCAGCTTTAAAAATGCATGCTGGGATGCTTGTCTAGTCCACACAGGTCAGCTCCTATTGAATCATCATAAAAATCTACAGAACCAGGACATTTCCAGGCATTTGCTCTTTGCTGAATGCAGGCTTTGAAATGGGACAATGGACGAGAACAGACATGAATTCAGACTGTAAAACATCTGAGTTGTTAAGTTGCTCTTTAAATAAGCCAGGAAAATGAGGTGTAGGTGCAGCGTGCAAGTAGGTTATTGAGACTCATAAGTTTACTGTAGAGGCAGCGACCTCTAATGGTCATAGAAATTAAGACAGGAGCAAAGAAGGAAGTCAGGTGACGTAGTATAAAGAACAAGAAAGTCCGCGTATGGAGGAGGTGGATGTGAGGTGGACTTTCACCCAGGACACTGCTGGTCGTGTCCCGAGTGAACGGAAACTCAACGTTGACATTTTTTCCCCAAACCATAATCTTTTCCTAAACCTAACCAAGCAGCTGTTGCGCCTAAGCCGAAGCAAACTGCAACCGTTTCACAATGTTAGCCACGTGACGACGAAGGCGCCGCACGCCTGTGCTGGTCCTCTCCAAAACGCTGCTTTCAGACCTACTGAGCCGTTTAGGTATGAGGACCTGTTGATTTAAACATGTCCAGGCCAATCAGAATCTAAGACAGAATCTTGGAGACCCGAGTCGTAACTTTGCAGACTTCAGGCTTGTGACTGGGTTGACTATAATACCGTCGACTCAGCAATAAAGTCACAGTAACTTGTGACTTCACTTGGACTTGAGCCCTGTGACTTAAAAGACTTGAGATTCAGCCAAAACCTGAAGCGGAGACAGAGCTGACATTCAGGTCAGTGTTTGCACTGCCAGCTTTCTGTGGGGCTCTCTTTTTAATGTGGTTTTCAGAGCATGATTGTAGCGTCACCACAGGATTTCTTCTGAAGTGTCCAGAGAACAGAAAGCTCACAGAGAGAAAGATTAGGGTTTGGACGGTTTATAGACAGAAGACGCAGGGAATCGGCCCAAGAGGACACAGGGTTATAGGGTCATATATGTGAGCATATTTTTTGTACTTGTTGCTGTATTTGCTTCTGAAACATGACGTATTAGAAACATGTATTTGTCTGATTGGTACGTTTTGAATTTGCAAAACAAAATGCATTAGTTTGTTAAGGGTGGTTTGCATTTGCAAAGCATACTGTGTTTGTTTGTGGATCGTAGGCCACTTGTAAAACATGTTTTGTTTGTGACATTTTGGCAGGAAGTTAGGTCCATAGCTAACACTGACAGAGCCGACAGCATACACGCACACGGCCAATAGCAAGAGCCCATTTGCCCTCTTTGGCTGAGCTGCCTCTATGGAGGGCAGAAAAACGGGAGAACGGAGAAAGGAAACAATGTCATGCCCCCCAGGTCATGTGACACTGTAGTGCACAAACTTGGTATTGTTGTCATTGTGCGAGTGCTCCGGGTGAGACTTCTGAAGCAGTCAAAGTGATAAATGTTGAATGGTATAAATAATGAGATGTTCTGCAGACAAAAATCTGAACAACGTGCAGCTTGTCAAGTTTGCATCGTGTCGCACAATCTCGCCTTATATTCTTGTCAGGGTAATCTAAAACACATGATATGTCATGATTTCAGTTATATCACCCTGCATCATCAGCGCTACAAGAAAATCAGCAGAGGTCACATTTTATGGATTTGTTTAACAGCTCAGTTAAATTTTCTCTAAATTTCACCTTTACGTTACAGTCAGTTATGTCTCTACACTGCCAGGTGTGTAATTCTGGTGGGGAACATTTTTTTTGCCAAAAAACTAAATTATTTTAGTATAAAAAAACTATTAGAAATCATCCTTAAAAAAACAACATGTGTAATCATAGTATGTAAATTCTTTTCCAGTCATTAAACCATAAAATTTCCCAAAATAAGACAAAGAACATGATGGCTCTGATGAAGCGACGCGTCCAATTCCTGGTCTGAAAAAATAACAAAAAATGGACAAAAATAAGAAGCACAGATGGGACGCCTGTGAGCTTACTTGGTACAGTCTTTGAAGAGCTCTTTGCAGGCCTCCTGCTGCAGCCTCTCTGCACACTGAGCCATCATGGCCTCCTCCACCTCAGGCACGTGGTCCTCTGACTGCACCGCAAAAAAACAAGAAGTCCAGGTAAACAAGGTGACTCAACCCCAACAGTCAACTCAGAGCAAAGCCAGATGAACTGGGTTTAAGAAGCTGCTGGAAGATGACTGTCCTCAGCGCTCTGCAGACTTCTGCATGTTCAGACTTGAGTGCACACAGATGCAGACAGACGCAGGTGAGACTGGAGCGCAGAGAGTTATCAGGAAGGAAACCTCATCCTGCCTCGCACTGCAGACATGGAAGCTGCAGTTTCGTAATACTCATCAGTGCACACTGTCTCTGTGCTGCTGCTGTAAAGGTTCTTCTTTAAAGGATGGTGGTTTCACTGGTTTCAGATCAGATTTCTAACTTCAGATAATCCTGCCAGGCTGTAATGAGCCCAGACTATTTTCTCTCCTCGTGGTGCATTCATGAAAGCTCTGTAAAGTGGAGAATCTATGTATTATTTCATTACTTTGGAATTTTTAGGGTCCCTGAAAGCAGCAGCTACCTTTGGGTTGAAGTATTTGTCGATGAGTTCCTGACCGCACTCCTTCCTCTTCTCGTCTGGAGTCACCTCGTACTCCGCCTGCAGAGAAACACATGGAGACAAAATGAGCCGCAGAACCTCTCCTGGATGCAGTTTGCTGGGGTCCAAATGCACAAATGACGCATGCACACTAAAAGCATCCATATGCCACTTCCCAGGCACAGGAACTATGAATACTCAAGGACACATATTATCAAATTAAACATGGCGCTGTGAGATAAAAAAAAGAGTTTGGACCAAGGCCACCTGAAATAAAGACAGCCAGAACGAAAGCAGGAAAACAACTGAAATCTACAGGAATATATAAAAATTAAGTTTCATGAAAATGAGTTTTAAATATTAATGTTTGATTTTACAGTTTCATGGTTACATATCTTTTTATCTTTTATTCATTACATTTATTTACCAAATACTTTGGGTCTGGACAACATGGCACATGTAAGTCAATATTAAAAATTAAACTGGTTTGATGAGACTGAGCATTAATGTGAAGCAGATTAAAGGTTAGTGTTAAAGTCATCAACGAATGTTCAATCAATCAAACCCCCTAGAAGTGGTGAGGAAGTAGTTTAACTAAACAAGACTTTCAGCAGCTGTATTTTAAGGTCATGTTTTTCTCTTTTTACAGGCCAACAAATGTCTGAGAAAAGACCCCCCCCCCCTCCTTTTTTCTCTTGCTCCTTCAGGAAGTACGTGCTTCAACAAGCCAATCAGATTTGTCATCGTTTTTCTTTGCTGTTCCAAACTCCAGCGATCTCCACACACGCTGGAGCAAAGCGCACACACACACACACACACACACACACACACACACACACACACACACACACACACACACACACACACACACACACACACACACACACACATACCCACACACACACACACACTGCTTGTAACTGCTTTTTCTTTATTCAGGCAAAACCATTAAGAGAAATTTCTAGGATGTTCATGAACTGGTAAAAGCAGTAAAGAGTCGTGCGCAAAAGAAAACTTTGTTGACTTGTTTAATTCGTTTTTAATTAGCTTTCATTTCTTCAGCTGTGACACAATCTGATCATATCATCACGATGATATAATGGCTGTGCCGAAGGTCAATAAACAATAATAATGAATGACTGCTCTGCTGCAACGCCGGCTCCCTATGTGTCCGCTGAAACCTCTCAAGGCCTCAGCTTCAGAAAAAACCCAATTTAAGATTTAATTGACGAGTTCGGGGAGGCCTGTTCCACACCCTGCAGTACACGGACTGATTGTATCTACTCCCCCTCACATTAACATCCCTCTGAATGGCTCGCAGTAAACTAAGCCTGACTGGAAAACTCCAAAGTGCTTCCTCTCCCCTCTCGCGGCGAGAGCCTGTAAACTAATGCTAAGTGACAGCGGAGACGGGTCAAATCTCATTTTCCTTCTCTATCTCGTCCTCTCGCAGAGTTCTCGGGGAAGAGACGGGAAGCGGTTGTGGGGTAAAAGAGAGCCTAATTGCTTTGCATGTGAAGTTGCATCCGCCGGACGGCTGAAAGCTGTAAAGCAGTTTGGCTGAGCTGCTCAGTCAGACTGGAGCCTCGCCGCCTTCACGCAGACAGATGGAGGTCTTCGTCAGCCTCTCCGCCTCCATCCGTCACACCTGATGGCAAACAATCACCAATCCATTGACTGATTGATCGGCAGTCACATAACTTGTCGCATCAGAAACAGGAAAGCAGAGTCCAACATGTGATACTGTCTGACTGAACTGCTCGAATACTCAAACAATCAGATGTTATATTTGTCTATAAACTTCAGCTGAGCTAGCACTCAGGACGTCGCTACTGGCTTTGTTCTAGACTGAAATACCAAAATATAAGATGATATTGTTTCCTGGATATTACTTCTAAAATAGGTGATGTGTTTGAGAACTAGACATCTATTTGTTCACAGCAGCAGATTATTTTTAAGTAGAGAACCAACCAGCTCCTACATTGCATCAATAGCCTTACTGTTGCTAAGCTAGCAAGATTTCTTTACATGTTTACAGTGTTTTTTCCTAACATAATCAGCCTTAAAGGTTAGAAGGCGGCCTCGTTTCGGGAGTTTCATGCAGCTCATGTAACAGATTTTCCTGCCATGCAGGAATTTCGCCAATTTCCTGACGACTGAAAACTTTGCGGAATATCAGCAGAAACATCTGCAGAGCAGCCGAGAATCAGCGGTGTCACTGGATGTCATGATGAGGAAAGCTAAAGTGTACACACACACACACACACACACACACACACACACACACACACACACACTCTGGTGGGAATAAAACAAGTGACTGACTGAAACATTCCTCAAGTGAGCAGAGCGAGCAGCGAGCCGTTAAGCCATCAACAGAAAATGTGTGTGTGTGTGTGTGTGTGTGTGTGTGTGTGTGTGTGTGTGTGTGTGTGTGTGTGCGTGTGTGTGTGTGTGTGTGTGTGTGTGTGTGTGTGTGTGTGTGTGTGTGTGCGTGTGTGTGTGTGTGTCATGGATACAACATCGGAGGAAGAGGAGGGCAACACACTGACGCACTTTTCTCTCCTTTGCTCCCAGAAGTCAAGAGTTCCTGTATTTCATTAAACAGATATTAAACTCTACTTCCTCCTCCTCCTCCTCCTCCTCCTCCCCCTCCTCCCCCTCCTCCTCCTCACTCCAAAATTCAAGTGTTGGACGCATTTCAGGATAATTAAACTTCCTGCATCAAAGGCCTGACATGAGAACTAGCTCACCCATTTACTTCCACCAGCTGCCTGTAAAACACAGTTTATAAAGGGTCAGTTCACCCAAATCCCCTAAAAAAAAAACAGCTTTTCCCACGTAGACTGGTGGCATCTACCCATACAGATAGTTTTCTGTGTGTGTGTGTGTGTGTGTGTGTGTGTGTGTGTGTGTGTGTGTGTGTGTGTGTGTGTGTGTGCAGGTTTTAGATTTATGTACAGTGAAAATAATTGGAATTTAATTGGAATTTCATTTCATTTGGAATTTCATTACTTGACTAAAAAGCTTCCAGAAAAAGCATCCTTGTCACTCATAACAACAGTTTGTCACTTTATTTACTTCACTTCGTAAGTATTAACAGCTGAATCCGCAGCTCCCCTCGGCTTTACAGAGCTTTGCAGTGAGTTTCAGTTCATGGTTTATTTTGGAATTTGGAATTTCCCCTCGTGGGACTAATAAAGGAATATTGATTATTTGTCCAGTCACAGCTTCACTGTTCTGGTTCACTCTCACTGTGCACTGCCTGCTCAGCTGCAAACCCAGTGGAGCATTTAGCAGCTAAAGAGCCAGGAGTCGCTTTCAGGAAGGTTCCCGTAGCTCAAGAGCTGCTCTTTCTGCCGAAATTCTCAGAAAATTCTGAGAATCGTGACGTTTTCAAAGAATTTCCACTTGGTCCTGGATAAGATAAAAGTTATTCACAAAGTGTCTCCGACCTGATGAGAGCTCCTAAGGTGAGCAACTGTTAGGAGCAGGGAGGAGAACTTTGAAGAGGCTGAAGAGTTTCTTACGCAGAGGAGAAAATGGTCAAATAATGTCTGAAAACGACCAATGCTGTAACGGCAGAAATGAAGGTGATCATAACACAGATATTTGGCAACTGGAAAAATGCATGCATGGACATATCGGCCTCTGCTGTTGTTGGTGTACCATCCAAAGTTTTCCTAAATCACTCCTAAGCTAGGACTCCAGACTAGAAATGTTCAGGCTAAGTTGTGCGCTCTCTAAGAGGACTCTTAGAAATGTTTGTGAACACGACCACCAGATGTTTCCCTGACAAGTTGTTAGAGACCAAAACAGAGCTAACAAACATTTAATATTGAACTGACAATCATCAGGTGACAGACACGACTCCATATGACCGATGGTGTTGCTCTGCAGCTGCTGGATGTGGAAAGTTCCCCACATCAACTTAAACAGTGATGATATTTCAATGCTGGGTTCACACCTTGCTTCCTGCCCACAGGTGTTTGAACAAAGGGCTTTAGTCGCCTCTGTCAGCGGTTTCCAGGTGACATATATTTCCATTTTAAATGTGTAAATGCATGTAACGTTGGCCTCCAACACTAAAAATATCTGCATGTCAGGAACTCCTCCCTCGAAACCTTTTGGTCCATCCTCACCCTCTTCTTCATCAAACCTTTTTTTATTTGACACCTGCCTCCCTCCTTCTCACCACTTACACACACACACACACACACACACACACACACACACACACACACACACACACACACACACACACACACACACACACATCCTCCCTCCTTCCCTCCCTCCCCTCTATAACAGGAACTGAGGAGCATTACAAGGAAGACAGAAAAAAAAGTCCTTGAGACCCCCCCCCCCCCCCCCCCCCCCCGTTCCCACACACACACACACACACACACACACACACACACACACACACACACACACACACACACACACACACACACACATACAATTCATTCCTTTTGTCTTTCCACACTAGTAGTCATGGAAAAGGCCATTTGGGGCAAAACTCTCCAACCTAAACTCTCACACTTCCGAGAACAAGACAAACATTGAAATACACACGCACACACACACACACACACACACACACACACACACTTGTGCACATTGCATAGACTTACATGCATCTCCTGGACACTTATCCTAACCCAAAGCCCAGGTCTGCATCCTAAAATTTCAGGATTCAGCGTTTTGATCCCAACAAAGTTGCCGGACCCCACACAGTGAGTGGGCTCACCACAAATATAACATAAACAATGCTGCACACACACACACACACACACACACACACACACACACACACACACTGCTCTTACCACAGCATCCAGGAACTTGACGCAGCGCCTCAGTTCGGGTCGAGTCTCACAGAACTGTCTGAAGAGTAAGCGTCCAATAGGCTGCCGCTCACACAGGCTGCTGTAGTCCTTCTCTACAGACAGGAAGAGACACTGAAGTTAGCTGTCAGCTGAAAGGTGTCTCACGATTCAATGGGAATTGATAGACGGTATACTGCTGCTGAGGTTATCAAACAAACTGCCACTTTGTCTGAGACAGTCCTGCAGTGTTAGTTTAAGTACAACATGAGTCAAGTGGACGGTGAATCAGTGGTTATTGTTTTGTGTTTCTTGTAGTCATCCCTGCTGCAACTAATTTTTGTGAGTGATCAGGATCAGCAGCAGCACCTGGAACTTGGACTCAGTTTGACCTCCTGATATTTGTCTCTAATGTGGCCAGGAAACAAATAAAGGCAGAAGTTGTGACAATGGCTCCATGTTGGGTCACGTTATGCTGAGCAAATTTCCTGTACTGGAAATGTGCCATTAGACACGAATCATTATGTGCCTTTCACATGTTTTTAAGCTCTAATTATCCACAAAAGGTCACTGAGAATGTCTGCTGTTCTGTTACTGTACAGCCAAACTTCTTCACTAAAAATCTATAACAAACAGAGTCATAAACAATATGATGCAGCAGGAACTTGACTGACTGAAAAGAGCATAATAGAAAACAACAGTGAATGATGCAGACGCACACACGACTGTTGGTGTTCACACACACTTTATGATCATATTTGCATGGGTCCGGAGTCTCATTCAAGGTAACATTGTTTCTAAAGATGGGAAGATAAATCCAGAGGGTTGGGACTAAAACAGCAAAGGAAGGACCGTCTTTAGTTCTGCAGTTGAGCGAGGGATCGATAAAAGGCCGAAATTAGAGGATCGGGGTAGTCAAGAAGTGGAATATGGGACAAGCAGATAAGAAATGTGACTTGGGGCAAGGTCATGAAGATCCATATGAGAAATCCACAGGATCCTGTAGTTTATTCACATTTTACGGGAAGCCAACGGAGGGTCATGAGGGACTGTTGGGGAGTTGTAGTTCATAGCCTGGCAGCTACATTCTGAACTGTAAAAGGTTTAGGGAAGCTTGACTAAGACATGTTTAAAGGGAATTACAATAAGCAAAGGAAGGAGAAAATGAAAGAGTGGATCAGTAATTCAAGATCTGTAGAAGATGAGATCCTGATTTTTGTAATGTTTCGTAGCTAAAGAAAAGAGTGTATCATCGGCATAGGTGATGTGACATGTCATAAAAGCGGATAGATAAACCACCCAGAGGCATGTACAATGGAAAGAATTTTTCAGGGATTTTAGCTTGGAGATTGGTCTGTAATTCTCTAACTGGCCTGGGTCTAGAGAAGGTTTTTAATCAAAAATAATCTTTAATGGGAGTCCGAAAATATTTGTCATGGTACGCAGAAATCTGGAGTTGAAGTATTTGACGGCAAAGAACAGGCTTTGAACAGATTTTAACCACACTGCACTTCCTTAACATATGATCTGATATTATTTTGATGCTATTGAAACAATTGTTATAATGCTTGCAGCCTTGACATCCAAACCCCTGAGTTCTTCTGTCCAGCTGTGCTTCAGGATCAAAAACAACACCAAGGAGTTGTAAATTTGCATCTGTGTGGATGCAAAGCAACTCAGGAACAAGCAAATGTGATTCAGGAAGGAGCAGAGAGGTCAGAGTAATCGAAAGGACAGAGGAAAACGATCTTTAGAACCTTTCAATCAGACCACTCTGACTCACCGATCAGTCAAACAATTCTCATCTGTACAACACAAGTCCAAACTCAACAATGGGATCATAAAATAACAAATCCTTGTTCTCTGTGTCTCAATCTCTAAGCAGGACATCTTACAGCACCTGAGCTAAAATACATGCTAATGGGAGGAAAAACTGTCTTGGTTCGGTCTGCGCAGTGAGGCCCATTCCTTTAAAAATCATGTGCTGTCATATGAATTTACTTCTAAACAAAGTCCTGTTTCAAATACACTGCACGTATTCTTCAGGCCTAACAAGTGTGTCGTGCTCTCTCCATTCCCCAGAAAAAAATTTGCAACATTCACATTTGCATTTTGAATATTTTGGAATTTGCATTGTTTACGACAGTTTATTGGACAGTAGCCTTCTTCTGTACTTGTACAGTACCAAGCACTTGATTTATGAAGGTGTCTAGTTCTAAACAGTAAATGTTTTCTTTATTTTCCTGATAAATTACTAAAATGACTGAATGGATGAGATTGAAAGAGCAGATGGAGATATCCCAAATTTAAGTGGTATGTTTGAAAACAGGGTTTTTCCTCCTTCGTTCTCAAAGAATAAATGAAAAAAAAAATCCCATCCACACAAGCACCATTTCTAAAAATCTCTGTCCAAAATGAAAACGCAAAAATACAACAGAAGCCCTCTAAAGACCATGTCAAACCAGGAGGCAGCAATATAACCCGAACCCAAAAGCCATGCTGGCCAATCAGACGCTGAATAAAAATTTTTACCGGTAGGTTCCCTACAACTAGACGTCCGACCGGGTCTCGTCCAAGAAGTGTAGA
This sequence comes from Chaetodon trifascialis, assembly GCF_039877785.1. NCBI lineage: Eukaryota > Metazoa > Chordata > Actinopteri > Chaetodontiformes > Chaetodontidae > Chaetodon > Chaetodon trifascialis. The sequence goes on along the minus strand of NC_092071.1, from coordinate 4,782,708 downwards.
GATGTAAAATGTAGGAAAAAAATAGCCGTGTACGTGTAAACTCTGCCTAAATCCCTAACATGGGACAAACTTACAATACTTTCTATCCTACATTTCCCATAATGCAACCAGTGGCATCTTTTCATCAGACACTCCCTGCCTGGTGAAGTAAATGAGCACGACTTGGGTGGAACCCCTCTTCAACTGTCTGAAGATCAGTGCTGAGTTGTTTCCTGTTGATGACAGTGACTGACAGCAAGCCTCGTTCTGTCAGGTTCTGCTGTTTTTATCCCACTTTAGGAGTTTTTCTGCTCTATTTGTCTCTCTCCTGCTCTGCCATGCTGCTGCATCCTCTTTGTTCTACTCTGTTCTACTCTAATGATCTCTTTTCTCTCTACTCTGCTCCAAAGTCCTTCCTATGTCCTGCAGCAAAGTGAACAGAGCAGGACAAAGTGAAGTGATATCTGGAGAGAGCCAGAGTGGGATATCTGGAAGGCAACAACAAGAAAATCATCAGGTTGTTCCAGGCTCTTGTGACACTAATTAACACTGCTAATTGACATCTTATAATGTGTGTTTACATTCAATCCAAACCCATTATTGTCCTCTGAAAAACAAAGATTAGCTTCATTACAGTTGATGGAGCTACTTGTCCGATCCCACACTGGCTACTCATGCGTGAAATATAACATCCCACAGTTCTGGGAAACACAAATTTCATTATGTGTTTGTGCATCAGTGGACTTTCTCAATACATCACTGGAGGTGTGATGTACATGAAAGGAGCTCTGGGGCAGTACAGAACATGCTGTACATCATCATATAGAGAATTTACACAAAGAGGCCTCTGTCCAGCCTCCCGCTGGCTCTGCAGGCCTCAAGGTCCCCACAGTAAAATTATTATGCCACGGGTTTGAAAACAGATCAAGGCCCTTGCTCTTCTGACTGCCTCTCTCTTTACAGAATAATCAGGGGAAATCAGGAGAAGTAAACAAGCTGAGGTTATCGGGTGGATTCTCGCTTTTAGCTCTGTGCAGGAACACTGTATGCAAAGGTTTTCTTTGTGCTAGTCATGATAGCACTGATGCTCTACGGATGCCAGTGTGGGTTGTCGGTCAGTCCCAGTGGTCCAAACTGAAATATCTCAACAGCTATTGGACAGGTGGCCATGCAATTTTGTACTGAGGATGAATCTGACTTAAATGATCCCATGACCTTTCCTCTAACATCACCATGAGGCTCACATTTGTGGTTTTGAGTGTGCTTCTCCAATGCTGAATTGACTGCACTGAAATTTGCTAAAGATGTTCATGTTCCCCTCAGGATGAATTGTAATAGTTTGAATGCCTAAAATTGTTCAATAGTTTGGTTAGCTAGCTAATGTCTGCAAAACTAGGAACATTTTCATCTGCCGTCAGATGGTAAACGCAGCAAACATACCTTTTCAACATCATTAGCATTGTCAATGTGAGCATGTTAGCGTGCCGACTTTAGTACTTAGCTCAAAGCACCACGATTTAAGTACAGCCTCACTGAGCTGCCAGCATGGCTGTAGTCTTGTTAACCAATTGTTAAAGATCCCCTCTAATGAATATCCAGTTTTTAAACCTTATGAACATGTCCATATGGTATTTTCTTATATGTTACAAGGCAGGTGCTTCATAAGCATTCAATGTCAGGCCTGAACATTCCTGAATGGGAACCGCAGTGGACCAATGACAGTCTCACAAAAATGGATTCAGACAGGCAGAAACCAACCCTGTCAACTTGCAGATTAGGGCTCCGAAGAAATGAGAGGCATCAGCGGAGAAGCCTGGTGTCGCTGCACATCTGTATCTTGCAATGTGAGTTTCACTATTTTCAAAAGAATGCCAGAGACATGTTCTGTTTCTGGTTGCGAAGCCGATGGAGGGTTGGCCATTTTTTGCTTTTAAAAGCAATTGATTATAACATCTGTGCTTTAACGATCAGTTGAATGTCACTACAGGCTGCAGTTTACAGAATATATCTTACAGCAATCAGATCCCCAGTGGCTTTAATGCCCGATAGGGATGAATGTTGGAACATATTTCTGTGAGGACATGAGCTGCTGACAGAAAAGGTTTCTGCAGCCACAGCAGCTGAACTTTAAAGTCAGTATGGACCTGGTTTACCGTAAGATCGACTTCCCTTAATGGCCTGTAGATGAGGGCACTGAGCATTGAGGAGGAGGAGAGGAGCCAGCATCTATCAAGACTCTTGATACTTTCATTTTGTAAAGAGGACAAGCACGTGCAGTGAGTTTCCTGCACGTGTCTCTCAGAAAGGACATGGACACCAGCAGCAAGTCACTGGGGGAGAAAGGTGAGAACAATTTACATTTTTTTCTTAATTGCCTTGATGTGTTTTTGCAACCTGTGCAGCGAACCAGCCCATCAAACTTTTACTAAATGAATAACATAATTTCCAGGCATGCAGCCTGTTTAAATGATGGTTTGCACTCTTTCTCATCGAGCGATTTAGATAAAGCAGTTTGTGTGACATCTCTAACCCTGGCATTGCTGCAGTAATGTCACTGGAGGCCAAACTTTCACTGAGGAAGAGCTGGACAACTGGTGTCTCCAAAGACTTCCCCATGTTTGATTCACACACCCCTCCATCACATCTGCTTTCTCTATTTGCTTCAGTTTAAAGTGGAAAACACCAGCTGACTCATCTGCTGTCTCCTTCTTCATGTGACTTCAATACTGAACATTGTACCTCTGCATTTTCTCCAAGGATGAGTCAACACAGCAGAAACAGGCTTCTCTTCAATATTGTGAGCAGGAGACTCACAGGAAATCAGCGTTTGCACAACGCTTTCCAAGCCATGTTTTTTATGTTAAAGTGATTTAAAGAGCAAAGGCAACCGAAACCTTTAAATGACATTTAAATGCATTCGAAGATTTGATCACTGCATCTAAAATTTTAGAATGAACAAAATTGGCAGAAATGCATCTGAACAAAGGAGGAAAGGTGCAACATCACATTAGACAGTGTTGTGCAAGAGAGAAAAGCTGCACACTGCCTGCATGGTATGAGACTGTATGTGTTGTAAATGTAAGGAGAGAAGAGGAGCATGACGGAGAGAAGAGAAAAAGAAACAGAAAAAAGAAGAGAACAACCTGCATCTGACAAACAAGGAAGTTGACAGTTTCCTGAACGTCTTTCTCAAGACTCCCTCCCACTCACCTCTTTCTTCTGGTTTCATAAAAACTGTCAACAGTCAGACTCACCAAGACTTTCAGACGTGAATCATTACTGAGCTCTTCTCTTTCCACATCTTATTACTTGTCTTATTTCCATTTCTCACTCTTCCTAGTCTCAACACATCTTTACTTTCCTTTTCTACACATTTATCAGCATAACTTCTCCCCTCGCCAGGACATCAGCTTTTCAAAACACATGTGGTTTTGTGCAGCTACACCTTGAACTTCCTGCCTGCACGTCACGTCGTCTGTGGGACAGCATGTGTGAGTGAACTCATTCAAATCCATGCTTATTTGCATAGCACCTTTCAGGAAAGAAGCAGCTCTGTTGTGAAGGTTTCCTGAAGAAAAAAACATCTGCCGTTGATCTCGAACGCACCCACCACCTCCACCAACCTTCGTTTAACAAACAGAATATTTTAGCATCAGCAGGACCTCTTGCTGTCATGTTTGACCAGAATCCAAGAAGTTTAATCAGGAACCGAATCAGGATGTAAAAGTCACTTTTACATGCTTTTATTTGCATTTTCACCACATCTGAAAAGCTGTGACACATGTTGGAAATGAGACGTGCGGAGGCGGAAACTCCATGACACCTGTCTGCAGAGTAGAAGTATGGTCTCAGGGTATTTTGCTTTGATACATATCACATTTTAACAGTTTTATCTAATAAAGTTCCTCGTGCTTGTTCTAATTTTCTCTTTTTTTAGACTATTTTGTAAGTTGGTTGCATAGCTTTACTAATAAGGTCACAAGTTCCTCCTCATCACCGGTCCGTAAAGTGATTCCAGTGACAGCCAGCCCTTGCAGTCTCAATGACGCTGTACACATGTGGTAGCAGTCTGGAAGCTCAGGGGGACCAAAGGTCAGGGGCCAGATCCAGCCTGCAAGGCATCCTCATAAGGCCGCCCAAATGTTTAGAATCTAATATGAATTTACTGCAAATTACAGCATTTTCTTTTCTCAATTTGACTTTTTGTTAAAGCTCCAAAAAAACTCAAACTGTGCATAAACTCATCCTTGTTTCTCAAACCCTCCTCGTGCTTTGGATCCTACCCAGCCTGTCTGTCGCCACACGGCATCTCAAGGCAGTATAAGGTTTATCGCGGGTCGTCATCAGCTGGGCCTTCATGCTTCCTCTTTAATGGATGTCTTCCTAACAATGTGGCCTGTGTGTTTACTCTGCAAGGCCTGGGTGCCATGTATGGATGTATAGCATGAAGTGGCCGTGTGCAGTGACGGTCAGTGCCTCCATACACAAACAGACCTCTCATGGATGGGAACGCCGATGTAAACATCATAATGTGGTAACATTTCACATCACGCTGACATCTCGTCTTGCTATACTGCAGTTAAACTTTGAGGCAGCTCAAACCACAAGACTGGTTTAGGACAAAACACAAAGACACACACACGGGGCTGAAAGAGTTAGCGTTTTGAGTCAAACAAAAGGAAGCACTCAGTTGTTTTGGAGGTTGCCCAAATGTTCTTTCTTCAATCTATCAGTCAAAAATCCTTAATATCTGACTGAGGAGCCCTAATAATATAGACAGATGTGCACTTTAGCTGCTTGGGCTAACAATAACAATAAATGTATCAACAAGGATTGCGTGCGTATGAAATCCTGATGTATCGTCTTCCTCTGTGCCACAGAGCTCCATGACTGTCCAAAAACTATTAAAAAACACAACAGTGAGCCACGCAGTAGGTGATGAGCTCCTTCATCACAAAGAACCCACAAACTACTATCTGGACCCGATCACACTTGTACCGTCCTGCTGGCCTAAATGCGGATTAATCCGCCGCTGAAAATAGTTCCCAAAGTTTAAAGATTTGTGTCGTCAGTAGGAACCAAAGGACTTGGACCTGAGGGCCACAGACAGAGTGTGGAAGTCAGGAAGTGCTGAGAGGCGAACAAACACGTTGTTGTTTTGGTCTCTTCATTATTGGAGTATCTCACAATGTCAGCTAACTGCCTCCTTTTGAATATAGGCTGTGAGAAAAATGTACGCAACAAGAGAGTTGCTGTGTGTATTTCAACGGGTCAACACCATGACTGTCTTCAGCGCTTCAAGCCAGAAAAGGGAGATTTTGTATGTGAATCTCAGACAATAAAGAAAGTGAAACGCCTTCAGCAGAGCGTCCGGCTGCAGTTCGTGGTAATAATACTGAATCAAGAAAGAGAGAAAAAGACTTATCTTTAAAATATAAGCTGTATTCTGTACAGGGCAGGAAAGTTCAAGCCCAAGGCTGAGTTTCTTTCCCAGCACAACGTTCAAAGAATCATTACACAAAAAGTAGATAAATGTGTTTATTCAGTGCCTTATTCTTGGAAATCAACCTTGAATTTACGTGTATATTGTTAAAAAAAATAGACCTGACGCATAAATAAAAGCCTTAGGTCGCGGCTACGCCTGTGAGACGCAGCTGAAACAGGAACCTGCACAGAGGTGGTGCAGATGGCTGCACCGATTAAAATCTGTCATGTGAAAAAAAGGGTCTGACAAAGTCAACAAAATCCAAAAAAATCACAGGGTAAGCTAACGATGCTATAAGAGCAGGTTATGCTGAGGCTATAGTTCATATAGGAAAGCATTATTATTCCAAACGCTGCACCGCTAGTCATACTTCTGCAGTCATTTGGGAGAAAGCAACGCAAAAGTAGTGCAGCCAGGTAGACATCACTCTACACAGACAGCAATACTGCAATGTAACGTATTACTCTGAAATAAAACTAACTGGTAATTAATGTTTATTCTGGCAGTAACTTCCCAGAGAGTGAGATAGAAGCCAATTACTGGACTAATCCTTTCAGCTCTGACCAAAGCGTGTCATTATCAGGAGCCTTCGCTGCTCATGATCACATCAATACTTGACATTGTTGAACCATTTGACTAATCTTGGGAATTAAACCATGAACTGTTCCATCCAGTGCTGTGAAGAGCTCCACTGCACTCCACTTGCGGAAATATCGAAGCAAAGGCAAAGAAATCAAGGAAAGCAACTTCTTCTTTGGTCTTGCACTTTCACTGACATCCTCCTGACTGTACGTCTGGGTTCTTCTACCCGCTCTGCTGTCATTAACTCTGAGCCGTCACCTGTTAAAATGAAAGCGCTCATACTGCTGGTTGAAACAGCAGAAACAGCAGCATGCTTCCTCTTTCTGCACTGGCCACAGTTTCCTCTGTGGTAGCACTTGAGCAAGATTTGTTCTAAAAAGCCTGCAAGCGTTCAGCGCTGGACTTTTCTGAACTGAATGAATGATCTTCTCCGTATGAAAGGAGTCAAGTTAGGACACATTTTAGCTGCTGAATGTTGCATGAAAATGTGAGCGACGTGACAAAGCAGCTGAGAGTCCTGAGAACATCTCTGGGTTGAAACAGAGATTCAAAGAAAATGTGGAAAGGAAAAAGAAAAGTCAGAGCACTGCACATGTGTTGGATGGGAAGCAGTGCAAGTGATTACAAAAGATCATCCGCCTCCATCAGTTGATGACAAAAGAATATTACACAATATTACGAAATCCTGCCCCTGAAATCAAAAATGCCACCAACCAGCTTTAAAACGACCAATAAATCATAAAGTTAACTGATGCCTGTTAAAACTTGTGTACAGTCAGTACAATCACTAGTTTTGGGATTGCTGAGTCCAGAGCTGTGTGTCACTACTGAAGAGCTCACTTATTCATAAACAAAATCTGGATGTATTAAAATCATTCGATATATCACTGAACTTTTTTCTCTTGAGCCCTTTTTTGTTGTGATTTCTACTGATCATGTTTGCTTTGTGGTAATTAATCAGACGAGCAAAAAGCAAATAAGTGAGTTTGTAAAAGTTGTGAAAAGCAGAGGCTCGCAGCTCATTCAGTCATTCACTTTCTCCGCGAGTTCAATGAGAAGATTGATCCCGCTCTAGTGTCTGTATGCCGAACATGGAGCGAGCAGCCGTTAGCTTAGCATAAAGGCTGGAAGCAGCTAGCCTAGCTCTGTCCAAAGGGAAAAATACGCCTACCAACGCTAAGCAGCAGTCAAACACGTCATGTACACAAACAGAAACACAAAAAAAAATGCAATTTGTTGTTTTAGAAGGAGCTATCTGTTGGAACTATTATCAGTAACTTTATCCAGGCGCTAATGTTCAAGGCTAACGCACAGACTGTCAGGTTCGGCCGGTGAACGCAGGTTTTAGGTTTTAGTGTTGGTCTCTGACATAAAGTCACTCTTATTATCACGACTTCCTCCTTTTGAACCTGAGCGCATGCAGCCTGTGGATGAATGGATGTCTATTTTGGTGCAGCATTATTAAGCAACCACTGGTCCACAGAGGAAATGAAAAATCAACATTGATCAAATAAACTAAGTGAAACATAATACATCAATAAATACTGAAATACTGCATCATCATTAGATCACATTTCAGTGTATCCGTGTGTCCAAAAATAGCCGACTAATCTGACTTAAGTGCTTAAGTACACAGTGTGTTGTGTACATGAGCACTAACTTTGTCCTCAAAGTGTTTGAATCTCAGCCTCTGCAGCTGAATTCAAGACGTTTGCTGCTGATTTGCTCTTTAAATGGGAGCTATATGCAGAGCTGCCCTCTGATGGAAAACATACATTAATATCCCAGTCAGGGTGTTGGGAGTTTCCCTCCACAGAGAAGAAGAGTCAGCGGCTGCCTCTTGAAGGGAAAACCTTAGAATATAATTCCTGTCACTCCTATAACACCACACAGGTCAGCTGTCATTAGTGAACGCAATGCTGGTCTCTGTGAAGTGGACCTACACTGGTACACTGGACTGATGATGTCCACGTTCATGGTCTTTGCTCATTTACATTAAATCTATGCAACACACTGGCTGAGGCGCACACAGCCCAAAAGATCCAAGAGTTCAAGTCAACATTTGCTGTTAATTCAATAAATTAACAAGCAGATCCACTCAGCTGAGTGATGCATTGATAAATTGGCTAATCCATGATGTGTGACAAGCACACACAGTGACTATCAGTCACTCTATCAGAGTCCAGACTGAAAGGAGATTATGAGTCTATTATGGAAATACTTGTTATGGTCTGTCTTATTTCCATGTTCAGGAGCCACTCGACTGCAGACTTTACACATGCCATGTGCAGAGGTGCATTTCTAAACTTACACTCAAAAGAGGACTGCTGAGGGGGGCCCCACTGTCTCATTTTAACTAAGATCTGATGATATGGGGTGCTGGTGATGGCTGCACATGACAAACATAGCTGAAGGGGCGCTAAAGCTGAGTAAAAACTGTTGAGCTGTGGATACAAAAGGTCTGAATGTGTTTCAAAAGCCTCAGAGTCACTCAACACATAAAAGACCACAAACATGTTCGTGCCAAAGCGAGATGAAAGCCTGCTCCTGTCAGAGGGGGGGAAGATACCGTTATCTTACCTGTGGTCTGTCGCAGCTCTTCACACAGACTGATGTGGGGGAACTGCAGCAGCTGCTTCCATTTCTTACTTTTTCCTTTTCTGTTCCCGCCGCCTCCTGTGAAACAAACAGTCTGGGTTTAAAACTCCAATCCGAGAGGGATGTTAAAGATGTTTGGTCGTACATGCAGCATGAAATGGAAATACTGAAGTAAAGTACAAGTACTTTGAATTTGTACTTGAGTACACTGCTTGAGTAAATGTACTTTCCAACACTGGTGGGGTCAACAAGCTGTTCACACAGTCACATTGTGAGGACTTCAGGGCAAAGATTAGATATTAGGTTTGGAATTACAACTAGTTTAAAGCTTGGTGCGCCTCCAGGGAATCAATAAATGCCCTCACAAGTACAGCAGAGCAAGTCGGTGTGTTTTGGGGGCTGCCATGGCAGTTTCTTCAGAAACTACGCAGTGAAGACAACGAGCGAACAGCACTCAAACAATCACAGCAAAGCACAAAGAGGAAGTTCCTGCACTCTGCGTTGGCACTCTGGCTGCTGTTCAGCGCTCGTGCAGCCGGTGAGACACGGCACAACCATGCAGTTCATTCACCGCGCTGCAACAACAAGGACAAGAGCCGACACGATGCCCGCTGTGTTACACCAAAACCTCATGCAAGCTTCAAGTCCCTGCAGGTTGATTTGCTGCTTGTGAAATGAACAGAAACCATTAGCTGCCCGAACAGTGGAACATAATCCAGCAATCACTGTTTTTAAAGGCATCAACATTCAGCTTGTCAAATGTGAGGATCTGCTGCTTTTCTCTTGTTTTGTGTCATCGTCAACTGAATATCTGTGAATTCTGAACTGTTAGTCTGCTAAAACCAGACATCTGAAGACGTCAGCTTCAACTTGTGGGACATCTTTGGCCATTTTAAGGACTAAGCAATGGATATATTAAAGAAAAAAATAATTGACAGAGTCAGTGAAAATGAAAGTAATAGAAGTTTAATTCATCATGCAGCTTGAGCTGCAATTAACAATTATTAATGATTAATTGATTAATGGTTCAGTCGGTAAAAAGTCAAAAACCAACAGCCCAAAACGCACAGACTCTTGATTTGCAAACAAAGAAGAGCAGCAAATCCTTAAACTTAAGAAACTGCAGTCAAATGTTTGCTTGAATGCTTGAAATGCAGCTAACAGAAAGATCGCCTCTCATCTGGATTTCAGCAGCTGGATTAGTCTGGAAAAGTCTCTCTTGCTCCCGGAAAACATGTCACCGGGCATCCTTCAGGTCTCCGAGACGATATCACTTTCACAGATTAAACAGAACTGATTGATTAGTAACGCTCCAGGATCGAACAATGTGTCCGAGGGGCAGCGCAGGAGCTGCTGATGGACGTGCTAATAACAGAGTGGAGCTGTACAGCAGCCGACTCGCTGCAGAGTCAGTGCCACGCTCCGCGACTTGCTGTTCAAATACTGCACGGCAGCTGCTACTCAGTAAAAATGGATTGTTGTCATAGACACAATGCAAACAATATGTTTTGTTTCTGTCCGGGAAACAGATGATAATATCAGCCACGGAATTACCAATAAGCTGATTGATAACAGAGAAAACGAGATCTCTGATGTCCGTTCTGTGCATTAGTGGAAACAGAAATAAATGAAGATGAACAGCATGAGAATGAAGCTGTCAGTGAGGCAGGAAGGCGCTGAAACACCGAGAACGATTAACGTATGAGAGGATGAAACCATCCCACATCGATCATGGAAGGAAGCAAAGAAGAAGATGAGGTCGAAGGTGAATTCTCAGCTTCTGTCCTGAACTGGAGGATGGCTGTTTAACCAGCAGAGTGTGGCATGATAACATATACAACAGTGAGGTTCAGCCTGACATGAGATAAACATGCTGCCTTAATAAACCATGTCACAGTACTGACACGACAACACGTCTGTTTATCTGAACAGTGTGTCTCATACACTTGAACCTGCCCTGTGGGGTTCAAACACACGGTGTGCATCCTAAAAGCCACACCGACGTGGTCAATGTCGGCCCAAAACTAACAATTACTTACATTATTGACTAATCTGGCAATTATTTTCTCCACAAATCAGATAACTGTTTGTTCTGTAAAACATAAATAATGAAAAATCAACATTGATTGCGCCAAGTTTTTCAACGCTAGCTAAAAACTCAGCAGGAAGACGGCATGGGGGAGATTTCTGAGGAGCAGTGGGGTCTGACTTTCCGTTGGGTTCATACCTCATCTATCTGTGCGAGACATGGTCCAACCCAATGTAAAATTCTGCATCGCGTACACTTCACCAAAGTCAGGCTGTCTAAGATTTGTGATGATGTTGATCCCATGGATCCCATGTTGGAAGTTTTTCCTCGCTGCTGTCGCCATGTGCTTGCTCATGAGGGAATTGTTGGGTCTCTGTAGATAAAAGAGCTCGGCCTGTACCAGCTCTATATGGAAAGTGTCCTGAGACAACTTTTGTTGTGATTTGGCGCTATACAAATAAAACTGAATTGAAACTGAATTGAATGTGTGACAGATGTCCTCGTAGCACCTGCTACCTATATCCACATGTTGTGGTCGTGCCCCTCATTACACATTTATTGGTTGGAAGATTTTAATTCCATTTCAATATGTATCATAACTCCATTTGAACCAACAGTACTATCTGCACTGTTTGGGGTTTTGCCCCCTAATCGATCTATTCCAAAATACAAAGCAGATTTTGTGGCATTTGTTACTCTATTGGCCCGGCATCTAATATTAAAGAGGTGGAAATCATCCCCCCACTCTTCTTGGATCAAAGATATACTCAATTTTGTCAAAGTGGAGAAAATACGGTGTGCAATAAATGGTTCGCTCGCTAAATTTGATAAAACTTGGGGACCATTCTTTGCACAAGGTCTCTTTTACTAGGTGAGTATATGTCTGACTTTAAGTAACACTGGATGACCAACGCGATGTTCTGCTATTTTCTTTTGGCGTTTGTGTGTTACGACACTGTTCAATTATTTGCTCTTGGATTTTCTTGTACAGGCCCAGATTTTTACTTGTTTTATCTTGTAACTTAATGCTGGTGCTGGCACTGTACCTGTTTACTTATCGTGTCTTAAAATTCAATAAACAAATCTGTGAAAAAAAAAATCAACATTATAATTTCTCTGCCTTTGTTTGACCATCAGTCCCAAACCCAAACACAGTGCTGCATTACTATAATGTGAGACTGGCGAAAGTGGCAATTCTTCACATTTAGAAGCCAGAAACACGAACTGCTTGGGAAAAACCTTGAAAAATGACTCAGACGATCAATTATCAAGACAGCTGGCTATGAACTTTCTTCTTTCCTGCAGTCACAATAATACTGGAAGTGGTTCTGGGTGGTCAGCGGTCTGAGCTTGCACCATGTTAAATGTGAAATCTGCAGTTCAGACCCAGTCTGAGATCTATCACATGTCCTTCTCTGGCTCTACTTTGGCCTCTTCAGTGCACAGAGGCAGAACAATGAAATGTTCTATGAAAAGGATTTTTCTTTCAGAGGCATAATAAGACACACCAGCTGATTTTTTTATGTCAGACATGACACATTATCAAGCAGTACCTTGGGGGTTTTTTTACAATTGACGTGAAATTGCTAAATAACACGTTCCCACAGCCCAAGGTGATATCTTTTGCCGGCCCAAAAGTCATAAAAAAAAACAAAAACAAATATTCAGTTTATAAAAGCAGCAAGACCTCGCCTGTGAGAAGCCGGGATCAGAGGCCATTAAAAAATTAAATAATATTTAATTTTCTGTTTATCAGCTGATCAGTTCATGACGAAAAACTTCAGCACTGCATCTCACAACGACAAAATATTCAGCGTACAGTACGAGGAAACCACTGTGACCTGATACCAGGAAGTTAAATCATCTATATCTAATGTGGCATCTCAACACTTCTCGAAGCATGCAGTGGAGTTTTGCATTTTTGTGATCGACTGACTGATTAATCTGTGTATTTGTCAGGCAGTGAGCAGGTTGTGTTGCATATTGTGCTGCGTTCAGGTCAGGTGGGATTGAAGGCACTGATGGGAAACATTGTGAGTTCACGCCATCTGAGCAGTGTGCAGTGACAGTGTAACACTACAGACATTCAATTTGCATGTAATTACCCTGAGCTTTGTTTATTCTGTATATATTCACCCATAGGGAACTGGAAATTACAGTCACATGACATGAATAAGCTGTTGGCCAGTGACGCTGAAATGCCTCATGTGAGCTGTGGTAAATAGCGATTGTTTTACCCCTTTATGTGTACAGCTTAGAACACAATTTAGCTTTTCAGTGTGAAAAAAAATGAAATATATTGAGTTAGAGAGGTGAGTGGAGCAGAAGCTAGCTCAGAGGTATCAAACATCAATCATTTTTAGAACTGAAAGAAACGTGTCTACTGTATCGAGGAATGAAACTACAGCTTTAATTTGTGGGAATTTGGCTGAATACACTCAGGGTTGCGCAGTAAGTGACAGTACGGAAACATGATAAATAATACCCAGGCCTATCAGAGAGATAGAACAGTACCTCAGCTCATAAAAGATCTGATAAAAGAACTGCTTGTCTCTTATCAGCTTACAAAGACTCTGCAAACTGCTTTAATCCGAGCCAAGTCAGCCGTTACTCAAAACAGAATTAGTCACGACGAAAAGATGAAGGTGCAGGTTACCTGGGTTCAACTTTCATTGGACGGCTAACCTGGGGTGTGCCACATGACTAAAACGAGCAGAAAAAAGAAATACGTCACAAGAAAATTCCACACTAATAGATTTACCGGTTGGTATGTTTTCTGCCTGTCATGACGTCAGAGACATTCCCTTAAATGTACCTGACAGCTAGTGACATTAGGTTTGGTTTCAGAGGTTGGGGGGGGGGGGGGGGGGCACATGAAGTGCCCTGATATCAGGGAAAGAAAATAACCTTGAAAAATTGTGAATGCTGTTTCCTTTGTTAACATATATCTACATGTCTACCTTTCAGACTGCAGGTACAACCAATCAAAGGCTGGGATAGTAGCCCCAGTAGCCTTTAATGAAGAAACCAAAATATAACCACCTTTACAGTTTCAGTTTGACTTCTTCCTTAAAGAAAGACGGATCCCCCGGAATGACACCTGTCGCCTCCCTCGTCCCTTTGCTTTCCTTCACATCAACCTGCAATACTTGAGTGATTTTCTCAAGCTCAAACTGTTTCCTCTCTCCCTGCCATTTGCAGCCATCAACGTGGGAAGTTGCCTAATGTTGCATGCTGTAAAGGAAAACTCCACCCGAACACTTTAACACCATCTAAAAGGACTTCGTTCAATTCTAGGCCCGTCTCTCATTTTGCTGACCTCATTTTCTTCTTTCCACGAATAACTAAACTGGAGGGTAAATGTAAATCTTTGATGTCAGGCCTTAGATCCAAAAGGAGACGGGACAGAGAGACCTTTGACTTGTGATGAAGTAAAGCTAATTGTTGTTGATTGTGATAATTCAGACAGATGGGAACCTGAAATTGAATGTGGTTCGCTGAAGACTTCTGGTGGGTGTGTTTACCTCTAATGAGCAGTAAACTTCCATGATTATTTGCTGGCATCATCTGGCTGCATAAATATCTTTGTCCTTCAAACTTATATTCATCTTTGCACAAAGTCTAGTCAGTCTGGGCCACAGGCTTAGGCAATAATGATGATGATATAAGAACATCCTGTCTAGTCTCTGTAAAGGTCAGAGGTCAAGGCCTGCCCGGTTCTGGGAGGGATGGTGCCTTGCTCGAGGGCACCTTAGCTGGACAGACGTGTTCCAGCACAGAGGCTGGACTCCGGGTCCTCGACAAGCGCGACAGATAAGCTGAATCGAGCAGATAAGCTCACAGTTAGGGAACATGACACTCATCTTCTCATGTCCCTCTGCAGATGGCATCAGGATTATGTTGGCAATGAGCTGCAAAAACTTTGTCTCCTGTTTAGAGTGACAATTACAGATGATGTTTCCATTGTTCACAATGAGATGTCTGTTTACAATTTACACTGTAATTACTCAAGAGTGTTAACATGCGCAGGAGCCAGACTGTGCCAGTGTTTGATAGATGTTACATTGGTTCTGGTGCATTACACATTTAGCTGTTGTATTTTCCTGGAGTGGCTTAACAATTTTAGGAGCCCACAGGTATCAAAACCTCAGAATCCAAAATCTAGGCTTCACAGCAAATAAAAGCCATTCTGAAAAGAAGACGAACACGCTAAAAACCATGAATTGCAAGTCTATGCACAAAGTACAAACCCCAGTACAGCACAGCTGCTGTGCTTCAACATCCTGTTTCGCAAACGTCAGGACGATGCTGCAACATCAGCAAGGGAAACCCGATGTGTCGCTGCAGACACATTTTACAGTTGCAACCCCTTCCGGACCTGTGGTGTTTCGCGTTCCATGTACATAATCTGAGCATAGCCAAACTTCTGTTTAGAATATGGCAATTTCAGGCGCCCTTTTATGACAACTGTGTCCGCTCGCTTTCAACGACGAATAAAACGATACTACTAACGTTTTGCATGTGTCTGGGATCCACTCTGCAATTCGGCACACACTAATGGTGCTTCAGTAAATATTAACCTACATCTGGCCCCCACTGTCTTGTTTCACCGGGCATCACTGTGATGGTTGTTACTGTGTAACAGTAATTGGCGGTTTACAGTGAGCGCCATCAACAAGGAAGGCAAACATTTTAACGGAATACAGCGATTTACTCAAACAATTTCCACGCCGAATTGGTCATTGTTTGTTTAATGGTTGGCCACAGTTTCTAGACAGGTTAACGCACGCATGCGTGACCACGAATAAGCCGGAAAACTTTAAATTGCTAAAGTTGAAAATGGAGTTCGGTACGTGGTTCAGTCCACTCGAGAGAACGTTGCGTATTTAAGGTTATATCCTGTTCGTATTGAACAGCATCATCAAAAGAGTTGATGGACGGCCAAGAGGAAGTGCAGTAACGGTTGATATCACCCACGTACGGGGCATCCCTCCAGCCGTTGGACCGTTACTGTGTCGGTAAGGTACCGGGAGAGAGGAGCTGTCAAACCACCATCTCCATCCTTACCTTCCCGTGCTTTCAGCAGCACCGTGTTGGCTACGATGTTCTCCAGCTCCATATTGATGCTGTCTGGGGTTACAGCAGCAGCAGCAGCAGCAGACGGAGCTCCAGGTCCCCCCCGGCGGCTTCAATCGCCGTTTATCCTCACTAAACACCGTCCACCACCACCTCCCACCGCCCAGCCAAGGCGGAAAAATTCAACTCTCCGTTTCTGCTTTCGCACCGTCCTGTCCGGTAGCAGTCCGCACTCCTCCTCTCCTCTTTCTCCTCCTCCTCCTCCTCCCACTCCCTCTGTCCCTCCGCCCTGAAGCTGCTGTCAGAGAGGAGGAAGAAACACAGACTTGTCACTCTGTTGCCGTTTTTGCCGTTGAATAAAACACACGACATGAACATGACACCACAAACAGACCACTCATTTTGCTCATTCGTCGTTTTTAAGCTAGCTACCTTCACAGGGTATTTTGCTAAAAGCTAAAGCATAGTGCATGTAAGGTTTTCTGGATATTTTCAGTTAAATCAGTATCTTGTAGTATACAGTGCTAGACAGCAGCCTAATTATGTTAATTGAAGAATTTAAACCAAGATTCAGTAATTGTTAACTTTCAAAAATCACTGCTGTCATTGAGTTTTGGCTGAAGGGAGGCTATGGCTAGCTGTTGCTTCTGATAACAATTTAGCTTAGCATATGAACAGAAACATCCACTGTTGTTGACTGTGAAAGTTTTTCTTGGAAATAGTAGTTTTACAAAATAATCTCAACTTAAGGTTTCTTTCTTCTTCCATATTAAAAGTGTTTTCTTCACAAAGCTTTTCTATCTGGGGTTTATCCTCAGTACAGTTGAGATTTTGGGACATATCAGGCTCAGTGCCACTGTTAGACTCGCTTACTCCATCAGTATGAATTACCTTATGAGGCTCAGTTCTTCATGCTCAGTTGTGCTTTGAGCAGAATGCTAAAAAAGCTAATGGTAGCCTTTTATAGCGCTAGCCACCAACATGGCTAACAACTGGCTGCCATTGCGGATAGGCATAGAGCTTTAAAATGGCCAAAACTCTGCTAGCTTTATGCTGTTTCATTTCAACTTAATATACAGTATCTGCCTTTTTTGTTGCTGTATTATTACTTTTGACATTGTAAAGACAAAATCACTTGTTTCTAAAAAAAAAAAAAAAAAAAAGCCTAAATGCATTAGCATAATGATACATTATGATTCCTGTTGCGAATGTGACTTATAAGTCCACATAGCAATTTATTTATTTATTTATTTTGTTATAATTATTTCATATACTTCCTTGATGACTGAGGAATTTCAAGATGTTCCAGAGATTTGAGGTTGGCAGGAAACATCTAGCAGGTTTGAATCCACTGTGAACTTCATGTTTGATTGATTTACTACTTCTCTGTACCTGATAGATCAAGTGCTAATTATCTAGCCAATAAAAATATTTCCAACAATTTATTTGTATTTCACAGTGACATAGGTCACAATATTTGAATCGATACTATAGGAATGACATCCAGGTCCTCTCCAGAGCCAAACATGCTTTGATATCCCTGGATGTATCAATCAGAATTGATGCACTGTTACAAATCCAGAAATCAATACGTTAATGACTCCAGAGCTGCTGCTCTCTGTGGCTCATCTTTCATTCGGCAGAAAGTGGATTTCCCTGCACAGATCAATGAAAGCACCACGGTGCATTAAAGGTCCATTAAGAAAGACGTTCACTGTTTTGCTGTGCAGAATGACGACAGCAGCTCATATCAGGCGGAGGGTTGGCAGAATTATTGATCGGCATCTGTCACTCAGTGATTGCTTCTCCTGGAAACTCACTCTCTGGACCAAACTTCCACTTGGACATAATCGTCATCCTCCCTCGGAGTGTTCAGCTGCTCATTGATGAGGAGGACAGTGTGACCTGGACAGTTCAGACCTACAATGGCTAAAAGGCCTCTTACCCAAACCAGGACAAAAGAAAACAAGTGAGCAGCGTTATCAAGTAGGGATAAGACATGTACACAAGTAGTGTTGAATAAGAGTGGGTAATTTTGAATTCTACATTTGTAAAAAAAAACAAAACAAAACAAAACAGATAAATAAAAATAAAATACATACATTATTTTTACTACCAAATTACTATGCAACTTAAAAGCTTATTGGAGAAAATCAGAAAATCATTTGTTTAAATATGGAGACTCTGAATCAAAAGGAGGTGAAGAACTAACTGACTGTACTGCATTAAGTCAGATTTGGCTGATATAGCTTCTGAAGAATTGATAACATATATGTTTTATTTGGTTCGCATTTGTGAATATATTTGTAGTCCTTTTGATACTCAGACCTGTAATAAATTATCCATTTTGTGAGGTCTAAATTTAAGGTATTCAATATAGAGATTAGTGACTGTCTTCTATGATGATTGTTGATGATTTCTAGTTTTTCTATGGGGGGAATGACTGATTGCATGTTACCATGATAACACAGAGTGACAGTATCACCATTAGAAGATTCTGTGAGCTGAATCAGCCAGGAAAATCTAAGAGCGAACACTTTTTCAAAGGGACATTTTGTCTTGACTATTACCAATTAACATATGAAATTAATGACAACCTAATGTATTAGTAAACATAGGTGACAAGCAGGGATTAATTAAAAGGAAATAGGAAGGTTTGAATTTTGGGTCTGTGGCCCTTGAGATTCATTTTGATCCACACTGACATCTAGAGGAGGAAAGCAGCAGCTGCAGGTGTTTCCAACCCTTGACTGCACCTCCTCATCTGAACCACAGGGAGAAGCTGACAGTCTAATGTCCTTCGTAAGGCTTTAGTAATATGATTCCCTTTATAACATTACATACTCATTACATGAGTCATAATGATAATGAGTTTTTCATTACTTCTATAGCACCTTGTTATTAATTCATCATGGACTCACTGTTCTTCAGCATCAGACTCAAAGCTGTTCTTTTTAAAAATGTACTACATGCAGTTGAACTTGAAGGTTCATTACTGACCTGGGACTCAGCAGTTTGAAAAACATCTTTGGCACAACATCCGCATACTTGACTCCTTTACATGGCTGCTGGGCTGTCAGAACTTCTGCAGCCACCAATTACACCGACCACAAACCATTCAAGGCAAGGCAAGTTTATTTGTATAGCATCTTTCAACAGCACAGCAATTTAAAGTGCTTTGCACACTGTGAGACCTAAATAAGCACTGCACATGTTTGTCCATGTGTAGTTTTGACCTGGAGCACAGTCAGTAGACCTGCGCCAGGTCACAAAAGAGGTGTGTTCAAACACATGGAAAACCCTTTTTTCATATTTTATGGCTTACTTGTTGTAAATTTCTGTCATTATTTTTATTTTGTCAGTGTTATTGTAGACTACAGGTTTCATTTCTACATGCTCTACATTGGCCCTACATTTGTTTGTTTTCATGTAAACTATTCACTTAAAATATGAACAAATAAAGTCAATATGAAAGTAGAAAAACAAAACACATTTTGAATCGATCATATTTGTGCCACGGGTAGAGTTATCAGGTTAAATTTGCACTTAAATTTAAAACTAGTTTAAAAAAAACTTCACACTCAAAGGTTAAAGGCGAAAGGAAGGCGTGGTCTGTAGACACGTGACCGGAACAAAACATACGGGTCCTTTCCGTCGCTGCACGTTGTCTTTTCCTCACTACAAACAATTCTCTGCTGTGCTGTGAAAACAGAAAAATCACAAATATGCCGAAAGCCAAGAAGTCAGGGAAGAGAAAGAAGTTCGATTACAACCAGGACCGGAAGAAGATGAAGAAGAAGCTGTTGAAGAAATACAACCCGAGGATAGAAAAGTAAGTGTGGAACGGAGCGGTACGTTAGCATGTAAGCTAATGTTAGCTAACACTTGACATACTCAGACGAACCATGTGAGAAGGGTTCGCCTGAGCGCTGTTTGATTCAGGTTTATCTTTAACACTGCAGTGGAAAGGTGCCCAGATCCTTTACGTAAACGTATAAAAATAAAATAGTAAATGTAGGCAATTACAAGTAAAAGCCCTGCTTCAAAATCTTAAAGCTGCTTAAGCGTTGGTGTGTAGCGCTGTGCTGGTGTTTTGTAAAGGGTTCCTGTTGTCATGTCTTTAAACTGTATCTTCCAGAAAGGTCCAGTTCCGTTATAGATTCTGTGCGTCACACATTGAACGTCACATCGTTCAGTCATTCTGGAGCAGACAACGAGGGCTGCACCATGTGGTCAAAAATTAAAAAAAAAAAAAAAGAATTAGGTTGCGATTATATGACGTGTATTACCTTTGCGGTATGATTCTCGATAAGTGGTCATGATCGTTTTTGCATTACAGTTTGAATGGGTAACTGATGGAAGGGTTTGTGTGGAGAATTTAGCCTGATAAAGGCTTTTTGAGGCGTTTTTTTTAAGTGTTTGGGTTTGGTTTTTGCTCAGTTACCACCTTATAAAACTGTCACTGCACAAATTCAATAAATCTGCTTCATTTCATAACATGTACTCACAGGCTTGCACTTTGTGCGAGTTGTTCCTTAAGTATATCTGGAATTACACAGGTTTTTACAGTAGTTTTGAAAAAGAGAAGATGAAAGCTTCTTCTTTGCTCTGATCAATCACAGAAAAATATTTCAGTGGTGGATTTAGATATAAAACTACAGAACGGTCTCTTTTTGATGGTGTACTTAACAAACACACTAGAAGCATTTCTGTTTCAGTGGAACTTCAGATTTGTCCTCCTGCAGACGCGCTCTTGTCCGTTGGTGTCATCATGTGTCTTTCTTGTCTTTCTCAGCTCACAGATTCGAAATGCGTGGGACAACAGGAAGTCCATGGCCAGGAACCTGCAGGACATGGGTCTCGCATATGATCCAAACCACACTCTGCCAATAAAGAAGCACAGAGTGAGTAACTGAACTGCTGTGGTGCTGTTGTAAAGATACAACACCTTTTCCCCTCAATCTCAGGTGTGGCTGGTCCTTTCAAGCTGCTCTGTGGAGCAATGCTGACTCGTTAACGCGTTCAACAGACATACTGACATGGCTGAAAATAGGTCAGCTAGAGAGTCATAACGGTAGTTTCTGTAAATTTTGAATGACTCGCTCAGCCACAGTCTGAACCCATCTAATATTAACTGTGTGCCGTCACGCCTTTTTGTTTTATAGATGTCCCAGTTTTACACACTCTGAGGTCTGAGTCCGCAAATCTGATTTCATTCATATATTAAATTCTTTGTAGAGAAGTCAGTTTTTCAAAGATGATTGTACATGAATACACCAGATCAGAGGAGCAGCCAGTCTGTTTGATCTCTCTCTGCAGCAGATACAAGCATCGTTATCACATTCAGTGGCCAAATGAAATATATGCATTAGAGATGCTGCGTGCTAAATTAGATGGAAATTGATGTACAACAAATGTGCAAAGATAAGATATGAACAGGTGTACATGTAAGAACAGACATCCAAAATCAACATCAAGGTAAACAGCTAATGGGAAGTTGCTCACATCAAGTTGTTCATGTGCATTTGGATCATCCAAGATGTGTTTTTGAACATGTATTTCTGTGCCGGGTGTGACCAGATCTGACTCATCAAGACACCGATAAAACAAGGCTCGGATTATTTAAATGAAAAATGATAAATGTTTCCAGCAGGTCAGGGTGGAAATCATTTATGTTCCTGTCCTGTAGTTTTTGTTTCTGCCAGAAGGGGGCAGCAGAGTGTTGATTATGATGGTTAAATGCATGCAAATCAAGAAGAAACAAACTTCTGTTGAGGAGTCATTAAATGTGTAAAAGTGATTTGAAACATGGATACAAAGTGTTTCTGTTTCTAGAACATTTTTTTGGGTGTTTTTTAATGTTTTTGTTGTTTTTCGGTCGTTACTGAAACTCTCTGCTGCTGTGACAGTTTCACCCCGAGGTCAGTAAAAGTTAGTCTTGTCCTCTGGGCCGCAGCTTGTTTTCCATCAGCCTGAAGCAGTTGAATATTGTTAACTTCTGACAGCAAGAAACCTATAGATGATTCATTTTTGGCTCAGCAGCACAAACACTTAAATCTTGAAATTACATTGCTCACAAAACACTCCACATTTCACACCTGTCATGCCACCTCAGAGAAGACAGCGGATGATCTGTGGAGAAGAGACGTGTTTATCCGTCCTCCGTCCCAGAATCACACGCTCGCTCATGGCCTCCGTTGTTCTTCATCATGTGTTTTTCTTCACGCTTTGTAGCTCCTCGGTGAACAGAGGGAGACGAAAGCTTCCGCCGCCATCGTGACCAAGCCCTACGTCCTCGACCGTAAGTCATTTCTTTTTAAAAACTCATCTTGGAGAGCAGTGTAATGTGTGACAGGGGTCAAAAGGCATCGATTTGGGACACTCTGTGTCCCACGGAGGCATGCCTATCCGAAGGTAATAAAGTTTGGATGATATGGCGATTTAATTTGGTCCGACTTCAGCAGTTATGGGCCACAACAAGAAATATAAGGGAGCTCAGCCAATCAAGGGAAACGCCCGGTCAACTTATGCCCGACCTCATGCATGTCCTCGAGTCCAAGTAATCTACAGAGTGTGTGTTCGTGATAACACAATTCATTAATTCTGTGTTTCTGTACCGACCTCTGCGTCTGTCAACAGACAGAGTTTAACGTTTGAGTTTGGACGGTCCAGCAGAGCTACTGCAACAGTTTCCTCCACTTTTAACAGTGCAATTTCATCAAAGTTGAACTGTGTGTGTGTGTGTGTGTGTGTGTGTGTGTGTGTGTGTGTGTGTCTGGCCGGCCTTGTCTTGCCTCTGTCAGTGAATCTCCTGATTATTTTCAGGTTGTTACTGACGTGTTTTCTTTCGCTTTCACTCAGTGTCACAACTCTGGTTCGTCGCTCTCTCGCGAAGGCTGTTTCAGACCTCGTCCAAGGATCTTTTCATTCCATTCTTATGCGCAGTAAATGTGATTACAGCCTAATCAGACCAGACTGAATGAAAGCAGAGCGGCCTTCAGCATTAAATGACTTATCCCTCCAGTAACAGCAGCGGGAGTTTGAACGCTGTGCTGAATAGCTGATGTTACAAAGAGTGACTGAGATGGTTCTCATATTTTTCAGCCTTTCCCTTTATTTCTGTGTCCTTGTATTCTCACTCACGGGGAAAATAAAATGAATCTTTCTGCCTCTCGGAAGCCTCGAACGTGTTTCACATCCTCTCTCGTTCTCGTGTGGTTTTGCACAGAGCTGGAGGAGGAGGCCAGCCTCCCGGAGAAAAGCTCCAAGACGTTATCCTCCGACATGATCGAGTACGTCCAGCACATGATCCGAGAACACGGCGACAACTACAAGGTGAGAGCAGAACGGGAGCCTGAGGGGGTCCTGCATGATGGTACAGAGCAGAGAGATTAAATGACCACACTGGTGCTTTCACACCATTTATCCCAGTTTTTATACTGAGTGAATTCAGTGTCAGACCTTTCCTAATGCAAAGATTGACCTCATACCTCCTGTGCACCATCGTTTTCAATATGTTCTGACACTGAACCTACAAAGACTGGAAGATGAAAACAGTCTGCCTTGTGACCAAGATGCATACTGCGCGTGACGCTTTACAGTGTGAAAATGAACTTCTCAGAGCTTGTGGTGAACAAAATAGGTTATGAAGACAGTTTCTAAATGAGGTCAAATACATTGAAATGTATGTGCTGTTCTTGTTTTTGTCACGGTCATAAACGCGAGCAGATACGCTGTGAAAGCGTAACGCTGGCTGTTAAAATGCAGTGAATGAAGCTGTTGTTTCAGCGTCATCTTGGAGCTAAATTTATCACAGATGATGAGAAGCGGTCCAGAACTGTCAAGGCCCCAGTGTGCTTCAAATGAACTGCAGTGCAAGTATGACGGCTAATTTGTGACCTGTTATGGTGGCAAGTTTACATGCTGTACATTAGCATAACCAACCACACAGTCACATGTCAGACTGACTTTGTGGCATCATGTTGAGAATCTTGCGTGGCAGACAAGCAAACATCTAGCGATGTAGTAGGTTGGAATTAGCTTGGCTTTTACGCAGTGCAGGCCACTGAACCCAAGTAGATCTGAAAATGAAACCTGCGTTGGAAACATCCTTTCTGAGGAAAAAGCTGCAGCACAGGCACCAAGCTGAGCCGGCTGGCTTTGTGATGTTTCTTTGCAAATGCATCATGAGGAAAGGAACCATTAGCAGAGTGAATGGTGGATTCAAGGATGTTTGACGGCAGGCAGCTATAGACTGTAGATGCTCACATTGATGCCGTCTCTCCTGAAGGACATTCACAGTCGCGTGGAGACTGAAAAGAAACTGAAACCCTGCCAACGTTTCTCACCTCCACACACCTGAACAGGAGCTGTGGGACTCAGACCGTCATATTCTGCTGACAGAAAGCATCTGTACATCGGTGGCACAGGTACTAACACTGTCGCCTCACAGCTAGAAGGTCCCGGTTTAAATCCCGCTGTGGTTGCTGGTGGCGTGTCCTCCACCATACCTTCAGTGCCTGCTGCTCAAGGAAAAAGGGGCCTTTCTGTGTGGAGTTTTCATGTTCTCCCCGTGTTCACCTGGGGCATCCTCCATATAAAAACCCCATTAAAAACATGCAAGAAGATCACCACCTGACCAATGGTGACGAAAGAGAACTGGGTCCCCGGGCGCCGCTGTCGGCTGGCAGCCCACCGCTCCTGGTCTGCCGTGGAGACGGGATGGTTGGATGGTTTCCCCCTCTGTAACTCTGTGTGTGTGTGTGTGTGTGTGTGTGTGTGTGTGTGTGTGTGTGTGTGTGTGTGTGTGTGTGTGTGTGTGTGTGTGTGTGTGTGTGTGTGTGTGTGTGTGTGTGTGTGTGTGTGTGTGTGTGTGTGTGTGTGTGAGAGACTAATAAAGGGATGTCTTTTCTTTTCTTTCTGTACATGCTGTTAAATTATCCAAAAGGCACGTCTTCTGAAGCATACTGAGGCCCTAAAAGAATAGTTAGCTTATCTTGGTGCAAAGACTGGAAACCGGAGAAAAATTGCTCGCTAGCTTTCCCACTCCTTGCTGTTTTTGTGCTAAGCTAACTGGCTGCTGGTGTTAGCTTCATGTTTATCTTATGAATCTTTTTACAAAAGCAAGACAGTATAAAATATAAAATGTTGAACTCCTCCTTTAAGTCTAAGCTCAGGATAAGAGCGAGTGACAGAGTCAAGCTTACAGATGATCCGTGAAAACCGTCTCTTTACGACGACAAACAGGATCAGTGACGATGAAGATGTGCCGCAGTCTTCAGCAGGAAGAAGTTAGCTCAAAGGTCAGTCTGACCTGCAGGAGGCACATTTTACACGAGACTTCAAGGTTTCATATTCACAGTCTGGGCCTGAGCCATATGTCTGAGAACTGCTTGGAAAAGTTTCCCCGATGCGTTCAAGGACGCTCTGACATCTGAGGCATGAGGGCCGGCTGTCGCCACGGCCGAAGACACTTTCTCTGTACCATCCTGGACGTGCTCAGTTGCTGCAGAGGAAACTTAATTTGTCAGTTAAATATTTCTCTCTGGTGTGAACAACGATAGCAGCATCCTTCCTCTGTTTGCTCCTGAAAAGTTTTGAAGGAAGCTGCTCAGCTGAAGGACAAATGAGGTTTCTTTTTCACAGCTGCTGAGTTCTGTTTTTCTCGTGACTCTAGGTGGAAGGGACTAGCCGTTGCACATGGCGGACAGAGCTGAGAGCTTAGTTTGTTTTTAGTTTTTATTGCCCAGAGCGGCGAGTGGCAGAAGTTTAAATTACTTGAGCTTTTATCAGTGAAGTGCTTCATTCAAATGGATTTTCAACAGCTGCTTTAAATGGGACTGAGTCATCACGGGGAGCACTGCCAAGTCAGAACCAGTCAATAACAGTGTGTGTGTGTGTGTGTGTGTGTGTGTGTGTGTGTGTGTGTGTGTGTGTGTGTGTGTGTGTGTGTGTGTGTGTGTGTGTGTGTGTGTGTGTGTGTGTGTGTGTGTGTGTGTGTGTGTGTGTGTGTGTGTGTGTGTGTGTGTGTGTTTCTGAAATAAAATATATTTCATTAAGAAATATTCTATCCTTAACTTTTAAATCTGAAAAGCTCACTTTTAAAGCTCAAAAGTCAGCTGAATGTGACAGTTTATTTTATAACCGCCTTGATAAAATGTATTTTTGTGTGTTTTATCTTCATCTGTGTTCTAAAACTGAAAGATTCAAGGTTTTTATTGGAGTTCAGGCCCTAAAATGGACCTGTGCTCCCAGTTAGCATGTCTACAGCCTCACGAACTGTAGGCATGCTAACTGTACATGTTAGACTGTCAGTGTCGCATAATAGATGCATTTTAACATTGTAGCATGTTCTAAAGCTAAGGCGCTGAGCATACAGGCTAACTCCACTGTCATGCTAACCAAAAACATGCTAAAAATGCTGTGACATGGTAAAACACTACATGTTATATGCTTAATGTCATCACCCAGCTGCGTTGACATGTGTACATTTCAGTGTGCTAACATGCTAATCTTCTTTTTTGAGTTAGTCTATATAAATTATATGCAGAGTCACTGTCGGTTGATTCAGGTCCTGGTCTGTCGTGTTAAATCACAACATTAGTTCAGACAAAAAGCAAAGATTCTGTGATTCTTGCACTCGTTGTCCAGAACTCACAGAACTGTAGTTACATACATAACTAACATGATTTGACGCTACAACATAAGAATTGATCCACTTGTGACCGTTATGCTGCTAGTTTAAATGTATTGATCAACTCTGAAGCATTGGAATTTGAATATGTGAATATGTTCAAGCTAAAACATGCTGAGTTGCTCCAAACGATGAGAAAGTGAATCTGCTGATGTCGAGCTGAGCCTGACAGTCAGTGTTACGCCAGCCAGCATACGGATCATAAACCCTTTGAGTTAGTAAACGTCTCCTCGGTGGTGAAGGTGTGTTAATATTTTCATCCAGGCAACGTTTTAGTGTTCTGGTCTGTAATGAGCTTAGCAGCCTCTCTGGGGCGTCCAAAACAAAGGAATATTCTGCAGCTTTGACCGACCGACTGTCCTGTCCTCTGCTGTCCCTGCAGGCGATGGCCAGAGATGAGAAGAACTATTACCAGGACACACCCAAACAGATCAAGAGGAAAATCAACGAGTACAAGCGCTGCCACCCGGAGCACTACGACGCCTTCATCAGCTCGCTAGACGCTCCACAGCAGACGGTCCAGTAGAGGCAAGGACAGCCCTGTTCTGGACTTTATGTCTTTCTCTGTATCCGGATGAGATGGACCTCATTCTGGAGACTGTCAGGACATTCAGCCTGTGACAGCGTGAGGACAGCGGGCCCATAATCAGGATGACAAACAGTGACAGGAGGTGGAGATGTCCCAGAGGAGTGAGGGACAAGCGCTGTCTCTGCGTCTTTCAGGTGTTTTTGGACATTTCTCCTGCCACTGTCCTCCCTGTCAAGACTTCTTGTTTTTATGTTTTCCATTTTCTTGCAGAAATATTGTCCTGATCTCAACTGTGTGATTAACTGTGTGTGTATTTGCCCGAGATCTGTTTTTAAATATATGTTTCATTGAAACACCCTGAGGCTCATTTAGCCGACGTGTTTTTCTTTCCCCGGGGTGAAAAGTGTCCCTTCATAAACACGAGGCTTCTCTGATGTTTCCCATCTTTTCCACGTTGTCCTGACCATCATTCAGTCACACAGGCCGTGTTTTAGATCTTCAGTTAAAGCGTCAAATGTTGATGATGATGTTTGTGTCCGGGAGGAATCTGACTGCGGCGTCATGCTTTGAACTGCAGTGGAAATGTGCTCAGCTGCACTAAATGCAGAGAAAATTCCACAGTTTAACCACTTGACCCACAAAATAAAAGAAGTACTGCAGGATGTTGAACCAGCAGAACAAAAAATGCTTTCGGCAATAGCTAAAACCTGATTTAAGCAGTTTTTTCTTGAATCTAAACTGAAGCAGAAACAATTTAGACTAATTACAAATGAATTTTCCTTTGTGGAAAAATGTGAAAAATAGTTCTCACAATGTGTTTCTGGTAAGTATCTTCAGCTCAGAGTAAAGGAGTTGAGTCATAATAACGTGTAAAAATAGGTTCGGAACAATAGCATTAATTGAACTTTTCAAGTACGAAACCGCTTCAGAGTCTCTTGCAGGATGTGAAAGAGTCTGAATGGTCGGTTCAGTGTTCAGTAAGCGCAGACAGACGTGAAGGTCAACGGGATGACGCCGAGGAGAGGAAGTTGACCCTGAACATGTCACGAACACTAAAGAAGCTTTGAGTCGACAGCTGAGCCTTTGAGAAAAGAATTTACCACAAGAAATGTTGGTGTGAGATTCTCTGAAGAGGATGTGGAGACGGACTGAGCCTCCAGGAAAGGACATGGAGCATCAGTCTGTTGTCATGGTGTCTCATGAAAGGAGCAAAGCTCTGACGTCCTGTTTGTGGCTCTCGCCGTTCATCCATACGACATCCATAAACCCTGAAAAACCACACAGATATATAGTTTCATTTATTAAAAACAAGGTTGAATTCTTCAAACACCTGGTCCTAGTTTTAATCCAACGTGATACAAACAGGAGGAAGTGGTGCGTTTATTGGGGACTTTTCAGCAGTGAATTAACCCACATTTGGCGCTTCAGTGCAGTTTTTGTAGATGTTGAGTTTCTGACCCCTCAGAACTGTCTGCGCATCTCAGTCAATTCAACCAAAGCGCAATATTTTTTGGTTGTTTTGTTTTATTAGTGTCCTTTTTATGGACCTGAAGAGGTGAAATTATCGAGTAATTCCAAAAAGGAAAGCAAAGATTAAAGGGAAATAATGAAAAAGCCTTTGAAAGTTTTATCTTTCAACCCCTCAGATTGGTTTTCTGTGTCCTACTCGTCGCTCATTGATGTGTTTTTACTGATTTTTAGACAACAATGGAGCTCTGTGGCCCAGAGGAGTGAGATCTATCAGGCTTTGTATACACAGCTCCTATTGCCCCAACTCTCAGGCGAAGTTTGTCAAAACACGAGCTACAAAAATGCTGAATGTGAAATCTATTGAAACCTGCATGTTGTTTTACAGCAAATATGTTTTAAAGTTAGTCATTTATTTGCAGGACATAATGTGCAATGGCTCATCTAATCCTTTAGTCCTCAGCTTCAGTTGTTTCTGTGGTGGCATCTCACCATCAGCTGTGGAGCGTATGCAAAGTATTTCACATATGAGCTGCTCTGTCGAGATATATGAGTTTGAGACTCAGTGGAAGCTGCCACTAAAAAAGGTCTAAAACACTTCAGCCTGTCAAATAGGTTTTGTACAGTTTTAACCTGCCTTTTTCCCTTAAAAGCACCAAAACCAAAATCATCCACAAGCTTTTTCTCGATGAAATATTCATGGATCTCGAGTTGTCAGCCCTCATCAAACTACAACAAATCCCATGACCCTGAAGGCAACAACACACTGTCAGAGCTTCACAGGGAGTGATTAAAAAGTCCAGAGTTTTACTTACGAGCCTTGGATTCCTAGAAATGAATGTGACATTTGCGACAGCACAAGTGCATCATTATGTGGAAAACCGTGGTTGCACTGATGGCGAGAAGAGTGTGAAAATAACAGCGGAGGCTTGTTTGACAGGTAGATAAGAATAAAGCTGGTAGAAGAATCTTAAGTGACAGGAAAGCACAGAGTTTCTCAGCGACAGTCATTCATCTGTACAGTTTAAACATCCAACTCTCGGCCGTCTGCAGAACATGTGTGAGCACTGCGTCACCTGACATCCACATCTGGATTCACTGATGCCTGTGACTCATGCAAACTACTTTAATACCCTGTTAAATCTGTTCATGACAGAAGAACAGAGCAGATGATGGGACGTATGCGTAACTGAAGAGAGCATTTTCCAGACAAAAACTTTCAGAAACTTTCCCTCTTTATTCTTTCAGCACCTGCAGCAACTCTGTCGCCGTAAAAGTGACATGTTTTCCTCAAGGATGCTCAACTCTAACAGAACATTTTCCTTTGATAGAGGATCCAGTTTAAGTGACATTAAGCGCTGAAGCGTAGAAGCACAGCTGGGACCTAAACTGTGTGATCAGTAACAGCCAAGCACAGAAACTGACTCTTACTTTCTGTGTTTTGTGGATCATTTTGATTAGTTCCTTAATTAAAGTCTACAGCCAAGCTATGCTCAGGGATAATTCTACCACTTTAACTCCATTAGTTTAGTAATTTAGCTCATCACATTTCCTAAAAGCACTAAACACTGCATACAGCTGGGATTGATGGGAACATCAGTCATTTAATGATGTGTGTTTGGCCACAAACCAAATTATTAGGAAAAAAGTGAAAATTAGGACTGGAATGTGAATCAGTGTTTATGCATGCATTTAAAGCTGCCCTGTGTTTTCTTGCAAACGAACAAAAGTTCTGTTTATATTCAGTGATACTCACCAAAACGTATCGTGTGTTTCCCTAATGTCTACCAAATGCAATGCATGCCTCATGTAACGCTCCACCTTTGAAGGTGCAATGTGTAACTGGAAGAAATTTAGTTTAAAACATTCAGAAATGAACTAAAATTCTCAACAGAATGTGAAAAAGTAACGTTCTGAAGCTATGTCGAACAACGTCAATGTATTGTGTCGCAGAGTTATCTACTGAAGTTAGCATGCTAACCAGCTAGCCCCAGCCTTGCCTTGTCATACCACTTTGTACTGCCCAGATCCGGCCATGTTCACTCAAAGATTGCCTGCGGTGCTCCAAGCTCCCGTTTGAGGCCGACACTGTCAGCTAATATGGCCACTGGCTGCACGGCTAACTGAGCTAACTAGCTAGTAGCTGGTAGCTACAGCAGTACAGTGATTAACAGTTAGCGGTTACTGATATGCTGCCCCCTATTTGTTCAGAGAGGCATTTACCTCGTAGCCAAGTCTTATTACACCTTTAATATATCACTAATTATGAAATTATGCATAATGAGTACTTTTATTTTAAGTATATTTCACGCTAACAATTTTGTACTTGCTGCTTTGAGTGAGCTGTTAGTGATAGGGGACGCTGACTTTTGGGGGTTTTTGGGGGGTCTTACAGCACCTGCGGAAATCAGGTTGCTCTAATCCCCCACCCTGATTACAGAAACGAGGTTTCTGGCTTACCTGACCTTCAAGATATTGTCCTGTAGAAAAAACCTCCAGGCAAAACCAACACACACACCTTTCCCTGAGTCATGTGAACCCACAGCACATTATCTTTATTGTCCTCTGTTGTTGTTTCAGATAATCTGCTGCAAAATTAACGGCAAAACAACGGCTTGACCTACATGTGCTGTGTTGACCTTTGCTGCTCTCGTCAATCATTCACCGCCTCGTTCCACTGAACAGCCCAAAGGTCGTCCGGCGTCACGTGTTTGACCATCGAGAAAACATCCCGGCACGCTCAGGAGGGACGAAGCTTAATCAAGTATCTGAAAGGAGCGGCAGACTGGAGGAATGTGAGGTATGACTGCTCTGTTTCACTCCAGCTGTGTGTTTTCTGGAATATTCAGTGGGTGGGTCTTTGAAACTATGAAGCGAGTTGGCAGCAGGTTTTCCATCAATGAAATGCTTCTCATATCTTCAGTCTGAGCACATACTGGAGATTAAGGCTGCAGGTACCCTCGAGCGTCTCACGTACGACCTCGAAAACAGTTTAAGACTTTCGTGATACTGTGACACGAAGACTTGCATCCAAACTGAATTCAGGCCTGAGGAGCGATGTTAGTATTATGTAACCTTTCAAATGTCAAACTCCAGTTTAATAGGTTTCACTTTGCGTCAGGTGCTTCACGACATGAATCATTTATTCAGCTTTGATTCTGATTGGACGTCTCACAGCTTTACGAGATGACAAGCGGCGCAGTCTGAGTCACGCTGCCTCGCCACTGCAGCAACCTGCAGGACTGACAGCGTGCAGTGAAAACACCTGAGCTCAGAGTGACGTCTCAGCGAAATCTGCTGCCCGTCAGACCAGTTGTGAAACTTGTCTGACAAAAACACGGTCAGGCGGAAGCCCGTAGATTATCTGAGTTTGTGTTTGTGCTGACGTGCTCAGTCAGCAGAGACAAGCACTCGACCCCTAAAGTCTGTGCTTGTTAACAGGTCATTAGTCACCTTTGACATCTGATACTATAGATCCATCCACACTGTTTTTAGTGAGGTGAGATAATCCGCCTGCTGAGTATATACCTGTGTTACTGTCCTCTTTCTACATGTTTCCAGTTGTCCCATTGTCTCTCATGCAGCAGAGATCTTAATATCAATGAGATTATTATGTTAAAAATACAGTGATTTTTTTTAAATATCTTTTTTTAATCAGTGGCTGCTCCTTTTTAAATGGACTAATTCATTACAGTAATGCAGCTAGGAAATAAATAAGTTTTCAACAAAAGATTTTCTCTCATCGCAGTTTCTGTTTTCTGTTGCACATGAAAAGGGAACTCCACTTTTTTAGCATTTCAAAAATAAAAAAGATATCTCAGTCTACGCTTTCTCATTTTAATTCACTTCCTGACATGAGCAGAACAGCAAAATCTGGATTTTACGACTGCGTTTACGCATTTCTTCTCATGTGACCTCCTTCCTGTCAAACACGCTCAGTGTCGGCTGCGATGATGAACGTGCAGTTATTTATTTAAGCTTTCTCGCTGTCTTGTAATTTAATTTTGTAAATTAATGGTAAGCTTTTACAAAAATTGTCAGACTGTTTACTTACACTTCATGGCAAAATAAACTTGCTTTAAAAAAATGACTCGGGTAGATTCGTAGGCGTGTCAAAAATTAAATTAACGCATTTTGTCTATTTGTTCTTGTGGTCATGACTCATCTACGATAATTTCCCCTTAAATATGTGCGAAATCAGTGGTGCTCCCCTTTAAGATCAAATAACCCAATGGACACTTGCTGTTTAGGAAAGTGCAGCTGAACACGTTAACATCGTTTTAACAGAGAACAACAAACCATAAAGACATGCATGAGTTCACATCTAACGGTTCCATTTACATCTCACATTAAGACAAGAATGACATGCAGTCACTGGTTATAAAAACAGAGCACACACGACGATCCACAAAACTCTCAGTGACTGTGAAAACAACATTTCTGCAGAATTAGCCCACACCCAAAGGAATAAAAGCTCACATTTCATTTAAAAAAGTGTCATAAGTAAACACTGCTGCACACATACAGCATTAAAAATCAGAATCGAGCCAATTCAAGTTCATCTGTACAAGGAGCATTAAAGTCAAGTACTACACATCTGTATTTATACACTGAAGGATGTGTGATTCAGTGGATACTAGTCTGTCTGAGCGACTTCTCCACGGCGATCTGACTGTGGAGCAAACAGGATCGGGAGTGTACGAGCTTTAAAGGACTGAAAGCAGCTCAAATCCTAACAGACTGAGACTGATGGGTGTGACTGAAAGCAGATCTTATCTTCACAAAACATGTCTCCCTTCTTGCTGAACAATCTGACCTCGTGTGACGGATTGTGTCTGAACGCTCAGTAGCTCTGTTCAAAGTGCCGGCATCATCTGATGAGGCCATTCTAACATATTAACTGGATTTGGCTGATTCTGGGAAAAGGCAAAGTTGAGCGATGCGTGGTAGTCATAGCCGTAATTTGTGTCGCCTTCTGGGGACAAAACGCATCGATGAAAAAGGGCCTGGTTTCAAATGAAGAAGCTTAAAATGCTCTCAAGCTGTTTGTGAAGAAATTCATGGAAATGCTTTTCACTGCTTTTCAAAAAGTCCAGGGATCCTTTAAATGACTTCCAGAAAAAATCCCTAGATCTCAGTAAAGCCTCCATGTTGGAGTCAACACCCAGTCTGTGAATTCATCCAGCTGGTGCAGCTTTAGTCCCCCGGGGGGCTCCAACCTGGCAGCCCTGAATATTACCTTTTCTGCTCTGCTGAACACAGAAGACTTTCAGAAAACAGCGACATGATGAAATCTCTATATGAATCTACAAATCTGACACACTTCAGTTTCTATACAGTGTAATCTACATGCTTAAATAACCCTGTCGAAGGTCGACATCAAGACGAGTCCACAGTCTGAATCACTGGCAGGAGGTGAACGCTGTGGTTCTGAGTCACAGACTCCACGAACAAGCCTTCGTCCTTCTGTCCCACCTTCTGTCCTCGTCCTCCTCCCTCTGCACCTCCTCTTCTCTGCTGAGTAAGATGAGAAGAAAAGTGTAACGATGAGCTGAAGGGTGAGGAGGAGGACGAGGAGGCACTGCGAGGCTCTGTGCTCCATCTTGGCATCTTCTCCTCTGATTCAGTCATTTCTCTGCCTCAGTTCGTGCTGTCTTCGTCATCTCCTCCTCCTCCTCTGCCTCAAATACGCCAGAGCTTAAACAAGGAGGAGGAAGAGGAGGAGGAAGATTGCTTCGAGCCATCCTTTTGTTGTCGTCCCTTCTCCTACTCTTCTGCTCTGCGGGGCGAGGCGAGATCAGACGAGCTGGAGCAGGAGGTCCTGGAAGGTGTCCAGGCCCCGGCAGGAGTTCCTCAGGGCTTCGTCAGAACCCAGCTGGGCAGCCAAGAGAAACAACTTCCTGTCCTCGGTCACGGAGCCCAGAGACAGGGCCTCATGCAGCTCCGACACACTCACAGCATTGGGTTTATCCTGTGAGAAGCAAAAAACCAGCGAAACTTAGTTTGACAAGAAACAACTGCCTCCTTGTTTCAAGGACAACTACGACTGTACGGAAACTTCACCAGCATTGACCGAAGATGTTGGTGCTGGTCTTGTTTTTATTAGAATCTCATGTCACTTGTCATGTAATGACTTTTCCTGTGATGAAATATGGTTTTTATTAAGAAATAGATATCAGCCAATAAACAATGTCCATATCCAGATGACAGATACGAGTTTGTTGG
Organism: Chaetodon trifascialis; assembly: GCF_039877785.1. Classification (NCBI taxonomy): domain Eukaryota; kingdom Metazoa; phylum Chordata; class Actinopteri; order Chaetodontiformes; family Chaetodontidae; genus Chaetodon; species Chaetodon trifascialis. The sequence goes on along the minus strand of NC_092071.1, from coordinate 4,748,045 downwards.
TAGAAATCACAGAAAAACTCACAGATTTTCATAGAAAAGTGCAAAACTATACATAAATATATGTTTAAACTCTGAGAATATTCCCAATACTAATATTTTCAGCAATATATACACTTTTAATTTTAGCGACTGTAGTTAGGTGTTACATTTTGGACATGGCTACGCTAGCTTAGTTTGATTGCTAGCATCAACACAAACAACTGATACTGTTATATGAAATATGAGCAGTGTGTTTTGGCTCATTTTGGTTAAAATGGCCACATATAGTACAATACTTGTTTATCGCTGTTAGCCTCACATGGCAAACAGCTAACTGAGCTAGAAACAAGTTTTTGCTGACAGCTTTTGGTTAGCATAGTTTGTGTGCATTAGCCATTCAAAGCTATTGTGAGTAAACTTAGCTATGGGATGAACGTGAAAAGCTAATAGTGCTATCAACTAACAAAAGCTGAGCGTTTGTCATATTTTGGCCAAAATATGGTTAAATAAACTAATTTGTTGCTCGTGCGGTTCGCTAGCTACATACCTTTTTGCAACGGATACATTTATCTGCAGTAACAAAAAATGTACTTTTAGCTATGTTTTGGTGGAAATACTAAATAATAATCTGTACAGTATAAATAATAAATCAATAAAACCTGACTTGATTTCCCAAGAAAGAATAAAATCACCATTATCTTCCATAATACAAATAAGTACATGTCAGACTTTCAAATGTTGGCCGGCTCAGTCTTGAAGACAGTGAATTTAACGCCACCCTCCTACACAAACCATTCAGCCCAGGCTACAGTCTATAGATGTCCGCCTCGTTTCTTTGCACCGCCACGTCGTTTCCAACGCGCAGGTTCTGCTGGAAACATCCTTTGTACTGTTTCAACACAGCGAGTGCCGAGGCAGAGAACAAAGCAATGGTGGGTGAGAGCCGGTATCGCTGTCAAAAAGAGCTCCTCCTTCTGAGTCCGTTATTTCTTTAACTTCACCTGCATCATGTGCTCAACGTGACACAAGTTTAGGCTCAGAAAAGTCAAACATTTGGAGGCACTTTGATGATATCAGAGACAGTCCATTGCAGCTATTTTCCAAAGCATCCATAGTTTTTAAGCTGGATGAATGTGTTTTCCCATCATTGACTTCCATTCATTTCAGTATAGAATAGATTAATAGAATTCAACCTCGTCTGAGATCATTTATTACAGTTATGGCCAAGTTACACTACTGTTACACTGTATAGTACTTACAGCACGGCACGAGGAGCTGCTTTGAAAAGTACCCGCATTCAAGTGGTTGTGAGAAGTAAAAATACTTCATCAATACAATAACCTTGGCATGCTTTGGGAAACAAAAATCATGAGACGGACTATTAGATGATTTATTCACGCACAGATGTTTCGAGCAGATGCCAGAATCAGTGCTGTCCTTTCCTTGTGATTTTCTATTTTTGCTTGTGTGAAATCAGCACCCATCTGCACTGATTATCGCTATTACATGCTGCAGGAAAATACTTCCTCCTCTGTGCGGCTGTATGATCAGCATGTCCTCAATACTTGTGTATTGATGAAACAATTTCCCCTCGGGGATTAATAAAGGATTTCTGATTCTGATTCTGATTCTGAATACTCAGCTTCCATTTGTGGCTGGTGGGGATAGCTGTTACATCTTCATCACATGCAGCTACGTTAGCTTAGTTTACACAAACAGCCGGCCATGCTATAACAAATACAAGCTGTGTATTTGCACATATTTTGAGCATTAAAAAATTACATTTTGGTAAAAAAGGATCAAAAAATGGGCTAAATTTGGTTGAAGTGAAATGTTAAAACACTCATTTAATTGCTGTCAAAACAATAGTGACACTGTATTTAATGTAGACGTCTAATTAAGATTCATTATTCATCCAAATTCAGCCCTCTTTTAACCCGGACGCCTACATGTCGTCTGACTTGCCAATCACCATAGATATACTTTTTACTATATAACATCCACTCTTACCTGTGTAAGCTGAAAGAGAATCTGGATTTCCGTAGCCACTTTCACATCAATAGTCATAAAGTTTAAAAAGGCACAAGTCTGGCTTTCATTTGTGTAGTAGGTATTCTGTTTGATGTTTGAACTTTCCTCATTCATTTTGAAGATGAAAGTGGTGAAGAGGGGTTTAAAATGCCTCCTCTTCTGCATGTTTTGACCATGATGCACTGCATAAGCTAACTGGACCTGCTGCACCTGCTCCGTACAGAACATTCTGGCATTTAGCTGAACCGCCGTCGCTTAACAATGCCTTTTATCACAGAATTGTCTCTTGCTAATAGTTAATAGTGGCGCAGAGTGCTGAGAGGATGAAAGCTGCAGTGCTGACAGTAGACGTGACAAATATTCCTGCTCCCCTCAGAGGGTCATGTATAATTCCACAAATGCCGCGTAGGGCGAAGAAATATGAGCCGAGGAGGAAATGTAGAAATGTTTATTTCAGGAGTCTGACGTATCATCGCTGCTGGATAAATGAAGAGGCAACAACCCACTCGTGCCCATTCAGCAGCTCTTTTTAGGCACTTTTACCGGCAAATTCCTTCAGTGTTATTATGACTGGAGGGTTTTTAATAGAACGCCGGTCCACCAGAGGGTGATGGCTTCTCGGTGAGTACTAAATTTAGAGGACAAGTTAATATTAAGGTTTATTCCTGTTTCTGTTTCCTTTTGTGTTTTCACCAATATTGCCTGTTAATACACTTACAGGAAGAGCATAAGGAACCACACCAGTATTTTTATGTCTTAACAAGAAAGTACTGTGTGTATACTGTACACTTCTGCTGTATTTTTAATGCATGCTGAACCATTTTAGATTTTTGGGTGTACTTTTTCTACTTTTCCAGGCAGCCACTAGAAATTTGCTTGAGTTATTAAACTGCATTATGATACGATCATAATATTGTATTAAATGCTAAAACATGCAAAAAAACACTGGTATGGTCCTTTAAGAAGAGACGGACAGGACACCTGCTTTTACCTGCTTGTTGCCCAGGACGACCACGGGCAGCTGAGGCTCCACGCTCAGCAGGCGGTGCAGCTCAGCCTTGGCCAATGGGAAGCGGCTCTTGTCAGAGGAGTCCACCACATACACCAGAACGTGAGTCCTTCTCAGGTAGTCTGACCAGTACCTCCGCAGGTCCTCCCCTCCTCCAACTGCAACAGAGGGCGCACAAACAATCAAACTTTCAGGCTCTGGAAAAGAGTTTTTTGGGGTCTGCCAACCGAGGTTTAATTTAACAAACTGGCCACAGATATCAGTATGTGTATTGGATCGAATGAAATCACTAATCTAGTTTTCACTGAGGGATGAAATGGGCGAAGACGGCACTCTCCCATGTTTCCCTGCAGGAGACATTGTTCTGATTCATTTCTTTCCGTCTGTTGCCTTCAGACATATGTCAGCAGCGGTGCAGCTTTTTTCTTTGAAAGGGTTTAGATTTCTGTTTATTTCTGTTTTTCATGCATTCTTTTCACTTTTTTCCTCGTCTTATTTTCCCTTCTTTATTGGTTCCTCTCTTGCACTCAAAGGAATTCTTGTTTTTTGGAGGGATTGTTTTAATATTCCAGGTGTGTTTGATTTACCTCTTACTAATTGCAAACATATCTCATTTGAGGCTTGAGGGGGAATAACCGAGTGTCACATGCAGCATCTGTGCCGTCATGTTTTAAAAATGGAGGGGTCCGATCTGAGAGCTGCTGGGTGTTGGAGGACCGTGTCGCTTGTTTACTCAGATTATTATCTGTCCTGCTCTGTGGACTCGCGGTTGAGACATGTGACTGACTTTTTCATTGTTATATGAGAAAACGGCGTCATTAAGTCCAGTCTAACCCAGAAACAAGCACAGGACACAGGACACACTCTCCACCAGCTTCAATGATTGGAAAAGTTTCATAGTAACTGAAGGCTTTAACTTCCCACAGTCCTGCTGTGAGCTGACCTGCAGCTATAATGACCAAACGGCACTCAGCGGCCAAATGAATCACTGCTCGCACACCGGCAGGTATGACTTCAGGTCGTCACCACCTCCGAATTCAGCACAGCACAGCAAGAATTCATTAGTGCTGGACTTAATGGAAAATGTTGCTAGGAAACTGGGTAGTGATGTAGCTTTAGCTGATGTGATGTGATGTGGCAGCATTAAATATGTGTTTACCTGATGTGGTACAGACGGCGGACCTGACGCTCAGCGCTGCGGGCAGCTTGTGTTTTATAGTCAGAGGGAGCCCAGCGGGACGTTCGTCCTGCGGCTCTGCTGGGCACCTTATTAGACACACACCCACATGTGCACACATGAGTCACATGGGTGTGAATGGTGTGGATGCGTGTATATACTGAGCTAAGCTGTAGTTATAATCCTGAGGGCAAAACGATCTTTGTAATATTTTCAACGGAGATCACAGCTGCACTCTGTGAGCAGCAACACGAGCTGCAGCACCACACATCGGACTGTTTTTACAGCCAACGTTATCTTTAACCCTTGAATATGCTGAATCCCAAGACATGGATCCAAAGTCATTGACTCTGTTTCCCCACTGATCTGTTTCCTTTAGCCCCATTTGTAACCTTGACGCTCCGTACATTTTCCACTTCTCAGCACAAATCTGAGTGAGGAAATACAAACAGTACTTTTGTACCTGTCTTGTGGGAGCAATTTGCATTGTCAAAGGTATTTTTGTGATCTTTCAGGTGTTAACTATCCCCCCCGGGGGAAAACCAACATTTAAATCCTGTATTTTTACAGACTGTGCGCAGAGGAAGCCTTCAGAGAACAGCTGTGTTTGTAGTGCTGTTGCTGGAAAAACTGTGAAACTGAAACTGATCTGCTCCTTATAACGAAAACTGCAGTATTTAGTGTAGCTGGCAGCTTTAGTGTGTGCTGTAGTGTAGTGAAATAGAGTCACACACGAGCCTGTTTAATGGCGCCCATGCTCGATGTCAGTTTGCGAGCTTTAGTTAAGGGCGTGCCTTCATTAGACATGAATGCAAACTAGTACACGCTGTACTGAGACTCGAGCATTTATGAAAGAGGAAAGCTGAGAACATGGACTTCCAACCACATACACAGTTTGCATAACGTAGCAGGAACTTCTTCCTGATGCTGTTTTTCACTTCCCGTTAGCACAAACCCAAATCTCAGGCGCTCAAAGCCTAAAACTGCTTCTCTCACTCATCTGATCTGCATCTTTTCATTTAGAGTTTAAAGGCTTTTAGCTTGATTTCCCCAGCGGACCTCATAAAGCCAACTCGTCAGTCCCTGCGCACTGTACTGCGCCCGATGTGCACAAGTGCGCGCTGAGCTGTCAACATGCCTCTGCATCAATGTCACCGGGACAAAGACTCCAGCGTTCACTGCACTGGGCCATTGAAATATTCTGACTGAGTGGGCGGTGACATGTGTTCCTCTTACTTTCAGAGATGAGAAAAGGATTCTAGGCGCTCGCCGATCCCTGTGTTCAGATCATGAATAAATCAGCCGTTGAGTGTGACACACTCGAATACATCCACAGAAGCTGAGCGTCTCACACCCAGACTGGTCTGAATGAAGAGCGAAGTCGTTCAGGTTATTTTTAGTGCGGCTTTCAGTGGAATGCTAATTAGCAGGATTTATTTATTTGTCTGTAAATACAATCGAGCTGGAAACATCCGCCTCTCCTTTCTGGGCCTGTATGAGCTGACATTCATTCGAGTGAAATGTCACAATTTCTCAGGTTGTCAGTAACAGTTTTCTAAGTCTTAACCTCAACAGACACGGCAAAGTTTCCCACGGTCACTGAACGAATCAGAACAATATAGAAAGTGCCAGAGATTGCTTCTGCGTTGGCAGTGATGGATGCAGCCAGCTTTTTGGGAGAAGACTGGAGGAAAACAACTGAAATCTGGATCAAGTTCTGAACAGCCGGTCTCGAGCAAAAACATACCAACGTGCGAGCACCAACACTTCAAAGCTGCTCTAATCGATATCTCGTCAATAACGCGCCAAATGAGCTTGAAAACAGCGTGACGTGTGCTGGGTGTCTCTGAGCCTCCAGACCATTATCAGCTGAATAGCGTTACGCTGCTGTGCACATAAAAATTCTAAGTTGCTAAATGTTACATGTTAAATGCTAACAAACTAAAATGCTAACATGCTACATGCATTCCAAATGTTAGCACGTTATCATAACTGCGAGTGGGTTGTAATGCTAACATTAGCACGTCTGCTACTCTACGCTGTAATCATCAGCATGTTCATATCATGGTTATCATTAGTTTTTCAGGTATCTCTGGAGTTGCTCTGTGCATTGCAAGTTAAATGAAGCAAATGGGCAACTGTACTGAACAGAGGGATGAAAGTTCTTTCCAATTCTCCACTTCATGCTTCTTGGTAAAGCGTAAATGCCTTCTACACTGCACACGCAGAGCCTGCTTTGTTTGATTTGGAAGAACAAAAAGAGTCTTACTCTCCAGGAAGTCGAGCTGACAGGCGGGGGCGTTGAGGCTCATGAAGTTGAAGCCGCGGGTGGGCCGGCAGCGGCCTCGCTTAGCCGCTGCCTCCCCGGGTGTCAAACCCTGCAACATGCTGCTCTTCCCGGCCCCGTCCAGACCGAGGACCAGGACCTGGCGCTTCCCACGCTCCTCTTCCTCCTGCGGGCAGAGACCAGAGACGATCGCAGTCCATAAATGTTCAGAAATGTTGACTGGAGGCAAAACTAAACACATAATTTATTCAACGCTGAATGAGGTTGTTTGCTTAGTTTTGAGACGACTGGAGGTATGGAAGAATGTCTTAGGTTTATCAATATGATTAATAATGTATCAGTGTTTTGGTGCAGATTACAGCTGAATCTGAACACAGCAGCACAAACAGCGCAGGCTGTCTGAAATCAATCGATGGCTTTGGGCCTTTTGCCTAGGTTTCTGAAAAGCCACTGTGAAGCTCAGTGATTCCACCAAACCCCCGGCTAATCCCAAAATGGGCAAACAGGTGGAGCATGGATGGAGCTGAGGCAGGCCAAATGAAGCCTGGTTCCTGAAACCTAGCAGCTAGCTGTGGCTATAAGTCTGTTTATTTCTGCTGTAAAGTTGGGCATTTTCATATGGGGGTCTATGGGAACTGACTTTGGATGCGGCCTCAAGTGGCCATTCATTTTGGCACTTGGCATATCAGCATGCTAACACACTAAGCTAATATGGTGAACATGATAAACATTATACCAGCTAAACATCAGCATGCTAGCATTGTCACTGTGAGCATGTTAGCGTGCCGGTGTTAGCATTCAGCTTGAAGCACCGCTGTGTTTAAATACAACCTTGCTCGCAGCATGGCTGTAGAGCATTTCCTGCTTTCCCCTTAATCTGCTCATTTCCATGCCAACCTCATCGTGTCCACGAGACGATTTGTTGGCGTATTCAGAACACAATAACATATTTCAGGACAGCCATTCATTCATTCAGAGGTGGAATATATTTGTTTTTTTGGCCTGTTTGTTGGAATAAACAGAGAGTTATGAGACCGTAACTGTGGCCTCTGAGGCATGGCGATGGGCGAGCTCTGCTATTTTCCAACATTTTATGGATAACGGTCATTGTTTGCAGCCCTGGCTGTATAAAACCAAATGCTGGTACTTTTCACAGATTAGTGAGCACCAGTTGTCCATCAGCTTCATGTCTGGATCCTCATTATGTATCAAACTGAATGCATTAGACCCTCGGTGTGCAAAAGACACTTCATAACGTTCAGGAAAATGAACCAGCTTCTGCAAACCTCTGAGGTCAAACTTCTACTTTCAGAAAAGACAGAGCAGTATCATGGTAACGCAGTAACAGCCTCTTACTGCATATTTAGGTCAGATTTGAGAGACGGAGAGTACTTGTCTCCGACTGAGCCGCCTGTATCTGTAGAAAGACAGTCGGTAAAGGTCAGCAGCCAGATTCAAACCTCCACGCTCTCTTTGCACCTGAGACGCCACAGTCCCTCTGAGATCCTGCACACGTCAGTCATCTCCGTTTAAAAGTCACACAAGGTTAGTCTTTATTCATGCCGTGTGCTGATGCGCGGCTGCGCTTCTGTGGAGGTTAATTAGCAATTCATATCAGCCCTTTTAGAGCCGAGACGCATTGGCATCAGCTATCGTATTAGAAATATTACACTTAAAATCTCTTTGTTGATGGATGATTGAGGCCTTCAGAGGAGTTTATACCATTTTCAAAAGTATACTCAGAATCAGGTCTAATTAGACTCCCTGACACATAAAAAGGCACCAACTACCTTTTAGTGGTACCAGAAAGAAGCCGGATGAAGAATTTAAGATATTTTGGTGATGAACTCGGTTTTGTCTGACGTTCCTCTGGCTGTAATCTCAGACTGGTGATGCTGAGTAAACGTAGCATCAGATAAACACGCTTGCTTTGACAGATCTGCAGCTTGCCTCCTGTACTTCTAGCTTATGCAGCCCACTGGGAGATAAACCTCAAACCTCGACAGCGTCGAGCAGCTCTGAAGCTGCTGAGGCTGCAGAGCTTGCATAGCTTTCCTTCTCTTTGCTGCATGTCAGCCCGAACTTCGTGCAACGTGATCAATGCTTGCATACGTCCTGTCTTTCAGTCATCTGATTGGATCTTCCAGATTAGACAGGAGACATTTGTCTAAAGCTTCTGACCAACCAAACATCCCACATTATTATATTAAATTTAAGGCATTTCTTCGGTAATTAAACTGATCTGACATTCTTCAAATCAAGCCAGCCCTCGGCCATTTACCTCCAGCTCCTTTTGTCAGTTCAAGTACTTCAGTGACTTCTTCTTTTCTTCTTTTGGAGTCTAACCTCTCCTCTGCCTGTCTGGACATTTCTCATAAAAAGGCTGCGATACTCTATTGATTTCTATTGTTTATCCTTTCCATGGGGAATCAGGGAAAAAGCCAAGCTCGACTGAAGACCAGCTGGATCTGACAGGGACTTAATGTCTTGCTCAAGGACACCCCAGCAGAGCAGGTGGTTGGCAACACAGCGGCTTTCTAACAAGGAAACAGTAAAGCCAGTTCGCCTGCAGCACTGAACAGCAAACACAGAGGAGAGAAGTGATGGAAGATCCTCTAACGCTGTCACATGTCATCAGGCCGGGAGTTCCTCTGTAATTAAATGGTGTGATTTTTTTTCTGTTTCTACCCCAGTTAATGAATTGCCTCATTAACCTGGATCCCTTTCAACCAGTCCCAGATAACCAGCTTGAATTTGCTGCATCCAGCAGAGTCTTCAAGCAGCAAGCGTGGTCGAGTCTTTTGATGTCGACTGAGTGGTCAAACAGGTCAATATGTTTGTTTTCTGTCTTTCAAGGAGTGAGATGAAACAAACATCAGTTTTTGTGTTGAGAATAGACCTGGAGTCAGGACGTGGTTAGCTTAGCTTAGCTTAGCTTAGCATAAAGACTGGAGGCAGGGGGAAACAGCTAGCCTGGCTCTGTCCAGTTCAAAAACATACCTACAAACACCTCTAAAGCTCCCCAATTAAAACATAACAGAAATGTAAAACTTGGAGTTTTAGGGAGTTATTTCCACTATGTCCTGCTGAAAAGCAGCGTATCCCTCCGCCGAGCGCTTCTGGGCAGCATCTCTGGCTGTGGTGCAGTTCAACGGGAAATAAAACCCTAAAAATCCTCAAACAAGAGCTAAGTAGGGGACAAGCTGCATGATGTATTTGTAGCTCTTGAGGACATTTTCTTCAGTCCAAGAAACCAACCCTGGTGATGTCATAGGGATGTCATTGGGGTTGTCTCGGCTTGGACTTGAAATTTAGAAGCGACAGCCTGAGTTACAAACTGGTGCAAAGATTAAAAGACGTGATTAACAGGCAGAAAGGGTCTGATGAGAGAAGGAAATGTTGCATTATGGGAAATGTAGGAGCTTAACCAGCACCAGGTTATTAAAATCTGTCTTTCAGCCGTTAACCATCAGGGCTTCACTCCATCAGATCGGTTCAGTTATTGGACGACGGCCAAACAACAGCCACTCATTAAACCTCTGGCTTCTGTGTGCGGAGAGTATCACCTCAGCTCTCTCTCCATGAATATTAATGTTTTATTTCATGAAAGTGTATTAATCTTTTATGAAGTTAGTGGAGGGGGTCTTTGTTTCAGCTGCTAGAAAACTCTGACCGTGAAGATGCTGAACGGCTGCTGAAAGACGCCAAAAATGTGGACTGAAACAAAGATTATGTTTACACTGTGACGGCTTTTGGTCTCAAAAGATGCCAATTCATCCACGTCTGTGCAGAAATAACGAAATGACACCAACAATATGAACAGATCCACACACCGAAGGCGCATCCTGACAGTTTTTCTCTGGCCTGTGGCTGCTCGCTCCGTTTATCCACCAGCTGGATGTTTTTCTGCTGTTTCGGTGATTGCTTGTCGCTGTGTAAATGAGCGTTTGCAGCCCTCCCACCTGCCCAAACTCCCCGAGGTCAAACACACGCTGTTAGTCAACTCCCCTGCTTTCTGAGGCCGCAGACGTGATTACAATACGTCCTGCTAGACTTGGGCTCCCGGGATGAAAACACTCACGTCCCCTCTGGCAGGCGCTGACGGCGTTATCCTCTGAAGACGGGCTGAGCCACATAAAGCGGGCTGAGCCTGTTACAGGCTGCTGCTGCTGATTGAATCGAGGAAACAAGATTAGAGACATGCAAATAGATTTTATTAAGAGATTCAGGCCGCAGCTGGAGTCCTCATTGAACCCTCAGTCGGTCGGCTGCTTCGTTTCTGAGACCACAGAAATGCACGTCTGTTCATACACAGCGCTGCATCTTCATCATCCTCACATTCCTCTTCTCCCACGTCATCAAACTGCTCGTTACAGTTTGTTTTGCCACCCTCATCATCGTCAGTCATCATCCAAGGCGGCTGCTGCATCATCTTTTTGTTCATCACATACCATCCTCATCATCAGTGACATCATCATTGGCATCATCAACACCGCTGTCATTGTCCTTGTCACATTGTCACCACCATCATCATCATCAGTGATGACATCATCTACACACAGTCCTTTCATGGTTTTCTTATTCTTCATCATCACAGTCATCATCTTCACAGCCACATTTGTCACTTTCAACTTCACTATTAACGTTTTCCTCTTCATCACATGCCGTCCTCATCGTCAGTGACATCATCACCACCGCCGTCTTCAGCTTACCACGTTTTCTTTGCCATCTTCATCGTCACTATCAATTGTGAAATCATCGATGATGACATTCTCATCGTCATCATTAAGGCCTCTTCATCATCACCAATGTCACCATCATCATCATCAGTGATATCATCAAAACCATCATCTTCATCAGCACCATCAATACCTTCATCATCATATTCTTCTTCTATTCTTCTTTTCCTCGTCATCTCCATCCTCCTCATCATCACCACAGCCTCCACCACACCATCTTTTCAGGATCGTCATCTTTACACTCACCTTCATCACTGTCATCTTCACTGTTAACATTACTTTTCTTGTGACATCACCATCCTCATCATCATTAAAATTAGATTCCACTCTCGCCTTTATCTTCATCAGCTTCTGCTTACTCATTACCATCGACCTCTTCTTCGTCATCAGCAAATCCATCATCTTCATCAGGATCATATCCACCATGGCTTTAAATCTTCTTCTTTTGGATCATCACCTTCATCATCTTCACCAGTGACATCAAAACATCTTCAGCATCACCACCGTCACAATCATTCATTCATCATCATCGTTCTCATTACTTACATCATTTAGACCAGCATTACCATCATCATCATCATCATCATCATCACCACATGCCCAAAGCTCTCACCTCATCCTCATCATTAACACATCAGCTATTCATTAAGCAGCATCCTCCTCCTCTTCATCATCACACATCATCACAGTTCACATCTTACTGTTATTAAATATGCAAAAAAACAAATCATTAACATCATCTTCATCATCACCACACCACTGTCATGCATTCACTAAGCATGCTTAAATCTTCATCATCATCAGGACTCTGCAGTGAATCCCTCCCTCAGTCAGTCTGTCAGATGTGATCACAGTGATCTGAGGCATCTCCACCTTCTTCAAGTTAAACAGTTGACTGACAATCTGAAACAAACGTGTTTAATTATCAGAGAGGATCATTAACCTTCTGCCTCACCTCTTTGATCGTGCAGTATTCCGCTTGCGGTGACCATATTCGCCTCTTGTAGAAGAAGTTCAAGGCGATGAAGAGAGCGGAACCCAGGGCAGCCACGGCGGCGGTCAGGGCGATGGAGATGTGCCGGAGGAGAACCATATGTGGAGCGCACCGATGGGCGACTGGAGCCGGAGAGGGACCGCTGTTTCCTGGCCAGCGCTGCGAGTCACTGCCGCTTCCTCCTCCTTCTTCTTCTTCCTCTTCTTGTCGCCCTGCTGCCGCTGGTCGCTCTACATGTGATCGAGCTGTCTCCGCTTGTTTTTGTTTCGAGACGCGAAAGAGGAAAAAAAAAAAAAGAAAAAAAAAATGCTGCGTTCAAGAGCTGCTTGAAAAATCGGTTCTTCTCTGGAGATGCGGCTTCTAGCACATTGCAACAGACAGCGGTAGATGAAGTAAAAGTACTTATGGAGCTGTGAAAATACTCCACTACAAATAAAAACACTGCATTTAAAAGTATGAAAAGTACTCATTGCGCAGTAAAATCCATACTATTATAAATTATGTTTTTGCATTAATATTACTGCTGCATCAATGTGTATGTAGCATTTTATGATTGTAACTTATTCTTAACTACTTTATATACAGTATATGTACTTTAATCTACAGCAATGTATCATATTCCTTAAGATCCTCATATGTTTGTTGTGTCACTGTCCTGTGAGAGCCATGTTTCTCCGAGAAGTCAACTTTCTATGAGTATGACATTGCATAAAATGGAAATAAAAGTAAAGTGCAAGTATACCTAAGTACAGTACTCAAGTACATGTGCTTAGTTACATTGCACCACTCACAACAGAAAATGTACAGATATTTACACTGAAAACTCAATTTTAATGACTTGTTTTTAAGGTAAATCTGCGCTGACTGTTGTTTCTTTCTCTTTTGGTCAATGCTCCACCATGCTGGACTTGTGATCAGGGCTGCAATCAGTATTCTAGATAAACTGAGGTCATCTGTCCAAATTTCCCCGGCAGAAGCCCACCCACCCAACTGATAAATTATGGACTAAGCACCAACTAAACTTTGCTGTTGAAACTATTCCTTTAAAAATCCCCAAATTATGGTCTAAATGTTGCTTCAAAGTCCTCCCTATGCTGCAGTGTAGGCATTGTGATTTTGTTGGAAAAGTTTATTTCAACTGTTGTTTGTAAATCATCACATTTTAAGATATTTAGTTTAGAATAACATTAACACCACCTTTAAATTTATGCAACAGTAGAGTGTAAACTCCTCTTTATGTCATTAAAACACCTTAAATTTGATTTTTATCTTTAGTTGTTTCTGAACATTTTCTTTAAAACCCTCCTCGAATCAAAAATCTCTTCTTGTTCCTTCACTGTGATCCTCCAGCGCCACTTTGCAGAATTATTTACTTTCACATTCGGCTGCTCAAGTTTCTCTGAGCTCATCACCCACAGTCTGATCTGTTGGCCACTGGAGCAGATGGAGGGTAAGTGTCTTGCTCAAGGGCTCCACAGCAGTGGTAACGAAGACAGTGCTTTCTGTTCCTTGGGATGGAACCAGACAATTTTTGGTCATTAAATCTGCCATTTTAACTCATATTCAGATGGCTTTGGAGACAAATGCATGTCCCATTTTCAGGAACCAGCTGTGGAGGTTGGCCATGATGCAACGTAACAGCTTTTCAACACTACCAATAGTTGTTACGAATGATTCAGCAATTGTCAGCAGCTTTGTCACTATATTAAAAAAGTTTATTTATTTATTTTTTTCAAGTGAACTTTCGCCTGATGAAGAGCAATAATAAAGCCGTGTTATATTTTAAGCATGCTGTTTGGATAAGTACAAAATCATGTTCAGCTTCAGGTTCCTTTACTTGTAGCTGAAAAATTACTTTGTATTAGACACCCATCGTGTAAATATGCTCATCTATATGGCTACAAATAATTTACAACAATGTCATTTGACAGAAGATATGGTTCAAAACTTTGTGGTCTTATGCGCGCCAAAGGATTAATCTTTGATATTTCCGATGGGACGTGAATGCATCAGTAGCACCCCGCCCGCAGCCGGTCTGCAGGTGAGTGCAGGAAGTCAAAGACACAACAGCTGACATTGGATGTGTGAATACGTGAAACACATGAACTGTACGTGTTTGTTCGTCAGAAAAAAAGGAGAAAGAAGCTGCAGACGGACCGTGCTGAGCCGCGCTGAGCCGCGCTGAGCTGTCGAATCACAGTGATGATGGTATATTGAGCCGCTCTTCATCCAGGAGGAGAGACCGAGGCCAAGTGCTCCATCTACAGTCAAGTCTCAGCTTTATTTATTTCTTTTCTTTAATTGGCTCCTCAAACATCGTCTGTGGTTTCTGACCAGTCAAACTGCACAGAGAGGAAACTTTTAAAGGCTAAACTTCACCTTATAGGCTGCTGAGTGACGTAATAATAATAATAAATAAACAATAAATAACAATAAACCTTCTCATTCTCTATGTCTGAAGTGGACAGCTATGGATTATTCTGATCAGATTAAAACAGATTGAATTAAAACAGGAACACCACAGTTATTTTGCAGATTTAGATTAATAAAACAAACATAAATCTGATAATAAATTATGATATATGATTATTGATTAAGCTACATCACAGTGAACACATTAAAGCATTGATCATTATAATGCAATTATGTAATATATTTAATTCTGAAATGGGCCATTCTGCATCTGAGAACTTTGACATTTTTAAGTATATTTTGATGCTTTTGCTTAAGTACAGTGAGAACACTGTCCTGCATAAAAAACAAGACACATAAAATACAACTGCATACAGAGTAAATGCATTCAAAACTATGCGATTTAATCTGCACTCATTTATGTGTTTGACTGACGCCTCAATCTTGTCTCCAACTGCTTGACTTTTAAAGTTTGACCAGAAACGATTCCTGAGTGCCGCCTGGGAACAGACTCCCATCAAATGAAAACGAGTCTGGTGACATTATTAACTTACATGAGTGAACGGTGGAGTTATAATCATGCAAAGTGTGATCTGATAACAAGCAGAGTGCAGGGCCCCATTGCTAATCAGTAACATCTAAAGCGTAATCAGCAGCAGCTTAGTGGAGGATTGAAGTGCTTCATCTTACTTTGTTCAAATCAGATCAAGGGTGTCTGTAAATGACTCTGAGCAAACATGTTTTTTTTAAGCATCTAGACAGAGAGTTGTCAGGAGTCAGCCCTCCATGGTTCATCACAATCAGACCAGAGATGCAGCCTGTAAAACTGGCCTGAAGTCAGTCATGTCTCAGCATGTAGCAGTTCAGCATTTTCTCCTCAAGAGGGCGCCGTGAGCTTGAAAGTTTGTCACAGAAACGTGACGGAAAGTAGGCCGCTGACTAAAACACAGTATTTAACCTACATGACAATTAATAAGTATATATACATGATCAATCAGATAGAAATAAAATGAGTCGAACTAAAACAACCACACTAAATAAATAAATAAATAAATAAACACATTTAAATGAAAAATTGACAAAACAAGCATAAAACTCTGATAAACTTGTTCGTCACTGTACAAACAAGACGAGAGAGATGAAGATGATGGATGATATTTGACCTCATGCAGATGATAAAAAAATAAGCACTTATCCTTTCAAAATGCTAAAAATGTGAATAGATAAGTCACATTTCTGACCATCTGTGCACGTCGTTCTGCAATTACAAAGAATCCTGAATCATGAAAAGATCATGAATTAAAGTAGTCACCGGAAGTCTTATTTTGTTGGCCGAAATTGTCAACAGAGGTTTTATTTCGTAATCAAGACCGGAAGCCACAGTGCATGTGTGTGCCTTGACAGCGGTCGACCGGCCGAAGTCAACGAGACTGAGGAAAGACTTTACCGCCGCCGCTGCTGCTCCCCTCCCGTCCGGTTTTAAAAGGATAATCTAATAAAATAACACCCAATTTTCTCACGGATTTACAGGATCTTAACGGCCGTGGGTTCGGTCGCTACTTCCTTCTCTCAGCGGTGTTCAGACTGTTCGTTACCCCGCGGCTGGCGGCTAGCATCGGTTACCGCTGCTAAACATGGTGGCCTGTAGGCAAGAAGAAGGAGCGAGCTCAGTTTGGGGATTTTAGAGGGTTTTTAAAGCCACTCGGACGGCTTTTCCAGTGGAACCCCGCTGCTCTGGACACGCTACTGCCCTCCTTTTGGGTTTAATTTGCCCGTTTGTGGACTTCGACGTGGGGCTGCCTTTCTGTTTACGTTGGAGCTCCAGCAGCAGGCAGCACCGTCCGTGTCTTGTGGATAAACGTACTTTACTTGAAAAGTTGTCTCCAGGCCGCCGCAAAGTTTTCCACCCGGCTGGGAAAAGTTGAGAAACATGCGCTCCCGCGTGGAAAAACGCGTCAAATAGCGAGACGGTTTGGTTTTATGACCGTCGGGTCTGTGTTACGGATGTCCAGACACTCAGAGATGAACCGGTGCACAAGTGCAGCTAACTGGAGCAGTTTTATCCTCTGAGGTAGTTTCTTCCACCAGCCCCCCTTTGAGGTTTGATTCACTGTTAATCTGTGGATTATTATGGATTATTATTATGGCCTAATCCCAACCGCACCAGACCGGGAATTTTGGGAATAACCGCCCGTACTGTTGCTGATGATGGTGATGATGATGACAGAGAGAAGCGATGGTTTCCCTTCGTTATGATTTTGAGTAGAGAGGAGTTAATTACATGGAGACTCGCCTGACATGCCAAGGAAGGAGTTGCCACTACCTGAGGGTTGGGAGGAAGCCAGAGACTTTGATGGCAAAGTCTATTACATTGACCACATTAACCAGTGCACGAGCTGGATCGACCCCAGAGACAGGTAGGAGTGTGTTTGTGTGTGTGTGTGTGACAGAGATGCTGTGGCGCTTATGAAGAAGATGGATGACCTTTGACCTCATGCATATGATCAAAAATAAGCACTTATCCTTTCAAAATGATGATAATGTGAATAGATAAGTCACATTTCTGACCATCTGTGCACGTCGTTCTGCAATTACAAAGAATATTCCTGTCAGATTATGCAGAATACATCACAGATTAGCAGATGAATGAAAAGACACAGATACTACCTTTGACTTGATCAATCATAATCTCAAAGAGTAATTGTGTGTGCTCTTATCTGGATAAATTCATTGACTCGGCATGCTTTGTGTCCGTGTACACTGAATGTACATTATTTTAACTAACTGAAGATGAAGGGTCTTTTCCTCTTCAGGTAACTGTTACACCTGTGGTCAGTCGCTCGATGCAATCAGCAGCTTGTCAGCATGAGAGTGGAGGATTCAAACCTGCCTACTGTCCAAAATGCTGAAATGAGGCAGAAAATATTTCTAAAAGGCAGCGATTGGGCCTTATTCTGCTTCATACCTGACTATAATACTAAAAGTGTTGGCAGCAGCAGACAGATCTTTTCAGCCTCCATCTCCATCAGTGTGGTTTTTACCAGGAAACTGTACTTTCCTGCAAACTTAAATGTTCTTACACATTCTCGGAGTGGTTCGTTACATTATGGCCAATATTCACACATTCAGTGTTTGCTTGAAAAGTGACTGGAGGGATCAACAGATGACCACAGGCCCCAATAGCATCCTCCATCCTCAGACCGTTGGTGCAGATAAGGAAGAACATCAAGTGACACAGCAGGTGAAGATGAATCGTACCTGTTTCACACCACAGGTGCTCCTCTGTGCACTAACATTATTTATTCTTTATTTATTTATGTTTATTTAAGTTTTCACTCTCAGAAACAAGGAGATGCTGCTACCTGCTGAGAAGTGTTGTTGTCAGTGCACTAAAACGTGATTTATTCCTTATCCATAAGCTTTTTTTTGATGAAAGTTACATTTTTTGATTACCTGTGGACATTTTTTTAGTTGATACTGCAGAGAGAGTGCAGATCTGCTTACGCAAACGGAGAATCGTTGTGTTTTATGAGATGCAAAAACAACAGCGACAGCATGATGATGGCTTCATGTATCAGCCATCAGCCTCCCTCCTCTATAAATATGAACCTCGGCCATTGAAAAACTTGTATCCTCAGACCTCTAGTTATTTATGTCTTCTTACCTCAGCCTGTTTCTGTAGTATGTTCCCCCAAGACATTTGAAGGTGTCAATCAGTACTGAGAGACTGGAGCATAAATATTGAGGCTCCTCTCGGTGACAGGCAGTACACCCTGTCAGCTGGTTAATCACTCGAACATGCAGGATTGACCCTGAGCTCGTGTGCATGGATCACTGGACAGGCGACAACATTTTCACAAGGACACTGTGATGGAGACTGTGACTAGAACTGCAACCAGCAGTTTTACTGACCGATTGATCCACAGATTTTTTTTTTTTTTGTCTGCAAAATGTCAGAAAGCAGCAGAAAATGCGCGTTATAATTTCCCACATCTGGAGGCGATGTCCACAGACGTATGGCTTCATATTCAGTTTGCCATCATGGATCAAATCCTCACATCTGAGGAGCTGAAACCAGCAAATGTTTGGCATTCATCAGAATAGATGTTGATTCATTTTCTGTTTGACTGCTCGATTAATCTTTACAACATGAGAAACATGTGCACAGGATACAGTGTTGTTTCAGGTATAATTTGGATGAATGTGAGACCAGCATGAACAGCAGAATGATCAGAAGAAGAAATCTGAGTGAGAGGTTGATGTCAGTTTCAGGACCTGCAGCCTCCTCTTACTTGAATCAGAAATTTGTCCTTGAAGCAGGGAGTTCTTCCTCCCTGTGCGGACGCCTGACAGCCTTTAGTGTTAACTGAACACATTGAGATGATCTCGTGGACGATAAATAAGGTGTTCCTCCTCACGCTGTGCTCTGTTCTTAAGTGGTGTCTCATTAGCGCTCAAAGTAGAGACAGCGAACGAGCAGAGGGCAGGACTTCTTCACTCCTGGTCAAACCATTAGAGAAAAAACACATTAGAATTCACAGGAACAAGTCTCAGTGGTTAAGAAATATCTCAGGATATGCACCACGTTGAAGAAGTGGTACTGATGTTGGGGAGTTATTTTCAGTGTGGCTGTTTTCTATATTTTGCAAGTTTTGGAGCAACACATCTTAATAGAGACATAAATTAATACGTTAGTGTCATATATACCAACATCCCTTCTAATTGGCCACAAATCATGTTTAAATCAGCACAGCATAGCATCGTTAGCTGTGTTTCTATCAGCGTATATTCATGTGCATTTGGAAATATCACATTTGAAAAGGTTAATGTGCTTCCTGGGAAATGGAAACACCTTTTCTAAAGAAGCTCCGATGAAGCGAACATTTACAGTAGCTCGCTTAATGAAGCTGGCAAGCATTTTATTTCCTTTTTGTCTGGTTTGCAGCCTCGACTTCCACCATGTTTATGATAGCCGTGCATAATGTAGCCTATAGCGCATCGTCTGACAAAACTACACTTTGGGTAGTTCAGTTTATTTGTCCAAACCAGTGGATGGAAATAAGCCTAACTCACATTTTTCCTTTTCTTTTTGCGGTTTGGTTTCCCGCCTTCCAGCTGGCCGTTGGCTTCCGCTCATTTTACCGCAGTGTGATAAAAGAATAACTTCACAGAGACGTCAAACTTGAAATGGGATGCTCCATTTCTGAGTGGTGTTATCAATAACAAGGAAACAGAACCAGGAAACAAACGGCAAGCAGCAAACGTTAATGCTGGGATACGTAGTTTGGTTTCTGAACACGCCAATGCTGCGACGCAATTAGGCAGAAATAAAACCGGCTAAATGTTCACTCACAGCAAATGTTTCTGGACATGAAAGGAGCGGAAACCAGTGTTTGCTCACAAACCTGAACGCCATGAAATGAATGGAAGCCGAGAGCTGCCTGGAAAATCAAACCTGATAGTAAAATGAATGGAGGAGTCAGTTTGTCTGTGCTGAACCATCAGTACATTCATTTACAGCTTTATTTTTCGACTTTCTGTCATCCTTTCTCTCAGAATATGGAGATGGGTATGACAATCTCACCACAAAGTCCTTTTGTTCATTAGAAAAAGTCCCAGGATGGTTGGTTGGACGCTGCATTGTGTATTACATAAAAGACATTTCATGTTAGCATTGTTTTTTCCTTTCAGTTTGACACCAGTTTTGTTTCAAAAAGGAGCTTTTCTCCTTCGCTCTGTTTCTCCCAGGGTGCATCCTGCTCATTTACATTCCTGTAACTGGAAATCAGGTCTGGAGGTGTGAGTTACCCCCCCCCCCCCCCCTTATAGAAATCCATCAGTGTAATAGGCTTAGAGTGCCAAGCATGCAGCACTACATGACACAGTCCAGCTTGTACAAAAACACAGTGTAGAAGGGGGGGGCAGATTTTCACGGGGGCTCGTTTTTCATCTTTACCAGTTACTTAAGACCCCTCGGACTTTGACACCAAATCCCTTTAATGGCTTATGTCTGGAATCCTGGAGGCTTAACACTTGTTTTTTTCTTTTCTGTGTGACGAACACAAATTCTTCTCTCGTTGCTTTTTGCTGACTCACATTTTATTTGTGTAACTGATGCTGTTAACAAACAAACTGTGCATCAACACTGCAAGCAAACGGCCGGCTGATGGGGAGGGTCCCAGCCGTTATCCCCACACAGTGCTCCTCTGGCTGTGCCGTCGTGTTCAGTCTTCTCGGGGCTGTTGACTCTAGTTTTACACATAGATTACGAACTTTCATGTGACGTCCCGTTAAGAGAGATCTGCCCAATTCTTCACTGACTTCACTGTCAATTTGTAGTTTTTTAAATAACAAATCTGGGTTAGTCTGTTATTATTTTTGTAATTAATCCGTTAATTGTGTAGTCGACAAATACAAAGTCGTTTATATGCTTATGTCACTGAGATGAAATAGATTGATTTGTCAGGTATTTGTTTTCCTGGCTGAGCTAAAATGAGGTCATTTTTTTAATGTCCAGAAATGTTCTGTATCATGATCCTTAGTCTGCGTGTTGGATCCTGTCTGATGAGTTAGATCTGATTCTGTTGATCTGGTGTTTAGTCACGCTGTCGTGCTGCTGCTGCGATAATTGTCCCATTGTTATCCTTCAGTCCGGACACTGATACGATCAGGTGATCGCTCACCTGTGCTGCCTGCTAACGGTGCAGAGCTTTAGGCTTTGGATGGCAGCTGCTAGTTTACATTTGAGGCTGTGTAAGCCCTCAGTCATCGCACCACAAATCATCATTAGCGGCACACAGAGGACTGTCGCGTGGAGGTTAAGCGTGAATATGTGACAGGAAAACAACAAGCGAACAGATTGAAATTAGCCGACGCGGCTGCCGTGCGAAAGGAGGCGGTGGAATGAAGACTTTCTCCTTTGAGTGAAACTCCTCCGGTTGTTTTACATCGAGCTACTTAGAAGCAGCGAGAAGGAAGAGACACCTTCCCGAGCAAAGTCCTTCCAAAACATTCCTGAAACACACGATGTGAAGGAGCGAGCAGCGCGCAGACTCGCCAGCCAAAGGCCTGATTCATCTGAAATCCCTTTCACTGCCTGCCAAGGTGCACGGGGTCAAAGTGCAGCCTGAGGCCCCGCAAACTGTTGACTGGGATGTGAGCAGAGGCTGGTTTGCACACCGCTGCGCTGTATGGTTTTTAATACATAACCAACCGTGTTACAGTGATTTCCCCAAACTAAGACACTGACGTTTGGAGTCATGTAGCAGACATTATTAGCACAACAACAACACATTTTCACACTGTGGCTTTATTGACTTTAATCTATTCTTTCATTCACGGCAGCCCTGCTCTTGATCACATGATCACAGTCGCTCTAAACTACAGCACAACACAAACGCCATCGCCGACAGTTCCCTTCCTGTGATTGATGACTGTTGGCGTTTGCTGTTTGCTCTGCATTAAAGTGTCAGCAAACCCTTTTCTGCCTGTTTGTTTAGATTTTTAAATATTTACATGATGTTATTACCCAGAGAAACGTTGCATTGCTGCAGTAAATGAGATCAACTTTGATTTCCTGCATCAGAAGGGCTGCAAGCAACCAGCTGCCAGGAGGCTCGGAGCCATTATTCTCTGATGATATACTGTTAAGTCTTAAATGGTCATTGATGGGAGGGGGGGGAGCACACAGCTTTGAGTGAAGACCAGTCAGCTTTGAGTTTCGTGCTGCAGTCATGTGGAGAAGTTCCCATTATAGTCAACTGTTTAGGAATGAGGAAAGATGACATGTCCCGTTTTGACCCAACAGCTCTGCGTTTGTTGTTTTATGTGTGTTTCTTTTAATCTCGTTCTGTCCGAGACCCCCAGAGGAGGACTCGCAGATATCCAATGTTCTCTGTAAAGTACCTGCAGCTCTTCTGGACTTCTCCCAGACTGTAGTGCTGATTTCATGTGAAATTATCTGTTAAAGGCAAGTCGTTTTGACGCTTGTCTTCTGAACAAATCCTTGCTAAAGTACAAGTAAAAAAGAATAGAACCATGCTTTTAACAGGACTTTCTGTTTGTGAGATGAACAGGTGCATTTAAAAAGTGGCCATTGGCGCCTAAAACATACGCAGCATGCTGATGTTTCTGCAGACCTTCACGACGACTGAAATTAAGAACGAAAGGAGGGAAATAAAATCTGAACCAAACTGCATTTGCAGCCCTCATAAAGTGCGATATCACCTATCCACCCTTGCAGTGACGCACTGAATGCGTGTCGTCAGGTTAAAGGAATGCTTTCTGCAAGATAACACAGCGTCACTGGTGTGAAGAGGGTGGCGTGCAGACACTGAAGCAGATCTCTGCTGTAATTTCTCGTCTTTATGAGCCTCGTTTTGTTTGGTTGTTAGTAAAGCATAATGGATTCTTCTGTGAGGGTGAGCGGAGATGTGTGTGTGCGCGTGCGTGTGCGATTGTTTTGTTGTTGGACCTTGAGCAGCTATGAAATGCAGCTGGAAGCCTCGTAACTCCACTTGAGGAATTTATGCGCGCTCTGAATGAGCATTTCTCCGCGTCGTCGCCTGACTCACCGCTCAGATATGCAGCACGCCGCCCTGCGTGTTTGCACTCCGCCGCACGCTTTGTCAGTTTGCATTAGGGCACCGCGGCCCGGCCTGGCTGTTTACCTTGGTATGTGAAACCTGGGGGTGTGTGTGTGTGCGCTCGGCTGATATGGGGTTTTAAAGGCAGAGAACAGGTACTGATATCAGCTGCAAATTAATTTTTGACTGCTTTGATACCAAAAACAGCACAAGAACGCAGTGTTTCACCTCCCAGAGTTTAAGATAAGCTTCTTAAAAAACATACAAGCCGTCATGTGACACTCTCCACTGAAACCCACACTTATTAATTGTGAGGCAGTTTATAAGACAGAGTTACTCAAAGTTCAACTTTACGTCCATTTAAAGTCAGTAATTTTGGCTAATTTGTGACAGAAAATAAAACTTAACTGCAAGTGTTTTTATTCTTGTTTAACCTGTGTGTGTGTGTGTGTGTGTGTGTGTGTGTGTGTGTGTGTGTGTGTGTGTGTGTGTGTGTGTGCGCGCGCGCACTGTGCATGTGAACATTTTCACCAGGAACATCAGTAACACATGAGTATAAAACCATGAAATCTTGTGTGAGCGATGTTGCAGCGCTTGAGCTGAACAACAAGCCGTCCCAGATTTTTGATTTTGAGCATTTTTTTTGGAGTTTAGATTGTTACGCTGAGATTTAATGACCAGAACATGCAGATAGAAACATCAGCTGAGGAAAAACAGCCGCTGATGTCTCTGTGAAATTAATCTCAGCAGCGCCTCGACTCACCAGGGGCATAAACAAAGTGTCAAGTCAAGTGAGTTTGCTTAAATAGGCCAGGATCACAAATCACCCCCAAAGGCTTTTCCATGGACGGCCTGATGTGTGTCAGCAGGAGCTGGTGTGTCACACACTGCAGTTACAAAAAGAAGGATTAAGCTGTGTATGAATATTAAGCCTAAAAGATCGGTTGTCATAAAACAAGTCGTTTGTTTGTTTGGATCCAGCTTGGATCTCACTGTGACTCAGGAGGCAGAGCAGGTCTTCCACTCATCGATCCAGGCCAGGCCGGGCCGGGCCAGGCCAGGCCAGGCCAACACCTCACATGCTGAACGTCTGTGTTGTCGAATGAGGAGCTCAAAGTGGGATGTTGTGCGATCTGCGGGCGGCGCTCTGATTTTCGATGTTGTGGCGTGCTTTGGAAATAATTCTTTGCAGCATTTTTTTGTACAAGTTAAGAAATTTCTCAGTAGTTTTATTTGGTTCACACACACGCACGCACGCACACACACACACACACACACACACACACACACACACCTCCGCAGGTTAATAATCAATTCACAGTTTGTCATTTATCAGGCAAACACTCTGTGGCTCTGCTCTGTCCGATGTGAGGATTCACTGCTTTTCTGTTTCATAGGCTAAATATCTTAACAAACAGTATGTCAGCTGAGCTGAGGTGATATTAAGGTGTATGATTATTATTACCATGATAGCAGTTTTTGCTCATGTTACCACATTCGCCATCGCAGGCCGCTTGAGCACTGAAGCAGTGAAGCATGTGAGAAGCACCACAAGTGGCTATTGAATGACTGACAGTGAAATGGAGGCTGGGCCGCCGCTGCCAGCTGGTCCTTCGCTCCGAGGGAAACTGTGACGGCGAGCGACCAGTTTAGGTCAGCGGCTCCCCCCCCGGCCCGGCGATTAGAGGATAGGATTTAGCGGGTGAGAGGAGAGAGGAATCAAATAATGGGATGCGGGTTCCCAGCCAGCCAACCGGCCGGCTTTTTCTGGGATCAGCCGTTGGCAGAAGCCTCCCTGTCTTCCTGAGCTAAATTTAGAGTGGAGCTGAGGGGGTCCTCTCCGGGCCCCTTTCATTATTCATCAGCTGAAAAAGGACCCAGTTCAGTTTCTCCCCTCAGCAGCGAGCTCTGTGTTTGTGTTTATCGGCAGTCATGAAACACAAGAGGCAGCAGAGGAGAAAAGCCAAACACAAGAGTCTCGCTCCTTCCTCTGCTGGACGATGTCGCTCGCCATGAACCAGTCAGAGGTGCTGTTCCTTGTTTGCTCGTCCTGTGTGATAATTCAGATAGTGTTTTTTGGGGGGATTTGGACATTTCTTAAGGGAATTATGTGTCTGGTTGCTCTTGTTTGTTGATTGGTATTGATGGGCAGTGAGGCCAGGCTTTTTTCATCTTTTAGAGACCAGTGTCAGTATGATATTTAAAGTTTTAATACCTCTACCAAAACAATGCTTTTCACTTTCAGGGTGCTGCTGCTGCAAAAACAAACCTTAAAACATAAAATGGTCCATCACAGCAGCCTCCCCTGTTAAACCAAAGCAGGATCAGAGCTGTTAGCACTGCTGTTGTGTTAGCGAACATAGCGTTAGCAGCTAAAGTGCAGACTGGAAGCTGCAACAGGGTCAATACAGACGATATCTGATACCTTCAGCTTTAAGCAGAAGATTGATTTACCAGCAGTTTGTCATTATTACTCTGAGTGGAAAACTAGAAAACACAATTCTGCTTCTGAATATCATAACTGGAAGAATGAAAGTAGCTATTTTCACTAAATGTGAACTCCAGTAAATTGGTTGGTTTTCAAAGTTTTCAGGTAAGACGGTTAGGAGTACTGCAGTGCACACGTTCCCTTCATTACACTGTGATTTCCACTGCAGCGAGAACAAAACACATCGTAATGAACAGCACAGGTAAGATTGAGATTTTTGTGGGATTCAGACGCTCAGTTCTGTCAGAGTGAAATATGAACGTGGTGGACTTGAGCGTCGCGGCTGCAGTGAAGTCGTGTAAGGCCGCTGTGAGGCCGCTGTGAGGCTGAGGGTTGCCCCAGAAACCTCCAGGCGATGTGTCAGCGCTGCTTGTGGAATGCCACGGGCCGGCTTCCTCCTATTGTGACCAGCTAGAGGGACACCCCCCCGCCCCTCAGAGGTGAATAGAGGACTCAGTGAAACACCAGACTACCCACCCCCCCTCCGCTCACACTCATCCCACCCCCTCCTCCTCCTCCTGAAACTGCTTTCAGACAAACAGCGAGCCGGAACAACACGAACCATGTGGGTCTGACGCTGTATGGCTTTGTTATCGAAGGCTTCTGCAATAACTAGCATCATTTTAGCTTCACTGCAGAACATATTACATACTCTTTAATCTTCATTTGGATCCCCATTAGCTTCCACACAACATCAGTAAGACCAGAAAATGAAATTTGAACCAAACATGTCACCGCAGTTCCCTAAAGCACAAGCTGACATTTTCACATTCAAGTTGGAACCAGTGTTTTTTTTTTTTTTTTGTCGCTTTTGCATAAATTAACTCTAGAACAGTTTCAGAAAAGGTATCATGTGTAATGTCAGTGTAAACTGTCCACTGATCAGGTTTATTGAGCCACAGGTTTTACAGAAATTTTGGTAAAAGGTGTGAAAGCGGTGACACGTGCGGGTCCTCCCACAGCTGAGCGTCAGACGCACAGAAGCAGCAGTTCATGCTCGGTATGTTTTAATTGATCATCTTGCTCCTGATTGGCTGTTTGAGTGCTGCAGAGCAGAGTTTTAGTGAACAGTGAGACAGTGAGAGATGAACGTGTGACAGCTGCCTTGTATGAAGTGTAAAAAGCTGTTTCAGCATGTTCGATCATCATCACGTGTGCCTTTACACATTACGTACTTACGACACACGGACGGCGTCACGGATAGATGCTCCAGTTTGGGCACATTTTAATCTGTCTGGTGGAAATATTACAGATAAGTCTTATTCTTTTATGCAAAAACTCGAGTTATTTGGATTAACCTGATGTTAATTATACTGAATAATGACTGTGGCTCTGTTATAAAGTGACTATTGAACGCTGTGCGTGTGGTATTGTACACGTGCATCCACGCTCACCTGCGTGCTGCCACGGACGTGCTGTTTATCGATCACAGTGGAGACGATTCCGCCTCTGAATCTGTCTGCTCGCTCTGTTTTCTTCAGGCAGACGAAGCCTCTGACGTTCGCTGACTGTATCGGGGATGAGCTGCCGGTCGGCTGGGAGGAGGCGTACGACCCCGTCGTCGGAGCGTACTATGTCGACCACAACACCAGTGAGTTCGCTGCCTGGTATCGTTACTCTCTCAGTTCGACCCATCTCATTCCTGCTGCTTGTTCCTGGTTAACTCCCTTTTTATCTTCACCTACATGTATTACTATATATAATGTATATTATACTGTGAGGATGACTGACTGACGGCTTCCTCTTCACCTTCTTTTCCTGCAGAGAGCACCCAGCTGGAGGACCCGCGGGCCCAGTGGCAGCGGGAGCAGGAGTCCATGTTGCGGGACTACCTGGCCGTGGCCCGCGATGCGCTCAGCGCCCAGAAGGAGATCTACCAGGTGAAGGAGCAGCGGCTCCGCCTGGCGCAGCAGGAGTACCGGCAGCTCAATGACGCATGGAGGGACAAGTCCACGTCGCAGACCAGCTGTGAGTACAGGGAAGAAACCGTGATGGAGCTCGATTTGATTAACATTGAAGGAGCATCCTGGAAGTATTGTACTGGAGGCGAGGGCAGGAATACTGCCAAATACTGTGCACAATAGAGAGAGAAGATCCCCTGAAGACCGTTAGATGATCGGTCACAGCAGTTAAATCAGCGTCCGTGGATTCACACGGGGACGTAAATCTAAGTTTGGTGAAATTTGATGCAGTTTTATGCTGTTGACTGAGCCTTGATGGTGCTGCTGACCTAAGAGGGAACAGAGAGAAAGACAGATGAGGATGGAGGATTTTTTTTTTCCAGATACATCCAAAGATCGCAGTTTATTTAGATGTTGGTTTTCTAAAACGTGCAGAGGAGGGTAGAGAAAGACCTTGACATCAGAGAGGCTGATTTTTCTCTTTCTTTTTGAATCTCGACAGAAAAAACACGTTGATTTTTCTAAAGATTCCTTTGGTTGAACAGACCTCCTCTCGGCGGTTCGCTCTCCCTGATGTTGCACAAAAACCAAAGGAGTGAAGGATATGACGCTGCTCTGTAACACCTCTTTTGTCTCTTCATATCTGACCTTTCCTGCAGTGAATTCCAGATCGTCCTCGTCCAGCAAGTACGACCCAGACATCCTAAAAGCAGAAATAGCCACAGCCAAAAGTCGGGTAAGAGCCTCTCCTTCCTGTTTCAGCCACATCTGGATGTTCCCTGACCAACTAAACCGAGACACTTAGTACTGCTAAACCATTCTTTTCATCACTGATTCGTCTCTTAATTTTGTCCATTAATCAATTACTTGTTTAGTCCATAAAATGTCAGAAAGGATTTGCCGGAGCACATCTTGCATTGCTTGGTTTTTCAGTTTTTTTCCGACCAACTGTCCAAAACCCAGAGATGAAACAGAACAGAAAGCAGAGAAAATCTTCACATCGGAGAAGCTGGAACAGATAATGTTTGACCGTTAACCATTTATCCACCTTGTTACTGATTTTTTTCCAATTATTTCAGCACTATTTCATATAAAACTGTAAGTCCTCTTAGTGTCAGTGTCATCGCTGTTATGTCTACAGCTTACATAATCGGTTAATTAAGTCATTTTTAAGCAAAATACCATTAATTCTCTGGTCCTGCTTCTCAGATGTGGATATGATTTGATCTTCTCACACAGTATCAGCGTCAGCCCTTTCATCGTCTTCTTCTGTGCTCTCGTCGTTCGCCTTGAACAAAACAAAAGGCAGATGTTGTGTTGGAATGACATTGACCGTGAACACGAATGTGAACAAACAGGATGCCATCCCATATATTTACTCCTCCTGGCTGTGGATCAAATATGTGGAGGAGTCACCTGCACCCAACACCGGTCAGCACACCGCCCAGTTTCACCAGTTTGATTGGCTGAAAGACACATGAGCGCGTACTGAACTCACACTTACCACAAGAGGCTGTGGAGAGTCCACATCGGCCTTTGTTTTAGATGCTTTTCTTGGTCTGGCATCAGTCTGGTGATCTCACGAAAAGACCAAAGCCAGCCCTGACTGTACCTACTGAAGCACTTTGTGCGTATATCTCCTTCCTCTGTGCCACAGAGCTCCATTGTGCTCCAAAAACTATTAAAAACTCATCCATCAGCCACACTGTTGGCACTTGGTTTGCCATTACTATGAACACACACACTGAAGTTTACTTTGACTCAATCCCACACACACACACACACACACACACACACACACACACACACACACACACACACACAGCGTCCTGCTGCCCCAAATGCTCACCAGAGCACCAAATGTGGATTCATCCTCTAAATAATTGAACCTGTTTTAAAAAATGAAACTTAAATGTCGGTGACCCAGTTTTAAAGCACACTGGTGGCTTTTGGCTTTTTGTGGTTTTTGTTTGCAGTAACAAAAATCTAAATTCATCAAAGTTTTGCCCCTCTCTGCATCTCAGGTGAACAAGCTGAAACGGGACCTGGCCTGCATGAAGCAGGAGCTGCAGTACAAAGAACAAGGCTTTGAGACCCTCAAAGAGTAAGTGTTTCCTCCTCACCTCATCAAACTGGTGCAGTTTTTGCCTTTTTTTGTCCTGGGGGTGTTTATGGTTCATGTGTGCTCTCGTATTCACTTCTGGAAGCTTTCCAGTCCGTCCTCCTCCACCTTGAATCCTCGCTGAAGTCCGCGTGGACAGGTATATTTGTTGACAGCCGATGCTGGGATTTGATCCTCACGCTTTGTGCCACCACCACCCCTCCTAATTTAATTTGACGAGCAAAGCCAGACAGTGGGAATCTGACTTGAATAGCAAGTGTACGTGTGACCTTCCCTCAGTCTTTACAGTTTCAGCTTCTGCCTGCAGAACACCTTTGACTCACTGTTACCCTGAAACCCCGTGGACAGATGTCAGATGGCTGCAACCAATCAGCACCCAAGGCAATCCTAATGTTGTATTTCTTTTTCTGGAAAAAAGCTTTTTTAAGGGGAAAAATGACTTCAACAGTTGACATCTTCAGATGCTTAAATCTAAAGATATTCAGTTTACAGTGATATGAAACCTATGAGGAAAGGCTCTCTGGAGTTTGCATCGTGTTTTTTGCGTGGACGAGAAAAATAGGCTTTTGACCAAATAACACGCCAGCTCAGACTCTTGATTGGAGGTCTTGATTGGTGCTCCACCTCTGCCCTAAAATGAGATTAAGATGAAACCTTTCTGTCTCACTCAGCTGACATCATTAACCTGTATTCCTGTTTATTGTCAGACATCTGTAGCACCTGTGAGCTACGATCAAACCACTGTTTTACGCTCCTTCGGTTGCCTGACAGCACTAACAATAATGTCATTGAGAGCCGCTTAATAGTGAGTCTAGCTGTTTTGAAACACAGCACTGATGATCGTAGAGTGGTGGAGGTGGACTGAAGGGGGGTTTAATCAGCCGGGACTCAGCAGAGGATCCAGACCTTCTGTCCTGCTGCTCAGCACACGTTGACTCTTATCAGCTGTTTGTTTGTTTGTTGCGCACATAAAAACATTTTCAGAATTAACCGTCACGCTGTGGACGTTGTCCTAATCGCGTTCCGCCTCCACCAGGCTCTTATCTTTCATTTCTCTCGTCCATATATATCCGAGTGACACGATCGCTTCACAGGAATTTCGTCGCACAGTCAAGATGAAGGAATCGAGCCTTCTTGAAATCTTGCACTTGTTGGAATTTGCCCTTCTAAGCAGCATGTAAACGTTAAATGTCAATATGCTGCTGGAACTGATGAGCGTCGGTCAGAGGCTTTGGCGCAGCGCGCTTGCTTATCACCTCAGTTATTGCCTCAGCGATATCGCACATTCCATCCCATCATTAAACACTAACACCTCTATAAACACACCAGTAAAACAGCAGTTGAAGAATGTGGAGTGAAAGGAAACACCCCGTCTATCTGACCCACTTGTACACCTCTGAATATGAAGCGAGGTGTTTAGAAAGCGCGGGTGTATCGTTCAGCCGGGAATGTTGATTCCAAAGAGTCTCTTCCAGTTTTCTCCATCTGAGAGACCGAGGCCGTCCGTGATTCTGTTTTTGAAATTCTCCGCGTTAGAAAGCAGACATACCGATCCCCCGCCGGCCGATGCTGAATCGAACAGGAATGTCCGGTCTGTTTGTCTTGCCTCACGCGGCACAGTGAGAGTGTCAGGAGGATTAAAGAGTAGCTGAGGCAGAGCGGTCAGGCGGCATTCCTCCGTGACTTTCCTCTCCTGTTACAGTCATCGGACGGTGTTCAACAACCAATCGCTGTTTGCAGAAATACGAACAGGCTTAGACTGGAATGCAGCCCAACACTCAGCTCCTGATAAGATTTCACAAAACGCTGGCGCATGTGACGTTTTTTTTGTGTTTTCTGATGTGTTGAACAGAAAAGTGGCAGTATAATACTGCAAGGCCAAAAGAATGAGGCCCCGTGCCCTGTTGTTACAGTGAAGCTAACTATTAATGCTCCTGCTCACAGTCATAATTTAGATGAGCAGTTCCCAGCCGGGGGGGGGGGGGGGTCACAAGATGATTAACGGTGTAGGAAGCCCTCAGCCTCATCCAGCACCTTTGAGATGAACTGAAACACTGACTGAGCCAGACTTTACCACACAAGTATTAGACCTCACTAATGGGAGAAAATAGAAAATACTGCTGCTGCTGCTACTTCACTGATAGTAATATCAGTAGTAGTACTCAAACTGTACAAACAGTTGTGTAATGTCTTCTTTGGCTCTGGAGGAGCTTCACAAAGTAAAGCTGGTGGTGTCATCGCGGTTATATATCAGACTGGACTGGAACTTTCCAGCAGACAACCTGCTTTACAAGATTTTGAAAGTTGTGGGTTTTTACCAGGCGGGGAGGGCGTAAGAGAAGACACCGCTGAACTGCATTGTGGGAAGTGTAGGATCCTTTGTTTTTGGAGCTTCACCCACACCAGAGACTCAGCGTCTGTTAACGCCTGAACGTTTGAACCAAGGTTTGTGTGTGTTTGATCTAGTTAGTTTAACATCATGCAGGTGTGCTAATGAACTATATCTACGTCCTGTCGGCGTCACCTGCGGGAGCTGCACCTCCCTGTACTTGAAATTGATTGGTCTGTCAATTAAACATCCACTCTCCCGCTCTCTCCCTGTGCTGCCATGGCTCAGTTCGGTTTGTTGCTTTCCTCTTCCTTTTTCTGGATCTGCCAACAGCCAGACTTTCATGTTATTGGTCCAAAAGTCTGAAGCATCCAAAATGTTTTCACGCTACAAACCAACTTTGGGCTGTTTGGTCTGGACCGTGCCTCGGGAGAAGTTTCACACCTGTAATTTTGATTCGAGCCAAACTGAAAGGTCCAAAAGTCTGGACTGAACGAGTTAAGGCTTTACTGCCATTCAAACAAATGTCATATAACATTTTATAACATATTTTTGTTCAGTTTCCAGTATTGGTACTGGTGTCAATCCATTATCCATTATCAGTAGATCTTTCGTGTGCATATACTTGACATGGTTCTGCTTGGTGTGCATTTTAGAGGTCAGTCACCCTTTGAGGTCGCAGGGCATCCAGCGGCAAAGCAAGGAGGGTTTCAGTATTTTGGATAAAGACAAGCGAGATGTTTACCAAAACAGGAGCAGAAGCTCTGGTTGTCATGGTAAAGGAAAACTCCCCCAACCATGAGACCACGACCGAAGCTGATGGTCCCACAAAGACCCTATTTTGTTCATTTAACGTGAAATATTCTGAAGAATTTACTGTGGAGACTTAAAGTGGTGTGACGGTGGTTCAGTGTTTGTGCTCAGTGAGTAAAATGTCTCTCTGTGTTGTTGTAAAGCGGTCATTGTGATTTTAATTATAAAAAGGTTCATAACATCATATTCACTGAGCACAAGTGCATGTTTGAGACGGACTTAAGGAGGATTACTTCTCTCTGCCTGTTACAGACAAGTGCCTCTCTCCCTCCCTCACTTCCTCATTCTCTCTGCACCTTGTTTTCTCCCTCTCTCTCTCTCTCTCTCTCTCTCTCTCTCTCTCTCTCTGTCCGAACCTCCCTCCCCCTCTTCCCTCTCTGAAGAATGTGGAAGGACCTGTTATTCAGATGCATGCATGACTTGCTGATGACAGGGTTTGCATAGCTGCTGCTGCCTCTGATGGCTGTTTCCTGCAGTGTCTCTGCAACACCAAGGTCTCCCCAGTCTGCCCACAGCTAGAAAACAGGATCCCGTGTGTCTTATATGAGGGTTAGAAGCTGAGCAAACATTTGATCTTGTGCTCAGACTGATCAGGGCGTCCACACCAAGCCGACTCTGTGAAAACGTGTTTCACCTGTGAAAAGATCTGCACCTACTGGGAATTCTCAGGTTGTGTTCGTCCATGCTGACATGCTCATGCAAACAGTAAAATGTCTAAACCTCCTCCCCTCTTATTCTGCAAAAAAAAAAGCTCATAATAGTCATTATCTCATGTTGACACCTCCTGCTTTGCACGGACACCTGTACCCATTTAATACAGCAGAACATATTTTTCCTTTTGTCCTTTTGTGAGACACATGAACAAGTGTAAAGCAGCCATTTATTTCTAATTTCCTGTCTGTTAACCCATCGAACAGTAAGCCCTGCCACTGAGATACTGAGTCACAACTTTATACTTGTGAAACTCAAAAAGCATTGAATTCAGCTTCAAAAGAAGAAGGTAATCATAGAAGGTTTTAAAAGGTCATTCAGGACTGCTAGCTTCGTCTTATAATTGGTAGAACATAGGAGCTTAAATGGTGAATCCATCCATTCATTTTCTGCCCTAGGCCTTATCCAAGTAGTCACATTAAATTAATAGGACATATTTGTCTGCTGGTTTTCCATCAGGTGTTGAGTTGCTTTCTATGTGACATTAAAGTGTCTTAAATTTCGCTAAATCTGCAGGAACCCTGAACGAAATGAATGCAGGTCAGTGGCTGCAGTGATTGTTTGGAGTGACTGAGTGAGCGATCGCAGAGGCAGTTAGAGGTGGCACAGTGTTTACACTGGCTAACCGTGTCTGGGCAGGCTCACGGTGCGACGCTGGTGTTGAAGAACTCAAAAAGGGTTTAAGGGTTTAGTGTGCATAGAAAGGCAAAACGGTGGGAAAAAGATTGATGTTCTAAACGAGGTGTTTTGAAGCTGCAGGTTTCCCGTCTTTGGTCATGGAGGCATTGTGAGTCAGCTGCAGTCACAGCTTAACAACATCATCATTTAGACAAATCTGACAGTATTCCCTAAAAGAGCAAAGCAGAGTGCCACAGTTTGGTCACACCTGGGGTGAACAGTCAGCAGTGAGCTTAAACACTCAGTCCTGTCACAGTTAATATGTGTAAGGAGAGTGAATGAGTAATGCTGCTCCACCGTCTGCTGTTTGCTGTTATACTCTCCTGTGATGGCAGTGAAGCCTGCTGAGCGACTGCTAGTGAGAAGGCTGTGGGACAATGACACTTAGCATGACTGTATGAGAGTGAGTCAGTGCTGCTGTAATGTGTGTACGCTCACCTGACCCAGTTCCCTGTGTAAACATTAAAAAGTTAGGATTAAAGGCATTAGATCTTTGAAACCTGTGACCTTTTCCGGGACTGTCCAGAGCAGCTCACCGTGAAAGATGTGATTTGTGGACATTTTGACAGAAGGATTGTTTAAACCCTCCTGCTTTTTACATTTCTCTCAATCTTCATCCAAACTGACCTTCGTCTGCTGTCTCCTCCCCCTCCTCTTGCCCTCCAGGATTGACCAGAAGGTGTCCAACAGCCCGTATGGCTACAAGGTGCAGGAGGCGCAGGCCATCCTCAGCGAGGTCCGCTCCATCCGAGACGCCATCAGCTCTGGGGAGAAGGAGAAACAGGAGCTCATGCAGGTAAAAAGGGCGTTTATGATGGAGGTAACAAACACTTAAAGCCAAGGCACTGGCACAACGTGTTTTTCATAGAGCATCGGTGGGAAATGAGCTGAGACTAATCAGCCTGGCAACAGCCGGCATCACAAGTTTGATGTTTATCACTTTGGTTCACATTTTTTCCAAAATACTGAGCATGTTCTTGGTTAAAATGTCATTTTTTTGTTTAATTTAGACCCTTAAGCAACAGAGTTAAGGTCAGTAAAATGTGCCACCAATCAGATGTTTCCAGTAAGGCATCAGACTCAAATCCAGTGCGTCAAACTGTTATTGAACATGTACGTTCATTCTGTTTCTGTAATTTGACAAATATTTCTGAGTCAAACACAATAGGAGTGAAGTTAGGTACAAATCTGATAAGCATATAGAAGCTTAGCGTTGTTTAAAGGCTGCTGTTGACTCGATGGGCTCCAGTATGAACTCTCTGACAGACAAAAGAGGAAGGAAAGAGGAGACAGATAATCCAGAAGGTGACATCTTATACCAAGAGCCACGTGCATCATGTCAGAAATCACATGAACGAATTTAATACGTCTGAAGTTGGGACAAGTTGAATTGTGGTGAGTTTTATTTTGAAATCAAGGCAAAGATGACGTTGTTATTTTGAATTTTGAGTCTTCAGGCAGCCGGTGCTTCGTCATGATCGGCTTCCTCTTGCCTGCTGCTCTGTTTTGAGAGCTCAGTTTGGGTTGTGGGGGTAAATGAGTGGGGATGGAGGGTCCGTCAGCATACCAATTGACTGGGCAAATGTGATGCTTCTATTTTTCCCTCTAAGAGGTATTTAACTACCTTCAACTGTAAAACGGTCTCTAGATACTGTAGATCAAATGAAATGTGCCATGAACCAGAACTGAAACGCTCTGGCTTATTTACCCCAAGATGGACTTTTCAGGCACAGTTTAAACTTCACTTAAAGCAGTGACAGGACGTGATTTGCGATGAAGAGCGAGGGCAGAAAATGTGCAGTACAAAGAGACGAAGTAGGAGTATGAGCGAGGGAACGAGGAGAGGAGAAGAAGGCGGGCTGTGAGTGGAGGAGATAAGGGCATCAGAAGACTCTCAGGAGAGTCTGAACGCGTGTTAAAACACTTAATATTATATAGTTGTGAGAAAGAGGCCAGACGCACTGAAAGAGATTCAGGGACTCTGAGGAGCTGAGGCCGCAGGGAGGTAGGTGGTGTGATGACGGCCTGCTGGGCTCCGTCAGGAGAAGAGGAGGGCTGTGTTTGTGAGGATCCCTTTGAGAGGAGTTTTCTGGAAAGTGGAAACTATTTCGCTGAGGGCAGCAGCATTTTTCTGCTATGGGGGTTTTATTTCCTTTGTAGCTCATTGGTGTAAACTCTGGGCTCCTCTGAGTGGGTTTGCTGGGAGCGTCTGTGGGCTGTCAGTGTTTATTTCTGTCAGTGTTGATGTTTCCGTTGAAACTCCATCTCAGACTGCACTAGTTTGACTTTGAATGTTGGGCTACAGATAAGTATTATTTTCATGATCGCATTTCTGAGTGTTGTTTTTTTTTTTTTTATTGGTTCTTGGTTGTCTATAAAATGATGACATACAGCCGATCCTAGAGCTCAAGATGACATCTTTACATGTCTAGTTGGCCAACATGACAACTTTTTGGCAGGTTTCTTGAAGACTGCATCAGGTTTCTTGCTTAAAACCTCCTTCCTTCTTGCTTGAGGACGACCTGCTGTAGGCACCTTAATGATTTAACTGTATATGAAGGGATGTTAAGTGGCTGCATCTTTTCCTGGGTATGACGTGTTAAAGTGCTCGTGTGTCTTTCATGTCGCATGTTTTCCTCTCTTTCTCCCTCGAGTTCAAGCTCCTATATGCATCGTTTGCATGAACGGTAATCTCCCTCTGCTCCTCTGCCACATACGAAACATCTTTCCGCCCAGTTTCTTGTCTCCCAGCCCTCCTCTGCTTTCCCACCATCCTTTATTGTGTGTGACAGCATCATGGTATTAGCTCATCCATATTTCCAGCGTGGCAGCAGTGTGTATTAAAGTTGCATGGTGGGACTTCACAGGCTGCAGGTGTACAGTATGCCGCTCTGCAGGGATGAGGGGAGCGGAGGGGAACATGAAGCCTCTCGCTCTGGTGCAGAAACTGACAAACAGTCATTTATTGTTTCTAGTTTGCTAATGTACCGTAAACCACCACGAGAATCCCTCTGGGCTCAATTTCTGACACATTTTCATGCATCTGAACAGCGCAGATGTTCTTTGATGCTCGAGGCCTGCACATCAACAGGTCTGCCACAGAATATTAAACAGCAGAAAATGTGGAATAACTAAAGCATATAAATCTCTAAAATGCATCTGGAGCATTTTAGACTCCAGCTCTCAATAAAAACGCCTCCATGTTGACAATAATCCAACACACACCCCCAGACTGACATATAGATTTAAAATATCAGGTCTTATCAGGGGAGTCTGGCTGCAGATTGGTTTAGAGGCACAGAGAGGAGAGTGTGTTCAATAATACATAATCTACTCTGTGGACTCCTCTCTCCCGTTTCTCCCCTTCC
Source organism: Chaetodon trifascialis (assembly GCF_039877785.1). Lineage (NCBI taxonomy): Eukaryota > Metazoa > Chordata > Actinopteri > Chaetodontiformes > Chaetodontidae > Chaetodon > Chaetodon trifascialis. The sequence continues at coordinate 4,710,422 of NC_092071.1, read as the reverse complement.
CTCCCCCTTACCATCTGCAGCTGACAGCTCAGTGTGTGTGTCCCCGTGTGCTCTGCATCATGTTTATATGGCTGTGAGGGTGTAGATGCTGCTGTGTGTCTGCCTGTAAAGTCAGAGTAGAGAGAGGTGCAGTGTGTTCGTGCAGACCTGTAGTTTAGAGCTGAAACAGTCAATTAACTGAGCAGTTAATTTGATTAATTGTCTGCTAATTGTTCCAGCTCCTATTGATTGTATGATCACAATCTGAATATCTTTTGGGCTTTTTGAGCGTCGGTTAGACTAAAGAAGACATCCGAAGGCTTTGAGGAGTTTTGATGAGCATTTTCACATTTCCCTGCGGTCCTAGTTTTGGGTTTTTGAGCCAATGTTTTACCTTTTCAAAAGGTAATTTGCTTTGTTTTCTCAGGCGTTTCCTGGAAAGAAGTGTGGTGTTCTTTGGCCCTAATTATAGGGAAAAACTAGAGGCAGTGTGCAGTTATCGCACTACAGCTTCACTAATTTCAGTACATTTCCAGCATAACTTTAAGTCTTTAAGTCAGTGCGCAGCAGGGCGGCTGAGCTGAGTATCCAAAAATATGAAAGTTTCCAGAGTTCATACCCATTTGGGTTTAAATGCCACAGTTCTTTTTTAAAAATGACTATTTTTTCCTATAATTAGTTCTGTCTACACAGTTCTTTCCAGATAACTTCCAAGGAAATAATGAAATTATTACAAGAACACAGATCTGTAAAATGTAACTTAACTTAACTTAAAGGCTCAAAGATTAGACAGAGAGGGTAAAGAGTCAGAGAGAGAGAGGGAGGTGATACAACAGGTCCTGGATCAGAGGCAAAGCCGTGATCAAATATAGAGAACATGTAACGTGAGCGTGATTTCACTTTGTCTGCTCAGATTGAATTGTGTGTGTTGACTGGAGGGGAATCTTCTCGGCTTTTTATCACCTCTCGAATTGATTGTGAAGTGCAGAAACAAGCTCAGCTGATCATGTTGTGTCCATGCTTTTTTTTTTTTTTTACCAGAGCCCCAAGAGCAAATGTAGGCGTGATGAGCGCTCAGCATGCGATGATGGGAGATTTCTGAGCTTTGACGTCTTTCAAATCTGAATTTAAGCACCTCCCTCTACCTGCTGTTCAGCCATGTGTAGCTTCAAGCTGAAATGTTGCTCAATCCAGGCTCAGGAAGAGACTCTGAAACTGAGAGTCAGTTGAGATGCTGCATGTTCAAAACACATGAACGCTGCTGCCAACATGGAGCCGGTGTGTTGTTTTTCTGAAAGGCAGACATGAGGCGCATTCCACCGCAGGCTTTGAAAGATCTGCAGTCATATAAGATGTTACTTCATGACTGTGAAGATGAAAAGATCACTGCGCTGCATCGCTGCACAGCTCATAGGAACAGGCAGCAACACACCAAGGATGTTGTCTTTACAGCTTTGGCTCTTCACAGATGCTCTTTGATGCCCTCTGACAGCGAGTCACACAAACTTCACGTCATTGCTGATTTCTAGAAGCTTCAGGTCCTGAACAAGAGAGGACCAAATGTTTGATTCAGAACCAAAAAGCCATTTAAGAAGTTATTAATATGGGCTGATGCTCGCCTTAATTGCATTCACTTAAAACAGTATTTCATTGCTGCTTTGTCTAATATTTTTTTCCTCTGTCCTTAATCACATCCTATTTTTATTCCGTGTACTTTCCTGCTGCAGTGGCCCAGTTTCTCACTGCAGATCATGTTTTGATTCACATAATCTCCAGCAGCCCTGTTTGTCCCCTCCATTCATCCAGAAACTGGCCGTGTTGAAGGACGGATTCCAGCTGGACTCTGGGTCCCAGCAGGAGCTGTGGGGCAGCAGCCCCTCGCTCGCCAACTCGGAGCTGTCCATCCCTCGGCTCTACTCCGACGCCGGCTCCCAGACCGACATCCCCGCCGAGGTGAGTCCCAGCAGGGTCTCTGGTTCATGCAGAGATTTAGACCTGGTCTCGACAGATTTCCTCAGCCAGCACTAAAATCAGTATAGTCAAACAGATAAAAAATGGCAGCAGCAAGTACATTATGCTGATAATGTTTCTGTGCATCTGAATGCAGGATGACTTTAACTTCTCATGGAGTATTTTGTACATTGTTGTGTTTGTACTTCTGCTTGATGTCTCTGAACACGTCCAACACGTCATTGTGTGAATATTCTGTTTGTGTTCAGTTCATGACCAGCACCAACAAACTGGCAGAGAAGGTTCGTCTGAGTCTGAAGTACGAGGAGGCAAAGAGAAGGTAGACACCAGCTGACTGATGTGCCTCTGAAGTGCTGATACACACTGAGCAGAACAACTAACGGACTCATGTTACTGTGGAATCTCCACCATGCTCAGAGACAGAGTACAGTTCTAGTCAGCTGCTCATTAAACGAGTCCACCTTTCCCCTCTTCACTCTCCCCCTCCTCCTCCTCCTCCTCCTCCTCCTCCTCACACCACGCTCTCTCAGGATCGCCACCATCGAGGTTCAGATCGCCAAACTGGACAGCGAGGCGTGGCCGGGGCTGCTGGACCCCGAGCGAGACCGCCTCATCCTCATCAACGAGAAGGAGGAGCTGCTGAAGGAGCTGCAGTACGTCAGCCCCCGCCAGCGCCTGGAGCCCAACGACGCCGAGAAGCTGGAGTCGGAGAAGAAGCGTCTGGAGAGAGACCTGCAGGCCGCCAGAGACAACCAGAGCAAGGCTCTGACCGAGAGGTGGGAACATCGGTTCAGTCAAGTACTGGAGATGATTTAACAGTTCAGAATCCAAATCTCAGAGCTCCTTATTTCAACACAGCAAAGTTCATGACTCCAGTCTGAATTGATCTCATTCTACTTTTCAAATATATGTTTTGTTTAACGTTTGCAAGTAAGAACCAGATCCACAATGGCCGCAGCTATTGAAAGCAAACCCTACTCCTGAATGTTCAGAGCCATAAGTCAGCTTGAGTCGTCCTTGTGTTGACCCTGTCTTTATTTAATAATAATAATAAGGGGGAGACAGAAAAAAGGTTCCTGTCTTGGTTGACAGTAGCTGACGCTGAACACCAGCAGCAGCTGGACCAGGACCTCTCTGTTTGCCTTGTGTTCTTACTTCATGTGTGAAGGTGGACTGAAGGCTGGTGTCATGGAGAAGGTCAGAGCAGGTGGTGACAGCAGTGCAATGAGTCTAACTTTGTCCTTCTCGTCTCATCTGCTGATGACACCGCTGACCTTCTGCTTCTGTCGGACTCCTTTGGCCTTTAGAGACATCAGACCGCCCTGATGATTATTAAAACTTAGAGATGACAGTCCTCCTCTCCGGTATTCCCTCCTCTTTATTTCCAGTCTTTTGTACCTCCTTGTTATCTCTGCTCTTTCTCCCCTAAATCTTTCTTTCACCTTTTTCGTCTCTAGTTTTTACCACTTTGCCTTAAAGAGCGCCGGGCAGCGAACGAGAACCACCAAGATCCCGTCCTGTCCTCTGCTCTCCCTCCCTCTCTCTCCCTCTAACAGGACTCTTGTTGTTCGGTGTTCAGGTCAGACTCCACCTGAGCTCAGTCGGTCTTTGTGTCTCGTCTCCAGTTCCTGAAACCTGAGATGCTGCAGAGCCTGCTCACAAAAGGAACCTCTTGTAGTCCACCTACGCACCCTTATAATCACACACACACATAAACTACTCACACACTAATAACTCAAAGTTGTCACCACACACACGGACACAAGAAGTATGCACACACTCTGCTATAAGATGTTCAGTTAAATCTGAATCTGACCTGAGACCTGTGTCAATACAGTGTGACCCGACCCAGTTAGACTGAGGCTGGTTTTGGAGCTGGTTCATCTCAGGTCCTGGGTCAGTTCTCAGCCAAAAATCTTTAAGTAAACATTGCCAAAACTTTGCCTAAATAAAATACAAAAAGTCTGAAATTGGTAAAGTTTGATTCATCAGGAACGATCAGTTACAATTACAATTTGTCATTTGATAGATGCTTTTATCCAAAGCGACGTACATATGAGATTTTCATACAACACAAGCGAGGTTCTAGACGGGAGAGAAAAACAAGAATAAGTGCCCTAATGCAACTTTCTGGTCCCACTGGACATAGGTGCTACAAGACAATGCTACGAAGTCGATATTAAAGAACAAGGTGTTCAGTAAAGAACTGGTCTGTAGTCTTTTTCTTAAGATCGCAAGGGACTCTGCAGAACGAATGGAGTTTGGTAACTCCTTCCACCACCTGGGAACCACAGAAGAAAAGAGTCTAGCTAGAGACTTTGGGGTTTTTGGAGGTGGCAGCACCAGGCGCCATTCCTGGGCAGAGTGTAGTGAGCATTTCAGGTAGGTCGGAGCGGTTTTGGTGGCAATTTTGTAGGCAAGCGTCAAGGACTGATTCGAGTTGGATGCTGATCTGTTGTTGTATGGAGGGACCGGCTGGGATGGAGCTCAGTCTTTGACAGGTTAAGCTGAAGGTGTCGCTCCTTCATCCATGCCGAGATATCGCGATCACATCAGAGAATAAATAAGATTATGACCGAGCGGACATTTGATTCCAGCTTTCTCTATTGAGCCCTCATTCACTGCACACACACCTTTCTTTCTTCCTCAGACACACATATGTACAGTGCAGAAGAACGAGACAGGAAACGGTCACAAAGTCAGTTTAACCTGAACGAACACCGACACCAGCAGCTCTCTGTAACCCGATCAAAGGCTTCCTCTTTCATTCAAACCGTAGATCACAGTAGCAGCTGTTAATGGACTGGTTTCCTCCCAGCAAGGCTCATACAAACAGATGACACCGCTGTCACCTGAACACAAAGCAGCTGCTCACCATCGCCCGACAAATCGCCGCCGTCGTGTCATATTTGTTCACACCTCCAGCGTTAGCGGAGCGCTGACTCATGTTCAGCCTGGAAGCAGATTGAATTAGATTAAGACCTTCGGCTGACTGAAAAAAGAAATTATATAACTTTGGTGTATTTGTTTAGCATATGTCTTTATCATTTCAGGCTGCGACTTCACTGCAAGAGGAACAAGCTGGTGAGAGAGCTGGAGGAGATGGTTCGACTGGCCACGTCCCTGCACTCTCAACTCAAAAGGTTCGCTCGTCTCTTCTCCTTTTATTGCAGCGTGGGCGTTATTTTTGAAGAGTTTTCTATCATTGCTACCAGAAATAATAAGACAGGACTCACCAAGTTAATTGCTGAGATCTGAGAAGGCAGTGACATCAATAAAAAGAAGTGAAGAAACACGAGCAGTCAAAGCACCAAACGATCTGTTTAACGTCACTTTAATTAAATGCACTCATGCATTTGATTTATTTTTTACGCAGTCGTTTATGTCATTTATCATTTAGTCCATTCAGATTCCCGACAAGGTCGATGACCGTCAGATGATTCACTGGAAGGCATCTTTTAGTTATTAGATTGAGAGCAGAGAGAGGGAGGGAGCTTTGAAGTATTTAGCCTTTAATGACCAAACATTTGCTTAAGATGAAAGCCATTTTGCTCGTCCTCGTCTTTTTCATTTCAGTCATGATCTCGCCACAAATCTAATTTTCCAGCCCAACCCAGAACATCCCAGAATTACATTTTTATGAGATGATGCAAGGCCGCTGTAAGAGCCGTACACGTTTCAGAGTCGTGTAATATTTAACAGCCCCGGTTTTTAAGTTCGATGGCGCTAATCTGAAAGGTTGAAAGCGAAGGCGAGTTTCTCTCCCTGTTTCTTGTCTCACGGCTTGTTCATCCTGTCTGTCCTCCGCGTCTGATGGACATGAAAGTGTCCCTGGCGGACAGGAACTCCTTTCTGTCGGTGCTAACGAGCCCTCCTGCTTTAATTAGAGCTGCTCAGATTCAGGAGTGTGTGAGGAGGGAGCTACAGGAGGGCTGCGAGGCGAGGACGGACAGAGGGGAGACAGGAAACGACTCTACTTTCCTCCTGAAGGAGCCCCTTAAGCCCAATATTTAATGTGTATTTTACATCTTCAGTTTGGTTTGAAGCTTTTAAATGGTGATGAATATCTCGCCTGCTGAGCTGAGAGATGTGAAAAAATAAAACCTCTCAATTACCAAAAGATCTTCTAAAGATTATGGAAGTACTGCCAAAACTTCTTTACATAGAGCATTTTAAAGATGAAGGCCGTTGAATGTGTCGTATTACATAAGAAATATTTTATTGGATAGTTTATTAAGATGATTTTCAGCTGCACTCTGAGACGTTGCAGAGAGGATTTCAGTAGAACTCAGTAAATGCTTTGTCTACAGCCACGATAGCAGCTCTGTGAGGCTAACGGCAGCATGCTAACGTGCTCACAGTGACGGCGCTAACATGCTGACACTTAGCAGCATGTTGGCAACATCTGCTAATTAGCACAAAAGACAAAGCACAGCTGAATCTGATGAGCTTATTTGGTCCTAAACAAAAGTACTGGATGGTTTTACAATTCTGATCTGATAGCCAATTACAGGCTGTCAAGAGACATTATAGACCTATAAACTGACTGTGGGATTGTTGTGACTGTGGGTTGTGCTGCAGGAGGCTGCAGCAAACACTGCCACCACTGCAGCTAAGTCTGATTTTCAAACAGGACCAAACTTTTTTAATTGCGTTGTTTATTGCATTAAAAAGATCTTAAAAGTTTTAGATTTAACCTGGCAAATGCTGCAGAAACCCTGCGTGAGACGTCTACATCGTGGGACGAATTCTTATTGTTATTTTTAACTTCTGATGTCATTTAGTTGGGATTGTTCTGGATGTTCTGCTTTATGTTCCACTGTCTGACTGACTTGAATAGCACCTTGTAACATTACTTGATAGCAACAATTGATCTATAACTGCTGATGGGTCATCTTAGGTCATAAGTCTCTCTCTTTTTGTCTCCGTCTCCTCTCCAGCCTGTCGGCCAGCACTCTGTCCTGTTCGTCCGGCAGCAGTCGAGGCTCACTAACGTCCAGCCGCGGCTCACTGGCTACCACCTCCAGCCTGGGCTCCACCTCCTCCCTCAGCTTCACTGACCTCTACCTGGAGCAGCCCGAGCTGGCGGACCCCGACTTCCAGAACAAGCTGGACAGCCTCCTGCAGGAGGGCGGCCAAGGAGGCTACCGCCCCTCCAGCTCCATCACCACAATACACGAGCACGAGGTGGTGACGGGCTGTGGAGAGAGGGACGCTGGGAAGCCTGAGGGCAGAGCAGGCGGGGCGGGAGGAGAGGCGGGGTGTTCTGCTGGAGGAGGCGCGGGAGGAGGTGGTGGTGTCGGAGTGGAGTTGGGGTCATCCAGGATCCAAGCACTCAGACTGTCAGAAACCCCTCACTCCATGAGCTCTTTGTCTCCGCGCTCGTCTCTTTCCTCGCTGTCTCCGCCGTGCTCGCCGCTGGTCACGGACACTAGTTTCCTGTCTGGAGAGACATTCGCAGGCCAGACGGGACCCGGCGGCTTGAGCCTGGACCTGGAGCTCCACAGCAGGCTAGCAGAACTGGAACTCAGCCTGGACTCTCAAGAGCAACTGCGGGAGGAGCACAGGGGTTCGAGGGGGCTGGAGGACAAGCGGAACCACAACAACAGGCTGGGCGAGGAGGTCAAAGGTAAGCTGTGTGTCTTCTTCATCCAAAAGGTTCAGTCGTCATCGTCACAGTCGGAACGCCAGTTCAGTGAGAAGAATAAGAGTCAAGAGAGACAGGAAAAGTGGGAAGAGGTGTGACCTGGAGCAAAGCTTCCCAGTCAAGAATCAAACATGCTGCATGGGTATGAATCCACAGCTGCAGGTTTCCGCCTTTCTGCCAGGCAGTGGAAACCTGGCTGCAGGGATTTGGCATCATTCAGCCTTAAGTGCGTTAGTGAGGTCCAGCACTGATACCGAGTGATCAGGTCTGGCTCGCGGTCGACGTTCCAGTTCACCTCAAAGGTGTTGGACGGGTCTGAGGTCAGGGTTTCAGGCTTTTTCCAGACAAAACTGAGGAAATCACTCATTTATGGAGCTACATGGGATCATTGTCGTGTTGAAACAGCGAAGAGACAAACACAAACTGTTGACACAGAGTTGTCCTATAGAAAGTTATTTCAGTGTCTGAAGAGTTGCAGCCCACAGCATTGATCCCATGCAGGGAAGTGAACGTTTCACAGCAGCAAAGTGAAGTGAAGAATGACAGCAGATGCACAATCTAGATAAGTGACTTTAGAGGATGTAGATACACGGTAAAACACAGAACCAAGCACGCGTCCACCATCTTTTAGTCACAGTCAGAAGATTAATGATGCTCAGGGATGAGGAAAATAATACATCATCTGACTTTTCATTAAACCTGTGAGCGACTCAGAGTCTCATATCCTCAAAGCAATCATGTTACATCTCACCGGCAATGAAAACAAGGTTTGAATAATAACTCGGGAGGCCTGCGACTCGAACGACAGCCCCAGTTAATAACATGAAAACGATAATAGTGATGAATTATCTGCAGTTTTAAATGAGCAGCAATATGAGAGGGAGGAGGCTGCAGAAGAGACGCTGGTGACGTAACCTTGATCTGACACACCAGGCATCATAGAAAACACTCCGACTTTATTGGAAAGCAGGATAGCAGCAGTCGTCCTCCTCGCTGTGTGTGTGCGCTGAGACATTTAATACTGTGTGTGAAACCTGATTGCCGGTGGGAGACCTGAAGAGAGGGGAGGTGAAGTTTAGGAGGGTGTTGGATTACAGCCGCCGGCTCACCTGTGTGTGTGTGCGTGCGTTTGTGTGTGCTGCTTGATTTTACATTTTTATTTACTGCCTGTGTTTCACTGTAGTTTGATCTGTTTAAGTGAAACTGTATGAGAATTAATGAGTATAAATGAACTGATTTGATGTTTAAAATGAATGAAAGCTCCACAGAACATTGATTTGAGTTTTTATAACAATCATTTCAGTCATTTATCATCTGGAGTGTGATTTCCTCGGTTTTCTTCACACTATAGCAAACAAGTCGAATGTCTTTGTGTCTTTTGGCTGTTGGTTGGACAAAGCAACGCATTAAGACTATGCTGAATTAGCTATTAGCAGCTCCTGGTTGCAGTGTACCCATGGAAGTGCAGACAGCTGTAACTGGATCACTTTTATACTGACATAAACTTAAAAACGTGATGATTCTCAGGTAAGTTCTGCAGTTAGAGGGGGGATTTTCCTATAAGTGTGTGTACCCTGTCTGTGTGTTCACATCTGACTGTGTTAGACTCAGGGAGGAAGTCATATTAGCATAAGGATCCATGAGCTGTGTGTTGATAAGCGGCCAAAGTACAATAACTAATTTTCTTAAAATTATAATAATTACTTGTTGTGGCCCTAAAAGGATTTAAAGCTGAATTGCGGTAATGGTCAGTTTGGACCGGGCGCGCTGCAGCTGAACGTGACTCGGGCTCTTGTTGCAGCCTCGGGTGAAAGGTGTACGCGGTGTCTGGTTTCCTGTTCACTCTCCATCCCGGCTGTTCAACGTGTTACCAGGCTGTGACTCTGCACGGTCAGGCCTCCGTGCAGTCCAGCAGGGCTGTGTTCAGATCAGCGTTAACACTCCTCCTTCCTGCGTGGGAACACAGGAGTATTAACTGCAGCTGAGTGTCTCTGAATCAGCCTTTAAACTGGACTTCCTGGTTCATATTTCATCACCTTCACCTGTAGAAACCCAAAATGCTGCTCCTGTTTTTTAAGCCCTAATGCAGCGGCTGTTCTCCACCACGCTCTGCCCCTTCTTCAATGACCACAGTGTTGTGTTTACACCGTACTCTTCAACAAAGCCACGATAACCTAATTACATCTCACAGCACAAAGCAAATATATGGTATCTGTGGAGCGTTGACAGAGGGTTTGATCAGGATCAATGATTCAGTGCTGAGGAGCTGTGGTTGACTGGTTCAGTACAAATCTGTCACTGCTCACTCAATTATACACTACATGAGTGTATTCATGGTAAGGACCAGTGTGATGAAGAGTGTGGCTCATTGATGTGTTTTCAGTAGTTACTGGATCTCTATATGTGGATGAAGCCATATCTCCACCTCTCATTCCTCCTCTTGTCTACAGATTCAGCTCCCCAGCTGCGAGGGACGGGGGCGGGGCCAAAGAAGATGGGCGTGACCTCAGCGGTGTCGGACGAGTCGGTGGCTGGCGATAGTGGTGTGTATGAGCCTTCAGAACGCAGGTACGAAACATTTTTACCTGGCGAAATCTCAGTTTATGTGTGTTTCGCTCAGATTTGATTAAGTCTGGGTGTTTGCGTTTCCTACAGGCCGGGCCTCCCTGCAGACCTCCTCCTGGGCTCCTACGAGGAGCGTTTGGTGCTGGGCTGCTCTCAGGTGCAGCTCGGTTTCCGCTACGAGTCCAGAGACCAACGCTTCACTATCTTCATCATGCAGCTGTCCAACTGCAGCGCCCTCTGTCTGCCGGCTGACCAGAAAATGTGCGTCCTTTTTTCTTTTGGTTTTTAGACGACACTTTTTAAGTGACTAATTTAAAAAAAAAAGGATTTGTGTGCTGAAAAACAAGAGAAACAGAAGGGAAACTGCAGGTTTGAAGAAGAAACAGGAAAGTTATATCAACAAGCTGTTTATTTAAGACAAAGCACAGCTGCAATAAATATTTGACTGTAGAGAAACTGGTGACTGCTGTGTGCATGCGTGCTCAGACTCAGACAGACACAAAGAGTTTACAGTGTTTGCTTTTTCCTCAGGTAGGTCTCATGCGCTGCATGTACTTTTGCATATTTAATGCCTCTTGGCACTGTTTGCGTATGCAGATGTGCGTCTGAGGGAAGCTCTATACTCAAATGTGACACAGCCTCACAGTAACTCTCGCCTGTGCAGGTATGTGCGTTCGGCGGTGCTGCCCTGCGTGGAGGCCACCCGCTGTCTCTTCCGAACACGTGGCTCGCTGCCGCAGGACGTCGTGGAGGTCAACGAGGTGTTCGGCATGCAGATATCCCACAGTGCACTGCGGCAGAAGACACTGAGGGTCGACGTCTGCAGCACCAGCAAGTCGGGCCATGAAGAGTGTCTGGTTAGTAGACATCTCTGGTTTTAGGGTGCAGCGAGCAAGAAGTGCTCATTTTGATGTTTTTCCCTACTTTTTCCTCTTTTTATCCTGTTACAGTTCATCACTTTGGAGGTAACATTACACTTAAAACAGGAGTTCAAGTATGACCTGCAGTGTTGCTTCTTCTAACATCCCACCATCTTACCTCTCTCCCCCTCCTCCTCCTCCTCCCCCCTAGGCGGGAGCTCAGATCAGCCTGGCTGATGTCAGCTGTTCGGAGGAGAGATGCACCAAGTGGTACAACCTGCTGAGCCGCGTCTACATGCCCGAGATCAACAATAAGGACGAGGAGAGCAGAGCAGCCGGCGGCTCCGACAGGGTACAGACACAGCTCAGACGTGATTTTACAGTAGTTTTAAGTACACAGTAAGCCTGCTGTGGCTTGTTCTTGCTTTGTAAATGAGGCCATTTTCCTCATTTATTAAACCAAACTAACATGTAAAAGTTGCCTTAAGAATTTGCAGATGGTTTTAGTTGGGTGGAAAAGAAAAATAGTGACACTAAAACAGATGCTTAATCACCTGAATGTTTGAGAAACACACTCACATCTTACATGAATCTGTGTTTGGTCCTCATGTGTGTGTTCTGCGTTTCAGGCTCCGGTGATTTCCAGTGTTTCCAGAGTCGGAGCTCCAGAGGACAATGAGTGGTGAGTGTGTCTCCTTTCCATCATCTGCTGTTTGGATTCATCATATTTATCATATAAAGCCAACTTCCAGCACTTCACAGCCTTCAGTACAAACAGAAAAAGTATGAACGTAGTTGAGATGAGATGTTTACCCTCCTCTCTGTCAGGCACGGCGACCCTCTGGAGACCGACGTGTTCGAGGATGAGGAGGGAAATGGCATGGAGGGGGTGGGGCCTCTGGAGGAAGAGGAAGAGTTTTATCCCGAAAGCAGCCAATGGGAAGCAGAAGAGGAGGAGGAGGAGGAGGAGAAGGTGGCCAAACCTCCAGCAGCAGCAGCAGCAGCAGCAGCCATCACTGAAAAGGTAACTTTTGTGATGCTGAAAAAGTCTAAAAACTGAGGCAGTACTGCTCTTTGGTTGAGTTGCACACATGAAAACAAAGCTGCAGGTTGAGATAACTTCCATTTTCAGATGAAGGGTCAAAGTCATCATCGCCTTGCACTCTTTATCCAGGTCAACAAAGAGACGAGCATGGACAGCTTGTTGCCGTCCCATCACTGCTCCGTGGTTCGACCGAAGGAGCGCCGGCCGGACGTCCCCCAGCAGAACCCCTTCATGAGGGGGAACACCATCATCCGCTCCAAGACCTTCTCCCCTGGACCCCAGAGCCAGTACATCTGCAGGGTGAGTGAAAGCAGAAAAAACACGAGAGCATCACTGCCAAAGATACTGAGAGCTGATGTTTCACTCTTTGCTGTTTTTTGTCTTTGCAGATAAACCGCAGCGACAGCGACAGCTCCACGCTCTCCAAGAAGTCTCCGTTTGTGAGAAACGCCTCGGAGAGACGCAGCATGCGCGTGAAGAAGGTAGAAACTCGATGATAGCGTCATGACTTCTTGCCTGATGTGACGAGTTAACGTAGCCTGATGTGTTTAAGGACTTGTGAGACACGCACAGGTGCTGAGAAAGGAAGTCATGAGCACTTCTCCACGTCTCTTATCACAGCTTTTTATTTGTATGCTTTTATTTTTTTGTCTGCAGTTTTTTAGTTGAAGCGACAAACAGAAAATGAGTTGCTGCTGGGTGGAGTGAAGGACGAAGAGGAGGCCTGACTCCTGCGTGCTTCACTCCAGCAGCGTGACTCTCCAGCCTCAGTGATTTGACGCCTCTCCCTCTGTTCTGTGCCGTAAATCTAACGTCATCTTGCTGCTTCTTGACACTTTAATAGTGAAGTCAAACCTGCGGGTTTTACCGACCACATTAACTGTCCTCCCTGCTCTCCGGAGAAAGAGACAGAGAGCTCATTTGCATTTCTTTTTAAGCCTTAAAACCACCCGACCACTCCTCCTGAAGTGACTCTTAATATTTAACAACCGTCTGAATGTTTAATGCAGCTCTGACATTTGCCGGCTTGTATTAATTTAGAGGCAGGCAGCAAAATCTGCCCCAGTGTCCCTCCAGGGCCTCGACAGCACTGGCAAATTCACACAAACACACACACATATCGCATGTTGCTGACAGTGTAGTGGCAAATAATTCAAGGCGTGACTGTACACTCAGGTGACTTTTAGGCCCTTCGCTCACATGAAAATACGTCGCTGGCTTCATCTGTCGGTTAAAGTAACAGCTCTGGGCTTTCAGCCGTAGGTCTCTGTTAACAGAAACGTGTTCGGGTATAACAGGGCTGTTATGGGTAGAGCTGCAGCGCTCACACAGGACGTTTGTCTTCTGTCACTGCTGGTTGAGTTTTATATAAATGACTCGAAGAAAGGAGAGTTTTCTGTTCTCTTCTCATTTTGCAGTTATAGTCTTGCAGTAGATTTGTAGTTGTGGCCTGTTAGTCAAAACAAATATAATAATATAATTATGTTAATGCAGATTAACTGATGATGAAAATCATTTTTTGTTGCCGCCCGTGCCTGTTTGCATCTGCAGCACCTAACTGTGTCCCTCCCTGTCCTCCCCTCAGCCTCCCGTGCAGGTCAAAGGTCTGGATGGCCTCCTGCGGACGTCCCTGGACCTGGAGCTGGACCTGCAGGTGTCCCGGACGCGGCAGGCCCGGCTGGCGCAGGAGCTGCGGGTGCTGCGCGAGCTGAAGACGCAGCTGGAGAAGGCGAGGCAGCAGGGCCAGAGAGAGCTGCCGGCCTGGGTCCAAGAAGACGAGCGCTTCCGGCTCCTCCTCAAGCAGGCCGAGAAGCAGGTGAGGCGTTCGGGTCTGTTTGCCCACGAGGGGGTATTTGTGAATGAGGGGGAGCAGAGTTCAGTGTCTGAGCACCTCTGTGGTCTTGGTCCCGTTCAGACTCACGAGGAGCAGCTGCAGGAGAAGCGGGTGGAGAAGATGATGAGGGCGGCAGCCAAGGACGTCCACAAGATCAGGGGCCAGAGCCGCAAAGAGGTCCCCGAGGTCCAGACCTTCAGGTGGGAGCAACAACAGACCAGGCTTCATCCGAAATATGACGCTCAGCGCTCACTGATCTGCTTCCTGTGTGCTTTCAGAGAGAAGATGGCCTTCTTCACACGAGCGAAGAGCAGCATCCCCGACCTGCCGGCCGACGACGTGTAGAGAAGCATTTCAAAGTATTTCCCCCTCCTGAGTCTTAACCTGCTGTTCCTGACGCAAATGAAGCAAACGTTTGGCGGTGTTATGAAGAATTTTAAACAATAATGACATGTTTAGTAGAAAACACTCAAAACCGTGAAGAAACACATTTTTAAAGAGCTCAGCATTTCTAATGTGGATAGTCTTTGTTTGTAAATTAGTGATAGCACTGCTAGAGCTTCTTTTTTATGATTTCACTCTCGTCCACTCTGTTTATGGCATCGTGTTTCTGTTACTAACAGGCTGTTTATAGGCTCTTAGGTGTTTAAAGTTATTCCAGCACAAAGTCACACAGCAGCACATGAGCATACAAAGAGTTTTTTACTAAAGTGGCGCTTTCAGGCAGAAAATCTATGTGCGTATTGATAGCACAAACAATACAGAAGGTACGAAAGGAAAACACTTATCCTGAAGAATGAGCGTCGAAATTTAAGAGATATTTAATACTGACCTTCAAGTCGTGTGTTTTTTTTAGAAAACTCTACGCGCAGACAAACATGAGTTCGCCTGAGGCTCGTCACAGGTGGTTTCACACACGTTAAGCATCATCAGCATAACTTCCGTTCAGCTGTGGCGTCTTTCACAACCCGACACGAGAGGAAAACTGGAGCCCGTCTTTGCTTTGTGAACATTTCCAAAAGAACTGGATCTGATTATTCAAGAGGGAGTTTCAATCAGCGAGCAGGAGGCGAGATTCTCCTGGTTTTTAGGTCTGAAGCAGGAAGTCGTCCCGATCGTCTCCCGCCAGCCTCACGCACACACACACACACACACACACACACACACACACACACACACACACACACACACACACACACACACACACACACACACACACACACACAATCATCCAAGCCTAGAAAGAGCACTAACTCTCACTAACACTCAGGTAGTTGATTGGATAGTCTGCACTTTAATAAACTTGAGGTAAAAGTTAAAAAAAAAAAAATGAAAAAAATTAACTTGATGTAGGTTTTTGGAAATGAAAAAAAGAAAAGAATCCAAAAACGCTCGCCTCACGCTGGAATGATTGTTGATCGTTGAGACACACAGGAAGTGAAGATCAAATGTGTTTCTGATGACTGTGAACTTCGTACTGATTGTATGACAACAAGGAAGTGACTAACCCCCCCCATCAGCTGCCAGCCAATAGGAAGAGAGCAGTCCCTCTCTGCTTCTCCAGGCTGCTGATCTTCACTCTGATTGGCTGGTTTAAATATTTTCTGCCCTGATGAACACTGTGTTTGCCCCGTTCTGACAGTTTTGGTGTCAGACCTCTCCCCCCTGGTGTTTCCGCTCTGTAACTGGATGTCTTACGTTTGGAGTCTCTGAGAACTGGACGTTAGCACGGTGCCCCAGCAAAGCTCAACACGTCGGCCTCGTTTGTTCTGAGTGGATCCTTAAAGCTGCACTACTCAATATTTCCGAATCATCAGTGGTTAAACGACTGTGTGTAATGTGAAAGAAGCCGCTCGCAGCGACGAACCCTCTGATCACCTTTTAGCATCTTTCAGCTCCTTGTTTTGGTTTTCACAGCGAGCATCGTTGCTGCTTCGGTTCGAAGCCGCCGCAGGCTGAGTGTTTGCAGCAAAAAGCCACCGTACACTACCTGTTGGACACTAGCTTTAGCAGCTAAAGGAGTTGTTAGAGACCAAAAACAGCTAAAAGACACTGAATATTGGACACATTCCTCAGATAGACAAAAAACGCGACTCTAAAAATTCCCCATTAATTGATAATACGTTAATGTTAAAGTTTTTGGTTGTATGTCACAGAACAATCTTGCGTCCTTCGCAGGTGGTTCTGGCTAAATCGAAGGACAAACGTGCTGTTTTTGATTCTTAGACCGGTCCCGTGAATGTGCATGTTAAGTCTTTAGGGATTTCTTAAAATCGCTGCTCCGTCAGACTGCGTTGAGGTTTGAGAGGTGTGTTATTTTCAAGCTCACTCTGCGCGTTGCAACCTGTGTTCTGCTTTAAATTCAGCACAGGTGAGTCTAATCTATCGATATGTATAAAAACTTCACGTGACTTTTAAAGTGCTCACATTGTGCTGGCGTCCTGTGGGTGCGAGAAGGTGAGAGAAATGTTCTGAAATGAGTGGATTTAGAGACTCGATGTGAGGAGAGATCAATTGATTTGTTAGGAGGCAGTTTTCCCTTCAGGAAACTCTGAACTCCAGAAGTCATTCCAGGCAGCGTGAATGAATAAATACTGTGGAGTCAAACACTGTAGCTCATAAGTGTCTTCAGATAATGGCTGATCAGTTCTTCCTGAGACGCCGTCAGTTTGTGGATCTCACATCAGCTTGTGCACCGTCGCCTGGCTGCGACGTCAGAAGGCAGCGGCGTGTCTTTCTCGTTTCGTTCCCGGCTGTAAAAGTTGTTCCTCGTCTGTACGTGCAGAGCTTGAGTCTCTTGCGGTGTGATTTATATTCTGCTCGGTGAAGACTTTCTGACGTCTGACTCTGTTTCCAAGGCAGCCGGACTCATAAATCTTCAGCAGACCTCGACTCCGGCACATCTTTTGTTTACGGATTCTTTGTATTTGTACCTGGTTGTTGAGAAGCTGCTGGAGAAGTTGTCCTTGGTGCTTTTTTTTTTTCCTCTCTCAGCATTTCACTGGTGTTAGAGCTAAACTTCTCCCTGAAACTCCTCTCTGTTTAGTTGATATACCTCATGTTTGTGGATGTGAAGTTTTAAGTGATCCTGCTGATGACTGGACTCGTGCACACCTGAGCGACCGGACGCGTTTTAAGCACATTCAGTGCCAAGAACGAGCTTTAGGTTTCAGTGTCAGACTCACCAATCATTCAAAATCAACACACAGAGGTCAGTTTAAACACTCACAGCAGAAAATAGACCAGAATGCATTGCAACAACAACAACAACAACAACAACAACAACAACAACAACAACAACAAGAGAGGTTTAGTTTTCAGTCAGAGCTGGAAAAGCTTTCTCATTACTTTACCTACTACCTCATTTATTTTTACCAGTTTCTTTTATATATTTCTTCATATCAAGTGTCGTGACTTCAGTACAATAAAGCATTGATCTGCAGCGAGGCCTTCGTGAGCAGCACAACACAGTAATACTGAACAGCACATTACGCTGTGACAGTGTGTAATTTCTGCTGCTGGAGTCTCTCAATCAAACAATGAACAGAGAAGATGTAGCCCAATGGTGTCGTTACGTAGCATTGGATCATGGGAGCTGTTGCCATCACAAGCAGAAACGTTCAGAGACGAGGCTAAACAAGTAAAAACTGGACAAAAAAACAGGGAAAGGGTAAAAGAAAGGTCAGTGAAGAGCAGGAAAATGCAGAAAATGAGATGAACAGTTCCTCTGCGAGACAAAACGTGCGGTGAAAAGTCACTGGCGCCGTTTGTTGTCATTCAGTCGAGTCATGTTTCACAGGAAGTGCCGCACAGCTCGTTCTCGCACTGATGAATAAACGCTGCTTCACTGGAAAAAAAGAAGCTGGATCGCAGACTGTTGGCGAGGTCATGATGCGGTTGTCTCCGAGGCGTCTGCGCCGGCGGTTCGCTTCCTGCTGGGTCACCGTGCTAACCGCGTGTTGTGGGTCTGTCATGGCACAAACCCTTCATGTGTTTGCATCCACTGCTGCTGTCATTCCAGATGTTTTACTGCTTCACAGCAGCTCACGAGAGCTCAGATCAAGCAGAGTCCACCTGCAACCTTCTTTTCATGAGTTGTCTTTGGTGTCTGTGCGTTTAAGACCAACAGAAGTTGACTTTGACCTCTTTTCCCGTCTGATCTGTCCCCACTTCCTGTTCCTGTTTTCCCTGTCACCTTCAAAAAGTCCCAAAAATTAAAACCAGCCTTGTTTTCTCTTAATCAAATACTGTAAATCCGCAAAAGAGGAAAGCTAGTCGCAGCACGTTCAGGTAGAAGTAGGAATATTTTTGCACAAGTGTCTATAAGAATAATAAATATCCCACGAATGCATATTAATCAAACAACACTACAGCTCTTCACCCTGAAGATAAAGAGGAAAAAAAGGTGAAACTTGATGAGGACGCTCACACTGAGGCTGCGTTCACTCTGCAGGAAGTGCGTGTTTGATTGTGGCCGACGTCCATCTGAACAGTCTGCCAGAAAACAAAAGATCAGTACCAAAGATTCAGCACCTGAAGCACAAACAGGTGATCCAGACGATGCTTCACCTGTCGGCGTGGCCACGAGTATCCCGTCATTTTCACATGTGTGACACCCGTGACTGCTCCGGAGCCAGTTAACCCCCCAATGCTTTTTGTAACCTTTCCCACAGAGACCAGAGCCAGATGTTGGTGGGTTTTGGGTTGAGTCTACTTTTTTCTGACGTGTTAATTCAATAATATTTGTTATCATTGAGGTCGTAGTTAGTGGTGGTGTCTCTAATATTCTGGCCCCTCATGTTTCTTAATGGGGAGTGCAAAAAAATATCTATGACCTCTATAATAAACATATTGAAATTGGATTAACACCTTCAAAAACACTCTGGATTTGTAGAGGTAGAATTCCTGGCATTGATTTGCAACAGATTGTACCTAATAAAGTGGCCACTGAGTGTGTATTTAACATGCCCTTTTTAATATCTGGCCAAACACGGCAGATGAAAACTGGAGCAGCATAAAAATCCGACTGTTCAGACTGAGGACCACAGCAGCAGCTGTCACTGTTCTGTTTATTTCCTGCTGAAAAAGAGTAAAAGCTAAACGCATGTTGGAGTCGTGTGACGGACGCGGTCACGCGTGGCGTCCTGCAGCGTGAACGCGGCGGCGTGCTCTGGCAGGGCTGAGGGTTTTACCGTAGCAGGAACGCTGTGAAATGAATGAAAGCCTTTCGAGTTCAATGAGAGTGTGCCTTTGGAGAGCAACACGTAAACCTTTCTCTTTCTTTTTGTTGTCTTAAATGTCCAAACCCGGCTGCCATCGTCCGATCTGAGAGACGCTGGAAACGTGGAGGCGTTCGCATTGATTCTTCTAATGTGAACCGTGTCTGTGTCCTCCAGAGCGAGTAGTTCTTAAGAGTAGGACTGTAGTGTGAGCATCAGTACTGTGTTTTAAAGTCCATGATCGATTGTTGTTTAACCTGAAATCAGCTCATTTATGTATAAATAACATCTGGATGAAGGAATGTAGAAATCACGATCATTCAGAGAAAAAACAAGTGCTGTTAGTCACAAATCTTTTTTTTTTTTTTCATCATGTAGGTTGTGATATAATTGTTTGTTTTCTCAAGTTCAAGTGCATTTTTTTCTTCCTCATTTGATCATTGGTATTGTTCTGTTTTTGTTTTTTTTCTAATGAATCTGTTTGTATTACGACTGGTGATGAACCTGGTAATGTGTAAGGAGGCGGCTATGAGAAACATACAGCATGTATTTATTGCACTTTGTGATTTGGGTGTGCTTTTCCTGTTTTTCTTTTTATCGCGAGAGTCCCGAAAAGCTGTGAATTTTATTCTCAGACACTGTACTGTCGACCAGAGTTGTAAATATTTCACCAGCACAAAAAACCAAACAAACAATATGTTTTGTAGTTTCACAACAAATAAAAAAAGTTCTTCTCTTCTATTTTGATGTGTGTTGTTGGGTTTTTGTTTCTGGTCTTGAAATTGTATTTTGTACTGCTTTTATTTATTTTAAATGTGGACATGTTGCACATTTGGTGACTAGGACTGTTTGACAAAAACAAACATTCGAAAAAAATAGATGTAGTCAAGATTTTTAGTGCATTATATATATTCATAAATTGTATTGTTTGGATTTTGAGAAACGTGTAGATCTTATTAGTTATTACTAATGGAACATTGTCTCTTGTCTGATGGAAGAAGTACCTAAATCCTTTATTTAAGTATGTAAAAGTACTAATAAATAGTAGTACAAGTACAAGAACCTTAAGTGTGTATTTCAGTGCAACACTGGAATAAATATCTTTACTTTTATCCACTGGTTTTAACCATCAGCTCTATGATTTAAAACCACGTTTCTACATGCGTCCAGGAGGGGGCGGTATGCATCTTTGGTTGAGATCTGGCAGTAAACCAAAGAAGAAGAAGAAGAAGAAGAAGAGGACGTTGCAGTTCCGGAAGTAGAGCTGAAAGTTGTGGAGTTCTTCCTTCTCCCAGTTTGTTTCATCAGCCACGAGACTTCACATCTAGCCGTCAGAAGAGTTTCACTCCAGTGTCCCGGGAAGATGGGAGACCCTGTAACCGAGTACACGGCCCGACTGCAGCAGCAGGTAGGCGCCCTGTTTGTGGGGAATGTAGCTAACGTTAGCTAGGAGGCTAACTGTGTGTGTGTGTGTGTGTGTGTGTATGAGAGAGAGAGAGAGACTACCGGCGTCAATCAGAGCTACGCCGGTCTGTAGTAGCAGACGCAGCGCCAGACTTCATTAAACAATCTGTCACTTTCTCGTTTCTCCCTGCTTATAAGTAAAAACAACTACACGGCGGACAAAATGACGAATGTCTGCCAAATACGTGGCTTTTAATCTCAATTTCGGCTAACAACCCTTGCATCAAACCCCACTTATTACCCTAAAAATTATAATTTGATTTTGCTGTCATACGTCAGGTCGTCGATCATCTCAGTGAACAGTGACGGCACATCAGCGAGTAGCGTGACGAGGCTGTTAAAGGGTGTTTTCATTGATACGAAGGCGCCGTGAAGTGAGCCGCCAAGACCTTACGGACTCTATTGAAGACCAAGAAAATAATAGCTAAACGAATCATTGAGCAACTAAATTAATTTCAGTTCCATGGAGAAAAGTTTGTACCAACGTTAACGTTTTAAAACTGTAAAAATCTCATTGATTAGTCAAATAAAACTGAAAGGTACATGTCACAGGCACAAGTAACGAGTTCATAATTAACTGTTGTGCCAGCTTATTAAAATGCTGTTTGGAGCCCTCTAGTGGTCCTGAACTTTGAGGTCACTTTGTATTTTGCATCCTGCGCTGACAGTGAGGCAGCTTTTGATTTGATTACTGATCTGGAGGTGTAATAAAACTCTTTATTGCCTAGTTTATCTTACAGTCATACTGAATCTGAAAATATTAGAGATCCTGTCTTCTTCTTTTCTTGCAGGAGCGGGAGATTCAGAGTCTCTCTGCAGAGATCGAGAGTCTAAAAAACCCCCAGAACCTGAATTCGTCTGCACGTCTGGACGAGCTGCGGGATGAAAACACCAAGCTGAAGTACCGCCTCAACATCCTAAAGAGGGTGAGTGAGTAATGCCGCAGGAGTGCAGCAGGGGGCGCTCTCTGGTCCGAAGGTGGACACAGCTGTGCGTCCTGCTGTGCTCCAGCTGCTGCTGACTGCAGATACGGCATCTTAATTCAAACGCTGGCAATGAAAAGAGTCACACTGACCTTTAAAGAACCAGCGTGTAAGATTTTAGGGGCTCTGTCTGCAGAATGTGGCAGAAATGGAACGTAATATTCATAATCGTGTTTTCATTAATGCATAATCACCTGAAAATAAGAATTGTTGTGGTTTTTAGCTCATTGTATCTGGAGGGAGTGGCTCCTCTCCCACATAGTCTGCCATGTTGCACAGCCATATTTCTACAGTAGCCCAGAACGGACAAACCAAACTCTGACTCGACAGAGTGCCTTCCCTGTCTTTTGTGTTTTTCACGAGATTCACAGCCTCCGTAGGTCCTTGTACATGCTTGGAAGTGAAATGTGAGGCGAGGGGTGTTCAGCTGATTGCAGTCTGCAGCCTCACCACTAGATGCCACTAAACTCTACACACTGGCCCTTTAAATTCTTACCTGTAAACACAAAACGCTGCACGCAAACACAACATTGCAAAACACTAAATCTCATTTCTCAGAACACACACAGCTCCTGTTCGTTTATTGATAAACATGATCAGTCATGTGCACTGTTGTAATGCTCTGATAAACTTACTGTGTGAAGTATTACTTAATGATACAGATTTTTTTTTTCTCAGAACAACGTTGTAAAACAAACTTTTCAGATCACTCCTGCAACATGAATTAACTTGTCAACTGTCCACCTGCACCTGTTTGTTCAGTCACTATCTCTCCAAAATGTGGCTAAATACATTCAGCTCTTCATCAAAGCTTCCCTGTGGTTTCCTCCTCTTCCTCCTCATGTTTGTGTTGGTGAAGCTGGTCTGCTGTGTGTCCTCAGGGCCTGCAGGAGGAGAGGACTCACTGCGCTCAGTCCATGACGAACATCAACCAGCGGCTCCAGGAGGTTTTCGGCGAGGCCATCCGGGCTTCCTGCCCCGAGCTGGACAACCCCCCGCTGGCCGTCACGCCCAATCAGCAGGCCAAGTTTGGAGACTACCAGTGCAACAGTGCCATGGCCATGGCCCAGGTGAGACTGCCAAGTCTGTCTGTGGATCACAGAAAGGGACTCTTTAACTCGGGTTCAATGAATCTTTCAGTGAGTCTGCAGATCCTGGAACTGTTCAGACGTCTTGACTTTGGTTACATTTCTAGCCTTGATTTTCCTTCTACACCTTTTCTTTTCAGTAATAAACAGGCTTGTCTTCAGAGATCACTTTGACTTAATATCCCATTTTTAACAAGGTTGTTGTGATGTGAGTATGTTTAGAAGCTTTTTGTTCTTCACACACACCGTTTAGCTGTTCGGAGATCAGCAGGGATGTGCCTGTCAGCTGTCTGGCAGCTCAGGAGAAGCTTCTCTCTGGGATAGAAAGCGAGCAAATTGGTGCTTCTTGTATCAGTTTAATCATTTGAAGCTGAGCCGTCTCTGACTTTGCGCTGCTGCAGATGCTGAAGGCGAAGGGAATGAAAATCAACCCGAGGGAAATCGCAGAGAGGATCATCCAGAACCTTCCCGACAACGAACTCATCCAGAGGACTGAAATCGCTGGACCAGGTACAAAACATCTGATTCAACTGCTGGATGCAGCGTCGGGGAGAGATTTCCTCGCTGCTTCCTCCTTCCTGTATACGTATTATAGAGTTTCACAAGGAAAAACCATGTAAACATGACAGTATTTGTAATTTATATCTTCAGGGTTCATCAACATCCACCTGAAGAGGGCGTATGTGTCCAGACTGTTGAGCAACCTGCTAATAAACGGAGTGAAGCCCCCCCCGCTGGCCTCCAGGAAGAGGGTTCGTCGCATGTAGCATGTAGCCACATACAGATATACAACCCTGAAACACAGTGTGATAGCCTGCTAATCGTTTTTGACATATGCTCAGTGCAGAGACGATATATTTGATGTTAAGCCTCGTCCACTTCCTTGATTGCTTAAATGCTTGAGCACAGCGTCCCAACTTTTATGGACTTGTGTGTGTGTGTGTGTGTGTGTGTGTGTGTGTGTGTGTGTGTGTGTGTGTGTGTGTGTGTGTGTGTGTGTGTGTGTGTGTGTGTGTGTGTGTGTGTGTGTGTGTGTGTGTGTGTGTGTGTGTGTGTGTGTGTGTGTGTGTGTGTTGCCCAGGTGGTGGTGGACTTCTCCTCTCCCAACATTGCCAAAGAGATGCACGTGGGCCACCTGCGCTCCACCATCATCGGGGAGAGCACGTGTCGGCTCTTCGAGTTTCTGGGCTACGACGTTCTCAGGTCAGAGCAGTCGCCGTTCACGAAGCCTGCTGCGTCTGAAACCAGCCACGTCTGCTGGGCACCACGTTTATACGCGACTGATTTACAGCAACAAATAAGTGTTGAAGGAAATGTAATGCAGACAAAATGTTCAGTTTGTCTTAACTGAAGGAACAAGAGTTAAAGTCAAATTAATGCTGCTATAATGAACATTATAGCCTTACAGCAATTAAGACTCAGCTTGAGTTAAAGGTTTATGTTAGCATATCAGCATGCTAGCACAGCTAATGTTACATTAATATAATGATAATAATAATCTAAAGCACACCCCTACAGCTTGCATCAGTATGCATGGTAACAGCTGTTAGTCGTTAACTGCTTTAGCATGTAGCAGTAATCATTTTAGCATATTAGCGCTCCACCTGTCAACCTAAAGCACCATCAGTGTTAGCATGCTGATATACCTGCAGTTAGCATTAAGATATAGAATACATTGGACGTTAACTGACATGACAGTTAACATGTTAGTGTGTTGCAACGCTAACTGTATGCATGTTAACGGTTAGCTTGTAACAAGCAGCATGTAGCATTGACACATCCATCATGCTAATGTGCTAACACTGGAGATCAGGACTACCCACAGTAACAATCTGTGTCATTCTCAGGTTGAACCACGTGGGAGACTGGGGGACCCAGTTTGGTATGCTGATCGCCCACCTGCAGGATAAGTTCCCAAACTACCTGACCATCTCCCCGCCCATCGGTGACCTGCAGGCCTTCTACAAAGTCAGTTTCTGTTTCTCTGTTTTCTACTGCGGCTCACTGTAACTCACAGCTGCAGGTGCAGTCACTCAGTAGGTTTGGGGAACTAAAACAATCAATTTTAGATGAAACCATTAAATGCAAATTGACCTGAAGTGTGTGCAGAGGGGAAATGGTTTGATAAATGACGTAAATAAACAATGAAAGACAGTTAATATCAATTACAGAAAGTCAATCTAATGAAATTCACTGTCAGTTGATGCACAGGTATTGTGTGCCTGCAGTGTGGTGTGCGTACATTGTGTGAACGCTGAAGACGAATAAACGACGACATCGTCTGTTCTCTCTTCTATCATCTTCCCCCATTTCTCTCCACACCTCATTTACTTTTCACATCTACTTTTTTTTGTCTTCTGTTCTCTCTCTCTCTTCCCCCCTCCTCCTCCTCCTCCTCCTGCTCTTCCTCTTCCCTCAACCAGGAGTCGAAGAAGCGTTTTGACGAGGACGAAGACTTCAAGAAGCGAGCCTATCAGTGTGTTGTCAAGCTGCAGAGCAAAGAGCCCGACTTCATGAAAGCCTGGAACCTCATCTGTGATGTTTCCCGGAAAGGTAGAAAAGTTTATGAGTCTGTAATATTAAAGGAAAGATCCTCATTAACACACACAAAGCTGCTGATACTCTGCATGTGCGGCTCTGTCAACAGGAATTAAACAACTTCCTGACGGGAAGGGTCTTAAAAACGGAGAACTTAGATGCCGACTGTTTGTGTTTCAGAGTTTCAGAAGGTTTACGACTGCCTGGACGTCACGATCATCGAGAGAGGGGAGTCCTACTATCAGGACAAGATGACGGAGGTGGTGAAGGAGTTTGAGGAGAAAGGTCAGTGCGCAGCGGAGACGGGAACAGATCCTTTTATTTGCCATTTTGATTAATTTTTGATCCACTAATACACTCTCATAATCCTCAACGTTCAATATTTTGGCATCCTTTGAAATTGCAGTCTGTTGTTTCCTGTTCTGACCACCAGAGGGCAGTGTTGTCCCATGAATGTCCTTCAGTCTTTCTTGTTCTAGTGTTTCCTTTTTGGTCTAATTTCCTCCCTTTTACCCTCAACTCTCTTTTTTCCGGCACTTTCTTCATTCTCCATTTCACTCATTACCTCCTCTTTCTCCTTTTCCTCCTCCAATCACTCTCATTTCTCTCTGAAAACTATATATTTTTTTACAATTTCTCTCATCCATCCCACTCTTCCCTCCCTCCCCTGTGTACCATCCTCACTCATCCATCCATCTTTCCCTTCCTTCTTTGTCATTCCTCAGGCTTTGTGCAGCTGGACGAGGGTCGTAAGATCGTCTTCGCCCCCGGTCAGTCCATCCCCCTCACCATCGTCAAGTCTGACGGCGGCTACACCTACGACACGTCGGACCTCGCAGCCCTGCACCAGAGACTCTTTGAGGAGAAAGGCGACATCATCATCTACATCACTGACAGCGGACAGGTGGGTGGAGGGAGGAGAAGGCTGGCAAACATGGCTGACGGAGTGCACAGAAAGAGGAGCTGGACAAAAAATAAATCTAATAGGGAGCAGAGGGACCCTCTGTTTCAGTACTCTGCAACAGAAAATATCCTTTAATTTCAGCAGTTTTTGACTGTGGTGGCATTGAGGAGAAGTTTTAACAAAGTTTAACACTTCAGTGTTTCAGACACGAGCTGCGTTATGAAGAGTAGTCGAAGTGTCGGCTGGTCTCCTGCAGACAGAGATTCGCCTCCGCAGACAATATCTGTCACATCAAGATTTAAAACTTAACTGAGCTCAATCACATCATCTCCAGAAGTCATCATTTGGCGCTTCGTGCACCTGTTGGAGGCTGAAAACTATAAGATGTCTCCGACAGCAGGCTGGCTTTAGGATGGTGGTTATGAAGACATCATCATCATCATCATCCTCAGCAGACACAAGCGGCAGGAGGGAGGGAGGGAGGGAGGGAGGGAAGAGAGGGAGGGGCTCAGAGTCTGCAGTCTGACTGAAGCTAAAGCTGAGGAAGGTTCATTTACCAGGAGCAGTGATGTGCTGCTGAAAGGGACGAATGATGTTCAGGTTGTCCAAGTTTTGACACACATGAATCCTAAAGACTTTGGTGATTCTCAGACTTGTCCTCTAGCGCCACCATGAGGTTCACATTTGAGGTCTTGTGTGAAATTACACCATCAGTCAAAGTTTAAATTTGCGCCTAACTTAATGACCAAATATCTGCAAAACCAAGGATTTTCCCATCAGACTGAGCTGCACTTGATGTTCAGTGTTCAAGGTTCTGGTTTATTGTCATTACACAGTGAAATACACTGTGCTGTGTGTCACTGAACGTGTTTGTGTTTTCTCTTTTAGGGCACACACTTCCAGGTGGTGTTTGCTGCGGCTCAGATGATTGGCTGGTACAACCCCCAGGTGATCCGGGTGGAGCACGCAGGCTTTGGAGTGGTGCTGGGCGAAGACAAGTGAGTGGAGATGGATCGTTTGACGGTGCAGATGGCAGAGAGCCCCGGACGGCTAACCGTTTCCCCCTGCTCCCAGTCATTATGCTAAGCTAAGCTAACTGTCTCCTGGCTTCTTATAATCTCCATTTGTTCCTGCATCCACAACCCAGTCAGTAAAGGCTGGTGGATGTTAAATGGTTAAATATGGAGGCGCTGACCCTGACAGTCGACTCAGAGCATTAAAGGAGTGAGTGTTTTATCCGTCTGCAGACTAACAGTTTAACACGACTCCAAATCACCGTCATCAGAGCAGCAGCAGAGACGAGCAGCTCCTCACTCTAATCATCTGGATGTCCTTCGCTGTATCTTTACCAGCACCGCTTCATGTCTTTATCGTATTTATTATCACATATCCAAACACAGCTTTACTACATTGACAATAAAAAGGACAATATACGGCCAGACAGTCAGTATTTGAACTACAGTTAAACAAGGATGCAGAGCCGTTATTACTCAGCATGCGAGGAAGAGGAGGGAGAAGAAAAGTTTTGCAGTGGGTGGACAACGGTAATTAAAAGTTGCAGATGAATATTGGATTTTAGAGATGCTTGAAAGCAGAATAAACAAGATCAATTTCCTCTACGTCGTACTCCTCTGCGTCAAACATTCTGTCGAAGCTGAACACGAATGCGTCAGAGTTACAGGCTCTCCACAGCAGACCTCCGCTAATCAGATGTTTGAAATTCAAATCGAGAACAGACAGATTGATTAGCATTTTGCAGAGCTTTTCAGGGATTAAAAACGAGGAAGAAATGGTTGAAATGACTGATTAGCTCGGCTGAACGGACTGAATTCCTCCACTCAGCATGCTCGACTGGCCAAACGGCCGCTAATGAGAGCCAGTTAGAGGCGACGGTGCCGGACTCACCGCTGAAGCTGCGGTTGAAAGACGGCTTGACATTGAGATTTGAGGCCGGACGAGGACTGAAGTTAGATTCGAGTTGGATTTGTGAAGGAGCGTCTGATGTTTCATTCTGTGGACTCTTTGGCCGTGGTGGTGGTTCTCCTTTGTCTTCTTCTTCACCTTCTTCTTCATGTTCTTCTTTGTTTTCTTCTTCTTTGTTGTATTCTTCATCTTCTTCTTCTTGTTCATATTCTTTGTACTCTTTTCTTTGTGTTCTTCGTTTTCAGCTTCCTCCTCTTCTTCGTCCACTTTCTCTTTCTGATCCTTTCCTTCTCTCCTCGTCTTCCTTGTTTTCTGCTTCTGATTCCTCCTTTCCTCTTTCTCCTTCCCTCTTTCTCCTTCCTCTCCTTCTTCTGCATATTCCACGTCCATGTTTCCCTCACCACCTCCTCCTTCCTCTCCTTATCTTCACCTCCCCTTTCCTTCCTCATCTTCTTCTCCTCCTCTTCTCATTCCACTTTTTCTTCCGTTTTCAGTCCTATTTTACTTGTTCTTCTTCTCAGCCTCCCTCCTCTTCCTTCTCCTTCTCCTCCTCCTCATTCCCATCTTTCTTCTTCTCTCGTTCTTCACGTCACAGTCATGGCAGTTCATTTATTTGTGCTTCCAGTGTGTATACCAGACCACATCTTCCTTGTGTATTGTTTATTTCCTGTAATAGAAAGCAGTGATTGGTGTGTGGCCGACAGGTGAGCAGGCTCTGTGATGTCACGAGTTGTTTTGTCCCGATCAGTCGTCCAGAGAAGAAGAGCCGAGACCAAGCGGGAGGTTGAGGTTACGCCTCGCCGACGCCCTAACGAACGTGCCGGCGAACGCCCCACAGTAACCTGAGGGGGTGTAAATTGGCCCCACAGTGTCTGCGTGACTCCAGCCTCCATTAGAAATTTATCATGCTGTTTTCATAATCGCTCATCCAGACAATAAGGGCTTAACGCAGCCACAGGAGGGGGGTCTTATAGCTGCAAGTAAACAGAGAAGAAAGGGGGGTTATTAAATTTTTGGCTCTTGTTCTGCTTGTAATGCTCATCTGATTTGCTTGATTGTGCAAAATGCATCGCCCCGAGGCCTCGGCGAGCTGAAGTAATCTAATAGTTTGTTGTCATGTTAATTACTGTCGACAGAACGTCTAACCTCGCTACCTGCTGCAAAGTTCTGTTCGGGGATGTTGAGGCGTCTGACTCGATACAGGCTCATAATTATTTCCTTTGTTTCCCAGTTTGTTTGTTTCTGTACTGAAAGAGTTCATCAGTCGCCGCCTCCTCTCACTGAAGTTTGTGCTTGTCGCCCAGGAAGAAGTTTAAGACCCGGTCTGGAGACACGGTGAGGCTGATGGACCTGCTGGACGAGGGACTGAAGAGGTCCATGGACAAGCTGAAAGAGAAGGAGAGAGACAAGGTGAGGCCGTCCCCCCGCTGACCTTGTCCCTCACGTACCCTCCACAGGAGCTTTTACTTTTCCATCATAAAACAGTTGTCCTCTGCTCAGGACACGTTTGCTGTCTCCTAAATTGGACACCCGGTGAATGAGTGCATTTAAGTGGGTTCAAAGCAAAGTTGAGACCACGCATGGGAGAAATCACTGTTTACGTGTCGGTTCATTTTCTCGACCCACGCAGGCGGTTTTGGTTTTATTTGTCCACATTTTAAGATATTAGCATCTGGATAATAGAGGTTAGAACCACTTTCTAATGAGGAAACGGCCCCCGTGAGAAGTGACGCCGTGTTTTGTCAACTATCCGCGGCAGAGGGAGCGTTTGTTGATGAAGGCTGTGAGGTGCACTTAAAAGATTGGGCAGATTAGTCTTTACTTACAAGCTTTTTCCAAACAGGGAAAGACAACAACACTAATAAGAAAAGGAATTACAATGATGAAAATAATGATCA
This sequence comes from Chaetodon trifascialis, assembly GCF_039877785.1. Classification (NCBI taxonomy): domain Eukaryota; kingdom Metazoa; phylum Chordata; class Actinopteri; order Chaetodontiformes; family Chaetodontidae; genus Chaetodon; species Chaetodon trifascialis. The sequence continues at coordinate 4,680,504 of NC_092071.1, read as the reverse complement.
GAACATAATTGAACCAAATCTGTCTGCACGGCGGCTGGTTAGACCCTTTATCGACCCTTTAGCAGGAGGCAGACACGGACAGAAGGTGAAGTCAGAGAGTAAAGGTGGTGCAGTATTATGGTGTGGGAGCTCTAGCTTTAAGGTGGAAATACATGAGTACAATTTTATAATCCACATTAAAGAAAGTCTTAAAGAAAGTAGCTTCAGGTTGACAACGTGAGAGTTAAACAGCACACATTATACGCACACACTCTATAGAGATCTTAACATTTAAATCCGAGGATGTTTTATAAATGATGCCCACATCAAGTCTTACTGAGGGCCTCGCGAGTCATTCCCCGTAGACCCCCCATATAAGAAATAAACATGTTTACAGCTTGGAGCAGAAAACGTTTTTTGGTCTCTACAGTTATTTTCCCCATTCGTGATAATATTATACTGAGGTGAATCTTATGTAATACACAATGAGGCTTAAAGTTCTGCATAATTGTGGCCATGTTCAGCAACCAGGCTTCATTTGGCCCATCTCAGCTCCACCCACACTCCACCTCTTTGCCCATTGTCGGATTAGCTGGTCGTTTGGTGGAGTCAGGCACTGCCGCGATGGCGACGGCCGGAGCCGCCGTCACTGAGCTTCACGGTGGCTCCTCAGAAACCTGTGGCTGACGTCATGGAGACGACGTCCATGTTTCAGTCTGTGGATGTGACGCACATCACGGATGTTCTGTTGGGTGCGATCAGAGGTTCAAGAGTCCCTTTAAAAATGAAAACCAATCAGGAAAATCAGTAGTAGCCCATGTGGAACACAGAACAAGCTCAGCATTCTGGTTAAATATATTAGTGTCATTACTCATATTCATGTTCCCAGGAGGACGAATCGTGCTGACTTTGAGTGCGACGGTTGTGAATAAAGAGTGAGATGTTCTTTATTTTGGCCTGTGAACGGCACGTTGACACCGACGAGGTTTAAACTTCGGAAAAGACAAACGGCCGCAGCACCGCAGGAGTTGTGTTTTAATGCTTTCACGTGTCTGAGGTGAATGCTGAACTTCCTGAAAGCTTCCCGACGTGTTTTATTTCCGACCTGCTGCTTCATATTTAATCTTCTGTAGGAAGCCTGCTTTGCTTCTCTAATTTCTCCTCAGAATAGCTGGTAAAGCTCTGTGAAACCCTCCCTCATTAGACTCCGCGGGAATCGTTTCTGGTCGAGTCTTTCACATTATTTGAGCTTGTATTAAAATCATCTCCTATCAATATTTTGTGTCAAATGTTGAATCTTTGATAAGCAGCCATTTAGCGGGAAGGAGCCGGTCCAGCGAGCAGCTCATTATTTCCGCTTTGCGCCGGCTTTCTGTTCACCCTGAATGACGAGGCTTATTTTACAGTAATGACTGCCTCACTCGACAGTAGCCATTAATGTGTCTCGCCGGATCTTTCTGATCACGTCTGGAGACGGCCGCGGCTGAAATGTGGAACGACGCCACCGGCGGCGTTTCTATTGGCTGCTGAGCTCTGAGGAGGACCCAAGCGTGTGCGGTCTCTTGATCATACACTCTTCTCTTCATCCCCTCCATCTTTTCATCATGGTCATCCTTTGTGAGCTGGAACCTCCTCGTGTCTGCAGCCACGCCGATGCCTCCTCTGTCTGTTTTTGTTTTTGTTTTTCGTTGCTGGACACACGTCGGTCTCCCTCAGATTGGAGAAAGAAAAGAGAAAAACTCAGACTGAACTGTTTGGAAATGGATCAGGCAAATGATTAACAGCACTGAATCATAACATACAATATATTGGCTTCATCAGCAGTGGAAGAAGTCTTCAGATCCTTTTCTCAAGTAAAAGCATTCAAAACCTTGTTTAAGTGAACTTATGTAAGTATTGTCCACAAAATGTACTTTAAGTATCAAAAGTAAAAGTACTCAGGGGGAATTAAGATGTTACAGACAGCAATAATAGCAAGAATCACAAGGAGATCAACTAAATATATGTACATTAGGAGTGTAAAAATAGTATTATTTTGAATTGCTGTAGCTAATTTTAGCTGCTTCTACACTGTTGGCTAGTTTATTCCACAGCAATGCATCATATTGTATAAGATCTTCATATGTTTGTGTGCTGATGTCCTGTGAGAACCACGTATCTCCAAAAAGTCAAGTCATGAGCTCAGAAAAACAGCCTGCTTCAGCTTTGTGATGGTGCTTTTTCCAGCTGATGCAAGAAGCTTTTTAAAGAGTTTATTTGGCTTTTGAAGTAGCAGAACACATCATCCTTCAGTTTATCACAAACAGTCAAAATCAACACGTTTGGAGATAAGTGGTTTCTGCAGGACAAGAAGGACAGGGAGCTTGTAATCAGGAAGTAAAGCTGTCAGACAAAGTGCAGATTTAAAGCTGCATAAAATACAAATACCTTGAATGTGTAGTTCAGGCTGCTCCTGTCATGGCCGCGGGAAGTACGCTGGTTGGACATTTTCTGGACAATCAGCTGATTTAAAGACAAAGAAACCAGATCAGAATGTGTCTTTTTGGTCAATCTAGTGGAAATGCCTGGAAATGGCGCTTCCACTATCAAGTTTCCAAAGACATCCTCAGATATCCTCAAACTGTCTTCATCCAAAACCCAAAGACATTTCATTTACAGTGATGGGAAACAGTGAAAAGCAGCCAGGTCAAAGCCTGAATGTGCTTTCTACACTCCTCCACCGGTGGCTTGGCTCAGTCTTCTTGAGCAAACTGGTCCAGCTCTCTCAGGTTCGATGGGTGCCGTCTCAGACCTTCAGGGGGACTCAGACCAGGACTCAGAGCAGTCCAGTGTCTTCTTCTCATCCGTTCTTGGGTGCTTCTTGCTTGAACTCATTATCGGACTGTAAGTCAGACGCCGGGCTGAAGATGTTTTGAAGACGTCATACAGTCAGATTTCTTCCTTCCTCGAGCTGAGCTCTGCGTGGCCGAGGCGTCTCAGCCTGACCTTCAGCTCGTGAAATCTTCATCACAAACCTCTCTCGGGTTTCAGCGCAGTCACTTCCTCTGCAGCTGATCCTCATCCAGGCAGAGCTTGATGAGCGTGTGCTGCTGCAGCGCTCTTCATCACTGGCTCGCCTCGTTAAAAGAAACGTGCGCTGGCTTGTAGGAAATGTTATTTTTCACCTCCTGACCTCAGGTTGTTCCACCTCGCCTCCAGATTGAAGCCAGAAAACATCTGCTGACGAGCCTTTTCCTATTGTTAGCTCTTGTTTCCCCTTTGCCTCTCATGGCAGACGCTGACTTTTCTGCTAATTTGAGCAACTTGTGCTGTTGAGGGGTTTGTATCTGAAATTAAACTTGCAGGGGGGTAAAAATGGGGAAGAAACAACAGAACCTGACCTGGTTAAGTATTATCTGGAGTGTTGCTGCAGTGTAAACAGTCAGTAACTTCCAGTTGAACTGCAGTGATTTTAATGCTGAGGGGGTTGTGGGAAACTGGTGCCAGCGCCGTTTCCCTGCAGGCCCTTCTCGCCTGGCGCTCTGCTCTCAGTCTGGGTCGGTGCCCACGTCTGCCATCTGCTAACCCTGCCTCATTAAAACAAACCCCAACCCTGGCCTCCTTGAACCTCCGTCTGCAACGCTGCTGCTGCTAATGTTTCTTTTCTCCAGTCGCCTCCCGTTACTCGCTTCTGTTCTTGCGTCTTCAATTATTTACTTCTGTCCTCTTTGTTTGATTTATGTGTCTCATACTTCTGTGTCCTGTTCTGTCCTCAGTCCTTCTTATGGACAGGACTGTCAAACAGTCAAAATGTTCCCAAATAATTTTTTTTATTCAGTTATTTATCAAGGTAAATGGACACGTGGTTGCAGCTTCTCATGACAGGATTTGCTGCTTTGTATGTGATACGAAACTGAATACTTTAATAATAATAATCATGCTAATAATAATTTTATTTGTATAGCACTTTTCAAACATAAGAAAATGTAGCACAACGTGCTTTACAATCGAAGATAAATAAAATACACACACACCCACACATAAGATCACAAACTCACACAAGTTACATCATGATGAAGTGCATACTGAGGAAACACAGGAGATAAATTTGAAATATCAAAACAATAAAAAAAAGAATAAAAATAATAATAATAAAATAAAAGAATAAATCAAATACCATTGAACAAAATTTATTTTTTAATTTTTAATTGTGAAGGCCTCATCTTTTTTGTTCTGACTGTAATTGTCTGAACAATGAGTCCGGACGAATGATCGATAATGAAAATAATTGTTCGTTGCAGCTCTCGCTTTGACTAATAGTTATTTTCAGTATTGATTAACTGAGTGCTTCTTGAGCGTCTTTCAGCCAACAAATTTCCTCCACATCTCCCTCTGATGCATGAATTGATTGAATTTTTAGCAGCAGTTCTGTGTAAACTGGGAACAAAAGAGTTGAATTTAATTTAACATCATGAAGGACATGAGCTCGGTGTCTGTTTGCGTGGACGCTCTTTAGTCTCGGTGTCTTTACTCGCTGAGGACTCGGGACCCTCCGGCTGTTTGACAGCGAGCTGAAGAGCAGGACGTGTTCCTCATAGTTTGGATTTGACTGATTGATTAATGAGCTTCAGCTTTTTACTTCCTTCCCTGTCAAAAATCTGTCCGACTGACTTCACGTGTGTCGGCGTGTGAATAAATCTCGCTAACCTGAATATTGATCGCTCCGCTCGCGCTGGAGCTGTCTTATTAGTTTGTAAATGAAATCAGCTTTTCTGCTCCTCGCTGCGGCGCCTATACGCTCCCAGTTTGGAGTCCGTTTGATTAGTCTGTAGATTGATTTTCGTTTAATCATTCAGTCTGTATAATAACAGGAAATGCCCGTCACCGGTTCCCAGAGTCCACAGTGACGTCTTCATAAAGCTTGTTTGTCCAACCAGCTGTCCAGAAGCCAAAGACGTTCATTTAGGACGTCACAACAGTAAAAACAGTAGATCCTAATCAATCTATCAGCAGTACCAGACTCCACTATGTGATGCATTGTCCTGTCACGTGCTCTTTTCTGTTATCATTCTCTTATATAATAATGCATCATGTTATCGTCCGTGCCTTTGTTTCCTGTCGTGTCGGTTCTGTTCTGTCATTCTTTGGCCTGTCATTCTTTGTTATGTCGCTCCCTCGGTCCGTCACGCTCTGCTTGGCTGGAAATTTTAGTTTTCCAATCGAGTGAGATCATAAAATGTTCTGCATAATCTTCCTCCTCACTCCGTTCGCTCCCTGTGGTGTCAGACACGTCACAGTCAGATTCGAGGGAAGGCCACGACTTAATAAGTCAATTTAATCTTCGCCTGAAGTTAGCGAATTAGATTCATTATTTGGATTAAATTCAACTCACTGGTTTTACTATGAGAAGCATAAGGTGAAGTGCTGCCTGCAGTAATTACAAGCTGATAAAAGCTACAGAGTTATCAGAATATTTAATGCCTAAAGAGCGTTGGAAAGGGGGAATGGTGATTGGAAAAGATAGACAGCTCCATATCTGTCGTTAATACATCTGCTTTATGAAATGAAACTGAAGCCGTCTTTCTGCAGGTCCTGACCCCAGAGGAGCTGACCAAGGCCCAGAGGTCCGTCGCTTTTGGCTGCATCAAGTACGCCGACCTCTCCCACAACCGCATCAACGACTACGTCTTCTCGTTCGACAAGATGCTGGATGACCGGGGCAACACGGCGGCATACCTCCTCTACGCCTTCACCCGCATCAGGTGAGGGTCCGCTGTCGTCTTCATGTCATGACTGAAGGGGGTTTCTGCTTCTGCACTGCTGCGAAAGTTCAGTACTGAACTTCTCAAACATTCCACCAAATATGCTGAACCACCAGCCGAGGTTCAGCTTTGATTTATGAATGAATGAATGAATCAACTGAACTGACTGGCTGTTTGACAAAGAAGCAGACAAAGCTCAAACCTGCACCTCCTGCTTTTAGCCACGCCAGCTAGCAAAGCGTGTCAGCCCCTTACAGGTCGAGCGTTTTGAGCAGGAATAAAATGAACTTTTCATCCACCTCTGACACTAATGCCGTGTTTCAACATTGATGCTAACATACTTAAAGCATTTAGCATGTAACATGCTAAAGGTAAGCATGTTACAGCAGTAACTGTATGCATATGAAGATGCTAAGTGTTCCATGCTAACTGTCGATATGCTAACTGTGCACATGGACAAGCTAAGAGGCTAAAATGTTAACAGTAGCATAACATAGTAAGCAATGTAGTAGACTCCTTAGAGAGCATAAACCCGGCAATGATAAAGATTTAAGAAGAGAAAAGTTGTCTCTCGTGGGGACAAAAGTGTGTCCGCAGACTGTGTCGGGATGTTACTGAAGCTGAAACTGCATCCAATCAAAGCCTCAGTGTCGAGTGTCAAACAGCCATCGATTAGTTAATGGTGATGCGGAAGAAAGCCGTCATCTATTAATCAAGGAACACGAGACACCGAGCAGCGATACGACCCCCCCCGGCTCGTCTCTTTGGGACGCTGAAAGTACCTTCAAAGTTAAATTGAGTTGCTCGGACACACTTGTCCCTCATCTGTGTCCTCCTCTCCACTCTGTCCTGTTAAAGAACCTCTCACCAGTACCAGTATACTTTCATTACCCGTATCAGATCAGCCTCACTGGCCCTTGTGGGAGCTTGTGGCGAGGGATTAGTCTTCTGGGTATTTCCAGTCAGCGAGACCCAATTTCTCCTCACCCCTTATCCCCCGTATCGAGTGACCGTCCCCCGGCTGCGGAGTGCTGCGCTGATCTCCTTCCCCTCCGGCTTCCCTGGAGGTGTTAGACTCGGGGTGGCGCAGTGCCGGGCAAAGATTGATCTTCTCTTTTTTTTCCCAGCGAGGGGGGTTTGAGCAGTCTCGCCTGAGAGGATTCGATGTCCCTGCATTGAGTCAATAGAGCGCTCACTGGTGGCGGCCGCCCCCCCGCTGTGGATGTTCAAGTGTCAGAGAAGAGCCGAGGACAGACACACAGATGGACAGCTCGTAATAGAAAAATGGCAGAACAGCAGCCACTTGTAGCTGCGAGCTGCGAGCTGCGAGCTGCGAGCTGCGAGCGGTAATTTCAGTTCTGGATGAGCTGATGAGTATTTTCCCAGTGAAATGTTTGGGGAAAAAAGTGAAAACTATGTAGGAAATTTACATCATTTTGTCCTAATTAGAGAGAAAATGCTCTGAAAGTTTGTCTTTTAAGAGCAGTTTCTGACGTCCACAGGAGTTTCCTTCATTTAAATCACATGAATATTTATTCATTCTTCATTTATCATCAGAAACGTCATGTTTCGTGTTCGTTGACTGGTACAGAATGCCCTCATTTAGACATATTGACCGTGTTTTTGTGCTCAGATGACCTGTACGCCGAGTGAAAGACTCAAGGTCAGGATTAATTAACTGGCAGTTTACTGGTTGAACACTGACTCTGTTTGACCTGGAATTAGTGCCAGATTTCATGGTTCTTTCCAGGAAACCTCCAAAGAAATTAGGAGAAAAAGAGACAAATTTCTTCTTTTTTGAAGTGGAGGCTGCCGACCTCCCCTGAAATAAATACCTACTTTGCTATGAAACACAATGTTGGGCTTATAAAGCTTGAGGGAAATGAGTAGAGGAGCCACATTTAACAGCAAGGCCTCGTATTTAACATTTAAGGTGCTTGAGGATGTGTCTGATTCGGCTCAGGTGATTGAATGATCGATGACATTGTACGTCCACTTTGCAGAAGTTCATCAGAGCAGCTTGTCGCAGTATTCAAGTGGAGCAAAGCAGAGATAAGCACAATCAGGCACCACCTCTCGAACCAGGAAAACCCTGTGTTTGATATCAGAGATAACACGGGGAAAGAAAATATTGATATCGATGTATTTTGGCAAATAAGCAACAAGAAATTTCAGTTGAAAATAGCAAATAAACTGTGTGTTTGAGGTAGTTTAGAAGCAATAGTAATAATTTAAGCTATGAAAAAGGTTTGTTTTCCTTATTTGCTTGTGTTAAAAAAACATGAGAAATTTAGTATTGGTCGTGTTATAATAAAATTTCCCCAGTGTGACGTCCACTGATAACCTCTGTGTGACCAACGGTTCAAAACTCGTCATTTAGAATCACATAAAACAGAGAAAAGCAGCCAATCATCGTATTTAAGCAGCGACGATGTGTTTAAATTCAGTTTAAATCAGTTTAACCTCAGGCGTTCGCTCTGCGTGCCTCCTCTTTAATATGTTGTGCACTGAGCCGCTTTCGAGGCTTGAATGCATGTTGTTGTTGTTGTTGGTTTGATCTGCGGCAGATGAACCTCGAGTTTAGAACGCAGGCAAACCTCTTTGCTATCACAGAGACGGTGACATGAAAGGCAGCTGTGTCACAGTCTGAGTCCCTTTTTGTCTGGAACAAAAGGAGCAGTCTGGTGGTAAACGCTGGAGACGGACGCACTGACTGTACCTCGATCTGCTGCTACGCCAACGCCGTCTGATGACTTGGGCAAGAAAAGTCAACTTGCTTGTAGCTCGATCCTTAAATTACCGCTCTTTATAGCAAAGTAATAACAGGGTGATGTGTTCATGATAATTAGGTAATATCAAGGTCATTTTTCCACAGTATTCATGGACTTAACTCTGTAATCAGCACAGTAACACACATCATTACCTTCTTACCGCTGAGGTTTGTTTTTTATGATCTTTAGTGAAAATGACCTCTGTTTTCTTCACTCATTGGTCATTTCTAAATACTTTTGTATCAGTAACAGGTCGTTCTCCAAACCTGAAGCATTTGCTAATCTCTTAATACCGTAATCACGTCCACGTTAAAGCACATAACACATTTTGAATAATAGTTCTACATTTTGGAGAAGCCGCTTATCTGCTCTCTTGCTGATAGTTAGATGAGACGATCAATGCTGCTGTTGCGTGCTGGTCTGGATCTGGAGCCAGTTAATGATTAGCTTAGCATAAAGACCAGAAGCAGAGGGAAACAGCTAGCGTGGCTCTGTCCAAAGTTTCATAAAATACATCTGCCAACACATCTGAAACTCAATAATCAACATGTATTTCCGTTGTTGCTGACTATCTGACGTAATACGCGACGTCTTCACGAATGCTGTCGCTGACTTCCTGCAGGTCCATAGCTCGTCTGGCCAACATTGACGAGGCCACTCTGAGGAAAGCGGCAGAGACCACGGAGGTCCTGCTGGACCACGAGAAGGAGTGGAAGCTGGGGAAGTGCATCCTCCGTTTCCCAGAGATCCTGCAGAAGATCCTGGACGACCTGCTGCTCCACACGCTCTGCGACTACCTGTACGAGCTCGCCACCACCTTCACCGAGTTCTACGACAGCTGCTACTGCGTGGAGAAGGACCGACAGACAGGTACGCTGGGAGGAGGAGGACATATGTTTGGGAATACTTCTGAGGGGGGATGTTTTCCTCACAGGGGGGTCAGGGGTCAGATGTCAGCTCTTCTACAGTAGCTTACAAGTCGATAAGCAAACATGGCTGCAGGAAACTAGCCTCAGGCTCTGTGCATCAGTCATGTGGTTCGACCTCGTCACACGATGATGCAGAATAATCCACACATCTCATTTTTGAATGACGTCATACGTGCAAAAAGAAAACAAACCATCAGAAATTCCTTAATGTTCTGCTCTCGTCTGGATTTATCTAATTAACAGGAAGTTAGTTTAAGAGGGTTTTCACTTAAAGCCGCCTGAATGCTGTTAGCCCTCCACTTGTCCCTGTTAGCATTTCATCCCTGCAGTGCGCTGAAGTGCTAGCACTTCAGGCTTAGAGCTGTTTAATTATGCTAATTCTCAGTTAGCGCTGAGGCAGTAACCCCAGCTGGAGGTCGTTATTTGACGTCATTTTGCTGATGGTGCGTGCATGCGTGCGTGCGTGCGTGCGTGCGTGCGTGCGTGCGTGCGTGCGTGCATGCACAGACGCTCAGGCCACTGATTCTCTGGGACCGCTGCGGTGGTCGACTGCCGCTGTGTGACGGCAGCATCATTAAATGTGCCCTCTGACCTCTTGTTGTTTGTTGGTGTCGTTCTGAGCTTCACCTCTGACTGTCTCACATCTCCGATCTGCCCTCTCTTTATTTGTCTCCCTTCCTTTCTCTTGACCTCATCTCTCCCTGCTCTTTCTTTTCCTTCTTATCTGCTGCTTCTTGCCTTTTCTTCTTCATCTGAGTGCGTGTACAGTCCCACTGGTATCCCAGTTTTGTATGAAGGACCTGATGTTTACTTGTTAAAATACTTCTATTTCACCAACCTGGACCTGAATCTGGGAAGTAACCGGCTCCTCGAATCCTGCTTACATGGACTGAAGGAGTTAAACACCTGTTCTCTCTCCAGGTGAGGTGGTGAAGGTCAACATGTGGAGGATGCTGCTCTGTGAGGCCACGGCGGCCATCATGGCCAAATGCTTTGACATCCTGGGCATCAACCCCGTCGATAGGATGTGATGTCACAGCCATCCACCAATCGTCCGTCTTCGCCCATCCAGGTTCAGCAGAATCCAGAACAGGACGGGAGGAGAAGCGATGAGTCTGATGAAGCCAAAACTCTCCGGACTTTAAGAAGTCATTTCCATAGTTATGATATCCAACCTGGGAGGAAGAAGTTCTCTTAACTCCATTAATTACAACATCTCATGTGAAGTTTCTTTTTTATTAAAGAACCAGTGTGACACCGAAACATCACCAGTCTGCTGTCAGTCATTTTCACACCGTCAAGCTCAGTTCGAAGCCAGATTTCTTACTGTTGAATGAGAAAAGCCTCAGCTGACAGATTAAATCAGGAATAACAACCTGAAATAGAATCTGTCTGAGTCACTTCCTCCTGAGTTGGACTAAATAACTCTCGCTGACCTCATGGTTGAGTAAGATGCGTTTACACGCCGGCTCTCAGGCTGCTGTCTGTCACTCGTTAATGGCTGCAGCCCAGGCTTACTGTCAACAGGCTGTCTTTCCTCTCAGGAGCGACACAGTCCTCAGTGGTTATGGGCTAAGAATTAAATATGGTGTTCGCACTCCAGTGAAGAGCGCTGTAGAAGGGTCCTGAGTTTGTCAGGGGTCCGTCGCCTCGTCGTCACAGGAGGAAAATATTTGTCTTGAGGCAGACGGAGAGATGCTGATCTTTTCAACCAACTTTTCCTTCTGCTGGTGTCTAGTGTCTCTCCGTAGGACCCAGTGTCCTCAGGGCTTCTCAGGTCTGAGGTTGTATCTCGTCTCACCACTAGGGGTCCTCCTAAATGGCACTTACAGAGATGACCTTCTAACGAAGCTGCTGAGAGCAACTTTTATCGAGGAGCAGGGCTGAACTCGTCGCTGGTGAGAAACTCGAGGTTTGTCTTCTGGCCACCAACTGTAATTATTTCAGAGCCGTCTCTCATGTTTAGTTGTTCTCTTTGGTAACAGAGGCGGACAGGGACGTAGAACAACCTGCATTGCTCTTTATATCCTTGTGGGCCCCCTCACATGAAGACCCCGTACACACCCTACCCTTACCCATGAGCCTCGGCTGCTGTCTGGAAGAAGAATCCAATCAGAGGTTCAGCACATTCAAACAGCTTTGTTGACTTTGTGAAGTGAACGCAGCACCGTCGTTTCAGGAGTGCAGCTGCGGGTCGTGTTTTTTAATTTTGTTTTCTAACACCTTAATCTTTAGCATCTACCCGCTGTTAGCGGTGATTCTCAGCTCAGTGATTGAATTTTTCTTGTTGAAATGCACTTCGGGAGACGTAGTTGACTTCTACCCCGAACTTTCCACAGGAGCCTTGTTTCTTCAGCGTTTCTTTCATCAAAGAAGCAGATCATTAATGCAGTTATTAATCTTTTATACTGAGAGTTTCATGCCGATCCAAGTCTTGGAAATGCTCCAGCTGTGAGTCATCAGACGTGGTCTATAGGAAAAATGAATGGGACTTCAGGGGGAGTCTGAAAGAGCTCCTGACGCTCTGTCAGCAGTGATTGGTTGACAGGTGATCGATCTGTTTCAGAGAAAGACATTTAATTAAACTTTTTCAGTAGTATTATACGTAAAACATTGATGTGTCAGAACAAAAACTCTCCTAACTTGACCAATGAGAAGCTACTTAGCATTACTGTAAATTTCCTGTAAAATGCCTATCCAAAGCAAGTGCATGCATGCTTTTCTTTTGAAATGTAACCCTCTGAAGGTTTATCTCCAGCAGTCAGAATCACTGTGAGTGCTGCTGGCATGGAGTCGTCGAAGTGTGAGTACACTGAAGTAGAAGGTTTTTATTTCGGCCTGAATACATAAATAGATGCCTGCAGATGACTATATCTGGGCCTTATTAGCTGGGAAACACAATGGAACCACACCATGAAGCTTTGCCCGAGTCCAAATTCAATAAAAATATGATTAAAATACCACAGAAAGTGAATATTTTGAATATGTTTTTATAACAGTATGTCAATGCTTCCTCCAAGAGAGACGTTTATTCTACTTATCAATATAAACATCTGTACTCGTATTCAGGCAATCTATAGTCAGACCATCTATGTACATTTTAGTAATATCTCTTTTTTCACTGATTTCCTTGGTTTGGCTGTAAATCACTCACTGAAGCAGCATATCCTCATTTTTGGAATTTCATTGGCTGTAGGAAGCGCCAATCATCTGCACAACTGGTTTCAATTGGCTCGATCTTTACACAAAAGAATGAGGCACCTCTAATCCACGCGGGCCCTCATTGGCTGTCGTCGGTGGTCGAGTGAGGTGTCAGTCAAAAGGTCAGATTGTAGCGGCCATTTTGAAAGCAGCACGTTGCCCACGTGTCCACCGGATTGGATCATCTGGCCCTGCGACTGTAACCAGACCATGCATGTTGGAGTACCATCGATCAGTGGATTATTTGAGACTTCGCGGGTGAGTTACCTCAATTTTCTGATGTTTGTTTGTCGTTGGTGTTGATTGTAGCTGCTGTTGCGATTGTGTGTTCCAATGACGTCCGACATTAGTGGGGCCTTAAACGTAGCATAGACAGATGGGTCCTTTAAAGATTTTTTTTTTTTAGCATTGATTTCTGCATGTTGGCTTCTGGTTGGTTTCCATGGCTCCATTTCAAATCAGGTTCAACACCTCTCGTTTCTTTGCTTCTGCATCAGGACCCCCGCTGTGCCAACAAATTGGTTTTATTGACACGAATAAGGAAGCTGCATGTTGTTTTGTTGTTGTTGTTGTTGTTGACGCAGTGCCATCGTTGGTCTCCACACGGTCTGAGAAAGAATGAAGGAAACACATCCAGCTCCAGAGTTCAGCGGCGTTGTCTCATTTTCTACAAACGGCTTCAGCCTTCAGAATAAGTCTGCAAGCTTTGATCAAGTAACAAATCCACAAATTTGAGCTCAATCAGAGAAAGTAGCTTTGCAAGCATTTCTGCTCTAATTGCTCTTCGTAGCAGCCCCCTTTGCTCAGGTCGCATTTGGCTTGAGCTGCTTCTTATATACCAGCAATCACAGCCTTTTCCCTCCATGGCCTGTGTGAGTAAATGGGCTTTGTTTGCAGGCGCTCGAAGTGCAAAGCAAACAAACCCACTTGATGAACTTAATTATACATCACACAGACTCCGAGGCGGCCTGGAAGCTTGTAATGTGCAGTCTGCCTTCACCCCGCAGACAGTTGTGCTCCCACAGATATAAAAGTTGTATGACTCCAGGAATCGTCACATACAATAGTTATTGGAGGAGTTTTTAAGCCGTGAGGGGAAGACACGTGCTTGTGACCGTCTTTGAAACTTGTGAAATATCCACACTCCTTTGCTCTCGCAGTCTCCCGTCATCACATACATCCCAGGACTTTCTGGCTCATCTCACGACCTTCTCAGGCAATAATTCCCACAGCATCCTCATGAAAGATTCATTAAGCTTTCAGAGTCGGGGCCTTTTTTTTTCTTCTTTTTTTTGGGGGTGGGTGGCCGCCGAGCTGCCGTTTGAAGGACGGTGTTAAAGGTGTTATGACAGTGGCTCCAGGAGGAGAAAGCCCGCCTCGCAGCTTCAATAACACCTGCAGAAGCAATAACGTTTCCTGCCTCAACGGGACGGACGGATCTCGTCACCCGGTGGCCTCGGCTCATATTCGCTCCCTCTCTCGTGTGCCTCGGGGTGGATTAAAGAGGCGGGATGGCGACGGGGATGTCGCCTGTTTGAAGGCCTGAGTAGTTTGGAGAAGCCGCCTGTGGGGACTGAAGGAGCAGCGTCCTCCCTGCTGAGGAAGACGCCTCTGGATTAACATTCAAGTGGCATCCTGGTGGTGCAGACCAGGAGAGGAAGGTAAATATTGATGTTTTCTCCTGCTGTGTGCAGTCTACAGCTACAACGATTAAATGATTGATCAATTAGTTGTCAGCAGTTAACTATTTTGCTAATTGATTAATTGATTTTAGCAGTTTTTTATAGATTCCAGCTTCTTAACTGTGAATATTTTCTGTTTTCTCCACTGGACTGCTAACAGCTACCACATTGTCTCAGCTATTACAGCTAATGTGTTAACAAACGTTTCCCTGCTTCCTTGTCCAGCAGGTGCAGAGTAACGTGATCATCCAGCTGGAGTCCACCTGATCAATGTAAGTCCAGTATTTTCTCTCCTTTTAGCTCTGCTTTGGTCTCCACCGACTCCAGAGAAGAACATCTGGTGCTTTAGCTATTAAATGCTCCACTGTGTTCAGCGGCTCGTCTCTCACGCCGTGTGCCTGCTGTTTGGTGCTGGGCAGGCGGAGCACAGCGGGTTAATCAGAGGAAACAGCTGCTGCTGGAAACGAGAGGCTCGACGCTGAAGCGTGCTGTTAATGAGGTAAAAGGAGCGAACAGCTCTGGAGGGCTGGTGGTGACGATCACTTCAGCACTGCAGGCGGCGCCTTTCACGCCACAGTCCTTTGATTCAAGGTTAATATCACAAAAATGTTCTGAATGTGATCAAACCTGAGATCTGTTACAGACTGTTGTTTTCCTTTGACCTTTGACCTCGAGTTCATCCAAAGTTCACGCCATGGTATATTAGTACCATATGGAAGGAACAGACTTGTACAGAAATGAAAGGTGCCTGCAGGCACTTCTGTGCTTCTGTTATTTGTAATTTGCATAAATTATTCCTTCCTTAAAATTGTGTTTAGACCGGGGCAGGACGTCCTCACCACAAGAAGGATTTTTACATGGCGTTTTGTTGCTCAGCATCTGTCCCTCGCTCTGAGTGTTTATCAGCGATTCAACTATCTGATCTGAGATGAATCAATAAGATATGTAAATAAGCTTTATGCAAATTGATACAAGTGGGTGTCGTGAGCATGAGAAAGACAGAGGCGAGAGTCTGGAGTTTTTGGAAGTCTGCAGCGCGAACGCAGCGTCTAGCTTATTAATCTCTTGTGCTTCAGTGGCGCAGTGTGGGACCTCATCCTCACACTGCCTGCTGGTTCCACCACCTTCCTCTGAAATTACAGTCAGTAATCTGTTTGGCACTTAGACGAGTCACAGAGGAGGGAGAGAAACAACAGGAAACAGATTCGGAGAGAAATAAACATTTTAATTAGGTGTTTGGCACTGATAAATCTAGATTTCACACGCACACAAACAAGAAACTGTTTTCCGAAAGCTCGAAATTAAATACAGTTTGTATTCAGATAGAAGGCATTTGTATTTTGATATGCATTAAGTTAAATCATCTGAAATACGGCGTTGAATGAAATGGACTCTGTAGACATTTACATGCACCCCCCTGCCAACAGTGACACTTTGAAACATGTAGGACGAGCCTACTTTGAAAGTGAAGTAACACTAAAGTGCCACATGAAATAAGACACAGGCACGAATAAATACAAATGTTAAAAAATTCAGGAAGCTGAGGGAAAGTTGTCTGCTTGAATATCCGTCACAGTGCCAGAAAGCACACAAAAGTCCCGCCCCCCCCCCCCCCAGCAGCGTGGCGAGGCCTCGGCCCGTGCTTCAAAGTCCCGCACTGCGGTGTCGTCCTGTGGAGAGGTAGATATCGCTCGTCTTTGAACTGTCACACACCTGCGTCTGTTACAGAACGGGTCCGAGTCACAGGGACGAATAACAGAGGGACGCTCGCCTGGCGGCGGCGGCGGCAGTCTGCGGCTGGATCCAGCTGCTCCGTGCTACGCCGAAAGGGAAATGTGACGAGAAAACGCCTCTGTGGGATTTCATTTCATCTTAACAGCTCTGTTCATGTGGCTTTGGTACGAGGATAATTGTCTTTGAATGAATCACAGAAAAACGTCTCTTTCTTTTTTAGGTGAGCAAACTTGAATGTGGTTTTTGTCTCTGAGCTCTTTCTGCCCAGAAATCAGAGCTTTCGCAGGTTTTCAGGGCGGCTGTATCTGCGGGCTAAAAGTCTGTTTCCTGATGTTTTTCTGTCCATTTCCTGTGGTCGTCCAGGCGGTGACCTAAAATTTGTGGCTCTCTTTTTCTTGACATATTTCAGGCAAAATTTGGGCAAATAACGAAGTCGGCTCCTGATCCCAATTTCACTCCACTGTCCACTTGTTCCATCCGG
This sequence comes from Chaetodon trifascialis, assembly GCF_039877785.1. NCBI lineage: Eukaryota > Metazoa > Chordata > Actinopteri > Chaetodontiformes > Chaetodontidae > Chaetodon > Chaetodon trifascialis. Next base: position 4,663,986 of record NC_092071.1, on the reverse strand, counting down.
ACCTTTTTCCTCAGTTAGGAGTCAAATGAGGCCTCCGCTTTTCATCCTCCCATCAAAACGCTCTTTGTCAAAGCTCACCATGGTTTGCCTTTTTTTTTGTGAACTTGAGTGTGAAGCGTAACAGGCGCAGCAGGGAGCGCAGAGGTGCTGCTGGCAATCTGCAAGGTCACTGCCAAAAAGTGAGCACATGCAGCAGCTCGAAAAGAGTCAAAGCCAAAGCGACACAAATGGTTTCGGGAAGCCGTCCGAGGTCACCTTCCCTGCTTGCTGTGCTCTGGGCCGCCAGTTTCACTTTTAAAACTCGGAGAAAGTCCTCTGAAAATGATGCTGTTTTTTCCAGCTTTCCACCATGAGATGGGACGGGAGGCCGTTAAACCGGTTCAGAAGTCGGGGTGAGTACGTCTGTGAATCATCCCTCGTCCTCAGCCTCCACCTCGGCACTGACTCATATCTTGGTCTCCTTGTGGTCTGCTCTGAAGGAGTCCCGGATGGCCACGAGACCAGAGGCCAGAAGGTGTCCGCTCACTTTGCTGTGCCACTCCTGCGACCGGCCTCTGGAAGATAAAACACGCAGAGAAAAGGTCAGTGAAAGTCAGCAAACAGTTTACAGACAAATGGAAGTTTGAAAGCAAACTTTCAGCTTTATTTTTGACTGCTGTGACGAGCGAGAAGCAGATTTTCTGTTTACAGACACGTGGGAATGTTCTGAAAAGGGCTGATGCAGAAAACACCCGCGGTGTGCTGATGAGTGTTTTTCAGTCACTGGAACAGCATGTGTTTTGTATCCACATGCCTCCTGTCTTTAAGGTTAAATATTACATCTCCCTTTTTGGGATAAACCTAAATGCATCGTCATATCCAGTCATAAATAAACATTCGCCATGTATATCTTTTGAAAAAAGAAGTACAAGCTTGTGTTTAGTGCAACACAGGTGTCACATTTTTCTGCTCTGCAGCTGTCAGCATGAGGCCAGTCATACCCCTGTTAGAAAAACCAGCAAAACCAGCATATGTTGTGTTTTGATGCTGGTGACCAGCTAAACCAGCATCAATCCAGCATAAACCAGCATGGAAATGATGCTGGTCTATGCTGGTTTTTCGAACAGGAACATGCTCGTTTAGTCAATAATTCCTCTTACAGAGGAGCATCCTCATCTTCCTCACAAGAGGCGTTTTGAGTTGTCGTAGCAGGAGAAGCAGAAGTGTGACTAATAACAGAAATGACACTCCGCCAGCTCCAGGATCGGTCGCATGCTGGTTCACAGGAATGGTTGACTGAGTGATGGAACAGAGCTTCATCATTAGCGTTATTAGCTCCACTCGTGTTATCTGTGATGTTTGTAGTTCTTCCTGCGCTCTTAATGTTTGTTACGTCCGTGCTGTCGGTGAGTAGCTTCATAGTACAACATGTCTGCAGTGAAACAGGCGTTAAACTTCTGGCCTCTGCAGCTGCTTTACTCGCTCTGTCCCAGTTCCAGATTTTAGGTATCGCATCCAAATATTTACCGCTAATAGCAGCACATTCGCTCAAACCAATCACTTGTAAAACATAGTCGAAGTTGTGTTTGTTTGCATCTTTTATGCATCTCTGAACTTCTGTCATCGCGGCGGCTGCAGGCAGTCCAAACAAAACATCCTCCATGTTTCTCACTCGCTGAGGCCGTAACGTGTTTAATTTCCTCTGGAGGTGATAGGATCTGTTTCACAGGCCTGTACTGTAAAAAGCCCTGTTGACCTTGATGCTGTGGATCTGTTGTCTCGCCTTCAAAGCTAACAAGCACTTAAAATTAATGTCACAGCAAATAAGTGGGAGACGGTGCGCCGCGGACGTTAGCTTGAGCTCTGTCATGAGAGGAAATTAAAGGCGAGAGGAAGTGACAGACAAAGGAAAGAGTGAAGGCATTCAGCCCTCTGGCTGTTTTCACTCCTTTCTTACATGATCACTTGCATAAGAGGAGCATTGACGGGCCGATGCGGCTCAGACGCCGGCTGCTTGCTTGTGAAAGATCTTGGCGTTGAAGCTTTCACTTTAGCACAGAGTCTTTGTTGCTCTGGATAACAGTTTCGGCTAAATGCCTAAAATGTGATGGTGCGTACACTTTAACAGAAGCAGCTCGGCTTTCAGCTCGGTGTCAAAGGGAAGGCAGCAGAGACTGCCAGAGCTGCAATAAACATCAGAATCTTATGGTCTATTTCTATGACAAGCATGCCCAGTGTCCCAGTTACACCAGTGGAAAAGTCACAGCCTGCAGGATTTCACTCGATGGAGGTGAAGCTTCCAACACTAAATGCTTCGATTGCAGCTCGGTCCACCAAAATAAGCCCCCTAAATCAAAGTTAAGACCACGGATTTGGTCGAAAATAGTTAGTCAAAAGAGTCAAAATTTGGATTAAATCAAAGGTTTCAATATGAATTAGGACACAGTTAAGAAAAATCACAGAGATCGAGTTTCCTAATTTTGAGGTAGCAATACGACATTTTTCCTTTGTATCTGTAAGTAATTAAAAGCAACAAGAAAATTATTGTTGAAACATTTCTTATTTTAATGCGCATGTGTCATCATTTTTAGCCACGCTAGCATCACGGCTCTATGGATCACATTCATGTTCCACAGAGGATGAATCCTAATGACAAACGATCCCCTGAACTTTTCTCTAGCGCCACCATGAGGTCCACATTTAAAGTTTTGAGTGAAACATCTCAACAAATATTGGATGGATTTCAGGTTGTCCACTCTTATCTGCTTATGTCTAAATATCCGCCGTCACATTCCCATCAGCCTCAGCTGCACTCTGTGTTTTATGCTAGTTAGCAGATGTTAGCACGCTTACACACTGAACTAAGATGGTGAACGTAGCAAACATTACACCTGCTGAATCACCTTGTTAGCATGCTGACGTTAGCATGTAGCTCAAAGCACCGCTGTGCTGAAACCTCATAGAGATGCTAGCATGGCTGCAGACTCTTGTATCTCATAATTTTGATTTAACAAATCCAAATTTGGATTAACTCAGACTTTTGACTGACTGTGAGTTTAAAAAAAAGCACACCATAACATCTTAATGACACGTGTGTATGATCACATCGTTGTGCACGCATTGAATCACATGTACTCGGCGTATTTAGCGACACCAAAGCGCGGTTTAGTGACAGAAGATGTGCATTCTTCTGGAAAGGATGAGCCTCCACAGTCGCCTGTTATCAGCCTTTCATCTCTGTTTTCCACCCCTCTGCCTCCCTGCGCTCTCCCTTATATTGAATCTGTGCAGAGGAAACTGTGCGTGCTCATAACCGAATTGACCAAATCTGCAGTTGCTTTCTCGCAGCCTGGCCTGCTGGAAAAAACGAACTACAGTGCAGTTAAATGAGATGCTATGAGCCCGGCCCTCTGCGAGAGAGCGCCGCCGCCGCCACCTGTTTTCTGTCGCACTGAGGTTCATTTCATTTAATCAGCTGAGACAAATAGAGCTGCAGGGCTCTGCCGAGAGTCAAATTGATCATGTAAGCAGCAGAAAATCTGCAGCAACTTAGTTTCAAAGGGCATGAATCATGAGAAGGAGGGCTGCTGCTCCTCCTCCTCGACTTCCTCTCGCTCATGCGCTCACCTTCAGGGAGGTTGTGATTGTGCTGCAGATGGATGCTGGCAGAGGTCAAAAACACAGAACAGGCTCAATTAAGACGGATGAGATGGACTAAGAGCTCTCTCCAGATATTTCTTTTAATAGGCTTCTCACGGCCTTAAATCCTCTCAGCCTCTCTGTGGCTCCTGCAGCTCACTTTGCCCTTGGTTTTACGTCTGTCTTTATTCATTAAAGGACCATTCTGCCATTTTAATGTGGACAGATTAAACACAATTATCAGGCAGTGACGGAAATATGCCGTTTTGATTCGGCGTTTAGCATTTAATTGGAAAACTCTTCCTTAATCTTACTTACTTAACTCTTTATATACAGCAAACATTTGAGATTTTCATGCAAATTTAGTTTGTACGAGCAGCATGATATGGTGAGCGATTTAGAGAGGGATTCCTTTCAACTTTGATTTGATTTGATCAAGTTTATCCCTAGTAATGTAGTGAAACTTGCGAAAGTGTTTGGTTTGTCCCCTCTGGGCTCCTGTAGAAACATGGTGGTTTAACATGAGATGCAAACAAAATTCTGAATGTTATATTCCATTTCTGCCCATATGTCCCCCGAAATCCTACACACTGGACCTTGAGCTGCACAGACTTGATTATTAGCAAAATCGACGCCCCTAAGCTGCTTAATAAGCCTGTGTCACTCTGTTTCATTTCAAGTTTCATGCACATAAATGTCTTAAAAGAGTAAAAGTAAGTAACTCATGTTTCAGTTTGAAAGTATTACTAGTGCAGCTGCCAGCAACATGTCAGTTAGTGCTAAAAAAAACATCTTATTAAAGTAAAGTAATCCAGGACTGGGCTGAAGACGAGGGACAAGGTGCGGTCAGCAGTCACAGAGATGGACGATAGTCTACGAATGTGTCGGGTGTTAAGAGGAGAGACTTATCCTGAACTGTAGGAGTTGCCAGAAAAGTCTTAAGGACCTCTCGGACCTCTCTGGCTGTGATGGTGAGCGCAGACATGCAGCACATTTTAGGTGATTTTAGTAACATGTTTATACTCCAGATTCATTTAGATCAAGAAGTTTCTACGACCTGCACGATGTTCAGTGTTCATATTTAATGTTTCCCTGCTTTCAGAGCACAAACAAGACTCCATTCACCTCCAGAGGACTTTCAGGCGTCTCCCAGCATGGACTAATACATTGTCCACCGTCGGTCTTTGCTGTCGACTGTTTGCTAACTGAATCTATCCCTCACACACACTGCGACATGTAGGGCAGCTTCATCCTGCTGCCGCTGCTCCTCCTCCTCTTTCCTCCCCTGATAATTAAATAACTCCCTGCATCCTGGCAGTTATTCAATATGAGTGTGTTACTCTTTTACCTTCTCCTTTTTTCCTCGCTAACTCACCTTTAGCCATCAAAGGCTCACATTTATGAATTAATATTTCTATATATTATATATTTAGATTTATAAAATGAGCAAAAAATTCACTCTTTCCTTTTGCCTTCCTTCCCCTGCGTCCGTCCTTACCTGGTATCTGTTCGACAGAGGTGCGTCAGTCGGGTTTTCCTGGCGCCGGTGGGCTCCAAAACATAGAGGCAGGAGTGGACGTGGGCCCTGACCCCCTCCAGCAGCACGTCAGGGTGCTCCGTGGATACAGAGGACAGGTACAAAGGGCCGGAGGACGGGTCTGCCTGCCAGGTCCTGAGAAAGAGCAAGAGATTATCAGGATGAGAGTCACAGAAAAATGACCAGCCACACTGCATATTAGCCGTTTACTGTCTGCAGGTCTAACTTACTCAGCTGACATTGAAATAAGAATGAAATGCCCTGCAGACATTTGATTGATGCTGATACACACATCAGAAAGACAGAAAATAACTGCTCGCTGCTGTGGTTTGTACAAATCAGTCATAAGTTTCCCACTGACATCCTATCAAATTGTTTCCAGAGATTGTTTTTCTACAGGAAGGAGATGACACGCAGCTAAGACCCCGCGGATGAGCTGAGTTTGGGCCCTTGCAGTTAAATCACACACACCTTAGAGCGTGAGGACACCTCCAAGGCTGTTTTAACGGATGAATAAAGATCAGATGAAAACCAAAACGCTGTCTGTGCATGCAAAGCTTCTCTTTCCTCTCTGCCACGGAGCTCCATTGTTGTCAAAACCTATTGAAACACATCCCACACACACACCCGTGCTGCTGACCTAAAAACTCACTGGAGCACCAAATGTGGATTACTCCGCCGCTGAAAGTAGTCCCCAATAAATGTCCCATTTCCCTCTGATTAAGACTTCAGTGAGCAGCTGTTTTAGGACATCGCAAAGTGTTTTTTAAAGGGTGTGGTGGGAACCAATGGTCTTGGAGCTGAGAGCCGCAGACAGGAAGTATTTAGAGACGGACTAACGCATTGTTGTTTTGGGTAATTTTCTGGGATTTGATGACAATAACATTTGTGTGTGATTCGCTTGTCTGAATGCAGAAGCGTTGTTCCTAATGTTTTACTCAGGGGTAACTCAAAGTTCATGTTGGCTGTCATAAAGAGACGAGATAAGACAGAGCTACGCGGTGTGATGTGATCCAGCTGCAGACACAGATACTGTCATCTCTCATCTGACTTCAGGGTTGGATTAAAGTTTCATCAACTGCATTCAAACCTCTCGCACACGAAACACTCTGCTGTCTCCCACTTTAAACCAAACCGACATTTTCAGAGTACTTTTGGCTGTGACTTGTCCGTCCTCGCCGCTCTGTAGAGCTCAGCGGGTTAAGACCCAGAGGCCCGTGAAGCTTGGGGCTCGCCTTGCCTCATTACCTGAGCAGCAGGTGTTCCTGTGGGGGCCGGGAGCCCGGGCAGTGGCCCTGGCCCTGGAGGAGGTAGCGGTAGACCTCGGTGTCCTTGGACAAGGTCTGGATGACGGCGGCCTGACGCAGGCTTCCCTCCCACAGCTCCTGCTCCCTCAGCAGCCGGTGGAGCAGCTCCTTCTGGGGGGCCTCCACCTCTACGGAGCCGCGCCACATCCACAGCGGGCAGCCGTCATCCATCTGCAGACGAGTGGAGAATTACGGTTCAGTGGAGCCATCACTGCACTGTCTGACCCGTCTGATGCCCTCACAGTGAATCAGGCTGGTATTCTTTCACTAATGTCAAATGGAGAAAACCTAACGGCACCAAACCGTCTGAGGAGTCGAGTCAGCCCCCCGGGTGAAGACGCCCACTGGACTCAGACTACTGAAGCCTTATGTCAGCTCATTACATTTTTACATGGAGGTGGAGGAAAGGATCATTCAGGGGCGTGGAGACGAGGACACATTCAACATGTGGGTATAAAGATGGGCTTGAAAGGGGTTGAAGCACCAAACGTGGACTGCAGCGTCCCTGGTTCAGGTCCAACTGGGGACTTTTGTTGCATCTCATGTTTGTGAACCAGTATTAATACAAACCAGTATGTGCTGTACATCAATACACACAGACTGATGCAATACTAATACAAAACCTCTTATTTCTCGTTTCATCTCTACTGTCGCCATCTAATAAAGGCAGAAAATGCCTGAAGAAATTATTAAAATGATTAATAAAAATGAGAACATTCCTCTAATTCTTTTTTATGTTCTTTTTAATTTCCTTCCTCCTGATCACTTCTCAGCTCCTTCGTTTTCTTAGTTCATTTTTTTTATAATTATTTCTGCATAATCAGCCATAGTTTGTACATTATTTTTTTTGTAGAATATTTTAGTCTTAATATTGTACAGTATTTATCAGATTGTATTTGTAGGTAGTTTTTTTCCAACAATCTATCGTTTCTCTTTTTGTCCCTTCCTTCTTGCTGTATTTCATCCATTCTTCCCTCTTTGCTGCCTTCATTATTTGTTTCCATAATTAATTCACCCTTCCTTCCACATTCATTCATCGTTCACCCTTTCCTCCAGATCATCATATATTAATACTATATTTACTAAATCGAATCTAAAATCTTCATATTTTATTCTACTGCAGTTAGTAAACGAGCTCAAACTAAACTTTTTTTTGTTTATTGATCAGTCTGTAGGACTGAAGATGCTCTCTGTAGATCTGACAGTCTTTTACCTTCTTGAAGGCGAGCTCCACGGGCTCCGGAGCCGGGTGGCTCCCCCAGCCTCGGCTCTTCTCTCTGGCCTCCTTCAGGAGGTGCTGGGTGCTCAGCCGCAGTTTGCTCCTTCTCTCTTCCTGCTCCTCCTCACCTCCGCTCTGACTGTGGGACAGCAGACCTCCTCCGTCCTCACAGGGGGAGTCTTCAGGTGGGCCCGCAGCACTTAAACACTGACCCGGCCAAAACTCTGGAAGCTACAGGAAGAATTTAGTTATTTGTCAGCATTATTTTGTTCACTCTGTCTAATTAGCTTTAACAAAAACTTTGCTGTATAGCTTCAGGTTGTCGGGTTTTGTACCTGGAAGAGTCTCTGGGCCTCGGTGATCATGTTGGCCAGGCCCTGGGTGGCGGCCAGGTTCTCACTCAGGTCCCGCTGGTCTGGGCGGCCCAGGCTGTACTTCCTGTGACTCGACCTGCAGCAGCAACACAGGAACACGGTCAAAATCCTTTATATTGTCCTCAATTAAAGGAAACACCCATTCTGAAATCCAGTGATGGAAGAAGTGCTCAGATCCTGAAGGATTAAGTACAGAAGTATTTTCAGCTTCATGTAGTTCAAATATCTCCGGAGCAGCATTTTACTGTTGTAGCTGCTTCAGGTGGAGCTGCTTATATACAGTTGGCTGGTTTGTTAGCTGGTCCAGTGTTCCCAAACCAAAGGGGTCTGGCCCCTCCAATTAATGGGAGATGAAAGAAGAAAATGCAAATGTTATTGAGATGAAAACACGTGAGAAGTTTCGAGGTGAAATGTCTGTTTGGAGAACTCAGAGACGTCTGAAGCATGACACGACACAACGACACACTGATTTAACAAAAGACGTCCGAGAGCAACAGAAGGCGAAACCTCATCGGGCCTTAAAACACCACCCGTGACACAAAACGCCACCTACTGCTGGACGGATGACGAGCAGACACAGCTGCTTCTCTATGCTTTTATTTCCAACGTTTTACAGGAAGAGGTGTGAAGCATGGAATCATCAGCACCGCGTCACAATTACGGGAACTGACAGATTCGGGTTGTTCCGGAAAGCTTTCATTTCGCATCGCTGTCGTTTACCGGAATCTGACGCGTTCACAGGAAGCTGTTTTACTTGATTTCAGTTGAGATGGAGTTTTACCTTTTAAGTTGTTTTAGTTTCCGACGCCTGAGAAAAAGTTGGAAGGATGAGTGTTTTGTCACATCAAACAGCGCAAACTCTTTCCAGCGCTACGAAACTGGGAAATTAGACGCCAACACTTAAAACAAGCCGTGCCGGCCAGAAGGCCATTAAAAAGCATATGTCTCAGTAGGATGGTGAGTTCTGTCAAAGCAGAAACACGAGCCAAAAGACGCAGAGATGAGATTTCATAGATCTGTGCGAGAAAAGCCGCGAGCAGCAGTCAATTTTCCGACTTATTGTTCCCACCACAAAGTGTGACATGATTTCTGACAGGCCGGGACTCGGGCCTCCAGGAGCAGGGAGGCCCAAAATGCTGATTGTGTCGTTATGTCATTTCCATCTACTGTCCCGCCAGCCTGAAGGGAGGAAAAGAGCCAAAGTGGAAAAAGGAAGAGGTGGAGATGAAAGGAAGGGAGGAAAGTATGGGAGGATGAGAAGTTAGTGAAAGGAAAGCTGAAAAGAAGGGGATTATAAGAGAAGAGAAAAAGAGAACACGAGCAGGAGGAAGATGAGCGGAACAAAAGCATAATGTGGATGAGAGAGGGATGATGTGAGGGTGGCGAAAAAGAGAGAGACAACAGTGGAAGGAAACAAGATGGATGACAAAGTATGTACAGAGAGAAAGAGACGACGGAGTCTGGAGGTGGAGGAGGGTGATGGCGTAAGAGATGATGAAGAAAAAGGAGGAAGAAAGTTTGAAACAACAACGAATGTTTCTGCTAACAGCACTGTGAGTGTATCAAAGCCTGATTTATCTTCTGCCTCTGCGCCACAGAGCTCCACTGTTGTCCAAAAACTATTAAAAACACATCATTGAGCCACACTGTCGCACTGGCTGACACATTCCTTCATTACCGTGAACACGCACGCACGCACGCACGCACGCACGCATGCACGCACGCACGCACGCACTCACTCACGCACGCACGCACGCACGCACGCACTCACGCACGCACGCACGCACGCACCGTCCTGCTGCCACAAACACTCACGAAAGCAGCAAATGTAGATTAATCTGCCGCTGCACAAACAACCTGGATTCATTAGTTTGGGACGCTGTGTTTGCTGGCAACGGTTTTCCTGAGCTCATGTAGTCACATCTTTTATCCAATCACGTGCTCACAAAGCGGTGAACCTCGCTCCATCCTCGCTCGTGCCCCTTTCACACCCAATCATGCCACTATCACCTGTTACCAATCAGCCTGTTTACCTGTGGAATTCTCCTATTTGAGTAATTTTTGGTGTAAACTACAGAGAAAAAGAAGAAAATGAAATTTTGTTGGTTCTTGTCCTCATGGGATTTGTTGACGACGGTAAAATTAAAGCCAGCACTATGCTTTAAACACTGGGTAATTAAAGTTGGTCAAAGTTGACCATCATTAATTAATCAGCAGTTGTCGTCTCCTTTATGTAACGAACTGTCCTGTCATGTCTTCTCTTGGATTCTTGGATCCTTCCTGGTCCTGAATGGTAATTTAAGACATCCTTTTCTGTCATCTCTCATCATGTTTGATTCTGTTATTTCATCTCATGTTCTCTCTTTTTCATGTCCTCTCATTTTCTTTTAAAAATCAAGCCTTTTATTCATGAGGTGCTTTTAAAGATTTACATCTTCAGTCGGGCCCAGAGCCACAGGCAGCATTTAGAGACAAACCAACTTCTTTAGTGGTTTCTTGTGATGTCTCGACAATAAGAAAATGCATGAAAAATAACAGCAGCTCTGTCCTTTGAGCTCATTACTGTCTCCTTCACTTGGGCAAGCATGTGTGTGTGTGAGCAAACACACACACAGTATGTTTGTATGTTTCCTTCCATTGATTTTAAAGTATTAAACATCTTTAACATGTATTGTGTTTGCTGCTGTAGAAGACAGACAAAACCGAAAACTGGACTTAAATGCAATCATGTTACTAATGGAGTCGGGCTTCAACAGGTGGATCAGACAAGTCGTCGTGCAATATTCTGTCCTCTTTTGTTTGCCGTGGCTGCAAAGATTTTGTCGTGGCGGCCCTTCAAGAACGAGCCGAATCACTGGAGACACAGTTCTGCAGCACAAACTCAGAGCTCAGATAAATGGTCTGCAGACGCTGATGGGACCCAGCGTCTCCCAATAATTAAGTTCATATCCTCATAACACAAATCACCAACTGCACAGTCATTATCGTCCTCGACAGTCTCACTCTGTCCCCTCTCTTTATCATTCCTCTCTCTCTTTGTCATCTCTCTATCTTTTCTCTCCCGTTTTTAACTTCCTGTCCAGCAGGGCTCTCAGCTGAACAGCAGATAGAAAATATCTTTCATATCAGGGAGTGAAGTTGAGGCCAGATGGAAATTGGTGGAGGTTACGTAACATTCTCTCTGTATAAACTGTGCTGACAGCTTTTCATCACAGAGGAGAAAGTGTGTGTGTGTGTGTGTGTGTGTGTGTGTGTGTGTGTGTGTGTGTGTGTGTGTGTGTGTGGACCTGATCCAGAGGTGATGTCATCCATGAGAACGGAGAAGTTTGGAAACATGACGTCTAACGAAGCAACAAAATGTCAACCTGCTGTGGGTGACAGCTAACACACATGCAGTCACACATGCACGCATTAACCGAGGGGGAAGTCAGCATCTGAAGCTGAATCAGGGGCCGGGACTTAAAGGAGAACCACGATGGAGTCAGAGCTTGAAGTCAGTATGCTGTAGTTATAAGAAAATGAGACATATTTCGTTTTTTTTTTTATCTCTCTTTGCAAAGGATTCTTACATAATTCAGTCACATCCTGTGCAATCATCTGAACCACTGGTTTACAGTCCCGTTGTACAAAGTACAAAACTATAAAAATTAGACCCATGCTGTTAAAAACTGAGTTTTCCTTCAAGGGCTCATTTGAGTGGTTTTGCACATTTTAGCTTCATCTCTATGAAGTCTGTAATCTTTAAATTATAGGGCTATTTTTCAAAGATTGGGACTCCACCTTCCAGGCAGTGTTCATTTCTGTACACTATAAAAACCAACTAGAGATCTGAAACTTGCTCATGATCATTAATCTGAGCTGGATCAGGTTTATTTGTTCACAGGGGACAATTTAAGGTGACTTTGTAACATCTGTCCAGCGACTGCAGATGAAAAATAGCCTCTTGGCGAACGTCTGTTAACATGCACCGTCCCTGATAAATTAATCACGATATAAATATATCTCAAATAAATGAATAAATTCTTAAAACTGTCCTCAGTGATGTGTTCCAGGACACTCTAATATCCAGGAAGTGATGAAAAGCACAGCACTGATGAGCTACATTGTCAGAAAATGAACTCCAGATGAAAAATCATAGAGACATAATGGGTCTCAGAGAAATCTCCATGTTCTTTATATTAGTCCAAATTAAAGCAAGACACACAGAGCGGACTGCACACCGAACAGCAGAGGTCTTATGTAACTGCTGTTCAGACTTATGTAACTGTGACAGTGTGGGTCAGACACCACACCACACTCCCTCCACCCGTCTCCATTTTTTCCTGACCTCAGATTAAATTTGACGGCGTCTGTGGCCTCAGCTCACCTGGGTGCGTTGGCGTCCCTCTTCAGGGTGTTGAGGTGGAAAAGCGACGGCGCCAGACAAACCGCAATGTTGGTTGGCGTCATTTGGTTCTCGTCCACGCAGGCGACCACGTCCCGCAGGAAGAACAGCAGCGTTCGCAGCGCCTCCCTGTTCTCGTCAGGAAGCAGCAAGATGGCCGCCTGAGCCGCAACCAGCTGCCGATCCTTGGGAAAATCTGTAAGCAGAAAGTTTTTAATATATAGTTGCAGTTAATCCGGGCATGAAATGAATCGAGTGTGCTAACGTTAGCATCTCAGCGTGTCACGGATAATATGTGTGCTAGTGATTACATGCTAATGCATGCTGTTGTTAAACATCTGCATAACTACATGGTTAGCTTTTTAACTTGCTTTAGTATGTTGTGGACTGTAACTCTGTGTTCAGACTGAATGCAAAGAATTGCACATAAAGAACAGAAAAAAGAAGATGGACCAAAGAAAGGTAGAATTTGGTCATTTTTGAGGTTGATATGTATGCTAACAGGCTAAGATTACAGGTAAAACCCACACAGTCGTTGACACATTGGGGCCATTTCTCACATTCAGAATACACCTTAAAATGCTAATATGCTAATGTTTGTACAGAAACATTTGGCAAGTTAGTTGGTAGCACGTTTGCTTTGTTAGCAAAGCATGCTAACCTGTAAACATACTAAAAAGTTGACAGACAAACACACTAGTTATTGCGTGTTAGCGTTTAGCAAATAGAAGCTAAATCTTAGCATGCTAGCAGGTTGATCCTGGAGTCACACAGCTAGCTAGTGATGCAAAAACCTCAACAGTTGGTTCATATTAGTTTGTGTTGTGTTCGAGATGTTTTAACCAAACTTCAGCGGATATTTTACAAAGTGAGAAATGAAGATTCACACAGGTAGAAATGGGAGTCACATGATAACAGTAGCGAGTGCTCACACTGGTAAATGTGGAGGAAGGACTCGCAGAGTTTGCTGGTGAAGATGGGCTCAGGCAGGTCTCTGAAGTACTGCTTCACCATGTCGGCCACGTCAAAAGCGGACTGACTGTCATACGAAACGCCGTCTGGGTCAGACTCCACCAGCTCACGGAGGTACTGGATACGAGACTTGACCCCCGACTTCCGAAAAAGACCGACCTGAGAGACAATACAATACAAAATAAAGAAGTTGATATTTTGTGGTATTTCTTTCCTTCATTTTTTTTTTTTTACTCTATATCACAAAAACATGACATTGAAAATGATGACATTCTTTTCAATTATTGTCGTAAAAAAGGCCACTTTTGCTCCGTTACCTGGTCCAAACACTCGTTCCTCAGGTAGACCAGTGCTCGGAGGATGCTGGGAGGAAGTGGCTCTCCTGTCTGCTGGGCGATGAGGAGCAGAGGAACCCCAAACACCCGCCGACCTTTCATCTCCATCACTTTGGTCTTCCTCAGCGGTTTAGGAACAGTCCTGCAAATGACAGGGACGTCCATCAAATCCTGCAGTCCTGCGACTGTTACGAAGCAATCAGACAGCATGGGCTGGTGCTGAGGGAAAAGTTATGGAAATTAAAGTACGCTCAAGAATTGTTTTGCAAATGTCAGGGGAATTCGTAATCTCAACTAGTCAAGTGTAAAAAACTTGGCCGCTGTTGGGCGCGTTTCCTTTTGAAGGAACAGCCAAATAAACATTTTTTGATTGCATAAGTCTCCAGTGATCGCTGAAATGTGTGTGCCATTCAAATCAGCTCTGTAGGAAACACATGCATGGAGAAACCACGGATGTGGATCAAAGAGCCTGCACTTTTGGAAAGACTTTCCAGTTTGTTCATGTTTCTGAGCTGATATCAGAAACCTTTTAACCATAAATGCTATTGACAGATTTTTTTGTTGTCTTTTCGATTGGACACCTGTGTTGTTCCACATGCAGGGGACCTGAAAAGTCACCTGTTTGGAAGACTGCATAGAAAGCTGTAATGCTTTTTAGCTTTTAACTCTGAAAGCTGCAGGGCAGAGTGCAGCCTTTTAATGGTCACGTTTAAAAGGAGAGAAAAGACACACGAAGCACTCCGACGATCAGTAATGAAACCTCTTCTCTGCTCGGCTCATCATCCTAAAAACACACGCCAACCCCTCGGCTTTCAACAAAGTGCACAGTCACAAAGAGAAAATGGTATCAGCCATGCACTCTAAACGCTTTTCAGCTCACTTCCCTTTTTTTTCCCTCCATATCTAACAGCGGCTCTCGGAAACAAACCGGCTATTTTGAGGAAAGTGCCTCCGAGTATCAGCCGTCTCAATCAGCAGTTAATTGCTGTATTTTGATCATCTAGCTCTCGTTTTGGCATCAGTGATTAAATCATTGAAATGACAAGACTTCAGCTAATTGTTGAAGCCCGAAGAGATTTTTTTTTTCCTGTTTTTGCTGGAGCTTTTGGCGTAACGTTGCTGGAGCGACACAGTTTTTACTCACAGCGCATGCATGTGTCTGACGGTCGGGTCGTATCACTTCCAGTTTTTGTTCGATTTGGATCGAGCCCTCTGCAAAACCCATAAAGAGTGATGTGACCTGCCCAAACTAACCAGATTTTGTGGGATGAATAAAACAGGACAATGTGTCTGAGACGTATTATTGTCACATAATCCAGTTGAGGTGAAAGAACATGATGTTCACAGGAAGAAATTTGCACTTCAGAGTTTGTGCTCATTTGAAACTCTCTGCAAACGTTAACTTGCTGTTTTCTTTCTTTTTCCCTTAGAGGTCAGGTCTGACATGATTTCTGCTCATTTTCCCTCCTTTTCATGCCATTTATTAAAGTTTAAACTCTGTAAAATGGTGCAGTTTGATGTGCTAAAACACAGCACACCTGAACTACAGGAAGCCTCGCTGATGCTTTTCAAGCTGCTGCCACAGAGCGGCTGTTTTTCCCGAACCCCCCACCTCCCAAACACACGTTTGATCCTCAAAATTAAAGACGAATATCTGTGAGGAGTAATTTCAGCAGGGTTTTCTGCGCAATGCTCAGTTCCCACATTCAGCCTTATCTCATTGAGCATAACAACCTCGGCAAAAATCTAATTGGTTTTCTACCAAAGCATAAAACAAGCAGGTCATGTGTTTACTCAGAACACATTAGAAAATACAAATGTTAAGCAGAGTAAACAAGCTGAATATCTGAGTGTTTTATTATTCTTTAAAATGAATTTGTCTCAATTTTGCATGAAGGCTTATTCCAAAAACAGTGTAGGAGGCAAAACGCTGATCTCATTAAATCCATGTGTGTCACAAAGTGCAGTGAAAGCATCCAACGTTTTAAACAAGCTGCAGTTTGAGCTCAACATTCTGCAAACTCTTTGTTAAAAGACACTATCTGCATCCAAAATCCCAAATATGTGTTGAGCTCTTACAGGGACGTTACAAACACTGACAGGGACCTAAACTGTTGGCAACCCAGTTAACATTAAACGATGATCCTGCCTTGTTTCAACACGCCTTATTTCCCATAAATGTGGCTACTGTGGCTCCATGGGTTGTGCTAACCTTACACTGACATCTCTGCTGTAAAGAATCAGTAAAAAGAGGTCAAATGAAGCACAAAACTGCCTATTCTTAAACAATTTTAAACAAATTTAATGCAGCTTAACATGGCCTTCCTGAACTGTGCAACTGCAATAGATCATAGACATCTGCAGTGAACATACAGTATGTAGTTAATTATTCAAAGTGAAAACTCAAGTTCTTTGTAAGATACGGTACATATATTCACTCACAGTCTCTTAAAACCCCTTTTGTTGAAGAATGAAGAACACAGACATCAGCCAGTATCGATCAGTCGTCTGTGAATCGCTGCCTGCAGGCACTGCTGGCACAGAGGCTGTTTCAGCTCAGCCAGCAGCAACTTTACACGAATTTATGAAACTTTCAGAAATCAGGCAAACTGCGCTGAACAATTACACACAGCCAGCTTTTGTTTTAGCTTGTTTGCACAGTGTTAGCACGCTGTGGTTGTGTAAAACATAGCGGTGGATCAAATATCACTTTTCTACATGTTTACTTGTTTGTGTTTGGTGAGCATGCGTATTGTTTAAGTATTTACACTTGTTTTATTGCCTTCACAGTCACGAGTGTTGATGGAGGAGCTCAGCCCCGACACCGAGAGCAGAAGAGATGCTGCAGCACGATGATACATTACAGCAAAATGTTCAAAAGCACCAGTAATGTTGGAGCTTATGAGCACTGAGGTCTTTAATAATTTATCCCTGAGGACGGTTTAATGCTGGGTTTCATCACCGTGCCTCTGCCTCACTTGCTCCCTGCCACTAGAAAACCTACAATACATACTTGAGTTTCTGGTTGTTCTGTAAGGATCGTGTTTGAGTAGTAGCAGTTTGAGTAGACTTAGTAAACTCATATTTCAGTAGTCCTGACATGTTGTTAGCTAGCCAGGACCAAAAAGGCCAGAACGTCTCTTTCTCAAGAGACCTGCTAAAACTTGGTGGCCACCGGCCATGAGGCCATGGTTAATGTCAGACCCTGGAGATGCTTGCTATAAGCGGGCGAGAAAGAAGTGTGAGTACAGAGATTGAGAAAGGACAGAGACACGGTGTGACCCTCTGAAGAAAGAGAAAGTAGCCCAAAATAACCCACAATGCCTCAGCAGTTAACCAGCGGGCAGAAAGGAACTTCCCTCTGATTTTCCAGGAATATAGATCCAAGGTGAGGCACCCGCAGTCCTCTCTGGGTTTTTTTTTTTTTTGGAAAGGGGTTTATTTCTCTTGAAGCATGATGTTTTTACGCCGAGGAAAGGTTGCACCTGAGCCATGAATAATGAATGAATTTTCTAAATAGGCTGCCTGAAATATTTACCCTCCGCCTACCCACCTGCCCTGCTTTCCACAGTTGTTTCCTTGAAGAAGTTTCTCCACGCAGCTGTGCAGGAGCAAACAATCCAGGAACGCTGTTGTTTTTACAGAGTTTACTTCTCACCTTCCCTCACCTCTGCCCTCCACCTCTGCCCTCCACCTCTGCTGAACACTAACATTTATTTTAAACCATGAAATCACCGCACTCCTTCCACACTTCTTACCAGTTCCAGCCCTGCTTGCTGGACGGGGAGTATTTGTCCATCAGAGCCGTGAGTTTGAGCAGGGAGAGTTTCTGTAGCAGGAGGAACTGGGAGACAGACTGGTTCTCCACTCCGGGTCTGGTGGGCAGGGAGGGCAGGCTCTGCTCGCTGGACCAGTGCAGCTGCTGGCTCACTCTGCTGGTCACACAGCAAACACACACACAGTGGCGGTTAAACTTAAATATAAAGCAGCTAAATGAAAACAATGGTTTCTATATAATCTATTTAGATACCCCAATAAAACAGATTCATATGCATAAAAGAGGCCAACGCTCCTCACAGAGGAAGGAGAGAGGAGCAGCGTCCATCAGCGCTCAGTGACGATGTGGCTGACTTTACATCACAGGAGAGGCTTCATAACTCTTTATTGCTCTATATCTGAGAACGAATGCAACAACTAAGAGACATAAAAGCAGTAATATAAAGAGGGCGATCAAAGCTGTTCACCATGTGGTTACTGCTTTTATCTTCAGCCTCACAGTAACTCCACCTTCACTTTAGTTGACGCCTGAGGGAATAAATCCTCGTTCTGTCATTATTAGTGCTCCGCTGGACACAAAGGCTCACATGTGGAAACTTAAAGCGTCCGGTAATTTCTTTGTGCTTCCCGGACCTGAATTTCTATGCTAATATTTGCCAAAATAAATTGCTTTAAACTGAGGAACTCATGTCACTTCTCCTGTTCCTGAGTTCTTTGTCTTTTTAATGACCCTGATCTGTTTTCACCAACACTTGTGAGACACTTTTGAGTTATATTGCTTGTGAAATATGACATGCTCTAGAAATAAAAACTAATTTAACGGCTTTAACAGTTTTCTTGCATTACACTCCAACCGTTCTCACCTGCTTCTGGGCTGTGGCAATCTCATCTTTGGCTCCTCTCCGTTCACCGGTGCCTTCTCACCGCTCTCTGCCTCCTCTTCCTCCTCCGGTTGCTGCACCTCCAGGTGGATGTGGCTGGGGGAGGACGGGCAGGGGGAAGCGGCTGAGGAGCCGTGGGCAGGTGAGTCCTGGGAGGATGAAGAAGAGGAGGAGGAAGAGGAAGTAGAAGAGGAGGAACCTCTCTGACAGTCGTCCTCGGACAGACTTTCAGACCAGGTGGAGACCAGCTGCTGGAGGTCGCTGATCCTCTCCAAAACGCTGTCCAGAGCCGAGAGAACGTCTTCCCCTGCCAACAGCCGACTCACCTGAGAGACGAAAGATCGTAAGAAAAAAAAAAAAAACTTAGACTTAAAAAAATAGACTTTTGAGACAGTTTTTTGTCTCTTGCTTTCAGAAAATTCAACAACTTTTCAATTTTTTTCTGAAGTTTTAGTTACTTTTCAAAATCAAGAAAAATAAAAACTTAAATTGTCATAGAAAAGTTTTTTTTTTTTTTAACAGTACTGTACTTCTTTTAACTTTCCCTTCAGTTGACTGATTCAGCAGATTTTAGGAGTTTGCAAATCAAGGATTTAATGGCCATACATCACATTTGGAGGAGAGGTATTACTCAGTGTCTCAGAGGATCTGAAGTAAAAAATAACTGGTTCCTTAAAAGCCGTCAATGACTTCTACGATATTTTATGTCGAGTTTCGCCTCCACGGCTGCCATCTTTTTGTCAAAGAGGGTTCCAACTTTATTCCAAATGGCTCCTCTTCTCCTTTGGACAGAAACACGTCTGAAGCGAGATGATTCATATAAGCAGTCAGAGATTATTGTATGGCTTCAATCGAAAATGGAATTTGATATGAGTCCTCGCAAAATGATTTCTGGCTTTATGGGAAAACTCCATATTCTTCGCTTAGCAGAATCGATATCCTTGATTGAATTACCTGTGTTTCTATAGGCTTTCATTTGAGATTTTTTTTTGAGGATTTTCGTAGAGAGGCAGGAGGAGAGGCCCAGTCTGCTCTGTAATGAGATTTCTTATTATTCAGCTTCTCCGTTCCTCAATCGTGAACCAAATGATTTCATCTTCTCTTTGCTCAGTCGTAAGCTTTCACCGCTTAAAGCCAAATGATTAACTATGTTTTCATGTGTTAATCTGCTGACCATGACACCACGGATACTGATTGAGAGAACATCCTGCATGATCAAAGCTGCTGATTGATCATTGTCCTGACTGAACAACACATTATGACGTGCCCAATGTCATCCTATTTACAAGATTATGTGCTGTACATAACCTGACAGCTTCCCCTGTTCTGGGCTATCTTCCGTCTGCAGGCGTAAGAATAAACTCCCAGAGAGACAACGAACGACTTTATGCTTTTTAACACAAAATTGGCAGAACAGCTGCTTCTGTTTGATTTTTGGTATGTATAAATCTGTATTTGGTTGGTGAAGCAGAAGCAGAATTTTACAGCCCTGTTACACAAAATAACCATAATATATTGTACACGTTGTTCCTTGATGGCGATTCATTCTTCATCCACAGAACCAGTTAGTCACAGCCAGGTCGAACAGCAGATATAACCGCAGCATTTCTGAGCCCTTGAACCCTCTCATCCAACACAGTGACAGTCAGAGGTTCAGCACGAAGGACTGATGCCCTTCAAAACAGTTCACCTGTTCAGCACCTGAGCAGCTCCACTCTGATGGAGCTTTGTTCCCAGCAGTCAGTTTGTTGCCCTCTAATATGAAATTTCATATAAGAAGGACACTGGGAGGACTCATCATCCTTTTCTATGCTGATTTTTTGAGGATGGACCTACTTGATGTCACAAGACATCCATGCTATTACCTTAACTGCAGGCCTAAAAGACTTCTGTTTCATCTTTGTGTTATTGATGCAATAAATCATTCAAATGGGGTTAATGGCACACTGTCCATCCTTGAAGATGTTTGGCTAGCATGCTGCAAACACTGAGGCCTAAAGTAGTCAAGCTCTTTGCAAAATATCAGAGAATGTTTGCCAGGTGAGCTCAGTCTCCCCTGAAAAAATACAAATCTAAATATGAAATGCGAGTGTCAGTGCAGTAACAGTCTTTTGACTCACCTGTGACTCCTCACCCATCCGTTCTGCATCACTGACACTTCCACCACTGCCCCCTTCACTTCCAGACAGATGCTGCTCGTCGGGCACGTTGTCGTAGATACTCAGCCGGTGATCCAGCGCAGCCAGCGGGCTCGGAACATCGCAGGAGGAAGAAGACGAGGGGGCCTGGTCAGCAGTGGCCAGCGATGGCGTGCCACGGCGACAACTGTGCCGCCCCCGGTAACCGTGGAAGCTCCCGGTCCTCCAGTTGACGGAGGTGTTGTCGATGATGGGGGACAGGATGGTCTGTTTGTGTGCGAGGGAGGTTGGGAAGGTCCCCGGTTTGTGACTGTGGGGGATTTGGAAGACCAAACTCTCGTGGATGCTGTTGTTGTTGTTGTTGATCTGGTTCCTGTAGGCCTGAGAGGGTGAACAGACGGATGAGTGAAGGTTTAATGAAGAGCAAAAGGAAAAAGTAAAATAGTAAGGCCATGTTCATATCCTTGAACGTAACTGACCTCTGTTCCTGTGTGGTTCTGGTTGTTCCGGTTCATTCCACCGCCGACCCCGACACTGCTGTTGGAGCGCTTGCAGTTACTCCTGACCCGGGTGACCGGGCTGGGCGTGCTGACGGTGCTGCTGCTCTCCGAGTGGCTGTTACTGCTGCTGCTGCTGATGGTGTGAGGAGACGAGGGCGAGGAAGATGCACGGCTGTTGGGTCGAACCTGCAGGCTGGAGACATTCAGGGAGGTATAACTGAACAATTACAGCTGCAGCCCGTCCATGACACAAGAAAAACATCTGTGACATGTTTCTAAGCTCAGTCTAAATGAAGGAAGCAGTTTTTTTTGGACTAAACTGCAACTTGGGGATCTGGTTCAAAATGTATTGCACATAAAACCGTTTTCAATACGAGCGCCCCCTGTACAGGGGGCTGGGTGAGATGCACGCAGTTCAGATGATCAATGGTCACACTAGGAAGCACCAATCCTAACATGTATCATACCAGAATGACGGGGAGCAACTCAGCTAAAAGCCTCTACCAAGCATTGGCACCCAAATGAAACATAATTCATACAGAAATAAATTATATGGGCATGTAATGAAAACACCTCACTTCTCACTTCACCACTTCACACAAGCCACACAAGCCTGGTATCATATGAAAGCAGAGAGTCTGACGGTCACAAAGATGTCTGCCTCCTCACTGTGCGACGATACCTCGGCGAGCCAGCAGCCAAAGAGTAGCAGAAAAATGTTTCGCTAAATCATAAAAAGTCTTACCTTTGCTGTTTTATGGTCAAAAGTTATATTCCAGCTCGAAAAAACGCTGCTAATGTCTCCTCCTATGACTCTGCATTAGTTTGAGATCGACTGCGATGGTCCTGGTTATTTACATAAAGAGGAGGGGGTTTCTAAAGTGGGGGGAGCGCTCACATGAAATACACTATCTGTGGGCTTACTTCCTTCTCGATCGTCATTGGTGTTTCTCTGGTGAACTTGGGTCCTGGCCCTCCAATGACCAAATTGGTGTGTGTGGGGGGGGCTACTGACTGCTGTGTTCAAGGTGAATTTACTCTGACACAGTAACACATATCTTGATTCTGACACTTTTGTAGTAATCTCACAGGTCTTAGCTTTCTTTCGAGACCAAGATTATCCATACAGCCCTTGTAGTTGTGAAGATCTACTCGATTTATTTCAGGTAGGTCATTTCGGACAGGAGGCGGTTAAATGATCTTCTGGGTTTTTGAAAGATTGTAAATCCACAGTCCTCACCTTGACGGGCAGTGCAGCCTGTCCATTCGCTCCTCCTCCTGGACCAGAACTGGTCCGCTGATAATGGTCCGGGCCCTGTTCCTGCCGTTACTGCCGCCACTGTGAGCAGAAGGGAGGAGGCCGGTCGTGCCCCTGAGCCTCAGTTTCTCCATCTTCTTCAGCAAACTGGTGCCCTTCTTCCTGGGCGGTTTGTCTGGAAAGCAGCCTTCAGCCTCCATAATCATAATGGAAGATCCTCCACCACTTCCACCGGGGGAGGGGGGTCCACTGAACGAGGTGTCCAGGGACGGCGTCTTGTTCGTGGAGGAGCAGCGGGAGGAGCTCCTGCTGGTCTCCTGGTCGTCTGTGGTGCTGGCAGTAGCAGCTGTGGAGGTGGTGGTGCTGGTAGCAGCATCTCTGTGGCTCTTGTGTTGGCCGTCGTGGCCTTCGCTCTCTGTGCTGCTGGAGCTCTGGATGGAGCAGACATCATGGCGGTCGCTCACATCACCCAGAGACACATCCTGGGCTCCGGTGGGGCTGTCAGACAGGCGAAGGATGTCCACCGTGGAGTCGAGGCGACGCCATCGTCGTGTCTGCCTGTCGTAGGTCCAGTTGGGGCTGGTGGCGCAGAAGTCTTCTTCATCACCGTCGTCTCCCTGGAAGAAGAAGGACGGCGCAGACACACAGACAAGAACGCAGAAATCTGAATCTGGCACAAATATTCAAACAGAATGCGCACTGACACTAATGTATGCACAGGAGGGACGTGTAGGCACGAGCAACGATCTGCAAACAGAAAACAAGCCTTCAAACAAACACAGAGGCCTGAAATACACACAAACGCAAAGCTGTTCTCAATAATTCATACAAGCATGAACATCATTATATATTCACACAGACAAAATCATACAAACATCACACGCTGCAAAAGCTACACTCACAGTATCTGCAGCATGTGGGGTAACTTTATATTTAGAATTTAAAATGAAGTTGGACTGTTTTGGATAGAAAAGAATTATTCATTGTGGGTTCAGCAAAACCCATAAATGTGTTTACCAGGCAGGGACGGCCTAAATAAAAAGCTGCATTATGGGAAGTGTAAGATTTTGGGTCCTTTCCGTGGCTGTTTGATGCAGCCTGTGTGTTGAAATCATATCACATAACATTAATATAAATGTGTCAAAGTGAAGCGTTTAAGATTCAGGCGCCCAAAACAAAAACTGCATTAAGTCTTCATAACTTCAGGCTCTGTTTCCTCCTCTCTGTCTTTTCTGAACACTTCACTTTCTCCTAGAAAGAGGAACTGTTGAGGAGGAGGAGGAGGACTGATCAGTATCTGTCAAATCATGTGATGCTTAAAGTGGAGATTTCATGGTGGGACTCCCCCCACGGCTCCGGCTGCTTCTGTACGAGCGTCCTGCTGCGTTTGAGTTTCTCGGTGTTAGCTCTCAACACTCACTCTGCGTTTTGATCTCCGTGGCTCCAGCCTCATTTCCACGCATTTGTTTAAAGTGCTTAATCTCCTGAAAGAGGAAGACGAGAGGAAAGCGGATGGTGGTTACACTGGAAGTGTCATTCATTAATAACATTTACATAATATTCATCACTTACAGTATCGTCAAAATGCAGCGTGTTACACTTTGCCGAGAATTTCTCTCACAGATGAAAACATCTGAATGAGGAGTGATGTTTCAAAATGCTATTGCGACTATGTCTTTACAAAGAAACGAGAAAAAGTCACATATGGTGGTTACTGTATGTGCTGCAGCAATGGCAGCGGCCTGTAAAGACGCAAACTTTTAACCAGAAGGCAGCCAGTTCAATCCCTCGACCAGCTGGACACATCTGAAGAAACTGTGGCTCATGCCCGTCCTTTATTACCACCACTGTGGTGCCCTTGAGCAAGGGCTGCTCCCATGGAGCATCACATTGGCCACAGATCAGTAAGTGATCATGGAGCATGAAAGAGCGTCCCTGCCAAGAAAAACTACCGGTTTGATTCATGTTAAAGTAGCACTCAGCAGAAAAGCATCTTCCACTGTCGGGGGGGTCAAAAGAGCTCTGCTGCACCTTTAACCACACGATGATGTCACACCCTGAATACACTTCTGCATCGGTGAAGGAGGATGGGAACCATTAGAGGAGAGAAAATACAAGCCCCCTTAGGTCAGACTGCCTTGAAATCTTCAGTATTGCTCAGAGGGCGTCGAACTGCTCAGAGTTTCATCTGCACTGATGACAACATACTGCTGCTGCTTAAACTGATAATAGTCCTCAATCTCTCAAATACACCGTATCCCCTGAATTGTTGAAATACATAAAGTGTGAGGGGAGCTGAAGGGGTCAAAATAAGACCAACTCTGTAATATAAAACAGTAAAACTGCACTGAAGTATTGTGTCCAGAACTCATGTGTAGCGTTTTGAAATAGGAGCGAAACTGAACACATATTTATCTGCACGAGCCTGTTACCTGCCAAGTGAATCAAGGGCATCCTTATCCAGGAAGTGGTGATCGCCCTTCGCCCACTCGATGTCAATGGGGAACCTGCAGTCTGACACATGAACGGAACAATGAGAATCATAATTTGCATCATCTTGGAGTTGACTCTGCAGGTTGTGCGGCGCAGGATTACACCGACAGCCTCGTATTTACCTTTGAATAACTGCACGTACTGAGGGAAGCCGGCCGCTCGCAGCCAATCGCAGGCCTCCTTGGCTTCAATCTCTGCAAACAGCGAGAAGCAAAACAGCATTTGATTCAATTATAAACATTTCATGCTCCGCCCGCTTTAAGAGGGCAAATATTTGCACTTAATCAGTCGCCTGTTTATGAAGTTTAATTACATTTGCATGTGGAGAAAAAAAAAAACATTGGAGGGAGAAAACTGGAAACACATACAGGCTATTAATTATCTGTGACTCTTGGAAGAGGCCATTTTAATTACTGCTAAATGGCTGAGTGTCTGGATGAGAGAGAAGGAAAACAGATTTTTTTTTCATGTTTCCCTCCTCTTCATCTTCTACCCGTCTGCCTGACTTCACCCTCGGAGGTTGCTGTTCTCATATGCCGCTCATTTGCTGGTGACACTCATGAAAAAGGATTTTAAAAGGTGTGTGTGAACGTGGCTGCGAGCTTACTCACGGACATGAAATGAAGCTTTGGGATTTTTTTTGATCTCATCATAGTGTGAGGAACCGAGACGCCAGTGTGCCAGCGAAGAGAATAGCCACCATATGGCCCCAGTCACCAAAGTTTCAACAGATTTGCAGCAAAATGTGGCTTTTTCTCACTTTGACTGTGATATTTTAAAGGCTATCCGCTACATCGGTGCTGATGAAAAGTACAGACATCCAACCAAAGACAGGTTGGGCATAAAGGCATAAGGCATAAACTCAAGATTCACTGATGGATGCAGTTCAGAAAGGCAGAAATGATCCAGTTAGTTGATTTCCTGGCACAGAAAGTGTCTAAAATTCAAATTTCAGCACGATTTTAACATTTCATTACCATTGTTATGGACTGTAATCTCAACCATCCCATAAACTTAAAATATCTCCTCAACTCAGGTCCTCTGAATCCTCGTTATTTAAAAGTGCATCAGTGACACCTGCTGTGGTTTTACCTGGCATCACATTGTAAAAAAAGGAAGCTTTATGGAGTCAGGGACAATGTGGGAAGATTAAATGAATGCTCCTCTGGACTCCTTCTTGTTATCCTGACAGCCATGTTATCAAACCCATTAAGAGGAGCGCACACATCTCATAATAATGCTCCAGCTCAACACACACTTGGACAAGACACACAAACAGGCACACAACATTCCTTCATCAAAACCTCCTCGCTTCTTAATGTTATTAAGAACATGTGCAACGGGATACCTGCGCATATACTGACACACGCAACCAATAAACCTCCTCTGCAGCCAAGTACTTTTGTGGAGATTCAAAGTATTAGAGAAGGCTGAGTGGGAAAGAAAACTACAATAAAAAATTCTCACTTGAAGCATAAAAATGTTTTCTTGATCCGCAATGTTTACAATGAGGAGCCACACAAATCATTTTCTCAGTCTGGCTGCACAGTTCAGAAGAGGATTTGGCTTTTCTGAGAGGTCTCAAAATATTTGTCCACCACAAGCCTCCCTGAAATGTTAAACCTGCACTCCCTTTATGCATAAGAGGCCTGTCGCGGTTAGAATACTGCCAAGGGCATTTCTTGTTTTCATATTCAGACAGCATGAAATATGGCCGACATTAGTCTCCACTAAAGAACAACAACAGCAGTTTACCCATGACTGATCGGTTCTTCAAACACTTCTTGTCTGGTTGTGCTTTTTTACTGCCTGCTTATTCACTCGGGCCGAGACGAAGGAAAGACACCCCATTCACATCTTATTTTTTGTGACTTTTCAAAAGTTTGCCTAGAATTCACTTGACAGTAGGACGGAAACTTGGCTTATGATGTGGTCTCACTGCATCCCCAGACGCCCTGAGGGTCAGAAGAACAGCGCGACACAAAGCAGATGGCCCAGATATGGAAACACTGGTGGGAAATTCAGCAGATATGGCAATCATCAAGATGACAACTGACTTAAGAAGAAGCCAAGAATCAAAATGAGGAGGATTTGTATGGACAGGGACGAAGGAGGGTTTGGTTTACCAGATGTCAGGGTGTGTAATCTGGCTTTTCAGACAACTAAATTAGCTAATCATCGGGATAGAGCTGATCTGGATTTGGACTGGGTATTGATGGGAGAACGGCTGCACCACACTGTCCCAAGAACGAGAACAAGAATCTAAATCCCGTCCTGTCGTACTCAAGGAATGTGCAGAGGACAGTTCATAAAGCTTGCAGAGTATCACATATAAACAAGTCATGTCAGTTTATAGAAGTAAATATAATAATTGGTAATTTCTATAAGTGGTGATTGCTGATAACAATGTTATGTTATAACACATGTTCTGGGAGTGTTGTGTGGTTCATGGTTCAGAAACGGGGGAATCAGCATCCCACTCAGCCATTACATCCACATTTTTGTTTCTGTGCTGACGAGACAATGCTACAACACAGCGAATAACCAATTATTTAAAAGCTGATCTTATCTTAGACTTAAACTGCAAAATTCTTTGCAGAATCTTTGATGTCCTTACTGCAAAAGAATAGATTGAGTGAGTTAAAAAGAGGATAAATTAAAGACTGAATGGTAAAATACTGAGGAATTACCATAAGTGTGTTTATCCTGACCCTTCAAGTATCCTGCCGGCTGCCCATTTTCCGGTGTCACGATGGAGATGTGACATTTGAGATAGAAAAGGGATCAAGTGTGCTTGCCGAGCGGCGGTCTCACATGCCGTGAGAGGATCTGTAAAGCCAGCGGATATGTGAACCTACCAGAGTTAGAGCCCTGAACTTAGCGAGGCACCCACACCGTCTCTTCACCACTGAAATCACTGCGATCCTTCACCAACACTGAAAAATACAGCCTGTCATCTTGCAAACCTTGAGGGTCACAAGTTAAAAGCTCTAGTCATTTAAACCAGTTTTCCACTTTAAATAGGTCTAATATTGTGCTGTAAGGCAGCCGTGGCTCAGAGCTTAGAGGAGTGAGAGCTGTTGAAAATGTTTGAGGTTACAGTCCTGAAGCCTGCGGGGAAAATCTTAGTGTGGAAAGTGAATGATTATTATTTGAATTATCTCGGAGTCCTTGAGTAAAGCATTCAAACCCAAATCACTCCAGGGCAGTTGTGGATAGAAATGGATTGGAGCTGCACAGCAGGTAGAAGTTAAGATATGAATGTGTTGAAGTCAGAAAGAGTCAGCTGAACCCGGATCAGAAATCCCTCACACAAAAGTTTGTTTTCTTTGATTCCTTACATGCTACGAGGTGTCTGAACGCTAAAGCTGCACTCGGCATCTGTGCAGCTTGGAGGTGAACAGCGCTCCGACAACCTGGACACAGTTTCAGTTCAGCAACTGTTCTCCCTGCAATCGCCCAAAGATCAACTTTCATACCAAACAGATTTGATTCACCTGCCTCATGTGAGTCATTTCTGACTCATTTTTTTTAAACACGCTAAATCAGTCCACGAAACAACTGGGAACTGTAGCTTCAAGCATTTCAGTGGCATGTTTAGATACAGGAAAAGAGTACGAAAAGAAGCATTCTGTAAACCCAACATTTGCTGGAGAGCAATGTCAGCTAACATGTTAGCTACAGTTAACATCCCGCTCTTCTCAGAAAATGCAGTCAGAATGTGGCTAACATAGCTAACAGTCTTACAGAATAGATGGCAAACATTAGCCACTTTGCCTAGCCAGTTAGCATCTCTCTGCTAAAAGGACAACAAACAGGAGGTCAATAAGTCTGAATGGTTTCTGAGATTGTTTGTCTTTAGTTATGTAAACACAGCTTCCCTTTTGTTTCTCTGGGTCATTGAGCTTGATGTAACTTTGATAGCGCTCTTGTTGTCATGATACAGGGGAACTCAGTTACACATTTTGAGTCCCTGAAATCAGGACACCTCATTTTACATGATAGTGTATTTGTCCATTAAATTTATTGCCTATGACTGCATTTTAAATATTGTCTGCTGTTCTCTGCATGCAGTACTTACTTAATTTATGCTAACTGCGCTGGCTAACGCAGCCTCTGTCATCAGCAGATGACATCTGAATGCTGCACTAGTGATTGAGCAGAAAATCAAACCCCTCCACACACAGAAAATGGACCAACTATACAGAAACGCTGATACACACCATACTGTAAGTCACGTCAGTGAGACGCGGACAAACAAAGGTGCAATGAAGGCGTTCGGTTCTCAGAGAACAAAAAAGGTAGGAGAAAGAAAGTGGGTCACACACTTAACAAAACAGTAAACTTCATACTCTGCGTCTGTGTTTTGTCACCACTTCGAGTGGCACATTCAGGGGCCCCCCTCGACTCGTTTACGTAAGCGATCGTATCTGCTGGGCTCCTGTTCCGGTGTGACCGCAGCGGGCAATAGCCTCTTCCCTTTCCAAATGATTCTGTCTCTGAGGAAGTTGTGATTTGGCCCCTCTGGGCTCCGATAAGAGATTTGGATGTGCGATCGGGGTGGCTCCGCCCTGCTAGCGCCAGGAAGCTGGGCAGCGTGTGTGTGGATGCTGAGAGGAACTGTGGAGGGAGGGGTTACGTGTTCGGTGGACCGTTTGTGTTTGGGAGTTTGTGTTTGTCTGGACACCAAAGCTTTGACCTGGAGTAACACAATTACAGTCACACCACATGACTTCACCAGAAAAAGGCAGCTAAATGTATTTTATGTTATCGTGATTTCTCAGGTGGTTGTGTGGCTTCACATGCTTTGGACACACATTAGAGTGACTCTTGGTAAAGAGAATAAGTGTACTTCCCAAAATGTAAAAATGTTCATTAAAGTGGAAGTGAATGAGAGGGAAGGAAACTGGTCACACACTGTGATGCAGTCCTTCCCTTCATTCAGCTCCATGTCTGGATCTGACCGTCTGTGTCTAATCAAATCTGCAAAAGAGCAAAGCCAAACAAGCTCAGCTTCCTCCTCTTGTCTCACACACTCATATTTCTGAGCAGCCTCTTTCCTCAAACATCAGTTTGAGGACTTCACACCACACCACACCACACCACACCACACCACACCACACCACACCACACCACACCACACCACTTTTACGCCTCACTAAACACCTGCGTAGCTGGCGGGGGATAAAGTGCAGCCACTGCTCCGCTCGCCGTTCAGGAGATGCTTGAGAGCATCTCACAGGGCTTGAGAAGTGTGGTTGGAGATCAGAGGTATGTCAGCTGTCAAAACCGTGAACGATGTTTCCCTCTTTCTATTCACTGTGTCTCTGATGGTATTCCCCTGTCAGTCCAGTCAGCTCAGGGAGGGGAAGTTTAAGACGTCTGTGGTCACGAAGGGCCAGAGGGGCGAATACTAAAACTCTACTCTGTGATTCACTGTGTGCGTGTGTGTGTGTGTGTGTGTGTGTGTGTGTGTGTGTGTGTGTGTGTGTGTGTCGACCAAGCATTGGTATGTTAAATAAACATTAGATAAAGACTTTTCTGATGAACCAGGACTTAAGCTTCCAGTTAATAACTTGTGTTAAATATCAAAATACTTCTACTGGAAGTTTTGTTTATCCAGAGGAGACAGCATTAAACCTTAAATAACCCAGTTTGTCTCTGCCAACCAGTCGAGACATGTTGAGGTTACGGTGACCTAGTGCTGTGCGATATTACAATTTATGTCGTAGTGCGACAGAAAAATGTGTACCGTATGATATAATCCTCTATTGTTTATATTGTAATTTTAACGTGTGGGCCATGGTTAGCTTGGCTAATGTAACTGCAGCAACGCTACTGCTTTGCGGTAGCAGTTTACGTCACCTGCAAGAACTCCTTCACCGCACTGCTAATGTTTTCAACCATGCGTGCGAGAGCCAGCAGGAGCATGGATGTAAACAACGTAGCAGAGATGGAGAGCACAGTGGACGCTGAACCAACAGAACCCAAAGAGGAATTGGTGGCAAAAAAAGGGAACAGGAACTCCATTGTTTGGCACTGGTTTGGATTTAAAAAGGCAGACACCGACCAAAAAACGGTAATCTGCAAAACATGCCGCCAACAAGTCGTTACTAGCGACTCGAACACGTCTAATCTTTTCTATCGCTTAAAGACATGGCGAGAACAACAGCACAGGGACAGCGTTAAAATGCAACAAACTACTAAAGTTAAACCACGAAGTGATGAAACTGATATTGAACAGATATTTTTTGAATGGTATTTGTCCATTTGATATTTGTGTTTTATTTATCTTATTTTTAATTGTTTTTTAACTGTCTAGTAACAAAACAGAAAGTGGTAACAAAAAGAGGGACTCTGGCACTAAAAAGACTTTTTATTGTTTTTTAAGTGTCTTGTCCCTTTTTTATATAAAAATTGTGTTAATAAAAGGAGAAAAGATCAGAGGTTATTGGCATTCATTTCATGTGTATATATATATATATATATATATATATATATATATATATATATAACTAGTAACTAACTAAGTAAAAATACTATATCGGGTTATATATTGTTATCGGGATATAAAATTACCTATATCGGGATATAAATTTTTGTCCATATCGCACAGCACTATGGTGACCTTGACCTTTGACCTTTGACCACCAAATTGCCAAATTGGAAGAAATTCCCTCGATGTGTTCCTGAGGTGACAGATCCACAGACATGAGATCGCAGTGAACTTGACCTTTGACCTGCAAATTCTGATCAGTTCACCATTGAAAATTATGTTTTCACACTTGCTGCTTGTCTGTCCAACAGAAAAGGAGACCCTCAACTGCAAACAAGGTCACTTATTACCCATTTCTGTTATTAATTTATGAATAATAAGATATAACATGTAAAACTTGCAGGATGAGCACATTTGATTGAAATGAATGGGCGTTCTCGTACTACTTCAGAGACATGAGTGCATTATGAGAGCTGTATACCCGACGAGCCAGGAGGATTTGTTGGGCAGATTCAGATGTGACCTCTTATTGAACTTAGCCAGCATGCGCACCAAGGAGCACAAGCCCTCATTAATTACCCAAGATGAGAAGCAATCACGTTAGGAATTACAACAAGTGCAAAGCAGCGAAGAGAAAACGCCTCACACTTGTCAAAAGGGAACAAAAATGTATTAACCTCCTGGCTAATTTCTTCTTGCCCATTAAAATAGGCTGCATTAATTTCAGGCATTTAGCTGACCCTCCCATCACAGCAACCTGCACTGATTACAGCGGAGGCATATGGATTTAATTGATAAAGCAAAACTGCATCGATAAGCAGAGGCAGCAGGAGAAATGAAGCTGAAGTCCTTTAAAAGCAGGAAGGAATAATGATCTTTAGTTGTGCTTAAATAATTCATAAATGAAATTATAAGGTTTCAAATACATCTTGTAAGCATGTTTCCAGAACTATAATAGAGCAGATTGCAGATGTGATGCTTGTCATGACATATTCACGATGATGGACAATGATGGAGCCGTGAGGGTGAAGAGGTTCAAGCCCTTGACGTTGATTGCCAATTAACTACTGCACTATTAGAGACAATTTACCCCCACAAATGGTCATGATTCATACTCATTTCCAGGAATAGATCTCAGGAAAACGCTCATGTAGCCACTTCTTACTTTATTCTTGTTGCAATAATAAAGCACTTCAGCTCCAACTGATAGGACTTATTTTAAAGGCTTCAACTGTGCATCATTTTCAGATGTGTGTAAACATGGCATTGAAGACTGAACATGCATGTATGCTTCCATTTACACCCAGATGAGGTTTTAGACCTTTTCAGCAGCACATTTTGAACCAGTTTCCTTGAAGTTTTACTTTTCTGAAGATCTGAAGGCTTGAGTATTAACTTCTCTCTGTAAACAATGAAATGCCACCAGCTAATGCTTCCACTTCATCTTTAAAGACAAACACAGAAGCGGCCAGACTTGCTGAAAGCCTGGAGTCAACTTGGGAAAAACAATGCAAACAGACATTCAATTAATCCAACCATAAGAAAAGCACTTTAGAATTTAGTTCGTGGCCAAAAGCGGTCTAAAAAAACTGATATCTGAGCATCAGATCCCACAAATGAGCCTGAAAATGTCCTCACAGACTACCTGACAAGACACAGACAACCTCACAGATGACCTGAACTGACCCTGACCGACCAGGATAAACCAGGA
This sequence comes from Chaetodon trifascialis, assembly GCF_039877785.1. Lineage (NCBI taxonomy): Eukaryota > Metazoa > Chordata > Actinopteri > Chaetodontiformes > Chaetodontidae > Chaetodon > Chaetodon trifascialis. The sequence goes on along the minus strand of NC_092071.1, from coordinate 4,630,986 downwards.
GGCGTCATTCAGAGAAGAAATTCCACAGTTAAACTGGGAACAGCCACGATGATGGCGATCCTGACGCCTGCCTATTGTCACAGTAAAAGGGAAGACAAATAATTCGCTTAACACAGGCGATGAAGTCAGAGAGCTCCAGCTGCCGTGAAACGTCAGAGTCAGGTTACACTCCTGCAGCTCCAGGAGATTAAGTAATAACAGTATGGACTGGAAGCACCACCTTCACCTGTTGCCAGAGATCGTCACGACTGTGCAGGTTAGGAAAGCAGAACGATGACGATCTGAAGTGTGTCAGTTCACCGGAAAGTCGTCCACAGCAGAGGATGTCGAGGGACGAGTGTTTGCTGTCATTCACTGCAGCCTGACTCTGTGTGCACAGTAGCAAGCACCCTTCATAACAAGTAAACACGATGTGCTTTACAACAAACGAAGCGACCAAACGACACTAACGACCAGCCTCCCTTTAAGAGATGGTGATGAAAGCTAGCTTGTATTTTGCCCACACAACAAGAGTTTTTTCCACGCTGAATCAGCAGCAACAATTCATTCAATTGGCAACTTTGCAAAACACCCATACATGCATAATAGTTATATTAAATTTTTCTTTCACAAATAGGTTTCATCTATATAAATCTGGTCCTCCACAGATTTCTAAATACTTCAAAATATCCTGAGGGCCACGGTCGCCTTTGACCTCGAGCATGCCAGTTAAACAAGAAACTCAAAATTTCTTTTTTTTTTTTTCTCCCCCACACTCGAAAAGAGGCAAGGCTGGTTTCTGGCTTTTGTGTTCATGAATTGTTTTTTCTTTATTCATGTTGTAGTTTGGTTTGGTCATCTCATTTAACTGGAAGCCTTTGGGCTGCATGTTTAAGTATTACTTTTCAATTTTATTTTGCTATTGGTCGTCTAATGCACTGTAGTATGACTTCACACTTTTCTGGAAATTTCATGGGACCAGGCTGCATGCGCGCACACACACACACACACAAACACACACACTCAGATGACTTGGCTCAGCTGATGGGTATAGCTGCATTAGCTCATACGTAGGTTCAGTATAATCATTCCTGCATGCTGTTGCCGTCCGTTGCTAACAACACTGCCTGGCCTGAGCCTTCCTGCCAGTGGAAAGATGGCTTTACTAAGGTCGGATAAACACTCTCAGGTTACCGTGAAGCAAATTGGACAAACTGCAGGGGTATTTTGTAGAAACAGATATGACAACACAGCCCAGCAGCGTGCCACTGGGCAGAAAACCAGCTGTCTGCAAGCCAACCTAAACCGCGTGGAGAGGAGGGTTTTTTCTTTCATTTTTTATTTTCTTTAATCTTGGATCTCTCCACCTGTTGTGTTCTCCGTCCAAAATGAACTTTTCAGTTCACCTGCCAATGGCTACCAAGCACTTAGCCTGCCAAACAGGTTGGTTTTACCTGCCATATTAGATTAGACGAACTTTTCCCTCCCTGTAATCAGTTCTGCTTTGTGCACTCAATCACTCTGGCCACCTACATTTTTTGTCTTAAAAAACAAACTCAGTATGTGGCCTGCGTAGAAAAAGTGAGAGGGCAGGATTATGTAGCCCAACAGAGGCAGCACACAAACTCTGCTTCACTGACTGCGGTCTGGGAAGGCTCAGTTGCTTGAATTTAGGTGTTGTCAGTGGGAAATGGTCAAAACTCCTCCGCAGGCAACTGGGTCAGCCTTTTACCGTCATGTTATCCAGGCGGTGCAGCAGATGACTGAGAAGTTATAAAATTGCTGTGACACCAAAACTTTCCTAATCCTGAATGGGCACTTTGCATCCAGCTATGGCAGCCACGCTGGAAGAAATCTGAGAATGTCAAATGTCAGATGAATTAATCTGAGGGATCAAATGGGACTTGAATTTGCCGAATAAGGTCTCTCTCTACAAAAACAACACCTTATTCTAATCGTTGACAATAATAAAGATGACATTTCACTGTTCATACTGTTGTAATGTCAGTTCCTGCCTCATAAGCCATGATGAGTGCAAAACTGTTTTTAGGAGCCGGCTACTTGCGACAGTGTTATTGCATTATGGTTTCTGTGCTTTTACTGAGACATTTCAGTAAACCTGACAAAGAAACACACTGTGCATCATGGATGAACTGACAGCAGTGCTCCACTGCTAAAACACACCCATTCGGTCAGTGATAATGGTCATGGAACCAGCTTTAGCAACCCAAATCTCCCGGTACATGAATGCAGACATTTAATGAGATTTTTCTTCTGCATTCGTGACTGGGTCCATTTCAAACGTCACAGCTCTGCCAGTAACCACGCTCAAAATAAACCAGGAGGGCTTGCTTATTCCACAGAGACGTTATTAATCAGGTGTTCATCCATCTGCAAAAAAACAGTGTTTGGATTGCAAACGTTCTCCCCTCCACCTGTGGGCGTTTGACGTTTTAATAGTTAATGAGCCGCTTGTGTTTAGAGAGACGAACTGTCCGACAACAGATGAAGTTCATTAACTGTTGGCGTGAAACAAACGCCTGCATGGCGCTCAGTGAGTCTGGGGTCTGACAGCATAGTTTTGAAACACATCAGGTTTCGAACTTTGAAGAAAAGTTGTCGATCGATTATGTATTTATAGCATTTGCTGTACAAACTCATATCTGGTTAAATGCATCACACTGAGATGTTTCCAGCACCTTTTTCACCTGTCAAAGGCATCACAGTGAGAGCATCAAAGAGCAAAGGTTTCTCTAGTTTCTCCAGATATTTGTCAAAGAAACACCTGCTTGCACAAACTGGGACAGGAGGGGAAACATAATGCTGCTTAGATGATATTTAATGTTTCATGGTAAGGCCCTGCGTCAGTGCATTGTGGGGTATAGAGCATGCAGTGTGGTGAGGAATAAAGGTTAACTCAACCTGTTTAGTCACTTACTGATAAATCTGAACTGTGGCACAATTAAAACATAATTAGAGCAGGAGTGCCAATGTCAGATGTTAAGACATGTTAATGTCTAAAGCGAAAAGACAAAAATAAAAGCGAAACGGCAGTTATCAGGTCACAGATTTCAGAATAAAGCAAGCCTTTCTGAATAATTTACATATGATTTTCATACAGCAGCGCATTACAACTCAGGCAGATGCATATTTTTAAGTGTTTGCACCCGAATTCACATCACAAAATTTGAATATTTGCACAGTTTTCTTCCACAAGCGATTGGTTCACTCCAACAAGTCACATTTTAAAAGTAACCCACACACATTCAGAGTGATTCCTACGCTCGTCCCGCCAGAGAGAAAGCTTTTATTCCAGCAATGAGTTCAAAACTGCGCTCGTGATGTGTTCAGGCCCACGACCTTCAAACAACAAAGGACTCTCAGTGGACACTGGAGTGCCTTAAATTCCTTTACTGCTGCATACATCAAGAACAGCCCTATTACACTGTGATTAAAGCGACTGATATTTACACAAAAATCTGTTGAGACTGTCATCCCAGCGTGTTATAATGTGAAGTCTTTCTTCAGTTAATTCAACAACTATAAGAAGAGACTTTTCTAAGAAGCCCAGGAGCCATATTCTAATCAAGGTTCAATCAGGTGTTCATTACATACCGCTCGTTAAGCTAATTAGCCAGTCACATCCCTTAATGAATGTCATCAAGCACCAATTATCAATTGTCATCAAAATGAAAACAAGCAGAACTCTGAGGCTCTCGTCATCTCCCTGTCTGTCACATAACGTGACATAAGAGCTGTAACTGAACACATACTCACTTGTAATCAACATGCTTTTCAAGTCTTGGATGGAGGAAACGTTAGCAGACTTCCATGTTAAATGATGAGAACCGATGACTTTTATTTAAATCCAAAGGTAAAAGTCACATATATCCAGAGCTGTAACGGAGCAGTAAAGTCCAGTCGTACTGGTCATGTTGGGCATCATGTTAATGAAGTCATTGTTGAAGATTTCCCCTTTCCCCTGCCACTCCCCTTCCTCTGGCCCGGACCGGACCATCTGAACACCAGGGGGAAGGGGGTGGCATCCTAAAAATAACCCAAGGGAAAACACTTGAGACACACGAGGGCCGGCCTGATGAGACTGAAATTACTTTGAATCTCTGCCACTAGATGAGACGTGGACGAAGTCATGGACAGGCCGGTCAAATTTAGGAGATACAATCAGTAAAAGTTGAACAATGTTGACTCTCCCTGGAAGGAAATGATGGATCCCAGAGTGAGCCGGCTGCCCACTCGGTGCAGGAGTGACCGCAGATTTCCACAGGGCAGGAGTTGGCTTTGAGACCGGCAGTTTTTATGTTTTCCCCTTAAAATACTATCATTTAAAAAAGGCCGTTCAGGGAGTCAGAAGTCACTTTGTCTCAGATGAGGTCTGCAGCGAAACTCATGACACAAATCAATATTCTCCTCCGCTTGGGGCCTGCATCGCAGCCCTCAGATGATGAAATTACAAAGAGAGCGAGGAAATTAAGAAGATTTCCCCCCTTTTCTCAGATTGAATACTTTCCACCAGCTCCGATCTCTGAACTTCTCATAGCTGTGTTTGGCGGTGGGGGGCTTTGAAAGAGAGCCACTTGAGACGAAAAGAAAGACAGATATCCGACTGGGCGAATGACTCAATGCGAGGGGGATAAAGTCCTTGCCGTGCCCTATGGTCTGTAGTTCTTCAAGGTTTCATCTTGGCTCAGTCCAAGGTATACCATTAGCGCTAATGGCCTTCCATTTAAAGCGTGGTGTTTGATTATGGGATTTTAAATGTGAATAACTCCCTGAGAGGAGCGGAGAGCGGTCGCCGTGATTCGCTACATTAATTCACAAGTGGAGGAGGAGAACGTGGGAGTATGTAAACAACTAATGGACTTTTTCCACAGTCTGTCGAGAGTCACAGAGCATGAGGAGAAAGAGTAGAGAGAGCGAGGAAGAAGGTCGAAACCTGGTTTCTCCTCCTCTGCAGCATTTCTGAGGAGATTTCGGAGGTCTGATAAGTTCGTTTTTTGGTTAAAAAAGCTCTGAAAACTTTTGGTGGTGAGAAAAATACAGCAAGAGTCAACTCTTTCTCACATTCTGCTGCTGTTAAAACAACAATGTCGAGGTGCCATTTTGATCAGGGTCACCGATCACATGGCTCTAATTCTACGTGATTAATTACAACATCTGTCTGTGCATGTATGTGTGAACAACATAACTTCATCCCAACAGCTGCAGCAGCTGTTCTGAGCAGACCGAGCAGCAGGTTCCCCCTCAATCACGTCTATGGCCTGCTTTATATTCACTCTGATATTTTACAACATCTGTGATTTACAGAAGTGTTTGGGACATTTGAGAAGCAGACCCGCCGAGCAGATCCCTCCCTGAAGGTCTGACGGAGGAAAGTGAACAGGCGCTGAGAGTTAAAGATCGAGAAACTTCACAGATCTTTGAGGCCTTTTAGAAACATGGCAGCATTAGTTATTTAGTTAGTTATGCGCTAACCGTGTTAACGTTCAGCAGCAAAGCAGGACGTAGCATGGTGTTGATATACTGCAGTGAAGTTTGCAGAGCAAGTGTTTAAAGCAAAAGTTTGACATGTTGTGGAATCCATTTATTTGCTTTCTGCCGTACAGTTGGATGAGAACTAACTCTCATACCTGTCTGTTAAATATGAAGCCGAGACGAGTTAGCTTAGCTTAGCACAAACACTGGAAACTGAGGGAAACAGCTAGCTCTGTCCAAATGGAATAACACACAGCCTGAGTCCAGCACTCAGTTTTGGACTGTTTTGGTTAAAAAATGACCTCAGCAGTGGTTTTATTTTCAGTTAATTTGCCTCAAAAAGATGCTAGAAATAAGTTAGCAAAGCACAGAGCTGCAAATAGTGTGTGAGTGTGTGTCCATGTTAATGTAAAATCCCACGTCCTCTCTGAAGTCACAGACCAGACCTTTTGAGAAAAGTCTTTCCAGACATTCAATAACTCATTTGTTCTCCATCTGATTTCATTGCACTTCACTTTATTTTGCTCTAAGTTAAACCCTCATCCCAAAGTCACACAGGAGAAAGGCCTCCAGTCTCCGGAGCTGACATGTTGGCTGCTGAAGTCGGGATTAAAGCAGAGCTCAGGGTTTGACCTCCGGCTCTGCGAACAAAGAGACTCTCTCTCTCTGTACAGTATGTGTGTGTCTCTCTCTCTGCTGTGTATAAAGGTTACACAAGACTGTGTTTCCTTTTCCCAAGCAAGAGCCTCACGGGCGTCAGAGGAGGAAGAGTCCAACAATACTCCCAGCGGATGGGAGTTTCTGTGTGTGTGTATGTGTGTGTGTGTGTGTGTGTGTGTGTGTGTGTGTGTGTGTGTGTGTGTGTGTGTGTGTGTGTGCAGTGTTTATGTGTGAGATGTGTATGAGCATGTACGTGTGTGTGTGTGTTTTGGAGTTTGAGGGAGCCAGCCACAGTACATGAGGATGAGATGTGTTGTGTTTACTCTCACAAGCGTAGCCTCGCTGCATATTCACTGCTGCTTGCGTGTGTGCTCTGGGGTGTGTGCGTGTTGGAGTTTACTTTGTGTGCTTGTGAATGTGTGTGTGTGTGTGTGTTTGTAGTCTAATCTGAATCCAGCCTCAGAGGCTTCGGGGCTGGTATTTCCGATGCAGCAGGACAGGAAGCGCCTTGCTCTCTTGAACTGCGTCCCTCCCTCTGAACACTGCAGCACACACTCTGTAAGGCCTGTCACTTCATCTGTGTGTGTGTGTGTGTGTCTATGACAGAGAAAGACGGGATAAATAGGCCTTTCTGTGCATATTTACTCTACATACAGTACAGCATCAGCCTGAAATCTCAGCCCAAAATCAACATTACAATTCGTTGATCGACAATCATTTTGATGATCAATCAATTCATCGTTTAAGTCAAGTTTACCAAGCAAAACAACAAACGCTCTCTGGCTCCAGCTTCACAAATGTGAGGATTTTCTGTATAATTGGACACTAAATATCTTTAGCTGTTGGACTGTTGGTTAGACAAAACAATGAAGACATCACCTTGGGCTCTGAGAAGCTGTACAGACTAAACAAGGATTGATGACTTAAAAAAATAACCAGTGATGAGTTAAACGATAAGGAAAATGATCACTGGTGGCCGTCACATTCCTACACTCAGCTTACTGTGCATCATGACAGCAAGCAGTTAATTCACTGTAACTTTTAGCACATGCTAACCAGCACTGTAGATTCACAGACTCACTGTTTTCTTTTGTATTCTCGAAATTATGATAATTTAAGAGAGTAAATGTTCTATGAAATGACTCATAGAGTTTGCCAACTTTGTCTCAAGAGAAGGCGAGATCGATGGTTTAATCAGTATTTAGACTGTTCAGTGCCAGTATAGTAAGCTTCTGTCTGTTCTCCGCTGTGCTGGTGTGAAGATTTGATTTCCTGATGGGTGATCGTCACATCATGTAATAAACGCTTGTTCAGTGTCAGACTTTCTTGGTTGTGGTTGTAACATTAACGGCTGTTTCAGAAGCAAAGCAGGAAGAAGAGCGATGTCATAGCAAAACCTCTCCGGGAGGAGGTCAGCGTGAGTGGTTGGGTGTATGATGTTTCTTTTTACCAACACCACAGCCTTTCCATTACAAGAACTGCAGCATTTGTTGACTTAACTCAACCAAAGCTTTACAGCAGCATGGCGGATCAGAGGGGGGTCATAATAATCATTCCTGGAGCTGTTGTCAAGGTTGTTTGGGAAGGCACTGACACGGTTTATTTGTTGTTCGGAGTACATGCACAGGGGATACGCAGCGGGTGCAGATTGAAAACAAGAGGGATATCAGTGCAAACTGTGCCATTTTTTATTAAACCCACCGAGGTGCATTGTTATTATAACAAGACAGTCAGCGGCAGATTTCTTTAAGAAGAATTGGTAAAAAAAAACGCTAAGTGTTTTTGTGTCTTGAGCTGGCTCTTAGAGGAAAGCAGGCTGGGGTAAATATATAAATCTCCACGCTGTGAGTCATAAATTCGGCGGCTGCCTGCGTGACACACATCTGCACTATAGTTTTGAATCAGAATGATGGCATTTTCTTCCCACAGACAAACATATATGGCTTGATTTACACATCATAGCAAATCCTCTTGCGTCTCTCTGTGTAATTCAAGTAGCAGCATGAATGTTGCACCTGTCATCCGTGCTAAAAAACACAACAACCACAGCGTCTGCATGAGAATGAACGTCTTGATTAAATGCTTAAATCCTGGTATCTTCTTTGTGGAAGCAAACCTTCAGCGCCGCTGCTGCTGTTTGGCTTCGCAGAGGCAGATCCTGACCGAGCAGCCTCCCATGGTCACAATCAATTAATTGGGAATCTGACTAGAGCTGCTCTTTATTAGCACTGAGGAATGATCTGAGAGTGTGAAGTAATGGGCCGTCTACACACAGTTCATTTGGAAAGTGTCTTTATGAGGAGTACACCTCCTCAAACCAGCGGTTGGACACTCTGGCAGCGAACACAGCAGACTGTTTGGACCCTCATTTCCTTGCCAGTATGCTTCTGTCATATTCAAATCATCTGGTTGTGTGATCATTATCTGGATTCAGAAGAGTCAGAGAGAGTGGATTTGAAGATTTATGTCTCATTTTTTGTCCATGCAGTTTTATTTTAGTTGTTTGTCACTGCAAGAAAAGGGCTTCTGATATCTTCGAGAGATCTTTAAGAAAGTATTACAAAACAGCGGCATGTCCTCCTGTGATACAGATCCCACTGTGCTGTTTATTTTAAATTCACAATTGCCCAAAAAGGCGAAGAATAAACTGCCTTCATCTCTCTACAGCTGTGAAACAAGATAGTAAAGAAACACAGAAAACGTACAAAACTGACTAATAAAATGAACATTAAGTTTGTAAGAAAGTGAAAAATGATTGGCTAATTGGGCCTAAATAAGTTTATTTCTGTTATTTGAATGTCTGGCCCTCACAGAGTCTGCTTTGAGGAATTCAGGCCCTTGGACAAATGTAGCTGATGACCCCTGATAAAAGCAAAACAGAGCTAAGAAATTTGCTCGCTGGTGTCAGAAAACTTCACAATGGACTCCAGGATGAGGCCATGCAAGTGAATTGATTTTGTTTTTTTTCTTTAAAAAGGTGGTATAAAGTATAAAAAAAGAGCCAAATGGAAAGGTTATGCACTCAGCTGATCTGTAGCTGATTCACCTTTTTATTGACCGTCCAGCTGTTACAGCTGCTCGTCCCTGTTTCTTGATAAGACCTGTGAGCAAAGGTGCCACTTTCACCGAAACACCGCTGACATCATTTCATCTTTATTTTCTTTCTGTGAATAGAAAACATTTTTTTTTTTTAGAAAGACCTATGATGCACCTCATCTCAAAGCTCCACTGAGTGACATTTTTGATATCTCCTCTCAATCAAATGACTCCCTGCATTGTGAAAAGGTTGTCGGCTGAGCAGCAGTGTGGAGCTCTGTGCGGCTTTCATCCACTTCCATCAAAGAAACAAGCTGCTGAGGAAAGTCACGTAAAAGGGAGGCGATTTCCTCCGGGTGTAACGCAGGTGCCGGAATGTACTGGACTTAAAACAGAATGATATCCTTTACACAATCATGTGAACCTCACTCCATCCTCGCACGTGAGCAACTGAGCCTTCCCAACCATGATACTATCACCTGTTACAATGAACCTGTTTACCTGTGGAACGTTCCGGGGGAGGTCAGTTTGTGCAGTCAGGCCAATCAGAGGCTCATAGGCACGATCAAGAATATCATCTCCTTACATACCGAGCTAACTTGGTCTCACGGTGGCACAAAAGGTAAGTGTCGCCTCACGGGTAGAAGGTACCAGTTCGATTCCCACTGTGGGCGCTGGTGGCGTGTCCTCCATTATGAGTTTGCATGTTCTCCCCGTGTTCACCTGGGGTATCCTCCATAAAATATACCCCCACTAAAACATGCAAGAAGATCACCACCTGACCAATGCTGACGAAGGAGAACTGGGTCCCCGGGCGCTCCTGTCGGCTGGCAGCCCACCGCTCCTGCCGTGGAGGAACAACATTCCAGGATGGGATAAATGCGGAGAAAATAATTTCACTTGCATGGCGTGTGCAGTTCCCTCCCTGTAACTCTGTGTGCTGTGATAAATAAAGTTGACTTCTTCTTCTTCTTCTTCTTCTTCTTCTTCAACTACTCAGCTAATCCCAAACAGATACTGGCTAGTATGAACACGACAGCAGGTTGAATGAATGAAGTGAGACAAAATGCCAATTAAGTCTGATTATCAGGGAAAACTACCATAGAAGTGTGATAAATTGGCTGATATGTTAGTCTGGAAGAGGCCATCCTTCATTGTCACACGCTGAGATGAACCGCTTTGAAATGTTTTGCTCCCTTTTTTCAGCCATCAAAAAGTGTGAACTCGGGTTCACATGTTGCACAAGGACAAAACTCTTGATCAGCACTGAGAGACCAGAGCTTTTACTCCCAGGAGCAGCACCTCCAGCTGATGGGAAGCCGGTGAGGGATCTCACCTTACTGCTGAACTACCTCCTACTGGATGGTCATGTTGACACAGAGCAGGTTGGGGGAACAGGGGGGGAGTGTATGAACTTCACATGGCATCGTGGAGGTAGCTCCGTGTCTCTGCAACACTATAGGCAGCAGAGACAATTACTGTGGTACATACCAAATTAGGCATTCCAAACTGTGAGGAAAAAAATGGTAAAAATCCCCCGAAGACAAAAAGTTTGAAGCACCAACTTGTTCACTTAGATGAAAGCTGTTTGTTACAAAATGCCCATTCAGCTCCAGTGTTGTTAATATAACAAGCAGAAATGGCTGCTTGGGGATTTACTTGATGGATTGCTTTCTTCTTGCCATCTTGTTATCTTTTTCTCGAGTTCATCCTTATTTCCATGCTAAAACCCAAACATTACCATACTGTCAGCCATGGTTTTCTTTTTGATGAATAGCCAGTTGCAGGAGTGTGTTTGGACTGGACAGATGCGAACGTCTGCATCTGTTCCTGAATGAAACTGGGACCGAAAATGTCCCGCGTGCTCGAGACGTTTACTGAGATATGTTCAGATTAAGGAAAAGATTAAGGAAAAGGACATCACTCAGTACAAATCTTTAATGTGTTGAAGTTCAAATTAACATTACAGCAATAGTGACTTCAAAATTACTGCATGCTGATTTATCCCGTGAGCCCAAATATGGGGGTAATATTCTGGTGTCCACATAGTTTTGGCCATTGTGTCTGTGGTCATTATGAAATAAATATAAAGACTGGTACTCTGAGCTACAAAGGAATTTATCAAAGAATGACAACAAAATAAATGTTCAAATGATCAATTTTATATTAAATATGTCTATTTTTGAAGTTATTATTTATCTCTTGTTGATGATGGGACATATTGAATATAAACAAAACGGAATGTGTGACATGGATAGAATAAACAAAGACAAACTGAAGCAGATGAAATATGAGCAAATAGCAGATTTCTCCACGGCCCTGCAGCGTCTCACGCACAGCTCGACCGGTGCCTTCGTCCCGCTGAGTCACTGGGACGCCCCCCGGCTGACCCTCCCAACTGTGCCGGTCGACACACACTATAAATAAAGTGTTCTCTGTTGTTTTGTTCTGGGCAGTGGATGGAAATGCGGGGACATTGCCAAGGGTCAGCACAGCCCCTGGCACCATGTTCAGAGATGTTATTACCAGCCTTTCAGCATGATTATTGTTCCAAAATTCCTCTAAACACCAAGTGTGACAGTTGGGCTGTATTTGTGCAATGTCTGACATCCTCCTCTGACAAAAGTCCAAGAGGGGACACTGGTGAGGGAAAGAAGCTAAACCTGGAGCCACTCCACGAGCACAAAAGGTCTACGAATGTCCAAAACTGTGTGTGCAGTTCATTACAAGGTCATTCCATTTGGAAATGTTTGTATCCAGAATTGATGAGAAAAGAATTTAGAACTTTAAAAAGAGATAATTGTGGTTGTACGTTCCGTCTTTTTTGTGATTAAACATCTTAAACATCCATATGTTCCATCAGAAATAAAGCTATTGCTCAGATTTCTTTTTTGGAAAGTGTATTTACCTTTGGTAGATTTAACTAATAATCACTAATGTTTGCATTCCATTAAAGTGCTCCACTTCCTCTTAATATTAAAACCTGTGCTATCATCAGTGCTATCATAAATCTATTAGCCATGCCTGAGCTATTAGACATCTATAAGTCACACCTGTACAATCATCAGGAGGTGATTAAGAGTTACTTCTGTGCCATGAACAATGTCATTGGTTTCACCTGTGCTTCCATAAATGTCATCAGTTCTGTGTTTCCATCAATGACACCTGTACCATCAACAGTGATGTTAGCTAAAGGAGTGCTAGAAGAACAAATCACCTTTATTTGTCACAGCACACAGAGAGTTACAGGACTGCACACGCCATGCAAGTGAAATTCTTCCTCCGCATTTAACTCATCCTTGGTCTTCCTCTGCGGCAGACCAGGAGCGGTGGGCTGCCAGCCGACTGGCGCCCGGGGACCCAACTCTCTTCGCCACCATTGGTCAGGTGGTGATCTTCTTGCATGTTTTTAGTGGGGGTATATTTTATGGAGGATACCCCAGGTGAGCACGGGGAGAACATGCAAACTCTACACAGAAAGGCCCCTTTTCCTCAAGCAGCAGGCACAGAGGGCATGGTGGAGAGCGTGCCCCAGGCAAGAATCGAACCCGGGACCTTCTAGCTGTGAGGCGACAGTGTTACCACTTGTTCCACCGTGCCACCAAAATGCTATCATCAGTGTCATTAGCTAGTAGTAGCTGGTAGCATCAATGCTTCTGGCCATACCTTTGCCTCCAACATTTTTATTGGGATATCATCAGTATCATTAGTTACATGTGTGCTACATTACTGTTTTCAGCCGCTCTTCATCAGCAGCTCAGCTCAGCTCAGCTCAGCTCAGCTCATGGAAACAGTTGCATAATGCCTCCTGAGGCTCTGGAGGGAGCTTTCTAAACACTGTTCTCCATTTTCTGAGCACTGTATGTTTGTGTGAGAGGGCCCGCAGACAGAACTCTCTGTACTGTGTGGATGTGCTGTTAGTTAACACTAAAGACAGTCAGTTAACTTCAGAGTGCATCGGTGCACTATAAATAAACTGCAGTTTGTTGTGCACTTCACAGCCATGAATGGAAACTTGTGTCCGCTGCCTAAGGTCACACTGGGTCACTGTCAGAGATTTGACTGTTCCCGCGAGGAAATCCTACTCCTACACCAGCTTCACCACCTTCGCTGCCCAGAATCCATCAATGCTTCGCCTGGAACACTATGTCCAACAACAAACCTAACCCTCAGTGCCACCGCCTGACATGGCCGTGGAACAGGGTTCACACCGCAGGCAGCCGACACACTGGGCTCTGTTTTCATCTGCAGCGCTGCAGCTACACCTCTGAACACACTGCACTCTGTATTTCTTGATGCCGCTACACTGAGGCTGAAAGCCACAGATATGGTGTCACCTACTCAAAAAGAAATGATCAACATTTGGCAACTGCATGGCGTACTTCTGCCGCTCATTCAGGGTGGCACCATGAGCCAGCATAAGGGATTCATGTCTTATTTTAACACATACTGAGCGACAGCAGGACGGAGAGACGCAGCGAGTTCAGTGGAACAAAAGTCCAGGGTCACACTGAAATGACAGAAGTGCAGCCTGTTCTGCTGTAAGCCACCAGGACGCCCCGAGCAGCGTCAGAAAAAACAAAGCTATGAAAAATTCAAGAGTCGAGGTTAAGACACTGAACTGGCAGGAAACAAAATGGAGGAAATGGTGCCATCATCTTCTGCAAGTGGCTGCTGCCAGCCTCCAGCGGGAGGGAAGAAATGTGGGACGTTTAAGCAGAAACGAGCGTCGCTTTGCAAACATACGCCGCAAAAGAGATACCGAAAAGGTCCAAGTGATGCCTGAAAATGTTAAAATTAACTAGAATTTCTTCAGATGACGCAAGAGTCTGTTTAAAGTCGAGCCAAAACACACACATTCACAGGCAGCACCCACACACACACACACACACACACACACACACACACACACACACAGTCAACCACAACTACAAACAGCAAAAAACACAAGGCGGCAACATTCAGTCAGTTGCTCTGTGTGTGTGTGTGTGTGTGTGTGTGTGTGTGTGTGTGTGTGTGTGTGTGTGTGTGTGTGTGTGTGTGTGTGTGTGTGTGTGTGTGTGTGTGTCAACCATCATTGCCTTCTTAATGAGGCTTCACCTGTCCTCGGTCCTCTCTGGTTGAGCACGTTTAGTGCTGCATTGTGGTCAAACAGTAGTCATGGCAGACAGGGGAGGTGTAGACACACACACACACACACATACACACATGCACGCACACACACACAAACACACGCATAACTTGCTTACAGAGACACAGAAGAATTTCAAAAGGTAAACAGATTTTCATTATTTATTTAACCTTTATTTAGCCAAAGAAAGTCGAGTAAGAAGAAATATCATTGTGGGTGGAGATCGAAGGATCGAAGGAAAACTTTCAACCTGAGGTGTATTTTCTCACTTTCTCACTGCAGAGCTGCTTTATATACTGTCCAACACACTAATATTATAGTTTAGTCACTTTTATGCTATTTTATCAGAGGAGACCATGAACAGTGTTTAACATAAATGTTAGAATTTGCTATATTGCACCACAGTTAGCGTAGAGTTCATCCAAACTTTGAAGGTGTGGAAAGTCTATAGTCACACTTACTGGCATTTAGCTGCTTACTGCAGTTATTTCTGGTGTTTCCACAGAAAGGAAAACCCCACCATCATTACACGAGCAGAGCCAAGATGGCCGACCTCTGGGATTTCCTCGCTCTGTGTCTGATCCATTTCTGAGCGCAGCGATGTGTGCTGTACTGATTTCACAGATGTGCATGTGACTGCGTGAGTCTGATCCTGTGTTTATGTGTGTTGCGTCTTTGTGCAGGTGTGTGTCACCCCGCCGCACATTTCTCTGGAATTCATTATCGGAAAAGAAAATTACCGTCAAATTGACAGTAGAAGCCTGTCTGGATGTCTCATTTCCATTTATGGCAGCAGGATGTTTCCTTTGAAATGTGATGACAGAATAACATCAAATGCAAACAGATCTTGATAAACAGAGTGAGTAAACACGGAGGCACAGAATCAACACCGGACCACATGCCAGAGCCTGCAGAGACTGAGGCCTTAAGAAGCTGAAATCATGTTTAAATAGAGGTTTGAAAAATATGCATGTTGGCACTCTGAGCAGCGACTACCAGGTTATGCACAATATTCAGTGGGAAAAGTGAAAAGGAAAACTGATATCATGCTGTCTGAAATATATAAATATTTCACTCCACTGATTTCGCACATGAAGATCAGTGAGCTGCTGGTTGCATAATATTCTCCAGTGGCTCTTGAGGGAGTCAAGTCTGACAAAGTGACACAAGAGAATAGAAAATTATTATATAAGTCACACGCTGCAAGCTGCGGATGTCAAAACATGGCAGTTCACCAGGCAGGGAGAGGCGAATGAAAGCAGCTTGCATTCTGGGAAATGCAGGATCGAGTTTGACTTGATGGAAGAGCAGCAATAAATCGCTGGAGTAACCTTAAAGAAACACATACGCTAATTAGCTGCAGCTGTTTTTAGCCACTAACATGAAGCCATTATTTCCTCTCCTGAGAAAAATCTGCTTCTTTAGCTCCTAAACTGTGTTCACTAGCTGGTCGTGAACTTTGCCAGTCAGCCATTTCAAGCTGGAAGTGAGGCAGAGGAGAGCTGTGAAAGCGAGCTGAACACTGAATGAGCTGTAAAACCCCAAAAAATGACTAAAAGAGGCTAAACTGCTCTGTGTGCTGCGAGGAACTGCAGAGTTGAGTAATAATTCACTGCGCAGTCGTGCAGCTTTGAGTTTTGATTTGTTTTTCTACACTGTGACTCAGCCCCACTTTTTATTAAAGGTGTTTTTTCTGTCTTATCATCGTTTCGGGTTTTAAAAAGGTGCATTAATGTGCTGCTGCCCTCCCATAGATTTCACCTTTTCCTGCACTCTCCCTGTCACAATGACAGGCCTTGTAATTCCACACTGTGCGTTTGCATCAATACATTCAAATGCCTAAATTCTGCACATCAGAGTGGCACTAAAACCCTGTGTGAGGTTAAAGCTGCATGTTTTTTTTAGCCCACATTCTTCGAGGTCTCGTGTGACAACACCAGCATCCACATCTCTGATTCTTTGTCATGGCGGCGTGACTGCAGGAAGTCCCCGCCCTGCACGCTGCAGTCAACAAGACGACAGCCTGTTAGAGACACGCCGTTCTCACCGCTCCGTCCTGCTCGCCTGCACAGGAAATCCCTCCGTGATTAACTGACCCTTCCCGAACGGCTGCGTGATTGCCTGCTTGTCTGCCCATTACGCCGTCTGACTGTCGGTCTGTGCAGTGCTGCGACCGTCTGTCCGATCTGCGCCATACATCGGATTACCTGTCTGTCCGTCTCGCAGGCTTGCTGCCTGTTAACTTGATGAATTCAGCCTCATTCTGCTTTGCTTTAAAGGAGCAATAAGTAAGATTTTTACTGCCCTGTGTCACAGAGTCCCCGCCTGCAGAGGCTTGATAGGGTTTGCAGATCAATACCGGAGACTAAACAACTACTTCTTCAACTGCTGAGATTTCTGGCTGCCAAAACTCACTCCCTGTCTACAAACTGAAGTACTGAATACCTTTCTAACGTTATGAAAGCTGTGGACTCTGGTGCTAAGGAGTCTTCAAAGGGTGGTGTTAACTTGGTGATGGAGAATAATGCTGTATAACAACTGACTACTTTCAGGCGAGCGTGGGGAAGGCCTGGAAACGAATTCAGCTCGTTGCATTGAGATTTACATTTTTCAGACTTAATTAAAAAGATTCAGTGGAATGGAATAAACAAGGAAATCACTTGAAAAATGTTTATGTTAATTATGGCATTCTATCCCTTTTTTGTGCATCTTTATCTTTTATTCACGATCGAATGGGTTTACTTGTTGTTAAGCACTTTCTGAGCTGCAATTCTTGAATGAAAGGGGCTGTACAAATAAAGTTTAATACGTTAACGAATAGAATAGAATAAGAAGTAATAATCATTAATGGTACAATTCGCAATTCTCCAGTTTGCAGCTTTGTTTCTCTGCTGACTGTTACCTCATGAGGATGGACACAGGTTGGATTCTGGCTGTCTGA
This sequence comes from Chaetodon trifascialis, assembly GCF_039877785.1. Lineage (NCBI taxonomy): Eukaryota > Metazoa > Chordata > Actinopteri > Chaetodontiformes > Chaetodontidae > Chaetodon > Chaetodon trifascialis. The sequence goes on along the minus strand of NC_092071.1, from coordinate 4,613,746 downwards.
ACTCTTCTGCATTTGCGACTGTTTTTGGTCATTTGAGTTGATAATGCACCTAAAAACATGGCAGAGAGTGATCAGAAACCTGGATTTAATGTTTATATGTCACCTTACAGTAGGTGGGATGCTCTAATCGAGATGCTATTGGTGTTCTGGTGTGGATAAAAAACAGTGCTGCAGGTATTTTTACCAATAGACATAAATAATTTAAATGAATTTAACTTTTATTTAAGCAATTAAAATCCATCAGTTAAACTTCGTTTGCTCCTTCAGGTCTTTCAAGCAGAAGCTGATTGTAATAATTTAATAACAAAGATACAAAGATTTTTTTGCTTCACACATTAAATATGAATGATCCAACAAATTAAATGTGAAGATTTCCCACAATGTCTTCCTGCTCTTGTGATTGAAACGCCATCATCAAAGTCTCAGGGGCAGACCAGTATCTCTGGAACGGTGCCTCCTTCCTTTGTTTCTTTCTTTCTTTTCTCACTGTCTCACTCGCTGTGTTTCTAAAACTTTATTTCACTTCACATTCAACTCCCAACTTCCAATTACTCTGGCGGGGCCGACTTCTCCGCCGCCGTGCCCTCCTGGGGCCTATAAACCTTTGATGGGAACAATGACTGATAACTCGGGAACAAGAAAAAATTAGGCCGCTTCGTTATTGGTGATTCATAATCCACTTCTGAGGTGTTAATGGGGAGCCGTGTTTAAGCTGCCAATGTTTAATATACACTTTCTGCGGCTGCACTAAATCTCCAGCAGTTTTTTGGGTTCGGGGAGGGGTGTTAATGGAAGGAGTGGAGGGGCAGGTCAGACTTGGCCGTCTGCCCAGGACGAGTCTTTGCTTTTGGCTTTTCTTTGCGCTTTGAAGTGACCTGGATATACAGCTTGTGGATAACTCTTTCATTCTCAATCTCTCTTTTCATCTCTCTCTGTTAGTCCCTCCTCGGGTTTTATTTTTCTCTGTTTTTCAATCTTTCTCCTTTACTCAGAATCACTATCTGTCTGCATCTGATTCCTCGATCTCCTTTTCAGTTTCTCTCTCTCTGCACCTCTGTTTTCATCTCTTTCACCCTTTCTGTTGTTCACTGGACTGTTAAAGGAATACTCCGCCAAAATCCTACCATTGAATATCAAACAGCAGACTAGAAAGGGGGCTCTCACAGATTCCTTCCTTTGTGGTGGCCGGCGGCTGTGGTCAGCTCGGTGTTACAATGGCTTCCAGAGCATAGTCCACCTCTCCTCTGTCTGTCCCTGTGCTCAACATGTTCAAAACACACCAAATTACACCCCCAAAAATATGGTTACTGCTTGCAACTATGGCTGATGACACCAGCACCAAGCGAAAGATGTGTCAAATAAATGCAATGACTAAAATATAAACTGGTTAATGATGAGGATCATAAAAAAACTGTAAACTGGTCAAGTATTACCAGCACAGTTGTAAGTATCAATACAGTGTCAGTAGGACTGGTTGCTGTTCTGTAGAAGAGAAGAGAAACTGTCTCCACAAACTAGATCATGTTATTAAGAGTCTGCAAATTGATCACCAGAAAAGATGCATATTGTGCGATTCAGAAAAACCTTGGATGACATTGAATTATGCTTCTCTTTAAACATGTAATGAGGATGTTTGACACCTCTCACTTTCTACAATATTGTCTACTATGGCACGGCAAGGGAAAGGGTTATTTCTGTGTTTATGGTAATGGTTTAGTTAAAGAGATAAGCTTACTTCCTGGAGTGTCCACTGGTTGCAGGGCAGCATGTCTAGCCATTGTACAGATAAAAAAAAATGAGATGCAGCGCGTCAATCTGTGAGTCTTAGACGTGCCTTGTCTTGGACAAAGCTACGCTAGCTGCTTCCCCCTGTTTCCAGTCTTGGTGCTAGGCTAACTTAGCTGCCTGCTGAGCAAAGTGTGGAAGCTGCACGAATGGTTTGAGGACACATTTTGCTAACTTTTTTGATTTTATTGTGGGGAAACTGGGCTGCTGTCAGAGTCCACTGAAGCTACTGAGCGTGCTGAGAAATGCTGCTGTTGTCTGTGCAGCCCAGACCTTTTCAGAGACACCTTTGAAGCTTTCCAATGGTGAGTGTTTGATATTAAAGTTTTCTGTCGGGTGTTCTGAGTTCAGTCTGCTTTTCACGCAGATTGTTGTTATGGGGACTGTAGGACATGCAGTGCAATGCTTTTATAATCCAACTTTCCCTCACTCTCTCTCTCTCTCTCTCTCTCTCTCTCTCTCTCTCTCTCACACACACACACACACACCGCATACTGTACTGTGAAGCCCCTTTTGTGCTGCAGTCGATCTCTGTGAATCACTGTGAACATAATGAGGCGCAGTGAGACTGATGAGACCGGGCAAACCAGGCTGCAGCTCCGAGGAACAGTAAAAATACATTCATTTTTATCTTAATTGCCACGGTGAGTCAGTACCTGAGCTTTGGGGCCGTAATCCCTCTGACATTTGGCTTTAATGCCAGACTTAATAATATGGCACCGAGCACACTGCTAATGGATCAATACAGTTTGCAAATATCAGACCTTTAAAAAGTTCAAAACTCTTGAAGTGACATGATAATACCTGGAAAAATCAACATTATTTAATGGTGGAATATCATTTGATTTAAAATCCCATCTTCTTGACACAGACATGTGATTGCACTGCTACAAGCTGGCGAGCACACTTCGGACTTCAAGTTTGCACAATCATAGAAATGTCAGATGGTGTTGCCTGTTGTTGCTGCAGAAAGGCTCTCTGCAGCATCTTAACATCCACTGTTTGTACTACAGTTAGAAATCAGGTATTTTGTTTCATTTATCCACATTTTTTTAAAATTAATTTGAGTTCCATGTTTAAACTTAAAATTGAAATGAAGCCACCTTGAAGAAAGTCTTCTACGCTTAATAGAGGAAAATTAATACCAGTGAACGTCAGTGAATCTGCTCGTGTGATTGGTCCTTTGGACCTTGAATGAGGCCCCTTGAGTGCATCTGTACATCCAAACAAACATGTTTTTTCCTATTTTATAAGAACCTGAGATTTTTTTTGAAACCTGTGTTGCTCACCAGCTCATTACTCGTCTTCTCTTTTCTTTGCACCTTCAGTGCTGCATTTCTATCTCTTACTGCACTCAGCAGAAACGTGCACCATATAAACCCTGTAATGTGTGTGTGTGCTGGTACAACACGAGATAAAACCAATTCAGGGATGTGCTCATCAATTCATTACCACACAGAGGAAAGGTTCACTCGCTGCAGACTGACAGTCCAACCTTGTTGATAGCTGAAGCAGCAGCAAATATTTTTGAAGGACATTAGCAATTTTGTTGCTTTTAGCTGTCGCTACTACTGTGTAATTTGGCTTTGAAATACCACGAAGCCAAACTCTGCCATTTACTGTCAATAGAGAAGTCTCATGAAGTATGGTGTTAGTCTGGAAAAGCTTTTTCCTTTTTGTAACGTAACCTACTATCTCAAGACGAATTCGGGTTGTAGGCTGAAGTAAACAAGCTGCCATTACACTGGCATCTCACTTGTAAACCCATGTGTAACACTGCACTGTACGTGGGCTTTTCAGCTCTTCATACTTCTGTCAAGAGCTGCTGCACAAACTTTGACGTGTTGAAGACACCATCCACCAACCGGAGGCGGCAGGCCCTGGCAGAGGACATCACGTACACCTCGAACATCAAATAAATCAGCAGAGGAGCCATGTTTGTGAAAACAGTGCAAGATTTGGGGAATTCTGCAAAAAAAATGGTTTTAAAGCTGCTTAAATTAATTTTTTATCCTCTGGGGGGCAGAATGAATGAAGAACAAGCTGGAAAATTCAAAATTTCCATCTCTGCTTCTGGACCCACAAGATTAAAAAACTCGATTAGGGGTCTGTACCATCACCTGGCTTTCCCCTTCACACAGTCTACTCCAAAATATGAACCATTTCCCCAAAATATTTGGGGATTTTGTACACAGTTCACATTCTGCCATCACTGGAGACCAAAGCCAGAAGACCGATTCTCACAACAAACTGCCGCCTTGTATTAGGAGGGCTCGGAAAGAAGGCTTTGACGAAAAGGTCAGGCCACCTTTCGCTATTGAAAATCATTGGCTGCTAAAGATCATGACATTAAAGGTATGAGCAGAGAGGCCATAAGAGAGCAGCAGCGAGGAAGAACAGATGAGGCCACGGTGGCAAAGATGGACAGATGGGAATAGAAAAAACAAGAGTGAGAGAGAGTGCCTGAGAAAAAGAGGACAATGAGAAACTCAGAAGGGCAGAGGGTTGACATTAAGAGCAGACAGAATATTACAATCAGTGTTGGAAGAAGAATTCAGATCTTTTACTCCAGTTAAAACAACATAAATATACTCAATTACAAGTAAAATTCCTACATTCAGGAGGAGCAGGAAACTTTCAAAGGAAAGTTAATGTGGCTGCTGTAGTGTACAAGAGGCCATGCCTCAGTGCAATGAAGTGCAGTTCCTTAAATGGCCACTTGAGGCTGGCTCCAAAAGCAAATCAATGCCCATAGACCCCCATATACAGGGAGTGTTTTGTAAAACTCACTTGCTGAAATTATACTGAGGCTGAAAGTTACCCATAATCATGGGCACGGCCGCTCTGAGTGGCAGCAACCAGGCTTCAGTCAGGCGTGGCCAAGATGGTGACGGCTGGAGCCACTTTCTCTCGGCTTCACATGGCTCTTCAGAAACCTGTGGGTGACGCTGCAGAGACCACGTCTATGCTTAATACAGTCCGTGTAGCAGGCAATAACATTACTGCTTTATGCAGATATGGTAAATGGTAAATGGACTGTAATTATATAGTGGTTTTCTATCTTATTGAAAGCATTTAGTAGCAAGAGCCAGCCTTCACACGCACATTCATACACCGGTGTCAAGGCGCCACCTGCTCATCCCAAGCAGTAACCACACACACGCACACACTGATGGCAAAATGTGCTAATTTGGGGTTCAGTGTCTTGTCCAAGTATACCGCAGGGGATCAAAGCACAGACCTTCTGATAAGTGGACAACCGCTCTCACAACTGTGGTCTGACAAATGAATGCAAAGATCGGATGCATCATCGTGAAACCAGAAGATGTAAAGATCTCCCTTTAGGAGAACACAAGTCAAAAAATGCTCACATTCTGTTTTACTGTCCAGTGAATGCACTGGTATGATGCATCAGAGCCACGCAAAGCTAGTGGAAGTGAGTGTTTTTGGGTTGGACTTTACCTCGAGCTTTGTGATCACAGCACTAAAAAGTTGTGCCTCCACAACAACTGCAGCATCTGTTTTTATTGCAGTGTTTACTGGCCTACTTCACGTGTTAAAAAACAGGTTTGAAAGCACAAACTGTTGAGCGACATTTTGCCATGAAATCAATTGTCAAACCACAGTGAAATGAGGCCAATGTGCTAAAGGCTGAAGAATTAGACATACTGTATGTAGGCTAACGCTGCGCGAACAGAAACTCCGTGGAACCAAATGATTAGAGCAGCAGACAAACCCTGCAGAGCAACGAGTGAAGAAGCCTTGCTCCTAGATCTGCTTTACTGTGTGTGTGTGTGTGTGTGTGTGTGTGTGTGTGTGTGTGTGTGTGTGTGTGTGTGTGTGTGTGTGTGTGTGTGTGTGTGTGTGTGTCTGTAAAAGTGGGTTGCTTTCAGCACAAACCAGATAAAGGCTCTCAGATGTGGTCTTAGACCTAGTTTTTTGTGTGTAGTTTCCGTACAGTATCTGTGTGTCAGTGTCGTATATACGCTCCTATGGATGCACATGCCAAATAAAAGAAGTATATCCACCAACAGATTATTTCTCCACAGAAAAAGTGGAAGTGGGTCACTGAACATCACATTGTAGCTTATTTTTATGGTACGAGTTCAACTGGATGCTCAGCCATCAGATGGTTGCATTTGATTGGATACAACGCATCGCAAAGTCCCACTGTTATTTACTTATCATATAATTATATTATCTTCATTTATTATTCTACTTTATAGCTGTTCAATGAAAACCCTGTGCAGTGTATCCAAATTTCCATGCTGCTCGTTATCTTTAGAGCTTTTTTCTCTCTTAAATAAAACTCTTCATCGAAATGATTGCGGGAAACCCGCTAGCATGTGCCCTGCTGGCTAGCATGTTAGCAGTTAGCTCATCATTACAGTATTTGACCTACTGGCCCCGTTAGCAGACCCGATGCCGCTTTCTAGATTTCATGACGACACACAGATTAATCTTGTGTTCGACCTCCTGACGTGAAAAGGCCTTCATGAGGAAAAGTAACAGTCATGATTAAAAGAAATTTTGTTGACTGAGTTTGAAAACTTTTTAGATGCCAAAACAGGAGGAAGGATTTTACTCCTGTGGAAAGTCATAATGTCTGCGTTCACTTCATCAAGTACTGCAGTTTTACTTTAATTGTCTTCGCTGGTTCTGTGCAGTCTGGAAGCTCCTTGTTCTATGTTTCACCATGGTTCTGGAGGAACATTGTTCCTTTTATGTGTACTAGCTGTACATGCTTGAAATGACAGTAAAGACAGTCTACAGTCATGTTATGCTCCAGCCAAAGTTGAGTTTGGTTGAACTTTTCTGCTGGCTCTCGCTGAATTAGCATCCTGCTGCATCAACAGAGGTGCAAACATGAGTCCTTTAAGGCATTTGAATAAATATCAGGTCGGCCACTCCTCATATGTGTTCACATTGTGTTATTGTTTGCGTTTCTTGTATGCTGGAGGGCCACAAAGCAAATTAGTCAGACATTTTTGTGTTTTTATTCTCGACATTTGTTACTACTGCTTTATATTGTATTATATTCAACCACAGCAGACTTCTACCCGACGCCTTATCCTGTGAGATCATGTTGTTCTGTAACTTCACAGAAAGGAAAATTAACCCCTCACCCTGCAAATCTTGCTCTCCTGGGCCTAGAACAGCAAATGCTCTCAGAGGCAGTTCAAAGTGTGTAAAATCAATGCCAGCTGTTAACAAGGTAAACTCTCGCTGCATCTGCATGCATGGAGTCACCCGCTCATTCAACATACTGTGGTTAAGGTCTTGAGTGTTAAGCTGTTTACATGAACCTTTGATTTTCCTGCAAACTGACTCTCCCCGTTTCCATCAATAAACCAGCTAATAGAATATTTCTGTCCACCGATTAAACGAGTGAAGAGTGAATTAAAAGAGTGAAGAGCTGCCTCGTTCCTGCCATGACTGAACAGCGTGCCGTCTCCAGTCAAGTATGATAATCTAAGAGGCTCCATTAAAATGACTGCACTGGTTGTTAGCATCTTTTAATCACGTCCACATTGTTCCTGACCATAGCCAACCAGTTTTTTGTTTGACATTGACAGATCATTTCTTTCTCTAATAAGCAAATGTGAGTATGCAAACATGCTAACGATGATAGCAAACATGGTAAATTGCTTTAGCATCTGTATGTTAGCATTGCCTTTTTAGAAGTTCTAGGACATGTACATCTAGTTCAGTGAATAATTCTCCTAAAAATTGTTTATCCAACCACTTAGATTAGCCATGTAGGAAGCAGGTTTGATGAAAGCAGCATAATCGCAAATATTGTACAGTGAGCTTTCTTCCTATCCTCTATTACGGAATAAAGACAACAGCCCATCAGCAATAAAGAGGTACAGATGATGTCACACATGTCATTACAACTGTTCCTGTGGTGTATATTTGTTTAAAGATTGGCATCCTTTAAGATCATTTAAATACTCATTAATGAGAGGTAAACATAAATACGACATGTCTTCATCATGAACTTTGAACTTTGCCTTTTATCTCGTCTACTCTATGAAAGTCGTTCTCAGGCAGCGTTTTGATGATTGCACAAACGTGTCAGCAGCAGCTAATTATGCTTTCTGAGAGCATATAGGATCACGGTGGCGTATAATTACTGTAAACATTTCTGAGCCTAATTACAGTTAGCATCCACTGGTATATCTCTGAGAGCTTGTTAGGGGGCAAACACAGATGTATATTCTCTTCATCATTTGTCTGAAAAAAAAAAAAAAATGGGGGAAGTGTTCAGTCTGTGGGCTTTCAGAACAAAAAGTGCTTTGATTTGTGCTATAAAATGCAGATTTGGAGTCTGTTAAGGACAAGAAAATAAATTCATGCAAAGTCTGGAACTTTTCACACCCGCATGCAAGAACTCCATTTCACCCTTCACATTAGTGTTAATTTACAAAAACTGACTAAACATGTTCCTCCACAACTTTTCTCCACCACTAAGACGAGATGATGGCGAGACATCATTAGAAACTAATTGTGACAGTCGACATGCAACATTGCTGAAGTAAATTACGATACTAAAAGGCATTTTAAGAAATAAAAACTTTACAAAAAACATTATTTTTTTGACACAAAAGAGGAGACAAAACATTTGTTTTCCAGCACAGCAGTTGCATCTTATGTGAAATAAGTTTCACTATTAAAATAGACGAGATTGACTAAAATGTCAATAATCTCAAGGCTAAAAAAAACCACCCAGCTCATATGAACACTACACGTTATCCATTGTCAACTCTTCATGTGTGAGTGCAGCTACTGAACCCCTCTGGCTCCTGTAACCGATTCGTTGAACTTTCTGATTTGGTGAAGTCTTGGCAGAGAAAAATGTTGCAGAAAACACCCGAGTTTGCAGGTGGAAATAACTGGCAGCACACCGTCAGCAGTTGGTGAAAATGCTGACCAACACAAAGCACTCCATCAACTACACATTAAGGAATCAATATTGTGAAAAACAAAACTCAACTGTATGAAATGCTGAAGGATGGGGGGGGGGGGGGGGGGGGGCACCACCCTCCTCCTCTGTAAGAGCTGCTGCTGTGGTGGAAGTAAAACTAATCACATTGAGGTAGATGGAGTCAATAGCCTTTCATCATCTGTCACAGCTACACCTGAAAAGCATCAAACTGCCACTGAATGAGAGCAAAGCGGCTATAATTGATATTTTCTAAATAATGCATCAAATGACACTGTGATAATGTGAAAGGTGTCTTTGGTGGTGATGAATCTACAGAGAAATATCAGCTGCAGCTCCCCTCGGCTTTCAGGAGCTTTATAATGACTTCAAGCTCATTGTTTAACTGTCCGGCCACAACTTAACTGTCCTGGTTCACTCACGCTGTCCTCATAGCACCATTTTCACAGCATTTTTCACACCTTGCAATGTACATCCATGCCAACATTCTGTGTGGATGTAGTGTGAAGTACTTCAGGTTTGGTCTCCTCCATCCGGCTGTTTAGCTGCTAAATGTTCTATTTTCTTCACCAGCTAGTCGCTAACTGTCTCCGCTGTTTGGTGCAGGTAGTGCACAGCAGGTTTATAAAAGCTTTTCCCTGAAAAACAACTGCCTACTGCAAGCGATGCTGATAAGAGCCGTGAGAGTGAACCAAAATAAAGTTGCTAGATAAACTACAATAATCAGCTGAAAGGTGCCAAAACCCTGTACTTCAGTACAACATGCAGTCTGGCTGGATAATTATGGGGAGTTTATAGAAGCAGCCATGCTGGTTCTTTCCTTGCAGTATTTACAGAAGTGCCATTACTGTGCAAATGTAAGTGTTCAGCTTCGGCTATGTAAGAAGTTTCCTGTTTTTTCCACACTGACAGGATTTTCAGTCTCTCCCTAAATGTAAATTCTACATCATCTGTCTTTATATATCATTCAGGTTGTCACTTACGGCAGAACTTGCATTGATTATTGTTTCTTTTGTGGAAACTATGAATTATTCCAGATGAATAAACTGTATCATTATTACCTGTAAACTGACATGTGACCATGGCGTGTGCACTGTATGTAAAACCCACAGTAGTTTATGCCTGTATCTGTGTATCTGTGTCACTCAACTCCTCTGATGTTTCTTTCTCTTCCCTTCTTTGATTGTCTCACTGTTTGACTCTAATGCGACACCTGGTGGCAGGGGACTGCCATTACAATGTGACACTGACTCAAAGTGTGGGGTATTGAGTATGTCATGGATTCATGTGTGTGTATTCTGCACTAATGGCTTCAGAGCACAGTAGGTTTCTGGTGGGAGTTGATCTGAGATTGTGTCTTTCAGTCCGCTGGCAGTTGTTACCAGTGTGCAGGGAGAGGACAGAGAGGTAAAACATATTTTAAAAAATATAATTTTCTGCACAAACAGTTCTTGAAGGTTTTTCTTTTTCCATCTGGGACAACATCAGCAATCTGTTTGCATCGTTTCCTCATGTTTGTCTTCACTCTGAAGTGTTTTTGAGCTGAGGACCTTATTACACTGTAGACTACAGTGACTGGCATCTTCTTTCAGCTGGAAACACTTTTGGGACATAAAAATCCAGGTTTTAATCAGCTCCTTTAGAAATCCATCTGAATATTTTTCCTGCTGAAATTGGGAAACTGAAAACAACGAGCCTCATCGTTATGCTGAGAGTGAAAGGTGAAACGTCTCTGCGGGGCAGCGAGGTGACAGTTTCCTCCTGGTTAAACATAAAACATGCCATCGTGATATTTCCTGTAGCTACAGCGGAGTTCCCAAAGATGAAAAGTTACAGCAATTTAAATAATTACAGAAGTTACAAGAGTGAAAATCAGGTTTTGTGTCAGTCCAGAAGGATTCTGTATGAAGAACAGAAATCTTCAGTAATCACAGAGGAAGAAATCCATCAAAGAAAAAGCCAGATGAGACTCCATAGACCAGAAAGTAATGTGACCATAAGACAAGTTTGGTGTTTAAAATGAACAAAAACTCAACACGCCTTTGGTGACTTTTCATCAAGCACCATCATCGAGTCAAACTTTAAACTTGTCCCATACTTTGGTTTTTGGAAATACCTGATTTCCATCAGCCTCATCTGTGTTTCAGCAAGACTTACAAGAGCCACACTGAAGGTTTTAGTAAGGGTAATAAATTTGAATTGGATATAGGTCTAAATATGACTGAAAAACAACTATTAGAAAGAGAAATTGAGCAATTAGGCAATTTTTAATAAGCATAATATCTGATTACTGCAACAGAAACAAATAGTGACCAGTTAATTAACATCAATCAACTGTAATCACTGCAGGCTGCAAATGAACTTTTCTTTCATTTAACTGTGCATTTGGTTGAATTTAACTCAATGAAATGTGTACATACTGTGTGTTTTTAGAGCATCTGCTCAGATGAACACTGCTCAGGATGTGTACTGCACACCCTCAGCTGGATCTATACGTTCCAGAAGAGAACTGAAGTCATCCGTCAATTCAGCTGAAAGTCGGCGCTGGAACACTAGTTTCACCGTTGATTCAGCTGTTTTTGTTTTCATCCCCGAAACCTTCAGTTGTGCCCAATGAGCATCCATTCGAATCAAATAGGTCAACTCAAGTCGAACGCTGTGGGAGAATAATAGTGACATTTGACAGCAGACATTTTCCCCAAAAGGAAGGAAAAAATAGAGGCTTTTTCTCTAAAAGTCTCAGACAACAGGATGATTGACACGGGTCCTTTTCTCCCTGTGGAACACTTTCAGAGCTGCGTAATGGACAGAAGAGGTCTGCAGCGATGGGGAGTGACAAAATGACAGAAAATGGAAGTGTCTAAAAGATGAAATAGGGGAGAGAATGAAATTAAGACGGATACAGAGCGTCCATCAAAGTATTCTGATGTGGATTTATGACTTCTGACATATTCAAATATGAGAGCGAAGCAGCAAATTTTCATTAAATTAATTAGTCATGCTTTATTTTATGGCTCCATCATTTCTGAACAATTTCCTTGGAATGTTTCCTGTGAAGAACTACGTTATTTCATTAAAAGTCAGAAGTGTGCAGGGCGGTCAGGCAAACACATGGATTTCTTTCTACAGGGAAGCACATGCAGTGATTCATTAAACATATAGAGAATAAAGCTCCCAATATTTCTGTAAATTCAGGATGAATGAATGTTAACTTGGGTTGAAATGGAACTTTCCTCTTAATAAAATGACTCTTTTCCTTATAATTAATATCTGATTGTATTGTTATACAGCATGACTGAATTAAATGTGCACTGGGTGTAAGCACAGAAGTGGAAATATTGAATGTATTAGAACTTTTTTGACACAGGGTCCCTATGCAAGACCTCGATATCAGAAACACGTACAGGAGCCATCAAAAGGCTCTTTCCATTCCAGTTACTGTCACAAAATGTAATTGAGACACAGACATTCTGTTTCCCCCAGGGTCCAAAAAGGTTTAACTTACAAATATAAAATAAATTGTGATGAGAAAATCCATTTCATTTAGCTTGTTTATGTGCGTATTAATGCGTGCTTGAAGCTGCAATTCCCCCATTGGCCACTAGATGGCTCGAGGAAAGCTCTGACTGCCTTGAAGTGACGGAGAAAATCTTCAGGTTCTCAAGTGAAAAATAGATAGAAAGATATTTTCCACAAGACGGCTGGCTCTTAATAATTAATTTCACATTTTCCAACACGTCTCTGCCCTCAAAGCATTATTTTTTATTCATCCAGAAGATGTCAAGGCTTAAAGTGAGGTACAACTGTGAGGACATGGTTGCATAACTGACAAGCGCCTAAAACCAACCAGAAACACATTTCACCAAATTTACAACATGAGATCATTTCCTCTCGCTCATTTTGTCTAATCAAAACATTTGCGACCCATGTGAGAGCCTGCAGGTTCGCACATTCAGCTGCAATCTGCTAACGACAATCATTTGTGAAACATCATGCTGTCATTGTGTAAGCAGTGTTTGCAAATTGCCATTGTGAAATGGAACACAGATTTAACGTTTGCAGCTTTAGCATAAAAGACAAAGACGAGACGGGGGCTGAATCTTTGAGCTTTTCAGTAACTCGTGCTGAGGAAGACTGTCCTGAAACGAAGCTGCATTACAAAAAACGCAACATTAGCACAACTGTAAATGCTGAAGTTCAGCTTGAACCGAGGTATTAGAAAAAAAAAAAAGCATTACTTCTACGTATTTCAAGCTAAAACTGGCAGTTGTGTGACACTTTTGTGTCAGCAAAAGTATAATCAGTGATGAAAGATAAACGTTCAACAGGTGAAAGGAGAGACGGTGGAGCATCAAGAGCGGCAGACTTTCCAAACTTTAAGAAAAAAGTGTCCTGGAACGAATCACTGGACCAGTGACATCAAATGACTCATGGGTATTTCTGTTTCGGGCTCAAGCGTTGAACATTCTTATTGTGATATTGTGGAAATGTTATTGCATCTGCTGTCACATATTTTCTGTTGTGACATCGTTCATAAAAAACATTCCTGAACTCAAGCTGAGCAGTTGGTGAAAGTCCGAGAGCGACGCAGAGCTTTGACCCTGATGCTCTGTTAAACAGCTAATGCCTCACATCCCAGGTGGAAAGCGCTTTTGCAGGCTTATTTCTGAACTACACACACGCGCACACACACACGCACAGAAAGCGGTGTGAGCTCAGTGTTTTGCTGTTCTGCAGCTCGTCTGTATCATCACACTCGGCTGACTCTGAAATCTGATCAGGGCTGCTGGGACCTGAAATGACTGAGAGAGGAGAGGCAGGAATCTGTGTGTGTGTGAGCATCAAAGTGTGTGTGCATCAGAAAAATGAGTGAGACAGAGGGACAGAAAGGATTGTAGTCACCCACACAGTGCATTTCTTTGTACGTGTATTGGTCTTGAAGCGTTCAGTACAGGACGTCTGTCTGGTATGCGACCTGTATTCTTGTTTTACTTCCTGCACGTGCGGAACAGAAATTCTAGAGATTCTGGCAGTGCACCAGTTGATGTCCATCAGCTGTAGCACGCCAGTCTGTTTAGCCCAGTTAGCTAAGGTTAGCAAAGCTCATGCGGTGTTCACATGTTCCTGCCAGGAGAGAGACCGCGAGACGCAGCTGAGATGTGAGCCGGCACAGACAGCTGTGGTACGGTGGCTGAGAGAGCTCAATGCACATCATCTTAAGAAAACGCAAGCAAACAGACAAAACAAGCAAATCAAGAACGCATCGTCAACTTGTGAACACACAGGCTGCAAATACACCGAACGCCAGCGAACAGACAAGCATAAGTGCTGAAACCAGTGTGTTAAGTATGACACGATGAGAGATGTGACACGATGAGAATCAACGCTGACTGGTGCAGAAGCGGCAAACAGTTCTTCAGCCATTGCACTTTGCACTGGTGCACGGTGGAACAGTGGTAACACAGTCGCCTCACAGATAGAAGGTCCCGGGTTCAATTCCCACCTGGGGCGCTGTGGGCGCCGGGGGCGTGTCCTCGAGCCTGCTGCTCGAGAAAAGGGGCCTTTCTGTGGGGAGTTTGCATCTTCTCCCTGTGTTCACCTGGGGTATCCTCCATATAAAAACCCCACTAAAAACGTGCAAGACCAATGGTGACAGGGTCCCCAGCGCCGCTGTTGGCTGGCAGCCCACCGCTCCTGGTCTGCCGCAGAGGAAGGACTACCAGGATGGGTCAAACGTGGAGGAATTAATTTCACAGAAGCACGGTAATGCATGTGGTTGTGTGGAGTAATCAATAAAGTATGCCTCTCTTCTCTTCTTCTCTTGCCTAACATGAACCAAGTTTGGGGACGCCCACACAGTCGAACCGCTGTGCATTTGTCATCGTGTGATTAAAATAGGGCCCAAATAGTTTGATTCTGAAGGTTAGGTAATGTATTATGGCAATAAGCTATGGATGTGTGTGTGTGTGTGTGTGTGTGTGTGTGTGTGTGTGTGTGTGTGTGTGTGTGTGTAGCGTGTTGTGCTGTGTGTGATTTATGAGATGTGTTGTGCAAAGAGATGCACACACACACACACACACACACACACACACACACACACACACACACACACGCGCTCTGAATCTAGATATGCAGCCATACAGTACATCAGACCTTTATCATTTGAATGCTACAGCTTGTGTGTCTGACACAATATGTGATGGTAACTGTGTTTACATTAAAGAAGGAACATAAAGTGTCTGTGTGCTCGCAGCGCAGGTATAACCACACACACCTTTTCTATTTTGACACCTGTGTGTTCGCACCTTTACTGTGTGCGTGTGTGTGTGTGTGTGTTGTCACTGTGGCCTGTAGTTGCAGTGATGCCTCTGCACTAACAAGGTGCCTGACAGGAGAGAGAGAGCGAGCAGGTGTGGGGGGCTGAAGCTCATTTAGTTTCTCCACCTGCTGCCTCTCTCTCTCTTTTTCTCTTCTACACCAACAATGAAACTCTCAGGTGGATGTTTTTGAACAACAAAAAGAAAAAAAAAGCTGTAGAAGTGTGAACACACGTCTGCTATTTACTCATATTAAATTTGAGGCTAGCTGTTAGCTCTCCGGAGCTGGCGAGCTAACAGCTAACATGCTAGCCAGCTGGGACATGCACAGTATAGTTGTTCAGTCTCCTTCTCGTTTCTCCTCTCTGGCCTTTAGGTCCCTAGATTGCTCACCCTTTCATTCAATAAAGAGCAAGTGAAGAGGCTAAAAACCTCTCCAAGCTAATGACAGTTGAATATAGCATAGAGAGCCCGCCAACAAGCACAAAGCCCCTCCTGCTGGCAACGGCATTCAGATCCAATCACTCTTTCATTTCATGTCAGTGAAGTCGGCTCAGTCTCCCTTTCAAATCACAGTTATTTTGGTTGACGCTCCAGTCGATCTCGCAGGCTTCAGACTTGACTCACAAAACCCCGGGACTTCACTTGGACATAAGTTATTGTGGAAACGATCATTGTTTCTAAAAGACTCAGGAAAAAGAGAGAGGGGAAATGGTCTTATCATACTACAAGTAGAAAAAGGACGAGAACAGAGAGTCTGAAGTTTCCTCAGATGTAGACAGTGTTGTTTGTTATGTTTCACACATGTTGACAAGTTGTCCTTCAAAATGCCAGATGTGTCCAGAGATAACTTTCAGTTCTTTCTTTCCTTTAAATAAACAAACATACAGTATATATGTGAGTATTACTATACACAGCCATTAGTATTGGCTTAATATTAGTTTGTGTTTTAGGCTGGAGTGAGATTTTGCACATTTGCTATGACTGTATAAGCAAAGCAGAAGCAGCACTCTAAACTCTTAAACCCAACATCAATGGGGCAAAAGTGGCCCAAAATTATGTTTGCGGTCAAGTAAACCCTCTGAGCCCTCTAGTGGCTGCTGTAATTATGACGGGATCAAAGGAGGAAGTCTGGTTACGTTATTAAAGAGCGACAGAGTCTGCAGAGGGAGGAGGTCAGGGTGGATGGATGGGTCAACCTAATCAAACCTTAACTGTCGCATTGCTGCACCATAAAATGGTTTAATCTGGAGGACATGTCGGTCAGGAAAATCCAGACGGGAGTACTGATGGTTTTCCTGGATCTCCTGTCACTCACTGCCTGATTTGAAGCGTTGCCATTCTCCCCCAACCAGCCGGAGCGCAGCTAAAACGCATACTTTCATTGAAACATGTGAAGTTGAAAGGCATTTCCCCTGAGTGCTGCATCTCAGTATGAACACGCTATAAAAAGGCATGGAAGAACTCCTCGGAAAAAAGAGAAATCGTAACGCACAAGAAAACAAAACTGCAGGAAATCTCAGCAGAATATGAGCAGAAAGTTGGCGGAAATCCGAAATTTTAAAAAAGAGTTTATTTCTGATCTTGTGGGCCAACAAAACAAAGCGTGCCTCCCTCCTTCCTGCTAAGGGGGGGCGGTGTTTGCAGGACTTCTTCCTCCCTCTTCTCCTCCGTCCGGCTCTCACGCCTCTCTTTCAGCCCGGCCGGCTGCTGTTTATTCACCCGGTGCTACTCGCGGCTTATCGTCCATCTCATCAGCGTCACGTCTTCCCAGACTGTCGCATCTCTGCCTTATCCGACCCGTCACAGCTCCTAAGCTGCTTCTCAGACTCCATCTCTCCCTCCTGCTCTCCCCGACTCCCTCTCCATCTTCCCCTAAACCCTCCCCTGCTTTTTAGTGTCTGACTATTTCATATCTCCTCTCCCCTCTTTCCCTCTTATCTCCTCCTCTCCACCTTCTGCCTTCTCTATGATCTTTCTCTCTTCCATTCTCTCCCTGTGTTCGGACCACCCGTGTTTCTTTTCGATCCTTCTCTCCACGTGATAAGGAGCCCAGGTGGCATGATGGATTTCAGTCGGGCCAGGAACAGTTTGCTCCCAGGCTACAGCGGCTCTGGATAGTGCTGGATAAGCAGGTCAGACGGAGTTGGCGTGTGCGCAGAGAAAACAGCTGACAAGAAGCAATAAGGGGAGCAAAAGCTTGGCCACCCAGAGATAAATGCATCCCTTTTTTTTTGCGAGGGAGACGGGGTGGGGCAGAGGAGAATAAGCCATTTCCATGAGAAAAGCTCAGAGGAAGAAAGAGGAAAGTGGGGGAGATCTAAATCAGAGTCACTTTATCCGACAAGTATGATAAATGTGCAGGAATATGCCTCGGAGGCAGTGGTGCAGAGAGGTTGGCACCTCGCAGAGTTTCCCTGCACATAGTTATGAAGGAGAAAGAATCAGATCCATAAGAAGCAACAGACATGTCATGACTTACAGGTTTACAGCGGGGTTAGCAAGCGTGGAGAGGTGCATGAAATCGATAAAATGTCAGGTAAACTGCAGGAGAGACACAGAGGACGCCAGAAACTGGAGGTCAGAGAGAAAAAACTTCACCTCATCGGGCTGATTCTGCTTTGCTTTCACTCCCATTATTTACAAGCTTACGGTAAAGTCACTGCATGTCTGAGCCGCCACACGTTATCTGCAGAATAACTGCTTTTTCATTCCCATTGTTTGGATTTTTCCCTTTATTTCTGTCTATGATGACTATGTTTTGGCGGCTTTGACGTTGGAATGTGTA
Organism: Chaetodon trifascialis; assembly: GCF_039877785.1. Lineage (NCBI taxonomy): Eukaryota > Metazoa > Chordata > Actinopteri > Chaetodontiformes > Chaetodontidae > Chaetodon > Chaetodon trifascialis. Next base: position 4,595,910 of record NC_092071.1, on the reverse strand, counting down.
AATTGTTTATGACATCTGAACACTGGTTTGATTCGGGCAGTTTGCTCCAGCAGGACTACTATTAACTACAGCTTCACCAATAAGTCAAATGATTACTGCACATATATGTATAAGCATGCTGGCTGATAAATAACAGCCAGCATTTAAAAAAAATAAAAAAAATTCAGTGCAAAAATGCAAAGTCTGAGGTCTCTCATGGCTCCTGTATATTTATCAGAAGAACAAATTCAAAAACCCTCCCCCACACCTGTCCAGTGTGGGAACTGGGGGACGTGCATCAGCATTGAAAATCCACCTCTGGTCGGGCTTTAGCATCAACCAAACAGACAGCTTGTGTGTATTTGGCCCTTTGGGTAGTCGGTGGGCAGCTTTAAGTGCGTCAGTTCACACCCGGCAGTGCAATGAGTCTCCGCAAGCGTCTTGATTGACCACTCGTGATCAGACCTCGCTGCTCTGTATGCAAAGACCAAACATGTTGTTTGATGGGAGGCAGCCATTCACGTCCGTGCCGAGTCTGCCACGAATTAAAAGAAGAAGAAGCTGTTCGCAAAGATCTTGGTGCTCAGGCAATCGGTCGGAAATCAGATGTGTTTCGTGTGTCCAGAAGAATTCATTTTGTGTTGTTGTGGCCTCCTTTTGTTGTTTTGCATGTGCTAAAACAATGTAGCCATGCTCAGTCCGGACCACCTCTGAATGTGGTCTGACTGACTGGATCTCAGTGCATCCTGGGTGCATTCACAGGTGTAAGGCTTAATCACTCAGTTTGTTTTTAGTGATATTTGCCAAAAAATAATGAAGCTTTATCAAATGGTGCACTCCTAAAAATAAGGGAGAAAAAGCAAAAAGTGTGCTGCTAATTATGCCCCGGATCTCCTCACCAAGTTACAAAATTATGATTTTTGACTGCATTTATTATTTGTTTTTTCCATTTTCACTTTCTTACTTCTTTCATACTCAAGATGGACACAGATACATCCCAAGAGTTTGTTTTAAAAATTAAAAAACAAACTAATGAGGCTGGTGTCTCTATGAGAGCGTCAACTAGATGCCTAACCTTTTCCCCTAACCCTGTGAATATATTTGTTTTAGCATCGCATTGAAGGATGCCCCCCACACATCAGTCTGCTGGCTGCGGATCACAGAATCCACCCACTGATACCTCCTCTCCTCTCTCTTCTTTTCTGCTCTCTGTTCCTGTTTTCATCACAATCACACAGACAAACAACTGCAGGCAGTGAAGTGTCTGCTCACATCTGAAATAATGTGTTTCACTGTTAGGTGGTGGATTTTTTTAGGGCTCCAAAAGAATTCCAGACGCTATGAACTGCTGCCAAAAACCACTGACGCTGCACAGGTGGCATAAAGTGGACTCTTGAATTTATTAGGACGGAGAAAACAAATGATTCACCTCCTGGGATAACCTTCAGTCTGGCAGCAGAATTAACCAATAAGCCAAAAGTCTACAAAACATTTTACTCTGTGTCTAAACCAGTTAAGACCACAGACTGTAGAATTACATCACCCCAGAATTTGAATAGAAAAATAAGAAAGATATAGAGCCGCAGATTTAAAGGTTTATGGTGTCAAAGCAGGTGATTTAAGCCTCTGTTTTCCACAATGCAAAAAGTTGTGAACATGGCAATTGCATGCCTGAAATGTCAAGAAATACAAATCCTACAAACATGAAACGTTTGGGCGAATGTGAAACTAAAAGAGCTGTAAATTCCAGTGCAAACACATCACAGAACAGCTGCAACTTAAAGGGAGCCTGTGGGGGGTTTTCTGTGTAAACAAAGCTATATTTACATTCAGTGGATTATCACTTCAGGCCTGGAAGTTTAATCTTTAATCTACTGACAGTGAGACGGTGTAACTTTTGAACCCATAATAACCCATTGTGAACCCATAATAATTAATAATAAAACACATCCTTGCTTACTTTAATGCATTGTTGTTTTTGTGCTGCAGCCTTACTTGGTCTGGTATGACCGACGGCTTATGGTTGCTAATGTTAGCAAACTTTTGGTAGATACGTGGCTGATATAATTGGATTACTTTGCACATGTTAAGTCTTCAATCAATCAATCAATCAATCAATCAATCAATCAATCAATCAATCAATCAATCAATCAATCAATCAATCAATCAACATCCTTTATTTAAGCAGGTAAAAGGCTCATTGAGATTAAAATCTCTTTTTCAAGAGTGACCTGGCCAAGAGGGCAGCGAAGACAAAGTGACAATACAACAACAACAACAACAACAACAACAACAACAACAACAACAACAACAACAACAACAACAACAACAACAACAGCAGCAATCACACACTATAGTTAGAAACAGAAAGTACTTACAACATTGACACAAGAGCACAAGTCTTGTCTAATTGTACCACTGTTACTTTTAAGCATTTACCATCATCATGTAATTACTGCTTGTGGCCACAGTGGCCGCTGTTGCTTCAAAGCTGAAGAAATGTTAGGCTTGCTTCTGATTGTAACCCGATGAACAAACGCTTTCACAAAGACAAATGTTTTTTATTTTAGACAGATTTTTTCTCTCTGTTTCTTCAGCTGATAATGTATGACCTCATCCTATTACAAGGTTTGGATGGAACTTCAAGTGGTTTGAGGTTACAACAAGGTTAGATGTGATGGACATCTGGAAAGAATCAAAGCTGACTAAAACTTAGTGAGAGTCTTATTTCAAATCAGAGTGTATCATCAGAGCAAAAATAAATATTTAATTTCTGTTTTGATTAAAAAACACAACAACAACAACTGACCATTAATGAAGAAGCTAAAAATTCTATTAATACATTTAACAGCTCATTTTGTATAAATCATTAATCTTCCCTTGAGTTGCACCTCTGTGTTTTTTGGATAGCAGCCCTTGTTTTTCAACGCTGTTGTTGTAGCAATCGCTCAAGATAAGAGGTGTTTTCTCAGGCCTTTATCATAAATCATGTTGAGTTTTTTAGTTCAGAGAGTGGCTAAACAGTTCTCCTTCCTCTGAAGAAAACAAAAACAAAAAGAAAACCCAGCTGATTCATTCAAAGCTGGGAGGCATGCGCTGTCAGATCTGCAGAGCTCTTAATTTTGTCTAACTGACAAATAAACTCCTGCGGCGCACTTTGACTCAACTTTTTCAGCTTGGGACCCTCAGAAAAACACAAAAAGCATTGCTTTGTCCAGGAAAGCAGACGTTCAAGTTTTCAGCCAGGGACCACCAGAAATGTGAGAGAGTTGTTGCGTTACCCCAGGACTAAATCGAATTAAAGCGTATTTTAACTTTCATCCTCCGGGATTCCTGAATGAGCCACACAAGCTGCTTTGGGTTCGGGGGATGTAGCAGCAGTCAATCCAACAGTCATAACTTGCTTCGTGAATGTGATTTATTCAATACAACTTTCTCACAGAGTGTTGGATCAATTACGTTTTATAGCTCCATTTATCAAAACCTTTCATATTAACAATGAATCAGATGACTGTGTAATGTGAAGGGTTGCTTGTAGTGATGAACCCACTGAGAAATTATTACAGACTCTGCAGCTCTGTGCAGCTTTTTAGGATCTTTAACTCACTGTTTTGCTTTTAGGCTTCGCTCTTAGTAAAAGGAAAAACATCCCACTTGAAAAATGTTCAATAAGAGCACAATGGAGGACACTCGTTTGAACAGAGTGGAGTTTTGTGCTGCAAAGTGAAAACTTCCTGCTTGTATTTCTGAGATTTTCATGCTTTTGGATCCTTTGAAAGAAAAGGGTACGGTAGGAAAGACACTGAAAAATAAAAAGGCCTCGTGACAGAGACACAACACTCCTAATGATCGCTGACAGTGCTCTTACCATGCCAGGCAGCTGGACATGCCAGGTCACACAAGATCATGTGAACTGAGAATCCATCTTGGCAAACTCCAAAAACAACAATGGCGGCCCCTAAAGAGGTTAGCGTAGGTGGTGCGATCGGTTACATCACAACTGGAGAGCATTTCTTCATTGAAAGGAGAGTAAAGAAGAGGGCTTTCTCATAGCAGAAAGGATGTATTCAATCTTCTCTTGCTGGCTTTAACAAGAGTGTCAGTCTTAGTGGGTATGGTTTGTTGATCTCATTGGTTGAAGTTAGCCTGCAACAGATGGTGATAGTCAGTTCATCCAATCATCTGCCAAGTACTTTTTTAAAGTGCCTGCCAAACAGCATCCATGGACGATTTCCTGGATGGTTCTGTCTGACAAACCATCTGATGTTGTATTGGGAAGTTGCAATCTATGTGTGTTTTTATATTGAGTGTTTCTCAATAATGGTATTCCAGTATTTCCTGGATGAGTTAAAAAAAAAGTGTCCATCAGTTTCTAACATGAATGGCGAGGAAAATCCTCATACATATGTTTTCCTTTACAGACCAGCATGACTCTAAATCTGATCCTCAGACAGTGATGTCCCTCCGAGCAGCAACTCAGACACAAACAGATTGTTTTTCAGCCTCCTGCCTCATCTCAGCTGTACCCTGCTCATCTTGTCCATCCCTGCAGCGACGAATGAGGTTTTAAGGGGGCAACATCGCAATGTAATGAGAACCAGGATGGCGATGGACAACCATGAACCTGCGCTCACCTCGATGATACCCATCTGCTTCACTCAAAAAAAACACCACTCAGTGTATGAATTTCTGTATGTTATTCACCAGGTCCAGGAGTCAAGTAAGTGTTCTCTCCAAGTCAGAACCCTGAGTGGAAAAAGTCTGCGTCCACCCCACAGAGGCTGACATCACGCATCACATTTGGCTGATGCATTTAAAGCAATGCAGCAGATAAAACAATCTGGAAGCAACTTTCACAGAGGGGCATGCTTAAGTAGCGGCAGAGGAGGAGGAACTCTTTCTGTCCAGCATTTAGCATGGCGTGACGAGCCATTTGCTGAATGACTTAAAAGTGCTGTTTCGGTACCGTGAGTGCATTCACTTTGGAAGTGGAACTGAGTTGACCCCGGCTAAGTCAGTGCCACTGCTGCACTCAGTGTCACCTGAGGCCATTACCAACACCAGGAGAATAGAGTCATAATGAAGGGCAGAATGTTTGAGAGTGCTTGTTTGTCCTCCATAACAAAGGTTGTTATATAAGAGATAATACACAGCCAGCTGTCCCGATGTACAAAAATATATGACAAGGTGAAGATGAAGAGCCACAGTGTGAAGCAGAGTGGTGTTTTCTGCACAAGGTGCATGATCACTAAAACAAAGTAACAGCCAATGTGATAGCTGTATATGTCTGATGCAACACATACATTTGCTTTGTGTATGTTAGTGCAGAATACAACAAAAAAATGAGTAGTACTACAAATTAAGAGTCTTAAATGTACAATCAAAAATATGTTAAACATATCCTGTTTTAAATATGCACAGTGTTTAAAATGAAGAGGACGTTTAATCAAAATACTAAGGATTGTCCAGATGCTCGCAGTATTAAAAATATGTGCAATAAAGATTTGCATTGATGTATCACATCAGTTTAAACATGGAGGTAATGTAACTTTTAGTCTCTTTGAGAAGACATGAGAGTCAGTGGGGGTCCGGAGCCTTTTTGATGAGGCCGGCTGCAGTCAGGAAGAAATTGTTTCTACGGTGGGTGGTTTTGGTCTTGATGGGCCGCAGCCTCCTGCTGGAAGACCCCGTCTGAAGTGGGAGGGGTGGGCCGTAATCTTTCCTGCCCACCTCGGGGTCATGGAGGCGTACGGGTCCTGGAGGAAAGCAGATTTCAGCCAATCACCTTCTCAGCGGAGCAAATGATACACTGCAGTGTTCGCTCGTCCTTGGCAGTGGCAGCAGCACACCACATGCTAATGGAGGAGGTCAGGATAGACTCAGTGGTTCCAGTGTACCATCACTGTTGTTGGTAGGTTCTTCAGCGGCTGTCGGACGCACATCCTCTGCTGTGCCTTACTGGTGATGGTGCAAATGTTCCCATTTCAGGTCCTGGATGATGGTGGTGTCTAGGAATGGGAAGGATCTCCACAACGTCAACTAGGGAGTCACATAGGGTGATGGAGGCTGATGGGGGGAATAGCCTTAACTCTTCTAGGAAGTCTTCCCACAAGGGTTTGGACCTTTATTGCTCCCACTCAGTCACACGGGTCCAACCAAAGACCAACGTCTGCGTCAGCAGTTTGATAGCGTCAGAGATTTAAATCTTCTAAAGTCTTCTAAAATAAAGAATAAAATGCAACTGAATGTTCATAAGTAATTGATTACTGAGAAATCAAGTTTCAGCAAATAGAATTTTATAGCATCCTGACTTCCTGGAAGTTATAAATACGTCTTCAAATCTTGAATCAAATAAAAATCTTATATAAAAACGATGTATGAGGAATGTAAAGCAGGCCATACATTTTAGAGTAATGAGGAAGTGATTCCGGTGCATCACTGGGACTAATCTACAGTAACAGCCTGAAGCCTTCTTCAGGCCAAATGACTGAACTGAAGCAACCGGAGCAAATAATTTACATAGGAAAGTTCTACAGCAATGTATGTGGCATTGACGGTGATGTTGCCCGGCTGAGTCATCGACTGGAGCCGTAACAGCTCAGAGAACCCAAGTAAGAACAACACTGCCGCTTCAACCCGGAACATCTCGGTCTGCTAATCGATGCGGCCGAGGAGAGAGGCGTCTAATTGGGCAATTCATTTATTGTTTTGGGTTTTTTTCTGGTCTGCATGTTTGAACAGGGTATGGAGGAGGAAGGAAGCTTGGTTGTTTTGGACAAAACTACGGAGAAATGGGAAGAAAAAACTCAAAATTTCCTTAAACTGGCAGTGTGGAACTTTCCCGTGGAGCCCCCTTCTGGCAGTGAGAGCAATTACACTAAGACTGTAAACTGGTATATGACTCCATTGCACAGACCCTGCCATGCCACTTTGCTCTGGCAAACCAATCATTGCTGGTTGATGGAAAAACCTCAGTATGCTATGAAATACAGAGATTTAGCTAGCAGTCATATGCTTAATCAGCATTGTGTGAACTTGTTTTGGAAGGGCCTGAATGCAATGGATGTTCACCTATATGGAAAAGTCCCCAGTCCGCTATTTTTTGGCGTACTTGGTGTGTTTACTGTCAATGTAGCGTGTTAGCAGCACTAGCCATGGTGACAAAGAACAGTCAACATCTAGTCAGCCAAAGGAAGCTCTCCTAGGTGGTTTTACACAGGAGCAAATAATGCAAAGAAACTGATAATACTATAGGAAATGAATATTTTACAAAACAAACAAACAAAAAAAAAAAACCCACACCTACTGCCAGCCTATTGAGCCTTTAGTTAAGACCGACTTGTTTGCTTTTTGGATCATCTGGTTTTAAGAGGGCCCATCATTTATTTCACACTCTACAACTTTGAAACTGCACTTCTGTACTTCCTGTGAGTAAACTTAAAGGGATGATAGTAATCAGTCACCTCCGGAGCTCTGCTTTCATATAAAATTTTTCATCCCCGGGAAGATTTGTTTGGAATTTTCTGGTCTTAGTTATTTCTCTTAATCCAGTTTTTGCTCATGTTGCACCTGTTTATGGTTCAATAAAGGTGCTTTCTGATGTATTACCACAGGCTGGAGTGCAGAGGAACTGCATGAACATGGACTTCTTTTTAAAAGTCTGACTACTGCTGGGCAGCGGCCAACTCTGTTTGGTAGTTTTCCATTATTCACTGAAGATGATGATGATGATGGTGATGACAATCAGGATTTGGCTGTAACAGATGGTGGGCTACATTATGGGTAATTTTTTTATTGAGTTTCTCCATCCATTACAGGAGAGGCTGCACACATTTGAGACAATGATGACAATGATGAGGCTGAAGATTATCATGGCGATTATGAAAATGGTCACATCCTTTCAAAAGAAATGCGCATCGTCACACAAACATCTAAAGCTGGAGATTTTAATCGCTGACTTTCATGCCAGCAATCAATTTGTCAAAAGAGCTGTCACATTTTCGCAATTGTGGACATCTTAATTGGAAAAAAATTAGAAAGCAATTTTCCCAAAAGCAAGCTGATGAGTCACTGAAAACTATCCAAGACAAGCTTTTAGCTCTGCCCTCACACGAGGAACAAAGTTATCCATAAAAATAAATAACGAGGCTCACATCTGAATACGAACATTAACGCACACATCCAAGAATGATTGTTCAGAGCACAGAGGAAAAAGAGATACAAACACACACACACACACACACACACACACACACACACACACACACACACACACACACACACACACACACACACACGCGTGTTTGGGAGTTGGAGGACTCCTGGCCAGGTGGTGATGGAGCAGCTGGGTGGGGTTTGTGTGAAGCTTTCAAAAGCTGCCAGCTCTGAATCAGAGGCGGAAACACCAGCCAAAAGCACAAACAGACATCCAGAATCTGAGAAGTGCAGTTTTAACTGAACACACCACAATGTTTCCATCAGGCCTGCGTCTTTTTAACTCCTCACTACAACCTCACGCTGTGCAAAACGTAAATAAAATCAACTCATTTTTCAAAATAACCATTTTATCTACTCAGTTCAACAAATAATCAGGTTTATCAATCAATTCTTATAAAGCAAAAGCGCTCACACTTTGTTCCATGAAGCCTGACCCTCACCTCGTCTGACCCTGAAACACGGCCGGGAAGCGCAGCGCCGAGGCAGGTATGAGCCTCCAGTCCTCCTGATGATTGCCTTCACGGTAATTATATTACTAACTGAAAATTAATGCGGTAATGACACGATGGATTTGTTGGATGGACCTTTTAACTATGTTCAGCTGCTCTAACAGCATCATTAGCCTGAAGCGAGTTTGTTCATTAAAAGGCAGCAGCGCAGAGAGAAGACGTCTCACTTGTTCAAAGTCCTTTTTACTATCTTCAGCAGACGTGCACTCTGTGCCCCTGCTTTTCAGATCCCAGCGTCAGCTTAGCGTCTGAAAATGAAGCAAGATCTGTCACTTCCAGATGTGTCAGGTACAGACACGCTGATTTTATTCACATTGGCCAAATCCCCAATTTTTCTCCGAGGCTTTTTTTTATTATAAACCAAGTTATGACACCCTCCATCAGCGTGAGAGTGTCTGCTGTGTGAGCTGTCTATGGCTTCGATGCCTATCAGTTATTCTTTGAACTGAGAAAAGATGGAGATTTTGCTTTTAATGCTTCTGCATCAGCATCTGTCACCTGCATCTGTTGTATGAAAATGAAACTTTAAGATCCATTGTGACGCTTTTAGTTAGAATTTTATAATCCAAAATCAGAGCAAACCCACTTTATGTAAACTGTTTCTTGCGCGTCTCGTCTGGATAAGCTTTGTTCATCATTTCATACATTATGTGAAACATTTACACACACAGACACGTAACGACTCTGTTGTGGGTTATAATTTATTAAACTGCTTTCTTGAGACGAATTGTAAGATGAGAATTAGAGAATGGATTTTGGGTCGATGTGTGTTTAAAAAACCAAGATTAATAGAAATGAAAGTAAATAAATAAAAGGATCCCGTCTTATTTTGGTGTCAGTCTATGGTGGCTCAGCTAAAGAGGGACAAAGTTTCTCGTTGCTGGGAGAAAATTTCAGAAGACATATTCCGCAAACCAGTTTATCGACAGCGCGGAAACTCCCTCACTGGATATTAAAGTGATATTAGCAGGTAATGAGACCTTTGCAGCAACAGCCATGTAATCACACCTGCAGAGAAGAAACACGAGGTCACGCTCGATAATTTCATCAGACAAATCAAACTTTCAACCGCAAATTTCACCACTCTCAAAACTCCTACCAAATTCTGGCTCCACGAGGGAAAAGTTAAGTAATGAAACGCCACCAACAATAGCTCAACTTCACTCTGCTCCTCAGATCCCTGGAGTCTCACATTTAGCCAACTAACTGCAAATGGAAAACGGGCTAACTGCAAATTGAATGTCGCCTAACAGAGGGGTCTGGTGTGAGAGACGGTAAGAGTAGCAGGTTGACTCCCCCCCCCCAAAAAAGTTGCTGGGGCAGCATCTTTTTTTTAGAGTTCACGAATTGAGGATAATCTTCAGAGGAGGTGTGTGTGTGTGTGTGTGTGTGTGTTCATGTGTGTGTGTGTGTGTGTGAGCCTTCAGATTTTCAATAAGACAAAAGTCACAGATCCTGATTCTTCTTTTTTCTCATGGGTTAAGCAGAGGTGAGTCTGCAAAAAAGCACTGCAACACTGTGTGTGTGCGTGCGTGTGCGTGTGTGTGAGTGTGTTTGGCTGCTGTGTGTTTTGTGTTACCATCTCCTGCCTGGCAGATATGGAGCCTCTTGGCTGGCTTTTCTCTCGTTTTTTCTCCTCACATCTCAATCCCTGCAGGCCTGTTGTTGCTCGCCACAACCACACGCACAGCAAAACAAACCCATAAAACAATATCAGATCATTGCTGAACACGCAATCACACACACACACACACACACACACACACACACACACACACACACACACACACGTCTCTGCTGAACATCTTGTTTTGTTTTTAATAAAGCTGTCATGAAGTTAGCTCACACTCCACTGTCAGCAGACTGAGAGAAGATGGCAAATTAGAGATCAAGGGACCCACAGGGGTCCTCAAGCCCCCCCCCCCCCTCCCCAGGGTGCCCACATCAAAATGAGGAACAAGTTGGGGGGGGGTTGTCAGTTTTTCTTCTGCTGCGCTCCCTGAGCTTCAAGCCTTGAAAAGACTCCAAAACATAGTTATACACTGATAGCCTTTGTTCCATCGCTGGAAGACGTTTTGTGTCATCTGACTTCAGAAAATACAGATCAAGCACATGATTTAGAAGCACTAACCTCAAAAAAACTTCCAGATCCTGCATATTAAACACGTGCGAAACTCTGTTTGGCCTCCTAAACGTGAGCACGTGCAGCAAGTGCTGCGTTCTGGCAAATAGCTTCTAAGCTAACGGTGAAAAGTGAGATAAAAGCTCATAAAAAATATTGCAGAAAGGGTTCAATGTTGCCATAAAACAGTGCAGAGTTGTACAAAACTAAATAAGCAGCAAAATCATTTACCTGCAGCATGTGTGCTGTGTTTATGTGGGGATGAGTCAGCAGGTGAGGAAAAGAAAGGAAGGTGATACCAATGATGACGAGCGGGAAAATAGAAGAGGCAATAAAGAGGAGGGGAGACAAAAAACAAGAGGAGGGAGAAGGCCAAACAGGTGGAGCAGGCAAGGAGAGAAAACTCACAGGTGGAGCAGTGGAAGAAGGACAGGTGAGAGAAAACAAAAGGAGGGACTGAGAGACGACGGGGTGCTAAAACCACGGAGGGCGATGAAAGCGAGATGGCGCCTGGGACTCTGCAGCATCACTGGACCTCGATCTGACTCCCTCCTCCCATCTCCTTTCCGTCTAAACCTCCCCCTCTCCCGCCGAGGGGGACAACGCCACGCTGCATCTCCGCTTTATCAGCAGCGACCACATTCACGCTGCACGAAGATGAATCGGCGGAGGGGTTCGCGTGCACCCCAATGAGAAGCGGGAGCCAACGACGCAGCAGGGGGCGAGTAATCCTCAGCCTCTAGTATCACAGGACTCCAAAAAGAGCAACTGGATCGGGATTAATGTGGGAGCCACACTGCCCAGTTTATAGACACAGCCATTAAAGAATCTCCACTCTTTTCTCGGGCTGCTGTAATCCTGTCCCCGTCTCAAGGGAGACGAGATGTACACAGCCAATACCTTGCTTCCTTCTCATTCGTCAGAACTTACAAGGAAAGATCCGGTAGCTGGTTGTTTGAGGGGCACAAACACAATTCTGAATTACAGCGATTTAAACAACAATCAGGGAAGAGCTGTTTGCTGAGAATAATGCATGACAGTGCTGGAGCGTGAAGAGGGAGTTGTGAAATTGTTCCCAGTGTGCAGAGAAGCTTCTGGAGGTGGAGATTTCTGAATGAGTAACAATGCGATGTTACACAGCTGAATTACTGCGCCACTTTATGCGAAACCCTCGGGGCCACGGCCGAGGTCTTCAGCTGAAACTGTGAGCTGTTGTTCGCCGTCTCGAGGAATCCGTCTGGCGCAGCTGGGCTCAGACAGGCAGACAGATTCCTCCAGGTAAATGAGGACCTTATAACCTCGCACAGCAACTCTGACAAATCGACCGCCGGCATCAAAACAAACTCATTATTGAAGAGTGATGAGCTGGATGACCCAGAGTCTTGAAACAGCAGGTTTGGGATTAAAAGCTTAATGTAAAGTAATGGAGAAAATGATCATCTGTCTTCTGTAACATTAAGAAATGAACATGGGCAGTGAAACAAAGTCTAATCAGTCCAGCATGGGACGGCTGCAGAGCTGCTAGTGGGATTTCTAATGAAGTCTGGATAATACTTTTTAAAACACTGCTTTTTAAAACACTTCTTGGCAAACTTTATACTGTGAACTGTGTACTTTATATCACTGCAAACCAGTTTAAGGTTAGTTTTTAGATGGATTTCCTTCCTGTCAGATACTCAGTCATTGTCATTATTTAGACTTTGCAACGAAACGAAGTGAAACTCAGTTGGGATGCTGCAGGTTGCTGGTTCTCAGGCTGGGTTCGACCCCTCCTGGGGGCTGTAGCGTGTTGCAGGGGGGCTCAGGACCAGGGCACTCTAGGTCATCCATCACTGTGAGTTTCTGTTGCTACTGTTGTCAATTTTGCAGCACTGCAGTTGTGAGCTGGAGCCATATTTAATCAATTAAGGTGCATTCAAGGACACCTTGACACACCAGAATTGATAGCAGTCAAAAGGATCGCATTTGTTTTATTGCATTTTCTTCCCACAGAAAAAGATAATTAAGAAGAAAAATAGTGAGCAGCCAACGCTCATGTTTCCTAACCTAATGACCTGGCTGAATCGCTATTTTATTTTCACTTTCATGAGCCGATTTCTGTTTTTGGAGGGGAGTTGTTTTTTTTTTTATTTTGCCCAAACCAACCAGCAGCAAGCGATGTGACAGTGGTGGTCACTCAAAGTGGCCAAAGTATATGTTAATATGCTTCTGTCATTGTTAAAAAATCCCATGAAAAGACCAAAACCAACACCGAATGTATCCTGTGTTTGTGTGTTGTGTATAACAGCCTGATATATCTTCTTCCTCTGCGCCATAGAGCTCCATTGCTGTTCAAAAACCATTATAAACCCATCAATGAGCCACAGTGTTGCACTGGGTGACACGTTCCTTCATTATCATGAACACACACACAGTTTACTTTGTTTTGACTCGATCCATCACACACTGTCCTGCTGCCCCAAATATTCATCAGAGCACCAAAAAAGGATTAATCCACAGCTGCAAATAGTCCCCAACAAATGCACCATTTCCTCCTGTTTGAGTAACATTTAATAACAACTGCAGTGAGAAGCTGTTTGAGGAATTTACTGAACGTTAAAAAATAAATGAATGCATTGTTTATGCAAGTGGTCTTACAACAGTGCACCTGATCACAGATACCAGACCCTTTAATCTTTGGTTTAATTGTTTTAACAGATTTTCATCAGAACTGTATGTTCTTAAACACCACTAAGCTATTGTGTTTTGATGAGCTCTTCCATCCATCCATTTGCTATGCTGCTTATCCCTTTCGGGGTCACGGGGGGGCCGGAGCCTATCTCGGCTGTCATCGGGCGAGAGGCGGGGTACATCCTGGACCGGTCGCCAGCCGATCGCAGGGCACATACACACACCATTCACACTCACACTCACACCTAGGGGCAATTTAGAGTCACCAATCAACCTAATGAGCATGTTTTTGGTCTGTGGGAAGAGAGAACCCACGCATGCACGGGAAGAACATGCAAACTTCACACAGAAAGGCCCGACCCGGGAATCGAACCTGCGACCTTCTTGCGCACTACCTGCTGCGCCACTGTGCAGCCCTTGATGAGCTCTTATTAGTTTCAAAGGTCACAAGAGCGGCAAGTCCCGCCAAACTAAAGAACGGCTGCATGCGGACCCAGCCACCGTCCAGCTGAGAAACAACAGCGGACAAAGCTTTTGTTTTGAAGGCGGCAGGTTCTTTCATCCAGACACAAACCTGACCACAGACGTTCGTCTTCGCCCGACAGGCCAGCTCCTTTTAGGGCCATAAGGCTTCTGGCGCTTTGACGTGGGAGTCTGTAGTTGACCACAGAAGTTCCTTAACAACCAGCCAGCCAGTCATTCAGACACATACACACACGCACACACACACACACGATCAGATGCAGAATGAATATAGACGCTTGCTCAGTGTTTCTGTGAACCATTTAGCATCTGCTCATCAGTTAGCGAGTTCAGACTGAAGCCATAAAACCAGAGAAAGTATTCTGTCCTGTTATGATGTGAATGACAGTGACTCAGCCAGGTAGAAGACACAAAGCCTCCGAAGCACCCATCACGATATTCCTCAAGGGGACGTCAGCTTTTAGAAAACATCTAAATGTGCACGTGAACAGTCTGCCCAGATGAGTCTGCATGCATGAGAGACAAAAACTAAAGAAAGAGGGGAATGGTTGATCGGAGCGCCGGTTACCAAAAGGCTTTACAACAGCACTGCCTCATGGGAATCATTATCATGTTTGGAGCACGACTGCAGAGATACCTGGAAAACTGACATTCCCATCATTCTCCGCTGTAGTGCACCGTTTTTCATTAGGAAACGTTAAGCTAACATGGTGAACATGGTAAAGTGACGAGCATGTTAGCACGCTGATGTTAGCATTTATCACAAAACCCTGCCTAAGCAGAGCTTCAAAGAGCCCCTAGCAAGACCCAAATGCTCATGTTTGATTTGCTTACATTAGTTCTCAGGGGTTATCTAAAGTCACAAGGTATTCTGGGAAATGTAGGAAATCCCAAACTATGTTTTCATACTTTTCCTGCCTCATTGCTACAAGGAAAATTACAGACAACGGACTCAAAATAACTCCTGAAAAAGATCAGAGATGGAAGGTATTGCATGGACAACAATGACTGGAGCACAACTCTGACGTTAATCATCTTTATTTGCCTAAATATTCTACATTATTGATGTGGAACATGATAAATTTTCGATGCTCTGACTGTGCGTGTGCCTCTATGTAAGTGACAGTCTGATCAGACAATAGCACGCCTGTTTGAGAAGCACCATGACAGACAGTAAACATGTAAATCCTGCAGCAGCAGCAGCAGCAGCAGCAGCAGCAGCAGCAGCAGCAGCAGCAGCAGCAGCAGCAGCAGCAGCAGCGAGATGTGCATCAGTGGGCAGGAGGAACCAGAGTTAAACACCCTCACCACACATTTATAGCACATGAATTCATGTATGAAGCGCAGCTCTCCTGTTGCATTCTCAATCATTTGAGAATAGACGTTTGATGATTCGAAAAGGCAGTCTTCTCACACGGAGACTGATTTACTGATGCACACAGCGAGCAGGAATCATCCCATGACAACCCAAACCCCTTTAAGCCTGAGCAGAAGCATACTGAGAAAAACAATATTAACATTTTAATGTTTTAGGTGTGATGCTTGTGCTTCTCTCCAAAACCACTCAGGGAAACATTTTGCAGCAAAATGTGGTTAAGCTTGGCCCTAAAATGCATTACGTCATCAGAATTACAGACAGTACGGTGGAGGGTCACGTTATGTTGAGCAGCACGAGCTAGAAAAGAGGTCTGGCAATGCAATGCAAAGGTTTGTGACAGTAAAGATAAACCCACAGAGAATTATATGATGTTATGACAGCAGTTTTAGCAACTTTCAGCTCATCGTCTCGGCAGCTTGCTGCCTGGTTCGCTCTCACCCCTTACAGCCTGGTTTCCAGTGGCAGCAGGCAGCAGTTTCCAGCAAATAAAAAAAAAAAGCTCTGTTAAATCCACCGTACGGCAGAAAGACAAAGTTAGCAGCGAGTCGTTGAACAATTAGCAGCTGAAGAGCCAGATGTTTTGGCTTTGGCGATGAACACCAAAGCAGAGCTAAATATTGGACATGCGTTCACTGGGTGGCCAGAAAAATGACTCGAAATGAACGCTGATGTTGCTTTGTGTCTGCTGGGAGTGTGAACAGGGAACTGTTTGCTGTTGCTGTTGCTCTAAACTGACTCGTGAGATGGTTTGTTACACAGAAAGTCGTCCATGGAAACTGTTCTGATATAACTGATGCTATGGCAGCATGTGTGCTAACCTCTTGAGGAGCGGCCATCGTTGTGTTCACGCAGCTGCTTCTCTCACTGTCATCATAACTAAACAGAGCTTAATTTGGAGGCGTTGTTTTTCCATCTGCCATACGGGTTTAAAGGTGAAACTAAACTAAACCCAATAAGGAAACAAGGAAAAACTGAATAAAACATACAATATTTTTATCACAAACTGAAACAAACCAAACAATAACAGAATTTGGTGGACTTGTTAAACGTGATCCACTGCTGCTGTTGTGATTCAGTATTTCCAAAGTTCAAGTACTTCTCTATGAAGTGCTGAACTTTTTGAGCATCTGGAGAAACTATTTTTAACCAGCCCGTTTCATTAAAGGCTGAGCAGAGAGTGTTGAAACTGACATTTTTGTGTTGCCTGTTGGGATGTGATGATGTTTTGAGGAGCTGTGCTCTCGGATAAGAAAGATGTGAGGATCTGTACCGCGAAACAGTTGATGAGATTTTGGCCAGAATCAACTGTCAGAGAAATGGAAAGAGAAGAAGGTCAAAAAATCCCAGTTTGAAATTTTCACTTTTTCAAATGAAATTCTTCCATAAGGCACAAATGACCAGATGAGGTTATTTTATATAAAACGGTTTCTGGATGAAGCAGCAATCACAAGTTAGATTTGCACCAATTTGAATGCTAGATCATCCAGACCGGGAAAAATGTAAAACAAAATTATGGAAATATGTTCTTAGACAACTTGCATGCATTTAATGTTTTATCCTATAAGAGCCTACAGTTATAACCACAGTGTGTCTGATGGAGAGAGAGCTCATCCATCCACCTACTAATTTAAAAAAAGCCATTTAATGTGAAATAAAATGGGAAAAGGCAGTTTTCCCCCCACAGGTTGAAACTCCTCACGCGGCGTCACAGTGTGTCCATGCTAACTCGAACAGAAGGGAAAATGAGGTCTGTTCGGGGGCAGCGTGGTGCGAGATGACTTGCTGCCATCCGCCTCACCAACACAATGCCCCTGTCCTGCATTGTCCCGACCAATTTGTCGCCTGCGCCGTTATCATGTGTCCTCCCACAAGATTGGAAAAGTAGCAGAAAGAAATAAACAGCCTCTGCTTTTGTTCCTGGCTGGCGGTATGGAAAGTTATTCAGCCACAGAAACATAAATAATGACTGAATCCAGGGAGTTTTCATAAATATGAAAATGTACATAACCTCCATTCAGGTAGGCGCGCACGCTGGAGGGAGCTCTCATTGTGAAACAACAGCTGCAGTCAAACACTGCATCAACTGAAGAGGAAGGTGCAGAGCTGGCTTTCAGTATTTGTCTCTTTCACACAGAATATGAACAAAAGCCCACTGCACAAACAGCCTGTGGACACGACAACGGCAACACAAGCCACGCCAGGGCTTTAGCTTAAAATGGGCCGGCAGCAGGAAGTACAATGACACAGGAAGCACTCGAGGGATTAATTAAAACAAGACGAGCTAATCAGCTTATGAGCACCAAATGGCACAAGACGGTAAAAGTTAGCAAATGCTCGTTTCCCAGCAGCTGAAACGGAGACGAGCTGAAGAGCGTCTGGATGTGACTGCTGTCGAACATCACTCTCAGAGGATGAAGCTGATGCTGCCTCACTCTCAGCTCTCAAAGGCTCTCAGGTCAGAGAAACAAGTGAAAAACTGTCAGGACACCTGGACGATCGAACGCAACCCGTCAGCCTCGGAAAAACTATTTCTGAAATTCATCACGTTTAGCTTTTGTTGAGTCCAACAAGAGTCTGCTCAGCTCTGAGTTTAGCAGATAACGCACTGTCCTAGTAAACATGACATTATCATGCAGCTCAGTGCAACGCCACAAATCATGGTGTCAGAAATAAATTAAATCGTCAACCTCTTCGATGCGATCTTGACAGAAACCCGATGCTACAAAGGCCTCGTTAAGGTTCAAATAAAGTGCTTGTCAGATCGTCTGAGAGCGCCTGGAACCTCCGTCACAATGGCAGAAGTGGAGAGGTGACGGGATCGTTTGTGAACGACTTGAGAGAAGTTTTTACTACAAGACAGAAAAAAAGGACGATCCTACAACTTCTTAAATACGATCCAGAGACGTGGTGAGACAAAGCATCAGTCGGCAACATACAAAACATTATTTGATATAAATAAAATGTTCAGGTTTTTTTGGAGAGTGGAGCTTGAGAGAGAAGTTACAACAAAGTGAAATACCATGAATGGCCTCAAGGTGGTTTAGCCTCACCTGCACGATCACGTCTCGCCCTTCTCTCTGACGGCAGGTGTTTTTCTCCGCCTTCACCTGTGGCCATTTGGACCAGGTAAACTGAGCCTTTCAGTGGTTGGTACACTTCAAACAAAGTGCTTACCGGATGTGTAGAAACAGCATCTGAAACCTCCTTTTCTCACTCTGATAATGACTTTGAACTTTCTATTATTATGATGTTTTAAACCAAGATGCTGAGCTGTGATTTTAGGATTTACTGTGTTCACCTTTGTCTAAATGTAAGAGATATTGTGCACAGCGGTAAGAGTAGATGGAGGTGGAGCAGATATGGAGTTAAACAGCTGTTCAGACACCTTATAACAACCTGTGTTTCCATTCAGCAGCAAAGCAGGAGTTAGTTTTATGCTGCGCCTCCTTGAACACAGTCTGTCCTAATCGAACGAGGAGGAGTCCATGAATGAAGTGAGTTAAACCGCATCGACACTCGGCCAAACTGTTGCTGCCTCCAGATGAAAAGCTGTCTGATGCAGCTTTGACAAACAGACTCTAAGCCATAGGACGCCCTGCTGCTCCAGGAGAGCACAATCATTTCAGATAAGCGCTTTTCCTCCGCTGTGCCCTGGTTTACAGCCACACCCTTCCTCTGTGAAAACCTACAGCGAGGTGATGAGAAAAGCAGCCTTTTTGGGTCTTTCTGTGGCTCTCAGGTGGCCTCCTCCTCCTCCTCCTCCTCCTCCTCCCCTCTCGGCTCTCTTTGGAAGCTGCTAAAGCACATTTCCTCCAAGATAATAAAACCAACACAATAAATACTGTGGAATATGAGACTCTGGCTTCTGCCGACAGCATATTTTTCCTCTTTTCACTCTGCTTCCTTTTCAAAGTCCTGTGCCTCGGCGGCTTTAATACAACCTCGGGTGCTTTTCATTGTACTTCGCTGTGGGGACACAGGCAGCTGTTTTTTAACCTCGTCAACCCCACCGACCTGCTGGTCGGTCGGCTCTTACAAACCGATGCTGTGTGGACAACCTTCCCTCAAACGTTCATAACTTTACAATATCAAACTCCGGCTGTCGAGAAGGCAAATATGTTGGCTGAATTTGGATGAAATGTGTAGAAAATGTCGTAGAAGACATCTAGAATACCATGACACCATGACAACAGGTGGAAAATTTCATTTTTCAACTATGAAAAAATATCATTTCTTTTCTGATGCTATTAAAAGTTTTCAGTAAATTAAAGCTTATACTTTTAATCATGATCATGACAGAGTCTAAATTTACCTCATCTCAGAGAGCAAGTTTCATTTTAGCTGTTACAGAATTAACGTCACTTAGCTACAGCTAATTTAATGACGCCAGTACAAAGAATAACGAGAGATAAAAAGGTTTGCTAAGAGCTTTGTTAACGGGGATGTGTGTTGACATTTGAAACAGCTAGAGCTGAGTGATCCACAGGAGATATTTTCATTTTTAATGAATAAGCCGTGGCATTATGATGTATTATACCTGGGTTAAATCAAACCCTGCTGATGTAGTGACTAATGTGAAAAAGTACTACTGGATACATTACACATAAATAAACATTTAACTAAAAAAAAAAAAAAGCTGTTCATCCTGTGATGTCTAGCTCCCTGCTCTCTGTCCATGTTGTCTCCCTGTACTCCTCCTGTGAGGTCCACCTCATTTTTCTCCTCCTGTGACGTCCACCTCCCTGTCCCCCTCCTGTGATGTCCACCTCCCTGTCCCCCTCCTGTGAACAGCTACATTTGCCTCAAAGCAGCAAGTCTTTTGGCTTTTTGCCTCTGCCAGAATATCTTTACGTATGATTCTTTCTTTTTTTGTTTAAACAATATGTGACTTTTTACATTCAGATTTTTGTTCGTGCATTTGAATGCAACACAGCAAATGCAAGCAACAGTCCTGGTCCTTCAAGCACACGTCCACTACTGAGGAGTCGTCCATTATTATGAATGGACTTATTCGTTATTCTATAGGAGACAGAAAATGCCAATAAAACGCACACTCGGCTCCATGGCAGATTTCTACACGGTCACCAGTGTTGGCAGGGAAATGCTAACAATATCATTTATGCCGGCAGCCTGAACATTGGCGCCACTTTAAAAACCACGCAGGTTCAACCTTAAAATGTGACGGCGGCCTTTACAAATGAAAGGAAGACGATCAAAGTTTGCCCGCCATATAAAAAATGTTTTGCCTCATCATTGCGACTGCCTTGCTGTTACATCTATCAGTCAAGTAGAGTCAATGCATTTTTTTCCTCCTCACTGCGCTGCCTGGTCAGAGCTGTGCACAAAGCAAACAGCTCATTAGGCCACAGGATTTACACTCAGCCCTGTCCGTTAGGAGTCCTGGGGTCAGCGCTGCGCTTTGACAAAGGCAGTCACAGCCACCGACCCGTTACACCAAACGCTAAATTTAACTGCGGTTCAGCCAAGGGGTCACGTGGTCTGTGTGAACAGGATGTGCGGCGTTCAGTGATTGTGACCCCGACAAGCTCCGAAAACAATGGTTTATATCGAAGAAGCTTATTTTGTTGTTTCTTTTGGAGGACTTGTGTGAGAAAACTGACTCCTTCCTTGAGCATCAGCTCTTGTTGACGTTGGGAGAAAACTGGGCAGAGATTTTTGGGCAGCCTCGACCCTCCAGAGAGACTTGGAGGTCGTGGCCTTGGACAGGGATGTCTGCACTGCATTGTTTAGCCAGTCTTCATCATAACTGATGTGGACAGATGGACGAGTGGAGGATAGTGGACGGATAAATAGATGATCTTTTCGTGTGGACCAGAAACTGACGGTAAACTGCCAGCTGCTTGTTGCCTCCACCTGCTCATCACACATTCTGTGGACGTTCGTGAAGGCTAAAAAACACAAAGCTCTCTGCGATCAGCCCTGAAACGATTCCACTCACTCGCAGAGGAAGGTGCGTTCGATGCCGGCGTTAACAGGTTTAGCAGACCGAGCCACATTCTGACTTATCTGCTCCTGCTTTAGAGACGCATTTTCTCTTCAGACTCAAGCAGGAGGCAGTCATTCCTATTCTGCGCAGGAAGACCTGCTTCCTTATTCTCGTCTCATTCACAGATTGCATCCTCAGAAATCAAACAATTTTTGATAAAAATGATTTGGAGGGCCCCATACGGGAAATATTCATGAATTCTGAAAGAATACATGCAGACGGGGAACCTATAAGTAAAAAGGGCAATGTTCAAATATTCTCTTAACTGATGTTCGAGTCGAGGAACCTGAAATCTGAATCCTTTATTTTTTTTATTCCAGCTGGATTTTTTTCTTTTCTTCAGCTGTGGATTTTTTTTTTCACTTCCCATCTGGAAAGTTTTTTTTTTCTTTTTAACTGTAATGTATCCTCGATCAGAATAGTAAAAAGCCCTCACACACACTCAGCACTCCCCTGAGCCTGTCATATGAACACAGTCAGTGACAGCAAACAGAGAGGGAAGAAGAGAAGGACAGAGGAGGCGAACATAGAAGAAGAACAAAGCCGAGGGAGGGGAAAGGAGGAGAGGGAAGGAGGGGAGGCATGTGGTCCTGGTGCTCAGGATGAGGTAATACTGCTGATGAAATCCAGGCAGCTCTGACAAGAGACGCACAGTAAGTAAATGAAGAAAGGGAAAGAGAGACAGAGGGACAAAGGGAAGGAGAGGAGAAGAAAGAGGAAAGAGGAAATGATGTGACGAATTGAATTAGCACATACGTGTATTTCTCTCTCTGTGAGGAAAAACTTACCCAAACCAAGAAACAGCTCAGAAAATGTCCTGATTAAAATGGATACCGAATGCCAAAGAAAAACATGGAGGACTCAGGCTCTGTTAAAAGACCATTGAGCTGCGACTGCTACACGCTGGAGGACTAAGTGGCGGCGATCACAGCAGAGGCGCCCTCTTGGATGCCCCTTCAGCAGATCAAACATGATAAAATGTCCTCTGCAGTGGCCCCATGTGCTAAGAAATGAGATGAAGACTCCTCTGGGGTGCCCTTCCAGTGGAGAAAATGTGTCCTTTTTCAATGGAAAAAAGCTGCTACATGTCTTCTGGAGTACTCCTCTTATGGAGAAAATACATGGGTCCTCTAAGGTGCTCTTCCATCAGAGAAAATGTGATGCAGTGCTACATCGGCCACCTGACGTGCCAGAAAGTGGTTTGAAACTGAAAGCTGAAAACTCAACATATCTATGCATGCTTTCTGAGTTAGTATGTACTGGTTCTGCACTGTTTCCAGGACGTGCAGCGTTGCACTCTGACACTCACCTTCCTCTGTCTATGAAAGCACGGCAATCTTAAACAGTGTTAGGAAGCCACTCAGCGCCGTGACAAAGTTTAGTGTACTTAACGCAGTGTGGGCGACGGCTGGCTGGCATGTTCTCCCCCCCAGACCTGCACTCGTTGCAGAGATCGCTCGACAGAGTTCCTCCAACCCTGCTGCTAAGCTCAGCTTGGCTTCTGGTGACACCAGCTGCCTCACATACTCGCTGCCCTTGACACTTCCCAGTTCTCCAAGCTTGTTCTGCATCAGTGCGAGCACACTCTCTGCTTGTTAGCCTGTGGACTGGGCACTTTGAAAGGTGCACAATGGTTAAAACTTGATGTTATGACCCTGCTAACAAGGTGAAGTGGAAACAATATAAAACCAGAAGGATTTGGTAAAATAAAGTTATTCATCAGCAAGGAAATCCCCAAACCCCCAAAACGTGAAAAGGTCATCGCGGATTTACTAAAACAAAACACTGCTTTGTTTCCCTTTTTGTTTCCACTGTTTAAACCCTGAGTCACACGAGCTCTCCATCACGTCCTGTTGGAGCTAGGACAGACGATAACACACACACACACACACACACACACGCTTACTCTTCCTCCTCTCCATTCATTCTGCTCCTTCTGCCTCAAAACAACATCATTTACCACACAAGTTGCAAGACCAAACACAAATCTGTGTGTGTTGTTTGAAAGCTGATGATAAAGAGTCTGAGTGTGCGCGACTATGTGTGTGTTCTCCCTCTGTCAGAGCTGCAGAGACACAACGAGGAACCGTGTGTTTGGTGTGTGTGTTTCCCAGGTTCCCACCTCAGTTTCCCCACTTGGCTGTTTAGTTTGGCCCGTCTCTGATCGCAGCAGAACAAACACCAGCGTTCACATTGATTCCTTCTATCACATTTGGCTCAGAGCCTCGGCGTCTCTCTGCTTTCTCATTTTCAGTTTTAATCATCTTTATCCTCAAGAACCACTTCATTATGTAAGGCTGTTAAACTGTAAAATCATTCTATAATTAGTTGTCTGTTTGTGTAAATAAACGGTGGGAGCTTCTGGGCGTCCCTCCGAAAGACAAACGGTCTGATGCGTTTTGTATTTCCATCTTGAAAAGTCTGCGCCATCCCAGCTTCCATCCTGGCAGGATTTGTTCATATTTGAAATGATTTATTCTTCCTCCAGTAGCAAACCCTGTGGTGTGAATACACCCAAATGTGATGCAAATCAAAAGCCAGACAACATTAAAACTAAATGACAAAACATTTGTGTTAATTTTGTTAATCAATTGAAATAAAAGTTCTTTTTTTTTTTTTTCTATTTCTGCCCTCAAACCTGTAAAGACTGTGAGTTCATGCTGCTCTCAGACAACCTCAGATCAAACTTCCTGGCTCGCTTCTCGGCTCCGCTCGCCAAGTGTGAAGGTTAATCACACCTTTGTGGTTTTTATTTGAAATTCTACAGGAAAAAGTCTTAAAACAATGTTCGTTCTATAGAAGCTCAGGCGGTGTGAGGACATGCAGCACAGTGGCCTTATAAAAGCTCCTGAAGTCTTTTTCCTGCTGAAGAGCAGAAACATGGCGGCTTCAGGAACGTCTTTAAATCTGGATTTAATCTGAATGTTTTTGTGTGACGTCGTCTCGCTCTCTGAGGAAACTAACAATTCAACAAAAGTCTAAATTCTAACCTTTATGTTTT
Organism: Chaetodon trifascialis; assembly: GCF_039877785.1. NCBI lineage: Eukaryota > Metazoa > Chordata > Actinopteri > Chaetodontiformes > Chaetodontidae > Chaetodon > Chaetodon trifascialis. The sequence goes on along the minus strand of NC_092071.1, from coordinate 4,571,544 downwards.
ATTAAGTCCTCTGTGGATTTAAATTTGCGTTTGACTTTCTGTCATATTGGCGATGAGTCCGTCCAGGCGGGAGGAAAAAGTCAGAGCAAAGTTTACAGAGCGCGCCTGGCGAAGAGCGTGTTTGGAAGAGCCTCGTCCTCAAGGTCTGAATGGAAGACCATATTTGGGCTGTGAGTTATGACAACTTATTAGCAGTGGAGTAAATATTAGGATGGGCTGATGAAGGAGGACGGGCAGGAGATGCTCCTGCGGAGGCGAGACTCGGAGACAGTGAGCGATGAAAGAAAGATGGAGGACGAACTGCAACAGCTTCACAATGACGGTCAAAGTACACAAACAGTGAATTTAATGTGAAAAACTGCATCTGATGTGGACGTCAAACTGTCTGCTGGGGACCAAAATGCTTAAAGCTAAATAATGCTGATGGTGTCAGTTCATCACAACCTGAACAAGCAAAACTGTGGAGCCAAACGTTTATATTTGTCTAATTTTTCATGTCATTAGGCTTAATATGAGACACCTTACAGGTAACTTTTCAGATAAATATGAAATCCTATTAAAAGAAATTTAAACAAGTGAATTTTGAGCCTTGTCACATATTTAAATAACTGGAAACACTGTTTTTTTGGAAAGTATTTACAGCATGTAAAGTACACAGTTTCATGTAAAACAATTGGCATGATTCATCAAAAAAAATAAAAAAAATAAAAAAAATAAAAACTCCTTCCCTCTCTGTTTTTCTCTGCTGTGCATAAATGTGTGTGTGTGTGTATGTGTGTGTGTCCTCCAGGATTACGAAGCACAGCATTACATAATCCACCTCAGCCAATCAGAGAGCACCACTGCTCTGACGTCATATGTTGATTTAATCCGAACACACACACACAGATGTGAGCGTACACACAGCTGGAGCCAGGTATCAGCTCTCACAGAAAAAGCAGAACCAGCTGTCTGAATTAAACACACACCGAAAAAAAAAAACCCTGTTCCCACACGTACACACTCGTTCATACACTGGAAGCCCTGCGCACACAAATACACACCAGCAGCCGGAGAATCGGAGGTGTTCCTGGAGCTTTAAGAAGTGCTCAGTGAGAGTCTGGACGTTAACATGCAGCAGACGGATTATTCAACTCTGAACTCCTCACTCTGTGACAGAAGTTCATTTAAAGCCCTGAAGGTAGCCGGTTTGAATTTCGCAGCGTCGTGACTAAAAGCTTCTCAGCTTAAACCTCACCGGTCCTGCAGCCTGCTGATCAGTGACATATCATACTCTGTGTGGGTGTGTGTTTATGGCAAACTGTGATTTTGGGGGATTTTTGCAGTCACAAACATGATTTCAGTTTGTCAGGATCATCAGAGTTCAGCTTGTAATAAACCCGCTGGCCCACCAAAGAACATGTCCTCATTGAGAGGTCAGGTTAGCAATAATAAATACTCAACGCCCGACTAGACTCATGAGTTTTAACTGATCGTCAGCTACATCACACACATCACATCGAAAGGTAGAGCTGCAACAAGACTCTGTTCACTGCATTTCACAGGAAACACACCTCTGACAGTCCACAGCTGAGATATGTTTCATTAAATAAAGTCAAAAATAATTCAAAATAATAACAAGAGTGGAAATAGGGAGGGATGGAGGGCCTCAGAGTAATAAATAATAAGAAAAAACTGACTGAGACATCAAACATATTTCACAGCTCCCTATTTTTCCAGTTATTAGATCCCTCATATTTACGGCAGAGACTTGCTCAGCACAAAGCAGCAGCAGGTGGAAGAGAAGTGTCGCCTTCAGGGTCACCTTAACATTTTCTCAGCCAGTTCAGTGAATTAACCTGCATCTAACAAGGCCACACACACACACACACACACACACACACACACACACACACACACACACACACACACACACACACACACACACACACACACACACACACACACACACACACACACACACACGCACACGCGCACACACACGCTGAGCAGCGTCAGTTCAACCACACACAGCACAGAGCAGCCCTGGCTCTCAGGCTCACTGATCGTTTAAAACTCGCTGTTTTAACAGCGAGGAAACGCCGCCGGATGCATGCAGAGGAGCTTCAGCGCCACGAAGAGCTTCTGCGGGATCTGTCAGATGCAGACAGACTTAACGGCTCTCAGCGTGGAGATCACGCTGAGGTTCCTGGAAGTCTGGAGCTGAGGACTCGCTTCGCACCCCGAGTATCAACATATGAGTCACCCTCACGGCGTAAAGCAAACACTGGAAGACACTCTGCTGCAATGAGACGTGAAACCACAATCAGTCACAGCTACAGCCCGCATGCGGGTGGTTTCGTGGAGCTGCCTTGTAAATGAATGACGGACATAAACAAGCAGGAGCTGACCAGGATATTATGACAACTTTAGAAAGCCGTTTGAGAAATGTTGCGCAATGAGGCTGGTGATCAACGACGGTTTTATCCTCCTCGCGAGTATTTCTAAAGCCTGACGCATCTCATGTCGTTGTGCCACAGAAGTTCAGTATGTTTAAGAGCCATACTCCTCCACTGGGTGACAGATTCCTTCACTGCAATCAACAATTCAAAAACAACTACATTTCAGACATGAACATGAAGCAGACATCGCTGGTTCCACCAAGTCTTCCACAGGATGTTTGAAAACAGCCTTGACCTTCTGCGTCTTCACCAAACGCCTCCGAAGAGCTGAATTCTGTTTTAATGAACGAACTTTGGTTCAGGAGAGATGTGAGCTTTTCAAAATGTTTCCCAGTGGCAGCGTGAAGCACGGCGGCGTGCGTGCGTCACAGCGCAGCGACTGTTCGTGATGAACTGGACCACAGATGCTGAAGCGAGTCTCAAGCATCAGTTTGTGAAAAGTGCATCTCTCAAGCAGTGACGTCACCGCTGATGAGGGGAAAAAGAAAGAAACGCCCATCAAGATTTTCAGATGATGGAGAAAAATAAACATATATGAGAATTTTGTGACCTGATTTGACAAGTTGATGCAGCTGAATATGACTCCTGACTGCGTCCCAGCTTCAGCGTTTGCGCAGGAAACACCAGAAAATCACAACATACACTGATTTCAACAGAAGCCGTAACAGAAGATTTTAACCTCATCTCAAATCGAATTCTTGAATCACACTGAGTTCCAGAAAAAGCCTTTCCTGCAACCAAGATGCAGCCTGCGTAAGCCCCCCTTCCCAACCCGCCAACCAGCTGAATAATCTACATTCACATCATACTCCAACTCACCCCACAGCCGCCTCTCCCTCACGCCCCTCCAGAAGACATCCCAAGCCTTGTTGGTGGAGTCTTTCACGTGCTCGCTGAAGGATCTCCGCAGTGGAGTTTTTACCGCCGGGGTCTGAGCCATATTCCACACGCTCAACACTTACATATTCCCGCTGAAAAAACCTGCGTTCGTGCAGAGCTTCTTGCCCATGTGGGCAGCCTTTGCTCCGTCATGGCTCATGCAGAGGGTGTGTTTGACTTAAGAGTCAATTGAGGAGGGAGGAGGAGGAAGAGGAGGCAGGGGGGCTGACACTTGATGCAAAAAGTCTGTATGTAATTTGTGAAACACCCCTGTCCTCTCCCTCCCTACGCCTCCCTCCTCAGAGAGCTCAGAAAGTGTGTGCGTGTGTGTGTGTGTGTGTGTGTGTGTGTGTGTGTGTGTGTGTGTGTGTGTGTGTGTGTGTGAAGAACTTTTCACGTGGATGAACAAACTGTTATGCAGTTGTGAGTGTGTATCCGTGTGTTTTCAGGACGATGAATGTGAAGCAGAGCGAGAGTGAGAAGTGTATTTTCACACACCGCTGTGGACGTGACACTTTGTTTTTGAACAAATGTATTTGTTTCAAAGTTCAGAAGTGAAAAGCAGAACGCAAACGTGAGAAATAAAGTGTAAAACACAATTAAAATGAAAGAATACAATAATAAACACGGAGGGAAAAGATAAAATGCGGATAAAATGAAGAATGTATGTAATAGCATGAGAGCAGGTGGACGGCTGCCCCTGTGACAGACTTAAGACTTGGACTTGTCTGGAATGACTCGTGACTTCACACACACACACACACACACACACACACACACACACACACACACACACACACACACACACACACTATCATCATCATCATCATCATCATCAATGCTAAAATCTGTCTAAACACACTTCCTCTCTTGGGAAAGGGGATAAATAAACAGTGCAGGTCAGGACTGCTGGGAAGGAGGAAGAGGAGGATAGAGTCTGAGAGAAATAATGAATGGAGAGGGGGAGAAGAGGGGGGGGGGGCAGAGACTCAATGGGGGACATTCCTGTAGTTGGTCCAAAGGATGAGTGGTCCCTCCCAAAGTGGTTCAGTCCTTCTTTGGGATTGAACTGCAGCACTTTTACAATAAGAGCTCTACTTCGTGCAGGAGGAAAAGTTGGAAATGTCAATGATCATGTTCTCCGTCAGGACTGTCGTCTTTGCAATGACGAACCCAGCAGAGTCCGCGGAGTGAATGAGGTTAGCGGACAGCTCTGTCCACACACAGTCAACAGGTCAAAACCAGCAGCTGTCAAACCAAAGTGTCAACATATGCAAAAGACAGGACGCTCGACAGGGAGCGCTGTCCTTTAGCTGAGTGGTGAAATAAGGATTTCATTTTCTGCTGCGCAGGAGACTGAAAATGCAAATGCTCTGAGTTTTGACTGTTTTAAGGATTTACAGTTACACCACCCGGCTTCGGCCCTCCACTCCACCCATCGGACTCTCCGCATCATTTAACTTCAACCTTCATTAACCTTCATTGAGTTTAATGATACAACAGCTGCTATCAGTGGGTTTCATCCACACGTACGTACAGAAACAGTGCAGTTTTAAGACATGTGGAGCCTTCCCCACCTGAGAGCTCATTTTGGCCAATTTAGTTTGCATCAACAACAAACTTCCTGTTGCCTTCACTTCCGCCGCCTTTACGGGACGTTACTTTGAGTTATCGGCTTTCAGTCTAACATCAGCAAAGGAACTGTTTGTGTGGTCACTGAAGGCATTCAGTAAACGATCAGCGAAGTCATTTCCATTAGTACATTCAAATTACTTAAATGAGTAAATTCAACAGGAGGGGCGACGCTTCCATGAATAGTGCTGATTCAGCAGAAAATATTCCATCATGACATTGGAAAAAGTAACTAAATTAGAGGTTTGGCTTTGGAGGTGTGTGTCCTGAACCTTTTGGTACAGGACGTTCAGTTCGGCATGTGACGCAGATTTTAGGGTTTAAGAATGATTCGGCAGTGCACCAGCTGTCGTCCGTTAGCTGTAGCATGCTAGTCGCCGTAGCCCGGTCAGTCAAGCTCATGTAGAACTGCTGCTCCACTGTGGACAGGTAAAGCCATGGTGACATAAATCATTGCTTACTGAGAGTTTAACTTCTTCAGCTCGAGGGACTGTGCGCCAAAAGCCCTGAGCTATAAAACGCTTGAGTTGATTTCATTTTTCTTATTGAATTCCCCCATTCCATCTGTGACCTCTGCATTGCTGAAATCAGCAATTTCTGCTGGAATCTGGTAGAAAAAAGCTGCCAATGTGTCAACACAGACATGTACAGTGTATGGAATAAACAAGTCCTGGAAAGCTGACGTTAAACTTGCTTCATACAAAAGAACGACAGACACAGCAGATGGTACAGAGACCATGTCTGTCAGCAGCTTTCAAACGAACTTGGCTTGAACTCGACAATAATGAAGACTTTCTGCTTTTTTTTCCTGATGTTTTGTTGACATCTAACTTACCCGCTGTAACACCGGTGCTGAATTTCCACATTAGAACAACAAGGACTTCCTCAAACTCCAAAATTAGACATCCACCACCAGAAGTCTCAAAGCCACTCTGCGTATCTGTCGGCATGAAAGTCAACATTTCAGCTCGCTGCTACACCTGCAGGTCTGAAACACGGTGCTCGAGAATCAAAGCGAAGTTCTTCGCAGTTTTATCCTCCTGCTTTTGTTTCCAAAGCCTTTACACTCAAGTGTTTCCGAACAAAGCTCGCTATTTGAATATCAGCACAACCCAAAGCTCGATCAATTCACTGTGGCGTTATGCAAAGTTAAAACCCTTCAATGTCACTATTACTGCATGCCTTCAATCCCCTCCAAGAGCTTCTCAGACGGCTATTATAATGTTTGCGATAGGAAGCAGCTTCTGCCTCCCTCTCCCTCCTCTTCCTCTACAGGGAGGGTGATGGGAGACATCTTCTGGCGCATTTGTTTACCCTTCAAACAAGACCTAAATTAGTTGCATTCCCAGCAGTTTTCCAAAAGCAGGTAATTAAATAGCACTCAGCTGCTCGCCGCGCCACTGCAACCTGAACTCCCCTCACTGTGGATTGCAGGAAAATGCCAAGCAGCCAACAAAAAGAGGCTGAGTCTTACTGGTGATACAGCACATCCCCGTGCATTTGCATGCATCTGACTAATTCACACATCCGCAGTGACTCACCGCTCTGAGCAGGCAGGCGGGAGCTCAGCTTCTCGCTCGGTGACGCTGTGACAGGCGGGAAACAGCAGGACTCAACTGTTTGGCCTTTGGTTTCCCAGATGACGTGTCACTCAGAGTGATACAAGGAAAATGACACGAAAGGCACAGGTTTGAAGCGTTTAAGCAGATATTAGTCTTCACATTTTTTAAAGTCACTCACTGACTGCGAATTTAATATGTTTCAGTTTTCCCTCTGACGCTAAAGAAAGCAGCCTCACAGCTGCCAAGATTTGTCCTCAAAAATGCACTATTCTGACCGTGACCCTGTCCTTTGAAGCAGTTTTCACCCATGTCGATGGCCTCTGCTAAAATCAAGAAACAATGGCACATTTATGACACGTAATACTGCCATTAAGAGAAAAAGAGCAGAGATATTTTGAGCGTACCTGAACTGAACGTACTGTATTACTGCCTGATGAACGTTACTGAGAACTCGTTCACTCTGGTGTCCGTGCACGGCACGCTCTCTCAGTTTAACTTCGTTCAATAGGGTGCCAGATTTCTAAAGAGCCTTCCAGGCGAAAACCCAGATAAAACACACTGTCAACAGGCCTTAATATGTAGCGGAAAAAACACCCAATCTGGCAACACCAGCCACGGTGTCACATCGCCGCATGCGTCATCACAACAAAAAGCAGCAAGGAGGCGTCGTGTGATCATTTTAACGAGTTTTATGACAAGATCGGTGAGGATGGGAAAAATCTTACATTTCTGTGCAAACTTTGCCCGACGGCCTTCAAAAAGAAAATCCGCACTTCAGTCACATGGCTGAATGGACAGTAACAAAGTGTTAAAGCAGCAATGGGGAAATGCTGTCCCCTCAATGCTAATGTAAACCCTGGTTGGATAAGGATTCAAAACTGGATATGAAGATGAAATCTGACGCATAGTTACGGTGTTAAAACTGATAAAACAATCGCTGTCTGTGGTTCTTTATGGGCTGTGGCAATAATTTTGAAAAATAACAGCTCGCAGCAACGAATGGAAAAAAAGAACTATGAACTAGTTCATTTTTAGAACGATGAACTTTTAATTCAAAATTTTGAATTATGAACTATGAACTGAACTAGTTTGTTTTAAAATTTGTGAACTGAACTTTGAACTAGTTCATGTAGAAAGCGAACTTTCCCAACACTGCACACAGGATGTAAAATGTCCTGAAGGAAGATGTTGTATCTCTAAGACATTGTTGGATTCCCTGTATCAAAAAGACACTGAAGACCCTCTTAAGAGCAGCTCAGTAGTAAAAAGAATGCAAATGAAGCTCTGATTATGGACCACCACGCTCGTGCTTCAAAGGGTATCTTTTTGTTATTTTTTTTATGAATAATCAAAATCATTGGAATCAGGCTGATGCAAATATCAAGGGAAAATTACCTGCCTTTATTTCTGAGGTAAGGGATCAAAGCTTTTTATGTTTCGTACAGGATTCTGACTGTATTACAACAAATCTTGGGGACAGGTTTGAGCTGAATGCTAATGCTAGCGTGCCATCATGTTCATGGACAATGCCAACACGATGATGGACGAAAGGCTGAGATTAGAGGATCGGAGCGGTTGAGAAGAGGAATATGGGACGAGGAGATCAGAAATGTGACTGGAGGCGAGGTCATGCAGAGCCTTCAAATGAACAGGATCCTAAATTTAATGCTGCGGCCGTCAGCTAGTTCTAGTTAATAGCCTGGAAGCTGCATTGTGAAGCAACTGCAGACGGTTTACTGAAGCTTGACTGAGACACGAGTAAAAGAAAAATTACAATAAACCAGGCAGGAGAAGATCTGCAGAAGACAACATTCATCTGATTTTTCCTGCATTTCTTAGCTGAAGAAAAGAAGGCTGAACATGCTTGTTGTCAGAAGTCATGCACTGATCAAGGCTGACACCAGCTTTTGAGTCAAATGGACCAATAAAGTGATTTATAAGCTGACTAAGTCTTAACTCAGCCAAAGTAAAGTCCTCCAATCTTCTAGTTCTGGCTTTAAAAGGCCTGTTTTTAGTCAGCATGCATGTCTCCAGTACATCAAAACCTCCCTGAACTGTACACAGGTGGTAAAACACACTTCCAGAAATACACACTCAAGTGTCCAAAATATCATGAAGTCCCTCCTCCCGCCGAGCTGCTCCCCACTGCTCACAACCCACAATATCTTTGATTGTCAAGAGGACTAAAAGCTTTCTTTAGCCAGTCTCCTCCACTTACCTCTCTTCCAGTTTTCGCCTCCAGGCACAGACTCTATTGTTAGTCTGGTCCTCTTCTCCTCTGCTGCTGTTGTTCCTGCCCAGAAGCTTGTCACTCATCTTGATGAGCTGTCTACCTTGCAGGAGCTTCAGGCCTCTGGCTGCAGCAAACAGCATCAGTAAACTCTCCTCAGGTGCTGCAGAAGCGGGCAGAATCCTTCAGCACCTTTCTCCAGCTGCCTTTTCAACTTTTCTTGTCAGTTACATGTTTAGCTTTGCTGTTTCCCTCCTCTTTGTGCTGCCTGCCATTGTTGTTGCCCTGTGACCTCACCTTGATAGCCGTAACCTGGCTCAGTGCTGCCCCTGTTGGCCAGGAGGCTCATGACGGTTTCACATGACATGCAGTTGACCAGATTTATCTTTAAAAAAATACTTTTAGCTTTGATTCGATGGTTGTTAAGAATGGTTTAGTTGAAGCTGGAAGAATATCTGCTGTAGAAATAATGTGTAATGTGAAAGATAAATAATTACAGGGTCTCTTGGCGGACTAGGGGTCAAACTTTCTCCCCTTCATTTCCTGCCACTTCTCTACAGACCACTACAAGATAAAGGCAAAAAAATACTTCAAATACATAAATTGTATAAAATATCCAAAAGCTGACCATTTTTTGTGTTTCAGTTTTTATGAAGCAGTTGCAGTGAGGAACTGCAAACATTTCTGCAAGTTCAAACAAATGTTTTAAGATAATTCAATGAGTAAAAATGAAAAGTTAAATAGAAAAATACCCCTCTATTATTTTCCCATACATTCTACAGTAACTAGCATGTTCTTTGTGCTTTTTGTTATATTTTGGTCTCAACCAACTGAGAATAACTCCTGGTTTTTTAGCTGCTAAATGCTGCTCAGTGTTCACCAGCTACTGTCTGACTGTCTGTCTGCTGTTTGCTGCTGAGCAGGTGGTTTCTTCATTTGGCCCTCAGGACCCTCTGGGGACACTCCACGAGCTCCACGCTCACTTTTGAAGCTACATAAACACTGTGCTGATTAAGTGTGACTGCAGCTAAGAATAAACACCTGAGCGCTGTTTATGGCAGCAGTGGAGTGAGGAGACCAGTATGTTTTCCCAGTTTGGACTAGTTTGGCCCTGCAGACCAGGAATCCTCTGCCGTGTGGATCACACTAGAAGGGTTTGGCTTTATTTTTACAACACCTTCCAGCTCTCTTCATTCAAGCGTTCTTACTCTGAGAGGAATGATTAGAAGTCATCTGTTTTAAGCATCAACAGGTTATGGAGCTACTACATGATAACAGCTTTACACTGAAGCTTTCATTTGTATCAGGAAAAACACTCACATCCACAGTGTGACCTCTGGCTCTTACACTGAAGACGACTGCCGCGTTGCTCTTCAGATACATGAATATCGCCAATTAGGTTGAGACAGAAGCTGAAGGCAGAGAAGTGGACTGCGGTGCAGAAGTTGAGAAGTTTCAATTACCACTTAGCTTTTTAGCTTCTTTTATTCAAAGCACTAAATCTAAGAAGCTATTAGCATGTTTTAATGCACATTCACACTTATGGTGTTTTTCTGGCAGATTTTGGTGAAATAATATTGGTGGAAGTCATACTGAACACACAGATGGACAGATGGAAGAGCACGCTCTAAGAATGTTTCTATGCTTTGCTTTGATTCCATTAAAACGGATCATGATCATGTTCTTCATTAAAGATGAAAATCCTTAGAGCCATCTGTAAGGGGGTGAGTTGCATTTTTACTTTTAACACCCAAACGAGAGGCGTCAGCCACACTATATTAAAAGCTTTGGCGTCATCAGCGCTGAAAGCTCTGTTTCTTTTCTGAAAGATGCGTAAGGCACCAGTGGAAAGCTGTGTCAGCGAGAGGAAAATCGAACAAGAAAGAGCATCAGAAATAAACTGTAAAAAATGAAGACTTGGAAGAAGGAAAATAATGACGGCATGCTATGAATTTGACCTTAAACTCGTGACGCAGGGAGATCGAGCTGCTCGCTCAGCCTCTGCAGGCAAACTGAGGCCTGACGCTGCATAATGCAAAACACCCTCAGCGGTTGTTTTCTATTATCGAGAGATTTGCTGTGCTCTTCTTCCTGCAAGGGCCTGCTTCACATTAATATAGTTATATGAAATGATACAATATCTGATGAATGTAATTTTGGTTCAGATCAGACACACTGGAGCTGGAGCTGACCCCCAGACGTCCTCTACCCGGATGGGCTGGAGTACATTTACGAAATCTGTCTGCATGGCGTGTCCAGTGTGTGCTACAGGTGTTAGCTGCAACGCCTCATATGTGACACCACCATTTTAAGGCCTGAAAAGCATGTTCAGACCGATGTTTTGTCCCATTTTATTCACTCAACTTATGGCCATTGCATGTTTTTGCAGTCCATGTCTATTAGAGTACAGATGTGAGCTGTGGCTAGCTAATAACACATATCGCCTCTGGGTGCGTTCTTGCCGAAGCCTGGACTCAGATGGATTTCAGATCTTCCCAGGAAGTCCAAATATTCCTTTTATTTTCCTCCAATTTCTCTAATTTTCAATCTGGTCTCGTGAAGTGGAATCAAACAGCTTCAGGATAAGCACAACTGCTGAAACGTCTCCAGCCTGTGTGCACGCTACTTCTTGCCATTTAGAATGAATCTTCTCATTAACTGTATGAAATCACTCTACCTCTTAAATTCACTTCCCTTCCCTCACATTAGCATCAGGCCACACTCCTGGTCTCTGATTTTCCTGTGTTTCTTCTTCGAGGGCCAATTATCTGAACAAACACTGACCGGCTTCACAAACCGTTCATCAAATCAGGGGAAAAGTGAACTGGGAAGATTAGCTGGCCTTTGTGGACATCTGGAGTCTGCTGAGTGCTTTAATGTGGTGGATTTTTGCTTGTTCCTAAATTAGACTGCTTTTATATTTAGATAATGTCAGCTTGTTTGTTAGCAAGCAGAAGGAAACAGAGCTTCCAAGCAGGCTCATCAAGTCTGATAATGAGCAGATCTGAAGACACTTGGTGACAAATGGACAGTTTATTTGCTCGTTGATGTCATAAAACAGACTGCTGGCCAAATAAATACAGACATTCACATGAAGGCTCCTCTGCCACACCATACTTTAAGCGAGGAAATGTCACATTAGCACAAACTGATCATGGTATATTTTTAAGGCGGTGTGAGTGGTACGCATGCAGTGTGCAGGGTTTTAGCCATTTGCAGGTAAAAAGATGTCCTGAAATTCAGCTTAAAACTTCACCAAAAGTGATTGTTCTTAGACGTTTATAAGTCAATCTAGAGCTTTGCACTGTGAGTGTTATTTAATCTTGTGCATTGTGTTATTTCATACTTTAATGAGTCTTTCCGTGCTACTGGCCACGACATGGCTGCTCACTCTGAGCCAGAAAGGCAGGATTAGTTCCATATATAGCTTCCATATGAACAGAAAGTAAGAAGAAAAAAAAAGGACGATGTGGAGCCACAGATGCCTGGAAGATGCAGACGGTATCATCAGTTTTATATCACAGCAGCAGTCTCAAGAGTGCAGTTATAGTCAAAACCTGTAAAACACAACTCCAGTAATATTTTAAACAAGCTGAGTTTATAACGGATCCTTTGACAGCCGCCATGTGGGGGACTTGGACAGTGGAGCTGCTTTCTGTCATGCCAGACTGATCGATCCAACTGATCATCTGACAGCCAGATCGTTGACTAAAGTGCATGTGAAACAACGACTGGTCTGGGAACCTGATTTCAAGATTAATCAAAACTATGTCACAATCCACACAGTGCAAGCAGGTCTTAAATGTATGTTGAAATATATCCATTTAGGTACAGTTGAAACAATCGTTTGTAACCTAAATGTCAGAAATTGTTCACTTTTCAGCCATGTTCAGCCGGTTTGTGTCACAGGATGTCTGCACGGCACACACAGCACTACCAGCTTTGGCGAACAAACAAATGAAAAATGACAATGGCTCTGCAGCATGTTTTCCCTGTAAAGAGAATCATTTGCTTTAAGATGCACTAATCGATATTTTTAAATTAACAATGGATTAAATGACTGCATTTGAAATGAAAGAGGCTGTCTGCAGTGACGAACCCTCAGAGAATGATCTCCGTGTCTGCAGTTTCTCTCAACTCTACAGATCGTTTTCGCTCTTTTTGATCGTTATTTTGCTTTTAAGCTTCCTGGACTGGTTCAGTCTCAGTGCTCTCAGCATCCTCTGATAAATCCACCGTACACTACCTGTCCAGCACTGCATGGCAGAGCAGCGAAAGAGAGTTGGACTTAGATTCATCAGGTGCTAATGTTGCTCCACATATGATTGCTGTGTAAACAGGCTAATACTGCTTATAGGTAATAATGAATCACTGTTAGGTTGAAAGCTCATTGCATGTCTCCACTTTCAGCTCTGGTTTGGTCTCCACCAACTCCTCAGAACAACATGTCTGCATGATGTGACTGTCAAGCTGCTAGATGCTCTGCTTTCACTGTTATTTTGTTTGGAGAAACTTTGCTCAAACTGCGACTGATGAATGTGATGATTCTCTGTGTGGCCTTCACTGACCTCGCTGCTCATTTTATCAGCAGCATTTTTCATGTGATCATCCATTTGAGATTTAATGAGATTATTCCTCACCTGAGTGAATTCAATAGTTTTGTTTAATAGTATATTAAAACATATTTTATAATACTGTGTTATTAACCTCAAATGTCAGTCGATCTTAGATATCTCTGTAGAGGACCTGAGAGTCCCGCTGATGCTGAAATATGCTGGTTTAGCAAAAGTTGCTGGACGATGAGCAGAGAGATCAGAACATACTGGCTCAAACCGTGACCAGCAGCTCTTTTGGGAGGATGCAAATGGTCACATGGTCTGACGGTTATTATGTGGGCTTCGTCATCCTGTAAAGAAACATGTCTGAAGGGGAACACCTGTAGCATCTGTAAATTGAGCCCACTGGCCCTTAAGATACTGGCTGGAGTTAAAGGTGACTCATGGGAGGCCGCGCCTCAGCTTGGCTCGGCTCAGCGTTTCCTCTGTGGCTTTGAGGTCATGTGATGAAAGAGATTTATGTTGGTGCAGAGGTCTGCGAGGATCAAAGGTGCTTGCAGCTGAGTGTAACAACCAATCATCGCCTCCATTGATCAGATATCCGAGCCTGTGCAGTTGAGCTGAATGTGAGCGATCGAGCACCTGTAGAATCTTTCGTGTGAGTTTAAACATGGAAAATATCGACAAAACTACGACAACCTCAAACAGCCTCCAGTGATCTGCCGTCATGGTGTGTGCCGCTCTGCTCGACAGAACACTTCACACACTTTTCAACATGTGAGAAATAGACAACACTGTCAGCCGTGAATGCTCAGCTGTGATCAAAGCCTGAAGGTTGAATTGATCCGATCAGGATTTTCTGCCACAGCAAACACCTTTTGTGCTTTTACTACATCAGTTCATTGAGTGACACTTTCAGGAGTGAAATAAAGGGAAATGAGATTAAAAATGCTCCGTTTTTAGACTAAGTGGCGAAATCATCCCATTTACAGCAGGTATTAAAATGGGATCTGTATTTTTAATGCATTCTCATGCTCATTAAGCTCAGATCTCTGTCAAATCAGCATCAGATTGCATTAAAATATCGCTGAGTTTTGTCAGTTGTTTAGATGCATGCATTTCATTTAGTTTATATGTAACATACTGTTACCAGTCTGCTGTATCTTGTCCCAGTGAATAAACTGCTGGTTGTACCTGATTCATCACAACACAGGGAGAGAGTACACGGCTACTACAATGAAATATATCCTGCAAGTAGTGAGCCTGTGGGCTTTGGCTTGTGGAGGAAGAAAGAAAGAAAATACCTGAAAAAGTAGATGCAACATAGAGAAATAAACTGAAAAAATAAGGAGAAAATGTCGTTAATTAGCGAAATCAGTCAGGCTGAATGGCCAGTCATTCACTACACCCACCACCAATTCAACAAGCTGAATCAGCCAAACGACCGTTGATCAGAGCCGATGACAGCCAACGGGCAAACCGCAGAATCTACAGCCAGACACCCTCTGAATATGTCAGGGCGATTAACCAGCTGATGCCAACATCTGAACGTGGCTGTTTGCCTAAAAATGCAACAAATGTAAGTACAGTGCACGTGCGTGTGGCACTGAGATTTTAATGTGTTTACTCAGGCGTGTGCTGTAAATTGCAAGATGGTGACATTATTGATCTTAGCTTGTAAAATCTATTGGGCTGCTTAGTGAAACATGTTTCCCAAATGAGTTCAGAATTAACAGATGCTGGCATTAACTAGTTATATTAGCATATGGTCATGCATCTGTCCAGCGGGAAAGCATGTGACCCTTTATGTATAAAAGCTGCTATGAGGCTTCTTGTTAGAGCTGAGTGCTTTAGACATTCTGATGCAATTATTAGAAATTGTATGTTTTAATGTGTTAGAAATATTCTTTTCTACCTGTTTCCTGTGTAGCTGTATGCTTGGCTTTCCTTTCTTTTCACTCTCTTTTTTTTTTGGTGAATGTCATTAATGAATTGATGTAAAAAGGTAAAATAATGGTGAGTATTTGTGTCTGGATGTAGATGTGTGTTTGTCTATACTGCGCATTTGAAGCCAAAAAAGCTTTTTTCCTTACATGGATTCAAAGAACTTCAGTCCAATCCGGCTTTGTAGAGCTGCTATTAAATATGGTTTTGTCCACTAAATTTGCTTTTCTTTCAATAATTCCTCTGGTGATCATAACAACTTCACATTCAAGGTGTTTGACAAAATATCTGGAGGACTGGCATGTAAAATGAATGCCGCTTCAAAACAGCAGTGCTAAGTTCAAACTTTGTTGAAAGAGAAAAGCAGCTGTGGCGCCATGATGATCAGTGTTCTTGAGCAGAGAGCTGCAAGTAGATTCTCTCAGCAAAACAGACCGACATGTTGTACAGAGCCAAGGTAAGCTGTCAAACTTAACTCCCAGCAAGCCACTTACTCACCTCTTGTCTCCTCTGAAGAGATTGGCCGATGGGCTGATTGGCAGTCCTGGCACATCTGCACACCGGGGACAGACAGGAAGTGTTCTGTGGATCGATGCTAAATACGTCCTCCCATCACTGCAGATCAACAGGACAAAGGCACACTGAACACTTCAGCACGATAACCAGTAAATTATAAGCGAACACAAACTTAGTACAAAATGCATTTATTTTCACAGTGCGATCAAGAGTTATTTAACAATAAAAGACAAACGGTTCATCTGAATTACAATCCACGAGGACCAGTTTGTTGGTGTAAAGCAGGTCAGATGGAGAACAGGTACATTAGGGAGTCTTTGATAATGACTACTGAACATTTTAATACACATGTTAAAATATATCAGTGAAGAGCAGCTGAAAGATGGCGCATTTTGTCCTTTGTTTGGTTCATGTGAATACAGAAAGTGGACAAGAAAGTAAAAAGGAAACAGTTTGAACTGAAGCATTTTGACAAGTAATGTCAGCTATAAAGCACTATCTAGCTAAAGTTAGATAGGAAGGCTGTCACAGCAAAACTACTTAAATTTAATTGAATTGAAAAGTACATTTATTGCTTAAGAGTTCGTTTCATTTGTACGACAAAGATTCTGTCAGTTCTTCTTTTGCCCTCTGATGAGACAATAAGAACATGGCCTCCTCTCTGCTGAGTTTGTTTATTCAGTTTCCTCATTAATTATGTATGAATCAGAGTATCTGAGGCGTTTGACTTCCTCCTGATGTCTATGCGACACTCTGGATCAACTGACTTTGGTCTGACTTGTTAACTGACTGTTCTGACACTCTCCACCTCGGGCAGCGTGGGCAGACTAATGCTCCGAGGATCAATACTAAACACATTTTGGCCTCTTAAATCACATCAGGAATACTTGAAGTGCTGAACAGGAAGGACGAGCAACTTTTTTTTATCCTTTATCCACAGACCAGTTCTACACTGTCTGTCCTAATTCATTTTCAACAAAGGCGTCTTATATTTCAGCACATTTTCACTCCCGACTCCTCACATATGCATTAAAAATGAATATGCTGATTCTAAAATACTTAAAGTGGTATTTCAAAGTACTTATATAAAGTGTGCTTTATTATAAGTGTATTATAAATTGCACTGTGTAAAGTGCACTCATGAAAAGTAAACTTATTTTCAATTCCCATGTAACACTCTGTTGGCATGCTAATTAATGTGCTCTTTTATTTGACTTCATTTGAAGCATATTTAACTATATTTCCAACACAGTGGTGATATAATACAATTAATATAACAATTATATTATAATTATAATAACAATTATAATACAATTAAGCTAATTAAGCTACAAAGTTTGACTTTTCCACAAACCCATCAATAACATCTCTTCAGTGATGTTATAAAGTCCGCATGTGTATGAAAAACATACACACAGTAACACTGCTGTCAGACAAGGCAGAATTAGTGCTCCATGAAAAGAGACATGAAGCTTTATACTTTATACATCACCACAGTTGCAGCACTTCATGCTAATTAACTGTCATTCATTAACGTTTAAACCAAAGAAAACACAGGATTACTTGACAGGGCCGTGCTCCATTCAGTGACTGACAATTTACTGCGATGACTTCAGTTAACTTCATCATAGTTTACTGAGAGGAAACCTTTGAACAGAAGACTTTCACGAAGGTACAGCAGTGTTTGCATTGTTTAAGTGTACTATGTTAAAAAGGGGAACGGAGAGGGCAAAAGTGACTGCATACACATTAACCCTGGACTCTGAAAACTTGCAGGAAGGAGCCAAAAGAAAAAGCATTGATGAATAAACTTTCTATATAAGAGACGTTTTTGCCTTAAGGTGTCCATAATGTTTGCGTGCGTCATTGTATTGATTTTCTTCTGTCAGAAGAAATACATGAATAGTACCCGAAAGGGAGAAATTTATGTTCTATATTTCTTGTTTTCTCAATCTCATCGACTGTGTTGGAGCCATTCCTGGAAGCTTTGCCACAGAAAAGCTCAGGGAAACGTCTGTGTGCCGCTCGTTCTCAGAGGTCAAATGATTAGAAAACATTTCTAATAAAGCAGGAATCTCACCTGCGTTTAGTGCAGCGTCTTCTGTTTGTCTTGTTATCTTCTCCACCTCGTTTATGGGAACCATCGAGGACTTTTCTCTGCGCCATCAGTCAGACAACAGCCTGCAAGATGAAGAAGAGCCTCAGCTCGAGCGATCGAACTGCACTGCTGTCATCGCTGAACGGCTGAAAATGTCAGTTTGGATGCTAAACGTCGTGGTCCTCTTTCGACTGTACTACTGCTAACAAAACTGAGAGCGTAGCTTCTGATCTGCAGCTGTCAGCACAGGTTTGTTAAACGTGCTTCTCACAATCACTTTGACTGGATGGAAAGCAAAGAGCGGTGCTAATTTCAGCTCAGCATTTTAAAAATATCTCAGAGATGCTTTCAGTTTTGCTCGTGGTTGCACATTTTTAACAGCTTTTGCTTGTACGTTTACTTGCGCTGGATACAAACTGACCCATTTTCCTCTCATTTCATCTCTGATTCTCTCAGTCTTGCTCATCCTGTTTTCTCTTTAATTTCTCTCCCAGTAACTTTTGTTCTTCCATTAGACTTTTCCACTCTTTCCACATCCACCACACACCTTTCAGGGACGATCTACAGATAAAGTCGTGGTTGCAGCAGCAGCGATCCTGACAGCGTCTGGCTTTGGCTATCCTGAGACTCAACACAACTTTACTTTGAAATCCATCATGTCTGTTCCTCTGAGCCCACCCAGGGGATGGTTAGTGTGGGTTGAAGGCTGCGTGGGGGTGTGCTGGTGCTTTGGTGTGGGAATGATGTCATCATGTCTACCTTAATACCTGTGGAAACTGGGATCCACGTCAGGCAGACTTCAACACAAATAAGCTCTCCATCTCTCCCCTATAACCGCTGAGATTATGTCTGACAATGGGGGGGCATGTTCTTTTCCGTCAACTCAACACACACACGGAAACACACACAAACCGCCACTTCTTTCCTTGGTTCAGGAAAAATTGAGCCGTGCAGCTTTGGGATCCAGCATGGATTGATCACAGCCTGCAGACGTGTGCTTAAACATCCAACATGCAGAGATCATGTGACACAAGAGGCAACTCATGCTTTTCTTCTTTTTCTTCTTCTCCTCTTTTATCCACAGCCAAAATAAATTGCCGCTTTTGAAAATTATTCTTATGGCCACTTTAATAAATAAGAGATATTGAATGAAACTTCGATTAATTTAGTTAATTGAAATGACTTAGTTAAAGTTGACCTCCTCACCGGAAGGTTTTGTCATGATATAACAACATCACACCTGTTTTTATACCACTCAGAGGTCTGAGGACTGTCTGATCCATCTGCCTTTAAAAAGTTTAGGAAGTTACTCACATTTGCCGAACCAATCATTTCGACCTCATTCTCGAGGCTTGCATTTGTTTTTGGGTCTGGAACTGGCACATTGCTGCCCCTTGTGGCTGCCTGGTTCCAGATTTCAGAATCACACATCGAAATGTTAAACATTTCAATTGTATATCATAATGTTCTCATTCAGAATGAATGAAATTAAATGTAATGGCAATTCAGTGCGATTATAAGGCTGCAGCCATAGCCTCACAAGGCACTAATTAGCACATTAAGGCTTGGCGGACCAGGATGAGATGAAGAAGACACTCGGAAATGTACTTGACAAGCTGCAGTAAGATGAGACTTACATTTTATCGAATGATATTTGAAACAGTATGGTACAACCAGACTAACCAGTTGGTTTGGCAAATGCCTGATATCAGAGGTGAAGAGCAGCGCATAGTCGCCTCCTTAAGCTTTTCTATGGGGAGCATGTTGGACTGTCCTTACAGTGGTTGAGACAGTCCCAAAAAGGGCTCCTTTTTTTTCTGAAACATCAAGGCAAATCATTGTGCTTGAATTGATCCTGATGGAGGAGGCCACTGAGAGGAAGATCAATACGCATTCCTTGTAAGCAAGTGCCAAAGCCAAGTAAAGCAGACACTGTTTGCCCATTGAAGTCGTCTGCAGAGGCTTAATGGGTCATCAAGAGCATGACAGAGGCAGCAGAGAAGGCACCAAGACGGCTGTGGATCAAGCGGGGCGCACCAGCTCGGGCGAGGATGTCTCCTGTTGAAAGACCTCACATTTGATCCACACTGCAAGGCGCAGCCAGTTAGTGACGAGGGGTCTGGTGATTTAGTCTGCACCCCCCGCTGCTTTTTCACAATGACTGTTTCATGATTTCTTTCCTTCCCTCCTGAGACACCCTCAGTGTGTTGGGTGCACCCTGCTTGAACGAGCCTTTCCCCACAGGACTGTTGTCCTTTTTTACCATCTCTCTGCCAGGCATGTGTTTGTATCTCATTCGTTCTGGCAGTCTCTTCCTCTTCAGCCATCTCTACCTGTGAAAGGTCTGGCCTGGTGAGAAGGATCCTG
Organism: Chaetodon trifascialis; assembly: GCF_039877785.1. Classification (NCBI taxonomy): domain Eukaryota; kingdom Metazoa; phylum Chordata; class Actinopteri; order Chaetodontiformes; family Chaetodontidae; genus Chaetodon; species Chaetodon trifascialis. Next base: position 4,551,319 of record NC_092071.1, on the reverse strand, counting down.
AGGAGGTTAGTCATGGCCACATGCTCGGGCTGAAACCACTTTGCAGACACTTTGCAGTTCCCTGTGGTGCACCAGCGGGCTGCCCGTCTGCTGGGTCTGTAGGGACAGTAGTTACAGGGTGGAAAACAGCTCAATTGCATGTAGCAAAGCACACAGCAGGGGCTGCTGAATGCCAGAGAAGAGCTTTTTGTATGATTTTGGCTTATGAGCGCCAAAATGGGAAGCTGAACAGAGCCAGAGGTAATTGCTTGAAAATTAAAGGATTGAAACTCAGAACATCTTTTTGGGCATATTAGTAAACTGTACACAGCTCATTGATCTTTAAAAACCAGCAAATCTAAAGTTCAATGAAACCAAAAAGAGAGAGGACAGAGAGTGAAAAGCTCCAATAGTCAATCCAGCTTGCTCTGAAGGAAGTGTTTGTGAGGCCGTTCAGGTTTCCACAGTTTCAGTCCAACAATGCTGACAAATGTGGCGCATGATGTGTATCAGATTTTATGGGATTTTTTTGGCCCTTGCTTGTATTTTAGGCTGACAATCTGCGCGTCGCTGGGTGCAGCTTTGATGCTGATGTCGCTTCAGCTCGACAAAGAGATTCCCAACTGCGTGATTCCCATGAAGCGCAGCGCAGCCTCAATTAAAAATGGAAATTGTTGCAGTGACAAATTTTGTGGCAATCAGGGAGCTGCTTTGAAAACTTCACAGTCTTCATATTTCCTGCATGCGGCTTCTTGATGAACAACCTTTGTGAAAAATCGTGCACAGCAAAATACATGGCAGTTCAGTTTTACCTGTTACCTGCTTGTGATGCACTCACAGACACATTAAAGCAGGTCTTTTATAAATGCATTAACATTTTGCAGCGCTTGCTTTGCTCCTGATGGATGACAACTCGAGTCACATATTACAAGCTGATAAACACAGCACATACAGGACGTCACAGGCAGTCCGGAAAAGTTAAGACAGTCTGACAGGCTTAACTGTACAGACAGATGACATCAATCTCAGCACAGAGTCGATTGTGACCTGGTTAAAGCAGGAACGTTGCCTGCTAATGAGAGTCACGTTGACTTTGCTGGTGTTTCATTCTCTCTCTTTCATTATGAAACAACAGCTCTCTTTATCCAAGCGTCTTTGGAGCAGTGTTGACCTAACGTCACCTCATTAAAAAAAGAAAAGAAAAGAAAGCGTTTTGTATTACTTCACAGCTTTACTGCTCCTGTTTTTTGTAGTTCAATATACGTTCAGTCAAAGCTAATAATTCTTGTAAAACACTTAAAGCCTCGATGTTATGGCAGCATGTTGGTAACCAGGTGACTGATAATTAGCAAGTTGTATAAAACCAGCTTTGATAAAGGAAATCATTTTCTTTATGTGTTAGCGTACCTTTGAAAAGGCTCTTGTATGAATAGCTACAAACAGCAAGGTCACGGTCGGTTTGAATGCTTTGACTGAAAAATTTTTGACTGAAAAAATTTGCAGAAAAGTGAAGTGAAGTGAGTGGCACAACATAAAATATGCAAATAAGTAAAGATTTCAAGGTAGACAGCAGCACCGAATCTGCTCCCATCAGTTTGGTTAAATACTGTACAGATGCATAAAATGTGAAATTATGAAACACTGACATCTTAGAGGTGGTTTGATTGAATGCACGTCGTAGATTTCCTTTCTGAAGGAAACACGAGCGTGAGCTGAAAATGTTTCAACTTAATCCAAAAGCTGCATGACTGCACCTCATGAACATGGGAAGATGAGAGAAAAATGACATTTCTGTGTTCAGCTTAATGACTTTAATGATGGGCCAAAGTACAAAACTGCTCTGTAAGAGCTTCACTGGCAGATATACAGAACTGAACAACTTACAACTGCATTAATAAATATTTTTATATCAGCAAATGCTGAAATTAATTGTAATGTGACAAGTTTTGCTTGTTGCAATGAGTTAATGAAGACTTATCACCCAGCTCTTCCCTGTGACTGTTAGCATCGTTCAGCCTCAGTCGTTTTAGCTGTGGGCTGATAGCAGCTGTTATCTGTGTTTTCAGAGGAAAAAATGCTACCTGCCCTGCATCAAACTACACACAAAGTTAACGACTAGCTAGTGAACACATGGAGACCAAACTGGAGCTAAAACCAGCGTTAATATTGGACTTGATTTGTGCCTGTGGGTAAACAGACAGCATAATGTGTTTTCAGCAAGTTCTGCTGAAAGGAGAGGCCAAACAAATGAATAAATGCAGCTTTAATAGCATAATGGCTACATTACAGGATGTGCTGCCAAAGGCGTTCCTGACTACCTTTTAGTCGTCCAAAAACCTAGCTGCTCTTTCCATGTCTCTGCAGATCAAAATAGTTTTCAAATCATCTCTGTGTAGCAGGATAGTCTGCGCTGCTTCCAGTTCATCAGTGTTTTTGGTTGAAATGCAGCCCAGTGAGTTTCTGACCCCATTTCCCCCCATTATTGGAATGAATTTTGGCCCCAAAAAATCCCGCCTCTGGGCACTTCCTCTGCTCCCACAACCATGCCAGCGCAGGTTAGAGTTAATGTCTTAAACGTACAAGCAAACTCCTTGTTTAGAGAGTCCAGCTTCTTTTTATCTGCTTACACCATCACTTCGGTGTTTACTGGATGACCTCAGGACAAGAGACGGTGTGAGTGCATTAGTGTGAGGGGAGCCGGAGACCGACTCCAGCCTCAGAGTCTACTGTAGTGATTCCTCAGCTGAGGGGTCAGGACCCCGAATGGCTCTCAGTGCGGACACCAATGAGTCGCCATAAAACAAAGGCCATTTTTGTAATGAGCCCCGATCCAAGGGACCCACCATGGGCTGAAATCCCTGCTCTCCTGTGAGAATGGATCCAAAATGCAAAAGTTTCAGGAGCTAATTACCAGCTCACAAAAGGGAGTTCAGGGACATCCAAGGGTCTGTAAGGGGTTTCCACGAGAGCTTAGCTAATGGCAGAATGGTTTAATTTCACTATTATTTCATCTCCTAAAACCAAGAGTGAAGACAGAGTTACTGTGCTTAATGCTGGAGAGTTGTGTCTCGTTCAAGTGCAGTTCAGCGAAACAGATGCTTCAGTCAGTCGTGTCCATAAAGCAGCATTTGGTAAGCACGTTCCCAGCATGGCTTGTGATTCCCTGGGGATCTCGTGTTGGTCCATTATTTTTAAAATGTCAGCCATTTGGGAGAATTAAAGCCCCAATTTTCCATTTAGAAAAAGAACAATGAACAGAGTTTAAACTACTGCAACAGAAACCTGAAGAAACAGACGGCTCAAACCCCACAAAGAGATCGTTTGCACCAGCTTGCACAGATTTTTTAGCCTCTGACAGTCAAGAAGAGCTATAAAGTTTACAACTGATTATATACACTAGACAGCACATCGAACCGCTGATCAATAACGTCTGCTGTTCTGATGGTAGACGGCTCAAAAGCCTTTAGACGGCCTTTAATGTCTTTCTACCGGGTATGCATGAGAAGGCACTTAGTCTGTGGCAAAGCTGGATAATCATGAAACTCTTTGCACGTTCATCAGCCCAAAGCCACTTTCTTTACAAGTTTTCATGCAAATGTATGTAATGTGTTTGACGTTGGGCACAGGCTGCAGGAATGCAAACACAATATCTGAGGACGATCACTCTGTGTTGATCCGAATTCCAGCAGCCGAACGTACACCATTTAGAAAGATATGATTAGTGTATAGTGTGTAATGACTGCTTTGTGTATAATTTAGTGTACAAAACTGTAAAGCACTTTAGAGAGAATTAAATTGTATATGGTAGAGAACAGCCTGCACACTACAGCATTGTGTAACTGGATCACGATTTCTTCAGGTTGGTATCCACTGACCCATTTTATCTGTCTGTGACTCATGTCTGGGTACCACAACAGTCACTGAAGCACTCTGCTCCAGCCCCTCTCCTCCCTCATCCTCTGATCCCCCCCCCTCATTACCCACATTCCTCCGAGGTGACGTCTCCCGCTGTTGTGTAACATCCATCGTCCTGTGGAGAGGCCAGCGCACTGCAGGGTCCTGACAGGTAACTCCCTGGACGGCCATTTGCCTCCACTGGCAAACATTAATCCCACACTCTGGTCGTAAAAAAAATAGCTCCTCGGTATGGAAGCCATTACACATAGAGGGGCCTGGAAGAGAGAATGAGTCAGGAGGGGAGAAAGAGTGAAAAACAATGAGAGGAGACCAGGGTAGACGGAAAATAAGAGACTGAAGGTGATACTCCACCAAAAATCTCTCTTTTTCGAGTATCAGAAAGTTACCCTATGAAGACTTTAAAATGTTCTGTAGTTGTGGGAAATGGCAGCTGTGGTTTGTTAATGTGTTTCAAACACAGAACACAGTGGAACAAAGCCAGCATCTAAAGATGTATTATATAACCTTAGCCTGGTTGTGGGAGAGAGATTTGAAATGGTGTTCGAGTTACAACAAAGATGGCAGAGCACCTGTGCTGGCACAACAACTACATCGCATATAGCTGTGTGTCAGGGGCTATCAGGGTGACTGAAAATGACCTTGGCTGACCAGATGAAGTGGTTAAATTACTCTGGAAAACTGCATGCGTTGGTGGCATCAGCCCGCCCTGTACGCTGAATATTCAATTGAATGGGGCCCTGCAAATCTTGTTGGGTACAGATTCTAGTAAGGGCCCCCATCCACAATGGATAGATCAAGCCAATCAACATCTCTCAGCCTCAACGGCCCCTGTGCCAGTGGCTAACTCTGTCACATCACTGTCACTCACACGAGAATGCTAGCAGCTAACTGATGCTGTTATTTTTTGCAGACCCAAATTTGTAGTTAGTTAAGTGAGTTGGGAAGTTGTGTGGTGCCGGGCATGCAGTATAACAACTTCTGAAAACATCAGCGGTGAGTTTGAATTCATTTCTAATAACAGGGTTGGGCTGGATTTGCACTGACTTGGTTGCATTTTGGCCTCAGCAGCTGTTTCATGCTCTGGCTTGCTGTGGTCTTGGTGGCCTGAGAAGCATATTGTTGTGGTTTGGTGACTAACGTGCTGTTTCAGAACAATCCAGGAAAATGTGCAGTGTTTTTTTGGGGGTGTTCTGTATGTCAAATTTGCCTTGGTCTACCATTGGTGTCATATAGTTCTATATAAAGTTAAACTATAGATTTATAGCTTACATTTCTATTTCATATTCATAAGGCCAAGGCAAAGTAAGGGGGTCCCCTGTTGTCTTGAGTCATACCTGCACAGGGGCAACGTGATCCAGTGTAATGCTAGGGCACTGATTGACAGCAGCTGGTGGTAATGCGTCTTATGTTTTACGTGTGATAACAAGAAACAACAGGTCTAGGCTAAGAAATACACGTGAATATTAAACTTTAAGAACAAAATTAAGATCTGCCAAATCAAAGAAGTCTAAGCAGATAAAGGCTTTTTATTATTTTTGTGCCAAAGTTCAATAATTTTAAACCCAGACGTGCAAAAAACGTCGCACAAAACCCTTCAAATCAAGACGAGAAGTGACTGCTAACGAGATGTCCTTGATCGCTGCTCCTGAATATGGGATGTCTTGTAATGGGAATACAAAGAAAGAAAACAAAAAGACGATGTCTCATTCGCTCACAGTCCACAGTGCTATTTTCAGTGCGCTCGTCATTGCCGTGTGCACTTGTGCTCCCGTTGCCTTAAGGCATGCTGAGTATCTGAATGTTTTCTGAGCCACAAGGTCAGACAGACAGTGGCAGCGTTAAGACAGCTCACACACACCACAACAGGGATGAGAGAGTCTTAAATTATTCAAGAGCAGACAAAACCCACACCTGGTAACTTTTCAAAGTGTAAAAGAGAAGGCTTCTCTGTCAGCGGACTCTCCTGGGTCCACTGACGCCAGCCTCTTCGCATCCTGACCAGTCAGGCCGGGTTTCCTGTTGGAGAGAACAACACTGGTTCTGCGTGAGAAGACACACGACTGGAAAACACCTCTGACAGGTGTTTTAATACAACAGGTACATGAGAGACGCCAGCCTGCCGGATCTGACTGAGTTTAGCATCATTAGCAAAAAGATCTACAGTTGAGATTCAGACAGAATCTAAAATATCACAAAAAAATGCGGCCGTGTGCAGGAGAAACAAAATGTTATTTATATATTCAACATGCATGCATATGAGCTGTTTTAATAAATACTTTTCTTCATTTAGAGGTCTGAAATCCAGAATCTTGGCTCTCCTCCGCTGCTGAGGAGCACGTCACTTTGGGCCTCGGTGGTGTCCCCCGATGCTATAAATGCTGCTTCAGAGGTTTTTCCAGAATAAAGAATAAAATTCTGGGTCAGACTCTGAATTATGAACTAGCTCTTGGCAGAACACACTGCTGCGCGTACAAACATTCATCATTACGAGCAGTTCACTGAGCCTCGATTTCAGTCAAGTACTTCGGTGTACTTGGGCACATGCATTACAACGCTGATGCGGCGCAGGTTGTCTCCTCAAATTAAAACTATGGCACGCTTTACAAATGTTTAACTGTAAGTTCGGTGCTGCTCGTTGTCAGGAAAGATTTGCTTTTTGGAGCTTCGCTGCCCTGAAGCGAAGAGAAGTGGAGGTTCTACATGCGGCATTTTGGAGCTGAGTACAGCTGGTAAATGTATTTATATAATCCAGCTCTAAATACTCTGAACTTGATGTTCACTTAAACTTCTCTGAAAAAAGTGCTGAATTTTTTGCCACTACTGTGTCATCTACTTCCACTCTGGCCAATGATTTCCTGATTTCCATTGTCGTCTGTGGTTGGAAAGCAATAAGTAGAACAGAGATAGAGGAGATTTTGCATATTGCATAGTTGGAATAGTAGTCCTGAACATGAATCCTTCTCCGGTTATGGTAAAAGTTTTTGTGATCATAAATCTTTACTTATACTGCTCCCAAACTGAGGGTAAACATGAGGTGAACGCTGTAGATCTGAACACTGCATTTATAAACTTAGTGGACTCTTTCAGGACAGCAGTATCTGTGGTTGGCTCACAGCATTTACAGCCCATTTTTATGCACGTCCTCACCAAGTGCATGGTGCTGGAGGCTCGGTGATGTATGGACTAGTTGCTGGAGGTGAGGTGTCTATAGCTACAGATTCTTACAAGTTCAATTTGTGACAGAATGGAAGAAGAAAGAGGATGAAGAGAAAAGCTCTGTTGGCGTTTTGTCTTATTTGGGAAAGCTAGGTCACAGAAAATGCGATGATGTTGCACACCTGTTATATTAGCCATGACGATACCTTCTATTTTGAAGGTCATCACAGTCAAGATAGTTTGGAAATGGTCCACGGTGCACATTCGTTCACCAGACCTTTCTTCCTCTCTGAGTGAATCCTCTGAATGCACCTAATCCAGTGAATGCCGCCATAAATGTTGATGCGACTGAGCGCCAGCAGTGCACATGGCCGTTACAGCTGCAGAGCACTGCAGGCAAAATGTCCTCAGAAACTACTCGTCGGTATATTTGAGCATGGCAGCAGAACGTGGAGGTGTAATTGTTGCCCTTCATGCTACACACCCACGTCTCCAGGACATCTGATGGAAACAATTGATGCCAGAGGTTAATGTCAGCACTGCAGCGCCGTAGGAACACAGCAACCAATAAACATCATCCCAGCATTGTCTGTTTTCTCAGCACCTCCACTTTCAGGTTCTTCATTAGCTCTTGGCAGCACTGAGGCAGCCCGAGCCTCACACACTCCACTTTTTTTTCTATTGACATGCCAGTTTCAATGAATAGTAATGAGCATTGTTGTTGTTGCTCTGTTTGCTGATGACCTTCTCAGTCTCTCCTGGCACAGATATTATTCCATCGAGCAGAAATGAATTGCATTGGTACACACAGGCCATCAGCAGTTTTAATGCATGCTTAATAGGCCTTCCTGTGTTTGACATCCACCGCTGCCTCCCGTCATCCCCCGTTACAACATGGCTGTGAGGACTGATATGCATTATACATACATTAAGGAGATAGGTGCCATTTGCTGAGAGCACACAGAGAGACACTCTGAGCAAACGCTCAATGTGACCCTATTCATATGCTTGTCTGAATACACAGCTCCACAACCTTCGATCAAACTGGGAGACGGGGCTCCTGGTTCATGCAGGACACTCATAGTCCCTCTCAACCAACGAGGATCAAGAACTAAAGTGGCACTTTGTAAGATAAAATAATCCTTTATTAAAGGCACAGCTGGGGAATTTGTAGCAGCAAAGGGGATAATGTAATAGCAATTGTGCATCACTTTGTTTCCCTGTTTCCACCACATCTGAACTGTGGATGTTAGGCGACTTGCTTTGAGAAGGTTTCGTACATGATGGCTCTGTCTTCTCGTCTTAGTTCTCCGTTCACACAATGCACATCTTCAAACTAAGCTGGTATGTCCGCTTGGATTTGATAGTTCAGTTAAGATGAACTCTCTGACGCCTCCTCAAACGTGGCCTAATGGACATTTAAGTTGCTATTAAAACTCAGATATGTCTGGGAGACATAAATTTTGTCTTTTGCAAATGTTGACATGCAGTCCAAACTGCATGGCTGAGTGGCTGCAGGTGAGGATACAACTGCTATTCAGGTATCCAATGTAGATTCAACGATGGCCGCTGTTTGCACCCATGTTCAATTTGGATCATATAAGAGGCTTAGCTCAATAATTTAGCACTCTTGTGTCACACCATCTGATAAGCTTGAACCAAACCAAACTTTCACTGGAACATCAAAATTAAACAAAAAGAAAGTGGAAATAGTAAATGAACAGTCTTAAAATAATTAGTTGACAATAAAGCAACAAGCCCCATGTGGGACTCCCGTGTGAAAGCCCTGTACTTGAGCCATTCATCCACCTTTTTGGTCAATAGCGATGATGGTTCTGGAGCATATTAATCATAGTTTTGTGGGAACAACACCAACACAGCGATATGAGATAAAACATCATGTTTCAGCCTCAGTCTTCATTAAAAAAAACTGTTAATTTAAACCTACCATTGAGTTACATGATGATTACATCATGTCAGTAGGTATAGCGGAGAGTGTAGTCGTACAGCCTGGCTTTATGTGGCTGTTCAGGATGTTTAAGATTCATCCAGTGACTCTCAAACAGGACAGGAAACGGAACGCTAACATCATCTGTTCACCTGCGCAAATTATTTTTAGCTGTAAAACTGAAGAAAGACACTGAAAAACAAAGGAACCAAGCTGATTAAAAGGAAAGTCACTTGCAATCTAGTCCATGTGACAAAAAGCACCGTCGCTGGCGGAGCCTCATAACAAGCACCAAAAGATGGGTTTTGATTGTATTATACCTCCCTGTAAGAGATCACTTAATGTCACAGCTACTTTGTTAGAGTTTTCACTTTCAGAGGTGGCAGCAAACCAGGAGACCTTTCTCATTTTCAACCCACAACACAAAAAAAGTCTGCAGCCTGCTGGTGTTAGAGGCAATTTTGGGGCCACTTTATGTTATGCCTGTAATCACTCACTTTTAGTCTGGGCTTTCCTGCCGGGGTACACAAATATTGTTTTGATTTGAAAAATTGTTTTGGGTGTTTGCAGATTTCAGGAATATTTTATGGCGGTCAGATTTAAAGTGCTGAATGTCTTTACGCAGTATTTCAACAGATTCAGTGCAAAAAGAAATGTTTTTCCATAAAGGAACGATTGTTTCACTGCATACGACACATTTCAGTGACCTAGCATGCCGGAGGCTGCCGTCAGTTACATAATCTAAAGTGACTAATGAAATTCAATCAATAATTTGTATTATAATAATGAAGCAAACTTGCTGCTCACCGTACTCGAGTTTCCATCGAGGTGTTTTTATGTACATTTTGAAATACTGCATTCAAAAAGCTTGATGGAAACGGCAAAATTCCTCTTTTGAAGTGTTTATGAGCTAAATGGAGGATGGAAACACCTTTGCCAAATAACTTCTGAATAACTCACATGACTGATGACCTGTTTCTGCCACAAAACCCAAAGAAGCAGAAAAAGAAGAGGAAGCTGTTTATGCTGTCGTTGTTTCCCTGGATATTCCCATAACAGGTAAAAACATGGCTGCTAGTACCAACAACAGGTACGTGGAAACGTGGCCAATACTTGCTGACATGAAACGACCACAACTTGCCCAAATAAAACAAATTCCTGCAGACTTGCCTCGATTTTTCTCTCAGGTAGCTAAAGTAACTCGTGTTGTTTCTGGCTTTTAACTTTCCTCTTCTTCTTCATAGCTTACACCGCCATCTTCTGACCAACGCTCCAGACCAGTTTATTTTGATTGGCAATAGATGCAAACGTGGCCAATGAGAGTGAGTGCTGCACTTACATTCAACAGGTGGATACAAACACGACCGTAAAGGGATGTTAATGTTACTCTCTGTCTGCTGGACGTGCGAATGGGCAAGTGTGCGCTCATATGTTAACTGTAGCTAACAGCTTAAGACAGGGCTGTGTGTTAGTTTAATAATGCAACAATTGTGGAAGTCTGAAGTGGAAATTGAGAATGAAAACGCAGCGGTTTTCTCTCCGTTATTTATCACCAGGGGTGGTGGCAGATAGGTGAAGGCTGGGATTGGTGTATGTTGCGTGTTTATCATAAAACTGAGAAGACTCTGTGAAAGGAAAACCGTCCTCGGGGAATTTAGGAGGAAATGTCAGGACGACGCAGCGGCGGTGGAGCTCATTTTGTGGGAATCCGGAGGGAAAACGCCCGCGCTGTGGCCCAGTTGTGTTCTGCTGTACTAATTCTAACCATGTTTTGTTTATGTAGTGTGTTCACACTTGTGACAAATTCAGGTATGCTTAACAGACTAAACTGGAGTTAGGGTGTGGCGGTGATTGATGCAGCGGCCCTAGAATGGAGCGATTTCCTCACAGGGATAAAAAACACACACAATGGAAACAAGCTGAAGAAAACAAAGCCGACAGACTGAGAAACAAAGGAATAAGTCCTTAAATATGTCATGCCATTTTGTTATTTGTGAAGTTTTTACATTTTTAATCAGCTGTTTCATTGATATCTCTATTGGCATCCACATGAGCACCACGCGAATATTGTACCAAAATCCATTTTTAAATAAAGCCGCTTTGAAGTTCGTTCATGGCGTAAAGATCCTTTTCCAATCGGTCATACTGTGTAATTGAGTTGTTTTCTTCTCCACTGTAGCTGCCCACAAAGAACTTCTCATAACTATGGTGGCCTAAGTGGGACATTAGTTGAACAAAAGGAAAATTATAACTTATTATATAAGGTAACACACTTAGAGGTGCAATACACCTGACTACAGGACATTTTCTCCCCGTCAATTTACTCTCACTGGCATTCTGTGAACTTTTAAAAGGCATTAAGGGCTCAATTTGTGTGACAGCGCTACATTAGTTCGGTATTGAGTGCCTGGCAATGCATGCATGGCCCAGAGGAGGGAGGTGAGGTGTAAACAGGTGGGAGTCTCATTTATACTGTATGAATGAAGCAGTGCAAAGCGAGCTGAATGTATTGTGGTGGAAACTGGGTCAGATTGTGTGCTGAGAATAGACGTCTAAGAGACACCACTGTCTCTGGCACAAGTCGCTCTGCAGACTTCATTTGGTGATTTCACCAACAACGGCGAACTAAATGATTGAAGTGGAGTAAAGCTTAACTATGTACATAAACACAATTGCAGTTATTTTAATGTGATTATAGAAGGAGCTGTGAATCAGTTTCTTAAAGGTGTATTGCGCAGGAATTGTTGGTTACGGCTTGGAAACAAATAGTTTTCAATGCTGTGTCAGCCATTTTTGTAGCTTCCCCTTTAATGCTCACAGCCTGACACCTGTGGCTACCTGTTTCTAAAGTCCCGACCTCACCTGTGCCCTCTTATTGGCTTGGGGCTGCACCCAGTACTCAAAGGTTGCAGCCCAGAAAGTCCAAAAAGTCCCACAGCAAAAAAAGAAAATAAGAAAATACAGGCAGAGGGGAGGATCTCTGCAGATAAATACACCACCACACACTTCCAGTGGGTCATAAGGTTTGATCATGATAATGATTGACAGGGATTGCGTTTGTATGCGTCTACATTGCTTTTTTTGGAAAATCCTGCATGTAAATCAAACTTCAGTTCATTAAATCTCTGCAGCCATCAGAAAGCAGCAGGATGTATGTTGATAATTCTGCAGCTTCTGATTCGAGAAGCGAGCACATTGTGTCATTACGCATGGTCGGCCATATTTGCCTTGATTAAAGCAAATGACGCAGGGCTGCTACAAGTTAAACACACATTCAACACGAGACCAGCCAATTATAAACTCAGTATGCTGTGAATGCCTTGCTTATTTGTTACTTCTTTAATCACTGTGCATTAAACTTCGTAAACTTGTAGTTATTAAGTTTTATTGTATATCATACAGAGTTTAGTTTTGGTGGATGTTGTGTGTGCGTGCTGCCTATGGCTCAGTGTACTGTATATGTGTATTTATATGCATGTGTATGTGCACTGGCATGCTACAGTGTTAGTCATTAATGGCAGGGCTTGTTTGTAAAGTTTTTGTGGCTTTGCATATGGACGCAATATGAGCAGAGGCGTTTTATGGCTGACACGCTTTGTTTAGCATTCTCTTTGGAGACCCGCTGTGCTGATGGCTGCCTGTTTGACAAACAGCGTGCGCTAATTGCAACCTGGCAAATACAAAAACAAACCACAGACAGACATGCACAAAAAGTTCAAACAGTGTGCGGAGAGTCGCGTATTTCATCAGCTGCCTGTAACAAACGGTGGGTGGTCGAGGAAGGAGCATCCTGAACAGATAGGTTGTGTTTTTACAGCAGTGATGGATGGAGCGCACGCATCGTCACAACAGAACTGAATCAATGAATAATAACTAAAGCTCGACCCTGTGGTTCTCGGTGTGCCCTAAAGGCTGCAGTTTAAACATTATTAGGTTGAATAAATATAGCTGCTGAATTTGAAACAAAGCCTTTAGTTCAATCAGACCCAGAAGTGCAGCGAATAAACACTGAACTGTACACAGCCGGCGCTAATTTCCCTCCAGTGAGATCATTTAAGGTTAGTGTGAAACACATATTTAAGGGTGACACCTTAAAACCAGAACCAGACCTTTCAAGGAATAAGCTGTCCCCAGAAGTATCATAAAGTTGCAAATAAAACCTGGTATTCAAATAAAAAATGGAAGGAAAAAACACAATTAAACAGCATTAGTTCCATCAGTGCTCCAACAAAGTCACATCGTTTGAATCATTAGTTCTTCTATAAACACTAATCTCACTCACTGATACATGAATGCTGATCATAACCTCATCTACATGTCTTCTTGCTGCTGTTGACGGAGGTCAGTTAAAACAAATAAAAACCTTTGAATGTAAAACAGGTGGGAAGGAGGTTTTCAGTTTTAAACAACGCTAACAAAAGGCAGCAGAAGAAAATGAAAATGGCATGTGGTATAGAAACTGAGACAACCAACCAGTTTGTCCTCAGACTTGAAGCCTCGTCTGTAGATAAACTGAAACACGGTGTCAGAAAACACTGGAAAAGCTCAACTTTGTGATGCTTGTCTGGAGATGAGTTTTGTGCTGGAGAAGAATGACTGTCAGAGGAGAGTAAATGCTTGTTAAGTGCAGTCAGTCAGTGTTTACCCACATCAGCCACAAGGGGCAGCATTGAGTCCACTCCACATTAATAAATGGACCAGGAGGTGACAGCAGTGACTTTATTAAGAACACCAGCCGTCATTACATTCTTTCATCTCGACAGCTATGAAGTAAACAGGGCTGATGTTTGATCCCCACCTGCTCCTGTCCAGGGGTGGGACTTGTGGACATACAAGCCAGGCAGTTGCTTGGAGCCCCAGCCACTAGGGGGCCCCCGGCCACCTAATTACAACGATTATTGATAGGTCTGGGCTTTCAGGGACCTCACTTTGGGAACCACAAATCTATTTTTTCAGTGTTCATCTCAAATGTTCCAGAAAATGTGCATTTTTGTGTGCAAAAACCAAATGCTTGCAGTGTGCACGGGTGAGGTGGGGGCCCCAGGGATTTCTTGCTTGGAGCCCCAAGAGACCTTAGCAACGCCACTGCTTCTGTCCACTTGTTGAAGTGTCCTTGGGCAAAGCACTGAACCCCAAATTGGTCCTGATCAGCAGCAGCATCAGTGGGTAAATGAGAGGCAAACTACAGTCGTCTGTTCTACTGTACCTGCAGTGTCCACTTTTGTTTTGGACAATAGTTGAACCAGGTCAAACTTGTTTTTTGCTGGATGATCCTGTGTTTGCAATGTGAACCAAGATCTCTGCTGGGCCAACACAGCAGACTAATTGGTCTCGTTGAAATGAATGAGGCGGCTGTGTTTTTCTCTGGTAGTGCACAACCTTGCACATAACGTGGATGTCTAGACATCTTTCGACCCACAAATCACCAACTCAATACCGACCGGGTCGGTCCATCGCTGCGCTTTCTTCATGTTAAGCAGCTGAGAGGGAATCAACACCTTCCCGCAGATATTTCACAATAAAAATCTATTTTAATGTGAAATAGATGGAGAGAGTCGAGCTGAAGAGCAAACAAGCCACAACAAACGGGAGCAGATCAGAAAACAGGCGGGTTTCTCACTGGAACATTAGAAATGAACACTGAAACACAAGCTCGTCTCAGAGGACAGGCACGGTGGCCTCTTCCGTTGAGGCATTGACAGAGAAAAGAAAACTTTCTCAACACTCATTTTACAAAGAAAACTACTTTTTCTTCAAACAAATGACTCATGGCATCCTACACAGACCAGGAGCGTTTAGCTGAGGGAGTGTTCGCGTGTTTGGAGCGTATTCAAGCTGTTGAGTGTTTACTACTTGAGTCTGTTGTGGAAAGTGGGCACCGTGTCGTTCCAGCTCAACAGGCTCCAAATGACGGAGGCTCTGAAGATTTGGGTGTCAGTCCTCCTCCAAATGAAACGCAGAGCTGTTTCTCACAAGACAACTAACAGCAGGGAAATGAACACAGAACACACGAGAGTTTATGGGCAGAAAGGAGGTGGATGTTTACGTCTGATCACCAGCACTTGGAACGACAGCGCAAATCCATTAAAGATCAGGATTCTTAAAAGTCCAATAAACAAACTGCCTGTGAATTAACTTTTGTTTACGTGTCCTGGTGCTCTGTGTGTTTGTGCAAAACTCCCACAAAGTAAACTTCTCCATTTCAGTTCAGGCTGAATTAAACAAACAGCGAACACACTGGTCTTCTAACGGTGAGCTGGAGATCAATCATCAGAACTGAGGGATGAATTAACTCAAACATGCCGCTGCGCAGTTTTTTCATCACCCAGACATGTTATCACACATGGTTGCACGGGGCCTCTAGAGGACCTAGTTTTGGGGGTTTTTGGCATTGAAATCAAACTGTTGATATTTTAGTTCACTGAAACACTTCTGAGGCTGTGAAAGCCGAACATTTCTGGACATCACGTTACACCATCTGCAGTGGATGAGCAATGTGTGGAGGCACAGAGCCTTTCCCTCACAAAGTCACCGCTGTGGGCTTTCAACGGCTGCTTCCTCACACTTTATTTGTTTGTTCCAAACTCTCATACAGTACACTGAAGGGAAAAGATCAATGCGGCTTAACAACAGATGAAAACGCTGCGGCAGGAAATCGGAAATTGCTCTTCCTCTTGTGTCCTTGGCCGCTGGCTGTTCCTCGCTTATTTAAGACAATGAGATTTCTCAATTAGGCCATCCAGAGCTGATTATTAATCCAGCAGCCTGATGTGAGTCAGCGGCGGCTCATCAGAACACGTTTCACCACTTCTCTCCTCTCCTCACCTCTACTCCGTCGCTCTGCTCTTTATCTTTCCAACGCTCTTGTTTGTTAATCCTGTCCACTGCTCTGTCCTCCTGCTTTAATTTCTCCAATATTTAATTAAAACCAAAACTGTCTGCACGGCATGACATTAACCATTGTTCAATTTCCTGAGTCAAAAGCAGTCGGACAACAAAGGAAACAATCATATTAAATATATTATATAAACAAAACATGGTATATTTTGGCACTGGCAGTTAGCATACACAGCTAGCTGGTAAACTTCAGCCTCATGCTGTAGACTAGGACTGAAACAGTGTGCATGCACGGGGCCAGAAATACGCATTCTTTGTTAGATATATAAAACTGTGCATGAGGTCGGTTTCCAATGATTCCCAAAACAACTACCAGTGACCGTGCACGTCGTTGTTACATGGTTTAAGTTGTAAAATGGTTGCAGTTTCTTTAGGTTTTGGCACCAAAACGCCTTGGTTAGGTTCAGGAAAAGGTCATGGTTTGGGCTGAAAATGGTGCTGTTACTTAAGTTACGTAACTTAAGGTTACAGTGTCCTTATATCTGCTTACAGCTCCATTATAATGTGTTATAAGCCTCAGTGGTGTTCTCAATGTTCTTTAGGAGCATCCTGTATTCTAGAGAGAAGATGAAACAGGCTTTGGTGGTTACTGTGCTCGAGGCCGCAGATTAAAAACCAAAGCAGTAGTGTAATCACTCACTTGAAAGTGACCCTGCAGCCTTGTTTAGTGTGTGTGTGTGTGTGTGTGTGTGTGTGTGTGTGTGTGTGTGTGTGTGTGTGTGATATTATGATTAATGATATTATTTCAGCATATAAGCACCACAAAGGATCACACCTTAAATATTTCATTTTCAGGTTTGGCTGTGAGGTCAGAGATCTAGTTAAAGGCCAAACCGGCCGCTTTCACGTCAATTACGAGCAGCCAAGTCAGAAAAAAACGCTCATATTAACGTCATAGTTGTAATTCCCAGTCAGGAATTTCCAGCAGCGACGACATCTGCCAGCACAGAAGTGTCAACAAACTACAGGCTGCAGAGCCACCGTCACTGGCATTTACAAATTACCCCCAAAACTGGTGGGAAAACCTCTGCCTGTCCTTTGACACAGTCATAAGTCACAACATCATAATATCCACTGATTACTATCCTGGTCCACAGATGCATTGTCCCGCATGGTAGATGATGCTTTTGCAGCCTGAACCACCTTTCATACTGTCCAAAGATCACACCAGAAGGAGCTGCTCTCTTAATTTCACCTGTGATATTGAAATAGCTTTCTCATCCAATTCTTGGTTTTATTAATTCCAGGCAGAACCAGAAGTAACAGAACATTTAGCAAATGTGTTTTTCCTCGGGCTCCTTTGATCCTCCGCAGTGATCCTCTGTGGTTTCCTGCAGTCAGAGGTGGGCGGATAAGTCACCAGAACCTGTGATGTGATTTCATTACAGCGTAATAATCCTTTACAGCTCGTCCCGTCCCACACCGCTGTCATCGGCTCCTAACGACAATAAATCTGATCAACAAGAGTGTTCAGCGCTGCGGGAAAAGCGGCACAAACAGCGAGTGAGAAAAACAGTTTTATTTCTTTTGTCACTTTTTACTGTATCTTCTTGTTGCTTTATGGTTTTTCCCATCATATTTATGTTCCATTGTCCAACTCAGTAGAGTTTTTATCATCCAGATTTGTTGATGAGGCTTCTTCTGTTTTATTTCTTTCTTTAGTTTTTTCTTTTCTCTCTTTTTTCTTTTAGCATCCTGCTAAAGGATGCTGTGATTTCCTTTGTTTTTGCCAAGAGTCTCCACGCTTAAATAAATCATTAATAATAACGTCTTACTTCTTTGTCTTATCGCCACGCTCATAAATATTTTAAGGCAATCAACTCAACAAAATTAAACTTTCTTCATTTCACTGAGTGCCAAGTATCACAGATGCAGTTATCAGTTATCAGGTTCTGTGATGATATATTCATGGTAGAAAGTGGAGAAACATGAGTAGAAGTATTTTTCAATATATTTCAAACTGCAAAATGTCTTTAAATAGTACTTTTTTCATCAAATTTCAAATCTTATTCTTACATTTCAAGTATTCAAATTAAACACCAATGAAAATCACTCTGAAAAACAAAAGCTAAAATAATGAGCTTTCAGTTTAAATGAGCTCGAGGGGCTGAACATCCCGAGCTGAGAGAGAGGAAGTGAAATCTCGGTGCTGCGTGTCACTAAAAAAGCGGCGCCATAAATCAACCGAGTGGAGGATATTGGAGAAGCTGACAGTCGCTCATGTAACAGAGAGGAAGTCAGTCCTGCAGGCAGCTCCACAGACGGGGGGGAGCGGGGTGGAGGTGGTGGTGGAGCAATGGTTCCCGCTAATTGGCAGCTCAAGACGTGTTCACAAATTACAGCAAGG
Organism: Chaetodon trifascialis; assembly: GCF_039877785.1. Lineage (NCBI taxonomy): Eukaryota > Metazoa > Chordata > Actinopteri > Chaetodontiformes > Chaetodontidae > Chaetodon > Chaetodon trifascialis. Next base: position 4,533,074 of record NC_092071.1, on the reverse strand, counting down.
CCTATCTCATTAACGATGTAGCAGTTAACAGTGTGGATAACAAAACTCAGTCAGTCAGCATTATGAGCTCTGAGGAGGTATCAATACTCTGCTGGACCTGCAGTACTGCACGCCTGCCAGACTCTATTCAATTCATATGCATTTCACTAATGAAATCCTCTAAAAGCACGAGTGTCTGTGAGGGAGTCCTGCCGGAGCGTGCTTGAGTGAATTCATCCACTTGACTGCTGACCCCCCTGTAGAGGAAGGTTTTGTTATGCAAAGACTTTGCAGAGACTGGATTCAGCCCCTCTGATCCATGTAAGGAGGTGATCAGCCTTAAGTTCTCATTAAAATGTCACGATTACTGTACACTGAATGGATTGTTTACAGGAAGGTGATCGCAGGGAGCCACAGTGTCCTTTTGATGTGGTGAATTTTTGTCTGCGTCCCATATGAAAGCAAACATCAATGTTGACTTATTTTAACTTACATAAAGTGTTTTACCATACTGTTGCTCATACATCAGCCTCCTTATGGGTGCCCACAGGAAGAGTTATAGTTGTTAGCAACAACATTAATAAACACTTGAATCTGCATGCAGCTACATTACTATATTTTTATAACGTTTATACACTGCTTATAATTGCTAACTTGCGTGCACAATAAATAACTCAGCAGATATTCATGAACTCTGTAAAAATCTCTCTGAGCAAACTTTGTTCAAATCACTCTGAACCTTCACATTCACCGCATCCCTTTCCTCCCAGCCCTCTGCGTAGGAGGCAGGTCGGGAGACGAGTGGTAGTCGGCAGGTTGCGTGATCCGCCTGGTGACTCCGAGGTCGTTGCTGTTTTCAAATCGCAGAGCAGCTTGGAGCCTGCGAGAGGAAGCTTGAACCTGTTATGTTCCTCCATCCAAACACCTGCTGCTGAGGTGAACATGAGAAAGCTTTCATCACAAACTGCTGCAGTGCAGCGAAGAGGAGCTGGAGGGCTGCAGAGAGGAGAGTCTCTGCTGGGCTCCTCGACAGGTCTTCTTTTCAGGCCACTGGAGTGAATTATAAGACAAATGCACCGAAGGCATTGAAGGCATGTTACAGGTTCTATCTATGTATAATAGAGCAGCAAAGAACTGACACTCATTCATTCCTTTCATATTTCTGCTGCTGCCATGATGCGTGCATGTGAGTGAGTAGATTTTTGTTTATGTGAATATAATATTGGAGTTTAATCAACGCAGTCATTACGGGAAGAAAACAAATGACACAAACACCATTTTTAAAATGAATAAATCAACACTAGCTTCACTGATATTCTCTGGAGTGCACAGAATAAAAACCCGATTAAATAAAATAAAATGGACATGTCTGTTTTTGCAAATGAACCCTCATACAGCCTACAACTTCCTATTTTGGATGGATAATGAAGCATAAATTACTTCACTTCCACTCATCCTCAGCTCTGTACTCCTGTGGCCTGAAAGATACACACTGCCTAATACTCCAAAACCTTGAAAAACTGCAGTTTGATATATTTAACGAAAGGAGGTTTAACGAAACACTGGAACTTCACGGCTCTACACAGCAGGAGTCTTTTCCAGGCTGAGCAATGTCAGAAATTCACCAAGACGATGGCATTGTTTCTATTCATTCATTTATTTTTACTTGTCTTTCTCGACAGCACAGTTTCGGGAGCTTCACACTAGCACTTGATTGCTCCGCTCCGACCACAACAATGAGCTCAGGGTACTTTAATGACCTCTCAGTGGTTAAACTCACTGTTACTCTCTCTACTCGCTAAACAAGCAGACTGAGAACCAAACTGCCTCCCTCCCTCTCCTTCACACTGCTCCAAAACGTGTGTTTCAGGTCTCTGAGCATCGTCGCTGAAACAGGGATACTCTCACGCATTAGCAGCAGTATACAGTATAAGCTCAACGAGGTTTGTTGGTGGTGCTGATTAATAATTACATGCATGAGTAGCTTTTCCCTGGTTACTGTCATTACTGGATACATGGAACAGCTTCATTTTCTCGGTGTGTGTGCAGAAATAATGTCTGTACATTAAATGTGCTGTTCTGTACGAGCCCCTCTGTGCAATGCTCTAATTTTTCTTACTGTGTGTGGGTGTGAGAGAGAGAGAAAGGGAAAGACAGAGATCCATGCTATCTGTCTTTGAGCGAGTGTTTTAATTACGGCTGCTAATTGAGCTGTTAAGCCAAACTCTGTCTTGATTACACATTTCTAACTGCTCTCTGGGCAGCTCTGCTGTCGGCTGCAGCAGCTCTCACGCTGCATGCGCTTTAAAGGCTCAGGTGATGCTGATGCTGTACCAATGAGGTCAGGACAGGATACTCTATGTAATCTATGACTTGAATTCTCGGCAGTGTCAGCTCCAGTCTGCCGAGAGATCAACGTGAAAACATCTTAAATCATAAAACGCATTTGACTGCACATTTGAAACCGACAGCGTGGCCGCTTAGAGAAAGAGTTGAAGTACAAAAAAAGGTCTAAAGTGCTCGTCTATTTATTACACATTGTTCGACTCCAGCAGCTTGATAGAGGCTGGAACAAACGAACGCTTCAAGCAGTTTGATTTGCACTTTGGCACGCGCAGTTTTCTTCCTGGTGGCAGAGGTTCATATTTAGAGACGAAGGGATGTTGAGAGTCTGCAATGATTTCATGCTCATACAGGCTCTGTAAGGGCTCATACTTCTCCTTCCCTATTACCTTCATAGCTGCTTTATGCATGCTGGAAAACAAGCCTGTTTTTCAGTTGCGCTATTAGGCTGCTAAACCAAGCTGTAATTCTAACGATGCTCTCTAGGGCTGCCTGGTGGAACGTGCTCACTCCATACAGCCTCAGCCACCAAACAATACATTACCTGAAAGTACAAAGCCTCACAATGTGATTGCTGTAAACCATTTTAAGATTGAAATATAACAGCGACACCACTTACTTATTATATAGCAGGAGTGCATTCAAAACAGCACAGAAATTTGTCACCTTTTGCTTCATCTGTGGAGAGATACTGGTGCAACCGCTTTAGACTTGACACCGAACCAACAAACTCCAGCGATGGAACTCCAACAAAATGCTCCCGTGGTTTTAGTCCCACAAACACGTGGAACAATCTGACCATTCAATTAAACTAATCAGCAGCCTCAATGTTAGCAAGAACTCGACACAGACGACCAAAATTCTCCTCCTGTACACAGCTGGCTTTGCTGAGGATGACTGACAGATCAATGACATCACAAAGCCAACAGGCTACGAGCAAAGTCTTACATTTTACAGACAGGCATTATTGATTTTTACTGAATACTGAGTATATTTCAGCTCTGATGCCCCCTATTATTATTAAAGAGTGTCCTTTTGGGCTCTCCGCATGTCCTCCAGGATAAAAACCAAGAAAACAATAACAAAACAAAGCAAAATGATCCGCGTTGGTGCCATCATCACCACATTTGGAACAGGATGTGTAGTCTTCTGTCTATTGTGTTTCTAAGCTGCCCAGGCACAGCCACAGGTACATATGTGCATTTCAAAGAAGAAACATAATTGCTTTATTTGTGGCGCCGTAAATTTGGTTCTGGATCACTCACACTAATTCGGATTTATTGATTGTCATTTTCAAGCCTGTGCGCTGTAAACTGGGGCTTGTTATTGCCTTTCCTGCTAGGCCTGGATTTAAAATGCCATATCAACAGAGAGAAACAACAACAACAACACATGGGGTACAATCATACAGAAAGATGTAGCTGTAGCTGATAAGGAAGCTGCTGCAGATGTTCTCTTCGCAGACAAAGACCAGAACAAAATACAAATGTTAAATGAGAAAAAATAATAGCGCGGTCCCTTGCGCGTCCTGCTTTACTGAGGAGCATTGGCTGCTGGGAGAAAATGATGTTATGTGTCCATTTGTAATTATTGTGAGCAGCAGGGAAAGTGTAAGAGGAGAAGACGTGAAGTCCACGGAGGCTGGAGTGGGATCACCTGGAGAGATGGAATAAAATGATATTTAAGGTTTGTTTTTTTTTTTTGACAAACTCAGACACTTCAGTTAATGTAATTCTAATCGTGAGTCCCCCCCACTCACACACATGCCATCCCTCTCCTCCCCCATCACCCCATACCCCCCTTCTTTTCTTCCTCTCTGCACCTGGATCGCTCACTAATATTCTCATCCCTGCTCATCTCATTCATTTATTCACCCATCCATCCATCCATCCATCCATCCATCCTACATGTGTGTGACTTTCAGCAGCAGATTGTCCCTTTCCCTCCCCCCTCGGTCCCTGTCCACCGTGTTGCAGAACATTCTTCCCTCCAACACAAACATGGCCGTCTGCACCAGAGCACCTCCGGAGCCTCGCGACGGCAGCTGATAAACACTCAAACGGCTCGTCCTCGTCTGTCAGTCCGAGCGCTCGGCGCCGGCAAAACAACTTTTCCAAATTCGACATAATCTCTCGCTAATATTCCGCCTCAATCTCCGCGGTGTCAGGAGGCGACACGGGAAACAAATTATGGTGTGAAGGGTGTTTTCGTTCTTTTTCCGTTGTGTTTTTTGTTGTCTCCCCAGAGCGAGCGAATGTGTGCGTGAACTCAATTAATGCTGGGTGGATAGTTCAGCTGTCAGTCTGAGGCGCTGACAACACACTCGGGCATTCACACACACAAACACGCAGACAGATGAATGCACACTCATAAATTCACACATACACGCAGGGGACGAAGACGGCTCAAAGACTGCAAGTGTGAAAAGCAAAATCAGTCCATTCTTAACATCTGAAATAGAAACTAAAAGCAGCAAAGGATTCATAATGCTCGAGACTAAAGGCCTCACACCCACCAGGTGTTCTGGTTAATTAGACCTCTGCTCAGGTTGAAGGTAGAGCAACCCTCAGAAAGGTCACCGCCGCCATGTGCTAATGATTAAAGTGTAATTTGTCTCATGCGGGCAGATGTAAAACAGCTAACAGGGAGCTGTCTTTCAAACAGTTTTTATGTAATATACTAATACTAAGCCCTCCAGATGAACAGACTTTCATGCGAGTGGTGCCACAGGCTGCAGGTACCTCAGAAAGCAACAAGTCCTCATGCTGCTCAGTTTCAGATTCAGTCTCACAGGCACCGATAACTGAGATTTCAGCTACACACCATTTCTTGATTGGACTTCTTTCTGTGCGTGATGACACCGGTTTGTGTGTCAGTAATGTAAAATCTCAGGTGGAGACATCATGACTGCTCATATGAGCAATAACATTTGTACTGACGTGTTTTCTCTTGTCTTTGTAAAAGGCAGCAGGTTGGTGGAGCGAATACTGACGGAGAGTCTCAGTCGGTATCGCTGATGTTACACTGACCCCCTCCCTTCAGATGACGGCTGGTGACGTAGCCGAGCGGAGACAGTAAAACAGTTTTTCACTTTGATTCTTGCAGTGAGATGTAAACTGCACGCTATCTTTAGTCTGTAAAGACGAAGCCATTGAATAAATGCAGCTGAAAACCCATAAAAACCGACAAGCATCATATTCCTGTCAGTGGAGCACGACACACTTAGTTTGTCAGTGTGTTTTGATTTAAACGTCATAAAGCAGAAGTCAGCTGAACAAATGAAAGTGACTCAGATGCCTTTTCTTCTCCAGCGTGACGAGACGTTATGCTTTAAGGTGAAGAAACGTCTACAAAGATCCTCTCCTCTGAATACTGACGCAGTGGCACATTATAATCCAAAAAGGAGACGTCACGTTGAAAGCTCTGTCAGCTCCTCTCGGAAGAAATGACTGCCATTCAGCTGAGAAAAAAGTCCTCGTCAGTGATGCCTAACAGAAAGAAAGCGCTCCATCAGACTGACTTTATGTCCCCTGTTCTCTGACCCCCACTGGCACTGTTTCTGTGCTGTGTTAGTAACTAAAATCAGTCATTAGTAACTAAAGCTGTGAGACGAGTGAAGTGGAGTAAAAAGCACAATATTTAGGTTCTCCACAAAAATGAAAACATAAAGTACAAGTACCTTGAATTTGTACTTAAGTACAATTCTTGAGCAAATGTACTTTCCACTGGTTTACATTGGACCTCTGAGGTGTTCAGGCACAGTGCACAGTGACTGAAAGAGAATCGGACATTTTGAGCGCGGCTGTTTGTCTTCATTAATCATTTTCAGAAAGTTCCGTGTGTTTTTGTTTTTAAGACATTTCAGCACGACAACAACAACATACCAATATATATTTATATACACCAGTAAACAACATTAGAGCGCAGACATTTTGACAGAAAACGCTGTCGTCTGAACGCTCTCCTCAGTGTGAGCTGGCGGCGTAATGAAGTCTGCATGGAGTGAATAAAAGTGATCCATTTATATCGCTGCAGAGCTGAGCGCTCGCAGATAGTTTGACAGCTTTGTTTCGACCTTGTGGAAAACTGGTGATGAATGTTTCTCTTTCCTGACGCTTTATTGGCTGACAGTCTAATAGAACAGTGAATGAGGGTTTTTAAATGCACATTAAATGTTCCTCCACAGCTCTCAGGGCTGATGCAGCTCGGGCTGGCAAAGCTTGAGCACACTGCCGATGAATGTTATCTAAAAGCTTTACTTTGTCTTTCTCTTTGTCCCTCACTGGTGCCGGAAACATCCTGGTGTGACATTGACCAGAGACCTTTTCCTGCACCAAAAAAAAATCGAAGCAGCGAGGAGTACGACGTTCTTAAAGCGCTTTTAAAAGCCAGAGCAACGACTGAAGCAGCAGTTGTGCATTCTCTATTGTGTTGTGTGGCGAATGAGGCATAAACTGGCACTTTTGGCCCCAACCAGCCGTTTATTCTGGGAACAACAGAGTGAAATGAGGTCTCCCACAGCCAGCACTGGTTGCAACAAGCTCCAGAAAAAGCTTAAACAAAAGATAATTTAGCGAGCTGCTGGTTAGCAAGCTACACCACAGTGATTTCTTATGAAGCTACGTGAGTCATGACAAACAATCAAGCTGACGGAAATGTACCAATATCATGGCGCGTCGAGCAAATTACTCGAACAAATCACTCACAGCAAACGAAGTCGTCTGCAGTCCTGACTAGAAATCCTCTTTTCAAAAACTAACTTTTAAGCTAACATACTGTACAACCGCTCATTATCCCAAATAACGTTTTCCAACAGCAAGCACGCATTCGGAATCATTATATTTGGTCATTAAGCCTAATTTCAATGTGTTTACTGTCACTTTTCATGGATGAATGTGTTATGAGGCAAAGAGATGAGCAATTTATGAGGGAATGAGAAATCAGATTTCATTCTATTTCCTAGAGACATATTTTAATGCCAGACATAATGCATGCCCTCTAAATCATATCTGTACAGTGTTGATATGAGATGCATGTTAATGTCAGCTGATATTAAAAGGCTCCTTTGTCTCTCTCTGTTTACACCCCAACAAGGCAGGAAGCCTCGGTGGATATCATCAGTCTCATGGCTCCCGGCGGTCTCACTCTCACCCTCGCTCTCTCACCCACTCCTTTCTCTCGCTTTATGTCCCCCCCCCCCCTTTACAGCCCAACAGAGCGGCAAAGCGTCCTGAATATCTTCCTATAATTAAAAAGTTTACAGTCCTCATTCAGTCTGGATTCTTCCCTCTGAAGAGTGGTCATGGATACATTTCAAAAGGATAATTAGGTTTATGGTCACGTAGATATTTACTCGTTTAATTTTTTGTGTTGCATTAAATTTAATGGTTGGATACTTGTCATTGTATAAGGGACCTCCAACATGCAGTATCATTAATAATGTTATTTTTAAAGAAAAGAGAAAGCAGAGAGGTTGCTGCATTTAAGGGGAAGAGGAGCGAATCAGACAACTTTACCCAAGTTGACTTTTACATTCAGCTTTCAGTTTGCTTTGGTTTAACACAATGCAAAGATAACTTCAAAACAAAACCAAAAAAACTGCAAAACATCTCATATCTTGGTCTCACCTGAGGAGTATTGAAGGAAAATGAAAATGCTAAACCTTTTACTTATTGTCAACAAATCTGAAAAGACTCAAACCATATTTTTTAAAGAAGTATTATGCGCGTATCAAAGCCAGATTTGTCTTATTCCTCTGTTTCAAAGAGCTCCGTTGTTGTCCAAATGGAAAATCGGCAAAACTATGCCGCCACTATTATGTGATTACTGGAGTTGGTTCACACGCTAAGCAGTAGGTGGCGCCAATTCTCCAGGGAGAAGTTTCTTAAGCCAGGGGCTCCCAAACATTTTCAGCTGGAGACCCAAAACAGGAATTTGTCGCACTCGACGTTACCTCAGCCAGAGAGCGTGAACATGTTTTCAGGTCAGGGTTTGATGCACAGCGTCTGAGCTGAACAGACCAGCAGCAAGAAAGAAACAGTAGTTATGTGAGTATGTGCGTAGCCCCATTGTCCTATCCCTCTACTCTTCTACTAGGCAAAAACTACCTCAAGTGAACATAAAAACATTTATGAAATTGAAGAAGTTCTTTGAATTTTGGCATTTTCAGTCACCCTTTTCTAATGCGATACTTCAAAGAGGACAGAAAAATCCATTCACGGAGACAAGGCTGCAGTTCCTTTTGCTCTTTTCATTACATTTCAAAACTAAGTGTATAAAACAACATTATCCAGTCACATATTTGACATTTTATACTGCATCTATTAAAAAATATCCCAGGTTTTAGTGAATCCATTTATAGGATCCAATTTGGCGATGATCAACAAGAACAATCACAAACAAATTTCCGTCATTTTCTTCTCAGCCTCATGTGAACCTCAGCTTTCTTTAAGTTTATACAGCCAAGCACGTCGCTAATTAGCACTGCATGGTCCTATTGATCTTCTCTTTAAAATACCAGTCCGACTGTTTCAATGGCATAAAATGGCCATTGAAATAGTTTCAACAGCTTGTGCAGCAGAGGCCGTTATTTTGTTTGCCAAACAACTACAGTGTGATTCCAATACAGCAGCTTTCTGTCTTGTAATAGAGGAGATGTACGTTTCAACAGGAAGAATCGCTCCTGAACAGCAGCTTTCAATCACTGAACAGCTTATTAGTCCTCAGCTTGAACTGCACACCTCTTTTCATTATAATCTCTTCATCATGTCAAAGTTTAAAGAGTCAAGAACATGCTCAGGTAGTGCCTCCAACTTCAAAGGTGTAACGTTAAAAAAAATAAAATTGACTTCATACAGGTGTCAAGAGTTTGATACATGTTTAATATAACCAAAGCTAGAAGCTAAAAGAGGCCAAAACCCTCTGAAGAGCTGCAGAGTTGGTCTCACTTTGCTTCAGATTTTGATCGTCCTTTCCAAAGTACCCGAGAACAACGTGCTCCAGGATCAGTCGACTTTGACCTTTCTAACAGAATGTATGCACACAAGCACCATAATCACAAATTCAGGACAAAGATGTCCTTTACAGTTCATAAAGTGACTGCGAATGAAACATTAGCGGCAACAATGCCCTTTTTCATAGACGTTCCCCCTCTTCACGTCGTTTAGTTGTTATTTAGTCATGCATGAATGTGGCTATTGTTCCTTTGTGAGAATGCAGCTACTGTGTAGCTACTGTAGGTTATTCACGGCATTAAGAGAGAGAGAGAAAAAAAACAGCTTTTGATCAGAGCCTGCGAGTACACAGCCTGAAGCAGAAGAAAGAACGTGTTGGCACCTCGGAGCCCGTAGAGGAAGAAAATCTACCAACATCAGACAAAGCAAAGTGTCAGCACAAACTAAAATGACTGACCACAATGGTTCAAAAACGTAAAACTTGGCTCTTCTGTGAGGCCTGCTGCCAGTTTTAGCAGCGATGGAGAGTGAGATGTGCAGTATTAATCGGTTACATCCTCAGTTATGCAAGTGCACGGTGAAATAAGAGCAGCAGCAGAGACGAGGAACACTGATAATGATCAACAGTGATAATGATAAGGTGATGGCAATAAAAGCTTTGCAGAGGCATTGGCATCACTAGCACGGCTAGCGGGCCCATTTTAGCATGCTAACCTTGCTACCTCTTGCTGCTCATCGCTACAGTCCTAACCAACTGACTTTCCAACACGGCGTGTGAGTGGATTTCACCTGGCCAAAGAGTACAGACAGAGAGCAGAGATACAGGTGAGGGAGGACAGGTCGTATACTCCCACACAACCCTGAGCAGTGGGCTAGTCAGCCAAAACAGATGGCAGTATGTGCAGTGCTGAGACACCAACATAACTTATTCAGTGCATCGTCAAAAAATAGCTTTATTGCTGGAGGAGAGAGTAACACTTTAAAAACAAAGACCCAAAAACTAAAAGCAGGTGGAACTGACACATAACAGAAGTGAAAGCTGCCAGTAAGAGAGGGAGAAGCTTTTACACTCACAGCCACTCCTCTCTCAGGTGCAGCCAGTTGCTGAGGCGAAGCAAACAGGTGTGTGGACCACAGTGATAAGTAGCATGTTTAACAATGCATGAGACCAGCAAATGCACAGATCACGTAAGTGACAGTAGAGGAAAAATTGCAAATATTTACAAAAATGACAGATCTCAGGTGTTGGGACTTCTCCTCCTCCAGGTCACAGTTTATTCATCTGACCCTCAACCTCTGCTCTACCTGCCTGTCTCTTGCCGCTGGTCATCACATCCCTGCCACAGAGTCCCACAGTAAACCAATGGAGACTGGCAGCTCCGCCTAGCTCGCCACGTTTGCTGTTTATGTGCTCTAACAACAGCAAAGTTCGCAGGTTTGATGTGTGCTGCGTAACGAGTGTTACAGGATCAAACGGCCGCTGCTGAGGCGCCAGGCTTTTAGTCCTGCTTCATTTACATGTTTGTGTTGTGTGAAAAATATTACTGCAGTTATCACAGCAATCACCAACTCAGTATTTTAGTTTAAAAAGGTTGTTTACTTGTGCTGTCATGGCTGGTGGCACTATCTGAGTGGGTGGGGTCTGATGGGTGAAGGGCCAGATGTTTGGCGCCAATGTGGGAACAATGAAATGAACCAAATTCTGAATTTCAGAATTGATTCGACATTTCTTGAATTCTTCAAATGCAAAGAGTAATAATTTACCTTGTTTGCATTTGGAGGTGTTTTTCCCGGCATGTCTTTTATAGTATAAGGGTCTATGGGGAAAATGCTTTTTGGGCTGCAGGGCTTGTTTCAGTATCACAGACTGGAACAAATTAGCAGAAAGGCTGACTCTGTGAACCGTGGCCAGCGCTCTTAATGAATGCATGTTTCAAGCTAGAAAATGCAAAAGAAGTGGAATAAAAAGTCTGTGGGTTGTTTGCTTTGAAGAAACTGATTTAAGGACCACAAAGGCACCGTCACCATAGGTGTTTTTTTTTGTTGTTTTTTTCCTGATAAAATGACAAAATCACACCTGGCTCTTCAGATTAGCACCAGTCACTCAAACTAATTGTTTACCTGTGCGCTGAAATTCATGGCTTTCAGCACTGAAATGGGTCAAAACTGCACCAGTAAGCTGTCAGCTGTGAATATATGTAGCTACATTTCTCTCTGGGCGCAGTAAATATACGATAATTAAAATTAGCTGTGTGTGTGCTTTCAGTGAAAGACAGGAAGAACTATGACGTGCAAACACTTTGTCACTGTGTAAGGTGGAAGTAATCGTTTTAAAATAAGTTTATTGATACAGTTTAGATTGCAACTCAGTTCATAAATACAAACGTTATACAGAAAGGAAAATAAATTTAAGAGTTTACTGACAGAATTCATTGCATTATCACAATGCGAGCTATATCCATTTGTTTGCATAGAAAGTGTGAGGATCCCCTTTACGTACATCATGGTACAAACAGAAAACAAAACAAAACAAAACTATAAAATCCTTTAAGACTGACAAATAAAATTCTCAGTCTCACAAATTCTCAAGCAAGTTTTTCCAAACTTTTAAAATGCGGAACCAGTGACGGTGTCAAGGATCCACAACTGGTACCTTTATGTTTATTAAGCCACAGAGTACAAAAACGTGTCCTGCTTTGAAACAGCTCGCTGGTATTTACACTCATGTGGAAAATATGACAGAATGACATCAGGAGTGACAGCTGTTTCACAGTTTTTGTGCTGCACTGAAATGGCACCATTCATCTTCTAAAGGTCACATGACACATTTCTGTGAAGCCAACAAAAGGAAAAAAAAAAAATCCACACCTGGATCAAACAACACTGCAAATACACTGGTTAGAATTTGCTTCAGCCGCCTTTACAGCTCTGCATGCACATTAAAGAGCAGGTCACCTGGTACACCTGACAGGTAAAAACACATTCAGAAGTATCTATAAATCCAGTTCTCAGTAGGCAAAAGTGAGCAAAAACACGCACACACGCTGCAGCTCAAACACAAAATATATGTCTTTAAGGGTTTCACGCTCATTGCAGATGAAACGGAAAAAAAAATCTTACAAATACACGGCAATCAACGTCCTGCGATACAGCACAAGCAGCACAGGCGAAAGCAAAGAAGGCCGGTAAATAAAACTCAGATGACAACCAGGGAAGAGCAACGTCTCCATCCACCAGACGATGAGTTGAAATTCACGTCACTTGTGTTATTGTACCGATCAAACCAGACTTTAAGAGAGCCAGACTCCAGGACAGCAGCTGCTTTCCTGCAAATGACAAGTTGTGTATCACCTGAACTCAAAACTGATCTGCATTTCTCTGCTTGTCTGCACGAAAACCAGAAAACTAAGGAAAGCTTGTTTGTGCTTGGCATGAAGAGCGCGCCACAGAGCAGCTGACGTGTTAGAGAGGAGAGAAGTATTTAAACCAGCTTCAAACACAGGTGATATTCATTCATTCATTTTAATCTCAGGTAAAATCTCTCTTCTCAAACTGGGCAGAAACCTCATTGATCCACTCATCTCTATAAACGTGTTCAACCAGCGTCTTCCACATTCATAGCTCCAGTACAGCTGTTTGCATGACGCGGTCTTCATTCCTCTCCATGCAGCCCCTTAGGTAACATTCTTTCTTTCT